>NC_141534.1:31260000-32497500 GCF_021556685.1 Rattus norvegicus
AGCGCTTGTGCAGTGGCTGTCACAACCCTGGATTCCTGCTGATTTGAAGGTGAGCCCCTGCTTAGGCCCAGGCTTAGCCTCAGATTCACACCCTGTGTGCTCAACAGACTGGGAACAAAGGACGTTAGAAGTTCCTCTTCTTTCCTGAGGAAGCTGACTGACTCCTCAGGCCTGTGGAGGTCAACATACTCAACGGACACCTTGCAGCAAAGGCACCACACAGCTGCAGAAAGAAGCCCCACATCATGCAGGGAAGGGGTGCTTGCATACCCCAGACGGGCCTGGAGAGAGGCATGGGACCTAGAGGATTCCCAGAGTCACACCTCCATCTCGGGAGGCACTAAGGTGGTGACAGCATGTATCTAGTCCCTCTCAGTATGAAGACCCAACTCTGTATACCCATATGTACTCCAGGCCTGCCGAGGCCTCCAAAGGAGGAGAAGGTGACTCTAACAATAAGGCAGAAAGATCCATGCTCCAGGACCCAAGAGTGGCCAGAGGTTGGAGTGTCAGAGGTTTGTCCAAGAGCCAGGGTCAGTCTGCTGGAGCTTCAGTTGGCTTGAGTAGAATCTCTGTCCCGTGGCTGAATCTCCACTGTAAGCTCTGTGGGACATTGTCTGGAAACAGAGTCCTTGCACGGGCTAAGGATGACATCGTGTTAGGCTAAGGCTAAGATGACATCATGTTAGGTTAAGTCCCTGGTCCCATGTGATCAAGGTCTTAGCCAGAGGGCAATTTGGACACAGCCTCCCAGGGAGGACACTGTAGAACGTACGGTGACATGTCTGGAACCCAGCAGCACTGAGGCTTCCTGGGAGCAGGGAAAGAGGTGAGGCCAACTGCATGAAGAGTAGCCCTGGCATAGCCCTGGTTTCAGACTACCCACTTGGAGGTAGTAATTGCTCATCAAGACACTCCACCTGAGGGGCTCTGATACTGCAGTTCCAGGGAGTTAGCTGAGGGCCAAGGGGGATAAAGGGATTGAGGGTAGAGTGAAGATTCTCTCTTCTTACATCACTCAAAGTAGGTGGTCTGACTGGGCAGCTTGGGCACACTGCTCCCCAGTGGCCACACTCAGGCCTGCTCATTTCACTGCAGAAAAGATCACACAAAGAGGCTGGTCAGGAGGGCTGCCAAGGGATTCGTCACCAGGCCTGGCACACACAAGGCCCAGATGTCTATGCTGTCACTCAGCTATCTCCCAACTAGGAAAGTCAGTGGCATGCGGTTACCCCTCAGTGGGTGCCCATGTTCCAGGCCCTCTTCAGGCTGCAGTGTGTGTGTGTGTGTGTGTGTGTGTGTGTGTGTGTGTGTGTAAGTAAGGGGCACATGTCCCTGGGGGCCAGAAGGGAAGAAAACTGAAGGTTAGAAAGCATCACCTTTAGTGTCCTTCTTCACTGTAGGGAGTTTTCCTGTCATTTCCTGGAAAAACACTGTGCTGTGTTCTGTCAGCTGCTCGGCCTGAGACTGATATAGGTGTGTGGTCATGATGCACGTGGCTCTGTTTGCACAGAATGTAGGACCTTGCCATTCTGAAAGTGAGGATTCCATGGAGCTGTGGACTGAGTCCTGTTGCAGGGCCCTCTGAACCTGTCTTCACCTACCTATCTGCTCTCTTCAGAGGCCCCTCTACATCTGTCCCTTTTCAGGAACGGTGGGGGGAGGAAGGATGCAGATAAGCCTCCTGGGGTCCCTGGTTATCAGGCTTTGACCTTTGGAGAGGCTGAGAGGGGAGTGTTGTCACCCTCAGAGATAGAGGGATCATTGGCTGGGAGCTTCCATCAGTCTTCCTGAATGGTCAGAGGCAAGGCCATGCAAAGGCAGTGAGGACTGGGGCCCCGGCCTGGCCTGTCAGCGCTTCAGTGCACACACTTAGACACACCAGGCTCTGGGCATATGTGAATGACTGTATTAGTCTATTCTTACAGCAGTTTGGTGGCTGGGTATGTGTTACTCAGAAACCGTCCCACCTCCTGATTGACATGGACAGCCAGTGGGTAGCATAGCCATTTGGACTTCAGGAGGAGGCAAGGGTGACTGACTGAATGTGGCCCACAAAGACACCTGGCAGTCCCAGGAGTGGCAGCATCTCATCTGTGTGGACAAGAGGAAAAGGAGTTGTTTAATTCAGTGCAGACAGGGCGTCATGTGCTACAGGGCACTTGTACAATAATAGGTTGGTCTTGGGTTTGATTAGGTCTGTGTTCCTCTGTCTTTTAGCAGTACCAAGAACATGGGGAGGGAAGGAGTGATTTCTGTGATTTGAGAATAGAACATTTGGATTCCCATGGATTGAGGAAGTGAACACATAAAAGACTTTAAATGAATCCCTATTTATTCACATCAAGCTCCAGAAAGACAATGTAGCACTCAATGGTGGAGAATTGGAAAACCAGCTTTCTTTAGAAATGGCTGCTTTAAAAGTCCCTGTGATTGGCTAAACAGCAGAAGCTGTCTGTCCTACATGAAGTCCTGCTTCAGAAGGGCCTCCATGTCTTTGAGAATGTCTATATGCTGGGGCTCACATCAGCAAAGCATTCTGGGAGTGAAGTCAGTGGCTGGGAAAGACAATCCCCTACATATTGCCAAAGCCAATACAATGAGTTGGACACTCTTGGAATCCATTCAGGTTAGCCTTGACTACTACTTGCTTCCTGACAAAATGACTTGACAGTGCTGGTAGAGTTCTAAGGGGCCTCATGTCACCACAGAGATGTCTGACAGTATTTTACACTGTGTGGCCACACATGTGCCACCAAAACTTGAGTCTGTTCACATACATTTCACCAAAGTGAGAAGCAGTGTTCAGTTTATAAGGGTGTGAATTATAATATTTAAAACATTTGTTTTTGTCTTTGGGGAGTCTTACTAAGTAGTCCTGGCTAGTCTAGAACTTGGTATGTAGACCAGAGTGGCCTTAATCTTGGAGTGGTCCTGCACTCAGTTAGGCATTACATTTCTGGCTTGAATAATCTTTTTTTTAGAGATTTATTTATTTATTTTATGTATGTGAGTACACTGAGCTGTCTTCAGACACACCGGAAGAGGGCATCAAATCCCATTACAGATGGTTGTGAGCCACCATGTGGTTGCTGGGATTTGAACTCAGGACCTTTGGAAGAGCAGTCAGTGCTCTTAACTGCTGAGCCATCTCTCCAGCCCCTTGAATAATCTTTTAAAGATATTCTTTTAGTGCTGGGACTAGACTGTAGGGCCTCACTCACAAGAAGCAAGTTTCTGTATCAGTGAGCTGTGTGTTCAACCTACAGATGCTTTTCTAGGACTGAAAATCCCACTTTAGTTTTAAAACTTACCAAAATAATGAAGAACATACGCTGGTGTCCAAATGGAAGGAGACGAGGACTTTTAACCAACCCAAATCTTCAAATCATTCTACAATCTTAACTCAAAAACTACAACTACAGCAATCAAAAACCAATCAAATTCTAGTGAACCAAGGAACATCTTCATTGTCTGCAGTCAAAACCGCAATCGAATTGACTCGTGTCATAGTGTGGAAGCCACTGTGCAGATTCTTAGATTTATCAGAGACTCTGCTTTTATGACAGGAAAGGGATTAGAGACATGGGCACAGAGCTGGGAAAACCCTGTGTGTACCTGTGTGGCTATGGGAGGCAGTGATTCATGGACTCTGACCTGAAAGGGTTTATTTTTTTCTCTTTGAGCTATGTTCTCTTTAAGTGATATTGGAGATGTGCTCCTCTTCTCCGAGAATCTTTTTCTTAAAACGATTTCTCAATGGAAGGAAAGCCGTTTAGAAAGTCAAATGGAGATATTGTGAACTTTTGGGACATTCTAGGGCTCTGGCATGTGGCATCCCAGACGCCTGTCTTCCACCCTGCTCTGCAGAAATTAGGAAGGTGCCCTGGTATTTCATCACCTATGGGAGCAACGCTCATGTCAGCAGAAGTGATGCACTCACACTTGCTCAGTGTGCACTCAGGAGCATGGAGACCATAGGCTGTTTCTTCTAGGGGCACCCGGAGCACACTCTAGGTGGCATGTGAAGACCACGGTGTGAACTTGGAATGTTTTCCAGAGTCCCGAAATGCACGGTTAATTAGCATGATATGGTGGCCGCATATCCTGCTGTGCAGATGTTCCAGTATCTTGTGCCATCTCCTCCCATCCCCTGGGAGGCTCTACCTGAAGACTGCAAGCCTCCCTGCAGTTGATGCTACTAGGAAGAGCCTCCTGGGCGTGCTCAGCTCTGACCCTATACCAGAAGCACGGAAGATGAATATTTAGCAGGGGTGTGTACATTTCCCATCTCAGCGTCCCTTGAAAAGACAAATACAGTGGTCAGAGATTTCCCAGACAGAGGGTAGCTCCATTCACTTTAGTTATTAATAAATTTTCTCATGGTGTCTTTCTTTACCTGGCACCTTCTGCCTTCCATATTCACCAGTTTTCTATTAAGTATACCCTTTCTTATCCACATGGACTCTAATGTATGTTTCCTTAGCTCTCACTTTGTGCTTTACAGAAACTGTTCACGAAAGGAGCTTTTTCCACCTCATCCAACCCTGGTGTGTAGAGACCCTACTTATAGCATCTGGAGCTGGGCGCTGACCATGGCTGTTCTGTGCTGTTTAGTTTCGGAAGTTTCAGTGTTGTGTATCAATGTGAGACTCAGGCCAGAGGGCATCCTTAAATAAGCCTCAGGAATCCATGCCATGCCATTGGTAAAGCAATTCCATCTTCTAGAAAACATCTTCAAAACCTCTCTAGCATCCATCAAGTTCTCAAGTCCTTTCTGTCCAGCTCCTCTCCTGCTCCTTCAGAGATCGCAGAACCTAAGGTTTTACAGTGTAGGATTTGGGTACCAGTTGCTGCTCACTGACCTTTGCAACCCAAGGGCACTCTGGGAAGTAGTCAGGGCAGATATTATTCCTGGAGTTGGCCTTTGTACTCAGCACTGCCTTAGGACAGGCTCCCCATCCAAGATTTTATTACATCTTTCTGCCCTAGAATACATACATACAGAGACATATACACATCTACATGCATGCACATATATGGATGTACGCACATACAGGAATACTTAGGCATGTGTGGATACACAGACACCCATGTTCTGTGTAAGTGGATTGACGCCATGGCTTCCTACTGGTAAAGTGCTCAGGGCATCATCTGAAGCCACAGTTCTGTCTGGTTCCCTTCCTACGTGGGTCAGATAGACCTTATCTCTGCTACATGTAGGATGCTATTTAACAAGCCTGTCTCTCCCTGTGTAAGGGGGTTACGGGAGTAGTTCCATTAACAGAGAAACCTCATTAAGCTGGAATCAGCTCCTTGAATTCTCTCTGTTTGATTAGCCTTGGGTTTGCCTGGCCTACCCATGTCCAACTGCTTCCCCTGTTCTCCCCAAGAAGAAACCCAAAGTGATGACCTCCTGGCTCCTGGTAAGGTTCCAAACACATTTGTCCACAATACAGGTCAACTTCACATGGCTCTCCATGTAGCTCTGGGCTTTAGCAAGGGAAGGTTCAATATCAATGTTTTAATTGTCAACTTGACACAACCTAAAATCACCTAGAAAGAGAGTCTCAGTGGGGGACTTTCTACATTGGTTTGTCTACATTGGCCTGTGGATATGCTTGTGTCTGTGTCTTAATTAAGTTAACTGATATGAGACAACTAAAGCCCACTATGGGCAACGCCATTCCCTAGTCAGAGGTTCCTGAACTGTTAAAATGGAAGGTGATGAGTGCAAGGCATCCTCTTCTCAAGACTGTGGATGTGATGTAACTAGGTGTTTCAAGTGTTTTCTGCCTGGACTTTCCTGTTATCGTGGACTGTAACCTGGAATTGTGAGCTAAAATAAAAACCTGTCTTCCCTGAATCAATAGGAAACTGAGATCCAGCTAGGATAGGGGTGTTACGTTATCACATGTGCACAGTTCCATATATGATCATATGTGCATGGTCACACTGGTGATTGCGTATGATTACATATATCTGTGGTATAAGTACATTATGTAACTTACATTTCATACATGTCATTTCACAGGCACAGTTATACTATGTAGCTAATGCGTGCTGAAACATACAGATGCATGGAGCTGTACGCTTGTTATCCACCTGTGTGGTTCACACATATGCTACTATCATATGTGGTTAATGCAAAAGGCTCATGCATACAGTTACATGTGGCTTTACATATGATTACATGCAAGTATACTTACATATGTGTAATCCTATTTTGTAGGGATGTAAGGGCATCTTTTGGAACCTCCCTTCTTTGCTGGTTCTGAGGAAGCTAGTGAACAGCTTAGAGGGCCCATAGCCAGAAGGTAAGCACAGCTGACAAAAGGTGGGCTTGGAAACAGAGCCTCCATCTGGACCTGGGATGAGAGGCAACAGGGTGATGTATGACTCAGAGCCTGAGAGGCCTGGAGCCAGGCTCTGCCTCCCTCACTGCTGAGACAAATACATATTGTTCTTTGCAGCTGGACCTATTGTGACATTTAACCTACTGTGACATTTAATACTGGAATGCCTAACTAGGTGCCTATTGAGTATAAGAACCCAAGCGGTCATATAGTCTTCCTGCCCCAAAGCTTCATTTTAGGGAGAGAACTCATAGGTCCAGAGTAGGAACTGATTTTCCTGAGATGGAGGTTGTGGCAGAGCCTGAATTTAAACCTGTTCCTCTCTGTTGGCCCCTGTGTTCCCCATGAAGGTCCCTCTCCCTAAGAAGTGATAGGAACACCACTCAGTGGATGTGCACCCACATCACTGACATGTTCAAGGTGTGCATGGTGACTCCTGAAGGCAGCTGTGTCTACTTCCTAGAGGAAGGTTTGGAGGCCCAGAGCATTCCCCACCACTGGCCCTGAGAGCAGAAGGTCAGTTGGCAGCCCCTGATTTACAAAGTGACTGTCTACTCGTTTCTTAACCTGAGATGCATGTACGAAGTGTTGATGGTGGTGCCTCCTCCAGGATCTTATTTCTCCCACAGGCAAAGAGTAAGCAATGGGATGGCAGCAAGTAATGTCTTAGGATTCCTATTGCTGCAACGAAACACCATGATGGGTGATTCATCACAGCAGTAGAAAAAAGCAAGTTGGGGAAGAATGGGTTTATTTGGCTTACACGTCTGCATCACTGTTTATCACTGAAGAAAGTCAGGATGGGAAGAGAAACAAGGCAGGAACCTGCTTACTTGCCCCAAGGCTTACTCAGCCTGCTTCCTTATAAAATCCAGGATCGTAAGTCCAGGGATGTCACCGCCCACAATGGGCTGGGCCCTCTCCCATCAATCACTAAGAAAATACTCTACAACCAAATCTTATGAAAGTCGTTTCTCAATTAGCTCTAGCTTTCAGATAACTCTAGCTGTGTCAAGCTGACATAAAATTAGCCAGTACATGTAGTTAGCTGCCGTGTAGGCATAAGGAAGAGCAACACGCTGTCTGCCTCTGTGCTCAGTACCATGAGACTTTCATGATGGCAGAGGGTCCTTGGCTCTGCAAGAGATATAATGAAGAGAGCCGAGTTCTCCAGCCAAAGGAAGCCTGGGTCCAGAAAGGTGCATCAGGAAGGGCAACCTTTATGACACAGCGTTCACGATAGGGTGATGGTCTAGGAGCAGTCCCTGCCACAGTCAACATTCAGAACACCAGGGGCTGGATCTCAAGATAACAGATCTGTATTCCCATGACACCACACCCTTTTACCAAGTACTCCCTCACCCGCCCTATTCCCTGCAACACACTGCCAGGCTCATGCTGACCCCTCACCTCCTCTACTCCCTCCTGCCTCCTGATCCTAACATCTCTTGGCCACTTCCTGCTCCACTAGACCTTCTCTGTGACTCATCTCTGAGGTCACCTTCATCTGTGTGGCAGCATGAAGTATACTTCCTTGGGTATTTACTGCTCTCCCTTTAAGGAAAGATAGCAGATGTGTGGCCACCCATAAGGCACTGTTTCCCTGTGCCAGAGCTGTCTTCAGAGGGGATGGAAAGATCTTGGGCAAACCAGAGAGGCCATGGGTGGGCTGGGGTGCATTGGGATGACCTCTTAGATCCCTCTGGACTGTGGCGCAAGTCAAAGCTGGAGACAGATTTCAGCATCAGCGAAGGGCTGGCATGGAGGGGCGTGGTGAAAGGTACTGGCAATGGTTTCACCTGTCCTGTGCTGAGCTGCACGTGTGGTTACCTGCATTTCTACCACCACATAAATCACCTCACAACTTCTGGAAGATGGTGCTTGACAGGTCTGGTCTTTGACAAACAGGTCCAGTTCTGATTAATCACAGACAGTTGGTGTGCTTTACAAGTGGGTTCGGGTATCTAAGTTTCTTGAACTATTTGACACCACTAGTCTTTTCCTTTTTAGGTAACCTGAATGCAGGAAAGCTTTAACCTATGCGTCACTAACATTGTCATTGTCTGCTCAATTACATGGTGAGAATGAATGAATGTGCACGTGTGAGTTCATGTGCATGAGTGGGAACAGTGTGGTGCATATATGTGCATGCATACATGAATGCCTGTGTGTACTGGTATGAGTTCCTATAACTGTGTGTGAGTGTGAATATAAAAGTTTGTGACTATTTAAGTATATTCAAAGGTAAGTGCATGCACATAAGCGTGTATCTACAGGTGTGCCTATAGGCACTCACGTGAAAATATGTGCACAAGTGAGGATATATGTATGTAAATGAGCAAATATGTGTATTTATATGTGTAAGTGATGGATGTGAACACATACACATAGGTAAGCATGAATGTATACATGCACATACATATGAGAATGTACATGTGCTTGTGTGCTTATGTGTTTATTTGAATATGTATGTGTATGTATACATGTATGTGCACATGTAAAGATGTACATGTGTTCATCTCTATGGGTATGTAGGTATTCACACGTATACACATATGAACACGTACATGTGCTCTCGTGTGTACAGGGTTTCACATGTGACTGCATACAAATGAAGACATGTGTTCTTGTCTTTGTATGTGTGGGTGTCTAGACGTGTATATGTATGAACACATGTACGCTTATAAATATGTGCAGATATACACATGTGTATGCATGCTAGCAAGTATGTGCCTGTCTGTGTACTTGTCTGTATACTTGCACCAGTTATTCACGTGTGAGTCACACTTTGGACTTCTCAGCTGGCCAGGTGTTTGACTCCTGGCTTCCTGGAGGTTTCACTTAAGGCTTTAGATTAAGTGGTCAGAGAGGATGTGAGGCATGAATGCAGCTGCTGCATGGGAACACCAACAGGGACCATGCCGCACAATGCACAGCCTCGTCTGGAACCCTGCAGGCTCCGGACTCCCATCTCTGAGACCCTGGCAGCTGGGCAGAATGGAGGGCTATGGACAGCACAAAGAGCCCCATTGCTTTTGCTCTTTGCTTCTCTGTGTTCTGATTTCTCCGGAATGAACCAATTGCCTCTTGCTAAGAAGATTCGGCTTCTGGACTGGGTTGTTTATCCCTGAAACACTACCTTCCTTCCCTCGGCTCCCAGAGGCCACTGAAACCCGGGGACACAGATGCTTGAGTGGCACTCTGCATCTTCCGTCTTCACCTTGGCTCCCCAGGGCCACGTGCTCCCTCCACAAGCCGAGCTTTCTCAGACTATCACCCCTTGCACCCCTTCAGCTTCCTGCCTACTTTCAGGCCTCTGCAGCAGTGGCTGGTGATAAAGGACTGTGCCTGTGTGCACATCGGAGCACAGCTTTGGTCTTGTCACCCATCACCTCAAGAGAAGGGGCAATCAGTGTCCTGAGCCAGGCCTCACTGTTTTCTGTCCTTCTTTCTCTCACTTCCTCTTCTCCCCGCCTTCCCTCACCTTCTCTCCCTCTATTCCTTTATGATCCTTTGTTTTCTTTACCAGACCTGTCTGTTTGGAGAAGCCGGTGTGTCCCCTCCATAGCCATATATTCTATGCCTGTCCATGACTTGCAGGATGCTGCCCATATGTGAGCGTGTACTGTAGTGCACTCTGCACAAGTGGCTGGGTGGGCATTGTGCTGTTAATCCCAGTGTGCACAGCCCTAAAACTTGGCTACAGAGAATTATTCTGCCACATAGGAGGCTGCACAGTCTCGGCCTGTAAAGAACCTGGGATGCCACCTAGGCCACCTTAACATTGAGCTTATGAAGGGAGAGCTTGGGTAGAGAGAGTAGATACTCTAAGCTTACAGAGGCTCACACAGGTATGTGTATGGTACATACTGCACACATTTGTAATACATAGCCCACATCTACTGTAGACCTTGTTTCCAAGCCATCCCTCCCCAGACCTGTTTGAACTGCAGTGCTTTGGGAGAGAGTGCTGAGATGACAGGGAGACGCCATCCCCCTGGACACCTGCGCTTTCTCCCTGGCCTTAGGTAGCCTCCAGCAGCTAAGCAACTATGGCTAAAAGGCCAGGAATGTCAGGGCAGTCACCTTTGTCCACCTTTTCCTGTGCTATTTGGAAACCTCTATTGCCACAGCCCCTGCTGCAGGTTATGAGTCAGCGGCTGCCAGATGACACCTGTCTGCCCTCCAGAGCAGGCGCCTGACTTGCTAGGCAGCTGGGGGAATGAGACATCTATCTACAGTAGCCATCTAGGACATTCCAGAGGCCCTGGCCTAGTGGCAATAGGCACCACCTCCCTCCTAGAGATCCGGGCCCGAGCTGAGGCCCTGCTGCATAGACTCAGAAGTAGAGTTGTCTGGGGAATTCTTGGCACCCACAGACCCCAGATCCAGTACAGGCCCAGGAGTGGGCTTAGGTGCCTCTTGTCAGGTGTGGACTCTTCTAGCCTGCTCGACACCCTACCAGACTAGTGAAGGCTCCAGAATGTTAGCGGAGTGCTTCCTTGTTGCATCCACTGTCCTGTGTGCTGGGTGCTGGAGACATGGCTGTGACTTGTGCTGCTCACAGAAGTCCCCTCAGAGGAGCAGATCTGGGACACTTTTGTCCTATCTCCTTCAGCTTATTACATGTTCACGCAGCAAAAAGATTTTATCATGAGTCTAAGATCGGTAAAGAATCTAGAGCACAGTAAACCATGGTTATGAGGCAGGCAGGAAGGTGAATTGACAACTCTCTCTTTCATGATGCCATCTCTCTCACGCGATGTCATCATCTCTGCTCTCTTCTCCTTTTACCTTAGAGAACTTTGTTTTAGAAAACTTCATTGTTTGAGGAAAGTCTGAGAAGAGGGTACAGAGGGAATGGTGGCACAGGCTTGTAATTCCAGGAATCCTGAGCCCAAGTAGAAGCGTTGTGAGTTCAAGGCTGGCCTGGGCCACACAGTGAGACATTGTTTCCAAATAAGAAAAGAGAGTGTGGAGAGCTGCACGTTTCCACTGTGGTTCCTCCATTGCTAACTTGTCATGGTAGAGCAGACATTGTATCAATGCTCCAATGTGGAGCCGGGTTAGTCAGAAGTTACTCAGCATTGCAAAGGCTACACTTTGAATCAACGGTACAATCAATGTGCCTACTGTTTCAGTCACATCAACTGCAAGCATCCTGAACTTCACCCTGAACCCTTGGTCCCCGTGGTGCTCATAGTTCCTGTGTCTTCCTGGTCCCCCTTTTCCCTCCCCCATATCCCTGAAGTCTTTACAGACCCGCCCCTTTCAATGAGTGGTATGCTTCCCTGATGCTGCTTACCTTTCAGCCTTTATCTCCCTGCCTGTGGGCTGCTGCAGAGTGATACTTGCTGCATCCTGTACCTGTCCAGGTGCCCTCCCTCAGGCTCCCTGAGCTATGAGATTTTCTTGGGGTAAAATATTTTCCCAACTCCATTTACAGATGGAGTGGCTTCCAGCCAGGGGTCCAGGCACCACAAAGGACTGTCTCTAGCTGAATCTGTTTGGATTCAGGCCTAACCACCTTGCCAGTGTCGGTGTTTGCACTCTATTCTATCTACAGATCCAGGAACCTCCTGAGATAAGCGTGCCTGAGGGAGCCCGAGAAGGGGTCAATCTGGGAAGGAGAGCACTGGCCCGAGCTGCAGATTAGACAGTGCCAACTTTCTCATGGTTCCACCCATCCCCTGCACTCAGAAGGGAGTCTGTGGCCCTCAAGGGCGGGGCGAACCTTTGTCTCTTCTGGGTTTATCATCAGGAACTACCCTCTGAGCCTCCTCACCTGGCCTTGCTCTCTCCATTCTGAGCTGACTCAGACTTCACCCATTCTGAATTGTTCTGTCTCCCTCCACAGAAGACCAGAGTCTGCTGCAGCCTCTTGGTCCCAGTTGGTGACTGGATCTGATGGCTGCAGGGTGGCTTCTCCGTGGTCCTCGGGGAGTACCCGAACTCTCTTATGGGGTTTTCATCTGCCCACCCCGGATTAGCTGGAAAGTGAGATTCCGCTCTCGATGTTTCAATCCAGAGACATCTGTGTGATCTCAATTCAGGGATCCTCCAAGGTCCTCTAGAGGGACTGAAAAAGGGCAGGGAGGGCCCTGCTCATGCTCTCGTGGGGAAGAGCCCACAGTGGTGGCAGAACTGGCCCAGATGCCTACTGCAGCCCACATGGCATGGTATGAGATCACACAGAAACCTCTCACAGTTGTGGGGCTGAGAGCTGGGGGCTGGGACATACACCAGCAACTTCAGAGGGGCCTGCAAGGAGTCCCAGAGCTGTGATTTATAGCTCCCTAGAGGAGCTGGACTATGGATGGCAGGGGCAGGGCTATCCAAAGATGACTTGTCCCTCTCTAGTTAGTAGGCTGTGGGAACTGCTCTGGAGAGCAGGGGTATATGGGAGCTGACATCTAACAGCCGACTAGACAGATAGTGGCAAAAAGCTGGGGTGGAGGGCAGTAGGAACACAGAGCCCTTGAGTGGGGAAGCTCCAAGGCTCACATCTACATGTTACTGGCAATTTGAGCTTGTATCTCAGTTCTGAGTGACTCAGGTGGGTCCTCAGCCCTGCCCTGCCCAAGCTACAAGGGCTGTATCTGTCAGTTTGCTACACAGCAAATATGCCCAAAGCTTGAAACTTCACACAGCAAAACTCTTATCCTATGACCCATGTCAGCCATGGCTAGCTGGGGCTGCTCGGGCTAATGTCCTAGCTTCTGTGACGGAGTAGCTCCCTTTGTACTGAGATTTTCTCAATTCCAGACATGGAGAAAGTTCACAGCTCTCAGAACTGCTGTCTTCTGTGGGTCATGTATAACTTGCTCATATGCTATTGGCTAAAGGAGGTAACATGACCGAGCCCAGCATCTGGGTGGTAGGACTCATGTCTTGCAGGTGACGTGGCTTTGGACACAGGCTTCCATTATGCAGGGAAGAGGTGGGTGGTTTCAGGAGATGGCACATGAGGCCAAATCTCAATAGAAATGAACGGAAGTGACCCCTCGGGGCTGGTGTGGGAACACAATGAGTAGTGAAAAGTAAGAGGAGGTCTGTCCAAGGCTGGAACTGTCTGTGTTCCTGGCTCTCAGCAGAAGGAACAGTCAATGTGCAGATGACTACCATCTCCACAGAGTGTCTGCTTGGGCCATCAGTCCTCCAGAACAGGTTTGACAGTATTTACTCCAAGACTTTGCTTTTCCTTGAAAAGTTATGTTACACATTGACACAAAACGTGCACTTATTAATAAAACTCAGCCTTGTTTCTTTTCTTTTTTTTTAAATAGGCACTTGATGCCAGTAACTACAGTAGGCTGAAACGAATGGGTTGGAAGAAGTCAATGTGGTATGCGTTTCATTTTTGTCAAAGGGTCTGAGATGAATCATTAACTGTAATTGGGTTTCGGAGTTCACTGTGGGAGCTGGGGGAGTGCTTGTGACTCCCCCTTCCTTCCTAAGGGGTAAACCTTTGTGCCCAATTCAACATAGCAGTGAAGGTGAGGGAGGGGCCTGAGGCTGCTCAGTACTGAGGTCCCAGGTTGATGGGCAGCATCTCCAAGGAATCTCTTGAGAAACATCCCATCAGTGGGGCACAGAGCCAAACTAAGACCAAAGGTCTGCCCAGAGAAACCTTGGAGGATTCATTTGGGTTACACTAAGGCAGGAATGATCAGGATTTGTCAACAGAAGGGCAGGAAGAGCATGTTTGGAGAGCACACATGCGCATGTCTCCTGCTATATAAAGACGGTGGCATGTCTGTGGCAGTGGGTGATGGCATCTGGTGGCATTCTGGCCATTGTCCCAGATGTGGCTGACCTTATATATGCAAAGTCCTCCCTGAATGATTCCTTAAAGGTGTTTGTTGGTAGCCTGTTAAAAATCTTCTCCTAGAATCCTAAGCAACTTTTCTAGTTCTTACTGGAAAGACCTTTCTGAGGGTGCGTGGACCAAATTTAGCTGAATCCTCTTCCGATGGAGGGCTGGAGTCTCTGGGGGCTCTTGATTGTGAAGTGAACGGCTATTTTCAATCAAGAGAATTGACTTGAGGAAAACAGACATCTACCTGTATAATTCTCATCCACAGCAACAATTGTGGCTGGTAGGATACAATTGATGATGGCCTGTGGACAGAGCAGAGTTCGCAGACTCATTTCATTGTCCCCGAAGTGGATATAAATCTGTTCCAGGACTTCCCTGCCCTCTGTGACTTCTCTACTGCTCATTAATTGTCAGGGGTTTAGGACTTCCTCCTCATTCCCCATACTTTCTCCAACACTGTCCCTAAGACTGATTTTCCAGTCTCCATGACCTTCTTTATTATTTTCTGGATCCTGCAATGACCTCTAAGGGGTTCTCATCCTACATCCTCTGTACCTCCAGGAGTCTTCAGAACTTAGGACATCTTTTACCAGAGTGTGGCTACATATGCCTTGCCAGGTGTCCTGGAAACGGTCTCTGACAGGCTGCCGAGTATTTCCTTCCTCTGCAAGTTCTGGCAATGGCATTGGCTCTCTGAGAGTATATGTGTATGTGGCTACTGTGCTGATGAGTTTGTCAATAAGACATTAACTAGAATCACCTTGGAAGAGGGACCCTTAATCGAGGAATTGCCTCTGTCAGATTGGCTTGTATGCAAGTCTCTGGGACATTAATGTTCGATGTGGGAGAACCCAGCATGCTGACACCCTTGAGAAGGTGTTCTGAGTTGTATAAAAAAGCAGTCTAAGCAAGGCACAGTGTGTGTCCCTTCCTCTGTGGCCTCTACTTCAGTTCCTGCCTCTCTGTTACTATACTGAGTCCTTGCCTTGGCTTCCCTCAATGATGGAGTGCTTCATCACTATAACAGAAAGAAAACTAGAATAGTCAGGTAGCCAGGGCCAGAGGCAAAGTGACCATTTCCTTGGGGATCTATGACTGAGGGAGTGGAAGAGAGAAGCTTCGTCTCTTCTGAGGGGGTGGGGCAGGCTCCTGGGTAGTTGTTGTCCTGAGTGGGCCTAGAGGCACGAGGACGTGTTTTGCAGATAGCCCTGTAGAAAGCCAGATATTACCTCTGAGTGAGATGAACTCCCCCAGTGCTTACAACCACCATGTAGCTAAATGGCAGTGCTATTAGCTCAGAGGAAATAAACAGTTACATGTGACTGTGTTTGGACTATGTCAGCTTCTGTTTAATTGGTGTGTAGGCTGCAAGGCATGAATCACAGGATGTATAATTTATTTGAGCAATAAAATACCGTTAACTGAGAGAGGGAAAATAAAGAGAAAAATAATACGTTTCACACTGTAATTACACAATAAAGTTTGAATTAGAAGCATAGTTTGGCCCACCAACTTTTCCGGACCTGAGAAGAATCTGCAAAGTCAGCAGGTTCGTGGGAGGGGCCATTCAAATGCTAAATGAGGGCTCACTGCACCGTCAGGTAGCAATTGAGAAGCAGCTGCCCTGCTGTGCTGTCTTGGGAAGTGTCTAAACCAGGAAAGCTGGGGTGTGGGGGGTGGGGGGGGTGGGGGGAAGAGGTGAAGAGAAATCAAGAGAAAGTTAACAGTGAATCAGTTGCCTGATCACAAAAGAGCAGAAACCAATCACACCTGAATGTCCTTTGTTAATCTGAAAAGCCCATCTCTGCTTGACCAGAATCCTTTAAGTGCTATGGTGGTAGCAGTGGTATTCCACCTGGCTCTTTTTATCAGGGAGAGAGGTACACTGTTTACTCACAAGCTGAAGCTTCTCTCAAACACACATGCTGTCACCCCAACACTGGTCATCTGCCTCTCTGCGTGTGACTCCGGATACAGGTCGGAAGTTTGACCAGAGGAATTATTGCAGCCTACCTCTCCTGCAGATGGGTCTCCCCCAGATGGAGCAATTCCAAGTGGCAGTTCTGCCCAAGTCCCTCCATCATGCAAGTACACACAGCACAGGTCATGACCCTCGCCAAGGACAGGTCTATGTGCCATGTGGGGGTTTATAGGCAGGGAGGCAAGTCACATATCTCTGAAGATGAGGTCCTGGCAGGAAGACAGCCAGACAGACCCAGGATTCCGTGGTGTGTCAGAGAGGTGAATGACAGGTATAGGTCCCCTGACTTGGCCCCAAGTCAAGGCTGTACTCCTGGTCCAGCTGGGCCAGTGCTTGCCCCTTAGTGCTGTGGCTGATGGTATGGGTCAACAGAAGCTCAGAACAATGGTGCTCACTGTTCTATGGAAGTCTTGTGGATACACATTGGGGAGAGTGCCTTGACCTTGACAACAGCCTAAAGAAAAGAAAGCCTTGGTGAAGGGAGGTGGGTGTCGCCGGGTGTGTTTTTGTTCTTTCTATCCAGAGACCTGGATCTGATAACAACCACCTTCTCCTGCATGGAGTCCTGATGAACGGAGCAGAGCTGATACCTGGGACTGACGCAGCTCTAAGATGAAGCCACCAAGCTACAGCCACTGTGCCATTCTCTGAGAAGCATGGGCACTTACAGATACCTACGCTGGATAGACCACTGCCAACAGAGTCTCGTGGTGTGATTGGGACAGTAACACTAGATGTGTGAGGTTGTTTCTAGCATGTGGTGATGGACTGTCTGTGTCTCGAGGTGTCATACTTTGAAGGGGCAGTTCCCAGTGCAGCATTCGCAGAGTGCAACAGCCTCCAAATCACTCACAGACGCCGAGAACACTGCGTGTGCTCTGTTCTCATGGGGATAACATGTTTGCTCATGTCAGCATTGCCATAGGTGGGACTCACGGTGCACTGCAGTCCCACAGCACTTAACGACGTCTTCTGCCAGAGGGAGTGACACTGGTGTGTTTAGGCCATTATCAAACAGAACACCACAACATTTTGGCTTTAATGACAACCTGTCCAATCCTTGGTACTCATCAAGTTGGATAGGGGTCTCAACCCAGCACCTTTTCCTAAGGTCCAGATTTGCGGCAAAACATGTAAGTCCCCAAACCATTTGGGGATCCTTTATAAAGTTGGAGCAGCTGTTGATGAACAGACAGTACTCAAGGGACCCCTCTGGCGTGTAAGGGAAAGGCACATGTGGAATGCCAACGTCAATGAAGAAGCCTCTGTATGCCTCCCAGCCCTGTTGCTGACAGAACCATGCATGTGTCTAAACATCTCATACTATGGATGTGTGTGGGGACCCTATAGTGTGGGGAAATAGGGAGACAGATCCACCAAGAGACCCTTGGTGATGGGACTACATTCACAGACACTGGGCCCAATTTTTCTCCCAGCTATCCTACAAGGTAGAGCTGTTTGGGAAACTGAGGCTGGTGAGGTCATGAAGATACTGCACCTTATAAAGCTCTGTTCTCACCTCTACAGGATGTGCCCCCAAGAAACTTTGTCCCATTCTAGGGCCACACAGACCAGCTTCTCTCAGGAAAAGTGGTCCTCACTGCTCCCCGGCGGGGTCTTCTCTAGGATGCTACATCTGGTGCCTGTCTTCAATCACACATCTGCAACTGAGAGTGAGGTCACAGCTGTGGACAGCTATTAGCACAAAGGGGTGGGCACAATGTAAGAAGTGACCCTCTTCCTGCCCAAGTGGACAGTGCTCATCTGTTCCCATCCTTGCCTCACCTCCCTGATTCCCCATGAACACCATTCTGTATGGTCCTATGCTCCACGTAAAGAATCCCAGAAAGCTCAAATCCTGCTCTCCAGGGAGACCACAGTGGCATCTGGGAGTATGAATAGGAGCTTCATCTTGGACAGCGCCCAGGAAGCATAGCTATGGCACATGGCTAATAGAGGGCAGAGGCAGATGGGGAGAGGGGCATAGTAGGGCAGCACCAGACGATGACTGATTGAAGCAGTGGTCATGGACACCTAGAGAGAGCACTATGGGTAAAGCCCCCTGCCTGAGGCCTATAAGAACTACGGAGCCACTAAAGGTCCCATTTACAGGGACAGTGGAACTGTTCTATAAGGATAAGTGGGGCATGCATAAGAAATATGCAATGACAGGCACAGGGGGATGGCGGCTGTGGAGTGCAGGAGCCTCCACCTGAGGGGGCAGCTTGTGGAACTCTAGAGTGCTTGGCAGATCCCCAGTGAAAGCAGCCGGAGCTAGCTATTCATGTGACACTCCCTGACACCAGATACTACGAGCTGGGTTTAGGTTTTATCACTCAGGCTAAATGGGGCCTGCATTTAGCTGGACAGAGCCCAGAGGACTACTTCAACATCCTCAGTGGCCATTGGACTCCTGCTGGTCAAACCCTCTACCAAACCCTCACTCACCACATGGCTGTCTAGCTCCCAACTAAAGAGTCTTACAGGCACTGAGCACTAGAGGTGTTTGAAAGAGCCCCAAGAGAACTGCACCCCAAGACTAAATAACTAGGTATCCAGGGCGAGAGTGAGGGTGGAGAGGTTGTTGTGACAGCCATGTCCTTGAGTGGCCCTGAATAACCATGTCCAGATGAGCCATGTCCCAAGCCACAGGTCCAGGAGATATCCAGGATACTGTTCCAGAGCCACGCATGCTTGCGCTTCCTGGTTTGCTTTGTTGTTTGTCTTTTCAGATATAGGAGAGAGTGGCTGGAGCAGACACAGCAGCTTCCACCAGAGAGAGGCCAGTGCATGGAGTTTTGCTTCTTTAACTCTTTTCTCTAGAGGTGTCTAATTGGCAAACTGATAGAGGGAAGGACGCGCCGTTGATCCAAGGCTGGGGATGTTAGAGGACATCGCTCACATCTGAGCCCATGGTGAACTGGGATGGGTCACACAATCCATCTGGGCATCCTTGTCTTACAACAAGGAAGTGATCTAGAATCTCCTGGCCAATTTCAGGGGACAGCATGAGCTGCTCAGAGTGATCCCAGACTGACAAGTTGGCTGCATGAACAGAGCAAAGGGTGGGAGCATTGCTAATGGATTCCCACCTAGACCAGGAGGGAGAAGGTCAGGATGTCTCAGCTAGGAGGGGTTCCTAAGGCCTGAAAGAGGACCACCAAGACAGGCTTGGGGGATGCATGTCTACCTGCTTTGTGGAGGCCTAAGGCTTGCCCTGGTGGACCTTGGCTTCCAAGATGGTACCCTGCCTCACACCTGTTTCAACTCAGAAGCAAAGCCTGTGCCGTGGTCTTCTGGAATGCCGCTGCTACGTTCAGGAACTATAGGAACTCAGACTTACATGAACCCCATCCGCAATCTGCCATTTCCAGTAAGCAGGCTGGGCTATGTTGGCTCGGCCTCAGGAATCCTTGAGTGGAATGTCCTGATATCCTGTGGTTAGGCAGTCAGTCTTAATCAGGGACCCATGGGAAATTAAGGCCATGTCCCCAGGAAGGCATACAGCTGTGGCATACAGCACTATTTACCGAGTTGGATCTATTAGTTTGCACTGCCATGCTCTTCCGAGGACTTCCAGAGATTCTGTGTGGCCTTCGTCTTGGCTGAGACATTTGAGGTTTCATTGAACCTGCCCTCTGACAGCCATGGAGGGAACAGACTGTCCTGTAGCCAGACCTCTGTGGTCCAGCCTAATCTTATGTCCTGCTCTGTTCTCAGAGCTCCGATCGGCAGTCTGGTGGGTTCTCCAGTCATTGGGCCAGAGGGTCATGGCTTTCTAAGAGTGCCAATGGCCACGTGGCTGGATCTGGATGATGCTCTTCTCATTGTACCAAACAGTAGTTACATGGAGCCTCTAACCAAGAACAAGAAACAAGGCCACGGTGCAGTGACTGTGACCATAAATGGATTTCTAGTGAGAATGGCCAAAGCACAATAGACTGCTGCTACTTTGCCTGGGGGCAACCATATCTGTTTCTTTGGGCATAGCACTCCAGGCAGTCCAATAGAGCAAGCACGTATGCACACTGTTCCCAATGCACACCAGTGGAAGAAGAAGCCCTTGGTCCTGCCAAGGTTGGACCTCCAGTGCAGGGGGATGGGCGGGTGGCGGTAAGGGAGGTGGATGTGGGGAACACCTATATGGGGGAGGGGTGGGAATGCGGGCTTATGGACAGGAAACCAGGAAAGGGAATACCATTTGAAATGTAAGTAAAGAAATATATCTAATAAAAAATTTTTTAAAAATCATTCTGCTTCTGCCTTGCAAGTATGTGTAGGTATAAGCTACCACATAAGGCTCTTTTAGAACTTTTGTGAATATTTTTGAGGTAGGTTAAAATAATCACTTCCCCTCCCAAATCATGGTGGATTGGATCTCTCTTTTAGTGGTTTTTTTTCATGAGCCTCTTGAAAATACCTCATGAGAAAGGGACACAGGATATCATCATCACAATATGGTAATGAGGCCAGGGTCTTTTTATAGTGGCCCGTGTGGCACCTGGGAGAGTGTCCTGATGCCTTTCTTTCTTGTACAACAGAAAGAACAAACAAAGGTGACATCCTGACCGGAGACAGCCACTAAGACACAACTGTAGTGTCCCTGACTCCCTTGTATCTGAGTCATTGCCTAGCGCGTCTCATGCCCACCACACTGAGTACTGACACTGAGTACACCACGTGGAAACTGAGCGATCTGTGTGGGCAGCACGGATGCGGAAGTGCGGAGGTCACATGTAGGAGCCATGGAGGCCGTATGTAGGAGCCATGGAGGCTGTATGTAGGAGCCTTGTTAAGAAATGATTATTCACATGGTGGGAAGACTAGCCATTTTCACAAAGGATTTATTCTGGGATTCCATGGCAGCAATTAGCTCCCTTGGAGCAAATCAAATGGCTCCAATGCACCAAGGGCTTCTCCTCCCATTGGTGCCCAATAGGGCCATCCTCTGCTACACATGCAGCTGGAGCCATGGGTCAATACATGTGTAGTCTTTGGGTAGTGGTTTAGTCCCTAGAAGCTCTGGTTGGTTAGTATTGTTGTTCTTATGGGGTTGCAAGCCCCTTCAGCTCTTTCAATCCTTCCTCTAATTCCCCTACACGGGGTCCTGTTCTCAGTTCAGTGGTTTGCTGCTAGCATTGACCTCTGTATTGGACATGCTCTGGATGTGTCTCTCAGGAGAGATCTATATTTTTAACTGTTCGAGGCCAGTCTGGGTTACATAATGAATTCTCGGACACTTTCTGGGCTTCAGAGTGAGATCTTGTCTCAAGAAAGATAAAAAGAAGGGCAGGGGTGTAGGGGAAGCAAGCAAGCAGGGAGGAGGCAGGAAAGCAAGTTCTTACAAAAATAATAGTGCCCTCTGGCTTCTCCTACTGACTCCTCAGGTTGGGCCTCTCATTCAGCATCTCTGGAGTGAGCTCTAGTTGTCTCTCACCACAGTAAATCTTTTCCAAAGTTTACTTTCACTTTCTCTGGTTAAACTAAGTCTAACTTCTTGTGATCTCTGTGCCTGTGTTAAATTCTTTCCCTAACAGACCATTAACCTCCTATATCCCTGGCTGTAATGATTGGTGTCTGCTGGGTTATATGACGTGCTGAGCAGTTTCCCTGACATTTGGGGCAACTTGAAAGAGCAATTAACCTCCCCTTGTTCCACAGAAGTATCACATTGCAAGAACTCTTCACAGTGCTCCATAACAGAGAGTGAGTGACTCAGGGCATCCTTGATCTCATTTTTAGGAGGTCTACTGAATTATGGTATGTTCTTCATTGGGGCATGTGGTGCGTGTGTGTGTGTGTGTGTGTGTGTGTGTGTGTGTGTGTATTTGTGTGTGTCTAAGTATATATACATATATACACACATATATATGCATTGATATTTTTATACAGTGAATGCATGTTTTTGCATGCATGTGTATATATACCTATGCATTTTGTATATGTATGCATGTTTATGTGTTAATTGCATGATCATATTTGTGTTTGTGTGTCTAGACAGTGCACACGTATCAAATGTGGTTTTGTGTGTATTTGTAGTCACACATGTATGAATTGTGTGTGTGTGTGCGCGTATGTATGGGCATGTGTGTTTGTGTCTATGTGGTAGGTGAGGTCTGGTGATGTTTTGTGGTGTGTGGATCTTAGAGAAGCTTGTGTCTAGGGCTGTCTGGGTTCTTCCCCAGGGCTCTGCCGTGCTTCCTGTCTTCCCCTACCTCAGCTGCCATGTAGAACACCACAGTTCAGGTGCTTACACTGCAGCCTCACCCTACCAGAGGCTTGGACCTGAGAGAGAAATACTGCAGGACAGCTCCTCCTGAGGCCTCTTCTTTTGGGCTTACAGATCCTGTCTTTGGTGTCCTCACACACTGTACCTCGGCGTATGTCTTTTCCACATTTTCTATTCTTATAAGAACCCACCCTAATGACCTTACCTTTTGAATTGACTCTTGATCTTATGTCCAAATAAGGCTATGACCTGTTCTGGGTCACCATCATTTCTTTTCTCCTTTCTTTTCCATCTCCTCCTCTTCCCTCCCCCCCTACAAAAACAAACAACTCCCCCCCCCAAAAAAAAACAGGTCTCTGTTTGACCCTGGCTGTCCTGGAACTCACTCTGTAGACCAAGCTGGCCTCGAACGCAGAGATCTGCCTGCCTCTGTTCCCACCCAAGTACCAAATTTTCTTTAGCCACAGGACATGAAATGTTAAAAACAAACAAACAAACAAACACACACACACACACACACAAAGCTCATCGATCCTGGATTCCAGGTGTCTTGCCTTTCCCTGTTATACGTATCCTAAGAAAAGTTACTGAGCATATGGATTCAGTGAGACAAGAGACACCAGCGTAGTGGGTGCAGAGGTATCTTAGGTGCCTCCAGGGTGGTTCTTGGGTCAGTTTGCACCTGGCCCCTGGTTTGAAGGTTGGTTATCTTCTAGGAGACCACAGTGGAACCAGTTCTTCCAGGCAATCAAGGTATCAGGTAGAAAGCAGTAATAAATTCCGGGAGGGGCTGGGAGCCGCAAGGCTCTCCCTGTGAGGTGTCTGCCATTCTCCTGCCCCACCTCCCAGTGCCACACCTACTTCCTCATGCTCTGTGGCTGCTACTCAGGTATCTGGTGCATAGAGATGTAGCCTTCTAGTCTCATCTTGGACCCAGGTCTGCAGAAATCACAGCCTTATGGTTGTAGATGATAAGAACTTTGTCAGTGGTCAGCCACACTGGGGATAACTGGATAGCTGCTCACGGGAAGTTAGAGCCTGAAGTCATACTGCCCAGGCCCTGTACACTGGCTTCCCTGTCCTGGTGAGCAGCACAACCTTGCAGGCACAAACGAGCCATGAGTGATTTGAAGCAATTACTTTGTGGTTACGCCCAATGCCGTGCCTATACCTTCCCTTGCCTTGCCTGAAATCAGATCAGGAGGCCCAGGTGGGTTCTGCTTTAATGGTCCACATTTGGCACATAGTGCTGCCTGGGTCACCAAAACCCAGCTTCTGCCATTAGCCTCATGGTACTAAGGCTTTGTAGAGTGTCTGTGTTTGTACAACCATTAGACACACCAAGGAAAAGAAAAGAACTGGCCTGGAGGAGGAAGAGGAGGGGAAGGAGGAGGAGGAAGAGGAAGAGAAGGAAGAAGAGGAGGAGGGGAGGAGGAAGAATAGGAGGAAGAAGACAAAGAAGAGGAGGAGGGGGAGGAGGAAGAATAGGAGGAAGAAGACAAAGAAGAGGAGGAGGGGGAGGAGGAAGAATAGGAGGAAGAAGACAAAGAAGAGGAGGAAGGGGAGGAGGAGGAAGAAGAGGAGGAGGAGGAGGAAGCTACCTAAGGTCAGATTTGTAGCCGCCTGGCCTCTGTCTTTCTACAGCCTTAAAGTCTGGCCCCTCACTTTCCTGTCACTCAGAAGATGATAAGTCTACAGAGAAAGTTGCCTTGCAAGTGACTACAGATATACAGCACTCAGTCAAGCTCTGTGGAGCTGGGGTGACCACTGACCACAGGGGACATTATTTTAGTTTTCAGTGAAAGATTTACCCAGCTAACCCTCAAGAATACGGAAGGCTCGAGACTGTTTCGGTGAGCACATTCTGCTCTGGCACAGGGCTCTAACTCCAGCTGTTCTTGCCCTGAGTTCTCTATTTGATGGGCGTGGAGGTTGGTAGGCCCTTAAGGCCCAAGTACCAGGGAAGGTGGTGTAGGTCGTGTTTGGTACTGTAAACATTTGAAACATATTGATGAGAGGGAGTCCTTTGGAGATCAGAGAGGGTCAGGTGAAGGCTCCGGGTTGATAGGAAGCTAGTTGGTCCTTCTCTCTCACCCAGTTGGGGAAGAAGGATCATAGTATTCCCAGAATCATTTGGGTGGGTCCAGGACCAAGACCCATCTATCACATTTCCCACTTTGATAGACTGAGAGGTCACACTGTGTGAAATGTTGGAATTACAACCAACAAGTCAATAAACAGAAGCTGTGGGACACTAGTCACTCTTTTTAAATATGTCTCCAGCTTCCGGGGAAGGGAATTTAATTTCTAAGTGTCCACTATTTATTTCTTTTCCCAGAAATGCAGTCCTAGAAATTTCCAGTTTTGTTCTTCAGCAAGATCTACCCTAGAGCAGGCTGGAGTCTGAAAGGGAAGGGACTGGTGTGGAAACCAGTACCTGTCAAATGAAGGACAGCCCTCTGCTGAGAACCTGCAGATGCCCCTACTATCTGGAAACTTCTCTGAGGGCAGTTGATAAACCAAAGCCTATTTTTAACACAAGGACTGTGTGCTGGCTAGTTTTATATCAACTTGTCAGAGGCAATAGTCATCTGAGAAGAGGGAATCTCAACTGAAAAAATACCTTCATAAGATCTGGCTGCAAGCAGGTCTGTAGGGCATTTTCTTAATTAGTGGTTGATATGTCCATTGTATATAGTGACATCCCTGGGTTGGTGGGCCTGGTTTCTATAACAAAGCAGGGTAAGCAAGCCAGTAAGCACTACCCTCCATGGCCTTTCCATCAGCTCCTGCCTCCAGGTTCCTGCCCTGTTTGAGTTCCTGTCCTGACTTCCTCCGATGATGGACTTTGATATGGAACTGTGAGCCTTTCTCCTCCAACTTGCTTTGGCCATGCTGTTCATCACAGCAGCCGTGAGCCTAACTAGGGCAGACTGTCGTCTGAAAGCAATTCATCAACAAGCAAGGTCGCTTTAAAGCAAAAAGATTCGCCTGTCAGTTTGGCTGGCCATTTTGAAAACCTTTTTGCTTCCTAAAACAGGTGTGTGCGTGCGTGCGTGCGTGCGTGCGTGCGTGTGTGTGTGTGTGTGTGTGTGTGTGTGCATGTGCAAGCTGCTCAAAACAAAGTATAAGAAAATAGCAAACATTCAAGGTAACAGCTCATTCTGTACTGCAAACCAGATGCGTGAGTGGCTTTTGATTTTCAAACACGTTTGAATAAAACCAAGGCCCCGCCATAATCAGTGTAACTGGGGAAGTGAGGTTTGGGATTTTGCGGCTGTCAGGTGGAGGCCACCTAAGGGGTTGCATGAATCAGGTAGCTTCCTTCCATGGATTCCCAGACACAGGTGGTAATATGATCAAAGTCCGTAGGTCATCCAGCTGAGGGCTCTGTAGCATAAGTGGTGTTTGCGGCATCCTACAGACAGGTAAAAAGTTCCAAGAGCTCAGATGACCCTTATCAGCCATAGCCGACATCATGGTAAAAGCACCAAGCCCAGCCTCCTCACCAGTCACTAGGAACCCCAGTAATGCTGCAAGGAGGTACTACTTATCCCTATAAAAGGATAGAGGGTGAAAGGAGTCAGTGCCTTTCTCTAGTGGGTGGCAACATTCTTTACCCACCTTCTGTGATTCTAATCTGCTACAGGGGTCCATGGTGGGTGGCCTACCCTCACCCCTGGCCTGTCTGGAGTTGCTGGAGACTGACTGCTCTCAGGCTGTGGTTCTCATTCTCAACCGGGCTGTGCTGTTCTATGGCATTTCCAGGCCTTTGGTACCCACAGTCTTTAGGTGCTATCCCACACCACATGGAGCTAGAATGCCTCTGCACTCTGGCTCACTATGCAAGTAGTGGTCAATTATCACGATGTTGGTGTCAGCTAGGAGCCAGATATAAACTTTGAACTCTGAAGCTCTCAGACCCTGGGCCTCATTTCATTCTGTACTGGTTTGAACATGCGCGCGCGCGCGCGCGCACACACACACACACACACACACACACACACACACACACACACACACAGAGCCTCTTCTTTCATGTGCTACACTCACGAAGCCCAGAAAAGCCTCAGAACCCTGACTTGTGATCTAAGATGAATGGAATAAGATCCACAGATGATATCCTTGCCTCAGACAGATGACCAGGGACTTACAGGTGCCAAATATGTACAGACACTTGTGCTGAGTGTACCAAGGGTCCTAGGATATCTCACAGTGCACTCTTTGCTCACTTCTGTGACATAAATTATACTCTTGCCCAAGGCATGTGCTGCAAAAAGCTGGGGACTGTGTTCAGGCTGATTATCTTGAACTTGGGCTAATGTTCCATGAAAGGATACTTATTACTAAATTCATTAATTAATGTCCCATTTGCAGTCAGATTTGAATGCAAACCACTTGTGTGCTGGGATAGGCAGTGCATCCTGCTGCCGAGCCTGTCGTGGCCTCTGTGGGGGAGAACCTAACTTCAGGAGAAGAGAGCGTCCCAGGAGTCATGGCTGGAGACAGACTTTTGCCTTGTGGAATCTGACCAAGTTCTGTCAAGATCCCAAAGGTTTCACTTCGTCCTAGGAGGTGATAAGGCTAGAGCTAAGGGCCAGACAGAGTTGGTGAATCCCACAGCCCTCCTGGAAGTAAGGTAGAAGCTTCTAGGGACAAAGCAAACACCTATGAAAGATCTAGCTCTGAAAGAGATGACAGCACAACCCGCCTTCTGCTCTGCAATGGAACCATTACAGCCCTGTGGCGTTTCAGACAGTCTACAGCCTTGTATGCAAGCATGTGTGCGAGTGTGTATACACCCGAGTGCATGCCTCTGGGGGAAGAGGGGACGAGAGACAAAGACCATGATGGAAAGGACAATGTGTATACACATGTGACAGTGCACATGGAAGGGTATGTGTGCATGTGTGCATAAGCAATAGAAGGCTGCCTTCTGGGTACTTCCCCTAAGCCTGATGGAGGCCTGGGGCAGCCCAGAGGCTGAGCTTCTGTCTTCTCAGTGGCTTGCCTGTGCTGTGGGAGATGCGATGAGAGGCAATGGTTTTGCCACCAAGCAATCATGCAATGCTTTCCCATAGAGTCCTGGCAGCCCAGGGTAATCCTAAGACAGTCCGAATCCATCTGGAGTCTCTGCGAAGGTGACCGTGTACTGTTCCAGGCTCAGTTGCATAGCATCCAGCCACACCCTGACCTATGCTCCGGAAGACAGACTCAGAACCCGGGCTAGGCAACACCACATGGGGACATGTAGTCTGAGGCTCACCATCTTCTGCTCTCCCATGAACTGCCACTTTATTATCTTTGCTAGAAGGTTTCCTGACACAAAGGCTTAGCTCTGATTTCCCCTGCCATGTCTGGTTAGGTGACTGTGGTGTTAAACCATGCATGAAAATGGTTTTCCCTGAAGTCCTTTTGTTAACTCTAGCTGCCTTCATTCAGGTAGCCCATGGTATCTCTTCCTTCAACTTCTGGACTTCCTGTGCCAAATGAACCCAAGCATTATCCCCAGTGCCCCTCTCTGAGCCACCAGCTACCTACACAGCAGCGTGGTGGCTTTCCAAGAAGCTGCAGCCCCTTGTTACCTGACAGTGAGTCAACTCCATACTTCTGGCCCTGTGCTTCAGTTCAGTGAGGATTGTCCTCCCCAGTGGCCAATCCAGGCCAGTCTTCACTGGATATTTTCTGTCCTTAGCGTTGTCTCTCAAAAAGCCTAGCTACCTGCCAAGGTCCAGGGCTTCAGCCGCCTCAGGTGAGAGAGGTGAGCAAGGTAAGACAGCAGTAGAAATGGAAGGCCTAGTGCATTCACTGTAGAGGTGCCCTAGGAAAACTTCTAGGGCCCTTTAGGGACATATGGGTCCTGAACAGGGGGTAGCTTAGCATATTTCAGTATCTAATATGAGTACCAATAAGACAGGACCACATTTACAGGGGAGAAACGTGGCCCAGGGGAATTGGGGAGCCTCACAGTATTGGACACAGGCCTTCCTCTGCTTTATCCTGCCGTTCGGATGTGGTTATGTACTTGAGGAAGATGTGTTTTGAAATAATGCAGTCCTTTGAAAAGCAAAGGTAAACTAGCTTGGCTGCAACCAGAGTGTCTGCTGGTAGGTCTCTGTAAGGTTGACAGCACCTGGCAACAGGGCTTTGTCCATCTGACTCTACTCCAGGACAATGGGCGGGGCTACAGGGACCTCCTCCAACCCCCCCCCCCACACACACACACAGCCCAAGAAGGCCATGGCACTGGCATTTAACAAACAAAACCAGGGCAGGTGCTTTGCTAGATCCCATCTTAGACCCCCTTCTGGGACTTCCCTCTTTGGGAGGGATATGTCCTTCAGGTTAGAAAGCTATGGAGGGGGCAGGTGCCCTGATTCATGCTTGGCTTTGGATCTTGCCAGGAGCTGAGCACGGCTTAGGGCGATCTGGAGAGCCCATCCTCTCCACTGGACAGTTAGAGGCGGGTGTGTGTGTGTGTGTGTGTGTGTGTGTGTGTGTGTGTGTGTGTGTGTGTGTGCCAGGATCCCCAGAGGGAGAGTCTGATTCTTGATGTGCACCCCACAGCTAGGAATTGCATTGCTAAAAGAAAGAGCATTTTGTTCACAATGCACCAAAGCTGATGGGAGACACCTGGGAAGGTGGCTTCCGCTCGTTCTCACTGGGTCTCTGCTCCCCGCCCCCTTTCACCCCATTGGCTCTGCACCCTTGTGTCCCTACCCCCCTTCCATCCTTCCTCCTCCCCTTTCTCCTTTCCCTCAGCTCCCTTGCGCTCCCTCCTTAAGGCTCACTGTTCAATGGCCCTTCCAGCTGGGCTTTGGACTAGGGTCATCTAAAAGGTCATAGTGCCTCCTCTTGATCCTTGCTGATTTCTCAAGTAGCGACCTAAGTCCTGTCACTTGGCAACACCAGTCAGAACAGGGGCTAGGCCATCCTGGCAAGGAGGGAGGCAGCTGGCTCCAAAGGAAGGGCCTGCTGCTTCTCGGGGAGACAGGGAAGCCATCGGTTCTATTGGAACCTTGGAAAGGGAAGAGAGTCACTTGTGCCTGCAAAGGGGAGACTGAGCGCATCACTCCTGCTTCAGTCACTCCAGGTGGAAAGCTGAGTCTTGGGACAGTCTGCAGTTCTTTTTGATACTGTGTACTATTCCTCTTCCCAGGCTGGAGGCCTGTAGCAGGGACACCACCCCGTGCTACCGAGGACTCAGGGGACAGTTCTCTCTGGCGGTTGGTTAGATGTCTCAGAGGAGGGCAGAGGCAATTTAGCCTTTCTTCATTAGCTGTTTGTTGAAGTCTCTTAGGAGACAGTTTCCCTATCGCCTGGTGGACCTAAGGAGCCTTGCTCAGAGAAGGAAGATCTGAGCGTCCCCAGGGAGAGGGGGTGGGGGGGCACCTTGCTGTCTGCTCTGCCACAGCTTTCAAGAAGGCATGCTCAGGGAGAAGTAGGTGGCATAAATTGCGTGCATAATCTCTGGAGACGACCACTTTAAATCTTAATTGGTTGCCTTTTAAATATCATTTAAGGGCCGGTTTCTCTGCCTTTCTCTAGTTAAGGTGTCGTGTCAAACTCTATTACCTTGCAAGATGTCTCTCCCTTAAGGTTTTTTTTTTTTTTTTTTTTTTTTTTTTGGAAAGGGAGAGAAAAAGAAAAAAAAATGGAGCTATCAGCCGCATTTGAGGGGTCGATAAAGCTTTTAGATTTGGAGACGGTTTTCGGAGCCAGTTTCCTGCGGCTACGTGTTGTTAATGGAGCTTAAGGAATTATCTTAGACTGGGCCGGCCGGGAGCCGTATATTTCCCGCGCCTGTTCCCTTGTCGAGTCTGAATATGCTGCTGTCAGACTCGCTTAATGAAAAGTAACGCGCCGCTGATTACAGTTTTATTTGGCTCTATGTAAAGAGCGCCGTTAATTTAGCCTCTCCTCTCGGTGTGTTTGCGATCGCCACGCCTGAGTGACTGAGCGCGTCCCTGCGCTGCCTCCTCGCGCGGGCGCCCCAGGCTGGCTGACAGCCTCCCGCAGGGGAAGTCGCGGCTGGAAACCCTCCCCCACCGCGCCCCTCTGGGGGACCCAGACCTTTCCCCTTCCCAGTGCCCTCATCCTGCGAAGGCGCCTCGCTTCATCTAGGGAGTCACGCTGGCACTTAACCCATGCCCCCCAAATTCGGTAAGCCTGAGAGCACATCCTGCAGGCTGCTCCCCTAAGTAAGAGCTGTTTTCGGGTGGGTTTCGTGAGGTGACCTGCGATGTAGCTGAGCCCCCTTCAGTCCTGATATCTTTATTCACAGGATAATGCAGTTTATTCAAATAAGCTCCTTTAGTCGCTAGAGTCCTCAAGGTCTCGGACTCTAGCAACTTGTTATTCGGACGCCTAGAGGTTTCAAGCTCAACAAGCTTGGGCGAACTCAGAAACCTCCTTCCCTAGGACTGCCTCAGAAGAGGAATCTGGGGCCACCGCCCGTGTGTGGACGTGCATACTGACCAAAGCCTCCGGTATGTGCGCTCAGGACAAATCTGTCCGCAGCCAGGACCAGGTTTCAGGTCATGCTTGAGTTTCTGACTTTCCCTCTTTTTATCTCACCCACCCTTCGCCTGGATTTGTGAAGCCTATTTTTTTTTCTCTTTTCTTTTTCGTTCTTTCTTTCTTTTTTTTTTTTTTCTTTCTGAAGATGCTTGGCTTTGTCTAGGGTTGTGTGGGGGCGCGCTTGGCGGCCGCATTAAAATTCCTCGCGCCCCAGCTTGGGCAGCAACGTGTCTCCCCAGAGACTCCACTTTCGCTATTACTGTCAAGTACCCTTGACTCTTTATTTTTGCCCTTTTATCTATTACAACTAATTCGAGTTCTTTTGCCCTTTTCAGACTAAGACGTGGGCTTTCCGCAAAGCCTCCCCTGCCAGCGCTCTCTCAAAGCGCGGAGCCTTTAGAAATTGAGGGGTTTACTGTCAAAATGAAAATTTCACTTCAAATTATCTTGGCTGATGCTCGCTTGCTAGGCCGGGGGCTCCCGCCGCAGCCTTTTGACAGGCACATCAGCGGCAAGCTTCCGCGTCCCGATAATATCATCCAGGAGAGCGAAAGTCAATGCGGTGACAGCGCAGGCCGGGACAATCCAATTACTGAGTGCTGGCCAGGGCAGGCCTGCAGCTTGGGGCAGTTGGCCACTCGGTGTGCAAGGGCCAAGGGCTGGAAACCAGGAACCAGGGTGAGAACCATCATTCAGGGGACCCTCTCAGTCCTAGGAGTCTGGTTTCAGTGAAGCTGTTTCTTTCCTTGGGGTCTGTAAACTGTCCCCACAGCTAACCCTATAGGCTCATTAGTGTGAGTTCCGATAGGCTCTAGTCTAGTCCCACCCCTAGGGTTGCAGAAGACCTGGCATCTATTAAATGTCTGGTATCTCTCCAAGGCCACTCTGGAAGATGAAAAGTGGTTTATCTAGCATACACAGCTGGATTCTATATGGCGATTAGAAATTTATTCTAGTCCCTGGGCCCCCTTAATTTCATAGCAGTTTGCCCTGGCTTCTCTGCTTTCCAAGTCCCTTTGCTTGCCACTGCCATCCCCCTAGGAACATTCAGGACTTTCATGAAGTCCATAGAGGCCTGAACAGAAGCTCTCCGGTAAGCAGAAAGCAAGGGACAGACACTGGGCAGGTGTCTATAGAGATGCAGGGAGCCTTATAAAGAAGCAGTACTGATGGCCTGAGTTTAGAGTAGCTTCCCCTAGTGACTAGGGAGGTGTGAAGAATCAGTTCTGTCCTCAACCCTGGCTGCTTCTTGTGTCCTTGTGTCCTTGCCCTGTGACTTTCTAGCTCTGTCTCACAACTTCTGCTACTGAGATTTTCCCTCTGGAGTCTTCAGAACTTGAGTGATACAGAAGCTAAATTTGGAGCAGCAGTGTTTTGGGGTGCTTCTCTGGAAAGGGGGTCAGTGGGGATAGGCACCACACCAGCTATTAAGAGCCTTTGGGCTCAGAGAATGATGCCATCAGGGCAATGTCCCTTTCCCCCAGGGCAAAATACTAAGGGACTTAGAAAGCCTAAGCATTACTCAGCCAAAGAAACCTTATTTGCTCAAAATTCTGGTGTCTGGCAGTGGGGAGCACTTTAAAATTTGAGGTTTCATATCCATTTATGAAATAAGAAGAATGTCCTCTTGTGCCTTTAAGATCTCAAAAATGGGTTACTTAGACTTGGATGAGCAACTACTTTATTGGGGCGGAGTGTGGGTCAGTTTGTCTATTCTTTCTGCCCCTGGGGGTCAACATCACTGCTTCCAGGCACACCTGTAGAACCAGCCCCAGCTGTGAAATGTGTTCCTTCCACAATGCAAACACGAGAATTTATTAGTTTTGTTGTATTAGCCTCGCTCTGAAACAGGCAATTACTGGTGTGAATATACATTTTAGAAAACATAATTTTGTCGAGTCAAGAGTGAGCAACAGTGTAAACTCGGTGGAAGTGTTGGCGGTGAGTTTTTTTACGTGCTGAGGAAGAAGTCCGAAGAAAAACAGGCCGAGGAGTTCCTTCACGGGAACACCAGTATGCCTAAAACCCAGAAGGAGACAGCAACACAAAACAAGCTTCAGAACCCAAATGCCTTCTCCTTGTAAACTTTGGACGTAAACTTTATGCTTCAGGGGGCCTCCCCTCCCCTGTACTCTCCCATCTTCCCATCTTCCTGGAGTTCAGGGATGGCTCAGGTGGACGCAAGACCAGTTGAAACCTGGTGATAAAACGTCCCTCCATAGCCCTGGAGGTTGAGTTCAGATTCTCTGATTCAGGTGGATTGGTATCCTTGACTTGGAATTCCTTCTTCTTTTGGAAACCCATTAAAAACAGTCCAGAGTCAGCGTCCGCAGCCTGAGAACCAGTTCCCTTCTCCACTATGCAGGTGGATGTTAAGTGCAGAAGGGTTTGCCACTGGCCTTGGGCGTAGCCAGCAGCTCCCGGGAGGCCCCTGCAGGTGAGACGTCTTGGGGCACCGTAGGTCGGAAGGAGCAAGCCAGGGGCGTCGTCAGTACGTTGGTACCCGCCCCCAGATTGCGTCCTAGAGGGCCGGGATCCAGAAGTGCGCCCTTAGCGGTGGCCCAGGCCTGGTTCAAAGTGCTGTGTCTAAGGATGGGATCATGAAATACACCATCCACCCAGTTTCTGAGGCTAGTTACTGGGGAGTCTTGGTGCCTATCCAGAGTTCCAGAAGCGGCCGGGACTGCAGGTGAGGACGCAGGCGTCACCGCGGATGCACCCGTTGAACCTTGGCGTTTCAGCATGCAGGAGGGAAACTCAGTCTGGCTCAGAGCGGTGGCTGCAGCAGCAGTAGCTGTGTGCGCCAAGGACCAGATGCGGGGCTTGGTCTCCAGATTTGGCGGCGCTCCGGCCGGAGCAAAAGTCAGTTTAGCTTCGCAGGCTTGTGGGCCGCCCTCAGCGCCAGAGTCAGGAGCTACCACTGTGCTCCGGAGGCAGTTCCGTGCCCTCTCCAGATCCCCATCCATAACAGCTCCATCAGCAGTGCCCAGGGGCATCCGGAGTGTGACAGGGGCCTCCTTGCCGGTGCCAGGACCGTCAGATGAAGGAGGAATCCTCTCTGGTACACTATCCAGGGGCTGGAAGGGCGTCTTCAGCTCACACTCTGAGGTTTCTGTATCTAGAGGGTCGAAGTCTTCCAAGTCACTGAGTTCTAGTTCCTTGTCCTCTTTGCCAGCAGGACCTGTCAGGCGAGAGCATGCGGCCAGTGGAGGGAGACAGGATGGCATAAGTGGCTTTCTTTTATTCTAAGACCAGAGTTAATGGAACCTTATTCCCAACTAACCCAGGCCTTTCTGTCTTTCTTCTCCCCATCCCCAGGGGCCCAAGTTTTGAGCTAGGAATACCAGCCTGGAAGATCTGGATTTTCAAATTAATGGTGTTTGTGATGCTTTTTAACTTGACTTTGGATGTCTTAAAGACATACAAAGCCTGTCTACCTGGTACCAGCTCGGTTTTCTGCCCCTAGTCACAAGATCTGACTGAAAAACAGTTCAGTTTGCTGCCCAGACCCTTAAGGTTTTCCATTTGTCACCCAAAGATTTCCAAAGACACCCTCTACTTGGCAGAACCTCCAACCCACCTTCGCTCTTGACACTCTTGAGAGGCTCCTCCCGTGACTCCTCCTCTCCAGCTTCCTCCTCCTCACCCTCCCCATATGGCCTCTTCTCATCTGCACATTTATTTCTAGGTGGCCAGGTCATCTTGTTCTCCTTCTTGAGGCGCCGGCGTGCATTGGCGAACCAGGTGGAGACCTGTGTGAGGGTCATCTTGGTGATGATGGCCAGCATGATCTTCTCTCCTTTGGTGGGGTACGGGTTCTTTCGATGCTCCTGCAGCCAGGCCTTAAGTGTGCTGGTGGTCTCCCGGGTGGCATTCTTGCGCCGCGTGCCGCTGTCCACGGTTCCGTACCTGGAGACAGGCTCTGCAATGGGGTGCCAGTCGGGGCCGGGGAGATCACGCGAGCAGGCGGGTGGGGGTGGGGTTGCAAAGGGACAGGCTGTGTGCCTCCCTGGAGTGGGTTGTGCTTATGGGCACTGCCTTGCCCTTTGTGGGCCAAGAACGAAAATGATGTCATTAAAATGACAGGGGTCAGGACCTCTGCCACTGTGTAGAGACATTTCTTTGACCCTTTATAGCTTTCCCTCTTACCGCTTTGATCTGAAAACCTTAAGAAGGTATCACAGATCTATGAACCGGCACCCTGTGCCCAGAGACGGGTGGGGAGGAGCAACTGGGGAGCAAGGTTCAGGAGATTTTAGTTGAACTGGTAATGGTCCCATGGGAAGATGGGGTGGTGAGCTGTGCTGTCCCCATCCCAGGTGGTGAGGGTCAAGGGACTTCCTCTTGATTCTCACTGTAGGGCTGATGGACCTGACTCAGACATCCAACTGGTCTGAGTTTCTTGGGGTACAGGAAGGTATCCCGCGCCCTTCAAGGAAGCAGACTACTGGACTGAACTTTCTAGAACCAATTTGCTTGAAAATCACAGCAGTGGGGGAATTTCCACGTTCACAACAGCATGGGGGTGTGTAAGGGTAGGATGAATCACTTGCTTAAGGGAATTGCACCCTCTTCTGGTCTCCCCCCCCCACAAAAGGGGGTCTAGAGGTGGTGATGAAGGGTGGAGTGATTGGTGGCTGGACTGTAGAGGCAGTCAAGAAGGGAGGTCTAATTCCTCACCTGTCATAAGGGTACTGGCCCAGAGTTGGCTCATAAGGGTAGTAGGCTGCAGCTGCAGTGGGTGGTAGGCCGGCGTGCGAAGATCCTGTGCCATCCTTGGACTCGAAGCTGTTCTGTAAAAGCCACCATAGCCTTTGGAGACCCAGCTTACCCTAAGAGCCCTCTTAAGTTAGCTTAGATCTTTGGAGTCTCCTTAAACTTCCCCAAGGCTCACAGACTGCAATTCATGACCTGGACTCATTCAATACTCCTAACAGTGGGGACCTAAAGAGGGTGGGTCAGGAAAATGGGGTGGGGGAGGTCTAGGCCAGGGGGTGAAGGTGGAGCTAGATGGGTGGATGAGAGGAAAGAAAGGAGGAGGCAGATCTGGAAGGAGCCTGGAAGGAAGGAAGGAAGGAAAGAGGGAGGACTGGTAAAGATTCCAGAGAGGCCACCAGGTAGGGAAAATGAACTCAGTGGAGAGGAGGCTTTGGGAGGGAGGGAGGACACAGAGTTGGGAGGAGTTAGAGTGTGTGGGAAGGAAGGAGGGAGGGAGGGGAGGAGGGAGGAAAGGAGGAAGGGAGGGAGGGAGGGAGGGAGAGAGAGAGGGAGGGAGAGAGAGAGAGAGAGAGAGAGAGAGAGAGAGAGAGAGAGAGAATTTGTACTATGGTGAGAAGGCAAAGGAGTCTGAAGCCTAGAGTCAGCCTTCTGAGAAGCCCAGAATCTGATCAGAGTTCAATGACAATCTAAAACATTTTAGACACAGGGGCTCACTGGTCGATCACACTGAGTCTGAAGCAGGGCAGGGTTCTGACCAGGAAACACAGCTGACGTCCTTTTATTCCTCCCACCCCAACCTGTAGGATATCCAGGGCACTCGTGCCAGGGGCGGAAGTACACTTGGCAAACCCAAAGGGCGGGGCGGCGCGCGGTCCCCTTACCAGCGAGTAGAAAGCAGATGCCTCAGAACCATAGGTCACGTAATTGCCATAGCCTTGCGAGCTGCTGTAGGGGCTCCCATAGACACCGAGCGCGGCGGCAGAATTGAGTTCGTGGCGTGCAGTGGCCAGCAGCCGGCTCTCGTAGACAGGGCAGTAGACGGGCGCCTGGGCCGAGGCTGCAGGCCCGGAGTCAGCCAGTGTGCGGCCGCCCGACTCGCAGCACGTGCTCAGGGAGTTGGTGGTCATCAGGAACTGCGGTGGGAGGAATCGCAAAGAAACGTGGGCACCAGGACAGAGACTAGGGCGCTGGACCCTCAAGGACCTCATGTGTCCCTAGGGGCCTCCTGCTGTCTACGCCAGACACGAACTCCCCCCCACCCCCATCAACCACCTTAGGCTTCGCTTTCTTTGGCCACTTGGGGGCCCAGACAGCTTTTCAAATCCTCCACGGGGGTTTCAAGGCCATGTGTTCTTTCTCACAAAGTATATCTCGCCCAAGTGTTTCCTAGGGTCCCCCAGGGCCCAGTTTGAAGTTAAACAAGAGGGACTTCAGATCAGCCAACGGGACTTTACTAGCTATCGTAATCCTCCTTCCCCACAAGCCATGTTTGGCTAGGACAAGGGCCCACGAGTCAAGGACATGCTTCTGTGGGAAATGACATTCAGTGGTGGCTCTTCCCTCTCCCATCCCCCTTTCAGACCTTTGTAGGAGCCCCTTTACCTGAGGAGCGGAGGAATAGGGGTATCCAAACTGCGGGTAGGACATGGCGGGCGCAGCCTAAGAAGGTCCTTGGGGTCCTGTGCGCGGCGTGGGCACTGCTCCGAGCTGTAGGATCCTAGGCTCTGGGAGGACGAAGTGAGAGGTGGTTAGTTCACCCATAAGCTGCTCAAACTTTCCTAACCAGATAAGTAAGTGAGTGGTCTTGGTCCCAGCTTTTCTTTTAGCTTCGAAGTCTGAACACTTCACAGGGTTCTGGGACCGGCGGGCCTCGCTGCGATGACAGAAATACATATTTTGCAAAACAAAACAATATCAAAAAGAAAACAAAATGAAAAACCGAGTCTCGCGGACTGTCAAGTTAGATGTGCGCGGCTCTAAGCCACAGAAGCGCTGACGTCAGCCCATGCTGCGGCTGGGCCTGGCCACAGACCTACAGGTCACTGGGATGCTGGCCGGGCGGGGCAGGGACGGCCCGTGTCTGCGCTAGCAGGGCGGAGGGCCATCGAGCTTTAACAAATGAACTCCGTCCAAGGAGTCAATATCGCCCCGACGAACGGTGTTTCTCCTTAGTCACGGAGGACGGAAGGCACTTTTAATTAGAAATTAATTAACGAGCAGCTGCTCCTTCACACCCCACTGTAATCATTAGTCTCAATTACAAATGAGACCTATGAAGGGACACACGAGTGAGTCTTCAGTGAAGATGTAATCAACAGTTAAATTAGCCGGGCGCTCGCTGCAGCCGCCCGCTGCCCTCGCGGCACTGCGCCCAGGGTGGAAGGACGCGGGCCCTGCACACCCCGCAGGCCCCTCGCGCTGAGACTGGGGCACCTTGCCTCTGCACACTTCTTCACCACCTAGGTTTAGAAGAATCCCAGCAATGCCTCTCAGCAGTTCCTACTCTGCACCAAGCTGAGTTTTAGAACCAATTGCCACCACAGGAGCGCCCGCATTCTGATGATGATGATGTGTGCCCTCCCCAGAGTCTTGTACTTTCAGGATCGGTGAAGCCAGGTACTGCGGAGCTTTCCGGGTCTATCATCGGTTGACTGTGCCATTCTGGGCAGTTCGCTGTCCCTGAAAACGGCCCCTCCCCCTTTACTCCAGGTCATGCCACTGCTCAGCCTGGCTTCGGTTCATTTCCTCTCCCCTCCCTCTTCTGGTCGCCCTCTGTGGCCTCCTTCCGCATCCCAAGGCTAAGACAGCGACTGCCAGACGCCGCTGCTCGCTGGGAAGAGCACATTTCTTAACTAGGCCCGGGGCTCTTCCCGTAGGCTCGGTGATCCCAGGGAGCAGCAGGGCTGGGAGAGGGGCGTTGGGCGCCTAGTCCTGGCACAGTTTGGTCTGCTTCACAAAGCTTCTGGCCCAGAGTGTAAGGAGCTCTGTGAGAGAGGCCCAGTGGCCTCTCAAGACTTCCTGCGCTAATTTAGGCTCTGAGATACTGCCCGGAGTTCAATGAGGAGACAAGCGGACTGTGCAGGGAGGGAGCTTGGGGTACCAGGCCACCCCGAATTATCAGGCCCCCTTTCGTGCCACGATCTTCCAGGGCCTGGCTCGCCCCTACTTCTTTTGGCCCGCCAGGCCAGCTTCTCGCGCTCCGCCGGCAGCAGAGCCGCTCTTCGAGGAGCTGTGCAGACTTGCTCCTAAAGATTCCTGGGTTCAGACCTGCGAATCGCCCCAGGGCCACCCTCTAATTAATGATGACGTTCGCGCCCTCTCCCCAGCTGCAAGGCTGCCTCCCAGAAACGAAATCTGCCGGTCCTGACAGCTTGGTTGAAGGTGATGGATGACTATCTGGAGACCGCAGTACACATCATATAATATCTGCTGCGTAATTGCTTTAATTTACAGATGAAAATACGAGTTCTCCGATCGCGCTGGACCGCAGCCGGCCACGTCCGAAGGAAGTGCTTGCAAAGAAGGAAACCATCGCAAATAATGAATAGCTGCCCCATGCAAATTATTCAGGCAGTTTAGCGTTGGTAGCCGGGAGAGATGTATATAAAGAACACGAGTCGAATGACATTAATAATTGTTTTTGAATTCTGTATTGATTTCATGGCAAGCTGTGTTTATTTCTTTCTCACCTGAATTGCTAATACCTCCTTCCTGTAAATAATAAGAAACTAGCCACCGGGGCTTCTCAAGTAGAAATGAATCTCAGCCTCTCCCTCTTCCTGCTTCTTCCCCTCCCTCCAACTGGCTTCTAGCTTCTTTCAGTTTTCAGGCTTTACTGAGGCTTTGGCTGAACATCGGAGGACTTTCATTATTTACTGTTTACAAACAACTCGATTTCTTTTGATAATGAGGTGCTGGCAAAGGAGGGGCTCTGTACCCAGTGGTGGTAGAGGCGGTAGGAAGCCGGAAGGAATCCAGCAAAGACTGGTGTACCTCAGTGAGGGGTCTTTTTGTCACTACCTTCCTGAAGCCCAGGCCTTGGGGACTCTGTGGTAAGCACAGACTGGTTGGGAAGGGGAAGGAAGACCAAGCTGCTGCCTGTGTGTGGCACTCTGGGGACTTACTTCAGCTGGCAGTGAGCTGTGCACCCAGAATGAGCACTCCTGGTTTTCTTTCTCTAGACTCCTGAGGTTGGGTTTGGAATGTTGCTCCTGGGGACTTCCACTTATCTCCTTAATGGACTCCTCTGCTGGGATAGGGTAGCTGGAGTCCCTCAGGGTCTCTGGGGGAAGGAATCTCAGGGTGTTCCTTGGGTTGTCAATGCAGCATTCTGGTTTGCCTTCCAGTCAGAGTTTCCAGGCCCCAGATGCTCCTGTTCTCCCTAGTCACCCTGTCCCTGGGCCTGGGTCTAGGAATCAGGAGCACTGGACTCCACGGTGCCTGAAGATGCAGACTCAACATTCCACACCCAGACTGCCCCATGCAGGGGCCAGTCAGGGCTCCACTGGACTGTTCTGTCTTCACTCAGTCCCTACTGTCCAGTCCTGTTCCTGGCCAGCATTAGCCTCAACATCTTGCTGATAAACTGCTACCTGGCTGAAGCTTCTCTTGCCAAATGAGGTATTTCTCAGGCCATCCTTGCTGCAGATATAAAGATGCCTTCCGCAACGACCTAGCCTTGAGCAGGGTCAGAGTGCTCTCTAAGAACAGAGTCCTAGAATCTCAGGTACCCTCAGCTAAAACAAGCTTGCCTAGACGCTCCATGCTGTGACTAGAAACTCATAGGGCCCCTAGATATAAATCACCATTTAGCAGTATGTCAGAACCACTTGGCTTCCTGCAGTGTGGACAGCTGATCACCTTTGGAGAGGGCTTCAAAAGATCAGAGACCGAAGGCCTGATCAGACCCCTAAGGGGTGGAGCAGGGAGCAGTTGGTCTCAAAAATTAGGAGCCCAGGGTTGATGATGGCCACAGAACTAACTGGTGAGAGCTTGTAGGGAGACAAACCTCACCTTGATATTCCTGCCACCACCTACATCCCAGCTCTTCAGAGTGATTCTTGGAGCACGTCTTAGCCACATCGAGAGCTCCATTCCAGTCCAGAAGAGAAGTTGACTACGACCCAAGGCCAAGACAGAAGTAAGGCACCAGGAAAGGGTCTTTTTGTCTGAGGCTAGGCCTGAGCTTAGGATGCCTGGGTCCTCTTTGGACACTCAACTGGAGTAGGCTCAGAGAGGCGCCCCAGGTGCCAGAGATGCTGCATGGTACGGGCACCCTCCCCTTGCCTCAGACCATTCTTTCGCAGTCAACCCCTGCTCCCTTTTCTTAGCCAGTGGGGTGAGCTGCTGGGACATGCGTTGAAATTCCCGTTGGCTTCCCCCAATGCCCTCCTTTCTGGCCCCCTCTTCCTCAGCTCTCCTGCTGCACCCCTACGGAACGTTCGTTCGGCGCTGCCCAAGGAAGGAAAGAACGTACTCAGGGCGTCCAAGTGCACAAGCTGTTCTATCCCTCGCAAGCCATCACGGTCCGCGGGGACCCGGGCATCCCGTATCCGGATGCCGGGTCCTTCCCATCCGCTTACCAAAAACTTGCAGCAAATACAGCGACCTCCAAAGCCCCTGTCTGCTAGAAGCAAACTTTGTCCCCTCCGGCTCAAGAGCGATCCTCGCAAAGTTTGAGCGGCAGAGCCAATTCCTTACCTGCGCTAGGAAAGAGCCGGCCCGCGCCGCTTGGGCGCCAGGGCCTCCGGGAGCTGCGCGCAGCCCGGGACGCACCGGGGAGTCGCCGCCGCCGCTGTCGCCTCGGCCGCCCGCGCCCCTCGGCGGCCGCGCGGAGCCTCTGCCTCCTCCGCCTCCTCGAAAGGGGGGGAGGGGTCTCGGAACTCCGGGAGGGGGCGGGCGCGGGGACCTTGCCTACCTGCGGTGGCGCCGGGCCACTCCTGACTGCCCGCTAGGGCTCTGCGCGGCCGCTGGGCGCGCGCGCTCCGGCGGGGAGCAAGCGACAACTAATGGAGACATTTCCAGGCGGAGCACCTGGAGAGCGGAGCGCGCCGGCGTCCCTAGGCGCCGCGGTCGTCAGCCGAGCCCGCACCGGCGTGACGTGGGCGAGCGAGCGAGCTGCTCCCACCCGGCCGCCCATTAACGCTTTCCCCCCGCGGGCGCCCAACGCTTGCCAACTTTCCCCTCCACCCTGGCCGCGCACCGGGTGCGCGGGTGTAGGGGCTGGCATGAGGGGTTCCTGAGGGTGAGAGTTCAGGCTTGGCCTCCTCAGGGTGATTGAGCGAGAATGCCTGGGCCCTGAGAGGACAGCCCAACCCTACCAGGACAGCAGAGGACACTGGTCCCTGGTTTGGCCAAATGCATAGCCTGCCCTGTGAATCCGGAGGCCTTGGGCACGTGGGCCGATCTCTAAATGGTTTCCTTTCCTCACTCCTGCTGTTAGGCTGGGAGATGTAGCTCCTGGACTGTCAAGACAGAGGTTCCTCTTAGCAGACCCTATTTACCCTGCTCTCACAATGCTATCCTTGGTAGTAAAAAGGGCTTTCAAGCCTCTTCCCTTCTTTTCCCGACTTTCCACACACCACCCACTATGATGCAGCGGTTCTCATCCCCTCCTTGTGCTCACAATAGTCCCAACCAACCTGACTCTTGGCTGTTTGGGCAGCAGGTCTTCCTCACAGAGTAGAGCAAGAGGAACCAGCAGTCCAATTTGACAGAAACTGCTGAGGAGCCCGGTAGATCTGTGAGCTTTCTGGGAGGGAGCTTGCTCAGGACTGTCCAGGGCCAGGTAGCTAGAGCTCTGGTCTGGGAACAAAACAGAGGACAGGTGTGCACTGATTTCTTGAGCCTGAGGCTGGAGCCTAAGGCAGGAGAGTAGGTCCAGGCCAGAACCCCTCACCTCCTTGAAGACTCCTTTTGTGGACTTGCTGCCCTGCAAAGGTCTCAGTAGAGGAGAGAAGCTGGGTGGTGAGCACCACCTGCTCAGTTAGAGCAGGAAGGGGCTGTGGCCTGCAAAGCCCCAGGGCTTCTACAGGACACCCATTCCTCCTCCAAGGTTTTCACTTCAAAGAACCAACTTACTTCTCTTCATCATCCAGGTCAGTTCAATGATTGTTGAGGTTTGTTGGTTTAGATAATCTCTGAGAAAGTTATCTCGTAGTTTCCCCCTTTGCCTCCCCCCCACTTTTCCTTCAGAGCTCTTTGCAGCTGCTGGAGGGGTAATTCCAAATCGCTCACTTCCCTAGTAACACAAAGCTGATCTGTGGCTGCAGACCTCATCCATCCACAGTGCCCAGCCAGGCTGAGCTGGAACTTTAGGGTCTGCTGTGGGTAGGACACTATTTAAATCTCTGCCTGCTTTGGAAACCGGAAGGGAGCTAGGCCACCAGTGTAGCCCCAGTGAGCTAGAAGAGAGGACCCAGATTCTGGGTCTGGGTCTTTGTCCCTTCTGTTTCAAACCCGGGAGGCGAGTAGGGGAGGGGTGCTATTTATATAAGGAAGGATGGAGGCGTCCCTTTGAAAGCTGTGAAGACTCATCTAAGTAGAAGGAAGCAGAGGGAAAGTATGTCTGCCCCCAGGGAAGGAGCAGGCATTTCTCATTTCCCCCTTCTTCTGGGGCTCTTTTTAGGGTTTGTAGGAATCTCCTCGCACTTTGCTCCATAGACAGAGGCAGGCCCCATTAGAACTTCTCATGTGAGCCCTAGCTTCCATTTAAAGTTAACACAAGCACGGTTCATGAGTGTTATCACCATAGCTGACTTGACTCGTTTCATGCTCACAGAGGCTTCCCCGAAGTACCAGCAGCAGTCTAGAAACACCAAGTCGACGAGTCACAGCCTGGCTTTATCTTCATGGGCCACACCCCCCCCCCATAGGAGTTTAATTGTGACTCTAGAGCCTTCCATGGGAGGGAGAGCCGGCACCATCTCCTAATTCAGAGTTCAGTTGGCTGAATGCGGCCAGGCTTGCCCTTGCCCTTACTACTGGGTGAAGAAGACACGGGTATCAGCCACCACCTACTGCCCTCAGCCCTTAACGTTCTGTGCAAGGTGGCTTCTCTGAGCACTCTTGATGTGTTCTGGGCCCCCGTGAACTGGCACCCTGTAGAAATGATGGAAATACCCCAGGTTTTGGCCAGGGAGGTTGCAGGGAAAGTCCCCTTTCTGGCTTCGGAGTGGGTGGTCAATCTGGAAAGTGGGTCTACGGCTTGAGGTGTATCTTCCTGGGGACGGCAGGTGGGAGGCTCTGGCAGCTGACTAAGCTGCTGCTGCTGCCCACACGGCTGTGCCCCTCAGATCCTCTTTCAATCTCTCTTTTGTCTTTCCTCCTAGTGCAGCTGCCAGAGTGTGATCTGGAATGAAAGTCTCTGTGCCCTGGGGGCTTGGCCACGTGGCTGCCTCCTCCTCACCTGGACTTTGCTAGAACACGCACAGGCATCTGAGGCCCAGCCTCCAGCTGGAGCTTACGGAGGCCAGGCCTTAAAGCTGCCCAGTGTCCATCATTCTTATAGGGTCCCCGAGCTTGTTCTCATGAACTCGCTTTGGGGACCCGAAAGAAAAACATTTGACTGGGTCGAGAGGCATCCCTGCCAAGAAGGATCACTGAGTCCTGACTTTGGAGGCTGTCCTGACCCAGCAGAAGAACAGAGTAGCATCTGAGGAGACAAGGCTGCAGTGGCCAGAGACAGGACTGGTAGAATACAGTCAGTGCTGAGAGTGACTGTATCTGGGTCAGTGGAGAAAAACTCCTAACTCAGCGTCCCCTCTGTTCTTTCTATGTTGTCTTTGCAGCATTGGAAACAAAGCTCAGAGAGGAAACTCTAGGATTTCCTCCTCTCCCTTCTGGATCATCAGGCTGGCTCTCAAAACCCAAAATGCATCAGTACATTTCCCAGTGCAAACTCAACAATGAGAGTCTGTTAACTCAAACACCATCCATCCTTCCAAATGTTTGAGCTTGGACCATTTGCCAAATGGAGCCTCAGATTGTGAAGACCCAGGCTGGAGATGTCAGCCACACGAAGCTGACTTTGAGTCTTTCAGGAAGGTGCCAGCACGGAAAGGCGTGTGTGAATGCCACATAAACGTTTGACCTAGCATAGAACCTAAGAGCTTCGGTAGGGAGAGAAGAAATGTACAAAGGTAGCCTCTGAGTGTGCAGGCATCTGTGGAAAGGGGGTCTCAGAAAAATTAAACAGCAGACAGATGAGGGACCTTAAGACAGGGACCTCTTAGGGTTGCAGTCTGGAGGTTTCAGGAGAAAGAATATATACCGATGCTGATTTGAATAGGAATGGTCCACATAGATTTGACTGCTGGATCACCAGAGAGTAGTTCTATTTGAAAGGATTAGAGGGTATGGCCTTGTGGGTAGTGTGGCCTTGTTTGAGGAAATGTGTCACTGACGGTAGGCTTTGAAGTTACAGAAGCCCAAACAAGGTTTAGTGAGTGTCTCTTTCTGACTCTCTGTCTCCCTGTCTCTCAGTCTCTCTGTCTCTCTGTTTTCCTGTTTCTCTGACTATCTCTCTGCCTCTCCTTGTCTCTGTCTCTCTCTGTGTCTGTCTGTCTGTCTGCCTGTCTGTCTGTCTCCCTGTCTCTCTGTCTCTTGCTCTCTCACTCTCTCTGCTGCCAGGATCCAAATGTAGAAGTCTCAGCTGCTTCTCCAGCGCCATGTCTAGGCGCATGCAGCTCTGCTCCCTGCTATGATAATAATGGACTAAACCTCGGAAACTCTGAGCAAGCTCCAGTTAAATGCTTTCTTTTGTAGGAGTTACCATGGCTGTGACATCTCTTACAACAACAGAACACTAAGACAGCACCGAACAGTGAAAATAATAAATGGCACAGTTGGTGTCCAAGGGCTGCTACAGTCACACAAGCAGGCCATTGCAGGCAGAAAACAGTGTGGTGAGTGGATGACGCCACCCAATGGTGTCTTCACAGGCCGGTGTGGAAATGAGAAGAGCGCATGGACAAGGGAGGTTGGTCTCGTCTCGAGACCGGATTGTTCAGCAGACTTCCCGCTTTGGGTTGGCATCTGGACCTGGTCTCTAGTGTTCCTCACCAGGGCTTCCCATCAGGTGGGTCAAGTCAGCAATAACCAGAAAAAGCCTGTGAAGTTGGGGAGCACTTACAAATTGGACTGGGTTTTCAATGTGCTGTCCAGGTCTCTAAATGACCTTTAAGAGGTCATTTAGGGAAGTGACCAGTGACCCAAAGGCAGCCCTGAAAAGCTAAGTGCTTTTTCCAGCCAGGGGAGGGAACATGGCAAATCCCCAGTTAAACTCAAGATTAGCTGGAGGCAGTGACCAGTGCAATGGTCACTGCTAATGACTGTGGCAGCAGATCACACAGGACTGTCCCCAAGGAACGAACACACACACACACACACACACACACACACACACACACACACACACACACACACAGATATTTCATAGTATTTTTTTTTGAAATTCAATTAATTGAAGGCCCCAGATAAAAGGAACACATTCTTAATGGCTATAAAATAACCTGAGGGGGGAGACGGAGCTGTGGAACTCAACTTCAAAGCCTGACAGAAATACTTACTGTCTTACTGCAAAATAGTCAGATCAATGAGTGAATCAGTTAAAATTACTTGTGCATTTAACAACCTTTTCATTTTCTGTTTGGAAAGGGTGAGGATATGCGCCTATTGTCCGTGATTCAGTCTCCTGAGAGGAAACTGCGGCTGACACCAGGTTGGCTTGGGGTTTAGACTCCAGGTTCTTTGGCAGGAGGCTGCCTGTGTCTTTACTGAAACATGGGCTGAAGGCAGACAGCAGAACCTCAATGTTTCAAAGTTTTGGAGTCCAGAGGTATGAGCTCAGGGGGTTGGCACCAGGGTTCTTGGAGGAGCGGCTGGCTCAGGTCTCTTTTCTTTTGTTGCTGGCAGACTTTGCAATTCCCTGTACACTTGCTGGCCTTTCTGCCTTTGCTTTCTGTGGAGCACTCTATGCTCACACTGTTTTTAAAGGACTGCAGTCACATTGGTTGGGGCCTGCCCCTAACTAGCATGACATCATCATGATTATGTTTGTCACCATCCTGCTTCCAAATAAGGTCAAATTCTGATATGCTGGACTTTAGGCACATAAACCAACTCACAATGAGAGAGTACCTAGAAGTGCCATCCCTCAGGCATTTACTTCTTCAGACTGAACGTCCCAGCCTCTCGTTTCCCAGCCTCTCGTTATGTCGATGCTGTATTTAGGTGGGCGAACTTCTGCCTCTGGGACTCTAGTGTTCTCTAGGGCAGATCCATTGTATTCTTGGTCTTAACTTTAGGAAGTTGTCCCTGAACCTTCCCATAGTGCCTTAGGAAGCGAGACTCAGTACTCTTTCACTTGCTCATTGTCTGACATTCATTCCATGTAGTCTGTTTTCCTTTCTTGTTCTCTCTCTACGAGGCTGGAATGTATGTTCCTCAATGTTCCGTGTTTATTGCTTTCTGATTTTCTGGGGTCTCTGGTGTACAGTTCTTGGCACAGAGGACAGAGTAGACCGCTGATGATGTCATGCACAATGATGTCTTCCAGGAAAGAAGAGCAAAAGGAACATTTAGCAGTGGCTTGCACAGGGAGACACATGGTCATTCTGGATGGGACCTGAGGTTGAATTCACCCATTGTGTGCCTGGCACCTTATGATGTGAAAGAGGCTCCTGCAAACAGAGGAAGAGGAGGCAGATTCTGTGGTCTGCAAGCACCCAGAGAGAGACAGTAATGCCTACTGCATAGTGTGTGAGTGCGTAAACGGGGCCAGGAAAGTGAAGACCAAGCAGGATCCTCAGTCTTCTGTGTTATATGAAGCCTTGTGGCTTGGCCAGACATCATAGCTCATAGAGCCATGGTGAGAACCAAGAGGCAGAGATCCTGGGGCTGCCATGAAGCTGTTGTGCTACTGAAGACAAAGAGGCAGCAAAGAAGGCCAGGTCCAACAGTGGGGATGGTTCTGGCACTTTCCCCCTGCTGGGCAACACTGGGATTTCCCTGTCAGGGTTTTCTTGACCAGGCCTGCCCCATGGTTGTTCTGTGGGAGGAGCACAGGCTGTATGAGGCTCTAGTGCAACCCCACACAGTTTGGTCCTCACCGCCTCAGAATGCCCTCGGCCGGAGGAATCAACGCACGTGATGTCTGACCCTTCCACACAAACCTTGTCCTGGGAAATTAATCCTTGTCCTTTCCCCTATTGAGGCAAGCAGTGTTCCTAACAGCAGAAACCCTGCAGTCAGGCTCCCTGATGTGGAGCCATGGATCAGAGCCTCTGCCTCCCTCCCTGGGCTAGACCGTCCATGTGATACAGGGGCCGCTAGTTACAGTAGCACAGCCTGCTCCACCCCACTGATATACAAGTCAGATAAATAAGATCACAATGTGGTTATATATCATTACGGGATTATACTGTAATAGAACTGTGAATTGTATAATTATATATTACAGTAAGTTGTGGATTATGTGCCTGTATATTATAATTTTTCCACAGAGAAAGCAACTGACAGAGCCTTATATATATTATTTTGTGGTTCTGTAGCTCTCGAGGCAAGTGTTATCCACCGGGCCACCTGTCCAACCAAATACTTATCTTAAAGGGGAGATGTAAAGACAGCATATACAGGATGTGGCTCATAGCAGAACATTCAGGATGTGCAAGGTTTGGATCTTGATCTTCCACAGTGTAAAGTAGCAACAACAACAACAACAACAACAACAACAACAACAACAACACAGGTGTAGGGAAGCACACACAACGACACTAACTGAAGACTTTACCAAATTCAGTCTTTTGTTCTCACAAGAACCTTGAGCAAGAGTACATTATTTTCAAGGTTGCTTTTTTTAAAAAAAATCTCTTTTTTATCCCCTTCCCCGTAGGAAGGAGGCGGTTCTATGATCACAGTTGTGAGAAAATTGTGTGGACTGAGGAAACCTCAGTGTGTTTAGTAAAATATCAGTAAAACTCAGGATATTGGCTCAATGTGCGATAGACCAGAGAAATTCTAATATTGCCCTAAAAACACCAAGCCTTCTTTTGTAGGTTTTTTTTGTAGTTTAAGGCAAGTAAAAACATTCATATTTGATAACTTTAATATCAATGGTTAACACTAATTGTTTAACACAAACGTTTTACTTTGATGTGGCCAAATACACCACCTCCTGTTAGATATCTGCTTTTTCTGTTTTTTAAAATTTCTACAATTTTAGTTTGCACACACAGGCCTTTAGTCTCCATGGAGTTTATGTTTTGGGGACATGGCATAAGGCAGGACTCTGTCTCTTTGTTTATGACTGTCCTTCTGATCATCACTAAAGGCATTGTTTTTATCACAGAGATCTGACATTCCTCTTTATATTCTTCAAATATAAATCTTTCACAATGAAATTTGCTATAGTGTATAGAAAGTGATTGGTCTAACTGTAGGAGCATGTAAACCCTGTCACCTCCTGTTGTCCACGTGGTATATTGATTTAATATCAGATGTGCTTACTATATGGAGTGTGGGGGAGATTAATGGTCCCAGAAGAAAGCGATGGCATTAGAGAGACCCACGAGGCTCTCCGGTAGTCCGGCCATGGCGCTCATTGCTGTGTGCCCCCACTTTCTTCTTTGTAAGGAGAAAGCTTATGAAAGCACTGTTGAGCCTCCCTGGTAGTGATGAAGCAAAGTGACAAGTTCTCTCGTAGTTCTGAAGCTCCCTGCTGAGAGGTGGGAGAAAGTGATGGTTCCCTTTTCTACATGAATATACTTCAAAGAAAGTAACTTACAGCCATTCTCGCGGCCCCTTGGCTGATGTCTTTGTTTTAAATCTATGTGCTTGCCTTGTGTGTATGTGTGCGAGTGGCATGGGTTGGGCAAGATCAGAAGATAGCTCTCAAGAGTCGCTTCTTCCCTTCCACTTTGTGGGATTTGGGAATCTCACTCAGGTATTTCGGTCCTGCCCGCAAGTGCCTCTACTCACTGAGCATGTTGCTGTCCCTTTAGTGTCTCAACTGCATTTCTATTAATGTGATAGATTTCTAACAGAAACCACCTAAGGGAGGTGAAGTTTATACTCTGGCTCTGGGTCTATGGTCCATCGCAAGAGGGGAGGGTAGGCAGCCAAAATGACTGTCTATGGCAGTCAGAACTGGGAGTATGGTCTGTTAGCATAGACCTCAGCACTGAATTGGAAGCAGAGAGCTGGACGCTTAGCTATAATTCTCAAGACCTGCCCCTAGTGGCCTTTTCCTAGCAGCTATACCTCACCTCCCAGAACAGTGCCATCAGCTGGGGATGATGGCAAATGCATGTGAGCACGGGGGTAGCATTTCACACCCAAATCATAAGGGCTTAAGTCCGAGTGCTGAGTCTTGTTGCTGCAGGCTTGCCCGCTGCTCACAAATGCCTGTTCTCATATACAAGGGGTGCTTTTCTCTGCAGCACCAAAGGTGAAAGGCTTTGAACAATGGCAGAGGCTGGCCTGGGTACTGAGAAAGAGAATAAGGAAGTGGCATCTACAGCTGATGTCCTGAGAACAGCAGGCAGAATGGGGGCCGGTTTTCACAGGAAGTCCAGAAATAAAAGGCTGTGTTCAATTTGATGATGGCTCTAAGCTCACCTGTAAGTCATGGCAGCTTGGTTCAATATTGTGAGTCCTGGACGGCTTGGATTATTGTCACATAGCAGAGCAAGATCTCTTTATTGGCTGCGGATCCCTGAAGCCTGTGCCAACAGGAAATCAATGCACATCTTACTGGCCTCACTGCCTCCGGGAGCCTCATTTTCTGGTCGTGTGTGGCTTTTCTTTGGGTCAGCTTTACAGTTTGCTCCTGACTCCAGATTACCGCTTTGGTTGAACTTTACTTTCCCAGTTCCAAATTGCGGGTTCTCAAATCTCCTCGGTGTTAAATGGCATTGTGTGGTTACTGAGAACCAGGCTGTCCCGGGCTGCAGAGAGAAAGACTGTATCTGTCTAGTGTTCACCTTTGGCTTCCCTGCTTAGCTTGGATGCTCTCCTTCATAGAGAGCCCCCTGTGGGCAAGAGGCTGACATTACAGGCAGCCTGGAAAGTGAGTCAGCCAATGAGCCAGGAAGTCCCTGTGGGTTGTATCCCCCCCCCGCCCCCCCCCCCGGCCCGCCTGAGCCGAGGACCGAACTCAGGGTTTTGCGCTTGCCAGGCAAGTGCTCTACCACTGAGCTAAATCCCAAACCCCTTGTGGGTTGTATCTTGATCATGTGTCTTCTCCCGAGTGGCTGGGCTACACCCCCAGCGAAGATGAAGATGGAACGGTCTTACAGGAGGACGGGCTATGGCACCCGCCCTGCACTGTCAAGATCCAAGGATAGTCGCTGTAATGCAGTGTCCCCAGAAGACACAGCAGAGTGGCAAGACTAAGCTGCCTAGAGTAGACATAAGAGGCTCTCAGATTAACTGTCACTTGGACTCAAATAATTCTGGTGTCTCCTCCCAACATCTCTTGTACTAGCTGGAGTAGTTAGGGGGAAGTGGTTTCACGGTCAGATGTTTCCAGACCCCAGTATTGCTCCCTTAACTTTTTTTTTTTCTTTTTTTTTTTCGGAGCTGGGGACCGAACTCAGGGCCTTGCGCTTGCTAGGCAAGCGTGCTCCCTTAACTTTAAGATGGTCCCTACTCTTGATCCGTCTGATCCTAAATATAGTCTTCAGCAGCCCCTTCGTAGCCACCCTATTTACTGGGCTCTTCTTACATGATCCTTGGGGTCCTGATAGCATCTACTTTTGAGGAAAGGGTTCTTTGTACTTATCTTGGACACCTTTCTAATCAATGGCAAGAGACACCGTGTGAACAGATTCAAGATCCCTTCACATCAGTGACCAAGAAAACATATTTTCTTCTTCTCAAAGTGATTTCTATTGCCACCACGCGAGTAAGGGCAGTAGATTTATATTCCTATGATTACTTCACAAGTTTAACACAATTCTCTTTAAAATGAGACAAATCAGTACAATGCCTTGGGCATACCTTCTGAGCACACAGAAAGGTTCTGAGGTTGATATCTACACACATGGGGCTTGCTGTACTGTGGAGGTGCTTTGAGAAGGCTGCCCCACATGCAGTGACACAAAGGGAGGTACATGTGTCCCAATGTTTTATTGTGATACCCAGAGAGACATATTGCTAACAGAATGTGGAGGTGCTTTGAGAAGGCTGCCCCACATGCAGTGACACAAAGGGAGGTACATGTGTCCCAATGTTTTATTGTGATACCCAGAGAGACATATTGCTAACATTTTCTGTACTCAATTTGTTCTGAGAAATTCACTGGGTCCAGCACTTGCTCAAGATGAGGGATGTACAAGGCCATGGGTACCCAACAGGCAGTCTCCAGGTGGAGCTGCTGAGTGCTGCGACAACTTTATTGTTATTGGTCAGAATAAATAGGTCAGGCTGGTCCACTGCAGCTGAGCTTGGCTACCTCTGGGGTCCCTGTGTCTTTGGTGTCCCCATCATCATTCCCAGTCCTTGTCACTCTGTGCTTCCCTGCACAACACTCCAGGGATCTTTGGAAGAAGAAAGGCCGTATGGGCAGAGCATTGCAGGAGAGAAAGGCTGCCTGGCAAGAGAGGTCTTCATCAGAGGAAGGCAGATCTTCCATTGAGCACCCCCCTTAATGTCATATTATAAGAACCATCGAAGGAATAAGAAAACTGGTTGGTCCCATGACATGGTCATCTCCCCAGGGACCTGGGGTACTCATGTGTGGTGGGATCACTGTGGACTTGCCTTTCCTCTTCTGCTCACTCAGACTCCTTCGTTACAAGCTTGTAGGAAAGTTCCTTGGAACTGCAAGCTTTCTCGTCTAAACAATTGATTTTATGGTACTCAGAAATTTTTTTTTGTAAGCACCTCATTGGAGAAATATTCTTCAGTGTGTCTGCCAGCAAGCCAATGTAAAAAAGGACAGAATTGTCTCAGCCACTTTTCCATGGTTTAACTCATTGTCCCATTTCTGAAGGGAAGAGTCAGCCAACGCAGGCTCTGGGGTACCACAGGGAAGGCTCCATCATAGCACAGCTGGATGCCAAGCCTGAGACAAGCCATGATCTTCTCGCCAAGAAGCAACTTTGAAGCCGTTCTTCAGACACAAGAAATTCCTCTCAGGCTCCCACTAACATTTCTGAGGCCTTCTGCAGGACTTGAAGGTTGTGGGTTCTTAGCAGATGTGTCTGGATGGAGGAGCGAGCATGTCCCTCTGTTCACTCTCTCACACTTGGCCAGTGCACCTCTGCAGGAACTCTCAGCCCCTTTTACTCAAAGAGAATCCCTATTCAGGCCTGATGCTTTTGTTCCCACAGCCTCTGCAAGGCATCCACAGCACTAAGGATCACCCGTATCTGCAGGACCTCATTGCTGTCTTGGTTGGTTGAATCTATGGAAGTGGTAGCTGTAGGTGCACAGGGCTGACATGTTATTATGAAGAATGCTTACTTGAGTGTTGAGTCATTTAGGATCTCTAGAGTTTAGAACCCATGTGATTTAGAAGTGGAGGGGACAGCAAAGGGACTCACAGCTGGGGTTGGACGTAGGGGTCAACTTACACCTACCCCGAGGCTACCCACAAACAGTAGTAGGATTCAGTCCTTTGTTTCAGAACCCAGGGTCCATGGAGTCACTGCCTAAAGGCTGGGAAACACATCTAATACCCAAGAGCAAAAGAAGGGGTCCCTCCTCCTAGGGAGGCAGTGACTTCACTCTCTTCGGCCTGTTCTGTTGCCCAATGGATAGGGCAGTGCTACCTACTTGGGAGGGTTGGGAAGAACAGTGATGAGGACAATTCTGTGAGGAAGCCACTTGCTCTAGGAGAGTGGCGAGTCTTGAAGAAGAAGCCTCAATGGTCTAAGCTGACACCTGGAGGACCAGATTGAGCTAAGAAGACATGAAGAGAGGAGTCAGCCAGGATGAAAGGGCATGTGGAGGCCAGGTAGTAGGATCATAAGTGTATATGAGGAGTTGGATTTCTTCTAGGAGCCTTGGAAAGACATGGGGCATTCTGTATAATGCCAACAATCATACCTTCTGCAAGTGATCATTCTCACCTGCTAGACGTACCAGACTGGGACAAGAGGGTCAGTTGAGGCACCACCTTCCTTCAACTAGGACAGTCCAGGCTTGGACTTGAGCAATGGTACTGAAGAAAAACCCCAGGCTGGCGAGTATCACTTCCTGATAGCTGTCATTGCACTCTTATCTATAGTTTTGGCTGATTTACTGGTGTGTGTGTGTGTGTGTGTGTGTGTGTGTGTGTGTGTGTGTGTGTGAACTTGACACAAGCTGGAGTTGTCACAGAGAAAGGAGCTTCCCTTGAGGAAATACCTCCATCAGATCCAGCTGTAGGGCATTTTCTCAATTAATGATCAAGGGTGGGAGGGCCCATTGTGGGTGGTGCCATCCCTGGACTGGTAGCCCTGGGTTCTATAAGAAAGCTAGTTGAGCAAGCCAGGAGAAGCAAGCCAGTAAGCAGCACCCTCCATGGCCTCTGCACCAGCTTCTGCCTCCAAGTTCCTGCCTTGTGTGAGTTCCTGTCCTGACTTCCTTTGGTGATGAACAGTAGTGTGTAGGTGTAACCTGAATAAACCCTTTCCTCCCCAACTTGCTTCTTGGTCATGATGTTTTGTGTAGGACTAGAAACCCTGACTAAGACAGCTGGTGCGCTACTCTTGAGCAGCTGGAATGACTACAGATTGATATTATATGAAAAATAAACTAGAAACCAGCATCTTGGTGAGTCCAAACCACTTACTTCCAGAGAGAAAGAACCTTTAATATCCTTATGAGGATCCTATGATTCATCAAACATGAGGAGGGTGTTTGCCTTGACCAGGCTGCTTGCCTTAGGCCATGCTCCGTCCTAAGTGGGAGCTAGGGAGACACTTGGCACACACTTTAGCTTAGAACGAGGGCCAGAATACAACGAGGTGTACATTGACCAGTGGCTCCAGAGCTCCCACGTGGTTAGACAGGAATGTGTGTGCATTGCAGGTAGTTGTTATGACCTGAGGGGTAGATGATGTGTACCTGTTTTCCTACAGGATCTGAACCTCCAGTGTATTAGTTAGCTTTCTCTAGATGTTAGGATGACTTACCAAAGAGAGCAGCTTACACATGAAATGATTATGTCAGTTCCTGGCTTCAGAAGCTTCAGTCCATGGTTGCTTTTTGCAACATACCTCGGAAACCACCATGGTAGGGGGAAAGTGTGGTAGAAATTAATTCACTTAGTGGCAGAAGAGAGCAGAGGGCAGGGAGGACTAGGGAGTAGGTGTGGCTTTCAAAATCACAAGCCCCAGTGACCTCTTTCTTCCAACCAGGATATTCCAGGATCTCAGAAGTAGCACCAGCATGTGGAGGAACAACCATTTAACACACAGGCAGACTTCATGGTGCCCCTGTGACTGGGTCAGGGGGATGACTTTGGGTATTGTGGAATGTCTTTGGAGTAGAGATAGTGAAGAGAATGTCTGGTTGTTCAAAACTCCCTAGTCTTGTGTCTCACAGGGGCCTTGGGATGAGCTGAAAACCTGCAGATTGAGTACTGGGTGTAGAGAACAACTGCTTCATGAGTTGTCATGGCTGATCAGACCCAGTGGGGCTTGACAGGTCCCCAAGTTACAGAGGCAAATCCCCAGAGTAGAGGGTTAACTAGTTTACAGTTACCTAGGGTTATCTCAACATGCCACAGAGAAAGGCTGGCTTGGTCTCACAGCAATGCATGGAAATTTGACTGTAGGAGGATGGGAGGATATGTCTCATGAATGCCTCAAACTCAACTCCCATGTTAAGCTCTATTTCTCTCTCTCTCTCTCTCTCTCTCTCTCTCTCTCTCTCTCTCTCTCCCTCCCTCCCTCCCTTCCCCTCCCTCCCTTCCCCTCCCTCCCTTCCCCTCCCTCCCTTCCCCTCCCTCCCTCCCTTCCTTCCTTCCTTCCTTCCTTCCTCTCTCTCTCTTTCTTTCTCTCCTTTCTTTCTTCCCCAGATTATTCTACATTATCAGCTTTTCACTGTACTCGAATCTACACTGAAAGTAAAATATTTGAAATAAAAATTAAAACTGTTGGTGTGTAAGTTCAAAAATCAAGTTCTGAGTGGACTTGCTATTAAGATCGATGTGTTTGAGGCTGCCTTGAAAAACTACCAGTGGTTTAATGTCTGCTAGAACAAAACTTAGCACTCTTTAGTGGAAGATAACAGGATCTAGACCCTTTAAATCATGGTTCAGTGTGTACTATACAGAAAGAAACTAGTAGACATTCTATATGGGTAGAAAGGAAAGCAAGTGGACTCACATCCACAAAAGATCCACATATTGAATGAGCAAAAACACTGACGAGTTGGGGGTCTGTTACAGACAGAGCTGAAGGGAAAACAGCATATTTGCAGAAAACTGGAGAGTAAGACTGAGGAGTCCAGAAATGAAAAGTACAGTTTCTTACATTAAAGCATTCTTTAGCTAAAAGCACACTGGGCACAGAATAAAGGACACACCACTTCAGAAACAGCTCTATAGAAGGGATAGAGATTCAGGCTTGTGAAAGAAAATGAATTGAAAGAGAAAAGAAACCAAAACGGAGCAAGTCAAACATGTGGACTATCACCCAAAGACGAGCAGATATGACAGCTGGCAGCCCAGGAGGACATGGGGAAGCAACATGTACAAGAATACTTGAAGGGGCTGGAGAGATGGTTCAGCAGTCAAGAGCACTGACTGTTCTTCCAGAAGCCTTAAGTTCAATTCCCAGCACCCACATGGTGGCTCACAACCATCTTTAATGCGATCTAATGCCCTCCTCTGGTATGACTGAAGACAGTGACAATGCACTCACATACATTAAATAAATAAATAAACCTTAAATTTTTTTTTGTTAAAGAGAAATACTTGAAGATCTACCTGTCTTATATGATTCAACCTTACAGTACCCAAAGGTTCAGAAAACCTACAGTACCCAAAGGTTCAGAAAACCATCAGTAGAGAAAAATACAACCAAGAGAAAAGAAACTGGGACATGCTAGGCAAACGTCCATAACCCTCAAGTGTGGAGGAAGTCTGCAATTAGAGAAAATTAAAGCAGGACTAGCGCTGGAATGCAGCCATTGAGGGCTGACCTCAGCAGAGCAGCCCTGCCTTTGCTAGAATTCTGCATTCACTTAGCCAGCCAGCCAGCTCATCATTCCCTTCTTCTTCGAGGAAGAGGGTGGCTCCCAAGAATCAGAATGCTATGACACTAGATTTACAAGTCATTTCCCAAGTTTGCAAACCATTGCTGGAAAGAGGAGACTGTTCAGTAGAGCTGCCTGCTAACTGCACAGAGAACACCGGGATGTAGCTTTCTTTTTTTTTCTTTTTGACTTTATTTTTTCCATTTTTTATTGGATTATTTCTTTACTTACATTTCAAATGTTATCCCCTTTCCTGATTTCCCATTTGGAATCCCCCATCCCTTCCCCCCTCCCCCTGCCTCTATAAGAGTGTTCCCTTACCCACCCATCCACTCCCTCCCATCTCCCTACCCTGGCATTCCCATACACGGTGGCATTGAGCCTTCACAGGGCCAAGGGCCTCTCCTCTCACTGATGCCTGATAAAGCCATCCTCTGCTACATATGTGGCTAGAGTCATGGGTCCCTCCACGTGTACTCTCTGGTTGGTGGTTTAGTCTCTGGGAGCTCTGGGGGGGGGTGTCTGGTTGGTTGATATTGTTCTTCTTCCTGTGGGGTTGAAAACCCCTTCAGCTCCTTCAGTCCTTTTTCTTTTAACTCCTCCATTGGGTGCCCATTTTCAGTTCAATGATTGGTTGAGAGCATCTGACTCTACTTCTGAGGCTCTAGCAGAGCCTCTCAGAAGACAGCTCTACCAGGCTCCTGTCAGCATGCACTTCTTGGCATCTACAATATTGTCTGTGTTTAGTGACAGTCTATGGGATGGATCCCTGGGTGGGTGGGGCTATCAGGGATATAGCTTTCGTGTGTGACCTTTCACTCTGAGATGGGCTTTGCCGGGATGCAGCCATGTTTGTCTCCACTGTTTTTCTGTAGGTAATAAACTCACAGGATTACTAAGACTTTTGTGGGATCATATTGTTGGTGTGTCATTGGTGCCCTATCTGGGGGTGAACAGACATTTTTCCATGTGTCCCAAGAGTCACAGGATACCACTAAAGTCATCATTCAGGCAGTACCCTGGGAAGGCCTAAGTACTTGTAAGACCATGACAAAGCTGAGACAGGATGGTTCTGGATGTAACAGTGCTGGGGTTGGGCAGGAGGGAGGTGCCAGTGCTCTGTGAAACTGAGAGGTGAAGGTGACTGGCAGCAAACAAGTGTCTTTCAAAGTAGCTGATGGAAAGGATTCCCCATGTTCCTTACAAAAACAAATGATGCATATGCGAAGTGGTGAGCCTGCTGTTGACCCAGCTCCCATACGTGCACATATCTGTACCCCATTAATGTGTGCAGCTTAACAGAAACGAAGCTTGTCCCAAAGCAGTGAGATAAACTTAAGTGCCCCTTTCCTCGTTCCTCTTAAACTTACCGAACAAGTGAAGATAATTTAAAAAATGCATAATGAGTTCTGTAATATATGCAAAAAAGGAAGGTTGTATATAGAGACATGGGATATGCCGAAAAGAGCAACATGCAAGTTTGAGATGGAAGAAAATGGCATTGCTCATTAAGTGATGCATGCGAATCCAAGGTTTGCTGTGGAAATTAAGAGCATTGAGGAGAGTTACCAGATCTACTAGAAAACCAAGGAGGTATAACTACAAAACAACAAAAACTGCATTTAATAAACTATCAGCATTTGTGAGATTCTACTGAAATGGCAGGTGGAGGGAGGGAAACACGGGGTTTTAGTTTTAGAGGAACACCTCAGACTGCGTTGGTTGCAGCCAAAGCTGCAGCAGGAGGCAAACATGTAGCATCAAACACTGACAGTAAAAGCTGAGAATCAAGAACGTTTTTCCTTCCCAAAAAGTTTTAAACAGAAAAGGAAATGAAATCCAATCAAAACACAAAAATTAAAACAGGGAACAGATTAAACCATAGAGAAAGCCAATAAGACTGAGAGCCAGTTCTTTGAGAACTTAAACTGTTGACAGGTCTCCAGAGACTGGACGGGAAAGGATTAGAAGGGAACATTCCTGTGTAATGGAGGAGAGAGGCGGTGTCATGTGAGTGTCAAGCACGTGTGTCTGGCATTTGGCCTCTTCTTTCCTATCAGTCCCACTTCTGACATGCCGCTTTTAAGTGATTTCTCCCTCTTCCTAAATCACATGCAAATTCACGAGTTTGTGTATTCTGCATGCCAATACTTCAAATGTCCATTTAGGGGCCAGTATGCTATATTAGAGGTCTCAGAAGGGTGTGTCTCAAGGACTCTGGGGTTTACAGATGCCTGGTGGTGACATCACACAGGCCATTTGCTCTGTTAAAAAAAAATTAAACCATTAAGATGCCAGCACCCAGAGAGCAGCGCACATTTTCTTAAACATGGTGGGTAACATAATAGGACTCGCCTAAATGGAAGTTATTTCCCGAGGCCTGGGCTGGCCATACCACCTCCTTCTAGTGGCACCTTTGCATGTAAGTGGACACAGAGGCTGGACACCTGCCTTTGTCTGAAGCCTATGCTCTGGTTGTTGGGCCTTCTGTCATGCAAAGGAGCCATGGGTGGTCTCTGAAAGTCACATGGCCTAGCCAGCATCTTTGTTAGATCTGCACAAAAAGCCACGGTGAAGCTAGAAAGATACCACAGACCCCAAATGAGCACATTCAAGTTTCCAATCCAGAGTGTCATGAAAAGTAAGTCTGGGCTTTTAGGGACATTGCTGTACAAATCCAGGAAAGACAATAATTAAAACAGGACATAAATAAATGGATATACTACAATTGACCTATTCCTATGGTGTGATTGGGTCATCGAACACTAGAGATAACTTGACCAATTGGGTTAGACATTGTATTGAGAAGGTGATGATGATGATGCTGATGACCACGACTGTGATGACTATGACTACTATGACAAGAAAACCAAGTTGGAATGGCTTCCTCATATGAGCCACTATCAGTAGAAAGGCCAAGGCCAGCCTTCTGACACTTGGGTTTCATGAAGACCCAAGCTTCTTTTATTTTTCTGTTCTACAGTCCCAGTAGAGAGATTTTATTATGAAGGTCCTGGGTGGTTATTGGCATGTCAACCATTACATTCACCTTCCAGCACTGGACAGGGAGGGAAAGACCAAAGGCCCCAGCTCTGCTGGACTAGTGTGCTTTGATCCCCCGTCAATAGCCTAGGGCCACAGCAGCTCTACAGAGAGACTCTGCCAGCCCAGCGCCCAGCATCCTTTTGGGAGTTCTCTCTGCAGGTAACTCCATCTTGTTCACTCTTCTACCAGCCCCGGAGCCTCATCTCCTACCTGGGCAGTGATGCTTTTCTCTTTCTCCACCTTCCTCAGCCCTCGTCCAGCCTCTGGATGAGATGGAATTTCATCACCCCGGTATGGCTGCCCGAGAGCTGTCTCTGTGGGTTCCAGCAAAGGAGCTTCTATTTTTCAGAATCTGATTCTTGTTGCTTACTTACCTTTCAGCAGATTGGACCATGGCTGGATCCTCTGTTGGTCCAGGACACCATGAGGAGAAGTAGCTATGGACATCATATGGTGTGGTTGCTTGTGCTGTGACTCGCATCCTGCTTGTAGAGTCATTTTGGATATCTGCCTAGAAAAACTACCCTCCCTTCCTGACGTGTGCCTGGGTCAGCACTACATGCCTCGTAGGAAGGTCAGGGACACCTTGATGTGTACGCTGTGCTTAGTATGGCCACCAAAGCATCCTGTCTTCAGGATTCTCTTTCTGTTGGACAGAGGCAGACTTACCACATGTATATGAGGACCCTACATTCTCTCTAGCTTTTCTATTTTGAATCCAAGAGTGAGGGCCAGCAAAGGTGGGTGGCTTTTCATGCAAGAAATGGCAGACATGACCCACCAGCTCCATTAGTCCATCTCTCTTGTCCTCATTCCCTGTGGTCCCTCTTCCTGACCTGTGATTGCTTTTTACACGGTCAGAGGTGCTAGGTTTATGGGAAGCCAGAGACACAGCAGCACAGTTACAACTATGGCTTCTCAGTCCCTTGCTGTACAGCCTGGAAAAGATGCTGTTCCCATCTCTTCCAGGTTTCCTGGAACATTCTCTAACTGTGTGCCAAGTCTTCACTCATTCTGCATGCATGTGGGCCTCGGTCCTTGCAGCATCCACCACAGGTCTGGACAGCGCTGTCGATCTGCTCACCAGCAATCAGGCACTGAGCTGGAACCATGCTTGTGAATTCTTGCACCAGGGAACGTTCATGGGTAAGTGAACGGAGACCTTCACTGAAGATGATCTGCTGGGTGGCTGTGTTCAGGTGGCTGGGGTGAGGTCAGGCGCTGGAGCCTGAGTTCTCCTGCATACGGGGCGTGTGGGTGCTGGAGGTGCTCCTGTTATTGAGCAGTGCACTTTCAATTGACGGATTTTAAGGAAAGCGAGTTGTGCCCGAACAGTTTTGAACATTTTTGAAGCCAGATCTGCCCTCTGAAGGCCGTTTGTGGAGCTGTGTAGGCTGCACCTCTCCCTCTACCTGCAGGCATGCTGGCACCTTTGCAATTGTGTACCAATAGTCTGTGGCCTGTTCAGACTTGGTCTTTAACTCGAGGAAACCGGGAATGGGGTGGGCTGTGGGGGACCAGAAAGAAATGATGTGGGTACTTTGAAGGGTGTTTGGAGAGGTACAACTGAACCTTAGGGGAGGTCCAAGATGGGAAGACTTCTGACCTACTTCATCTGGGCTCTAGAGACCCCAATTCAGTCACCACATACATTTGTCCAGGAAAACACCTTTCTTATAACTGTTCTCTCCCTCTGTGATACTGCTGCCTTCCTTTCAGCTTCTGCTGGGGAAGGTGGGCTTGGACTCAGTTGTGTCTGAAGGTTGCATGTGTCACCTGGTCAACTCTGAGGAAAAAGGCGAGGTGGTTTCTTGGATGGAGAACTCAATCTATGATGTGTTCTTTTATTGCCTGTCTACAGCTCTGGAAACAAAGCAGAGAGGAGGAGGATCTACCAGCAGCAAAACTGCAGGGGAGGGTGCTCTGTGATGCTGGTTGTTGCTGGGCCAAAGTGACAGGCAAAAGGCCGAGCATGAGCTCCCTTGGAGGCCAGCATATGCCTCCCCCACTCACATCCACACACAGGCACAAGGGCACACACACTTGCACACATGTGTGCATACACACATATATATATGCAAACACAGGCACACACATACATATGAACACATGAACGGGTACACATCCCCATACACAGGCACATAAATGCACACAGGCACATATACATGTACACACACACACACACACACACACACAGAGAGAGAGAGAGAGAGAGAGAGAGAGAGAGAGAGAGAGAGAGAGAGAGAGAGAAGAGAGAAAAGAGACAGCAATGCAGCAGCTTGGGCGAGGGTCATTCCTTGTTCTTTTTCTCCATCTAAAATCGCACATTTCAGGTGATCATTGGGCAGAGTGGTAGGCACATTATTAAGTCATCTATATCCTTGGAGGGCAAGGTCTCCCTTTCCTAAAAAGCAGTACACCCTGGATTCTAAGTGCTTGGCTGCATTCCTCAGTTTTTTAATTGTAGGTGGAGTATGGGCAATGAACCGTTTAGTGGGGTCACTGTTGGTGTCACACATTATGGGCCATTATGGGGACAGGCACCCCACCCTGCACGCTCACCTGTGGGGACTCTGGGCTTCCACATGCTGACTCCGGTCTTGCTAGAGCCTCTCCTTTTCACCAGGAGTGTGAGGATGATGAACTTACCACAGGAGTGCTTTCATTAGGTGCGGCTCATTTTACCCGAAAGAAATCAGACAAATTGGCTTTTCCTTCCTTCCCTTTCTTTCCCTAGGAAGATTATTTACAGCAGGCTTTTATTCCTCTCCTCTATTCCTCCAAAGGCGATGAAAAGCAATTCTGAGAGCACAGCAGAAAATCAGTTTTTAATCAAGAAAAAACAATCTGTGTGAAATAGAGACGTGCAGCTTCACCGGGAGATCCCTGCAGCCAGCAGAGCGTGCACTGCCACCCGGGCTGGGCCCTCCGACTGACGTGGCTCACCAACACACTGAGGGGGTCCAAGGAGCCTCCTGTTTCCAGGAGCAAGGACGGGTGCTGTGCAGCCCCTCATGGGGATGGAGGGTTAGAGTTTGTGTGTCCTCAGCGCATACCTCCTTTGCCTGGGATTGGAAGCCCAGGTCACAAGGCCACACTGGTGTCACACCACACTGAGGTGTCACAGACCTGGCTCTTGAGTGTGGACCCTGAGCACTCCCCTCCTCCACCAGGTAGAGTCCCAACTCAGGTCAGAAGGCTTGAGGTAGAGCCCTGGCACAGAGGTGGCAGGGGGCAAGCAGCTTTCCATCCTTCGACCCTGGGGCAGGCTCCTCCATTGTGACCTCACAGAGACCTTGCCTTTAGCTGAGCTCTTTAGGGTATCCCTAAGGGCCGGCTGACTTTCCTCTTCCGTGCACACTCGTAACCTGGTGGCCCTCGGCAGGGCTAAGTTCTATGCTCAGCACCCAGATTCTCAGTACACACCTGCAGTGTGAAATGTTAGGAAGCCGTCTTGTTTTCTACTTTCCTTTGAATATGGGTCTCTTCCAAAATTCCAGCTGAGGTTTAATTGCCATGGCAACGATGCTAATAGGTGTGGTCTTTCTGGGGTGGTTCAGGCCTGAAGGGCTGCTCTTATGGGTGAGGTTAAAGCTTCTACACTTCTCTTTCCCTGGACTCCTCACATCACTTTCCCCTCTTATGGGGTCCCCGTATCCTCTTATTCCCTTGGAGGTCACAATGCCCTCTCCCTATCTTTAACATCCCCCGTGTCTTCTCACCTTTCTCAGAGATCTCTGCACGATTTCATCAATCTTTGGGTCTTTGGACTAGTCATTAAGTCTTTCTCTGTAAGAACCGGTTTTAGTTTGGTCACACTGGAAACCCATGTCCCCGTACTCTGGTGTTTGGTGTGTAATGGCCACCACAGATTTGGCAGCTGAGGATTCTTACTCAGGAATGCATTATAGTGGTAGAGCTTAGAGGTTGCAGGGATGGAAGCACAGTGGCAGAGTCATCCAGGGGATAGACTAGAGCCCTCGTGTCTACAGTGTGCCCTTTTCCAGTGAGGTATAGTGCAAAGGGGTCTGAGACCATACCATGCATGGTGCTTATTGCTTTGAGAAGACTTCGAGGAAGAGTCAAGCTGATCCCAAGCCCCAGACCTGAGGATGATCTCAAGGAGTTCTGTGCTGGTGTCTGTACTTGTGGCCATTTGGGTGGAAGACTGTAGCAGCAACTGATACACTAAGGCACTCACTGTCCCACACTCAAATCAGATGTTAGATGTCTCCAGAAACTTGACCTTGGCATTAGATGTGACGGCAGGAGAGTCTTCCTAAAGTCTAGCATTTGACGCACTTCCAGGTAGGGCTGGTAATAGCTGGGTTGCTGGGCAGAAGTCTTGTGACTCTGGCTGCAGGAGAACTGGATTCTGAATTATCTGCACTCTGGAGACAGGTACAGAGGCTCATTTGAAGTCTGGTCTGGTGGTGTAATACAGTTCTGTGAGTCTTCCTGCTGCGACCCTGCTGGGATGCAGGGCGACAGCTCAGTGCTGCGTGAGGCTGAACAGTGGCCTCTCCAGACACCTGTGTTCTAAGGAGTCAGAAAGACCACAGACTAAAATGCACAGATGAACTCTGAAGGGCTTTGCTCTTCTCCCATTTATTCCAAGGTCAGGGAACCCAGACTTAGCCTGTTTCTGGGACTGTGGTTAGCTAAGAGGAAGCTAGGGTGACTGGGGAACCAGTGATGCCCGGTGATGACTTTAACCGCACTACTGACTGTTGATAATTAACCCAATGAATTGACCTGAAGACCCTACAGGCCTTACGAGGTTTCATTTTAACTGTAAGTGATGTGAGGAACTGTATATTTACAAAGTGCAAAGTGGTCCCGCGACTTCCGAATGTAATGTGAGATAATTAAGCCAAATGACTTAACACATCCATCCTCCTAATATTTACTGTGGTCACACATCTTTTGAATTAAGCAGGGGGGGGGGTGTGCACTGTACCTTGAAGAAAAGACAGACCTTGAGGGGAAAGAGGATGGGGTTTGGAAGCAAGCAGAGACTCTTGACAGTGGGTACTGACTAGCTGTGGAGCACTTGTGTTCCTGGAGTGAGGAAAGGTGGGAGGAGTGTGGACACTCCCTCCCCCTAGATGGGGAAACTGCCACAGCATAGGCAGGAGAGCCTAGAGCTCCTCTAGCTCTCTGCTATGGCCTGTTGAGGTCAGAGACTCCTGACCATTCGCTTTGCTCTGACACATTAACAGACAGGGTGCAGTAGTCTAGGATGTCAGACTCCCTGCATGGGGTCTACCTGTAGATGCTAAGCCCACTCTGCCTCCCACTGGCTGTTCCAGGAGCAAGTGACTTAGCCCCCAGGCTCCTGCCTTATCCTCACACTCACTGTCTCTTCCTGGTAAGCAAAACTCTCAGTGCTCTGACTAGAGCTCTGCAGGTATGGAAACCAGGGGTGTCTCCCTCCCTCCCCATTTCTATTTAGCTTCCTCTAGCTAGTCGTCCTGGCCCTCCCCTCCCCCCACCTCCTCTCCCTGTTCCTTCCTTTCCCTTCCCCCAGCCTCTCTCCTGCCTTTAGCTCCCTAGGGTGCATCTTTATTACTTTTTGTCTGCCAGCCTTCTCGTTTGATCTCCTTCCTGACTTCCTCCAGGAAGCTCCTATCTGCCTGGGAAGCTCTCAGCAGCAGAGCATCCTCAGTTCAGGTCCCACGTGATGACCACACTCATAATTTCTTCTGAAAAGAAAGACTACAATGCTCATTTTAGAATCTACAGAAAATCCCGCAACAGAAATCATTCCCAGCCCCACTGCTCAGGGAGAGCCACTGGTAATGTGGCTGGATTCATTGCCTCTTCAAATAATTTGATTTCGAGTAATTTGAAACAATTTTGTGTAATCTGTCATTACACACCCCCCTTCTCCCAACCATGGAATATACTGTAGGCCATGTATTCTGGTAGCTTATGCATGTGAGGATCATCAGGACCTAGAAGGGTCAGGTCCCAACACTTTTGTCTTGGACAATCATGTTGTTACTACCCAAATGCCCAGACTGCAGTGTTAAGGCCTTAGGGGCAATAGGTAAGAGAAGTGTGTGGGTAAAACTATTTACAAACACATGCAAGGTGATTTGTGTGGTATGTAGATAAAACTTTTTATTTAAACTTCAGGGTCTCATGTAGCCCAAGTTGCCCTCAAACTCACTATATAGCTTTGAACCTCTGGCCCTCTCACCTTGACCACGCTGCCTCCCACCAAGTACCAGGACTTCACCATGTCTTGGTTTGTCTGGGAATTGTCCCCAAGGTTTTGCAAATGGTGGACAAGAACTCTATCAATTGAGCTATATATCCAAATGTGAATAAAACATTATAAATACACATAGGCATTAGTGCGTGAATAAAACTCATGTTGAAACACATTATCTGTGATGCATCCCAACAGAACTCTCTTCATAAACATGATCTCAGAGGATTAGGTGGTGTGTACTCATAGGAGTTTGTTGAGTTGGCATAGTGTGCAGATATAATTTTATTTTTAAGTCCTGGTGGTAGGTTGATTCTTTTCTCCTTCTCCTTCTCCTTCTCCTCCTCCTCCTCCTTCTCCTCCTCCTTCCTTCCCCTCCTCCTCCTCCTTCTCCTCCTCCTCTTCCTCCTTCTACATATTTTTGAAAGCAAAGCAAAGTCTCTAAGATTCCTAAAATTCAGGTGTGTCTAGTCAGACAAATGTCATTAAGGGAGTTTTGTTCTTTCCATGGTCCTTATTTCAGTTCACATTTCCTTTTGTAGATCCAGAAGGATAAATACTTGGTTACTAGAGGTAGAGTGTGGGTAGTTTTCTGTTTCAATTGACAAGCTTAGGTTATGAAAACTTTTGTCCACTGCACATGTCCTTTTCCATGATGCATCTGATTTTGGTAATATGCATGCCCACTGCATAGACATAGAATGATAAGATTTTCCTTCAATTGTTCATGCAAAGAACACAGTTGGTTCTGTTGAATTTGAACTCAAAACCAGCACTGGCCAACTCTGTGCATTGCCTCTGGTTCTAGGACACTCTTGAGAATGTGTTTGGTCACAAAGGGGTGTTACAAAGGATTGCTTTAAATCCATGGAGAACTGTAGGTCAGTGATCCATTACATCTTTAGAGATGGATGTGTGTACAGTTTGATGCAGGTGGAGTCCCAGGTTGCTAAGTGCTTTACTGAGGGGGAGTGTGTGTGTGTGTGTGTGTGTGTGTGTGTGTGTGTGTGTGTGTGTGTGTGAAGTCAAGTGAGTTATTGGATTACTGAGTATCTGAGTATCGTTATGCTTGCCTGTCTTAGGGAGTTCTTCTGTCTTTCCCAGATGCCTCTGCTTTGTGGTGCTTAGTCAGATGCAGGTAAAGTCCACCAAGTCAGCTTTGGTCTCCAGGAGGCCAACAACTTCAGATTGATTCAATTATAAAAATAATGATTTCTCAAAACATGTACCCTGTAACTCCTGTGTCTTGAGGGGTGCTGCTGAGGATCTTTGTGACGTGGACTTAACCAGAGCTACACCTATGTGTGCTGTTGGGGCTCCAAGGAGGTTAGTGGCACTGGAGTCCAAAGACCTCTGTTAATCTGAGAATGAAGAGAATGTTTCTGCAGGTCTACAGGAGAAATATCCCACACCCCCATATCCTCTATATCCTCCCTGGAGCACAGAGTGCCATCCTACCTTCCCTGGGATGTAGAGTGCAGACATGGGATGAGCATGTGAGTCTTGGTCAAGTGCAAAGTGGTGTCTGAGGTGAGGAATGCCAGGCTCAGAAGCACTCAAGCACAGGAAGGTCTGCCAGTGTGCTAAGGTCTCTGTAACAAATGCCACACACTGGTGACGTAAACTCGGAGAACACATTCTCCACAGCTCTTGAGGCCAGATTCTGGAATTAAGGTGTGGTGGGTGTTGCTCCTAATAGGTCCGTGTGTTCCCGGGCTTGTGGCCATACTGCCTTATCTCTGTCTCCATCCTTTGGTGCTCTCCTCTCTGATGTCTTATCTAATTTTATTTGCCTTCAGTATCAAGAGTCCTTGGACTTGGGGCCCAGCCAGGTACTACAAACGGGTGCCTCATTTTAAGTTTCCCAAACCAACCATTTCTTCATAGACCCCTTTTCAAGTCATACCCAAGGGTAGGGCTAGGGCTCTGTGGGCCCCAGCTTCCTCCAGGATTGGAGCTTCTTCTGTCCCCGGTACCACCTCATGGCTTCCACTTTAAGTGGTCTTAGTGTGACTGCCACCTGCCACCTGCCACATCTACATGCCACCTGCCACTTGTTGCCAGCCACATCTACACGGCGCGCAAGAAGTAAACCTGACAAAGAGGCCCGTATCTTTCCATGAACTGTCTGATGCTGCAGACTCTCAGAGATTTTATTCATCTGTGGCAAAATGATAAAGATGACCAGGAAGAGCTTTTTTAAAAAGGATGAAAGGGGTTATTTGGCTTACATACCCCCATCACAGTCTATCAGGAGAAACCATGGCAGGAGCTTGTGGCAGGAATGTGGAGGCAGGACTTGAAGCAGAGACCATGGAGGAATACTACTCACTGGTTTGCTTCCTTTGGTTTACCCTGCCAGGGATGGTATTGCACACATAGAGTTGGTCCTTCCCACATCAATTGTTAATCAGGGTGCCTCATAGACAGGCCAATCTGACAGACATATTTCCTTAACTGACGGTCCTTTTCTCAGGTGACCCTAGTTTGTGTCAAGGTAACAAAAACTAACCAGATCCTAACTTTGCTCCCCAGAAATATCACCTTTGTTACCCATGTCTCGGGCTTCTGTTTTCCTATGGATACCCTTCTACTTTGCTTCTCATTGTCGGATCTCAGCTCTGAATGTTTCCTACAGTAACTGAGGTCCAAGGCTCTTAGATTTCAGGTCTCCTCTTTTTTGCCTTCCTCTCTCTCTCTCTCTCTTTCTCTCTCTCTCTTTCCCTTCTTTCCTTTCTTCCTTCCTTTCTGTCTTTCGAATGACTATCCATTTTTTTTAATATCTCTGCACCATCAGTTTTAATTAAATTGTTTTTATTTACTGTTGAGCCAATGGTGTGCTGCATTGCCCCTGGTTCTATGACTTTTCATTTCTCCTCTAGTTAATGTCTGCATGATTGTTTCCCATGCTTTATTTTTCCATGAAAAAGTGGTAACATGCTTTCCGAGATGTCATTGATCTGTAAAACACCCAACAGCAAATGTTTCCAAACATCTAAGCAGACCAAAGGGTCCAACAGCCTCCGCCTCACTTCCAGGGATTCCTCTTCCTACCCAGCAGTCCTGGTATTGGCCTTGGGAGTCTCTGATGTCTTCCTACACTTAGTGAGCACTCCTTTCCTGCTGGATTACAAACCTGTTCCCCTAACCATCTTTCTCTTTCTCATTTTGCCCAAGTATGCATTTTTGTAGCATCTTAATAAAGGGTACACAGGAGCCATTGTCGTAAGACAGTGGCTGTGTAAAAAGACTATTTTCATTGTGGATAGGAAGTTTGGTTACATGTAGAATTGCAGGTTGTAAATCTCTCCATTCTTCAATATGCTTTTAGAAATCAGTTTTATTGATTCATGATTAATGTGCATGATTTTAAGTGTCTAGTTAAAATTTGAGAAATACAGACATTTTGTAAATAGCAACTCAGTCCAGTATTAGAACAATTCCTGTCCCCCTGGAGTCTTGCTAATCCCAGTCCAACTCTCGGTGCCAGATTGTTTCTGTCCACATAGTCTTTGATTTTCTAAGAATCTAACTTTAGATGGATTCGTTGAATACACTCTGGTGGTTGGCTTCATTCTGCTGCAGTGCTGAGTATTATCTGTCAACGTTGAGGTGAACGCCTTGGGTAATTTTTGTTATTAGCTTCCTTGTGTAGAATGTCATACAGGTGAGGGCCGGTACAGGATAGAACGGGACCTGTCATTGGACGAGAAGGAAGGATGGGCGGGGAAAAAGTTTGAGGGAAGGGGAGGAGACTGGAGCGGAAAGGAGGAAGAGACAGGAGGAGACAGGGAGAGTAGCTGTGGAGAGAACTTGGAAGCTGACTGTTAAGATTCCCCGCTGTACCTTTACAGGTTGTTATGAATGCTCTTAAGGAATGGATGTGTACTGGGCTTTGTATATTTAGGTGGGCAATTTTATCTTATCAATTGGATCAGAAGTTATTGTGTTGTGTGTTCTACCAGGTGCAGATTTAAGTGTGAGAGAGTGTGTGGCAGCTAGAGACACTGGGCCACCATGGAGTTGGGGGTGTGTGCTTCTGGCAAGATGTCTACCAGATATCTTGGGGCACTGCAGTCTTGGACCTAGGGGGTTGGGGGAGAAGCCATTTTTTTTTTATAATTTTACAACAACACCTTGGACCAAGATATGCCTTGGAATTAGTGGAGGTCAGCTCAGGGTGAAGCCTTGGTGGTGTTTCCAGAGATTGTTAGAAGTAGTCAGTGGATCAGATCCTGATGGAGTCACAATATGATGGCACTCTTGGGAGGTGTGGAAGGGAGGATGTAGAGCTGAGGTGGATCCAGGAAGCAGGTCAAAGGCATATCCACTGAGCTGTATTGTATCCTGGTCTCTTTCCATAGCTCCTTTCTCTGCTTTCTGTCTGCCATGACTCAGGTTCTGCCCTTGAGTGTGGGGCCAAGCAACCCCACACTGAGCCCTCTCACACTGTGAGTCAAAATAAGTCTTTTCTCCTGTCAATTATCTACATCAGATATCTAGTCACACTGTCTTTTCCTTTTTGTAGCTAAAAGTGTATTTGAAAGCTAAGGGTTGTTACTGTCTGACATCTTTATGGTGAGCTGAGCATGCCCAGAGAGCTGCCATTTTAACTATGAACTTGAGCTAAGCAGGTCCCCAAATATCCACCATCTTAAACTGAGCATGCTCAGGAAAGTGTTTCCCTATATACATATCTATAGGTTCTCCAAGAAAAATCTCCAAGAAATGTCCGTTTGACCTCCATAACACTGACATGGTCACACATACAAATGATCTAGTCAGTATAGATACAGGAGTTTACTGACGAAGGGTCCCAGCAGAGTGTAGTGTTTAGGATTATCACTTTAAAATAAAGTTTAAGCTTCCTGGGTGTGGTCGTGTATGCTTTTGAACCTAACACTCAGGAGGTAGGGGTTGGAGGCTAGCCTGGTCTATATAGCAGGTTCCAGGATACCTAGGGCTACAGACCTTATCTCCCAGAACAAAAAGGGAACCAACAAGGACAGGTTGGATGAGGTTGTAGCATATGACTGTAATCATAGCACCTGAGGGTCAGGCAGGAGGATCAGGAACCCCAAGGCAGTCTGTGTACACAGTGAAACCTCATCTCAAAGGCAAGCAAACAAACACCAGAAATCTCAAAAATTGTAAAGTAGAATTGTCATGTAAGTGGCTTCGGACCCTCTCTGTAGCTCTTTGTGCTTTGAGCATTTATTTAGTCACTACTCCTGTGACCCAATTGTCTGGTCTTCCTCAGCCTGAGACTATACTCCAGTGCAGATACAGAGAACACATTTAATTTAATTGTTTAATTAATTTAATTTAATTTCAATGTTTTTGAAATGAATAAATAATCAGTTGGGAAACATGCTTGAGGTTCATTCTTGTCATTTTGGACACCAGAGTTGAAGCCACAGAAAAAAAGATTTTTTCCTAGAGAAGGTAGAAGGACTACAGTTGCTATGAGTTGCCTACAGGAGTCACTGGTTGGAGAAGGGCTCCATTGGCACATGTGATGCAGTGTGTGTGTGTGTGTGTGTGTGTGTGTGTGTGTGTGTGTGTGTGTGTTCCTTCTGCCTGAGTGCAAGCCAGGCCTCTGTGGGTGTGCCCTGCTGCCTGGCCTCTTTTCTTTCAGGAAGCCACCAGTATTTTAGTGGCTGGACCTGGTGCTGTTAGAGAGTCCTCAGGTCAGGACTATGGTTTTTGAAGAGCCGGTGGGAATTGAGCAGCCCACATGGAGGTGGCCTGACCATTCAGGCATCAGCACCTCCTCCTTCCACATGACAGCACAGGCCACACAGAAGCAGTGTCCCCTTCTTGCTCAGCTCTTATCATTACTGGGCCAGCAGTGGCCAGGGCCTGTGGGAAACACTGCCTTGTTCTGGAAGCTGCCTTGGTTCCTCTACAGAGCGGTGGGGAGGGAACTTTTTCTTTGGGCCTACACATAGATTCTACTCAAGTTAGTTCATAACTACAGTGAACAAAAATGAGGTGAATTTCTCTCTTCTGCTTGTGAGTTAAGGGTAAGCAAGCTTAGTGCACCTTCACCCTTTCTGGTCTCTTGTTGATGAAAGGCAGGATGGAGAGCTGCCCAGCTCCAGTCACCCCCTTTGTCCCTAGTTTTTATAATTGATGGACTGGCTCATTCCTATGGTGACACATATGGTTTGGGTGTTATGCAGCCCAAGACCCACAGAGTGGACCCCATCTATCCCCTTGATAAATAAGATTCCATGAAACAAAAAAGCCTCTTCATAGCTGAGGAAACAACTGAGTGAAGAAGAGAGAGCTGACAGATTGACAGAAATTCTCTGCTCCCTGTGTGCCTGATGGAAGGTTCATATCTAGGACACATAAAGAGCTCAAAAACTAACTAACAAGAAGTAAAGCAACCTAATCAACAAACGGGCTAGTAAAATGAGCAGGCGGCTCTCAAAAGATGAAACAAACGGCAGGAGACATAGGAAAAACGTTCAGTCCTCAGCTCTCAAAGATGAGCAAACCAAAACCTACATGGAGATCCCATCATACCCCAGTCAGAATGACAGTCACAAAAAACAACACATGCTGGTGAGAGTGTGAACAAAGGCGAGCCCTGGATGTGGCTGCTGTGAATGTAAACTTTCTCAGCTACTACAAAAGTCAGTGTGGGGGTCTCAAGAAGAGGTAAGAATAGGTCAACCATAACAACCCTGGCTACCACTTCTGGATATTTACCTAAAGGACCTCAAGTCAAGTGTCAAAGAGACACCTGCACACAGTGTCTATTGCTGCGCTACTCTTAGGAACTGAGTTAGGTAGCTGATAGGTACACATGAAGAGAGAACAGGGTGAGACGATGTGGTTTATACCTGTAACATTTTTTATAGTTATTAAAAGAATAAAATTACATCACTTACAAGAAAATGGATTCAACTGGATCTATCCATATTGAGTAAACTAAGTCAGACTCATTCCCTTGTGTTTGCTCTCACTTATGGCTCCTAGATAAAGATAGATGAATCATGTGTATGTGCACATTACATACATGAAAATGTGTGGCATCTTTATAGAGGCGATGCTGTGTGGAGAACGAAGGGCACTGACAGGGAGCGGTGGGAGGGAGAATGTGTTTAGTATATGGTGTGTGCTTGTGAAAATTTTTATTATGTAACATAGGTGCAATGAATATGCACTAATGCAAATAACACAGACATGAAAAGACCTGAGATACAATGTCAAATTCTTACATGATCAGCTGTTACATGACCAGGGTCCATTTCTGAACCCAGCACATGCTCGTCCTCAGGTGCTTCTCTATGTCTTTGCACAGTGCCCCTGAGTCTTGTTCACACTGAGACCTGTGCATGGGCCAGGTCCCTCATCCCCCTCCACCTTTGTCCCCAGTGACCAGGCAAGTCTCCTCTCTGCCTCCTGTATACCCCTACCTCTAAATCTCTGAATTTGTCAGGTCTCTGTCTCTCTGATTTCTCCCTCCACCTCCCTCCTCCCCTCCTTCCTTTTCTGTTTTATTTTGAACACATTTTTTTTTTCTTTCTTCCCACTCCAGGACAGGGAAAGGGCTTTCTATTTGGCTGGGTTCAGAAGAGGTAGAGTCTGTCCTATTACTGTCTACTAACACTGAGCATAAGCACCCCAAGTCCAAAGTCAGGGAGGCTGGAACGGTAGCAGCCAGTTGCATGCTATAGGATTCCATTTTTGAGTAAGGCTTTGGTCTTCATAGAAGAACTTGGATTCCCAAGGGCCTTTCTCAGAATTCAGAGTCAGGTCAGCCTCAGGATGTTAACAGCTCTGAATGGTGGGGATTTAGGGATTGCCAAGGCAGAAAGATGGGGAGCTGTCTGAAGCTATGGTGACTTTCAAGGAATGCAAGTCTTTCTTGTGTGGACTATGTCCATAGCTCCTGGCTGTGTCGATTGGCCAAGTAGCCAGGGAAGGACCCAGGAATCTGGGTGCTAGCTAGGTATTCCTTAGGCCAGCTGTGCCTTCCAGTGCTGAAGCAGCCTTTCTGTGCACTGAGAAATCAATTGTAGCAAGAGCAGACAGGAAAATTTCCTCTTGGTGCCTCAAGTCTCCCAGGCTGTGTTGTTCAATGAAATGAGTACATGAGCTGTTCAGCAAATGTATCTTTCAATTTCTCAGACTTGTTGTTTAGTAAGAAAAAAACCCCTCTAATCAGCTGGGATTTTAGAACCTCAGCAGTTTAAATGGGCTGAAAGTCGAGATAATTTACAAATGTTCAGATCTTACAAGCGAAAGCCAAAGAAACTCAAAGTTTGCAGTGTTGTTTTCAAAATAATTTTGTCATGGATTTCAAGACATGGAGCTTCAGTCACATGGGAGATATAGTTTTATTCCAAAATTGTGTGTTGTTCAATAAATAAATCCATCTTCATATGACATATGCTTTGGAACATGATAATTCATGGAGAGGCTGCTTTTAGAATGAGTAAAAAATTTGCACATAATTTTCCATCAGCAAAATACCTAAATATAATGAGTTCTGATCAATCACCTATGCCTTGGGTTTGGGAGTACTGGTGCACCATTCTGAAAAAGGATGATTTCTCCTATGAACATCACCCAAGTCCTCTCTTCACCCCCAGGTCCATCACAGATCTACTTGGGGGACAACTTGGTGGTATTGAGGTCAAACACTAAAAAAATACAGTCTACTAGGCAGCTCATGGGAGCCTCTCTAAAACAGACCACATTGTGAGACACAAAACACAAATCTTTACAAATTCTGAGAAATTGAAATAACACCATGCTTACCATTTGACCATAATGCAATAAAACTCAATATCGACAGCAAAAAAAAAAAAATCCATAATGAGTACACAAACTGTTGGAGATTAAACAACTCATCGCTGAATGATGAATGGGTCAAAGAACAGATCAAGAAAGAAATAAAGGGGTTGGGGATTTGGCTCAGTGGTAGAGCGCTTGCCTAGCAAGCGCAAGGCCCTGGGTTCGGTCCCCAGCTCCGAAAAAAAGAAAAAAGAAAAAAAAAAAGAAAGAAAGAAATAAAAAAATTCTAAAACATTTAAATGAAAATATAGCACAACAAGACTTTTGGGACATATTAAAGCCAGACCTATGAGAGAAATTTACAGCTCTGAGCACCTATATTGATAAATCAGAAAGAGCACAAATAAATAAATGGATGATACAACTCAAAGATTTGGAAATCAAGAACAAAGAAAATCCAAATCCACTCAATTGAAAGAAATAATAATAAAAATAATAATAATAATAATAATAACAATAACAATAACAGAGCCAGGATTAATGAAATACAAACAAAAATTATAAAGAATTAATGCATCCACAAGCCGGTTATCTGAGATGATAAGCAAGATTGATAGCCCTTGCTCCAACTAGCCAGAAAAAAAAAGAAAAAAGAAAAAAGAAAAAGAAAAGAAGAAAAAGGAAAACAAAAGGAAAAAATGCCCCATGTGAAAAAACTCAGAAATGAACCGGGACACATTACAGCAAGACACCAAAGACATTTAGAATATTATGAGAATATTTTAAAAAACTGCACTCCACTAAGTTGAAAAATTAAAATAAATGAAGAAATTTCTAGATTCAGCCAAACCACCAAAATTAAATCAAGAGGAGATCAATAACTTAAACAGACCCGTAGCAAATGAGGAGATTGAATCAGTTAATAAAACTTCTAACTAAATTAAGACCAGGCTCAGATGGATTCACAGCAGAATGGTCTACCAGCTTTCAAGGAAGATGTACAGTCAATTCTTTGTAAACTATTCTACAAACAGAAACAGAAGGAGACTTCCCAATTTCCTTTTATGAAGCTGTTATCACTGTTACACTCACACCAGATAGAGAAACAAAGAAAGAAAACTATAGGCCAGTATCTCTGGTTAACATAGACTAAAATATGCTCAATAAAATATTTGCAAACAGATATACATAATAAAGATTATCGATCATGACAAAGTTGGCTTTACAGTAGAGAGTCAGGAATGGTTCAACATACAAGATAAGTGTAATAAACCACATACATAGACTTAAATATCATGATCATTTCAATAGATCCAGAAAAAGCCTTTGACAAAATCCAACATGCCTTCATGATCAAGTTTTAGGAACGTATGACTAGAGGGAACATATCTCAACATAATAAAAACTTTACCAGCGAAACCTACAGTCAACATCATCCTAAGTGAAGAAAATCTTGAAGCAGTCCTACTGAAAAGAGGAAGGGAACAGGGCTGTTCACTTTCACTATTTATTCCCCACCCCACCTTTCTTTTTGAGACAGGATTTCTCTGTGTAATAGCCCTGGTTGCCCTGAACCACTTTGTAGAGCAGGCTAGCCTCAGAGAGATGCTCCTGTCTCTGTATCTTGATTGCTGGGATTAAAGGTGGGTGCCACCACCACCCGAGTTCTACACTCCTTTTCAATACTGTACTTGAAGCAGTAGCTGGAAGAATAAAGCAAGAGAAGGGAATTAAAGGACACCATGACCAAGGCAATTCTTTTAAGGACAACATTTAATTGGGGCTGGCTTACACATTCAGAGGTTCAGTCCATTATCAAGGCAGGAACATGGTGGCTTTTAGGCAGGCGTTCAGACAGGCATGGTGCAGGGGGAGTTGAGAGTTCTACATCTTCATCTGAAGGCTGCTAGAATAATACTCACTTCCAGGCAGCTAGGATGAAGGTCTTAAAGCCCAAACCTGCAGTGACACATCTACTCCAACAAGGTCACACCTTCTAATAGTGCCACTCCCTGAGCCCAGCATATACAAACTATCACTCACTCTCACTCACAATAGCCTCAAATAAAATAATAAATCTAGGAATAGACATAGCCAAGGTGATGAAAGATCTCTACAAATAAACTTCTGAAGAGACATTAACAAGGACACTAGAAAATGGAACAATATCCCGATTGTAGAGCTATTATTGTAAAAATAACAGATTCTACCAGAAACCATTTATAGACTCATTGAAACCACAGTCAAAAAACTACCACACTATGCGCCACAGAAATATAAAACCATGCTGAAATTCATATGGGACCACAAAAGACCCTGGATGGCTAAAACAGTCCTAAGCCAAAAGAACAATGCTGGAGGGACTACCAAAGTATATTACAGCTACAGTAAGAAAAACAACAGGTTACTGGCACAAAGTAGACATTTAGCCCAATGTAATAAAATCAAAGATTCAAAGATGATTTCATATAGCTGCAGCTGTCTGATATCTGACTAAGATGCCAGAAAGATCCACTGGAGGAAAGAAAACACCTTCAGCAAGTGGTGCAGGGAAAACTGGATATCCACAGTGGTTAAAGAATGTAAAAGTATTCCTCAACCCTGCTGCTGACCTTCTATTCTTGTCTTGTGACTTTCTCAGTATGTGGAACCTTTAGCTGAGCCCCAGACTTCTTTTTATAATGTGTACATGCTGTGTGTGCTTGAGTGTGTATGTGTGTGTGTGTGTGTGTGTGTGTGTGTGTATGTTGTTGCCCAGAGCTCACTATTATTTCACATATTCATTTAGAGGTAAAAGTCAGATGGAGCACAGTGTTTATACTGGCTTCCTTTTCTTGGCAATGGGTATACAAAGTCCTTGTGTCTTTTCACGGCATGACAGCTCATGTCTTTTTAGCACTGACCCATATTCCGTTGTCTGTATGTACTACAGTTTATCCACTTACCTACTGAATTCCATTCCAGTTGCTTCCCAGTTTTGAACAGAGCTGTTGTAAACATCCTCCCATAGGCTTTGTGTAAACAAGAGCTTCCGTGAATTTGGCCAAACACAAGGCTCATGTCTAATGGGTGATATAGAGGTGTGGTCTTTTGAGTGTGAAATGTCCCATAGCCTCAGGTATTTGACTACTTAGTTCCCTGTCGATGAGGCTATTTGGAGAGGTGGTGCAGCCTTGCCAGTAGTGGGCTTTGAGAGTTAGTAGCCTCACCCCACATCCACCTTGTTCTCTCAGCTTTGTGTTTGTGGTCTAAGATGTGATCTCAGTTCCCTGTCTCAGCTGCTTGCTGTTGTGTCTGCCCGGTCAATATAGACCATCCCTCTGGAACTGTAAGCCAAAACAAAACCTCCTCTCTATAAATTGCTTTTTGTCATTGTGTTTTGTTACAGCAACAGACAGATATCACACCTAGAGAGTTTGTGTCAGCTCTGTAAGGGTCTGTCCAATGATCTGCCCCAGTATCCTGTATTCTTCATCCTCCAGAGACAGTGAGTCCTGTTGTCCTACCTTCAGGTAGTGTTCAGGACTGTAGCCATCTCACCTCTTAGAGGACTTCAGTGATGGTTTGGAGGCCATGAAGCTTTGGAGAAGGAATCTTCGAGAAGTAGATCCTAGTTGGAAGGTGATGCGGAGCATTGTCAAAGCCAGGTGGTGTTTCCAGACCAGTCCGTTTCCCAGTTTGTCAGGATATGAGCTGCCACCTCACATACTGGCTGCCATAGATGGAGCTGTTCATGCCACAACCCTGTCCTCCTCATAATGGGATATGTGACATGAAGCTATGACCCTAAACTATGACCTTTCGTATTTGCTGTTTCTGCCAGGCATTTTGTTACACTGAAGGAAAGTGTGGCTGATGCATTGGGCAATCTGCTTCTGGACTAAAGTAGCTAACCTCTATAGTGCATGGTGGTGTGTAAGACCACACCCAGTTGCCTGTTGCTCTGGTTTTTTTAACCCTTTTCATGATTTTTTCCCCCAAATATACTCTCTGTGACCCCTCAACTCTGACTGGCTTGCTCTTTCTTCATACTGTGAAAGATGCTGTGCTAGTGTTTATCTAGCTTGAAAAATGCCAGTATCTCAGATCTCAGAGGACTACTGTGATCACTTCCCAGACAGCTGCGATTTCAGACGTGGCCTTCAGGAACCCCTTGACTCACATCACTGAATTCTGGTTTGGGGTCTTAAGTCCCCGTGGCCTTATCACTACCAGGGTTTCCTGAGCAGCTGTGCCTGGCCATTTCCCTTTGCCTTGTCTATATTACATGTTCTTGTCTCTACTCAGTTCTTGAAGCCATTTACTCTGCCATTCATAGACTTATTTTCCTACATCTTCATGGTTGCCCAAAGGGTAAGCTTTAGCATGCATGAGCTCTCTTAATTTGGCATAGCTCTGAGCTGGTGGGGCTGGACAAGGGGAATGCCTCTTATTTCTATATGGGGCTGTGTTTCTTAATTTATAGTACAAAGGCACTATGTGAATCTTGATCTATCTGCAGAAGTGGTTATGTACTCACCTTAAAGATAGGGAAACTGATGCAGAGGTCTACAGTGATTTGTCTTGACTACATGTTCAGTGGCTTTCCAGAGACAGATCCTGGGCACCAGAAGCTCTTAGAGATCTGGCCAGTACATAACTTCACCTCAGTTTCCACTTTACCCTGAGGGTCAAAGAGTTGGCCCAGTAGATGCTAAGGCAGCCATCTTTACCATAAGCTTGATGGACCCTGGCCCACGAACACTGTGGTGTGGCCATGCGGCATCTTTGGGTGTGATTGGATTCTATTCAAGGGACTTTAACAAGAACTCCATTTGATTGTCAGAACTCTTGGCTCAGGGGGCTCCCCAAGCAAGAAGCTCTCCATGTAGACAGCAGCACCTATTGATGGCTTCAGACAGTTCTTACCACTGGCCTACCTCCTGATTCAGACTGTCTGGCCAGGCCGAAAGTAAACTCATAGCCAATTCCTTGCAGAAGGATTTGGAGAATCAAACAGTGACTCTGAGTGACTGCACCTGGTGATACTGAAGAAAAGGAGCAAGTCCTTCCTGCAGCAGCCAGAGGAAGGCCGTGGTGGCCCATGGTGAATGCATCTGCACAGGTGCAGATGGAGATCATGGAGATGGTGGCGGGGTTGTACAAGTGCTTTTCACACCATGGGGCTGACTACTAGTAGGGCCTCCTGAGCTCTTTATTCAGCTTGTGGCTCTCCTCCTGCCTTCAGCACAGGGTAGGAGTTCATGCTATCCCCAGAACACATGAACAGAGATGAACCTGCTCACTAAGGGAAGGCAGAGGGCCCAGGACCTGTGCTAGTGATACGTGTGGGTGTCATCCTATTATCAGAGCTGCCACTCAAAGATCAATGTTTTACTGAGAAGGTTTGATTTGGTTTTCCTTGTAAACCCAGAGAGCTCTTGTGTGCTCCACAGGGACAAGGCTGCCGAGGGATCACTCAGGGAAGATCCAGCCTCGCCAGGCACATGAAGGAAATCTTGGAAAATCCAGAGTCCTGCCTCAGAGGTGAGACTGTGCCTGCTGGGGCTCAGATGCACACAGGATGACTACTCCGTCCTCTGCTGCTGGCTAGACAGTGGGTGTTGAGGGAGCTCAGAGGACTTCTCACTTTCTATTGGTCAAATGTGGACTTAGGCCACAGCAGCCAAGTGCAGACCCTGCCCTCTCCCAAATGTCTCAACCCTTAGACTACCTCAAGCTGTAGAGATTGAAAATGTCACTATTAAGGTGATGAATGAGCTCTCAAACACAAAAATAGAGAGTAGACCACTGCGGTCTACAACACTAACTTAACATGCGACACAATAATTGCTAGGCCTGTGGGGAGCCAACACATGGCCTGACAATTGTCAACAGCTAAGTATTTAGGGTGTGAAGTCTTTAATAACCAAAACTCATCTCCCAAGCTTCCTCGAAAAGCTGGGCTCTCAGCTGAGCCCCTGAGCTCCTGCAGTCTGCAAGGCTCATCCAAAATCACAATGCCTTGAAGTCCCATGGCTCCATCTCCTCTTTGTCCACCTCATACCCCACCAGAGACAAAGCAGGCCTGGCTTTTCAGACAGGACAGCTAGTAGGCTTGGGGTTTTTCTTATTCAGCAAACCAGTCCTACCGTGGGAGCTGTGGTGTCTGGGGATTTTCCAGGGCTTTCTCTGGAGGCTGTCTTTGCATGCCCTGCCTTCATGCCTCACCAACACCTGGGTGCTGCCCGAGGCAGGGCAGTGATCACAGGCCTGTGCACCCCTGCCTCTGTCTGTCATCACTACCTCTAACGGCCTGCGCTTCCCCCACTGTGCCCACACTCACTGGTTTATGGTTCAAACAGACCAGACGTGCCCAACTCACCACCCACCTTCCCCTCCTCCTCCTGCCTTTTGCCACTATAGCCAGTGCCAGAGGTGGATCCAGGTGGCTCCTTGGTTACACTTAATTGTCCAAACAGAAAGTAAAGAAAGGAATAGACTTCTTCAGGAGCTCCTCCATTTTCCCCTGTGAGGCCTGGGCCCTAAGCTTTGAGACAATGGGAGACAATGGGTCATCTTCTAGCGAACGTCTGTAATTCTTTTCAACACTGGGAAATTGTCAGCATCACAGGATATGGTAGAGATTGGCTGCTCAGTTGGTTGCTGTGCGAGCATGGAGACCTGAACCCATGTAAAAAGCCAAGCACAGGGGTGAATGCTAATAATCTCATGGAGGAGGACAATGACAAATCCCTGGGGCTCACTAGACAGACAGCATTTGTTTAATTGGTGAGCTCCAGGTCCCAGTGAGAGATTCTCTCTCAAGAAAGCGTAGAAGATGCCTATCCTGAGGAACAGTACCTAAAATTGACCTCTGGACTCCACATGCCTGTGCACACATGTACACATACAATGATACATGCATATACACCCTCACAAAAACATGCCCCCACCCACTGTTCACAGAACAAGTGCTTCCAGCTCTCTTCCCTTGGAGGGATCCTGTCTCTTTCCTAAATGTTATTTTAGGGTCTCTTTTTCTCTGCCCACATGCAGAGGACATCCTCACTAAAGCTTTTGGGAATAGTAGTCCCAGTGAATCTCTTTTTCCCAGGTTTGACAATAGTCAGAAACATCTATGTTCACAGATCAAAGTTATTCTCCCAGAATCATTTGTTCTGTGCTGGGAAATCTGAGGCTTAGAAACATCCTCAGTTGAGACCATGCTTTCTCTGTTCCCTTTTACAATGAAGATGCCCTCTGGGAAAACCTTGCATCATGTTGCACTTCAGAGCAGGCTTGGAATGGGGAGCTCTGATAGATCTGAGATGTGTCATGTGGTTAAGTGATGGGAACATTCCTGCAAAATGATCTTTTCCAGCCGGCAACCATCCGAGGTCTGCTTGCAGGGTCCCCTGCTTTGATTGGGAATAGGTGTCCCCAGGTCCTTACTTGCCCTTTCCTCGACAAGTCACCAGTGTTCCACTCTCTTAAGCTCAAAGCAGCAGCGAGCTGTTAGATTACACCACGTGGGTAAATTCAGGAATTCCATTAATTCAACATGATGAGCCTGATATTTTTATCTAGTGTGAGGAGATGAGCAAAAAGCAGGCCTCAGCAAAGTCCAGTCCGTGATTCCCCCTTGATAATTTCTCAGTTGGGCTTTGACTACAGACTCAGCTTCTGTCAGAGCCACTTGTGAGCCGGGTTGTATTAGCACAAAACCTTGATCATCCATTCTGGAATATTACTGCAGTTCCCGGAGGCAATAGTCAAATGGGTTATGGACAATTCTCTGTCAGGGAAAAATGTTGCTGTGCTAATTGGCTCAAAACAAAACTGAGTGTATGTCCCTTGAACAAGCCGGGTGGTTTTGCTGCTGGAGAAGTGTGTTGAAAACATAGTTTCACATGCAAAGTAAGCAAATCCTTGTGACAATCTTGTAAGTCCAACACTGGACACAGGCCATGGCATAATACAGCTGTCACTTAGCGAGCCTTGCCCATGACAGAATGTATGTTCCATCCTCAGCTATGCCAGGCAGCAGGATTGGCCTGGCTCCTGCAGCTCGCCTAGACAGCAGTTGATAATGTGCCTGGATATCTGCACATCCCTCTCCACCCCCCATCTGCCATGCGTGGCACAAGCTTGTAGAGACCACTAGTGGATTTCAGACCTTTAGGAAGTAGGTACCTGCTCCAAGGTTCCACCAGACAGGGAAAAAGAGCACATGGTTAAGGGAACACTGTGAGCTGCTACGCTCCAGCCACTCCCCTCCCTCTGGGTAATTCTGTCCTTCTCAGCTTTTTGTCCCACCTGCCTTTCTGACTCAGTAACACCCCCGAGGCTGTGAGGTAAGCCAAGCTTGATTCTGCAGGTGTTGACGCAGATTGCAGTGACTCTGGGTGTTCAGTGGGGTTCAGCAGAGTGTTGTAGGATAGCTAGCTTCTCTGACATCTCCTGTAAATTAAGGACCTGGGCCTTGATCTCCAAAATCTTGCTAATGTCCCCAGTATAGTGGCTCTGAGTGTTTGAAGGTGAATGAACCTTAGCCAGAAGTGAGTGGACATCTCAGTGGGTCCATAGCAACCTGTACTAGCACATCCATTCTATCTCCAGCTAGCTGAGGATCCAAGGCTCAGTCGCTGTGCCTAGAAAGAAGCAGTGCATCTTGGGACTGGTTCAGAGATGTTGTCTGTGACAAGACTGCCTGGCTTAGGATGGGGAACTCAAGAACGTTTCCCCCAGGACCAAGGCCTCTGGGTCAGCCTCATGCTAGTCTCCACAACAAGCAACACAGAAAATGTTACTTAAACCAAACCTTTGTCTTATTTAGCTTAGTTTCCACGCTGTAATAATTATTTACTTGATCAGCTTTTACCAATTTTTGTGTATTTTACCATTGTAAAAGTTGAGATAATTAGAGTTAAATGTTTCAGGATTGTGGGCTCATTCCTACTTCCTGTGGAAGAAAATCACTTGTTTCTCTACTTTAGCAAAAGAGGAATGTCTAAGATTTTCAGTCATGTAATGCGAACTACTGAATTAGCACACCAGGTAGACCTGTGTCTGTCTGTCTTTCCAGGATATAATTCAGGCTCACTACACATCACAGACTTCACCATTAGCCTTTCAAGGTGCTTGGTGTCAAGAGGGATTGGGGACACAGACAGCCCACACTGGTTACGTTTCTACTACCCATTTAACCACAACTTCATTCTACCATTTGACATTCTCTGGGAACTGCTAATGGTTGAATCTTTGTCAGAAGATTATGTGCATGACCCTGGAGTGCCTCAAGAACAGCGAGAGATGGTCAGTGTCCTGACAACCTCAGGCAGAGGACAGGTCCAGCCCAGCAAACTCTCAGAGCGCAGAGAGGAGCCACAGAATCCCAAAGCACTAAAAGCCCTGGGCCCTGGGTGATAGCAGCCAGTGTAATGTCAGTGGCTTGTGCAAAGTGGAGCTTCCACACTTACCCACCCACATGTGGGGACTCCAGGACTTGAAAGAAGTCTAACGCTCCTTTGGGTTCTACCTCTCAATCTGCAACTGACTTCAGTGGCCCCAGAGAAGCACTGTGTCAGTTCGATTACAAAAGTCAAAAGCAGGAACAGCCTTTTCTGATTGCTGTCCCCCCCACCCTCTGGTGGCCTTGACTGTGCATGGTCCCTACACGATCTGAGACATCTCTCTCCCTGGATGTGGCTCCTGAGATAGAAACCCTTATCTCACAGCAACAAACGTTGTTTTTTGTTTGTTTTTACAAATGCCATTATAGCCTCACTAGGGTCACGCATGGGTCAGACAGGCTGTCAGCACCACAGCCACACCAGGAAGTTTCTATACATTGGACTCTTCCCTCCATGGATTCTGAAATCTTCCACCCACTGCCTCTGTGTCTGCTCCCCCTTGCTGCCCTGTAACCTGTGCCTTGGTGCAGCTTCCATATTCACGCAGTGCCCTGGTGGCGTGGGAGCAATCCTACCACACACAGCCCACCTGCTGTTGCGGCATACTTCCAGTAGCACGACACAGTTGCTATTTGCTTTTTAAAAGTGAATAGGGTGGACACTCACTGTACTTTCATGACTTTCTGATGGCCCACGGGATGATGGGAACAGGTTGGGAGTGTAGAGGCTGAGTGGGAGTGGGGTTACGCCCTCTCCAAGCTGAATAGAGGCTCTTGATGAGGAAGGGGTAAGAGTGGTCATAGTGACCGAATTACATCTGGACCCTCCAGGTGTCTTCCAGGGTGGAACTCTCTAGGAACTTAAAACAATAACAGGAGAGCAGCCCCTTTAAGCGAATCCTTCTCTTTTTATTGTTGTTAGTATCATTTGCATATCGGCCTCAGCCAGCACACTGGAGGAGTGTCTCCCTCCTTCCACCTGCTTTGCATGTCCTGATGGCTCTGGCAGGCCTGGCTGGGTGGCTGATCAGGACGGAATGAGGAGCATCACGGATGACCGCTTTATGATGTTTAAGTCTGTGCAGCCTGTGCGGATTGGGAGAATATGCTAAGGAAGATGAACTGTGTGCCTGGTAGTGTTCACGGTGAGTGACAACCCGACAGCTTCTCAGAGATTTCCCTGCATCCCAGGGAGACACAGAACGCACCGCGTGTCCACCTGCCCCCTTGAAGCAGCAGAGAACAGATCTGAAATTACTTAGCCAATTAAGATACTTTGCTGTGAGTGTCTCTCCTCCATAGATCAGCCTGGGATTTCTGAGGCTTTGCAAGACAGCTGTGCAGGTATGGGTGATGGTGCTGGGCAGGAGAACTGAGGGTGAGACTCTAAAGAGCCCCCAGGAATCTACTCCCGGAATTCTTGTATATGCTGTTGGTGGTAAGCAATTCAACAGCTGTATTAGGGCTGCTGGGGAAGGGAAATGCACACCTGGGCTGTTCGTGTTCAGTTTGCTCTCTAAGAAGGCATCATTGATCTTTGTCTCACCGGTCCTGGGGCAAGGCCTACTTGCCTTACCTCCTCACGTTTGGGCCACTTGAACTTTCTTCTGCTGCTGTACCTATGTGATCCCAGAGGTTGTGTGTCACTTGATGTTGATCTTGTTCACTGTGTCCAAAGTGGCTGGTGATGTTGCGATTTTAAAAATCTTAGGGTTCACACCTCTGTGGGGCAGCAATTTGTATTGAGTATCTGTTCGATCATAGGCCAATCAGACTATTTGGGCGTTCTCTATTTGTCTCATTGATTCAATAAGGAATCACTAAAACATAATCCTCTGTGTGTACCAGGCACATGTATACAAGAACGTGCATGTACATGTGCCCAGATACACACACACACACACACACACACACACACACACACACACACACACACACCCCTTTTCCACAATCTAATATTCTTTATCCATACTGGGAGAAACTTCCTATTCTCAGAGACTATTGTGGGCAGAACTTGGAGACCTCAGATCCTGACCCAGGCCTGTGGACAGGGCTGGAAGAATGAATGATGCAGGACTTCACTGTTATGTCACACAGATGGGAGTGTGTCCCTGACCCCTGGGAGCAAACTATTTAACATAGCAAAGCTCTAGACAGAGAGGCTACAGGCAGGGCAAATGCCATGTCCCAAACTAACTAAACCTGTTGTTCTTCTGGAGGATCCTATTCTAGAAAAGTAATTTCGAATACAAGACTGAATTACAAGAAAAACATCTCAGTTTAGTTTGGTGACGACCATTGACCATTGACCTTGGACCCACTCTCCCGTAGCACACCGCCTCTGCCTCTCTATCTCCTCACAAGGGAACTGTGGTGGTTTGAATAACAAACCATGCTTCTTTGGCCTCCATTGCTCTTATATTTGAATGCTTAGTCACCAGGGAGTGGCACTACTTGAAAGGATTTGGAAGATTAGGAGGTGTGGCCTTGTTGCAGGAAGTGTGTCTTCTGGTTTAGATCTCACTGCCATCTAGTTCTCATGGACCCATTGCTTGAAGGTCAGTGTGATGTGGTATCTCTTTAACCTTGTCCTAAAAGCAACAGGAGTAACAATAGCACCCTGGAGATGCAGGGGGCAAGCAAGTAATAGAGGTCAGAGGATTATGGGCCAAGGTAGGGCCTTCCATGGGCTGGACTGGTGAATAAGAAGCTCAGCAGAAGGAGGTTCTGAGGTGATGCCCCTGGAACATGAGACAGAAGTTCTCAATGACTAAGCAAAGTGAGACCTGAGAAGGTGATGGGGAGACATTTAAGCCAGGGGGTTTCTGTCCTACCTGGTAGGTGGGAATGTTGATAGCTAGAGACAGAAGTAGCTGTTGGCCTTCTCTGAGCATGGCAGCTCCATTTTCATTTTAGTTTTTAAAAATTGTGTGTGTGTGTGTGTGTGTGTGTGTGTGTGTGTGTGTGTGTGTGTTGTTGTTGTTGTTGTTTTTAAACAAAAATCTCATTCAATTTTTTCAATAAAGGTTCAGGAGCCAGATGCTGGGGTGAAAGGCTGTGGCATCCCATCCCCAAAGGAAAAGAAAGCTCTCCTCCATATTGTCTCAAAAACTTTCAAGTTGAATGTTCCTCCCTTCTACTTCCTGTGCACCTCTTTATTCATCCCTCTGACTTCTTCTCACTCTCTGTTTGTTTTTTCCTATGTTCATTCCCTGTCAACTGGTTGCTTTCTCTGCTTCTTGATCTGTGGTTGACTTTATTTATTCCTGTTTATAATATTCAAGCAGAAACCTCTTGGATTGGGGTTGGGGATTTAGCTCAGTGGTAGAGCGCTTGCCTAGCAAGCGCAAGGCCCTGGGTTCGGTCCCCAGCTCCGAAAAAAAAAAAAGAAAATAAAAAAAATGATTAAAAAAAAAAAAGAAAGCTCTTGGATTAAAGTTGTGCACTGGGGCTGAATCTCACCATAACGAGAGACAGGTTTTTCCAGCAAATAGCACAATTTGGGCATTTACAGTGTGATCAAATATCCTGCCAACATGTTACTGTTCATGTGAATGTGTGTGACTATGCATGTGTGAGTGTGTGTACATGTGCGTGCCTGTGTGTATGCATGCATGTGCATAGATGTGTGTGTGCACACATGTGTGTACAAGCACACACGCTGCTATGTGCATGTGGAAATCTGAGGACAGCTCTTGTGAGTCAGTTCTCTTCTGTCACCTAGTGGTATCTCAGGATTGAACTCAGATGGTTATTAGATCTGTGCATAAGTGCCTTCATCCTTGAGTTGTATTCTAGGCTCTTCAGTACATTTTCTATAGAAAGTCTAAGTTAGACCCCATCTTTTCCCCTACCCTAACCTACTCTATGACTTCCCAGCATATGCAAAATACGCTTGACATCCTCTAAGTTCCTTCTGGCTGTAGTGACTGGCTCAACTCTGCTTCAGTATGCCAGTTCTTTACTTGCTCTCTGTCCAGCTACAGTGCTGTGCTGTGAGCTATCCTTACCTGTGGTTCTCCACTGGGACAGAGCACTGGGATGAAGGATGAGATATTCAGATTTAGTGTATATTGTGTTCCAGTCACTGGGTACGGCTCTGGGATGTATGGTTTGGGGACTATATAGTGTGTTTGTGATCCTCCTGATTAGTGTGGGGTGAAGGACGAAGGGTCATGTGGCACATCTCTGGGCTAGGTCTACAAGCTACCTCATGAGAGCTGGGTTCTAGGCCATGTGTCTACATAGGAGAGTGAGCAACACATCGGGAGGCTACCTTTGTTCACTTGCTACAGTCCAGCAAGGAGTTAAGCCATCAGGGAAGTGCTGAGGTTACTTAATTAGATTCTGTTCACCTGATATCGCAGTCCCTCAGAGTTTGATCCCATTGTACCTTCCCCAACTAGCCATGTAGGGCCTGTCTCTTGGCCTGACATCTGCCCTTATGCTCCATTCTACCCTAGTATGTCCTTGGTGGGAAAGTCCAAGGTGAAGAAGATCTGAGAGTTACCCTGTGGGTATGGGAGCTGAAGGTCACCATCCAGGTGAGGAAGCTGAGGATCACTGCCCTGGTTACCACATGTGTTGGCTAATAGCCTCTACTGAGAGGGCCTAAGATCACTATCCCTGAGTTTAGATAACTTAGTTTAGGTTGAAAGTTCACTCTAAGTATGAGCAGTACGAGTCTGCAGGCTGGGTTTCTGGACTGAACAAAATGAAGAATGTGATCTGTGAACCAGTAGTTTCATCTTTCTGTGCTTCTCATCTGAGGATGTAATATGATCATCCCTCTCAGGTTCCTCCCAACATAACTTCTCTGATATGAGGGTCTTGGCCTTCAAGCTGTGAGCCAAAATTAACCCTCCCTTTCTCAAGAATTCTTTTATTAGATATTTTCTCACAGGCAACTAATATGGAAAATTTGTACCAGGAATAGGGTTATTCCTGACCAAATGACCTTTGGAGCATATACTTGTGGAAGAATTTTGGATTTTGTTCTGTAAGTAGAGCTCATTGGGTCATTCAATTGGGCTTTTAGAAGACCAGAATGTCAAGAGAAATGAATGTGGAAGAAGTCTGGCTCGTGAGATTTCACAGGGGAACAAGGGCCTTGTTGGGAACTGGGCTAGAAGCACTCACGTAACATTCCAGCAAATGATTTGGCTTCCTTCTCTGAGAACTTGAGTGAGGGTGAATTAAAAACATAGATCAGTGTGCTTCCTGGTGAAATTTCAAGACAGCATAGCATTTGGGAAGAGGCATGGCTTCTGTTCATGGCATTTATCTAGATATAAAATGAAGACAGTGCAAAAAGATATGAAAAATATGAAGTTTGGTGGAGGAAGAACTATGAATTAATTAAAGTTGTGGAGAAGGTGAGAAGTGTAAGTGTTAAAGAGATTAGGATCATGTGGTGGTTAGAATGCGACTGTGCTCCGTGGTCTTAGGTATGTGAGCATGTGATCCCAAGTGGGTGGTGCTCTTTGTTGGAACTTTAGGTGGGGCAGCCTCACTGCCCCTCTACTGTATGCATTTCTTTTGACTTTCTAGTTTTCCGAATGCTCAACAAAATTATTCAGTGAGCTCTTCTTACAGCACAAAGTTCCAAATTCTTCCGTATTTCTCCCTAAACTTAGTTCCAAAGGCCCAAGAAGCACAACCAGGAATAACATGAGTGGGAGAAGGCTCTGAAATTAAAAGTCCCACTTCTAGGTCTGTCTCCCCCACCATGTTGGAAATCTTACCCTTCTGCAACTGTAAGCACAGAAGTCTCTTTGTTCTGTAAGTTGCCTTGGTCATGATGTTTTATCACAGCAACAGAAAAGTGACTTAAACAGATCATTAAAGAGAAATCTGCTGTTATGCAGTGGGATAATAGGAAAGGTACCATGAGGCAGGACCCCAAACACTTAAGGCTCTATCTTGTGAAAAATCACATTCATTAGAAGAAAGAGTCTACATTGAGAAAACAAACCTTGAAGGAACTATTTACTGAAGATCATCCTGGAAGGCACAATGCAACCAGTGCATAAGACCCAACTACATCTGGAAGAAGGACTAAGCACATGCTATTCACATGGTACTTGTTTTACAAACATACTAGATGCAAGATTATGGGAGTCACGGAAGCTTGTGCCAGGTTTTGGGAAGGATAATGAGAACAGGCAATATGTGGAAGGGTAATTTTCCCTGCAAGGGATACCTGAGGGGTAATTGTACGAAGCCATGACATTGAAACCTATTTCAGTGGAGATCCCAGGATGTTAGAGGTGCCAAGACTGTGGACCTCCACATAGGAAAGTTCTATGTATGAAATGGAATTGTCCCAGGAAAAAGGCTATGCATTCTGTAGCCTCCAATGCTAAATGCCAGGGCTATCCATGCCCTTTGGAACCCAGATGAATTCATCATGAGCTCAAAATGCTGAACATGAAGCCACAGACTTTGCCCTTCATTCTATTGATTTTCAGCTTTGCTTTGGTCTAATATCTTATGCTATGTTTTATACCCCTTCTTGGAATTGCAATGTTTTATTCTGTGCTGTCATATGTTAGAAATATGTGACTTGCTTTTTTTGATGTTGAAGAGTTTGCAGTTAAGAGATTGCTCAAGTCTCAAAAGAGACTCCATATTCATATTTTTGAACAGTGTTGGAGCTGTTAAAGACTCTAGGGGCTTTTGAAGGTGGGGTGAATGCCTTTGACAGCACGAGATGGCCACAGAGACATGGGATAGAAGGTTATAGTTTGAAACTGATGGACAAAGAGTGGAGATGTGATGGTTATCTCAACTTACCAGGATGTACACTTACCTGCTCTGTGGGTGTGTCTGTGAGGAAGTTTTTGATTTGGTTAACTGGGGCGTTCAGACTCACTGTGGTGATCACTGTCTTGTGGACTGCACCCCTGGGCTGAATGAGAAGAAGGTAAGCTAAGAACCAACCTTCTGCTCCCTGAATGCAGAGCCTGTCTGTGGCCAGCAGTCTCAAGGTCTCGACACTATGCTTTTCCCACCATCTGGGACTCCACCCTCCACCAAAATACCCCCTTCCTTCTAAGTTGTCTTAGCTGAGAATCCCACTGAGCAGTGAGCATAGTAACTCACAGAAGAGCAGACAGCAGCTGTCCAGACGGAGTCCCTGTCACACGCACAGAAGCAACCATTGTTCCCATCTTTATTTTATAGGGGTGCAGCTTGTAACCACGCTTGCCTTCACTGATGTGATTCGAAACCATATCATTAAGTTCCCTTTAAAATGTTGCTGGCAGGATGTGCACCCATGTGCCCAACCTCCAGAATGGGCATATTTGTTGGTTGTTGTTCACCTGGAACAACTTAGAAACTCACAATCTATAGAAACCTCTTAAATATGGATAGGTTAGTTCCTGACTGACCATCCTGTGTTCTACCTCACCGAGTGATTCCTGCCTGTATCTCATTAATGCCTGTACCTCAGGGACCCAGAGGCTATACCTCTAAACACTGGCCAAATGCTAACCTGCTGATTAGGCTTGCTTTTCCATTGTCCTTCTTGTGAGTGTTATGGCTTGACCTAGTATGAGTCCATTTGCGAGATCTGTGCTGTAAGGAAGGTCGTTTGGGTTGTGTTTGGGGTTTCATGTGTTGTTGCATCCAGACAACTAGTTGGTGGTCTTTCGTGACTGCACATCAGTGGAGCTGGAGTATGGCATGAATGCCCCAGGTCCTTTCTGCTGATAAGGAGGTTCCATCGCTACCAGGAATATCCTGACCCCTGTATCAATTCACTTTCCTCCTCCAAAGACAACTATAAGTTCTGGAGCACTGATTGGAGCCTTGTTGCTTGAGAGGACACATAGTAACATGTGTAGTCACTGACCACTTCCTGCAGTGTTGAGAGCTGACTTTGACTCTAGTTCTCTCCAGAATAAAGCAGCAGGGTCCTTAGGGTGAGAGGCCAGTGTTCACACCTGCCTGAGACTCTGGTGTGAAAACCCTTGAGCCTTTTAGATCAGGAATAGCAAGAGTCAGCAGTCTGTGTGACTCTGCCAGGGCTTTCACTGTCACCAAGCTCTCAAGGCTCCCTTGAAACCACAGTAGCCCAGCCTTGTCTCTGACTCACTGATAGTTCTTATTCTCCTCAGGATGCCGCTTACCCTGTCACTCTCTCAGTGTCCTTGTCCCAGGTATGCCTCTTGAACTGCACTACCTGCTGTAGGCATCCCCAAGTCATCTCAGAAGTTTTCCTACTTTCTCTCCTTCCCTCCTTAGACATATATCTTAGTCCCTTGAATCTGTTGTCTGTCTTATGCACCACACATGCAACTGTAAGCCAAGGGTACTCATGTTTGGGGCGTTACAGGGTCAGCAATTGGATATTTACTTTTTCCTGTAAACCCAAGGACCAGGCTAGGCTTTGTGTGTTTTATCATATTTTGAATACTCAACAAAGTCAGTAGGATAAAATAATGAAATAAATGTATGATTTGGGGTTTTGCTTTGTTTGGGGTTTTGGTACTAGGGATTGGCTTTAAGGCTTCGTGCAGACTAGACAACTACACTACCATCCAACTACCTCTTTAGCCCTCATTCTCACATCTTAAAATTTTAGGGTATGGGGCCAGAGAGATGTTTCATCAGGTCAAAGTGCCTAATGCCAAGCTTGACAGCCTGGGTTCAATCCCTGAAACTCACATGATGGATATAGAGTCATGTGCATGTACATGTGTGAGCACACAGTCACACAGATAAAATAAATAATGGGAGACTTTAGGATACCATCTCACTAAATTACTCAGAATAGCCTTGAACTTGGAATCTTCTTGCTTTCGCTTCTTTAGCTATCTGGGGTTGCAGATAGCCACTGCTAGTCCTGGATTTAGGATTATATCGATATTGATTTTTGTATTTAAAATTGCATAGGGCATTTTTGACATATCTTGGAGTTTTGTTTTTTTAGCACAGCAGACCCAGGACTCACAGGGTTACTGAGAGTTGGTCAGTTGATGCTCTGTGGAGAGCTGCCCCTTGATGCTCTGGGGAGAGATGCCCCCACTGGTCTTCTGTAGGGAACAAGAGCGTCTTCGAAGAAAGAGGAAGTGTATCAGTAGCAGCTAAGCACTGATTCCTTGGGATGGTAAACTCTTGACTATATTGGGTTAAATAAAATATGTTATTAAAATTACTTTCACCTGTTTCCCATTTCTTAGTGTAGCCATGGAAATTGCAGCAATGCGTAGGGGGCTCGTGTCTGTTTCTTTTGGACATTCTGGCCTACAGGATACCAAGAAGAGAGCAACTCATCTGGGTAGGATGCCAAGCAAATGGAGAAGAGAAACCTACCTCACCCCAAGGGGCTGGGCTCAGCCTGGCATGAGGCCTTGGCCATGGAGAAAGCTCAAGACCTGAACCAGCCGTCACTGGTCTGAGTGATGCTGCATCAGGATGTGACAGTCTGCTCCCACACAGGGAGTTGCATCTGCATTCAGGGTGATCTCAGCAGGGGATGCTTCACCTCCTGTGGGCCCTCTTCATTGGCAGGAAGTTCAACTCTATAGACATGCTCCCTCCTGACCTTTCTAGAGCATAGAGAGCAGCTGTGGGAGACATGGTGGAGACGAAAGGAAATTTTACTCTGTGCATTTCTGCTTCATGAGCTTGGTGACTGGGTTCTCTGGATAAAGACAAGTGAGACTTTTTCGTATAAAAAATAAGACAACTGGCAACTGTATACTAGATGAAGAATTAAGACAAACCACATGATTTGGATAGCAAAAGGGATATGAAACCATGACGTAAGATTTGTTGTCTGTGAGTCTGAAAGTCAGTGGAACCATATATTGTCTATAAAGTTTTTTTTCTTTATCCCCAAATGGTACACGTGTCAATATAAGTCTGACACTAGTTCAGGTCGTGGGATGTTCAGGGTCCCTTAGCGGCAGTGGAATTCTTAGGTTCTTCATGAGATTCTCTGTGGATTTCTGGCAGTACCCCTGGTTAGGCTTATGCTGGCCTTACTGGCTGAACTTCCAGGGGTGTGTGGAGCTCCTAGCAGAGGTGTTGTGATGAGTGAATGGAGGTTGCTTGATGCCAGCCAGGCCTTACAGGCCAACCATGGGGTTGATGGGGCTGAGTGAAAACTAGCACAGGAGCACTTTGCTCTGAAGTTGGGAGCACTGACTCTCAACACTGAGTGACATGTGAGGACTTATGTATATAGGGCCTAGGGCACGCGGCTGCTGATTCCAACCCTGCCTGGACAGGACCACTGAGCACCTCTCTTGGTTGGGTGTAACATTTGGCTGGGACAAAGGGTGAAAATGACCACACGATGACTTGGGAAAGATTTAAGGAGGCTGATATGCAAGAGTGTCCTTCGTGGCTGAGTTCGGCATTCCGGTTTTCAGACTACAGCAGGGGAGTTCTGTTTTCTGAAAGGATAAAATGCATCCAGGGAACTAGCCTGCCCTCCTGCTTTCCTTCCTTCCTTCCTTCCTTCCTTCCTTCCTTCCTTCCTTCCTTCCTTCCTTCCTCCCTCCTTCCTTCCCTTCCTCCCTCCTTCCTTTCCTCTTTTCCTTCTATTCTTCTCTTCCTTTCTCCTTTGCTCCCTTATTTCCCCCTCCCTTGTTCCCACCATCCATCCATCACTTCTTTCCTTATTCCTTTCTTTCCTTTTCTTCCCCCTTTCCTCCTTTCTTCTCCCCCTCTTTTTAAAGATTTATTTATTTCATGTATGTGAGTACACTGTAGCTGTCTTCAGACACACCAGAAGAGGGCATCAGATCCCATTACAGATGTGAGCCACCATGTGGTTGCTGGGAATTGAACTCAGGACCTCTGGAAGAGCAGTCGGTGCTCTTAACCTCTGATCCATCTCTCCAGCCCCCTCCCTCTCTTTCTTTCTATTCTTCTCTTTCTTTCTCCTTTCCTACCTCCCTCCCTCCCTCCCTCTTTTACTCTCTTCCTTTCTCCCTCCCTCCCTTTTTTCCTTTCCTCCTTTTGTTACTATTTTTGGGGGACAGCATCCTTCTAGTAATCCCCCATTACCCCCTTGGTCTTATGGAAGTGACATGGTAATGCTTTCTTCCTGTGCTGAATGGTTTCACTAGAACAAATCTCTGAAGTGCCTTTCTCCATGCAGGTTGGTGGGTCCAAAGTTTTGCACTAAGCATATCTGTTCCCTTCCAGTGCCATGCTTGCACTACAAACCATCTCGGAGCTCTGCATTTGTAGCAGGCTGTGTTTCAGTCAGGCCAGGCACGGTCCTCGGAGAACCATGGGCTAGCCCTTTGTATTGGTCCTGTCTTCCTGGGCTGGCCCGCTGTTTTAGCAGCGTCCGTGTGGACAGGTCCAATTAGATCTTGTGTCTGGATCCTGGAGGGTGTACTCCACCAGCTGCACTCTTCATCAGATCATCTGCCTCAACCTCCTTTAGATCTGCAGCTGTGTTAACGGTGTCTGTCCGGATAGCTATCTGTATACCGTCCCTGGGATCCAGGTGTTGGGTGACTCACTGAGTCTCCTTCAAACCACTTCATTAAGTGTTTTCAATGCTGTTGCTAGAGGAGTGTTGCAGAAGCTGCTTGGCAGGGGCAAGGTGCCCAAAAAGCAGGACAGGAATGAGAGGTGGCCTGGATAAAGCTGCCACTTAATTGATACTTGTTACCCTTCTTTTCCAGCCAAGGGAGGTTGGTTCTGACTGGCACTGGCGAAGGGGAGTGAGTGGTATCCAGGTCCTGTAATTTTCAAATTATGTTGACAATGTACTTCCCTGGATCTCCAGGGCATTCTGTAATGAAAGGAAAACATTATGGTACCTGCTTTCTTAGAGACAACGGGAAGTATGAAGAGACTGTGTTTTATTATTTAAAAACAGCCCCATCAAGAGAAAACTGGAATGATGTCACATTGTCCCCGTGCTGGTCGTGTGTGTGACTTTTCCCACTCCTGTTCTCCAAGTGAGGGTGTGTCTGTTCTCACAGGTGAGGGTCTGACTGTGTTCTCACAGGTGAGGGTCTGACTGTGTTCTCACAGGTGAGGGTCTGACTGTGTTCTCACAGGTGAGGGTCTGACTGTGTTCTCACAGGTGAGGGTCTGACTGTGTTCTCACAGGTGAGGGTGTGTCTGTTCTCACAGGTGAGGGTCTGACTGTGTTCTCTTACCTTCTTCCTTACAGTTGAGTTTTCTCTTAGAATTATGCCTTCGGGGTTTCCTACCATATATGATAGAGTATAGTCTGGAAAACTGAGTCCCAAGTCAAACCCCCTGGACTGGCTTTTGGATCTCACATCTGAATCTAACTTCCTCCATCTTGGATGCAATAATGGGGCACACCGTGAGGGAGTGCACAATGGAAGCTTCACGAGTGACTGACTTCTCGGCCTTAAACATGGAACAACATAAGAGCAGATGGATGAGTCTTGACATCTCCACGGAGGAGAGAGAAACAGGGCAGCCTAATGGACCCCAGGGGTGCCCTGGGAGCAGCCACCAGCTCGGCCCATTAAACATTAACCCACTCTGTGGTGTGTGCACTGCAGCAGGCACTGTGCTCCAGCAGAGGGAGGAGCCTGCTCTCCACACGCTTATACTCAGTGGTTCTCCACCAAACAAACCCATGTAGTCATCCCTGAAGACACAGAACCAGAGAAGGGTCCACCAGAAGCATCCTTCTCAAAGAGAGGCAGGTACCCCAGCTTCGTGCAGTTGGCGCCTTCCTAAGCTTCTACAAGGGCAGACGGGCTCATCCGGTCTAAGACCAGCAAGCCTCAAGGAAGGCCTTAAGGCCTTAGGAAGCAAGGGCTGGAATCTGGAAGGAATGTATGAGGGGAGGAGCCAAGATCTGCTGGCAGAAGCCTCTCCTGGGCTCAGTCACCCCGGGACTCACTCTGGATGTCTCCACCTTCAGACTAGTGTCTGGCTTCTCAGGAGAGGAAGGCAGGGGGTTGCTGGGCTCACTGGGCTGGGTAGTTTTATGCTACCAGGCCAGTGCAGGTTTGCATAGATTGCCCAAAGGAAGGTGTGGAGTCCATATTACCTCCTTTGCCATTTCACAACAGGACTCCTTCAAAGCTGGCTCATATTCTTGCTGCTGATATGACTGCGGCCAAGCAAAGGTCCCTCCTATATGAATAAAACTCCTAGCTAACAGCTTGTAGTAGGAGACATAGTTGCTGCCCCAGGCTTGGAACATAGAAGGGTCTACCCTGAACTCTTGTACTTGGAGGTAGGACACTGCACTGCAGAATATGAGACCAATTAAAAACAGTATTTTATTTGAATTCAGAACAAATTCTGAGAACACGGTCTAGCATTTGTGCTTTATGGAAAATGGGACTATATTTGTGGACTTTTTCTTCACCTCAGCTTTCTCTTCTTCCCGATGGGCTGTAGCTCAACTGCCAGAATGTAAGTGTGGGACACGATGGGAATACGCTGAAACAGTGGTTTATCTGGATCTGTGCTGGAATGTGGAGAGTTCTTACTTGTAGGATTGTGTGGGGTCCTAGGTCAGCTCTGCCACAGGGCATGGCCACTGGGGAGACAGGATGCTGGAGGTTTGAATGTGTTTACCCTATTCTGTGGCTGGGTACTGTAGGGCAGCTGTGGGACACTGCTCCGGGGCTGGGGAAGCACAATCTGAGGTGTGGGACACAGCCGGAGCTGGCTTAGGGTCCACGGGCCTGTGTTGAGGCCAGGGCCATCTTTTCTCAGGCTCTCAGACACACAGGATGAGAATGGAGTGGGGGCCCGAGGGCTGGATCTAGTCCAGGCCAAGGGGGAAAAGAGGGGGGCTCCGGCTAGTCCCAATGGGAGGAGTCCTTGTCTTGACTGTGGTGGGCTCGAGCTTGATGGTGGTGATGGCAACGACTGGGAGTGCAGATTGGCCTTCTATGGGAGAGTAGACAGCGGCTCTGTAGGCTACGGGCTTCTCTGTGGCTTTCCACAGCGGATCCTGATGAAAAGAGACAGTCCATGGTTTTAATACATTTATTGTCGTGGCGGAAGGTGGATGAGTAAAAGTGTACCCCATTTCTCGGGGCGGGCCTCCTTTTGCAGGGAGGAGTGTCTGGGAAGGAAAGGCTAAGTCTCCAGACCTTTAGGTACCTCATTATAATGGAGATCTGTCTTGAGCCTATGTGATCTGTGGTCATGTCTTCTTCTTGTGGAGGGGTTTGGGGAGTTGACATTACGTGACTGATGGCTATAAATCTATGGAGGGCTGTGGCTAGTAACAGGGGTCTGGTTCCCCAGGGGTCAGGTGAAATGCCTACGGTCCATTCAGGGTCACTGGGGTTTCTAGCCTTAGCTCAACCAGGAACCAGGTTGCCTTTCATGGTCCCACACTTACTGACATATGAGACTGACTGCAAGCAGCAAACCACTGGGAGACTTTACTTCAGCAGGGGCAGTTCAGTGTCTTGCACCATGACTCTTGCCTGCTCGAGGACCATCACACGGTGCCGAGCTTTGAGAGGAGACAACTCTTCCACCTCTTTTGTATAATTCTTATTCAGCTCCACATCTCTTGGCTTCAGTTTTAGTAAAATGCATGGCGGACATGAAGGTAACTCCTGGCAAAACCATTTCCTGGGGAAGGACCGTGAGGACAGGGAGGTCTCACCCACCAAACCTCAAAGATGCCATCCAAGGCTGAGGAGTCCTTGTTAGGATGGCAGCAGAGTAATGTGTGTGCTGTCAGGAGGGTGAGGCACTGGGCTGGAGAGGAGGCTCAGTTAAAAGCATTTGCTACTCTTACAAAGGTCCCAGCGTTGATTCCCATCACCCACATCAGGCAGCTCACAACTCCAGGTCTAGGAGAGCTGACACCCTCTTCTGCCTGGCACAGACACTGCATGCATGTAGTGCACATACAAACACATGGGTGTGTGCACATGCCACACAAAACTATATGTAAAAGTCAAATTAAAAGAATTAAAAAAAGAAGAGATAAAGGGACTAAAATATTTTGAGGAAATCTCAAATTCTGCACCTTTGAATTGGCAGTGACCCTCTGCTGGGTCACTCAGCATTAAAGTTCATGTGCCACATGGTACATTTACTTTTGCTTCTAATTTTATTAATTGCATTTGCCCTCTAAGAATTTCGTGCGTGCATACAATCCATTCTGATTGCTCTCAACTTCACCCTCTCTCATCTTCCCGTCCACCCCTTTCCATACTGACCGATTGACACATTTATGTCTTTTTGTTTTGTTTGTGTTCCCCTGAGTTCTATCAGGGCTGTCTCTGTGGACTCCTTATCAGAACTACCTATTTGATCCTGGTCTAGACCAGTCAGTGAGTCCACAACTGAAGACAATGATCCCCTTTCTCCCAGAGTCCATCACTAGCCCTAGTCCAGCAGTGACTCAGCCATTGAGGACTGCCTGTGGAGAGGCCTGTCTTGTGCATGCCCAGTGTAAGTAATTGTAGCCACCGTGAGCTCATGGTTACACTGCAGCTGCTGTGAATTCCTGGTAACATTGCTTGTGCTGTGTTTAGAGGATAGAATTTCACAGCCTTCCTTCTGTATTCTGATTCTCACATTCTGTCTGTTTTCAGGAATTTACCTGAATTGGGGAGTGTGTAGTATAAATGGCTTTTTAGAAGACTGATCCATCATCTGTCACTTATTCTTAGAATCTTGGGCAGCTGTGAATCTTGGTGAATCAGCACAAAAAAAAAAAGACTCAGGTTTTAAGAGCCTTTGTATAAAGGTGGAAAGGTACACATTTAGAAGATAGTTTGATGTTATGTCCATTTAGCTAACTATCGTTGGTAATTTCTCTATAAAGCCTACAACTTCCTGGTGCATGGCTTTGTGGTTAATCCTTCTGCTGAGGGAGTCTCAAATCCAATCAGGGAGTGTTTGATTAATTCCCTTAACAGTAATACGACTTTCACATGTGTAGGCACATGTCTGTCGGACTGGTGGTATAGTTCATAGAGTTCTCTCTTGTGTAAAACTGTTGATACTTTTTCTCTCTGAGCTGCACATAGATCATCCTTGCAGCATCCTCAAAAGCTGTGGCCCGGGGGGTGGGGGGGTGGGGGAGGGAGCATGACTACATCTCGAGCTGGCAGATAAGCCTGGAAAAGTTCCAGAGTTTTGAATGCATAAAGAGATCATGGAAAGTTGAGAAAGCTTGGCACTATGTGGTAGGATTGAAGTCTCCATGAAAAGAGACTAAGAGAAGCCATTGGTGAAGGTGAATCCTTAGTGCCAGTGGAGACCCCAGGATTGAAGGAGTCATGAAGAAGAACTGAGGCTTGGTGCCATATGGCAGGGTGTGAGACCCTACATAGGAGATGCCAGGACTGTGAGACGGGTGCAAGAGCAGCAGTAGGTGTGGAATGGACCCAGCCTGAGTCTTCTGAACAAGCTATGCGTTGCAAATGGCAGAACTGTAGCAGTGGGACTATTTCAGTCCTTGGGAGCCCAGGAAATCATTAGTAAGTTCCAGACATTGGACACTGGACTTTGAATACTATAGAATGTTGGTTTTGCTTGGAATTGATTATAACTTGCCTGTCTCTTCCCTCTTAGAATAAGTAAGTATTTTTTATTTTATTTTATAAGAACACATACTTTAGATATTTTAAAGAGACTTTGAAATTTTAAATCATTGAAAAATTTAAAAATCATGGACCTTTTAGAGTTATACTATGTTTTATAGTGTAACATTAACATGAGGTCTTAGAGATAAAAGTAAAGGTTATGGTTTGATAGTGATGTGTATGTGTTTCAAGTTGATAAGGGGTCAATTGTGCTGGTCATACATTTTTGTCAACTTGATACAAACTGAGTCATCTAGGAAGAAGGAACTTTAGTTGAGAAATTGTTTCCATCAGATTGGCCTTTGGACAAGTCTAGGGGGTCATTTTCTTGATTAATAATTGATGGAAGGGCTCAGCCCACTGTGGGTGGTTCCAACCCTGGGCAGGTTGTATACATCAGCAAGTTGAGCAAGCTATAGACGAGTAAGCCGGTAAGCAGCACTCCTCTGATTCTTGACTCTGTCACTTCTTGAGATTCTGCTTTGGCTTTCCTCAGTGATGGACAGTCGTCTGTATGTGTAAGCCCAATAAATCCTTTCCTCTCTAAGCTTCTTTTGGTCGTAGTGTTTTTCACAGGAATGGGAAACAAGCTAGGACACTATAAAGAATTTGTTGATATTGTTTAATCTTTTAAAAGTTATTTATTTTTACATTTTATGTGTACACGTGTGTGCTTGCATGGCCTTATGTGCACCATGTGGATGTTGAGACCAGAAAGGGGCACTGGAACTGGAGCTTCAGGTAGTCATGAGCCATTGTGTAGATGGGAGGATCCAAACTTTTGCATAAGTCAAAAGTGCTCTTAGTTGCAGTTCCAACTCTCTAGTGCTTTGTTTTGTTTATGTTTTCAAACAACCAAGTATGTGTTTTAATGATTTTTCATATTAAATTTGCTTCTATTTCATTTGCTTTTCCCTTATCTGAATTATTTCTTTTCATCCATTGCTTTGGGGTATGATTTGTTCTTGTTTTTCCAAGACTTTAAGTTGCATAATTAAGCTATGGTATTTGCAATATCTCATTTTTAATGTAATTATTTAGAGCTATAGACTTTCCTTTGAGGACTGATTTCATTGTATCCTGTAGATTTTGATATGTTGTGTTCTCATAACATTTGGTTCTAGGATTTTAAACTTTATTTCTTCTTTAAGGATCTATTTATCATTTGATAGTATGTTGTTTAATCGGTATGAGTTTGTGGTCTTCCCGAATTTTCCTCTCACTGTTGTTTTTTTTTTTTTCTTTTTTTTTTTCGGAGCTGGGGACCGAACCCAGGGCCTTGCGCTTGCTAGGCAAGCCCTCTACCACTGAGCTAAATCCCCAACCCTCCTCTCACTGTTGATACCTAGCTTTATTCCAGGAATTAATTTCAAATCTCTAATAAGACTCGATTGTGTTGTAATATTAGAACTCTTTTGAAGAAAGTTCCATTACTGCTGGAAATAATTTGTATGAAAAAATTCTTTGAAAAGATAGATAAAGCAAGGTACCAGAGCGATGACTCTGCAGTTAAGAACACTGATGGCTCTTGAAGAAGGCCAAGGTTTGGCCTAGCATCTACAGGATGACTCATAGCAGTTCAAAGGTTGGGAGGGAATATTTTGTTATGCGAATTTGAGTTTTGGTGTAGTTTCTGTTTGTTTGTTTATTTATTTATCAAAATCTCCTATTCTAACTCTGTTGGAATTCATCTGTGGTTTAGATCAATTAACGAATTTTTTTTTTTATAAAATTGCAAACCTAAGTTTGCTGTGTGTATGTAAAGATTGTACTTTTCTCTCGATGAATTGTAATCTTTTTATTTCTTCTGATTATTTTTAGGTTGAAATGCATTTTTCTATATCCCATGATGCCTTGTTTTGTAGTTCCGTTTGTTTGGCATATCCCTTCCTACCTTTCTGCAGTAAGGTATTGTTGATTCTTGGTGAGGTGTGTTTCTTTTTCCTGGAAGCTGTAAAATGATGGATCCTATTTTTTAATCCAATCTGCTAGTCTATCTTTTTATTGGGTAATAGAGCTCATTAATATTTAGAGTCATAGTTCACACATGTTTATTCCTGCCATTTTGTTATTTTATTTTATGGTCTCAGTGGGGAAGTCAATGAACCATGTGGATGATTCCCCACACAGCTCAGAGGACTTGGCCCCATAGCCCACAAGTGATGTTTGAGACCCAGCAATCTTACCCATCAAACCCTGCAGAATCTCTGTTTCCTGCCATGGTTAATCTCCACTGTCAACTTGACTGGATTATAACGCACCTAGGGCATTAGTAAGGCACACCTTGGGGTGTGTCTATAAAAGCACTTCCAGAAAGATTACCCAAGAGGCAAATTTATCTCTGAATGTGGGCGAAATCTTCTCTTGGGCTGGGGTCCAGGTCTACATAAAAAGGGAATATGTGAAATCGAACTGAGTCCTGGTGTTTCTCTTTCTTTGCTTCCCGATATGTTTGTTAAGGTTAGGGTTATGGTTATGGTTATGGTTATGGTTAGGGGGTTATGGTTTGGGTTAGGGGGTTAGGGCTAGAATTAGGGGGTTAGGGTTGGGGTTAGGGTTAGGGGGTTATGGTTAGGGGGGTTAGGGTTAGTGTTATTTTTTCTTTTAGTTAATTTTTTGTAAGATAATTTACTGTTTTAATCTATGTACAAAGAATACTGTGTTTAGGGGCTGTAACATAAATGCTATTGAACATCACAAACAAAAGTAACTTATAGGTAAAGTGGGACAATCAAGATTGCACCTCCTTCTGATCCCCGTCAACAGTGTCCCAGTCTCCACTGGATATTCCCGTGAGGGTTCTGGTATCTTTCTGTCTTGCCAATAGCTATTAGGTGGTGGGCATTTGGGGTAGGGAGGGCATGGTTTCATTCCTGCTTAGGTTGGGCCGTCGATTCAATTAATTATCTATCTGTTCAGTCACTTTTGATTGGACGAGACACCTGTTTTCCTACGGCCTTGGAAGGGTATTTCTGACTCATGCTCCATGTTGCTGTCTTTAACAGACCTAGGGTGGGACCAATGGGGTCCCCTCAGTCAGCTGTGCACTTCTTTTTTTTTTTTTTTTGAGTTGGACATTGCCACTTTTTTCTCTTTTTATTAATTAATTATTTTTATTAGATATATTTCTTTACTTACATTTCAAATGTTATTCCCTTTCCCAGTTTCCTGTCCATAAGTCCCCATCCCCTCCCCCTCCCCCATATGGATATTCCCCCCATACATCCCCCTTACTGCCCCCCTATATTCCCCTGCACTGGGGATCCAACCTTGGCAGGACCAAGGGCTTCCCCTTCCACTGGTGTCCCAACAAGGCTATTCTCTGCTACCTATGCAGTTGGAGCCCTGGGTTATTCCATGTATAGTCTTTAGGTAGTGGTTTAGTCCCTGGAAGCTCTGGTTGGTTGCCATTGCCATTCTTATGGGGTTGCAAGCTCCTTCAACTCTTTCCATACTTCCTCTAATTCAACCCAAGGGGGTCCTGTTCTCAGTTCAGTGGTTTGCTGCTAGCACTGACCTCTGTATTGGACATGCTCTGGATGTGACTCTCAGGAGAGATCTATATCCGGTCCCTTTCAGCATGCATTTTTTAGCTTCATCAATCTTATCTAGTTTTGGGGCTGTATATATATGGGCCACATGTGGGGCAGGCTCTGGATGGCTGTTCCTTCAGTCGCTGCTCTAAACTTGAGCTGTGCACTTCTTTTTTTTTTGTTTTGTTTTTTTTGTTTTTTGTTTTTTGTTTTTCTTTTTTTCTGGAGCTGGGGACCGAACCCAGGGCCTTGTGCTTGCTAGGCAAGCGCTCTACCACTGAGCTAAATCTTCAACCCCGAGCTGTGCACTTCTAATGTATGTGTTCTCATGTTTGTGTGCACTCATGCACAGGGTCCTCCATGGTCCTGCTGTTGCACTGGAAACAAGGCTGGAGAGTGCTCTCTTTGACAGAATGGGGTTGGGGTGGGGTGAGATAATGGCTGTGGTGGGTGTGACTTTGCCTGAGTGGCAAAGCGGGGTGGGGTTGGGGGGTTGAGGGTCGGTGTGACTTTGCCTGAGTGGCAAAGCGGGGTGGGGTTGGGGGTTGAGGGTCGGTGACTAAGACAGCCAAATGAACACACCTCTAGTTTCCCTAGTGGTAGAAGACATTTTGTGCCTCCCCCCCCCCCCCCCGTGACTCATCGGCAAGCCAACTGGATATGGTTAGGTGGTGACTCGAGAGAGATGGGATTTTTTTTGGGGGGGGGTGCTTTCTTTCTATGAGAGCAGAGGATCCTTGGGAAATTTTGTTAGACTTGATAGGTTGCTCATCATATAAAAGAGCATTACTGAACTGGTGTGACTTTTTCCAGAATGTAAATCAGATTAAGCACATGGCCACTCATCCTATGGCTCAGCTGTGGTGATTTTGTTCTGTGTAGGAGACTGTCTTTTTACCTCCAGGGAAGGGAAGCATGTAGTGCTGGGTCGCTGCTCCAGCAAGTCCCACCCACCACAGCCATTTCACTGTGACCTCTCTCACCCGACAATCTGTCTTTTGGAATCCTTGCCAGCCAAACTGTCCAGCCTCTTTGAAACAGCCTTTTGTGAAGGTCATTGGTTAGGAGGATACTAGACAGAGAGAGCAAGTGTCTTCATGAAACAGTCGCAGAAACACACACAAGACTACAGTCAGGGTATGAGCTGCCTTCTGTCTCGGGCAGTAAAGGGAAGTCTGCTTGATAAAAATTTCCACTGGAGAAAAAAAAAGGGACTTATGTAGTCAACAATATCGGTTCTAAAAAAATGCAATTTCCGGATTAATAACGAAGACACCGTTCCAGGGCGCACACTCCTTTAGGACGTGTGCTTTTGACCCACAGAACATATTGTGCCCTGTGGCTCTCAGCTGAATCGCAACTTAACAGTCCTCCCCCTTTTAATGCCTGATGTCTATTAAAACGAGTCACTGCTTGTACCAGGGCCCCTTCTGGAAATGAGAATCACACCTCTATGGATTGGCCACTGGTTAAATATTAAGCTGGCAACTTTCATATTTGTGTGTCTATATATTGCATCAAAGTACAGAAAATTTCACAGAAAGACTTTCTTATATGAAAGCTTCAATATCCAAGCAATTTTGATCTCTTCTATCCTTCAACAGATAAAAGTTTTACACCAAGAACACATTTAGACGCAAAATATGATCTGTCTCACACATTCATTTCCACACCATATAAACCTCAACATGCACATATGTAAATGTATTTATGTGACCATGCCATGGAATTAATTTACTAATATGCTAAAATCTTTCATGATTTTAGAGTATACTTCAATACCTGTGTCTTATCAGGCTGGGGGTGAGGAAAGGATATGGTTACATTGAAACAGTCATCCAGGTATTTCTGTGTTATTGACTTGGAGACTTTCAGGTATTTATCCAGAAGTGTTATGGTTGGACCATCCTGATTTCTGTGGTGGCTGGGCCAGTTTATATCTCCACCAGCAGTGTATAAGGGTTCCCTTTTCCTATATCCTTGCCAACATTTGTTCTTGCTTTTGTTATTTCTTAATAACAGCCATTCTGACTGGGATGAGACAGAATCTTAACATAGTTTTAGTTTGCATTTTTTGATGGTTAAGGGTTTTGGAATACATATACACACAGACCACATACATATACACCACAAACATACACAGAACCCACACATACACATCACACACACATATCACTGGCACATTGACTCACACACACATATCACTGGCACATTGACACACACACACACACACACACACACACACACACCACACCACACACCATACCCCTGGGAAGACACTAGTGCAAGGGGGAAAGAGGAGAGGCCCAACGAAGGGTGTGGGAAGGGGCAAAGATGGTAAACTATATAATATGTGTGATGAAAATTGTCTCTTTGAAAACCAATACTGTGTACAATGAATATATACAAATAATAAGAATAATAAAATATGATAATAATAAGAGCAAAGTGCATGACATGACACAATTACTATAAGCATAGAAAACTCCTCAAAGTACAGAATAGAACAGGGTACCATCAACTCTCTTCTCCAGAGAGATCCAATAATTGGGAACCCATGTATAGAGAAGAGAACCAAGAAGTAGGAGGACATGTGCAGGTGAAGAACGTGCACAGTAGGCAGGCACAGGCGAGGAGCCTCACATCATGCTCCACATCAGCTGGGTGTATGGATGGAAGGCCAGGGAAATCCCGCTGAGGGCGCGGAGATTCACTGCCAGCCACGCTATGCAAAGGGAGAATGCCAGAGGGAAAAGGGATCTGGCCACTCACAGGGCAATGAACTCAGTTTAAGTCAGAGGTCTAGAGAGATGACTCTGTGATTAAGAGCACTGACTACTCTTCCAGAAGTCCCAGGTTTGAGTCTCAGTACTCACATGGCAGCTCACAAACACCTGTGACCTCAGTTTCAGGGAATCTAATGACCTCTTCTGGCTCCTACGGGCACTGCACAGGTGCATGCATGTGTGCACAGGCAGACATGCAGGCGAAATACTCACACATAAAGTAAATTAAAATTAAAAGAATAAATCTAAAGCCCTAGATTAATGTTTTCAAAGCACTGAAAATTGCTCTACTATTGAGCTACTAGAAAAATAAATCTCCATTAAAAAGGCAAAATACATAATATCCATCCTGATCATTGTCAATTATTTTAATGAATAAGGTAGATATTTGAATATATGGTCTCATTTCTTCCTAGTTCTTGGCCAGATATAGCTCACAAATTAATAACTGGCATTTCTTTGAAAATTCATATATTGTGAATTAAATCTAGTTTGTAATAAATGTTCAGATAGTTGACTTTTATGATAAACTGAAGTATATTTTCCCAAACACTGTACCCTGGTTCTTTTCACTATTAGCTTGACATCTGGGTAGGAAATGGATGCACATCTAGGTGGTGACAACTACCCCATGGTGGCCACATTCTTTGCACGAGGCATTTATGGGGTGACTGGAAGCTGCTACACACAGAGATGAGACAGTACTAGATACATTGTTACGTTCCCAAGTGCATGTTTGGGGTCAGTCACCCTCTCTTAGGAGAAATAATGTCATCCATTATTTAAAGTAGATGCTATTCTGGATCCTGTTCTCTTTTGTCACAGACCACGTGCTCTCTGAACTTCAATAACCACACAGATATATCTGGAGTCACTGGATATATTCATTGTGATGGCCATGGAGAAGGCTATGGTGAATGTCTTGCAGATGGAATTGGGTATAATCATGGGTAGATTGTCCTGAGAGTTGCCAAGGGTAGAAGTCATAGATGATGATGACCAAGGGCAGCAGTCATACACAATGGGTTATGTTAAGGCCATAGGCAATTGTTTTGGGCAATGGTTGTTGGTGATGTTTACGGAAGAAGTTAACAGTGAAAGTCACAGGTAATATCCCTAGGAAGCAGCTGAAGTGAAGGTCATAGGCTATTGACAATGGTAATGATTATGAATGACTGTCATCTGAGAAAGTCATGGTGATTATTGATGGCAGTGATTAAGGATGCCTTGGGGAAAGTACACTGCTTTAGGAAACAAAGAACACAGATGGACCTTTGACTCCCAAGCCCCTCCTGGAACCTGGACAAGTTCCCAAGCAGCAGGTGACCTACAGCACCTGTCAGTGATTGGAAGTGAGTAGTAGAGTTGAACATGTCCTATGTATGGTGGGACATGAGGATGCGAGAGAGCTTGCGATTGTATTATGTCCCATGAAGACTGTCAGAGTGTTAAAACCCATTGTCTACAGCAGCAGCAACACAGTGAGATCCACATTCCCATTTTAATTAGCTTGACATACTTCCACAAAGATTTTCACTGGAGGGTAAAACAGAGTCATTCCTAGTTTCCAGAGCTGCCTTTGAGCTCTCTTTCCTGCCTGGATTCTGGACCCTTCTCTGGTTTGACATTATGCAACACTCTTCTTAGCTAAACAGGTGCAAACATTTTGCCTTTCATGGCTGGCCAGTCCTTTCTCAGTCTTGCAAAGCAAAACAGGTGAGTAGGTTTTGATGAAAATTCCAACGAAGCTCATCTTTGTGTGAAAGTTATTTCTGGGGAAACCTTAATCTCAAGTGTGAGCTTTGGAAAGAGAGCCAGAGCGAGTGGCTCTGAGGTCTGGGTAGGGAGTCTACCCTGTTCATCAAGTGGTGTGCAATGGTGTTCAGTGTGCAGTGTAATTTCACAGCTGGTGTGTTTTCTGTTGACCTGAAACTTAGAGGAAAGAACAAACAAGGGTGGGGGTAGGGTGAACCTCAGATGGATTTGCCATAATGAAGTGTGGGAATTGATGGGTGAAATCTGCTGGACTGAATTGAGATGTGTCTATAAGGTCCCGAGTTTTCAAAAGTTAAACCTGGAGGGGCAGAAATGAGACAAAGCAGGTTAATAGCAGAGCTGACACTCCCTCAGAAGTGGGTTTTGAAGATGGATTCATTCTGGCGATCACAGTCCTTTGCTCATGTGCTGAGACGTGGTCCAGCCTTTAGTGTGGATGGATCAGGGTGTGGATGTGTTACGCCTATACTTGTTAGGCATGCGAGTGTTGCTGTGGTACCACACAGATGTGGGACAACTGAGTGATAACACTACTTACATCCTTTGAAGTGAAAAAGCCAGCCTGGCTGACATCTGCTGAATGGGGTCTAACAGGGACGGAGAACCAGGCTTGTAGGGTCAGGACCCAGAGCATAATCTGGTCTGTCCTAGTTCCTCAGTGCATTTTTCTCTCACTTTAGTGTCTTGGAGGGGCTCCGTTTGTCAAGCTTACTCAAGACTTCAAAGATGATCACACCCTCTCAGGTATGGAGAAAGGTTTCATCCATCCATAATATACTCCTTGGTGGGGCTTCTGCCACAAAAAGTGCATGGCTATTGTCATCAGACACAACTGTTTTCAAGCTCTACTTGGAGAGGAGCTCCTGCCCAGGAGAGAACCATGGGTTTCCTGAGCTGATGTCCAGTGGATTAGCAATTCTTTGCCCTGAGAGTATGCTGCGTTTACCTGGCGTTTATCAGCTGAACTTCACTTGGGCAAATGACAACACAGTGAGAAAGCAGATGAGATCGAACCAGAAATAGACTCAGACCCCTTGTAGCCTAGAATGAATGAGAGGCTGTTGAGATTGTGGAAGAAAACCAGTTTGGTTCTTCTGTGGCTGCTTTATAGTGGAGTGGGGCATCATGAGCCTAGTAAGTAGCCTTGTTGAAACACTAGTATTTACAATGGCATGGATTGGTTTCTTTGGAGAGAAGAGGAGGTTGGGAGGACGGATGAAACTCAGTCAAAAGCAAATTATCAAGTTCTAAAGAGGGACCTGTGGCAAAGTCAGGAATCATGGCTTTAGTTGGTTGGCACCGCACTGGGAAGAGGAGTGTCCTGGGGATGGCTCCATGCTGCAAACTCCAGGTGTCGTTATCTGAAGTGAGATAGGACAACAATGGAGAAGACATAGAAACATAGGTACTTGGTCAACAATCACCCCAGCTCAGTGCCTCAGTTATAAACCAAAGCAGAAGAGGCTGGATGAATAGTGCAGCACACTATTCATAATACAGGGGAATACATAATATTCAGAATACAGGGGAATTCTGGTTCCTCAGCCCAGGCTGCCCCAAGAGACTGCCACAGGATGGCATATGCCTCATGGTCCTGGTTAGAAGCTGGATTTCAGAGGATGAAGTCTAAGGCCTCTGCTCTTGGTTCACGGATATAGTCTTCTCCCTGTGCCCTCTTTTGGTTAACTCTTTGTGTGTCCTGGTATCTCTTTATATGGAAGCCATAATCAATGACTCAGGAAACCTCTTTGAACCTTCTCTTTTAAAAAATCTTCAAATGCAGCTGCATTCTGAGACCTGAGGATTGAAATTCCAGTGTGTGGACCCAGGGATCACAACTCAACTCTAATGTCCACAGTGCAGGTAAAAGGTACACAGGATTCCAGGAAGCAAAGGGAAAGTGGACAACAGTGTAGGGGTGACTCAGAAGACCAGATAGATCTGCTGCTAGTCCTGGCTGCTGGTCACAGCCTTGACATGGGGCCCTGGAGTCATTTCAGGCTTGCTGTTTTTGGTGATAGTTGCCTTGGGCCTTCTGCCCCAGAAGCTCCTGATTCAAGTCCAAAAGTAGGGAAGCCAGCATCCTTGACAAGGATGTGTCAGCATCACAGCCTGCTATTGCTCCCACAGCAGCAGATTCCTTTGTGTCCTGCAGCCTCATAAGACATGCCAGTGCAGTGAAAATTCATACACAAAGAGGCCTGAGGAAAATGATGAAAGAGTGTCCTAGGTTTCCATTGCTGTGAACAGACACCATGACCAAGGCAACTCTTTTAAGGGACAACATTTAATTGGGGTTGGTTTACAGTTTCAGAGGTTCAGTCCATTACCATCATAGCACGGAGCATGGCAGCATCCAGGCAGGCATGGTACTGGAGAGAGAGAGATGAGAGTTCTACATCTCATTCCAAAGGCAAACAGAAGACTGACTACCGACTCCCACATGGCTAGGAGGAGGGTCTCAAAGTCCACCCCCACAGTGACACATTTGCTCCAACAATCTACTCCAATAAGGCCACACCTCCTAATAGTGCCACTCTCCGGGCCAAGCATATTCAAACCACCACAAAGAACTTTATCTATAGGATAAATAGAATAAAATAACAAAAGTTGGCCAGAGGGTTCCCATCTGCTTTTCAGGGTGGAGTGAAGGAAAGCCATGGTACCCTGAAGCTGGTTGATCTATGCAAATAGCAAAATACCAGCTTGACTTTAAAGAAATACCCTACAGTCACATTAGGGTTCTTCAGAGCACTCAGGTCAATCCAGGTAGTGAGTAAGTGGCTTGAGCTAGGGCAGTGGATGTGGCATTGGCACGGGAGCCATGGGGTGGCCAGAGCAGGGAGCCTTCATCCATCAGCTCTGTGTTGGAAAGGCCCCTTACAGAGTTTGCTATTATTTCCAATGTCCCTGGGATCTGCTGAGGCCAGCCCCTGGGCAGACATTCCTCTGACCACTACTGCCCATAACACATAGAGAAACTCAAGTCCTTCTCAGACAATGCTGGCTGAGGATGGGGGCCCAAGGCAAGGAAGGCACCATTGCTGCTCCCCAGGGCTCAGGATAAACCAAGTGTCTCATGGTCATAGCTTAGTGTGTATAGACTTACTAGAGCCATCGTACAGACTGGGGAAGAGCTTAGTAATAGAGTCCAGTGAACAGCAGTGAAGTAGCATTGCAGGAGAAGCAGGTAGTGAGAAGTAGAAAGGAGGCAGAGTGGAAGGTCACCCCGGGGTGGAAGAGGAAGCCAGGAGCTCATGGGGGACAAGCCCTACCCACCAGCTCTTTCACCTATTCGAAGTTGTTGCATGCTGATCACCCCAACTCAGCTTCAGAGCAAGGATTAAATGGGGTGGGAAATGGGAGGACACATTAGAGGACTGGTATAAACTAAGATAGGCATCATTTGAAAATGCCATAAGGAAACTCATTATTGTGAAAGTTTTCATAATACATACATACATACACATACATACATACATACATACATACATACATACATATATACATACAGAGTTTAAATGGGATTACTCTATGTCCTAGTTTGGGTTTTACTGCTGCAAACAGACAGCATGACCAGGGCAATTCTTGTAAAGACAATATTTAATTGAGGCTGGCTTACAGGTTCAGCGGTTCAGTCCAGTATCATCAAGGCAGGAACATGGCAGCATCCAGGCAGGCATGGTGCAGGAGGAGCTGAGAGTTCTACATTTTCATCTGACGGCTGCTAGCAGAATACTGACTTCCAAGCTGCTAGGGTGAGGGTCTTAAAGCCCACACCCACAGAGCCACACCTACTCCAACAAGGCCACACCTCCTAATAGTGCATAAAGCATCACAACCCCCACCTAAGTATTATCTTGGATTTTGGATTTTAAAGTAGACAGAAAGCATAAGTAGGGCTAAGTTCCACGTCCAGGGCCTCCATGGAGTAGGAGAGTATGTTTACTGGCATTCCAGGACACCACAGGAAATCCAAAGTGTGGGGGAGGGGAACTTGGAAGGTAGCTGCTCCATCTTCCCAGTGCTTGCCTACAATCCATCGTGAGACCTCGGTACCAATCTACCACAGCCTTGAACCACTGCCCTGGGAACCACTGCAATGAAGGAACTGTGCTGTGAAAAGATTGGCAGCTGGTTTACCAACCTCAGCCCCAGACAACAGTTTGTCCTCTGATTGTCCAGACCTTTCCTGGCCCCTTTGCCTTGAGGGCACCTTGCTTCATCAGGACTCAGGACATGCTCAATCAAGCTGACTCTTAAAAAAAAAAAAATCCAAGATGGCGAATCTTCATTTCAGACGAGAAGTTTCCCCAACCGTTTCTGTGATCTTGTGTGCTCCATGAGCCTACATACATAGGACCCTTAGGAAAACACTGTGGTTGAAAGGCCCTGGGGAAGAATGTAAGAGAGGTGTTGTGTTTAAAAAGCAAGCCGCTTTGAGATATAATTTATGGGCAATAAAATGCACCCACTCTGGGCCACAGGTTACCAGTTTGACAAGCCTGTGCACCCATGTAATCACCACCACCCTAAGGACAGCGAATACAGTCCTACCCCACAGCGCCCTGGCTGCTTCTCCCTAGCTCCCACTTCAACCTTGCCCCAGGCAGCCACCATCTGCCTCTCTCACTGCTGATTGGAGTTGCAGAAAGTTTCACTTGAGAGAAATGATTGACTGTTCTTTTCCTGTTTTTTTTTAACGATCTTTTCCTAATGTAATCCAAGATGTCCATTAGTTTTCAAAGATCTTTCAGGTAACACATCAACTGTTAGCTTTTTATTTCTAAAACAATAATCAAAATGCAATAACAGATCTGTGCCTGCAGCGCAATAACACCTCAGAAAAACAAACAAACAACAATACCTCCTCACAGTAACCTCAATGAATACCGTGTTAGTGGAGTGTTTCCTAAAGACCAAATGCCTTCTTAATACAGAAGGTACTCAGACAGCCGAGCCTTGGTAAGGGGGAAAAGGAGTGAATGCCTCTGTCATATCATCTCTAATCTCTTACAATGCCAGTGCGCTTGTGTGTGTGTGTGTGTGTGTGTGTGAGAGAGAGAGAGAGAGAGAGAGAGAGAGAGACAGAGACAGAGACAGAGACAGAGAGACAGAGACAGAGAGACAGAGAGAGACAGAGACAGAGAGACAGAGAGAGACAGAGACAGAGACAGAGACAGAGAGACAGAGAGAGACCTAGACAGAGACAGAGAGAGGGTCTGTTTGTATGTGTGCCTGTGTGCCTGCGTGTCTGTATGTGCCTATGTGCTGTGTATGTGCCTGTGTGCCTGTGTGTGTCTGTTGTATGTCTGTGTGCTTGTGTGTGTGTACCTGTATGTGCTTATGTATCTGTGTGAGTGTGTGTGCCTGTGTATTCCTATTTGTGTGTGTGTGTGTGTATGTGTGTGTGTGTGTGTGTGTGTGTGTGTGTGTGTTTTGGGGGAAATCAGCTTGGACCAGGAAGTTCTGGAGAGAGACTGGACTTGGCACGGCAGAGAAAAGGTACTCGAAGGAAGGACTGAGTTGAAGGAAGTCAACCTTTTATGCTGTTGAGTTCACTGGACAGGAATCCAAGATGGTTGGATAGCAAGGTCTAATCTATATGGTGGGGCAAACCCATCATATTACCTTGGATGAATGTAGGGGACTCTAGCTTGGAGTTCTCATCATGATCGTATGCTGTAGTCAAAGTGTGTCCAGACTGCTGTGCACCACCTTCTGTGTAGAGGCCAGGAAGACATCAGCGGGAGAGACATGGAGTGGGGTCAGTTTGGACTGTGAAAGAGTTAGAGTTCTAACCTGAAAAGCTGAGCTAACCCAAGGGTGGAAGAGGCTTTGTGAGATTAGACTGTGGGCTCACTCTTTGGGACAGGGTTAGGTTTAGGATTAGGGTTAGAAACACTGTTTCCAGGGGCCGTAGGGTTATCTGCATGGTAGTTCTGTCTGTTCCAGCCCTGACACTTGAACATGTGTAGTAGACAACTCAATCACGGCTGAGGGTTACCCAGTGGACATGGGATCTCCTTTTACTCACCTGCGGGGGGTCATAACCAGCAGGCTGACCAGGACAAGGCCATCTCCACAAATATTGCCAGCTCCTGGCTATGGACCATGGTAGACTGTCTCATCGATATGATTCTGGACATGGGGGTCTGACTGTTGGTGTCTCCTGTTCATCTTCACAGCAAGCCCAGGCTGCCCATCATTCAGACCCTGAAGACTAGGTGGTTCAGGCTGCTCTGAGCCTGGCAGACTACATCTGATGTTGACAGTCACTTGGCCCCTCCAGGTGTGTTTCCTAGACATGGCACGTTTCAAGGTGAAATGTGTTCAAACCATTCCCTTCCTTGTCACCGCAGCCCAATACTACCTGGGCTTTTGAAATGTCCCCGGAGATTTGTGGGTAACTGAGTCCACGTGCAGAAGGGGCTAGCTCCCAGCGTCTTCACGGCTCTCTGGCTATTCCTCTTGTACTTCATTCTGTAGGCTCCACCGCACCCTCCGCACACTTCTCTGCAGAGAAGTCTTATCACACAAACAAGATCTTTTGAGTTCTGCTTCCCCCTGAATGTCGCAGACCTCAAGGTCACTGAGAGAATATTTTGGTGATGAGAGGATTAAAGTCTTTGGCTTGAGCCTGGCTTTAAAACGAAGTGAAACTGGATCATGGAAGTAGGAGGTTGAGTCACAGTCACAGTCCCTGCTAGCAAAGTCTGGGTATGTAAATATATATATATATAATATACATTTACAGCCCACTGCCCACAAATGCCCTACACTGCTCACAGGTGCCCTGCGTGGTAGTGCCTACCTTTCTCTCTCCCTGTCATTCTGATCAGGGTTCCCTTCTCAGGGAGTGTCCTGTCCACACTTAAAATGATCCTTCCCAAATTAATTAACTTAATCAAGAATCCCTCACAGGTCGTCTCAGAAGCTAGCCTTCATCTAGAGAATCACCCTGGAGACTGATACCCTGCTTTTAGGTATCAATGAGACAATTAACTCTGACCATTACACCCTGCACTGATCTACACTGCCAGGTACCCGACAGCCTACTGTCGCCGGCTTTGGTTTTGGCTTGGGAAAGAGATGATAAGTTGAAATCTCATTCTACGCAGCAGTTGTGGCTGCAGCTGTTGCATTGGAAGAATGTGTGCCTCTGTGACCCACACTGGTGCAGCTCACCCGCAGGACCTTGGAGGACATTGCCAGAACATTCTGCTGACTGAAGGTTAGGTGTACAGTATAAGGCAGGCCACACTGTAACTGAATGTGTCCCTGACTAAAGGTTGTGGGGAACAGACATAAAGGCAGTGGTAGCCTGCAGCAGCATCACAGTAGACACCATTTGTTCTGGGAGGAATCTGCTGGCTGGAGCCTCAGCACGAATAGAACTTTGGTCAGCATCAGTGTCCCAGAAGATGAAGACTGGCTGGATCCAGGGTTCTGCCAGGCTTGTTGATCAACAGGAAGGGGGAAACCTGTGGGGAACTGGGGCGACCCGGAGCCATGCCAGGCAGGAGGAGGCTTGACTCCAGCTGGGGATCGGAAATGAAGTAAGGCAGTTTTTCCAGATGCAGGAGAGAAGGAGATGTCTAAACTTGGAGCATAGCAGTGATTTGGAATTCTTTCCAGAGGCACCCAGCCATCCAGCGAGTTCCAGCGTGAGCAGACCTCTCCCAAGCTGAGTTCTGGAATGTTTCCTGGCTAGGATGGAGACTACAAAGTGGGCCTCCACATTGCCCCCAATTTTAGACCTGTGTTTCTCTGCACTTTCTCTGGAGTGTGCCTCCTGGCCTGGCTATCTAGTCTGGATAATCCTGTTCATGAGACCTCGGGAGCAGCCTCGGTGCTTTTGGAGGGGCACTGCTGTAAGCATCCTTGTCCTGCCTTTGTGGGCTCATCAGAAATCCTTTTTTGCAGGGCACACCATATGTATGGCTGGCTGCAAAGACCTCAGATGCACACCCTGTGTACCTTTATGTCTTTTGGGCAGGTGTAGGCAGCCTATCACCCTCTCTGTGTCCCTTCTTGATTGGACACAGAATGAAGCAGACTTTCAAGAAAGCAGAACAAAGACTCCCCTTCTGCATGGATGGGCTTGGACCTTGAAGTCCCAGCAGGGAGGATCACATCAAACACTGACAGTAGAAGGACAGAGCGAGAAGAGAGGAGGGATCCTGTGGGTTCTTCACGATTGGACAAGGATGCTTTTGCATCCGAGTCCTCTGACTCTCAGCCACATCTAGATAGAATTAGCAAGCCCCGTGAAGACGTACCACCGCGGGTGGGGAACAGTGAAACCTGATGCAGATCTGTCCCGGCAGCTCAGGGAATTGACGGCCCGCAGTGACCTCGAGTCACACAAGCGCTCTGCCAGCCATTCCAAGAACCAATTCCACATTGACACTCATCTAATTCATTATTTATGTAGCAAATTATCTTCCTCCACAGCAAGCAGAGGTCTTGCCAAATAGGCCTCCTTTGGGTCTTCCTGATTTTCTTTTCTTTTTTTTTCTTTTTTTTTTTTTGAGGGGGAGGGGCTGGGTTGCAGCTGATTGTCAGAGAGGACCCCTAGGGCTATCTGTGTTAGGCCCAGTCTCCACTCATCTGCCCTGTTCCTATCCTGCCTTCTCTGCAGAGCTGTTCCCCTTCAGCTCACGTACCGTGTGAAGTCCGTGATGGGGGATTCGGATGTTAGCCCCAGGAAATTCCCTTGCTCTGGTCACAGGGAGATGCTAACCACTTTTTAATCCTCACTGTGGCCATGGACAGTCACAGGCTTATAGGGATCATGGATACCTCCAGGGAGCTTTTGGTGACCAGCATGTTGCTTCAAGTTCGAAGTGGAGCATGAACACACAGCACTGCTCAAGTGACCTGGTCAGGGGAGGTGTTTGTTGCAAGGCCTGCTTCTGGGTGTTTTTTCTGTGTGTAAGGGTGCATCACAACTCACATTAGCTAGCAGAAGTGGTGTAGGAGAGATGCATTTGCGTTTCTGAGGTTGAGAATCTTGATGCCCCACCCCTAAGTCTATTTATAGGATGACCAGCTACATCTTGCTGTCTAGCTTCTGTTAGCCCTCAATCTTTCTGTCCCTGCATCTGCTGTCTGCTGCTGTCTTCTAATCACAGGTTTTCTGTCTAGAGGGCATCCATCTAGATAATGAAATGGAAGACTTCTGAGTTCTCCACAGGAGAGGGGGAAACAAAGGTGTCCTGTTGCATCTGTGGAATGGGCATATATCTGGCTTGGGTTTTACAGTGTTGAGGGAGATAGGCCAGGAAGTATAAGTCCTATGTGTTGTGGTTTGGGCTAGATGCTCAGAGAGTTTAAGGAAGGGCTTCATACAGAATAAGCCAGTATCTACTGAAGGGATGAAAGGGATGCATAGTACCCAAGACATGGGATGATAGATGCTCTGTGGACCTTTTGTGAGTGTTGATCTGTGACATTTGCACTGGCTTCCTGTGGCTGTGATGATGACGGTAGCCTGGGGAGCTTCATCCACAGAACATTGCTGTCACAATTCTGGGGTATTACAGGGTTGGCTTCCCCTCTGTTTGTGAGGAACACTCCAGTCTCTCTCATAGCTTAAGACAGCTTCAAGTAGGGGTTGGGGATTTAGCTCAGTGGTAGAGCGCTTGCCTAGCAAATGCAAGGCCCTGGGTTCGGTCCCCAGCTCCGAAAAAAAAAAAAAAGACAGCTTCAAGTATCTTAGTTTGTGGATGGCACTTGCCTGTGCCTTCACATAACCTTTTTCTTGGACATATCTCTTGGCCTAAATTTTGCTTTCCTGTAAAGATGTAGTTGATGTTGCTTCAGGATGCTTATCTTTCCTAGTTGCATCCACAGAGACCCTACACCCAAATGAAGTGGGCATCACGTGCTATAAGCCAGCGCCTTCCATGGAAGAAAGCCACCAGTCATCTCTCTCTAGGGGAGACAGAGGCATTGCCTGACTGTGCTCTCCACCTCACCTGGGTTGCACCCAGATGTGTCTACATCTGTCCAGATTCTTAACCACTCCCCATAGCCTTTCCAAAACCTTCTCTAATCTTGTATCTGCTGCAAAACAGATCCCACAGTGCTGTAGCGAATCTTGGTCAAACATGACAGTCTGCATACCTCTGATTTAAAACTCTAACATGTGGGGTTGGGGATTTAGCTCAGTGGTAGAGCGCTTGCCTAGCAAGCGCAAGGCCCTGGGTTCTGTCCCCAGCTCCGAAAAAAAAAAAAAGAAAGAAAGAAAGAAACAAACAAACAAACACCTCTAACATGCTCCAAAGTCAAAAGCTTTTGGCCTCACATTACAAGTAGACAAATTCATACTGTACACAGGAACAATGCTTGGAAAAATAGTGTACAAAATTACCTCTAGATGAAGTGTTCAGGAATCACATGAAACATACACGAATTTTGCAGCGGCCTGGGTTCCATCCCATTCCTGTTCCAGGATTCACTTCATGTCTTGAAGCGAAACCCTGGTGGCTTCTTCATCATCCACAACTGGAGCTTGGCACCTAGACTGAAAGGTCCTCGTGGACAGGGTTCAAGACAGGCAGGGCACTCTAGAAATTGTTTTTTCTCAGATATGATCATTATGGGGTTCTAGTGAGGCTACTGTACTTCCCTTTGGGCAGTAGCTAGCTTTCGGGAACCTTCTCTAAATTGCTATGATTAGTCAGTCATTCACCCTAGGTTCTGGATGAAAGGTTACCCTTGGTCCTGCAGATGCTCCACCTGGAGTTCCTGAGATATAAGCTCTCCCGGGCTCTGCAGAGACGGTAACCCCTGGCTCCACACATATATATTTTAGTTTGGATGCCTGGATTGTGGGTTCTCAATATCCCTACAAGATTCAGCAGCCTGGGCAGGTAGTTTGCAAGAATTGTAAGTTATATTTTTTTCTACAATACCTAGAGCACTAATAGGGGGTCCAAGTGCTGGCTTGGGGATGAAGGCATGGATGAGTATGATGATGTGAGCATGGTGACAGCTCAGGGCCATTGTCAGCCACATACATACTAGAGGATTACATCCATCTGTACTGGCTGGTTTTGTGGAGCCTCCCTGAGGAAATGCCTCCATGAGATCCAGCTGTAAGGTATTTCCTCAATTAGTGATCAAGGGTGGGAGGGCCCAGTGTGGGTGGTGCCATCCGTGGGCTGGTAGTCCTGGGTTCTACAAGAAAGTAAAGATTGAGCTGCATCTCCCAGAAGGTCAGAAGCAGTCAGTCCTGCCCAGAGCTGCAGAGCATGTCCTTATTCAGAAGCATGGTCTTTGCACAAGGACAGTGGTCAACTGCGACTGGTGTATCTCTGGATGAGTAGGAGAGAAGGTGTGTTGATGATGGAGCCACATGATGGCGGAGCTAGAGTCTGGCCTACAAGTCCAGGCATGTTATGATAATTAGCAGGTACCAAACTCAGGGGAGTCCTCAGGACCTCATCTTGTCCCAGGCAGCAGGATGCATTGAAACCTTAAGTTTGGATTCCCCATGCAAACTAAGAAACGAAGTCCTTAGAGTGTGGAATTCATTCTCTAAGACTAGGAAACTACACAAGAGTTGGGGCTCTTTCATAGCTGGCTTTGTTCATCCACTAGAACATGATGTCATCATTAGAAGTGATGTCCTTCCATCCATTAATGACTTCTTCCAGGTAGCATTGGCTTATATATGCCTGGCCCATGGAGTGGCCTTGTTTGAGTAGGTGTGTCACTATGGGTGTGAGCTTTAAGACTCTTATCCTAGCTGCCTGGAATCGAGTATTCTGCTAGCTGCCTTCAGAAGAAGACGTAGAACTCTCAGCTCCTCCTGCACCATGCCTGCCTGGATGCTGCCATGTTCCTGCCTTGATGATAATGGACTGAACCTCTGAATCTGTAAGCCAGCCACAATTAAATGTTATCCTTATAAGAATCGCCTCGGTCATGGTGTCTGTTCATAGCAGTAAAACCCTAACTAGGACAATTGGTAACAGAGAAAGTGCCACAGGTAGTGATTAGGTTAATTAAGATAAATCAAATTGTAAACAGCACCAACTGCGTGATTGCTGTCTTAAAAAACAAAATCTATTCTGCTATTCGCAGGAAAAATAATTAGAAATCATGCTGAAATGATTAATATACTCTCCCTTAAGTTAATATTATGGGGGATCCTGTTTTTCCAGTTTATTTCAGTTTTGGGGGCCTGCCCTAATTGTATGCACATCACTTTGTAGGGAGCAGGAAGTGCTCTCTCTTCCCTCTGTCTTTCTTTCTCTCTGTTTCTGCCTGTTTCTTTCTTTCTCTATCTCTCTGTCTTTGTCTGTCTCCTCTCCCTTCTCCCCTTCTTCATCCTCTTTCTTTTTTTTCTTTTAATAAAACAAATGAGTTGTGTTATAAAGTTTGCTGGATAGCATCTGGGGAAATGGTTCAGTAAGCAAAGGGCCTTGCTAACAAATTTAGCAAAGGATAAATTTGATCCCCATAATTCTCATAAAAAGTCAAGCCGGTGTAGTGATGTGTATATATAATCCTAGTACTGGAGCCATAGAGAAAGGTGGATCTCCAGGCTTGCTGGCCAGCCAATCTAGTCTCACTAGCCGACCTCAGGTCCCAGTGAGAGACCTCTCACTTTCTGAAAATCAAGGTGCATGGTCCTTGGGGAACAGCAGCTGAGGGTAGATCTGGTCTCCACCCACACATGTGTGCATACGCCACATGCATGTGTACTCCTGTCTCCACTCACGTGCTATTATGCTAATAGATTTGGAGGATATAGTTCACATATGTATTGACTGACAAAGGGATCATGGAAATAGTAATCATGGTTGCTGCAGGTTCACTTTGGAATTATTTGTATTGTTGAAGGCACTACTAAAGGTCTGGCCTCACATTATCAAACAGTTGAAGTCTTTGCTCATACCAAAGGAACCGGATTTGATTGTAGACATGGTACAATGGCATTGGACCATAAGCAGTGTGTGCAGAGGGACATGGTGAGGTGCAGCTCATTTCATAGATTCTGAAAATGAATCCCAGAAGACCTCTTAAGATCACTCCCAACATAATTTAAAGGCATTTTGTTTCTTACATTTCTCTTCCCCTGTGCTTCCTGTTTCTGGCTGCCCATGTCCCTCTGCACACACTGCTTATGGTCCCCATGCATAACAATTCCTGAGTATTCACTAATAAAACCTCAGTCTGGACAGATTGATCTAGTAACTTCTATAGGAACTCCTGTGGGAACATAAAATTTACAAATGGTTAGATCAACGGTTTTAAGTATTATGCTCTGAGGCTCAAGCTCTGATTCCTTTCTTGTGTGTATTTACGCTGAGATGTGAAATTAAAATATATTAACTTTGATTGCTATCATCTGCCTCGAGTAAAGCAAAAACAACTACTTTCTGAGTGTAATTGTTCATTTTTCAAAATGACTTGCACTAATGGAACTCACAGCCCACGCCTTTACCTAGGCAGTTAGCACTCCTGGTCTTGGGAGTTGTCTGAGATGTAAGATCACACAGGCCGTAGTAGGGACTCCCCCACATACATCTTTAAAATACAGATGCACATTTGTTAGTTCTGCACTCAGAAAGCATCATGGGCACTTTCCATGGAAACAATTAAGATTTGCAAAGCCTGACAGGAAAAACTTCACCAAGTCAACCTCAAGCCTCCTGTAAGGGCATAGAACAGTGGGAGCTCATGGGCCAGACTTTGGCAATGAGGACCAAAGCTATGTCTGCATGTAGAGCTGGACACATGCAACTGCTGAGTGCGGTCGGGCTTCTGGTCACCCTGGAGCCTGGCCTGGTGAGAACAGTGTCCAGGAATCCTGATGGCATGTGACGATGTGGGCTTGGATCTTCACCTAGAGTCAGGTGCCTCAGGTAAGAGCACCACACAGGAGGGCACAGCCTGAAAGGAAAAGCTAACTGGGGTGCTGGTTTATTACTACCTTGTCATTTTGTTTGTCTGTCTGTCCACCCATCAGTTGTCAAGTTATGTGTTAACTTGACACAAGCTGGAGTTATCACAGAGAAAGGAGCCTTCCTTGAGGAAATGCCTCCATGAGATCCAGCTATAAGGCATTTTCTCAATTAGTGATCAAGGGTAGGAGGGCCCATCATGGGTGGTGCCATCCCTGGGTTGGTAGTTCTGGGTTCTATGAGAAAGCAAGCTGAGCAAGCCAGGGGAAGCAAGACAGGAAGTAACATCCCTCCATGGCCTCTGCATCAGCTCCTGTTTCCTGACCTGCTTGAGTTCCAGTCCTGACTTCCTTTGGTGATGAACAGCAATGTGGAAGTGTAAGCTGAATAAACCCTTTCCTCCCAAACTTGCTTCTTGATCATGATGTTTTGTGAAGGAATACAAACCCTGACTAGGACATCTGTTTGTCTATTTAATGTGCAAATCAAACATCCTCCCCTAGGTCTTCCTTTATTATTTAGCTTCTGTGGATCTGTGGAGTGTAGCATGGGTATCCTGTACCTTATGGCTAATATACATTTATAAATGAATGTATACCATATGTGTTTTTCTGTGTTTGGGTTACCTCACTGTCTTAGTCAGGGTTTTCATTCCTGTACAAACATCATGACCAAGAAGCAAGTTGTGGGGGGGAAAGGGTTCATTTAGCTTACACTTCCACATTGCTGATCATCACCAAAGGAAGTCAGGACTGGCACTCAAGCTGGTCAGAATCGGGATCCGATAGAGAGGCCGTGGAGGGACGTTACTGGCTTGCTTCCCCTGGCTTGCTCAGCTTGCTTTCTTATAGAACCTAGGACTACTAGCCCAGAGGTGGCACCACTCACAATGGGCTGGGTCCTCCTGCCCCTGATCACTAATTGAGAAAATGCCTTCCAGCTGGATCTCATGGGGGCATTTCCTCAAGGGAGATTCCTTCCTCTGTAATAACTCCAGCTTGTGTCAAGTTGATACACAAAACTAGTCAGTACACTCACTCAGGATGATATTTTTTAGCTCCATCCATTTGCCTGCAAAATTCATGAGGTCCTTATTTTTAATAGCTGAGTAGCATTCCATCGTGTAAATGGACCGTATTTTCTTTATCCATTTTTCAGTTGAGAGCATCTAGCTTGCTTCTAGTTTCTGGCTATTACGAATAAAACTTCTGTGAACATAGTTGAACAAGTGTCCTTCTGGTATGGTGGAGCATCTTTTTGGTATATGCCCAGGAATGGTATAGCTGGGTTGTGAGGTAAGGACTAGCCCTCATTTTCTGAGGAATCACCAAGTTTATTTCCAAAGTGGTTGTACAAGTTTGTACTCCCAAGAGCAATGGGGGAGTGTTTTCCTTACGTCTTCGCCAGCATGAGGTGTTGCCTGAGGTTTTTATTTTAGCCATTCTGATGGAATCTCAGGGTCATTTTGATTTGCATTCCCCTAACGACTAAGGATGTTGAACATTTCTTTAAGTGTTTCTGAGCCATTAGAGAGTCCTCTTTTGAGAATTCTCTGTTTAGCTCTGTACCTAATTATTTAATTGAGTTATTTGACTTGTTGGTGTCTAATTTTTGAGTTCTTTATACATTTTGGGTATCAGCCCTTGTCAGATGTAGGGTTGGCAAAAATATTTTCCCAACTTGCAGGCTGCCATTTTGTCCTATTGATGGTGACCTTTGCTTTATTGAAGCTTTTCCATTTCATGAGGTCCCATTTATTAATTGTTTATCTTAGGGCTTGAGCTGTTGTCTTCTGTTCAGGAACTTGCCTCTTGTACCTATGAGTTCAATGCAATTCCCTGTTTTTCCTTCTGTCAGATTTAGTGTATCCAGTTTTATGTTGAGGTCTTTGATCTACTTAGACTTGAGTTTTGTGCAGGGTGATAAATATGCATCTATTTTTATTCTTCTACATGAAGACATCCAGTTAGAGCAGCACTGTGTGTTGAAGATGCTTTCTTTTCCCATTGTATAGTTTTGACTTCTTTGTCAAAAATTAAGTGTGCATACATATGTGTGTAGGTTTATTTCTAGGTCTTTGATTCAATTCCATTGTTCAACCTGCCTGTTTCTATACCAATGCCAAGCAGTTTTTATTACTATTGCTCTGTAGTATGGCTTGAGATCAGGGATGGTAATACCTCCAGAAGTTCTTTTATTGTAGTCTTGTTTGAGCTATCATGAGTTTTTTTATTTTTCCATATGAAGTTGAGAATTATTCTTTCAAGGTCTGTAAAGAGTTGTGTTGGAATTCTGATGAGAATTATGTTGAATATGTAGATTGCTTTTGGTAAGATGGCATAGGGTATTTTCTTAATTATTGATTGATAGGGGAGGTCCCAGCTCCTAGTGAGTGTGGCTAGTGGTCATGGGTTCTATAAGAAAGCAGTCTGAGCAAAGCCATAGAAGCAAGTCAGTAAGCAGCACCCCTCCACAGTTTCTGCATCAGTTCCTGCCTCCAGGATTTTGTTCTGTTTTGGTTCCTGTCCTGACTTCCTTCAATAATGAAGAGTGCTATGGAACTGTAAGCTAAATGAACCTTCCCTCCCCACCTTGCTCTTGGTTATAGTGTTCTTCTCAGTAAAAAAAACAAATACCTGACCCAAGACAGTGGCCAAGGCTCTCTTGATATGTCATTGTGTGGCTTTGCTGTCATGGTGGCATTGCTTCTTTGATGGAATTGGAAACTATGCAATAGAGTGAGCTCATCTTCCCCCTTGTCCTCCTCTCCATATTTCCTCTTTCTTTCCTGCTCCCTTCCCAGCTTCTATTGCGTGGGAAAGCATTGGTGCTACTTCCTTCCTGGAGGAGTGACTGAATTTATCAAGGAAACTGTCTAGACGGGAGCTTTCATAAATGGGGAATTCTTATTGTTAGTTTACAGTCTTATTGAAGATCTATTTTCTCTATGGTTTTGGTCACACTTAGTTCTTATTTGCCTCTCTCCTTTCCCTTGGCATCTCTCTCTTTGTTCACTTCCTTCCTCCCAACACCTTCTTCTGTTTTCATATCATGTGCGTTTCACTAGTCTCTCCCCCTCCTCACTTTGAGATCTTATCTTGTCTCGTGATCCCCTTTCTAGTTCTATGACCTATACTCTTCCCTGCTTGTGTATTGTGGGGTGACATGAGCCCACTGTTCTTCAAGGTACTGCAACACCAGGTTGATGTATGGAGTAGGCAGAGCGAGCTCGTGGTTCATCCCTCTCCCTCAGAACTATTAGTTCTCAGCAATTATTAGACTGTCCTCGGCAAGGGGAAGAGTCCCATATTGAAGAAGCAAGAAGAGACACTGCTCCTGTTTTAGCTAAAAGCCTGGCTGCGTTGTAAGGCATCGAACTGTGTCCTCATTGAGTGTATCTGAGTCTTATGGTTGAGTTGCCATCTTCACTTTTATTACTTTTCTCCTATCTTCGTGCTTTGCCTTAATTTTCTCTTTCTTTTCATTCTCTCTTTTAAAATATGTTTTATTTTTATTTATTTTATGGATATAGGATTTTTTGCCTGCACATATGTCTGTGTACCACATGCACACAGTGTCTGTGGAGGCCAGAAGAAGGCACTGGATCCCTTGGAGTTGGAGTTACAGATGGTCGTGGGCTGCCATGTGGATGCAGGTCCTCTGGAAGAGCAGCCAGTGCTGTTAGCCTTTGAGTCATCTCCCCAGCTCCTGTTTTATATAATGGAACCCAGAATTCTAATTCAAGTGACATTTTCACTTTTTGACACAGGAATTTGATGCAAAACAACTGCCTTCTAAGTACCATATTAATTGCATTCCCATAAGTCTTGATATGATATACTTTTGATTTTACTCAATACACACACACACACACACACACACACACACACACACACACACACACAGAGAGAGAGAGAGAGAGAGAGAGAGAGAGAGAGAGAGAGAGAGAGAGAGACCTTATTAGAGTGGCTGATAGGCTGTGATCTTGCTCGTCCAACAAAGGCTGTCTCATTGTCTCATGATGGAAAGACCAAGAATTTGGTAGTTGTTTAGACCATGAGGTTGGGCATTGCAGCAGCCCCAGTCTGGTGCTAGAGTCTTCTAGAGAGCTGTTGTTTGTCAGAGTACTTTGGAATCTTGAAGAGTTGGATTTAACACTGGCTGCCACGATAGGACAGGTGGTTTTGGCAGCAAGACATGCAGGGGAAAAGCAAAGTTTCCTCTCCAATGACTTTCATTTAGACTGTCAGGAGATGGTGCCACCCACAGGGCGTGTCTTCCTACTGTAAACAGTTTGAGAAAACCCTTTGCTAGAGTGCTCAGTACCTAGGGTTTTAGTTGATTCTAGATGCAACCAGGTTGACAGCCAAATAACTCTTCACAGAAAGTATTTTTTAATTTCCTCCTTGACTCTAAACTCTTTGATCAATGGAATTTTTTGAACATTCTCAGACTTCCCTCATTTCTTTCTGTTGATTTCTAGCTTCATTGTAGTTGGGGAACAACTGTAGTTTCAGGAATTTTGAAATTAGTGAAAGGTGCTTCAGGCTTAGAGTGTGATGTATGTTGAAGACCGCGCTTTGCCCAGCGGAGGCTGTGTTTGGAAGAGAGTGTCTCCATGTATGTTAGCAAGGCTGGCCTCTAGCTCAGGATCTTTCTTAGAGTCTAGTGTGATGGCCACCATCCCATTTGGGCTTCTAAAACATCTAGCTGCCACTGTAGGGTCACCTATTTCTCCCTTCAGTTTGGTTAGAGTTTTCTTCCAGAATTTTAAGGCGTTGCTATATATGTGTGTTTATATTTGCCACAAATTTTTGGCAAATTGATATCACCACCACTACCACCATCAAATCCTCTCAGTCTCCATTGCATTGAAAAGGCATCTGAGAACCCTTTGATTCGTGGAGGTCTCCATGTGATCTTTACCATGGCCAACTCTGATCTTAAGATGCCTTGCTCCCTAGAGTGGATCTCCTGGACTCTATCTAAAATCTATGCAGATGGACTGGATTCACATCTCACTTCCCGTATATTATCACAGCATGAGCTTTAACCTCTTTGAGAGGGCCATGCTTCTGGAAGTACCCTATGTCCTATGACACAAAAAAGTTTCTTGTTCCTGCTGGGACGAGCCCTTGGTCCTTCCCACCAGCTTCCTCAGCACTCCCTTGCTCTCCCTCATGCCTTTGTAGCTTCAGGGAAGTGTCATCCCACCCAGCCAGCATCACCTCTATGCGAATCTCATGTGTTTTAGGGTTTGCTATGGCAGCATCCTACCTGAGGGCCAAACAGTTCTTGTTCTTTTCCCTCCGAGTGGGTAGAACCCCCACGCTGTGCAGCCACGGTCAGACATCTCAGTTAAGTGCTTATCGCTTCCTGATCATGAGCTTGTGGACATAGATGGGTGGCTGACTGAACACCCAAGATTCTCACTCTCAGCTTGGTGTGAATATAGGCTGCTGTCCCAGAGCAAGAGCATACATCGGCCAAAGCGTTTGGATGGGGAATGACTTGTGTGTCCTGAGACACTGTTTCAAAAGGTGATACACCCAACAGCAATGGGACTTCACAGCAAGATGGAGTCCGTGGCCTTTCACCTAGTCCTGAGGGTCACGACATGCGATGTCTGCTGTGTGACTTTGGCCGAGGTGAGAAACAAAGGCCATGACTGAGTTAAGGGGGAGGCGGGGAGAGGCACCTCCTGATGGAGCTTTTGACAATCACATGCATCACCATGGAGACACAGCTGTCCTGGTTCTGCACCATCAGCCTTTCCTCAGGGAACGCCTGTCTCTCTGGCCCAGTAAAGCCAACTACCAGGCTTAGCATTTCCTTTGGCTGCTTAGCCAACACAGAGCAGCGGCGAGACTTTCCAGTGCCTCAAGAGCCGTGATCTCCAGTGTCCCCTGAACAGGTGGGATCTGAGCAACCAGCATCCTTGTCCTCAAGGGCCGAGAATTTGATAAGCACTCGGTGAAGAACCAGAAACATGCTTTTCTTCTTGCAGTGTGTAGTATGTGCCTGAAACTGTCAATGCACACCAGTTAAACACACGATTGAAAGCCGCTCTAGTGTTTTATACTTGTGTCATTTGGTCGGTAGAGGACATTTATGCTAACACCCATTCTTCGTGTTTTCTCTGAGCTGTGACAGAGAAGGGAGCTATGCTTCTGAGCAGGAGGAAGTCCTGGGAGGTGGGCATTATCATCCCCACTGCTCTGAACCTGGGCCTTCGTGTGCTGAATGGCCTGGTCTGCACTCATCAGTTCTCTGCTCAGCAGATGCACACACATGTGCAGGGGGCCGAGGGGCCTGATAGGCTGAATGTCTGCCTATGCAGCTGCATCTATAGGATGCAAGCAGGGATGTTACCCAGAGTCCTGAGATGGAAAGAGACCCTCTGGATTCCTACGACATATCATTAACTGACAATCTCTTAAAAATAGTTTATCATGCCTACCTCTCCCACTGTAAAGATTTTTCTTGAATGTAAATGTCCCTGACATTGTTCATTTTTTACTAGATTTCCATTATCATTTCACCATTTCTATTCCTAATGGGAAAAACTTCAGGCCCCATTTTCTCCTCACCGTATTCCAGGAACTCTCCCCACTTACTCACAGTGGTGCCTCTTCTGGCTCTGGCTGTGGTATGAGGATGCTTTGAAATGGCTGAGGTTCTTTGCTGGTGTACGGGACTGGAGGTGTCATTAAAACGGTGTGGCGGTCACATGCTAGTTTTAACACACGATCTGTGAACTTCTATCTTTAGAGTCCATATTAGCACATGAACCCCATGGTGCTCACCTTTTACCAAGCCCCTTTACCAAGTACCACCTAATCGCAGCCCAGCATACCTGATGGTCTTCTCCAACCTTTACTGTAAATAAGTGGCCTTTGGATATAAGACACAATGATTACATTACACATGTATTCTACTTGTACAGCTGTAACTATGTTACATGTACATCCCGGGTAGTATTCTACACACAACACGCATTATGTAGTTGGTATACATATATCTACGAGTAGCAAATCTGTATACCTCCTTACTTCCCTATCCTTCACATGTACACAGTCAAAATACTCCTGGCTAGATTTTGTGAGCTATGAGGCAAATATATTTTCACAGGAAATGGATAAACATATTTTTCCTGTGCATAAAAAGTTATTAAATGAAAATGTGCATACTCTCACAAACTCCAGAAGACCATTTCATGACCATACTAAGTTACGGCTTGCTCTCCTGTGTCTGTTAATAGAGGTGGGGAGGTTGGCCTACTGGGGGTAGAGGAAGCTTCTGCCCGCAGCCAGAGATAGCTGAGATGTTGAGTTTTGCCACCTTCTCTGGATGCTGTCAACACTAACAGGACACTTGCAGCTGTAATCCTATTTTTTCCCACGTGTTTCATGATAGAGCTTACCCTAAAGGAAAATCTAGAAGGACACGCTCCCAATAGATCACAGGATAACTGTGATCCTGGAACAGCAAAAACTCACCTTGTTCTAACAAGCCCTCGCATTTCTTCCTTCTTTATGAGGTGCTAATGCTGATTTGAGTAGCAGTGTGGGTTCCAGGCCACCTTCTAGGCATTTCTGAAACCCAGGTTGCACCGCACGGACAAGGCTCAGTTCCTGAGACCCCAGCTCAGACACTGCAGAGTTGTGTTTAACAATGTTCACAAAATGTATTGCCAGAAACTCTGAATTCCACATGATTCTCTGTGTTCATTTCTAAGGTAATTGATTAAATAGCCTACAGTATTTTAAAAGATGCATTCAGTAAAAAGTACGCAAATGCATGTGGGTAGATAAGAGGACTCCCATTGTCTACCATGGCTATTTTCATATCAGTGGAAGTCTGCTTGAACTTAAAAAACGACCAGCAAATTAATCTACAAGGCTTTCATGACATTAATCTAAACTCATATGAAACTAAATTAAATACTGGATTAAGAAACAGATTCAGAAATGTTACAGTCTTAAAAGAAATACGCCTTCAGGCTGTCCTGCATACTGAACCTCCATGGCAAGTGGGTGAGGAGGGGACTCCAGAGGCCAGAGGGAGCAGCCACCTCCCTGTATGTGCAGTACGAGCCCGAAGCCAACAGGTGGCACAAATGCATTTGACTTGTACATGGGCCATCGCCCGGGATGCCGCTGCGCCCCCTGCTTTCTATAGTCCAGGCAAGCAGACTCAGGAAGGCACCTCGGCTCCCTTTGCGAGCCTGGTCTGCCGGGTCCACAGGGTCCAGCAGGGTCCAGCTGGGTCCTGAGCTGCGCGCCGTTGAGGAAGGGGAGAGCTCCAGGCAGCGCGCCCTCTGCTGGCCGTCTGCGGACTCGCCGTTGCTCCCAGCCTGCTCAGAGTGGAAGCAAATTGAGACAGACAAAGAGGTGCAAAGAGGTGGCAAGGATTGGGACCAGTCAAGGGCCGAGTAGGAGGAGCAGGACTGGGGAGGGCCAGGCCGGATGTTAGCACTGTTGTATGTGAGGCGGGCCCCAGGCGCTCCCTGGAGAAATTTCCAGGCTTCACATATTCACAATTCGAAGTATCTCGAGACTAGAAAGACACCTCTGCAGGCCTTCTGTCAGCTCCTTCTGTCCTCTCCTCCAGATTGGAGAGCACTGTAAACCTGGTACTACTGTCCAGCTTCACGCCGGCATTCTGGGCCATTCCTTTTGTAAGGCTCCAGTTTGAGCTGGCGAGCACGGAGGCAGGAATGGCTCGGCTGGGGAAGGAAGCCTGTCATTCCCAGGTTCCATTTCACTGGAGAGGAGCCCCGCCTGAACTTGTTTTTAATGTGTCAAATCACAGAGGCAGCTTCAGCGGCAGTAAAGTGTGAAGGGGTTACAGCCTCCTGGGCCTCTGGGAAGCCAGACACAGGTCTCAGCAGAGTGACAGGCCTGTTTCCAAGCCAGGCAGCCAGGCAGCCAGGCAGCCAGGCAGCGGCCCTGGGCTCTTGCTCTTCATCCCACAATTTGTCACTTGCACGCCTCTTCACGCCCATCTTTATCACTGTCAAGGACACCTCTGGCTCTTGGGTGCCTTCCCTGTAGGCCTGAGCTTCTGAGAGCTTCCTGCTAAAGGCCTCTGTTTCTCCACAGCAGCCTAGGAAGGTGGGGTCCTCACCTGGCTCTGCAGTGTCCGCAAAGCTGAATACAGATTCAACTGTGTTAGTTTTCGTCTATGACCACCGGAAGTACCTTAGCCTTGTCTCCCGGTGGGACTCGGGCCGTCTCCCTCCCTGCTGTAGGCAACAGACCTTATCAGTATGCATGCATGGATGGGATCAACAGGGGTACCTAGCTTTCAGGGGGTGGGGGGAGCGGCGGCGGGGCTCTTTGTCTTGGTACTGAGAAACATGCACACAAACCCATCACTCTCAACCCCTACATCTAGTGATCTGTTTCTGCTCCTGTTCGTTCTCCTTTTGTAAAGGAGGAAAGTGAGTCAGAGCATTATATACTTGCAGAGGACGAAGCAGGGCTGTCAGGCTCTGTGACCCGCAGCAGACCTGGGCAGGCAGGTAAGTGCCCATTCATTGGAGGGAGTATGTGTCCCCAGTTCTCTGTCCAGCAGAAGGGATCCTGGCCATAGGGATACACAGGGCTTAAGACACCCACATCCTGTCTTGTTACTATCAGTGGGCCCTCCAAGCCCTCAGTGGACTCCCCAAGCCACTTCTAGATTCACTCTAGATTTCATACTGAGGGTCAGGGAGAGCACAGAACGGGGCAGATCTCATAGGAGATGGGAGTTCCTTTATCTCAGGCAGACTGGTGATGTAGTTATTTTAGCATGTCAGGCCCATTCTAGGCATCCATTAAATAAACTGTCAGAAACTGAAAGAGAGTTCTAGATTTCACATACAGCAACACTGCAAATGTTGTTTTATGTTTTAATCCCAGTCGCTAGATTTGCAAAGAATTGGGTAAATGGACTTCAGAGAGGGACAAACATATAGGATTTGAAATTCATCCATGTATCCAGACTTTGGGCTGTGGAAGGGTCAGGCTCTAGAGCACCGTCATGGCTAAGTGGACGTCTGCTGAGTGACGAACGCATCTGGTGGTGTTTGAGGGTAAATGTACGAGGCTGACATTTTAAGAAGTCACCACTTTAGCTCATTCAAACAGTGCAGCAAACCTAAAGCCTCGTGGCTTCTGGTGGCAGCTGGTCCAGATTGAGGTTTGACTTTGAGGCAGCGCTGACCTTTCGAAAAGTCCCTGCAAAGTGCAGGGTGCGAAGTTTTGGAAAAACAGTCAAACCTGTTTTCTCTTTAATTGATACCGTTAAAAACATGGGCGCCGGCCAGGGCATTAATGGCCAATTACTTTCACGGAAAAGTCTAAGAACAGGTGAACACCAACAGAAGGGATATGCATGTTCAGAGGGGAAAAACAGCAAATCTGGAAGTCCTGGTGCACACAAGAGGCATGGCCAGGCCGTCTGAATCAATCAAGCATAACTGGGCCTCACTCTTCACCCATCGGATGAACATTCTTCTGGTTCCTGGCGGACTTGCGTTGGCAACAGCGCAGACTAGTTGGGTGCTGGGCACCTTGGATAAAGAGAGCTTTAGCACTAAATCTTTTAGTGATGCTTCTCAAGGTTTTGTTCAGTTTTATTGATTCGGTATCTCCCAGTTTGAGAATATGGAAGTAAAAGATACCTTCAGAAAAACTGAAACATAAAAGGGTAACTTCATACTAATATACTGTCTTATTTTCCCATGTAGCTTTTAAAATATATATAAATGCGAATACTATAGATATAAGATACACCCTTAAATATCATATATGCCCAAGATAATTTATATACAAACGTATGTGTTCACAAACACACACACGCACTTAGGTGAGCCTCTCAGTACTGAAAGGAAGTCAGCATGGCACGACTGGTTATGGAGAACGTGGAAAGAGCCCTTTGTGCACGAGCCGAGCTGACAGCAGACAATAGTGCTCTGGTTGCTCTGCCAAGTTGCTGAGAGCACTGGCTGGGGCTGGGGCAGGGGCACAGCTCATGAGGTGCCTGATGTATGATTGGGAGAACCTGAGTTTGAGCTTCAGAACTTATGTGAGCAAAAGGCCAGTGTGGTGGAGTTACTGCGATCTCAGCACTCGATGGCACACGGCTTATCCTGGGCCTCATTCGCCAGTGAACCTGGCCTAATAGATGGGTTCCAGGTTAGTAAGAGGTCCTGCGCGTGCGTACACACACACACACACGCACACACACACACACACACACACACACATACACACGTGCACTTATGTGAGCCTCTCAGTACTGTATACAGATAAATATTTACAACAACAAAAAATATGAAGTAAGACAGAGATTCACATGCTATAATATTTTATGAGAAAGAACAGGGAAGAAAAATCACACAAGTATAACACAGGTAAATTTACAAAGATCATATGGACACATACGTTTGTATATAAAATATCTTGGACATATATGATATTTAAGGGTGTATCTTATATCTATAGTATTCGCATTTCTATATATTTTAAAAGCTACATGGGAAAATAAGATAGTATATTAGTATGAAGTTACCTTTCATGTTTCAGTTTTTCTGAAGGTATCTTTTACTTCCATATTCTCAAACTGTGGTAAGAATATCCCACCTGAAGGCACTTAGTTCACCTGCCATGCCTGCATCCTGACCGTGTTACCACCACAGCATGGTGTGACTTAATGTTGTTGTTTATTAAGAGTCCTTTGTCTTTCTCCTGGCAGGCAGCTCCCATGGCTACTTTGCACCACCCAGACTCTGAGGGCTCTCGAGAAAGTAGTCTCATGACATCAAGGTCCCAGCTAACTGACAGAGTTCAGACCACAGCTCTGGAAGTGCAGGGTGTAGGTGGTTTAATCATAAAGCCATCATTCCAGAAAACATTTTGGCAAGCAGATGGCAGATGAGGAGACAGGAACCTTGGTTGACATGTGGGTCATCGTGTGAGCACTTTTGATGGAATGTTGAGCACAGGGTAGCTTCAGAGTCAGGACACAGGAGAGCCACCCAGCAGACTTCCCTTCAGCTATGCTAAGGGTCTAGTCCTGCAAAGTGTTCTGCATGGATGTGCAAATGTGTGGCTGTTGTCCACTCCTCTGAGTTCAGACTTATCTGTTCTTTGGGCACAGGGTTACTAACAGGTTCTGAACAATTCAAAAGAAGAGTACATGGGTTTAGGTTTTCCCCAAAGATTCAGAACACAGGAAATTTGAAACGACCCATAGGAAAAGTCCCTGCAGAGGCCTAAGAGACTGTCACAGTGTTTTATGTTTATTTTATTTTATGCTTAATTTTACTTTCATAGTAGTTTTAAAAATTTGTTTTTATTTTCTGTGTCTGAGTGTTTTGCTGCATGTATGTGTGTGTACCACACATGTGTCTGGTATCCTTGGAGTTTACCAAGAGGGCATCGGATTCCCTAGAACTGGAGTTATAGATGGTTGGGAGGTACTATATGGGGACTGAGAACTGTACCCAGGTCTCCTGGAGAGCAGCTGGTGCTCTTAACCATCTTTCCTGTTTCCATAGTAATTATTTTAAATTATGTTTCTTGCTAACAAGTTTTCTGCCACCCTTAACTTTGTGTTCATAAAAAATAGACCTTACTTCATATTGATTAGATTATATAATCTTAATTGACTTATTTGCAACAGAAATGTCTTGGAATAAGCAGGTCTTCTTTGAAAATTACTCCATATACTTACTTATTTTTCTATGTGTGTGTGCACATGTGTGCACACATGTGCATGTTTTCACATGTTATGGCATGCGTATGGTGGTCACAGGTCAGCTTGAGGAGTCAGCTCAGTTGTTTCCTTCCACCATATGGATCTGAGGAATTGAACTCAGGTCATCAGACTTGATGACACAAGCCTTCACCATCTGAGGCATCCTGTTAGCTGATAAAGACATCTTCGGAAAGTACAGTGGTGTGGTGGCCAGTGCTACAGTTTCACAAAGGAAGTAAAGGTGTGTAGGTGAGGTGAGTCTTGAGCCTGGAGATGTGAAAATGAACCACTAGAGTACTGTCGGCATTACTGTGTCCCCCTCGAAGATACCCAAATCCTAACCTGCACTTCTCCAGATGGTGACCTCATTGTAAATAAGGCTTTTATATGGGCGATCAAATTCAAATAAGGTTTTCAGGGAGGACTGGATCCAGTGTGACTCAGTCATTATATAAAAGGAAAACTCAGACACAAAAACATACACATACAAAGGGGAGATGGCTTGGAGAGAGAACCATGAACCATTGTTGAGTATTACAGAGAAAGAATTCCAACAAAATGATAGGTAAATCGGGAAAACCACCCCGAAACACAGACCTGAATCAAGAGTGGGCATACCCAGTATGTGAAGTGTTTCTATTTTAGGGTGACAGTTATAGCTGAAGGGAGCAATAAGCCCAGGTACTGGAGGAGTATCTCTAAGGAGAACAATCATGCTGGGGATTGATCTCCTCAATTCCACTGAACCTCTAAAACAGCAGATGTTACCTGTACAAGGTGGAACAGGCCTTTAATCCTAGCATTAAAGGGGCTTCAGCAGGAAGAGCTCAGCTTTAAGGTCAGCCTGGACTGCAGTGAAAATTCAAACCCTGTGTGGGTTATGTAGTAAGACTTTGTTTAAAAAAATTCAAAACTAGCTAACCAACAAATATAAAAATGCCAGATCTCAAGGACAAGCTAACAGCGGGTGATATAAAAACAATGCAATTAAAAACTCCAGGAAAACCAAACGTCCACGATAGAAAAGTATAGGATTCTACCTGTTTGTAACTGCTTTTTCTAGGCTTCATAATCAGCCAGCCCTGTCTGGGAGGTGGAAGAGAGAGACAGACGAGGAGCAGAGGAAAATCCAGGGGTGGAAGGAGTGCATCATAAAGAAGAAAACCGTATGTATACACACTCTACTATTTACAGAATGGAGAACAAGATTCCAGCTGTGCCGAAAAGTAACACAAGATCCAATTGTGCAGTAAGGGCATCGGTCAGATGTGTAGAAGGAGGAACTAAAGCAAGTCAGCAGTAATACCCTAAACTGACAAGTCGGTAAGCATCAACAAAGCATATTATTGTCTCAGAGATCAATAATAGGCAGAACTGTGAGCAATGGTGGCCAATTACAAGATGGAGTATGGGTGGGTGCTGGTAAGAGTTCTTTTTCTATTTACTGTCTTATTAAAATCCAAAATTCAAGTGTATTGTTTTGCCAGTTAAAGACATTTAAAGTTTTGAGAAATTTAGTAACTCGGAAAGACATTCTCTCTCTTCCCCCTCTCTCTCCTTCTCTCCACTGCCGGTCATTTTCAATCTAAATGTACATGGTGTTTAATTGCTTGCCACCCTGCTCCCTTCCTCTTGTGAGAGGTAACCACTGTGAAGGAACAAGAGCATAAACCAGCTGCTGAGCAAGCCAGAAGTTGCCACCATGTTGGCATAACCAATTCCCAGCACAGTGTCTTCCTGGTGCCATTTCACTTCAGTGACTTCTGCTCTCAGTGATGAGGCTCCTCTAAGAGGAGAGAAAGTACCTGCAGGAAGGGTGCTGGTGTGGCCACTGAGAGTCTCCCTCACTGCAACCTGGCTCTCTCTCTCCTTTTTAATTGGATATTTTATTTATTTACATCTCAAACGTTATCCCCTTTCCATGTTTCTCCTCTGAAGCCCCCCTATCCCATCCCCCTCACCCTGCTTCTATGAGGGTGCTCCCCCACCTACCCACTCATCTACTCCTATTTCACTGCCCTGGCATTCCCTACACTGGGGCATCGAGCCTTCACAGGACCAAGGGCCTCTCCTCTCGCTCATGCTAGATAAGGACATCCTACATATGCAGCTGGAGCCATGGGTCCCTCCATGTGGTTGGTGGTTTAGTTCCTGGGAGCTCTAGGGAAGTCTGGTTGGTTGATATTGTTGTTCTTCTTATGGGGTTGCAACATGTCTCTTAATGCCACATCTGTTTACAATGAGACCTAACCAGAATTACTTTCATGCCGCCATATCTCTTGCCAACCAGACATCATGCTTGCTTGGAGCTGTCCCTGTGAAGAGGTTCAATTTCTTTGGTTTCTGACAAAGTTTTTCCCAAGCTGCAGAAACCAACACATGGGAAATATAAGTGAGAGACAGGGAGGGGTTTTCTCAGTGAGGATTTTATTGCTCTGAAAAGACTCCATGACCAAGACAGCTCTTATAAAAGAAAACATTCAATTGGGTCTGGTTTACAGTTTCAGAGGTTTAGGCCACTATTATCATGGCAGGAAACATGGCAGCTTGCAGGTAGGAGTCAAGTTCTACATCTTGATCAAAAAGCAGCCAAGGGGAGACTGGATTCCACTCTGGGCAGAGCTTGATCATAGATATATGTCCTCCAAGTCCTGCCTCCACAGTGACACACTTCCTCCAATAGGACCACACCTTCTTACAGTGACATTCTCCATGGGCCAAGCATTCAAACACAAGAGTCTATAGGGGCCAAACCTATTTAAACTGCCATAGGGGTGAAGGCTGAGGTGGCAGGTGGAAAAAGCCAGGCACATTTGGTGTGAAATGTAACTGTCTTAGTCATTGTTGCTGTCATAAAACATTATGACCAAGGTAACTTATAAAAGAAAGCATTTAATTTGGGGCTCACAGTTCCACCTGTGGCAAGCAGGCAGGCAGGCAGGCAGGCAGGCAGGCAGGCGGGCGGGCGGGCGGGCGGGCGGGCGGGCAGGCAGGCAGGCAGGCAGGCAGGCTGGCAGGCAGGCAGGCAGGCTGGCAGGCAGGCTGGCAGGCTGGCAGGCAGGCTGGCAGGCTGGCAGGCAGGCAGGCAGGCTGGCAGGCAGGCTGGCAGGCAGGCAGGCAGGCAGGCAGGCAGGCAGGCAGGCAGGCGGGCGGGCGGGCGGGCGGGCAGGCAGGCTGGCATGGAGCTACAGAAGTAGCATCTGATTCACAAGCATGAGCCGGGGGGGAGGGGGAGCGAGGGGGAGAGGGAGAAAGATTGTTAGTTATTTGGGAATGGTATGCATGTTTGAGATTTCAAAGCCCCATAGTGGTACACCTCCTCTAATAAAGCCACACCATGTCTCCATGGAGTTTCTAAACAGTTCCTCCAACTGGGGGCCAAGCATTCAGATACAGTCTACATTACCACTCTCACTCAAATCTCCATGGTAATGATGTGGTCTAGCTTGGCAGTGTTACCTGAGTTATCTCAGGTGAAACAACCCCCAACACCTGTTAGGCTACACCCCTGGAGTCCCAAAGTCAGGCTTGAAGGGACCCTATTCCCTTAGTCAGCATCTCCCATTTCTGAACCTAGATTCCCACAGGGGATTAAGTGGCCAACTGATCTGTTTCCAACTGAACGCACAGTCACTAGGGTCCCTTAAATCTTCATGACTCATTTAAAATCCCTGACATTATGGGCTGGACCAGACCTGGGTGGGATGACAGTTTAAGTACTTAAAAGATTCAGGTTTATAAGTAACCATATAGAATATCTCAGGTAAACTTTTTTTTTCTTTCTACAACTATGGTGTGGAGGATAAACAACAAACGGATAGCGCGTGCAGCCTGAGGCGTCTTTTCTGAAGGGCTGGTACAACAACCACGAAATGCCAAGCCAGGAAGCAGACACATCCAACTCAAGGCCAGCCAGGGTAGGTGGTCATCTCTCTGTCCCCAGTACATGGGCCTTGCCTGTAACCTTAGTGAGGATAAAGAGGACCATACCAAGGAGCTCTTTGTCCAGTGTCCTGTCTGTCAATGGGAAGCCACAGAGTGGTTACTGAATATTCCAGAACTCAATGTTATTGATCTGGAGAGACAGGAACACCCAGCTTCCAAAGGGAAATCTGAAACACCAATGTCTAACCTTGACATACACAATTAGATGCCAGGTTGCTGAGGGCAAAGAAATGTCCCAACTCGCCCCTGCGTCAGAGTTGGAAACACGGAGGCTTAAAACAAGATGTGCCTTCAGTGGATACTGTGTTGTCCAGCCCTGTTCACAGTATGCAGGAATCTCAGGGCCCCAGAGCCCCTTAAAATGATCAGGAAACATTGAATAAGAGGGAGAAGGGACTGTTATTTCAAACATGGTAATGGGCTCTTTGCAACAAGGTCCCAGGGAAAGCTGGGCTTTCTGACTCCAGGTTCATCTTCACCCTGAATTTATTGAGGAAAGATCCTGCTGTGCATGGTAAGCACAAGTCCTGTGAGCTCTGGAGTGTTCCAAAAGAGGCTTGTGCCACCTTATTTTCTAAACAATGGTTTCTTTACAACCCCATAAGAACAACATTACCAATCAACCAGAGCTCCCAGGGACTAAACACCATCCAAAGAGTACACATGGAGAGACCCATGGTTCCAGCTGCATATGTAGCAGAGGATGGCCTTGTTGGGCACCAAAGGGAGAAGAAGTCCTTGGTCCTGTCAAGGCTCGACCCCTCCCCCCTAATGTAGGGGAATGTCAGGGTGGGGAGGTGGAAAGAGGTGGAAAGAGGTGGGTGGATGGATACGGGAACACTCTTAGAGAAGAAAGGGAAGGGGGGATGGGATAGGGGGTTTATGGATGGGAAACCGGGAAAGGGGATAACATATAAATAAAAACAATCCAATAAAAAAAAAAAAGAAAAAGCAGGAGCGCATCACCTCTCAGAACACTGGAAATTCACAGGAGTTACACATGCTGACTTTTGAAGAGGTGGTTAACCTGGGCTTCTTGCCCCGTGGTCTATTGTCCTTAGATCTCACCAACAAGGGGTCATGGCTGCAGAAGATAATCCCACAGTGCTTGCCGCCAGAGACAGAGCCCTCTGTCTGCACAAGGAGAAATGCACAACCATTTATTTTTTCCACTAAAATAAACAGCTCTGTGGCGCTGACATTTTCTCGGAGCGCAGTTCCCCACATCCGCATCTTCATGTCTCAGGTTCTCATTTTACTTTAAAAATTAACCTGTAATTGGGGTTTTTGTTTTCTCTTTGAATAGCAATTTAGGATTTTGTTCTTCAAATTGCATAATTGGTTTTCATTTTAGATTTGTTATTCACTCCTCATTTGCCACTGTTGTCCCTTAACTCTGGTATAAAGGCAGCTTTCACTATGTTCCTTAATGGTTTCTTTGGATACTGGGGTATGATTATTTTTATAGTGTTTGTTTTTATTCTACGAGACAGTATTCCCTGTCCTTGCGAAAGCAGTTTACTAGACAGCCATTACCCAATCATTTATTTAGCTTGATTTACAAAACCTGCTGGTTTTCTCCACTTAATCTGTCAAAGGCTGGGGAAGCGTTTATTTCTGACGAGTCTTGATGTAAACCAAGACTCTCCTGTATTTCCAGCAGTTTTCTCACTGTTGAAACTAAATAAGGCTTGCGATGGCAGTTTCCTCTCTGTGTGGCAGGAAGGTCCTGTGAGTTGATACAGCCGTCTTGACATCCTACCTTTGTCTCTGGCTGCAGTCATTACAGATACCTGGCTATGATGACTGGGTGACCACTCTGATTTCCACACCTCTGTGTCATGGAATTTTTCTTACACTCCTTGGCAGTGTCTCGTCTGTGGCTCTCAAGAAGGCATGAGGACATCCTCCCTGATTACCTGAGCATGTCTGTAGCATGCCCAGTGTCCAGCCCTGATGCTGTAGCTCTGTCTCTCCTGTGGTGCTGAATCAGGCTCTAGTCCTATGGAGAAGATCTCATCTCTACCCAGGATGAGCAGAGACCTCAAAGGCTGAGATCTGGAATGACAGACTTATGACTCCCATTTTAATAGTTACTAACCTGTTGGTTGTTAGCATTCCGTCTAAGCTCCACCCCCACAGTTACCTGGCAATAGCTTGGTATGCCTGACACTATAAAAGGAGCTGCTTGCCCCCTCCTCGCTCTCTTGCTCTCACCCTCTTTCCCCTGTGTCCCTTCTCTACCCATTCCCCTCACCCCTTCTCTCCACATGCTCATGGCCGGCCTCTACTCTTCTAGTTCTCTACTCCGTTTCTCTGTTTCTCTCTCTTTCTCTGCCCTACTATTCTCTTAACTCTCCTCCCCATGCCCTGAAAAGATATATAAATCTTGGGGCATAGAACAAGATTGGGGAATGTAGTCTTCAGGAACTCAAAAACACTTAAGCTAGAACAGCAGAGGATGTCACCTGGTTTTTAAACTATTTGCCCAGTAATCCATCCATGTGGCTGGTCCCTCAGGGAGAAGGGATGTCTCAGCATGGCCTACGGAGGCACCCCCTTTCCCGTACCTCACCACACCTCCATAGAACATATTCCCATTCTATCTTTTCATCTATACAACATTGGTGCTGAAACCTGGGACATATCCTCTCTTTATCTTTTTATAAACACATCAGTGATATTTTCAGATTCTTTGAACTGGTGAAGACACCATGTTTCTTGTTATTTCCTGGATCTTTTCCTCAGATTCCTGCAGCACTGAGTAGGGATTTTCCTATGTAAAATTGGTTCTCAGACATGCACCGTACGTATTAGAGACCCCTAGGTCTCTGCACTGCTTCATACCTTGAGAAAACCTCACTAACCAGGCTGTAATAAGAGCTGGTATTTTAAGCATTCAGCTGATTTGAGTAAATTACATTAACTGGTAGAAGCCACTTGCAGGGCTGGGGAGACAGCTCATCACTGACTGCTCTTTTAGAGGACCTGAGTTTGATCCCTGCACCCACATGACAGCTTACTACTGTCTATAGATCCAGTTTCAGGGAGTCCAACACCCCCTTTTGGCCTCTAAGAGCACCAGTCATACATGTGATACACAGATATGCATGCAGGCAAAACAACCATACATGTTAAAAAAAAACCCCTAACACTATGGAAGTACTATCAGAGGCCTATATTGTGACTGTTGCTATGAGGAGTTTTATATAAAGAAGAGAACTCTTTGATAAAAGTCCTCAGAACACAAAGCATCGACAAAGCCAGGGTCTGAGCTCATCATGTAGAAGGACTAGCATGCACGTCCATGAGATTTATCTGCAGGCCTCTTATCTTGGATTAACTTTGGGAAGTCTAGGAAAATAGATGATTTTATTTAAATAAGCAGGTAATTAACATTAGTAATAATAGTTATAATAAATATATATAATCATAAACATTAACCAAGCCCATGGGGAGCAAGAAGCCATGTATTTCTCTTTGTTCCTGGCATACATCGTGGATTTAGTTTTGACAGGATATAGCAAGAAGGACTGTTTGTAGAAGAGACACAAGTTATAAACCTAGAAGATATGACCTAGTGCCATTACAAGTTATAAACCTTGAGGATATGACCTGGTGCCAGAGGTGCAAGCTAGAGGAGATAGCTGAAAGGCAGAGGTGAATATTTTGAGAGAGCTCTCGGCAGCACCTGCACCATTTCATGTTGACATCTGAGTGTTCTTGGCCTTTTCTTCAAAGCAAGCAGGTTTAACTTCCAGTCAAGAACTAGAAATTTTGAGGTGGGTGAGGGTGGTAGGCATAGGGGTGGTCCCCAGTAAGATCAAACCTTGAGCACAGAGCTGTGAACAAAGCATAAGTCTGTCTCATGTACTCCAGATGGACAGAATCGGTGAGAAGAACTTTGGGTACGTTCAGAGCTGGCAATTGGTGAAGCATCGCCATGATCAGATAGAATCACTGTTAGCATCGATGAGAATTCTCTTTTTACTTTGAGAGAGGGTCTCACTATGCAGTTCTGGCTGGTCTAGAACTCATTATGTAGACCAGTCTGGACTCAAACTCACAGAGCTCTGCCTGCCTCTGCTTCCAGAGGGCTGGGATTAGTGGTGTGCACCCCCACACCCAGCTAATGATAAGTTCTTTAAGTTTGTGTAAGAAATACTCTGGATGTTCATTTTCATGTAAGAAAAGACCTTGGGATGGGAAAATTTGACTCCATAACTAGGCATTTTTAGACTCTCTCTTGTTCGCTTGGGTACCTTGAGTTAAAGGCTGTTAAACAAGCCAGTGGAATTCCTCTTATGCCCAGGAATGGCCATCATGAATATTCCACTGATGCCTCGGGGAGACTACACAACAATTAACAGCTGCTTACTGCAGGCCTGAAAGGGCAGTTTCAAATAGTTTGCACAGAACCCTTGCTTAGGGGATGGTGCTTCCCACAGTGGGCTGGATCTTCCTATATCAATAACTAAGATGATAGTCCATAGATGTGCCCCCAGGATAACCCTGGGTAGACAATTCTCGATTAATACTCTCTTCCCAGGTGATTCTAGATTGTGTCAAGATAATGATTAAAGCTGATCATTGTATTTATTTTTAGCAGAATGGGACGAGCTGGTAAAGAATAAAGTAGCACAGATAGTGGAGTGGCAGGGCAGGGGCAGCAGAGTAGTGGCATGGCATGCCACAGAAGTCAAGGAGGGGCAGGTTGTTCAGCAGCTGAGGGCTCAGCAGGACAAGCTACAGAGGTGGGAGAACCATAGGATGAGCAGTCAATGGCTTGAGGTAAGGTCCAAGGCTGAACAAGTGGATGATAGAGAGAGAGAGAGAGAGAGAGAGAGAGACATTGAGATCACTGGATGATCTCCAGATCTATCAAATCTTTATAGGCAGGGTTTCAGACACCCAGGCCCTGCATGATGACAACATTGGCTGTTGTCAAGAGCTGTCATTGGCCTTGGCCTACCTGGAAGGAGCCACTAGCGGCTGAAGAATCCCCATTTTCTGACCTGCAGGAAAGCTACAACACTAGGAGGCACCACATAACACAGCTTTGGCCTCCCCAAACCCCACTGCTCCCATTCACTTTCAATTACTGAAGAATACACAAGCCACTAGAGACCTTTGCAGGGGTTTCCTTGATATCTGTCACGTCTTCTCTTTGATCCCACTGGGAGAGGCACATTCTCCTATTCTGTGCAGACTCACACACAGCCTTCTTGGTCCCCCAGTGGTTCTGGAGCTATGGCAGCTGAGGGACAGTTACTTCTGAAAGGATTACTTGGTTTCTGCAGTCCTCTGGGCAGACTGCTGTGTGCAGCCTTAGCTGTGTCACAGTCCCCTGCTTGCTGCTGTACTCAGTAGTGATTGAGACACCCAGCTGTCTATCTTCTGTTTTCTGACCCAGTAGGTTGATGGCCAAACAGTGAGATGGGTCCATAGCTTAAACAACATGTACAGTTTTTAATTGCAGCATAAAAAGCTTCTAGATTTTAAGAGATTGGTGGCAGATGTTCCAGGGGTGTGTGTGTGTGTGTGTGTGTGTGTGTGTGTGTGTGTGTGTGTGTGTGTTGGTATCTGCACTTCTGTTCAAGATACACTTGGGTGGTGGTGGTTACTATGATGGGCCAGCCTGGCTGGGAGAAAGCTTTTGAGAAAGAGTATCTCTGAGATATATTTGAGTACTAGGAGTTCCTTCTGCCTGGGAGGGGACCAGTCTAGCCCTCAGCTGTGTGGATTCACCATTCTCTTCTTGGTCAGCCAGAGTTCACACTCATCAGTATCACCCTAGTGTCCTGTGACTATGGATATAAACCTTGGATTTTAATCCACCTGCCTTAATATCAGGTGGGATATCAGTGAGTGCAGGGAAGGCTTGAGGATTCAGGCATATTGACAGGGTACAGATGTGTACCTCTAGTCCCAACTTCCAGTCGGGGGAAATTTTTTTTCTAGTGTGTACACAGATGGTTCTACTCTTGTCCTCCTACCAGCTGTCCCACCTCATGGGGACTGCACATGGATCTGGCAAGGAGCAAGGGACTTTGACAGAAGACAAGGCAGTTGAGAAGCTGCTAGGCAAACCATTCTCCAGGGAGCAAGGAGAAGCCTGAAGAGAATAATGCTTTCAAGCCCCAAGTGCATGGAGGTGACAGAGTGACGGGGAGCAGAAGTGTCTCATGTATCCCCTCCCATGAAGCAGCTGCACCGTGAGGTTGTTAGGTCTTGGCCTTTTGCCCATGGGATTTGTCCATTCTGCATGGAGTATGGCTGCAATGGACTCAAGCAGAGAGGCAGGTATGGGCTTAGATTTATCTCTAAAGCTACTTTATTTAGGTTTCTTAAACTTCCCTTCTAGCCCATCAACCAGAGGCAGGGGAGGGAGAAGGTTAATAGGAAAAGGGGGTTGTGGATCTGTTTAGTAGTAGTTCTTTGGGTTGATTCCACTCTTCATTGTCAGGATACCAGCAGTCCAGTTCAATAGAAAACACGAAACATGAACGAGTAGCAGCAGCTCAACACGGAAGAAATGGAAAGGCGTAGCCAACTCTGCCTGAGTCCACAGAAGCAGCAGGAAGTAGCCAGAACACCACAAGAAGTTCTTTGGTGGCTTTTCTCTCTACCAAGTCACAACAAAGTGAAGATCAGCTAAAACCAGCCAAGTGTTGCAAGGTGAACCAATGCAAAAGTGTCCTCTCACTCTCTGTGGGTTTGTATTTATATTCTTTCTTAACATTAGGCACCCTCTCAAGCATCTGCTCCAGCAAAACATTATATGCCTGTTCACAAGACAGCCAGGAAAACACCACGTGCCTGTTCTCAGCAAAACATCCTGTCACATGTCTGCTGCTGCAAAACACCCTTTCATAAGACAGGCTTCAGAAAAACATCACACGACACAACTGAGTCTCCACAGAAACCAGAAATTTCCACTTCAGCCAGGGCTCAGAGGACATCAATATTAAGGATATCAATATTATGAAGAAGAGAGAGGAGGAAATTCCCCAGAGGAGAGGACATGGGGTGGACCTCCAAGTCTGCATTTCATCTGTGCATAGTATGTGGTTCAGTCTCAGAGCGACGTGTGCAGGAAGACGCCCAAGTTCCCAGCAAAAACCAGCTCATCTCAACAGCCATATGGCTGGTGTATAGAGTAACTTACTTAGTTTTAGTCCACTGAGGCACAGATAGGGTTTCATATGGGAACTGGAAAAAGGTGACTTACCTCTAGGAAAAGCCACTAGTTGTGGTACTAGGTCAGAATCTGGGGCCTTTGCCACGTTATTTGCAATGTCTGAGGAGTTTAAAAAAATTATCAAGTATGTGGAAAACAGGAAATGTGACTAATGTTCAGGAAAAAGGTATAAGAAGATAGGGAAACATGCTCAGAGACAGAATGGGCAGCGAGCTTCAGAGAAGGTAGGTACGTTTGCTCACAGACAGAATAGGTAACAACCTTCAGGCCACCTGTAGGGTCAAGACTACCAAGAAACCTACATGTTCATGGATGCAGATGGGTGGGACCTATCCAGAAAAGAAGCAGTACAGGAAGAATGCATTTTAGTGCTGGAAAATAAACTTACAGTACTTGATGAGTTCTAGCAAGGTGTAGCCAGGGTATTATGGAAGACATGGGCTTAAGACAGAACAGTGGAAAACTGAGGGAAAATGGTACACACACACACACACACACACACACACACACACACACACACACACACACACACACACACCCCTGCAAATGCTTCTGTCTATAAGTTCTCAAGTGTGCTAGCTTTTTATATTTCTGCTTCTCAGATTAGGCTACTTAGTGTGTTTTCATAATTTTTCACCTTTTTAGTGTGTTTTTATAATTGCTCATGGAATCGCTTCTATGACAGCGTCTGCTTCAAATCTGTGAGATAATTCTGGCATCTCTGTCATCTCAGAGTTAGCATCTGTTGATGATCCCTTCTCCCTTAGTTTGGAATATCCTTGTCAAAATAGAGCAAACGAGCCAAGAATGTATGCCAAAAGTACAACAGATGGCAGGAAAACCCCAGTGTTTAACCTAATGATAGGAAGTTGGTTTTCACTCTGATACCAGCTAATATAGTTAATTCATAGCCTTAATAGAATAAAGGGGAAGGAATATAATTTTCTCAGTCAGTATAAAAAGAACATTTTATAGAGTGAGCACCTGGTCCTGGTGAAGTAAGACAGAAGACATGGGACTTCTGCATTGGGTAAAAGGCATTCTTTTGCATTTGTGTCTGTCTGTTTGTCTGTCTGTCTGCTCACCCACCCATCCATCTGTCTGTCTATCATCTATCTGTCTGTCTATCTATCTATCTATCTATCTATCTATCTATCTATCTATCTATCTACCTACCTACCTATCTATCATCTATCCATCCATCCATTCTCTTTATACCCATCTGTTTATTGGGTATATATGCATCCAAGTGCTCAAGTGTATGTAAGTATATACTTGTGCACACCCCAAAGTTAGAGGATAGCTTATAGGAATCTGCTTTCTCCTTCCACCATTTGAGTTCCAGGGATCTAACTCAGATAGCCAGGCATGGCAGTAAGCATCTTTGTTTTCTGAGAAATTTTTCTGGCCCAGTGAAATGTATTTGTAAATTAAAAGACATCCCTGTTAGTGGTGAAACAGTGTTTTCCCCCAAGGGTGGCGATACAAGTCAGCAACAGCAGCTCTATCCACTAGCAAACACCATTCATGAATCAGCAACGGCAGTTAGATCTAGAAGAAATCGCAAGGCTCAGCCTCTCAGCCTGAGTCCGAGGAAGCAAAGAATGATAAGATGTACAATTATCACACAGCATTGTCTGCTGTCTGTAGGGTTATATTTATACCCTTCCCAAATATCACATGTTCTCTCAAGCATCTGCTTTAACAAAACATCACGCATCCTTTTTCCAGGCTGCTTCCAGAAAAAATGTCATGTGCCTGTTCTCGGCAAAAGATTCTCCCATGTGTCTGCTTCAGCAAAACTACCCTCTCATAAGACAGTTTCCAGAAAAACATCACAAGACACCACTGAATCTCCACAGAAACCAGAAACGTTCACTTCAGCCCACAGCACATTCATGCATTAGTTTGAGACTGAGCACAGACAGGGGGCCAAGTGCTCAATGTCACATACATAGCAGAGGGAGTCAACTAGATGTGGGATGAGACTGTAAACCCCTGAAGACCAGCCCCATGATGTATGTTCTGACCTTCCCCAAAGAGTGTCAACAAGTGAGGTCCAATGGCTTATGGTTCATGCGACACAGAGGGTTAAAGAAACTTGTGTCTTCATGTAGTGGAGCAAAGGTTATAAAAACAAAACAAATGACAGACAGACAGACAGACAGAGTCCAGGTGAGGCTGATAGACACACTGAGCAGAAGAAGTCAGGACAGTGTCAACTTCTGAACTTGCAAGGAGGCCAAGAGCAGTTGAGGCTAATTCACAGTGACAAAGCAGTGGGGAGGGAGGGAGTGAGGGTTGGAGCCCTAGACTCCATCACCTGAGGGTGCTAATGCTTTCTCAGGATTCAAATGTAAATTAGGCCTGTGGAGGAGGAAAAGAAAGAAAATCCTAGGTGGGTCCCAAGGAGGACAGCGGCAGCTTTCAGGTGACTGACACAAGGGAAGGTTATCTATAGTCTGCTTGTATATCTCTATAATGCAGTACAATATAAGGGTTACATAGTGTGAAGCTAACACTTGAACTCAAGACTTGGCAACAAGAAGCTCATCCTAGTTCTACTCTAAACTCTTGATATTTCCTTTATCTGTCTACCAAGCTTATCCTTGGTTTTGATGCTAGGAAAAGTGTAAAATCTTGGGCTCAGTCAGTAAAGACAGCCTTACAAACATGAGGACTTGAGTTTGATCACCAGAACCCAAATAAACCCCATCTCCCTTAAAATGTTTTTGGTGTCTTACAACAGAAGCATAAACCACATTGCCTAATGGCCAGTGGGCCAGAGTTCTACAGAGCATTCCTTTACAGAGAAGCACAGCAGGAGGGAAAGGGATGGGTCTTAGTAGGCGACACATTCCTCTGTTTCTGGCATACTATGAAACAAGGCCAGAGTAGAATTGGGACACTAAGCCAACTCTAGTGAAAACCTTGAAATAGGATATTGATGGGACTGTGCCATCAATGACTAACAAATGACAATGACAAACAAAACTCTGTAGCTATGCACAGAGGGCATTGGTGCCATGATTCCTTCAAGATAGTGAGCCTTGATCTGGCCATTTGATGCCACGCTTGCTGCTTGAAAACATGTTTTATTTTAAGTTTTATTGATTATTTTCTGTTTTTAACTAATGGTGAACTTACCTTACAGATTTACTATGGTATGCCTTAGTCAGCTTTCCACCACTGTGACAAAATTCTTGAGGTACATAATTTAAAGGTGATAGGATTTATCTTGGCTCATGGTTTCAGAGGTCTCAATCGATGGTCCTTTGTTCCATTTCTTTTTTCTGCATCGAAGGAAATAATCATGGTTGAGCATGTGGGGCCAAGCAGAACTGTTCATGCCTTGGCAGCTTGGAAGTTGAGGTGCAGAGGAATAGGCCAGGGGTAGGGTCTCAAAAATTATATCTTCATGTTTATATTGTTAGTGACCTGGTTCCTCCTAATGCCTCCACTATTTCCTGCCTGCAATACCTGAGCCTTTGGGAGATGTTTCAGATACAAACTATGTACACTGTGCATTTCCTTTTTATCTTTGTTGATTGTCTTAGGTAGGGTTTTACTGCTGTGAACAGACACTATGACCAAGGCAAGCCTTATAAATGAGAACATTTAATTGGGGCTGGCTTACAGGTTCAGAGGTCCAGTCCATTATCATCACGGCATGGCAGCATCCAGGCAGGTATGGTGTGGGAAGAACTGAGAGTTCTACATCTTCCAGTAGCAGAAGGCTGCTACTGGAAGACTGGCTTCCAGGCAGCTATGAGTAGGGTCTTAAAGCCCATGCCCACACAGACACACCTACTCCAACAAGGCCACACCCCCAGATGGTGTCACTCCTGAACCAAGCATAAACAAACCATTACATTGACATACCAAATATGATTAACTAATTGATCAGCTGAAGTTAGCACTTGGTGATGATACTGGTTCAGGCTATGAGGAGAACTGGATGTGGATGAAATGATGTGTTTAAGAGAATTACCGATTCCCTACATGTCATCCACAGCAGTGACAGATTCTGCACACAAAACCTAGTCCTAATGAGGTGGTGTGTTGTTGTCATGAGCCTTTCTTTAGCTAAATCAACTTGTATTATTTTCATAATTGTGGTTCAAATCATGCAACATAAAATTAATCATTTGACTCATTGTTAAATATACAGTTCAATAATATTAAGTATCTTCATGCTGACATGCAGACAATAGAGATATACCTGCCATCTAATTTAGACTTTATTTTCCCAAGGACTTACCCAAGACCAATGAAAACATATTCTCTTACAAAGAGTTAGATGCAAATGCTCATAAGCAGCTTAAATTATATTTCTTTAAAAAGTAACCCATCAGTCAAACGACCTTCCCATCCCTGAGCCAATGAGTAAACTCAGATGTATCAAAAAGTTGGAATGACATTTATTGCTCTGAAGGAAAAAGGAAACATACGTAGATGGGGGTTGTAGGTTGACGTCATTATGCAGGTATAGGCAGGTACAGAAGAGAACGAGGTCTGTTATTGGATGAGAAGGAAAGATGGGTGGGAGAAAGTTTTAGAGAGGAGAGGAGGCTGGAGTGAGGAGGAGGCAGCCAAGAGAACATGGCAGCGGATGTTAAGATTCTTCTCTATGCATAGTTACAGGTTGTTATGACTCAACAGAGTGCAGGACTCTGTTATCTAGATGGGCAAATTATAGCTTATCAATTGGATCAGAGGAGATTGTGTGATGTGTTCTTTCCTGTGGCGACTTAATTGAGTTCAAGAGAATGTGTAGTAGCAGGATGCACTGGGTCTGTCAGGGAATTGGGATGTGTATGCCTGGCCGCATGGTGGAAACCAGTCAAGAGAGCTGTGAGTGAGGGCGGGGCAGCCTGACAGGGTGTCGTGTTAGAATGGTTCAAGGACAGTGGGTCAGAAAGTACTTGGGGGCAACATGGAGCTGCTGGGATAAATTAATGTTAGTTCCAATGGCTTGCTGAAGCCAGAACTAGCAAGAGTGCAACCACCAGGGTACACAGGAACTGGTTCACCATTTTTTATTTTTATGACAACAGGAGGTGCATCAAAACACCCTACCTTGTAAGCCTCCTGCAACAGCCTGCCTTCCTGGCAGAAGACTCGTGAGCACAGCTGCAGCCCATGCAACTATAACTATGAAAGTGTCTTCCCTGTGAGTAACACTTTTTCCACACTTGCGATTTCTTATGTGAGTTTAGCTCCTTTCTCACTGTGAGCTCATTTCTTACTGTGTTCCTGGCTACAACATATTTATGTTTGAATGAGAATGGCCCCTATAGGCCATTTGTTTGAATACTTGTTTCTAAGTTGGTGGAACTGAGGAGGGGTCTCGTTGGAGGAAAGTATCACTGATGTTTTGAGACATCAAAACCTCACACCATCTCTAGAATCTCTTATCTCTCTGCCTCATTACCATCTCTCAAGATGTAAGCTCCTGGCTATGGCTCCAGTGTCATGGCAGTACGCCTGCTGTCATGATCCCTGCCACGATGGTCATGGACTCTGACTCTGAAGCTATAAGTCCTGAATAAAAATAAATTTTTTTCCTTATAAGTTGCTTTGGTCATGGTGTCTCATCACAGAAATAGAAAAGTAACTGAGACACTGAAAATAAAATTCATTTCTTTATTAATTCAAAACATATCCTGCCTGGGGAGTGTCCCCGGACTGGAGATACAGAAGAAAGAGTATCCAGGGAGAACCTGATTCTAGGGTGCACTGATGGGAGAGAGGAAGAGATGTGTTCCTTGGTGTCAGGCAAAATGAAACCGGTTCATCTTTCACAGCATGTTGACAGTCGTCAGATGACAGGGAGAACCTGGGGTCAGACCCACACCATAACCACACAAGTACCTATTTAGGACACAGATACTGGGGCCTCATGACCAGAGGCAGGCAGGGCCCGTATGTGCCCCAGACTTATATCCCAGCTCCAACGGTTTCAAGGAAGCCCACGTCCTCAGCTCGCACAGCTCTTCACTATGCAGTGACACCATCATCTGTTTGCTGGGACTACGGCGCCTGTCCCTGGATCCTGAAACCACTGTATCTGGCATATAGTCTGTCTTTCAGTAGGAGGTTCTCACAGAGCCAGAGAGTGAAAGCAGGGAACCCTGGGTATCACTTAACACTAAAGTCAAGAGCCCTATAAATCCAGTTCAGGCCACTGTACTTCATCCTTCATGAACTCCCTCAAGGGAGAAACTCTTCTTATCAGAGACATCCCAAGGCCATTTGAGAAGCTTATATAAAGGAACCAGCTTGAATGAGTGGAAATTATGAATACCAGCTCTGAGTCAGATGCATCTATGCTGGCCGCACAGTTGGGAATCCTTATTACAAAGATGGAGATCGTGACCGCCTCGTATCTTCACAGTGCTCAGCTGCGCCAGCTATGATGTAACTCTTAATAAGTTGGGCAGGAACTTTAAGGGAACTGAGGTTCTAGGGGCTCAGGCAGCAGGAAGGCAGCTTGGCTCCGGATGGGATTCCCCTAGGGCTCATCATTGTCCTGTGACTTCCACTTAGTGAAGGCTGCTGGGCTATTATCCCAGGAAAACTGATCAATTTTCTTTAGAATTTCAGATAACTAGTGGGATCCAGAGAGGTTGTTACATGTAGCACAATGAATTAGTAACATTCTTTCTGGATATGTGGGTGTCTCGATTCTGCTGCCCTGCACAGGTTGGGGTGCAGATGTTGGATGTATTCCTTAGACACCAGAGGCCCAAGGGTTCTGACTCCCTCATTACCTCGGGCAGAGTAGACAACCAAGACCTAATGCTAGTCAGGCATTAATCCCACTGACTTCTCTCTGAAGTACCAAGCTGCCCATCATTCGGAGTCTTAGAGCCAAACAGTCAATATAAACTCTCATCCAGAGACCCATTCTCTAGGGGTAGGTGTCGTAGACCAGTGGGGCTCAGAGCAGGAAGGAACAAAGCCAACACAGGTAGGAGTCAATGCCACACCCCAGCATGTCCATCTGCCTGGAATAAAACTGAGTATCCATTCTGAATTCAGTACGTGAAGTGTTCTGGGCCTCCATGAGTCAGGCCTCAGGCTGCACAGAGCAATGGCTGCCAACGGATTCTGGGGTTGACATCTCTATTCTTTTGTCTGACAAATCTGTGCACTGGCCTGTAAGAAAATCAATACTGTTTTTCCTGGTCCCCTGCACAGGTGCGGTGATGGATTATTGCACCCCTTCCGCAGCCCCCTCCAATTTTGTTATCATTTTGCTCTCTGCTTTAGGGCTAAGCATCGATACCATCTCAGAGCTCCCGTGACCTTATCCCCTGGCGATCATGTCCCCAGTGACTGAGTGTCAGTGTGACCATAAAGCCAGCCCCATATCTCCTGGGATCTCAGGGCCAATTTATGAGACTTGTGTTGCTGACGACGCCCTGGAGCCTGTCAGGGATGGTCTTTGAGGTTTTACTGCCGAGCTGACCCATGTGCTGTTCTATTACCCGTGTTTGAAGATGCACCTCTATTAGATCAAATCGCCCCCAGAGTCTGATTCCCTCTGCAGTGGTAGTGTGGGTGGCGGGTGCTATAGAAGCTTCTGGGCTGCAGCCATCAGTCAAACACAGTCCTGCTTATCTGGCCACATATCCCACCAGGGTGAGAGGAATCGGGGCCTGCCTGCACTGAGTCATGTGTGGCTGTCCTGGTTCCAGCCTCTGGGACATAGGATGGGAGCAGGGCTTTGGAAAACCTCGCCAGTGCTTTCTTGTAGAGAGGATGGGACCTGGCTGGAAGGAGTGGGAGTGGAAGTGAGGGTTGCTTGGCTCTCCTTGTCCCCCCATGAAATATGGAATTCGTTATCATCTCCCAGAAGATCTAGGATGGAGGCACCCACAGGGGCTGGCATGGGTAGCAGAGACACCTTGTTACCTGTGCACAGGATCCCAAGGCTCTCCTGAAGAGCCTGGAGCGACCCTCAGAATCCATCTCTGTCTCCCCAGATCTCTCTCTCCTCTCTCTTTTTGACTGTTTCTTTCTTGGACTCTCTCTGACTCTCTGTTCCCATTTCTCTCTCTGTTTCTCACCCCATCACTTTCTCTTTTACTGTTCCATGTTCCTGTCTGACTCTGTCTCAGCTCTGCATCTGTTTGTCTGTCCAATTTGTCAGTTTTGACTCTCTGTCTCTCTGTTTCTTTATCTCTGTCAACTCCTGTTTTTGTGCCTCTCCATTCAGGGTCTCTGTATCTTTGCCTGTCTCTTCCTGTCTCCATCCAACACTCTTTCTCTCTTCCTCTCCCCTCCCCCTCTGAATTTTGGATGGTCTTTCTAACTCTTTGCGTCTGTCTCTGACTCTTTTTTAATCTCTCTCTCTCTCTCTCTCTCTCTCTCTCTCTCTCTCTCCCCCTCTCCCTCTCTCTCCCTCTCCCTCTCCCTCTCCCTCTCCCTCTCTCTCCCTTTTTTTTATGTTTCCCTAGTTCTCTGTCTCTGACTCTCTAACTCTGTCTCTGACTATCTAGCTCTGACTCTCTTTACCTCTGCATCTTTAACTCTCTGATTCTGTCTCTCTGACTCTCTTTCTGTCTTTCCAACTCACTAACTCTGTCTCTCTCTTTTCTCTCTCTGTTCCTCTCACTTTCACTCTGTCTCTGTCTTTCTCTCTAACTCCTTCTTTCTCTCTCTAGCTCTCTCCCCTGACTTTGCTGGTCTTCATTGGAGGCTCAGCTTGTGAACACTGGCATGGGTAGCAGAGATTCCTTGCTACATGTGTACAGGGTCCCTGAATAGCTCAGAGAGACAGCTCACCAGTGTTTCATGGGAGATGGTTGTTCTTTGCAGTGGATACTGAGCACTCCATGGAAGTGGTGCTGGTGGCCAGTGACCAGGTTTCAGCTGTCATGAACCTTCCCCTGGAGGAGGTCACAAGGTTCATGTTTATTTGCACAGGTTTTTTGTTTGTTTTCACTGTTTTTTTAATTTTAGTATTGGTGATTGAAACCAAAGTCTGTTGATTACTAGACACCCATTCTACCAATGAGTCATAATTCAGACATTCATTTGTTTTTCTTTTGAGACAGAGACTTATCCTGTAGCTCAGGCTGGCCCTAAACTCACATCCTCCCTGCCTTACCCTCACAGGTGTTGAACTATAGCTCTTATCCACCAGGCTTAGTGGTTTTCCTTTTCTTTTTTCTTTTTTTTTTTTTTCGGAGCTGGGGACTGAACCCAGGGCCTTGTGCTTGCTAGGCAAGCACTCTGCCACTGAGCTAAATCCCCAACCCCGGTTTTCCTTTTCATAGGGCTAAACTTCAAGGGAAGAAAATCCAGGCAAATACAGGTCAAAACACACAATTTTAAAACCATCTCTTCTTATACACATAGTTGTTGGATAGGACATACATGATTTTAATTCAGTTTAATTTTGCCCATGGTCTTAGGTTCTCAGTTAACCAAACCAACCAAAGAACATACGTGGGCTGGGCCTAGGCCCCCTCTTCATGTGGGTCCTGAACAACTGGGTCAGGGGCTGTCCCAAGAGCTGTTGCCTGTCCGTAGGGTGTGTTCTACCTGCTGGGCTGCCTGGCCTGGCCTCAGTGGGTGAGGAAGTGCTAACCCTGCAGAGACTTGCTGTTCCACAGTAAGGAAGGTACCCAGGGAGGGGAGGGGATTGTAGGAGGATGCAAAGTAAATTAAAAAAAAAACCCTCAGGTTTTTCACTTTGAGACCCTGTAACATTAGTCTTAAGTTGCAGCATTGGCAGCATTGAGAAGACAGCAGCCAGCCCCTAGCTTTCCAGCCAGGACCAGATTCTGCTATTCTGAGTGCCATGTGTTAGCACAGACAGAACTGTGAGATCCAGTGAGGTAGCATGGTGGAGAGCAACAGAGCACTCCATGGGCTGGTGAGCCCACCGCTGGGCATCAGAGTCTTCTTTGTGAAGTGCACATGCTTGGTAGTGTAGTGTGAGTGGACATTGCCAAGAAGTTCTACCTCCCAGGGGTGCCCAGCCTTCTGACTGGGTTGTCTTACTGTTCTGTGTGATAACTATATGAGCAGATGGGAAGCCTTCTTACACATCAGAAAACCAATATACAGAAAGGCCAGTGTCTTAAGGCTGCAATTCAGGGTCAGAACCCAGGCTTACCTGAACCTGGATAGAGGCAAAGTCAAAGTAACCCCTGCAGACGAGGCTCATACTTGTGGTCCCTGCAGGTGAGCTCCACTATGAGAAACTCTGGACAGGCCCAGGTCCATTTGTGCTACTAAGCTGAATTTCTTGCACCGCTCTTCACTCACAGTTAAAACTTATTCGGTCGGTAAGTCAATGAAGAGTTGTTTCAATGGTAGATGCATGTGTTTCAGACTCAGGTCATACTGAACCAAGATAAATGCCTGAAGTATTGGCCTTCGGCCTTGGGAGTTGGACACTAATACTGTGTCTGTGTGAGTGGAATTGATGTATTCGAGTCATCAGTTAGGAGTGGGGATGTGATTTTCAGAATGCTAGTTAACTATTCAGTTTGAAAGGCTTGTATGTTTTAGGCGTCTCCCAGCGAGAGAGGCAAAGGGCATGCATTCTTGACTCTTAACAATTCAACTGCAATATGTCAGCTTCCAGCAGGAAACCTGATCTGAGTGTTTGCTCCCCGCAACTCCAAGAGTCAATAATTCACCATTTTAGGCTTTGGGCCATTAACACAGAGCAGCTTGAGACTGCATTCTCCATTGATCAGATAAACAAGTCCTTGGTATTTTATTACAAAGTGATGGACCAATTTAGCCATCTTTTCACCAACAATGGGCTTATAGTAGATGTGAAATGGCAAGAGGTCCGATTCCTCAGGGACAAGGAACAAAGGAGCATGAAGCAGAGGCACCTACCATGGACGTCCATCCAGACAAGGAACATATTAAATTCCACCCAGACACTGGGTTGCGATTTGCAGAACAATGATCAGCTTTTTCTCTTTGCTAACTTTTTTTCTAGAATACATTTCAGTGCTTCATTTTGTACTTATAGCATAATTTCATCTTTATCCATCTCATGGAAATAGATTGGTTATATTTGTGTGTTACAGCAAAACAAAACAAACAAATAAACAAAAGAATGGTTTCTTTTATCCCACGCTAGTGCTGGCTACTCTGAGCCCAGCCATGATCTCTCTACCCATCTAGTTCCCAAGGCAGATCGCTGCCATGCCAGTTTCATACAGAGACCTCCTATCTCATGACTCTCTTACTGTGGACTCAATTAAGTTGCCACATGAAAGAACACACCACACAATAACCTCTGATCCAATTGATTAATACAGTTTGCCCATCTAGACAACACAAAATCCTATACACACCCATTCCTTAAAAATAGCCATAACAACCTGTATCTATGCACAGAGAAGAATCTTAACATCTGCCACCATGTTCTCCCAGCTCCTCTCTCTCGCTCTAGCCTCCTCTCCCTCTCTAAAACTTTTCTCCCACCCATCCTTCCTTCTCGTCCAGTGACAGGCCTCGTTCTATCCTGTACCTGCCTTCCTGCATAACGACATCAACCTACCTTTGTGAGTCCTTGATGCATGGTTTAAAGATGGTGTAAGTAAGCAGGTTGTGACTGTCTTTCATGGAGACAGCAGACAGACTGCTCAGATGTAGAGTGAGAAGTGTCTGTATAGAGGAATTGACAAGAGATCATGTGCTTAGCTTTCCCATCATTGCTTCTAAGTGTTTGGGGTTATTTGTCTTCCATGGAGTCCCTAATAACACCGGGGTGGCAGTGTATAGAAACATATCTGTAAAATGAGTGCACAATGGCCACATGTGGCCATCACACACACACACACACACACACACACACACACACACACACACACACAGAGGATAAGCTCATGGCCTCTGCAGCACCTTTTGATGGTTCCTTCTGGCATGCACTATGAATAACCCTGTCAATGGCCCAGGAGTCCCTGCTTTTGGAGGCCGAGCTTGCCTGCAGCTGGCTTCATCTGGGGGCATTGATGCTTGAAGCTTACAGGTGAGGTGGAATAGAGGTAGCTCAGAAGGTAGAATGTTCCAGCAGAGGAGAGGTTCTGAAGAGCAGCACTGCCAACAAATGTCTTCTTAAGAGTAAACTGACAGTATTGATTTTGAGTCTAAATCAAGAGACTAAATGGAGAAAATAATCATGTATGTAGCCACAAGCGTACCAAAACCAGGAGGCGGTATCTGCTGCAGGAGTAGACGTTATTAGCACAGATCTTTGAGATATCTGTAAGTGAAGAAGCAATGAAACCCTGAGGACTCTCCTATGTACCCAGAAATCCCATTATGTACCCAGAATAAAACATCATTGAACAAGTGAAGAAACGAGCCAGAGCCAAGAAAGGTAAGAACCAGGACTCTACCCGGCAGGCCTTGGAGTGACCCGAAATGGATCTGAAATCTATGTATTAGGTGTCTAAGAAAACAGGAGGTCACTCATGAAATAAATGTGGTTACCACACTGAAAAGCCGGATGACCAAACAGATGTGTGAAACAAAAGGGTAATAAGAAAGACAATAAGGAACCGTTAAATCAGCAGGTAGAAGTGCAGACATGAATCCTAGCAGGTGTTCCTGTGTATAGAAGCCGAGAGACAGATCTTAAGGAATGATCCAGAGTGTCACCAGAAAACAAGCTATGGTATGGAGAGGCCAGCGTGTCAGGAGGTGGTTTATACCAAGTAAGCAAAGATTCCCAGGACACAATACAGTTGTACAGATACACAATCCCAGGTCACAAAGCCCAGGGACTCGCAGGTAGCATAGTGAGCAATGTCTTCACCAAACAGTGTAATGGAATTAGAAGAATCCACAGGCAAGGACACACTCTTTCATCGAAGAAGAAGAAGAAGAAGAAGAAGAAGAAGAAGAAGAAGAAGAAGAAGAAGAAGAAGAGAGGAGGAGGAGGAGGAGGAGGAGGAGGAGGAGGAGGAGGAGGAGGAGGAGGAGGAAGAAGAGGAGGAGGAGGAGGAGGAGGAAGACATTGCTGAGGGGGAGGGGGTACATGGCAGTGGGCTGGGGGTTCTCAGCATTCACACAGATGAAAAATCCTCTGTTGAAGAAATTTCAATTCTAGTTAACCAGTGTGGGGAGACACTGCAATCCCAAGGTATGGGCGGAACTCATAGCACTATACCAGTTTGGGACTGTTATCCCAGAGCTCTGTACCCCATCACCCCAGCACTGTGTCCCACTTGCTGTGTCATTCTGATAGTATGTCACCCTAGTGTTTGTCATCCCAATTGTATGCTAACACAGCAATGTGTCACCCCAGCACTGTGCCATCCCAGCACTGTGCCATCCCAGCACTGTGCCATCCCAGCACTGTGTCACTCCAGTATTGTGTCACACCAGCAGTGTCTCATTCCAGCACTGTCACCCCAACACTGTCTCACCTCAACACTGTCACCCCAGCACTGTCTCAATGCAGCTCCATGTCACTCCATCAGTGGAGCTCAATCAGCCATGAGAAGTAGTTTTTGTGGAAGGATGGTTCACTCGACAACTTTTGAATCTTCAAAACGCCAAACCATTTCAGAAAAACTCAACTGAAAATGAGAAAACCACAACATTCAGCAAGCAAATATAACAAAATTCATCCCCCACCAAGGGCAAATGTATAAAACTTCAGCAGAGATGGAGTCAGGAAAATACAAACCTGGGCCAGAAGCAACAGTTAGAAACTGCCAGGGAGATCATAAGAAAGTGGGGTCAACACATTCCCAGAAGAGCTGTGGGCAGGGCTCACAGCAGTGGGCACAAACTGTGAAGGTTTGGGAACTTCCTAGACCAAGAGGGAAAATGGAGCTGACACGAGTTAAGTGTGCATATGGCGGCTTCTAGAACAAGTGTGAAATTAAAGTTCTATCCAACCTGTGGGAATGCAGGTGCCAGGGGGAGAGAGTAGACGAAGAGTGGCTGGTAATAGGCAAATAATGGGTAGGTAGGTAGATGGTGTGATGGTTTCTATATGCTTGGCCCAGGGAGTGGCATTATTAGGAAGTGTGGCCTTGTCGGGGTAGGTGTGTCGCTTGGGTGTGGGCTATAAGACCCTCCCCCTAGATGCCTGGAAGCCAACATTCTGCTAACAGCCTTCTGATGAAGATGTAGAACTCTCAGCTCCTCCTGGACCAGGCCCTCCTAGATGCTGCCATGCTCCCACCTTGAGGCTACTGGACTGAACCTCTGAACATTTAAGGCCTTGTCCTTATAAGAGTTGCCATGGTCATGATGTCTGTTCACAGCAGTAAAACTCTAAATAAGACAGATAGCAAGATCCATCATTATAATGGGACTCATTGTCCAACTGACTAAAAAGCAAGACTGAGTGTCCCAGTGCCAAAGAATAGCACTTTACAGATAAACACCTTATGCACATATAAACAGTACCAGGCAAACATTCATCTAAAACATGCGGCGGCCATGTTTATATCAGAAGTGAGTTTCGGAAGGTAGAGCATTGAAGTGTGTGCAGATTAAGAGGGCCATCTGTTCACAACAAAGGGATGACCCCCATGACTGAGGGCAGCACTTAGAATGTGAGCTATAGGTACAAGGATTCAGAGAAGCCATGCCATCAGATAGGGCTCCTTTATCAAAGTGGTTCCAAGGGTTATTTGCATAACTCTGAACCCTGGAGCTATAAGGTCAGAATGCCAGTGGTGGATTCTGGTGAGAACATCTGTTGGGTGTACCCTCTGACCACATCACTCCGACACTGTCATGCTGGGAATTATGCCTTTGATTTTGGGGGACACAAGTGAATCCACTGTGCACGTGATGTCAAACAGAAGACAGAAGAGCAGTGGCTAGCCTGTGGTCACTGCGAATCTCCAGCTCGGAGGACAGGACACAGGCTCTTTGCTATAGGGTGATGTCCCCCATAGGGGCAGTTCTAATGCATCTGTTAACCTACTCACTGATAGCTTCTAACATTTCAAGTATAAAGATTTCTTAGTGATTCCAATCAAGTTCAGTGGTGAAAGGTCATCGGAGAGAAATTAAGTGTGTAGCAACTCAGTTATTTTAGGAAAGAAATGGGAAGCTATGCTCGCCCTGTGCTGGCCAAGAGGGGCCACTACCAGGTGGCTCAGGCAGAGTTCGGTGACACAAGGAGGTCCTGGGTAGTGTTTCTACTGGTTAGGAAGGTTCTTCTCAAGAGGCTGATGGTGAGTGTTCTCACTTTAACTACCTGCCTGCAGGATGCCGTCCATCTCTCTCTCTAGCTCAGCCTGGAGAGAAGGTACAGAAGAATCCAGACCTGTAGTTACCATACCACAGGGGCAATCCTGTGGAGCAGATGATTGTCCCTCAGCTCTTCATTTCCCACTGCTGTTCTGAGGGTCTTCTCTGGACCTACTATAGCCCCAACCAACCCCAATGTGTGTGGATGATTGCTGGAGCCTCTCTGGAGGTCATCAGTGTTCAGGGTGTTCGTCTGATATTCCTGGGGTGACACCCTGTACCTGCACATGGGAATCTATACCCTTGAAGAGTAGAGGAGGTTGTAAAGGTAACTAAAGCTTTGCATTTGGGAATCCTCAGGAACCAAACCTGACAAGAAGCTTCTGTAATGCAGGGAGCTGTCACCTGTTAACCAGGGAGGGTTATCCACTCATTCCCAGAGACTGAATTCCAGGAGACAGGTGGAGCTAGGATGCTTCTATATCCTTGTTGAGAAGGGACTTGTCAGAGAAGACCAGCCACTCCTTCCTTGGTCTACTGGGTGAGTGATGTCCTCATGACAGCACAATAGAAACCACAGAGTGCTGTGTGTGTGCACAGAAGGTGGGTGTAGGGAGTAGCCGGGACAGGAGGGGGAGGGGAAGGAGGAGGGAGAGGCTTGACCTGTCAGTTACAGCCACAGGCTTCTGCTCCTGAGTTTCCTAAAAAGGATTCTATCCCTGGAGATCTGGTGTATCCCTCACCACCCTGGAACACTTATTTCTGCTGCATTGTTTTTGCTTATCCTGGTAGTCCTGGCTGCGGCCATGGCTGGACTTACTTCTGGGGCTTTGAAGCTAGTCCTGGGCCACTGGCCTACTGAGGGCTGGGACTGCCACCCCGAACTACAGTGTTTCTTCTACTCTGTCTGCCTGACTGTGTGTCTTTCCTTCTTCCTTCATCAGCCCTGGAGTCTGACAGGACTGAGAATTGGTGCAGATGAGGGATCTGTTTTCTCATTCACTCGCTTATTTATGTGTTTTATATATTTTTTAAAAAGGCCTTAAAAATAAACGGCAGGAGCAATGAGGGCTAACCGATGGCAAGGGCAGGCAGCCTGTCTCCTTCTGGGTGGTGGCCGGCTGGGCATCGATCCTCAGCCTCATAATGTAGTCTAATAACGGCTCTATTACCACCGCCCGCCAATTGGCCCAGGCGCCCTCCAAATGAGCCACAAAGAAGCCAGCTTGTCAATATTAATTCCGCCCCGGAGATGACTTGTTACCGGAGAGCAAAGGTGTTCTGGCTGGGGCTGAACAACTTAACTCCTTGTCTCATAAAATTTAAGCTGCTATTGATCGCCTTCGTCTATTGTGTGAAAGATTAAACATGCGTGCTTGCATGCACACACAGGCACCGGCGCACACACACTGGCACACTCGGGAGGCGGCGCCCACACAGGCGCCCGCCTAGATCAGGCAGGCTCAGCCCGGTCTCCCCACCTACCCCGCATCATTCAGCAACTCGAAGCAAATTAAATCAATGAATTCATCCCAGCAGATGGCCACTTTAACACTCAGTTAGCCTTTAGATAATTGAGCGTTGACTCCGGAATCATAAAATGGATGGCTCGTTTGTACGTTTTACTGAAATAGATCGCTGAGGTTAAATAAATGAAATCCCATTTGTCAGGCAGTAATAAATGGGTTCCCCTTCTGCAAACAGCTCTGTTTGGCCTAATAAATACAGGGACGTTACAGCGCTCCTCCCACGATGGGGTTACGGCTTAATGAAATGGTCTTCCCTCTGCTTGTTTTTGCCTCCTCCTGCACCGTGTGATAAGTAGCAAACCAACGAAGCTTGTAATTACAATCTTACAGAAACCCGGCCAATCTGTATATAAATCTCACCCTCCAATTACAAGATGTAATAATTTTGCAGTCAAGCTGGTAATGAGGTCTAATACTCATGCCTGCGATAATCCCCGCTGGATGCTGACTCTATCAGATGTTAGCTTTGTAATTATACTGGCAGAAAATCATTATTTCATGTTCAGCAGAAAAATGAGGTTGGTGGGAAGTTAATTTTCTCTATGCTCTGTGAAGCATAGACAAAATTTTAATGATTTAATCATTATGGTTATCCCTTTTGCAATTGACCCGCGTTACTTGTATAGAAACACTGGCATGCTTAAAAGTCCCTGTTACCCAGTAAAGCTTGCCCAGTATGCAGCTTTTAATGTAAGAATAACTGTACACAATTAAACTATTACCCTGCTGACAGGCAGGACTCACTCCATCTTCAGTTTTTGTTATTTATGTGTGCCGTTCATGGAAATGTTTGTGTCTTGCTCACACAATGACAAATGGCTAATTTATATAAAAAAATTGAATTGTGTTTTCCTCACGAGGTCAGCCCTAACAAAACGGCATCTCAGAGAAGCAACCCAAACAGATGAAGCCTGAGGGTGGGTCTAGAAAGACAGTAACCGTCTGGTAAGACATACAACAACAGTAAACAAATAAAAATGGGTGAAGTGGCATCAGCAGCCTACTTTGGGAACAAAGTTGACTTCTCAATTAGGAGACTAACATTTTTTGACAGCATCGGTGGGCTATTTACAAGCAGTGTACTTTTAAATGTAGTTAAACTATCTGCTAAAGCATGATTTTCTTTTCGTATTTTTGGTGACTCTTTGGGGATGTGGGGATACCTTACAGACAAGCATTCTGCACAAAAATCAGCACAGTTCCTCACAGAGGAATATGCATTGCCATTGGGAGGAAGTGTCTCACAGCAGGCTCTGGAAACAGTGTGCTCTCCCAGGCCTGGGTTCTGTGGCCAAGCTAGCTTTGTTTTGAAAGTTCAAAATGTGTTAGAAGAGTGTCTCTGGTCAGGGAATGTTGCTACCTTAGCCCCTGCTGTGTTCTGCAGCCTTGCTCCAGGCTCTGACTGAGCCCATCCCCACCTAGGACTGGATCTATTGATCTGGGGCAGAGAAAATCAGGTATCAGGAGAGGTATTGTGTCCCTGGTTCCTTGTGTTCCCTTCTTGGAGAAGAAAATCTTCTAAGACAAACTTTACTGTTATACTTCTAAGGACTATCCCTGGTAGACTCTGAGGACTGACAGAGCCAGCTCCTATTCTGATAACAATGAGGGACTGTGTTGTGTCCTGAGAATGAGAAGATTTCATAGCAGAGTGCATACTATGTAAATTCCTCTGTAAGAGTTCCAGATTAGTGGGTCAGCTTTGGGCTATGCCCCAATCTCGGAGATATTGTTTAAATGACAGGTCTCTGCATACAGTGCTACAAGCAGACTATAGCATAGTTCATCTATGAGTTGTGGAAACTTCTGGAAGCATGCTGTCTGTCACACCCTGCCTGAAACTAAAGCAATTCTGGCTCATTTGGTGATTAGAGGTGATGGGTTCCTACCTTATCAAACGTAAGAGTGAAGAATTCTAACTCCTTCTTCCTGAGCATCCCGTCCAGCTCCATCAGGATGTGTCCCCGTTTCCTGTAAAAAAAAAAGCCACAGTTCCTACATTTTAGAAAACAGCATGTTTACCACCATTCCTTCATCCCCTTATATCTCCTGGCACCATATATTTTGGGGAATGACTAGATAAATCAAAGAGGCCACATCCAGGCTCTGACTGAGCCCATCCCCACCTAGGACTGGATCAATTGATCTGGGGCGGAGAAAATCAGGTGTCAGGGGAGATATTTTGTCCCTGGTTCCTTGTGTTCTCTTCTTGGAGAAGAAAATCTTCTAAGACAAACTTAGTAGATGCCATGCTCAGGACCTGAGGCTTCTGTTTCAGTCAGCTTGAATAACTGAGTGTAGTCAGTGAGAAAAACCACAAGAACAAGTACATGTAGCAAGCAGGGGTTTAGGCTCGCATGGGACAGAGCACAAGGCTTAGACAGGAAAAGGCAGGGGGCTCACAGGGCACAGGGTTCACAGGGGACAGGACTGACAGGTCACAAGAATCACAGGAGACAGGTCACAGGGAGCACAGGGACTAGGTCTCACAAGACATGGGGCTCATAGGGCTCAGAAAGGACATGGATTGGGGGGACAGGACTCAGGGGGACATGGCTTTTGCTTTTAGGATTTTAGGTAGAAGCTGAGTTTGGTTGGGAGGAGCCCTCTGCTCTGTTCCGATTGGATATGGACCCCACACTCAGACCCTGCAGCAAGAAAGACTTGAACTGTCTCTTCTCTGCTGTCTGTCACCCTAGCAGAACACAGGGATCTAGGTACTTGGGGACACTAGGAAATGAGGTAGTTTGTCAGGTTTGGGAAGCCAGGTTCTGCCCCCCTGTCCCTGCAAAGCATGCTGCACTAGGATGCTTTACTGGTCAGACAGACAGACAGACAGACAGACAGACACACCCTCACCCCTGTTCTCTCATTCCACATGCCACACCGCACACAAGTACACCCCAAGTCCCACAAATATACCCACATATGCTATACCTTACATGTCTTCCCCAAGTCTCGAAACCCTCCGAATGAACACTGGTTTTCAGCTGAATCAGAACACGCCCAGGTGCGCTGGCTGGGAAGCCTTTCTGTCTCTGCACAGCTCTTGCCTTCTCTGTTCCCCACCTCCAGTCCTTCCTCTGCTGCCTTCTCCAAGGGTAGCCAGGACAACTTGATCTACAGCTCTCTCCTGGTCTTCCTCATCGGCAGTTAATCCCACCCATTCCAAACGTTAGAGGAAAGACGCTCTAACCACCCCTACCACCGGACACTGCAGCGTGACGGCACATAGTAAGAAATGCTCCACTGCCTCTATTGCCTGCGCTTGCTCCATGGGTGGGAAATTCTATGATTTGTCAACACCAAGTCTCAAATGGAGGGGTCCCTTTGTCCCCTTGTCTCCCTGGAGTGGAGAACCTGAAAGAGAAGACTTAGTGTTGGACCTCTTGATGCCTGGTCCCATGAGCTGGGGGGCACACTGCATCCAAGCCCACGCTGAGAAAGAGACTTAACACTAGGCCAGGTATCTCACCAGACATGAAGCTCGCCCCACTTAACGTAGGTAAGGCTTTCATTCGTTCCTCTAGCAACTAAGAAATTATGAGATCCTCATGGTTAAGCAGCTATTTTTCTACATGCCCTGGTTTTTTATCTTCCTTTCTTTAAACTCTGACAGAGGCTAGAGAGATGGCTCAGCAGATAAGCATCCTTCCTGGCCTTTCAGACACCGGCTTAGTTCTCAGAACCCGTGTTGGAGAGGGGGTCATAATCGCCTGTAATTCCAGTTAGATCTAGGACCTTTGATGTCCTCTTTTGGCCCCCATGGGCACCCACATACATATAATATACATACACCCACCTATGGATGTACATGTGATTAAAAATGTAGCAATTAAAGTGCGGTCAGAAATGCAGTTTTGAGTCTTGATAGATTTCCAAACTCATTTAATTAAATATTTACAGCATAGTCTGGCATGAAGTATTATATACTAAGTGTCAAGAATGTATGGTCTCCACCTTGTTTGGCAAGTCTTGGGTTTAAGGATGAGATTTAAGAAGGCGAAGGGACATCTGTTTATGACTAATATCTTATGCATCTGTCACAAATGTGGCCAACCCCACCTCGTGCTTGGGAGGCCTGACCTCCCTGTCTTTGCCCTGCTCTACCTGTGTTTACAGGTTTTCATGGGTAGCTTTGATGACTCGGTTTCTAAATCTAACGTGTTAGGACAACAGAGAGTTTGCACAGTCGTACAATAGGGTTTTTCACAGTGTGTCCTCTATAGCATCAACAGGCCATAGCTCTACTGGACCACACTCCTTCAGTACTGACCTCATGCTCTGAAATACACTCCTGTCCTTTGACAAGAGCTAGAGGCTTTCTTCATTTTCTTTTAGCCTCTTTGCCAAATTTTAAGTCGATTTTCTGCCCCAAAGTTACTTAACACTTAAAAAAACATTGCTTCAAGATGAAACCTCCTGTATGCCCCGGCACCACGTGCAGTTTCGGTGTGTTATCCTCCCACACAGACTCAGAAGGGAGCATTTTTGGATTGCAGGGTGATTTGAGAAAATTCTAAGCCCTTTTGATATCACAAAACATGTTAGAGCAGCATGCAAGGTGTTTACAAAGACCCAGGCGCCTGCCCTGGGGGCCGCGTTTCCAGACACCAGGTGTTTCCAGATGCTTTTTTGGATCTCTGGATGCTTGGTGGGCATGTTCCCCATTCTTGCTTCCTGACCTTTTCCAGATCTTTCTGAAGCTTCCCTTCTCCTTCATTGCCCGACTGATGTCTGTCCATGTTGACAGATCCCGAGGAACATCACAGACGGCATTGCTCTTTCTGGTCAAGCAATAATGAAGTCCCTTCACTTTATACTTTTATTTGTTACTATTTTGAAGCTTTGCATTTTTTGACTAATGCTTCCCAGTTTCTGTTTGTCCTCCAGGGCTAGCAACAGGTAGCTTAGCCTCTCTCCTCTGCGCTGACATCACCAGACCTCACATGTAGTATGGCTGTACTGTATTTGTGCCTTGTTTACTCTACTTAGTATCACACCCTCCAGTTTTATTGGTATTACTGCAAGTGACATAATTTCCTTTTTTTAAAAAAAAACGGGATAATATTTCACTATGCATATATGACAGTGAAACCAGTGGTTCTGTCACCCCCTATCAGGCTGTTAGTTGACAGACTCCCTGGCTGGTGCTCAGAACATTAGTGATGGATAATCAAGTTACTTTTGGCTCTCTGGTATTGTGAACAATGATTTAGTGAGACAAGAATGTGGTCATCTCTTCTGGAAACTATTTCCATAATGGCTGCCTTAATTTTCACCCCACCCATAGTGTGTGTGGCTCCTTTTCCTCCATGCTTAGCAGTGCTCACTGTCTTTTGTTTTCAAGGTTAGTCTGCCTTATCAACATGAGTTAATATTTCGTGTGTGTGTGTGTGTGTGTGTGTGTGTACACGTGCATGTAAGCATGTGTGTTTCATGTGCGTGCAGGTTTTCGTGAATGTGAATATGCATGTGTTTGGAGGCTAGAACAATTTCCTGTCAGTCCTCAGGCAGTGTCCATGATGTTGATTGAAGCAGAGTCTCTTCCTGGCCTAGAACTTGTCCAGTGTGTTAGGTTGGCTGGCCAGTGAGCCTAGGGATGCACTTGTCTCTCCTTCCCCAGTACTGGGTTTGCTAACATGCACGTTATACTTTTTACTTTTTACATGGGTTGTGGTTATACTCATGTCCTCATGCTTGCAAGATAAGCAGTTTGTCAGCTGAGCCCTTATTCTCACTGTGACTTTGACCTACATTCTCTTAGTGATGCCAACATTGAGTGTCATTCCTTCAACTCTGGTCATTTGCATGTCTTTTATCTTTGCTCCTCATTAATCAATGTTTTTCTTGTTGTTGTTTGCTATTGAACTGTTTTCATTTCTTACACATTTTGAGTATGAACTCCGCTTCAATGTGAGCTTGCAAATGTTCTCTCTCATTCTCATTTGGGAATAAACTCTGTTTAGATGTGAGCTTGCAAATGTTCTCTCCCACTCTCTAGATTTTCTTTACTCTTCTGTCTTTTGCTGTGCAGAAGTGTCTTAGTCTGAAGCAAATGTTTGCTTTTCCCCCCAGGATTCGGGGGGTTGTTACCTATAATAGTAGTCTTGTCTATCTCTCCCTTATACTTTTTTCCAGTGGCTCACAGTTTGGAGACTTAGGTTTTAGTGTGTAATGTCTATCAAGTTGGATTTTATATGTGACACAAGGTAAGGGTCTCATCTTGTTCTGCGTGTGACGATGTGGCTCTCCTAGCACTGCTTATCGAATTGCTGTTTAACATGTGTGCTGCTGGCAGCATTGTCAAAGGTCAAGTCCCGCTGCACTGCCCTAAGCCTGACTGGTTCTTACATCTGTTTCTGGGCTGGAACCATCCTATCTGTCAGAGCTTCCTACTGGATCTTGAAATCATGCAATACACTGTATTCTTATTACCTCAAATATTCTTCCTGCTTTAGGTCTCTTGTGACATCACGAAGATCTATTTTTAGATAGATGACTTCCTCCTCCCCTCTTCATCCTCTTCCTCCTTCTCCTTCTCCTCCTCCTCCTCCTCCTCCTTCTCCTCCTCCTCCTTCTCCTCCTCCTCCTCCTTCTTCTCCTTCTCCTTCTCCTTCTTCTTCTTCTTTTTCTTTCTTCTTCTTTCTTCTCCTTCTCCTTCTTCTTCTCTTCCTCCTTATCCTCCTCTTCCTCCTCCTTCATTTTGTTTCTTTGTTTCCCCCCACCCCCACTCTCTCTCTTCTAGATTCTTTCAAAATATATGGAGGTTTTTAAACAGGTAGTGCAGCGAGGCAAATATCACTTGAGGCAATGTATCAGCCTTTAAATATCATCAAACTAAAGAGATATAGTCTGATCCCCACAGTGCCAAAATTGTTGGTGACTAATGCCCCTTCTCTCTTTGACAATACCTTCATGTCTCCTTCATGCCAGAGGGATAGTGCCTCTGGTTATAGAACTCACAGTTCACAGCTCTTTTACTTGAGTATTGAAAAAGTGCTGGGCCTCATCCTTCTGCCTTCAACTTTTGAGCTAAAAAAAAAATCAGCTGTCGTTCACGTGGTATTTCCTGTAATCATGAATAGGCATCCCCTGCAGTCATGAGTGTGTGTCTTCTGCACTCATGACTGAGCTCTGAAGTCATGAGTTCTCTGCAGTCCTGGGTAGTGTTCCCTGTGGCAATGTTCTGCTTGCCTCAATCATCTTTCCTTATATTTGTGTTTGTTCTTTACTGTTAGATGCATCTCTGTGTTATTCTTGAATGTTTCTGTTTGTCTCTTGTCTCCTGTGTCTGGTTTGTGTTTGATCATCTGGGAGGTATAGAAACAAGTCTTGCTTGAATTCAGAAGTCTTCATTCTCTGCATCTTTAAATATTTCTTAACTTGTTTCCTTTTTCTTCTTGTGTCCCTCTGAGTTCTTAAGGGCTTTGATGTTGAGTCTTATACTGTTGCATAGGATCCAGGATCTCTCCATTAAAATTTGTCTGTCCCTCTCATTGAGAGTGGGTGTGTGTGTGTGTGTGTGTGTGTGTGTGTATGTGTGTGTGTGTTGCATGTGTGCATGTTTATACATGCCTCTGGACATATGAGTATGTCAGAGACAACTTTGTACACTAGAATTTGTCTTCTGCCTATAGACAGGGCCTCTCTGCTACTCACCCCTGCTCATGCTAGGCTAGTTAGACCATCAGCTTCTCAGATTCTTATGACTCACTCCAATCTTCTGTAAGAGCACAGTCATGGTCTTGCACTACCATGCTGGGCTTCACATAGGTTCTTGGGACCTAATTCAGGTCTTCAGGCTTACAGAGCGAGTGTTTTACCTATTGATGAATTTTTCCAGTTCTCTATTCACTTACTGTGCTCTAGCTTTTCCTGGGTCAGATTGGATACATATTATTAAAATCTCCTCCCATTCCTTCCTCATGAACTTGGCTCTTCAGTGGAGCCTATCTACCCAGTGTTCTACCCTGTGGTAATCCATCCAGTGTTCCACCATGGGATGATCTATCCATTCAGTATTCCACCAGCTGATGATTCATTCATTCAGTGTTCCAACAATCCAGCGTTTCACCATGTGATTTACCTACATGGGAAGATTTTTACAGATCTGGTGTTGTCACTCTCTGAATTCCATTTGATCTCCTTTTGACATAGCTCTCTGTCCATGGAGAGATGCAGAGGTGTGAATTTCTGACCATGGGTTTCAGAGTATTGGTTGGAGAGATCATTGCTTTCTCGGTCAGGCAACTGTGTAAGCTGTGGTAAATTGAAAATGGAAACTGTACCCGACCTGGGCTACTCTCACACTGATGCTTTCAATTCTAAATTTTGTAAAACAGCTTCTTAATGATGGGCCTGAACAGGTAGGTGTATGTTGAGGGAGGTATGTTTCCTTTGATTCCCATGTTATAAGAAACTGAATTCAAATCATTCTGTTGAGGTAGTTTTCTCACTAATTAAATGTAAAAGATGCCAACAAATGCTGACCACACACCTGACAATGGGACTTTGTTAATTTCTTGAAAGAAGAGAGGGGACCTGGCTAGAAAGTCTCCTGAATGCAAGGAAGTCTGGCCAGTAGGGGAGGGCATCGACATAGCCCTGTCTGTCCAATGAGGAAGGTACTGTCCTCATAGAACAATACAAGATCAAATCTGTCACCCATGAAGGAAGGGTAAAAGGTACTAGGAGTGTTCTAGAAGTTAGTGTGATGGGGTTGGGGATTTAGCTCAGCGGTAGAGTGCTTGCCTAGCAAGTGCAAGGCCCTGGGTTCGATCCCCAGCTCTGAAAAAAAAAAAGAAAATAAAAAAAAAAAGAAATTAGTGTGATAACTCCAGCCACACAGGAGGCTCCTTGGGTTAATGAAGTGATACCTGGAGGGGAGAGAACTGCCACAGAGGCTGCCTAGACTAGGCCCAGTCTGCTTTGGTTTACAGAAGTGCATCCTGGGTCTGGGGAAGGGGGAGCAAAGTCATTAAAACAATGAGCTGTATTTTTAGGACTTTCCTAGTTACCTAGAAATTAAGCACAATGCTCTCACATTCCAGAATACGCTGCTCCAGACATCCTTCTACTTCCACAGCATCGGTGACCCTCCTGTCACCCTGTCGCAGCTCCCTCAGGGTTCACTGTGTTGTCCACTAAAGCCTCACAGTCTACATCACCCCAGGTTTAAACACATATGTAAAGCTGTATGCTGCTGTTAAAGCAGAGCTGAGCACGTGGGATCTCTGTCCATCATCCTCCCAGAGTCTCTAGCAGGCAAGGCTCTCTCTGCCACCTCCATGGCTTTCCTTCTGGGATCTCCTTTTGTTGGCATCACCTCTGCAGTCTTCTTCAGACTGCTCCACTGACTTGCAATATGCATTTAGGTTCTCTGGACATGATTCCTTGACTTTGAAGGTCTCTTTTCAGTCCTGAGTGATGTGAGATATATGTGTGTGTATATATATATATATTCTAACATATACACACATGCCATCTGCTTGACAGTGTGGGGGAGGAGAACATAAAGGTAATGACTTCTTCTAGAATTTTAAGGGAGGATCTTTTGCCATCTTTGATTTTGATTTCTAGGCTTTTAAGTTTTCTGAAGTCAATCTCGGAGAATATCCAGAAACAAGTAAGTTGATGTCTAGGAATTGCTTTTATCTCCAACAGTAACCAAAGCCTGCAGGCCAGTAAGGCAAACGGACACTGAACAGTTTGTATGTCTGGTTAATTTATGATAAAGGTGACAATAAAAGCTGAATTAGCATCCAATTATAAACATTTGACTGCATACAAGGAGCACAGATTCCAGATATAACAAGACAGGGACTTGTTCAGTGGTCACTCGGCCTGTTGACTCTGGTTGGATTATGTCTGGTTTTAAAGTGAATCCCAGACTGTCTCTTCTGCCATGACTGAGGAAGATTGGGCTACAACAGAAGAATAGAAAATCCAGGAAGTGTGCCTCATACAAGAGATCATATCACACCTCTTTTCTTTAGTCATATGTCTCTTAACCAAACTAAATGTAAACAACTTCTTTGTCTTACAGCAGGGTTTTGAGGTTATCTTGGGATAGATGTTGCTTTTCATTCCAGCACAGGAAGTGACAGCAGCCGCATTGCTGTGTGATATGTCTAACCGCTGAGGTGAACAGCTCTTGTCGTTCTGTTTCCAGACTTGGGGGAGGAACTTGGTGGTCATAAACCCTCCAAAACTCAGATGTCCTTTGACCTCAGTGTCCCCCCAGTATTTCTGAGCGTAATACATGTGATATCACTCTTATGCCTATGAAGACAGACGAAGACTCATTCTGTGAAACAGGGGCCTGATGTTGAATACAGGCGAGTAAAAAAGCACCTCTTAGCTCAAAGCTCCACTGAGCATCATTGAGATGCTGTCCGTCAAACCCTGGCCCAGCTCTGACACCAGCACAATCCATTTATTGGAACTTTTAGTCACACTTGGTAAATTTGGCAGACAGTGTCTCTTCCTCCCAATTTCACTGCACTCCAGCTCCAGGCCCTCGACCCTAGTCAGATGGCTTTTTGTGGCCAGATCTAATCAGTATTGAGTTGGACAAGGAGGGCCCTTTATGCATCGGATGTTGGGACAAGCGCAGGCCTGCTGTAGATCACTTCAATAAACAACCTGAGATTCAATTACAATGCCAGGCCAGGCTTTTATCTGGAAGTGACATCATTTCAATCAAAATGTAAAATAATACAACCCGGTAGTTGCAGGAGGTGGAGACGGGACACAGATGGTCGCGCTTAGTCATTTCGCAAAGGGAGTGGGGGAGCGGCTTCTTTGCTCTGCAAGGGCCCCAGTCCCCAACAGATTAGAATTGGAAAGACTGAAACTGTGGTCTCTGGTGCAGCGTACAGCCTCGTGCAGCATTTGCCTTTGTTCATTTAATTAACAAAAGCGTGAAATCTCCCCACTGGCAGCTTTCTCCCGCAGCTTCTCTTGTTTTTCCTTCTCCCGAGCAGGCTTTTATTCATTTCATTTGTCTCCTTTGAAATTGTTCTAAAGGTGATGTCTTTAAAGACCTGCAAACCATCATGAAAAAGAAAATACAATTCAAGCACAAATAGGTAGACTACCTACTGTGTGAGCTGTGAAAAAGAGTGGTCACAGCCATTCCGTCTGCACAGCGCTTTCATAGCTGTGTCTGTAGGTATGAGACACTTCCAGGTCCCGGGGATAGTAGCCCCAAGACTCCTTGCTTCATATTAGGTGATAAAATGGCAGATGAAAACCAAAGGAAGCAAAACAGGTGGCCTTTCAGAAAGGGTTTAAGGCGGTGTCCCTGGGTTCTGGTTGTTGGACTATTGACACCAGCCCTTGAATGACCCACTGCAGTTAATCAATAAGCACACTGTTTTTACTTGAATTCTATTTAGTTCATAGAAATCAATCATTTTAAAAAGGAAATAATTTATTATTCATCAATATTTTTGACTGTCCTATATAGTCAAGCAAATCAGTGAGGAAAAACTGACTTGAATGGGGGCTGAAATGAAATCACATCACATAGCAATTGAGCAGAGCACTACATGGGCTGTATGTGCACTGTATGTGATGTATGTGCACTGTGATGGACTGCATGTGCACTGTGGTGTGTTGTATGTGTGCTGTGATGGACTGCATGTGCATTGTGATGGACTGCATGTGCATTGTAATGTGTTGTATATGCACTGTATGTGCACTGTGATGGACTGTATGTACACTGTGGTGTGTTGTATGTGCGCTGTGATGGACTGTACGTGCATTGTGATGGACAAGGTAACTAATCAATTTGTTATGTTCTCTTGTTATTTAAAAGGGCTATGATGCCCAATGTTGAGAGTGATTAGTTTTCTATGAAGGAAGGGGGAGAACGAAGGGAACGAGGAAGGAGAAAGGTGGGAAAGGAGAGAGAAGAGAGAAATATGAGGAAAAGGAGAGGACAGAGAGAGAAAGAATACATTTTTTTTTGAACTTGCCCTTTAGAGACTGGGGAGAAGCTCACTTGGCAATATGCCTGCCATGCAACATGAAGACTAGCATTTGGATCCACAGAACCCATGTAAAAATCCAGGTAACATGTAACTTCAGTGCTTGAGAGAGGGAGCAAAGACAGGTGGATCCCTAGAACTCATTGTCTAGCCAGCCAAACCGAATTGATGACCTTTGTATCAGTCAGGGTTCCCTAAAGGAAGAGAATTGATAGAACAGATACATCTATATGGATATGGGTATGTGCATATGTGTACGTATGTATGTATACATTAAAAGAGGATTATTAGAGTGACTTAAAACTGTTGTCTGAGTGGTCCAACAATGGCTATTTACTTACAGAAAGCCCAAGTATCTAGTAGTTGTTCAGTCTACAACAATGAATGTTTTAGTAGTCCTAGTCTAGTAATGGAGTCTTAGGGAAGTCTTTGGTTTACATTGAGTTTCTATTAACTTCTAAGGAATGCCTCAGCAATGGGATAGATTCCTCAGTAGTGTGTGAGAGAGGGCCAGCAGACAAAAAGCAAACGCTTCCTTTTTAACATATCCTCCTTTGTGTACTGTCATCAGAGGTGTTGCTCAGACTTAGGGAGATCTTTTGACCTGAGTTGAACAATCAAAGGAATCTTTCCCACCCTTTCCCAGATCAGTATCAGTTGATTCTAAACATAGTCAAGGTGGCAACCAAGATTAGCCCTCACAACCTTCAACAGCTCAAAAATTAAAGGTGGAGAGTGAACCAAATGTCAACATCTGACTCTCATGCAAATGCACACGCCTACACTAACAAGTACATACACACGAACAGGTGAGACCTAAAAAGTACTATAGGGGTGCACTCTAATGTGGTCTCTTGTGAATAAGATAACTCTCCTTAATCTGTCTGAGCTGTATGTGGGCATTAAGGATTTGACTGAGATTAGAGATGATGCATCATTATCTGAAGAGGGAACTATTGTCTCCAACACTGGTTTAGAGGCTGAGAGACCCAAGGGCTTGGGAGTCTTTGTGTAACAAAGATTGAAGCAATGACAAGAACTTCCTCCTTTTCCAGTTCCAAACCATGGGGCACAATCACTGAACATAGCAGAACCAGCTCTGGACTTAAGTTGGAGAAACCAAGTGAGATACTGGAAGGGAGAACGGAAACATATCTAGAAACAACTATAGCAGATCTCAAGCTTTTTCTTGTCTATTTTTATCCTGGAAACCAAGAGTGCCTGAGAGAGTACCAACAAGCTCGCTGCCATACTTCGCAAAGGGGACCAATCTGCCCATAGTAATTACAATCTGAAGATTTGTAATCTGAGCTTGAGAATAAACTGGATGGCTAACATTTTGATTTTTGTCATCTTCTGGCATACATTGTTGTTTAGGGGCTAATGGTAGGACCAGTAGCAACAATGATGATAATGAGTGAGAACAAGAGCTAAGATAGGCAAACCAAGAGCATTTTCAAGAGGATGCAACCAGGGGCTGGGGATTTAGCTCAGTGGTAGAGCGCTTACCTAGGAAGCGCAAGGCCCTGGGTTCAGTCCCCAGCTCCGAAAAAAAGAACCAAAAAAAAAAAAAAAAAAAAAAAGAGGATGCAACCTGAGGCCTTCAGTCTGAGGTCCTGTCTGCATGGTTTGATGTGAGCCTCATGGCCACTTAGGGACAGACACAGATGCCAGAGCCAGGCTACAATGTCAAGACCTGAGTGATATCAACTCTGAGAAGCTATGTGAGATCAGATGGTTCTTATCATAGCATTGCTACAGTAGCTCCTTAAAATGCCTGGGACACTTTGACCTTAGCTCTCAGGGATGGACAACTCTACCTTGATGACTTCCCAAATGCAGCAGAGGTGTTATAAAGCAGGGGAATTTCAAACCCTTGACTTACCAAATATTCATGTTCACCCTCTTCTGTTTCAGAATGGCATCAAAGGCCCAGATTCTGAGTAAATTAATAGGTTCTGTCAGAATTGGGCTCATTTGAGGTTGTGTATTGAGTGTGCCCTTTTGCTTTCACTTCTATCTACCACTCCTGCACTAAATGCTTAGTCAAAACTCCTGGTATGAGATCTGAAGAGAGGAAGGGTTTATTTTGGTTTACAGTTATAGAACCTTCAGTCCAGAATTAACTGTTGATTCTGGGCTTGTGAGGAGGGAGGACGTCATGATGGCATGATGCTGCTCATGTAATGTGATCAGAAAGTGCGGGAGGAAGACAGGATATAGCATCCAGGACTCTTTATATGTAACCTTCTTCCTTATTCAGGCCTCACCTACTGAAGTATCTAGACCCTTCCATAGCAGTGGCATTAGCAAAGGGCTAAGTGTTCAATGCATGGGATTCTTTAGGGGAAATTTCACATCCAAACCCCAGTGAAATCTTTCCCAACATGATAGGTACAGGAAGGCAAGTGAGCCACAGTTACTGGCAGCCATTTGTTTCTTCCTCTTAGGGTCCACACCACAAGGTCAGCCCAAGCCCCTGTGCATCCTATTAGTTGTGTCTTCTCTCAGTGTCCTCCTCTCCAGGCCAACACAGTTTCATGGACCAATCTGTCCAGGCCCCCTTTTTGTTCCTTTTTTATTCAACTCTCCTTGATCCCATTGGTGAAACCCAGCCTGTCACATTGCAGGAGCCAACAACATTTAGCCAAGCCTTTCAAGAGTGGACACAGGTAGTAGGCCTGTGACCATGCCTAGTAGACATACCCAACAGTGATCATGTGAGTACTAGTCGAGGGCTACCTGTTGTTCACATGAATGTGCTAATCACATGTTATATTTTAGTTGTATGAAATTTGGTGGCCATAGGCTACAGAATTACCACACACTATTATAGGAGTCACATGATATGTATCATATGGGATGCAGTGGTCAAATGATGCAGACTAGTGATGTGATATCATGGTGACACTCATGGTGACACTCATCCACAAATACATAATCCAGAAGACAGCAACTCCAGATGTCAAAATCCAAAAGCCTGAAATCTCTCAGATCTGACATCTGTAAATTTAAGATCCTGCAGTTCACAGGACTATGGATTCCCAACAATCAGAGTATTGAAATCAAGTCCTAAACTATAATGCCCATAGCAATAACCCCAAGACTACAGATGATGGGTGGACTGAAATCTGGGAATAGGGATCACTATTTGATAGAGGGACAACACATTTTAACTTATATAGAGTACTTTTTTCCTACAGGAAGAAAGTTCCTGGAGGTTGCCTGGAGAAGCCCAAAGAGTGGCTGACTGGATGTTAACAACTGTATCCAGGGACTGTAATACACTCACATAGCTATTCCTCCGCGCCACCACTATTCATCCTCACCAACTTTGGTCTCCTGCAGCGTGTGAGGAAGGGATAAGCAGTCAACTACCCACCGACCAACCAACCCAACCAACAAACCTACCAGTCAACCAATCAACCATTCAACCAAGTAACCAAGCAATCAGTCAACAAAACAATCAACCAGTCAACCAAACAACCAACTAGTCAACTAACCAGTGAACCAATCACCAACCAGTCAGTGAACCAACTAACCAACCAACCCACCAACCAGTCAACAAAATACCTACCCAACAACCAGTCAATCAACCAGTCAACCAATCAACCAGTTAACTAACCAACCAACCAATTAACCAAGCAACCCACCAACCAGTCAATTAAACACCTACCCACCAGTGAACCAACAAATCCAGCAACCAGTCAACCAATCAATCAGTTAACCAGCCAGCCAGCCAACCAACCAACCAACCAACCAACCAACCAACCAAGCAACCCACCAACCAGTCAATTAAACACCTACCCACCAGTGAACCAACAAATCCAGCAACCAGTCAACCAATCAATCAGTTAACCAGCCAGCCAACCAACCAACCAACCAACCAACCAACCCACCAACCAGTCAATTAAACACCTACCCACCAGTGAACCAACAAATCCACCAACCAGTCAACCAATCAATCAGTTAACCAGCCAGCCAGCCAGCCAACCAACCAACCAACCAACCAACCAACCAACCAACCAACCAACCAACCAATCAACTAAATACCCACATAACCAACCAGTCAACCATCCAGTCAACCATCAGACCCCCTCCGACAGTCAAAGAACACAAGGACACAACAGAACAAATGGTACCAACTGACAAAAGAACTTCACCCCAAAATCTCTAGTGAGTACAGACACAAAGATACTCATCTAGTGGTAGTAGCAGACTCCAAGAACAAGTCAATAAAGGTTCTCTCCCTGATATAGTTGGATTTATTCTCGAGATGTATGAGTGTTCTAACACAGATAAGTCAGCAGTGGAATAGATGACATAAAAAACCCAAAGAACAAAATCCTGTGGTCATTTTCATAGTTGCAGGAAAAGTAGCCAATAAGACTCAGCATTCATTCATGACAAAACCCTTGGAAGGACATGCTGCAGCATGATCTTATAAAGTAAGATTATAAACTTACAACCCATATCAGACAGATGGGAAGGGCTGATAGCACATTTTCAAAGGCTAGGAACAAGACAGGAGTGTCCACTCTCGCCTATCTTGCTCAACATGGCATTGGGAGTTTTAGCCAGAACAATGAAAAGGAACACATGTAGGAAGGAAAAATCAAATCACCCCTGTTTGCAGAGGTGAAGAAAGTGTGTCTGTATATGGGACTCCATTGTAGGACTTTCAACTTGCAGAACCAAATCAGCACAAGTACAAGTAGGTTAGTTTGCAGTTTTTGATCTCATGTTATCTCACAATTAGGCCTTTTGTCCACTTTGAGCTGATTTTCACACAAAGTTGTAGGCATTAAGCTTGAATCTTCTATGTGTCTTGGACACTTTGGACAAGAATAAGTTAGCTGTAAATGGATGGGATGATTTCTGGTCGTGTTATTCTGTTCCATCAATCTATTTTGAAGACAGTGCCATGCTGTTTGACTCATGACAGCTTATATCTCAGAAATCAGAAGGTGTGATGCCTTTGTCTTTGTTCACTTTGGTCAATTATACCATTGCAATTTTGAAGTCTTTTAAAAGTAATCTTCATATAGGTTTTAATTAAAATAAAACTACATTTATATATATGTAGGGCACATGGACCATGCCACCAGATGGGCATGGGACTGGTCAGGTGGAACATGCTTAAAGTCCCAGAACCTCAGAGGTTTGAGACAGCAAGAGAAGGGCTGTTGCTTCTCTTCTTGTATGCCTGAACATACTCATGATCCTTAATGAAGGTGACCATGAGCTGTCAGTCATGTAACTCAGCACCTGGAACATTTCTTCATGCTAATGAAGCATCTGACTAGCTTTAGCATTCAGCCAATAGCCTTCCTTTCCTGGAAATTTTCATGCCCTTCCCTAAAATTATATAAGTATAATCCCCGGTTCACCTTGAAAAAAGTGTATGTGTTAAATCTATCCCTCAATGAGGAAATATGGACAAGCAAAGATCATCTCAGAGAGCTGCTTCATTAAAGATCACCATGGGAAGACCTTTACCTAAACAAGCCATAACACCAAGACTCCCGAATAAGGTTTCTCTCTTCTCCTGTCTTTGCAGCACTTGACACTCTCCATCAACTAGACCGTGATCTTACTGGTCCAGGGTTCTGCTTTTCCCTTCTGTTCTGGTATGCAGTGGTTTTTGATGCCCTGAGGGAAAAAGTGGATCGCTGACTTCCATTCCAACTTCCTCTCTGGGTTGGTGTACTGGTGGTGCTTGGACACCTTGAGAAGAGACATGGAACCACAGCATTCATCTCAGACCCCACTTTTGCCTTGCAGCCTGGTGTGCAGTGGCATATGATGCCCCAAGGGGAAACTTCAACTGTTAACTCCCAGGCCTGGACTTTGCCTTGTCCTCCCTGAGCAGCTTCCAGACACTGACAGAGGAGAGACAGAACATGGGACCACATATGTATGTATGTATATATAAATACAGCCTTCTGGATCTGTCTTGCTTTGCTTGGTGTATATGTTTTTGGTACTGACCACTTTGTAGCATTCTTGTATACCAATACTAATATTCCTGAGAGAGAAATCAAAGATGATGTTCACAGTAAGGACTAAAAGATAAAATACATAATGAAAGCACGGTAATAACGTTGTCTACAGCGAAAGCTGGGAAATTGCTAAAAGAGATTCATAGGACAAAGACAAGGAAAGATGTTCACATCACACATTTGAATAATCACCATTCTTCCTATTTAACTAATATGAAATTTAAATGCCACACTGTCACCATGATTTACAGATTCGATGTGGTCTTCATCAAATTGCCAGTGACTTTTTTCATAGAGCTCCCATGGGAGCATCAAAGCCCCTTGATATTGACACTGTTCTGGTCTTGTTTAAGTAGTCATTTCCAGGAAAAAAACTGTTTAATGGTGGACTTCCTGTTATTCTGGCTTTTCAAATATTTCTGCTCTGACTTTCACAATGTTCCCTGAGCCATAGACAAAGGAACTATGGTGTAAATGTACTCACTGCCATTGTTCTTGCCAGTGGGTTCTTCAATGGTGATATCAATGGACACGCTAGTAGGGAAGGATAAAAATGTCACTTGGTCCTACCCCCACACAAAGAACATGCAGACAACTAGGTGAGCAACTGTCCAGAGAGGGAGAATTATCCTCTTCAAAGGATGGGTCTTATTACTGGTTATCAACACAAAGTGGTCCGCCCTGAAATCATAAACACACAACAAAAACAGACTCAGTAGTTTGAGCTTACATATTTTTGCATGCATATATACACATATATGTGTATACAACAATAGTAGACAAAGTAAGAGAGACTATTAATTTCAGAAGGGGCATGGAGGAGTTGGAAGGAGTAAAGAACAAAGTACAGTGATGTAAATCCATTTGTACTAAAAACATATATGGAACTTTAAAAAGACCCCAGGATTCTAAGGCAATGTCGACCAAAGTGTGCAACGATGGTGACATCACATCTCCTAGTTTCAAGACATACAACAGAACTGTAATGAGCCAAACAGCATGGCACAGGCTTCTAAACAGACCAGAAGAGCAGAATAGAGTTGTGAGACAGCATTCCATCCATTCACAGATAACTTACTCTTGACCAAAGTCTCCAAGATACACATAGAAGAAAGAATGGCCCCTTCACCAAATAGTGCCGGGAAAACCAGATGTCCTTATATGGAAGATTAAGACTCAGCTTCTAAAACTTGGCATAAGGATCAGCTCAAAATGGCCGAAAGACCTACACATGCTATCACAAACTATGGAGCTGATAAATAAAAATGTCAGAGGAATGCCTCAAAACATGGAACCAAAGATCCCTCTCCACAGTGTACATGTCTGCTTTAGGATGAACTGGGGCTCTCAAAGAGGGCGTTCAGAGTGTCTCTGTTGCCCTCAGAGTTACACAGAGAAACCCACTGAGGACTCAGAAGATGCTAAACATGGGAGGCAAGAATGGTGAGCTACATTTTCAATGCTAAACTGCACTCATGCATGGCATCATCCAGGATGCATGCTAGGACAGGGGTTCACATACACCAGAGGGTCCAGTGTTGTCGGCATCACCCTGATGGTTGCCACTGTGGTCTTGTTCTGTGAGCAACATAGCAGACAGGACCTTAGGGTCCACTGCTCTCTAAGCTCTTGCTCACCACAGTCCTCAAGAGGTTCCAGATGAATATTTAGTGTATTTGGATGGTGCATTCCTGTAACACAGATGTCTGACAATTGGGAGGCATCAAATTATGTTGTGCAGAGACTAATTTGCAAACATGGACACACAACTCAGAGGGGAAAACTGAACATACCGTTGGAACTACAAGGCCTGCACACAAAATTCTTTTGCTGCACTCTCTTATTCAGAAGCTCCACCTGGGTGCTGACCAAGGCTCTAGAAGTATCCAGATCATATGGAAGTATTGTTGATAAAGGAGACTTGAGACCAGCGGGCTAGCCTCAAATTCACACCTCCAATGCTTTATTCACCATGCGCAGCATGTGAAGAAGCAACAGTGAAATGGCCTCTTATTGGAGTGAGCAGAAAGTGAGCATCACTCATTTCCCTCTGGGACCATGCCAGTCAGCCTGGGTCATGGGCAGGTGGCTTCTTACTTGATGCATCTGGTTCCCTAGAGATGCGAAGTGGACCTGGGAGCCCATCCCAGCACACTCAGTGGGAAGGGAAGGTGGGTGTGCATCCCTTTCATCTCTCTCTCTCTCCTCCTTTTCTCCTCCCTCCCCTTTATTTCCTAAACAAGCTAAGAATTTTTATAATTCATCACCTGGCTGACAGATGAGTCCTGCTGGAGAATATTAGAAAATGTCTCAAATCTCATATATATGCTAATGGTATGCCAAGACCGGCCGGTGGTGTGCCGGAGTTTTTAATCTGTCTTGGCCAGTGTGGAAAGTAGAGGAGACAAGTCACAGCCCCCGACAATTTATGATCAAACAACTGAATTGTAAAGGGAGAGGGACGCGCAGAAAGGGAGAGTAATTTTCTGATTTAACAGCGTTGTTACTACAAATAAAGAAATCTTGATTTTGACTGCTCTCGACATTAAATGAGTTTCCTTTGCCCGGTGCCGCGTTTTTCATTTTCAGATTCCTATAAAGCGCCCTGCTTAGATACAGGTGATAGATAAGGAAATGGCTGCATATGGAAATCAAATGTGTATAATAAAGACATCTTCTGTTTATTAAATAAACACGTGTAGATTACCTCTGTGGGGGATGCATTGATAATTCTTCATTGCGTCCCCCCTTTTTACAAGTCACAAAGAATCTTATTTAACAATAGAAATGCTCTAGCAAAGCTCCTCTCTTTATTACCTTCCCATTGCCCATGACTCAGTCCTGCTGGATTTTGGATTTCTGGTCCCATGTACCATGTACTGTTTCTACACAGCATCACGAACACTGTGGTAATTTGGGGAGGCTGCACCAGTACAATGTGCTTGCTGAATTTCCACAGGACAGAGATTGGAAGCAGAAGGGACAGGGATAGGAGTATGTTCATAAATACAAAATATATAAACCTAAGTGGTGCCTGCTTCTTGTAACTGAGCAAAGGTCAGTAGAGAGGTACAAATACTCTAGCTGGGTTAACCAAAGTCGCTCATCACTGCTGGTTCCTGTTGGTGCTAGAACTGACTGAGGGGGACAGTCAGAGGAAGCTACCGACACACGTGCAACCATGGATTCATTCAATGACTTCCTGCATTTTTATGAGAAAGAATAGACATGCCTCCCACACTCACATGCACAGGCATACGTGCTCACACACATTTGCACAGAGACACAGACAGACATACACACATGGTCACACACACAGACACACACAGCAGCAAACATAGGCAGACATACATCCATACACATGCATATCCATGCAGACACAGACATACAGAGACACAGACCCACACACACCCCCACACATAGAAACACAAACACACAGAGACACTTGTCCAAACACATGCATATCCACACAGACACAGGCATAGACAGATATATGCAGACACACACACACACACACACACACACACACACACACACACACACAGAGTCACAGTCACACACACAGACACACACAGAGACACAGACGCAGACACACATCCACATACATGCATTTCCACATAGACACAAACACACACAGACTCAGAGACACATATCCACACACACATACACAAGCTGAAAACCTCAGTAACCATGTTTTGAACTCCACTGATAGGTCCACAGAGCACGCTGGCTCAGTCAGGAGCCACTAGGGTACTTCAGGAGGGAAACATCCCCCACTGGCATGACAAACAAGCATTTCTTCCTCTTTTGTAAGTCACCTGGAAATATTCTGGGATGTTCTTGAGGATGGAGATGTCAGATCTTGGATTTGATCATTGGCTAAGTATCTGGTCTGTCTTAAGGAAACCTTTTCTAACCATTCTTTAGCAATAGTGTCTTTTCCATGAAGGGACCTGTGTATAGTGGATGGTCTCCTGGCCATGGCTTCTTCTTCTCCTTGGGCACTTTCTAAACTGCATGCCTTCTGGCCTCTCTCTCTCCAGTGATCTTAACTGTTGGAGCCAAGGCTGCTACAAAGACCATGACTCTTAACAGGGCCCTGAGCTTCATCTGGTCTCCTACTCCCTTCATTTATGCTCAAAGCAAAGTGATTTCTTCAAGGACTTGAAAGGGGGCACTGTAAGCAATGGGCTTCAGATCTCAAGTTCTGTCTCCCACTGAGCACTGGAAGGCATCGCAGTAACAAAACTTGTAGATCCCTCTTCTTATAGGTTTTCAATTGCTTCAACAACTCACCATGACCAGAAACAAGTTGTGGAGGAAAGGGTTTATTTGACTTACACTTCTAGACCATAGACCATCCCTGAAGAAAGTTAGCACAGAAACTCAAGGAGGGCTGGAACCTGCAGAAGCTGATGCAGAAGTCATGGAGGGTGCTGCTTAATGGCTTGCTTCACATGACTTGTTCAGCCATTTTTTTTTATAGAACTCAGGATCACCAGCCCAGGGATGACATCATCCACAATGGGCTGGGTCCTCAGCCATTGATCACTAATTGAGAAAAGCGCCTTACAGCTGGTTCTCGTGAACGCATTTCCTTAACTAAGAGTCTTTCTGATTACACTAGCTTGTGTCAAGTTGGCACACAGAGCTAGCTAGGACATCCCAAATAGTTCTGGGCAGTAACACACCAGTGACTGCTGAATCTCACATGTTTCTCTCCTTCCTACCACAGGATAATGCTGGCACTGGATGACAATGGTCCCATGAAGCTGAAGCCAAGGTACTTTTCTGAATGAAGACACTGGAGTCTGACTTGTTTTTTTACACACTGTCTGTGTAAAAGATTGATTTTGGTCTGTAGCTCAGTGTATGAGTGCTTGACTAGCATTATGAGGGTCCAGTAATGGATAAATTGGGCCTAGTGGCACTTACCTACATTCTTAACATGTATGAGGCAGAGACAGAATGATCAGAAATTCAAGGCCTACGTAGCAAATGTGAAAATGAAAGAGTATGAAAGGTGCCTTGGCATGCTATTTGTGTGATACTTGATGTTGATAGGGCTGCTCTCACCAATGCCACCACCCACCTAGCTTCTCCTCCTATTCACACATCCCAGCAAGAACCCATTCTTTGTGAGCAGTACCCACTTTTGTGAGGATGGAGAGTTGTTTTTCCCCCTGGTCACATTCAGGACAGATAACATGGTTTCTCATTCTCCAAATCTGTTTCAACCTACCTGCCTATAGGATTTCTGGCTTGGATCACATCTCCTTTCTACCCTTTGTGTCCCAGTGCACAGCATTTCTGAAACCAGAGTGTGTACCTACATGCCAAGTGCTAAGCATGGGAAGCACGAGTGAAGCAACACGACAAGGCAGAGTCCTTCTGAAAAATAGCAGGTAGCCATCCATGAATGGTATGGGGCCCTGTGGGGAGACAGTTTAGAAATGTCCATCCACAGCAATTATAGTCACTTATACTCACCGAATCATTGGAGTCTCAGATTGGGCAGCATCCTCAAGGTTCCCAAAGTCAACTCTGTCTTTTGAGCTACTGTAGCAGCATAAGAGAGTATCACCCAAATCAGCAAAACCATTGCTTACTAGTTCTGTATAACCGGCATCCAAGGTCAAGGATCAATGGATGCACCAGCAGACTCTGTATGTACTGATAAGGGCTTCTTCTTGGTCCCCAGAATAAATACACTTTCTTACTGGGTCCTCACTTGTTGGAAAGGTGAAGGTCCTTTTGTGTGAGACACTAATTCCACTGTTTAGGGCTCTTTTTCCTTGCCCTCATCCCACTTCATAGTTTCTATATCCTAATTCCATGCTCTTGGAGAGTTGGAAAGTCAACCATGATTCTGTGACCCCTGCAGTCCTCCACATGGCCACATCCTAAAAGCAGTGTGTCATTACTTGAACAAATGTGTTCTCTTGCTTGTGCTGATCTTGTCAGTGAGTGGACCTGCTCAATGTATATCATCTGCGTAGCTATAGCAAGAAATTGGTGCTGGCCTTGACTTCCTTTCCTATACCTGTCTACTCAATGGCCATTTCTTGCTTGCCTTCTTCCTCAAATGTACTGTATCCACTCTCCCATTTCCCCCATCCACAGCCTCTCTGGAAATGTCCTGGGAAAGGCATGACTCTGCCATATTACCCACGTGGGTGTCAGGTGTCCTGGTGAGCACGAGCAAAGGAACACTCTGTTAAGTGTGAGTTGAGTTCTCCTACTGTAACCTGTGTCCAGCTGACCTTCCTGTCACTGGGGGTCTTTGCACAGGGTACTGCAACTAAGTAGGTTTCTTCTAGATATCCCCTTTATTACAGTTTTGAGCCTATGTCCCAGACACAGGAGGTTTACTTCTCCAGAATGTCTTCTCCTTGAGGTTTGCAATGATCCTTTGTTGATGGCTTCAAGTCAGCAGGTGAGCCCAATTGCTTTGAAAGTTCCATTGCCAGTTACCTTGTTATTATAAAAATGTGTGCTTCCTGCAAAGAGGATTAGTAGGGATCCCCATACACTTCTCAAGAGGGGTGCTATTGGATGGGTCAGCAGTGCTGTCATGTAGAGTGGGACATTGTGTTAGAATGGCCCTTTCATCTTGATATTAAGGTGATACAGGTCCCCCAAACACTCCAACAGGCATCAAAATGCATACAACTCCAGACTGTTGATGATAACTTCATGCCATAACCTCAGGAAGGTAGGTGCTTCTATTAGGAGTTATTTGAAAGACTCCATATTCTTACTGGTCTAGCAGAGTCTGATGTTTATCAGCTAATTCCAGTATCATCTAGATAGACATGTTTGTACCAGAACTCAAGCCATCACACCCGGCACGTGTAATGAAGACCTATAATCAGATTCTAGTCCATTGCCTGTGTTTGAGACCCAGGCTGTACTAAGAAATGAATGTCTCATCATGGTGTTGAGCTACGACCAACTTGAAACAAGGTCCTGGGAAGGGCGTGACTCTGCCATGTTACGTGTGTGTGTGTGTGTGTGTGTGTGTGTGTGTGTCAGGTGTCCTGGTGAGCAGGAGTGAAGGTCCAGTCTGTTGAGTGTGAGTTGAGTCCTCCTACTGTAGCCTGTGTGCAGCTGACTTGCCTGTCAGGCCATTTTCTTTCATCAGTGTCACGCGCTTTGCCAAAGGAGGGACTCGCACAATACAAACGCATGAATCAGTTCATAAACGTGCTTAGCTGATATGGGTGAACATTAATCATCTTGAAGAGTGAGAGCCTTCCTTTGTTATGTACACAGCATAAAGAACCGTACTTTGGGGTCACAAGCTGCACTCATTACGTACTTTTTTTTTTCCTGTTACAAAATACCTGACAATATACTGACAAGCAATTTAAGAAAGGAAGGTTTTGTAGCGTCTCGCCATTTGAGGGAACACAGCCCATCATGATGGGGAAGGCTTGATGGCAGGAGTGTGAGTAGGCGCATTACATTGTATCCACAGTCAGGTAAAGGAGAGTAAAATCCCAAGGCTTGCCCTCAGTGGACAGCTTCCTTCCATAAGGTTCCACCTCCTAAAGGTTCCACAGTCTTCCAAAACAGTGCCATCTGCTGGGGACTAAGTGTTCAGACACACAATCCTTTGGAGGCATTTTCTATTCAAACCACATGTGTTCTGGATTCCATAGGTTCATGGCCTTCTCATGGTGCAAAATGCATTCTGCTTCAAAAGCCTCCACAGTCTTTAGCAGCCCAAACACTATTCTAAATTCCTAAGTCCAAGTCTATTCTCAAAGCAGTGCCTTATCTGTGATCCTTGTACAACAAGTCACATACGTCCAATATATAACAATGTACACTAAACACTCACATGCTCAATTGGGGAATAGGTGGATGGAAAGGAGAGATAAGAGCAAAACAAGATCTGAACTCAGCAAACATCAGACCCTGCAGATCACGCTCAGCCCCTGGGGACTGTGATGAAATCATCTGGGCTTCAGTGGTCTTTGGCACCCATACCCCTCCATCTCTGCTACCTTTGGTACATGTGATGTCTCTTGGAATGACCCCACCCCACGCCTGCAGCTCTCCTTGGCAGATATGCTATGGTCTTCCACATCCAGCATTGCAACTTAGGGGCTTTCATTACAACATAGGCTTCCTCATCAAAGCTTTATGCAATGGTACCTTGGGCCTTCTTACGGAGAACCTAGCCCTGCCACACACTGCCTAGTTGCAGAAGCTTTATGGAACCTTGGTTCTCTATCAATCACATCTTGCAGGTCTGCGGGACCAGCTTCATGGAACCTTGGTTCTCTACCACATCTTGCAGGTCTGCGGGACCAGCTTTATGGAACCTTGGTCCTCTATCACATCTTGCAGGTCCGCGGGACCAGCTTTATGGAACCTTGGTCCTCTATCACATCTTGCATGTCCGCGGGACCAGCTTTATGGAACCTTGGTCCTCTATCACATCTTGCATGTCCGCGGGACCAGCTTTATGGAACCTTGGTCCTCTATCACATCTTGCATGTCCGCGGGACCAGCTTTATGGAACCTTGGTCCTCTATCACATCTTGCAGGTCCGCGGGACCAGCTTTATGGAACCTTGGTCCTCTATCACATCTTGCAGGTCCGCGGGACCAGCTTTATGGAACCTTGGTCCTCTATCACATCTTGCATGTCCGCGGGACCAGCTTTATGGAACCTTGGTCCTCTATCACATCTTGCATGTCCGCGGGACCAGCTTTATGGAACCTTGGTTCTCTATCACATCTTGCAGGTCCGCGGGACCAGCTTTATGGAACCTTGGTTCTCTATCACATCTTGCAGGTCCGCGGGACCAGCTTCCTGTGGATGTTGCCCTCAGATTCCGCTCTCATCTTCAAATGCAGGCTGACGTTCTTTTATCACAGCTGCCCTGTCTGCCCTTGGTGGCTAAATCTAAGAAAATGCTCCTTTAGTAGTTACTTCTAGCAGGGAACCCTTTCGGCGGCATTCTCAGTCTAGGCTCTATTCTTTTAAGAATATTTGCATTTTTATGAGTTGGCCCCTCTGATGAGTGGGTCTTGCCCTCAGGGACCCTTTCCTCTTCCCAGCTGCAGAGCACCAGGCTTTTCTTTAATAGTTTTAATCTCTTTAACGATTACAGATGCTTTCTTAACTCACTCCTTGTCTGCAATTTTAACCATTCCCACAGCCCTTTCCTCAATACTTTTACTCCGTATAACGTTATATATAATTATATAAATAATAATATATACATATATTATAATCTTATTTATAAATCCTTGCATATATTATAATCTTTATGATACATACATGTGTTACAAGGTTATACATATCACCATATATCACATATGGCTATATATCATACATATCATATATATATATATATATATATATACACACATACATACATATACACCGTGATGTTATATAGACCCAAGATCTATATATATCTCAACAAACTTCTACATAGTTGGAATAGCTATCCTAAAACTCTGAAGCTTCACACTAGATTTTACACTTTCATTACCAAGTATACTTTTATGCCCTTATCAGCAGAAAACCCTAAACCCAAAGGCCAACACCTGAAAAATCCATGACCGAGTTAAAACTAGAAAAAGAGTTGTCTTTACGTTCACTTTTATGACTCACCCAGACTGACTGCACATGCCCGTTGTCTTTCTCCTCTACGTGCTGCTCTCTCTCTTCTTGAGACTTGGCAAAGAACCACTAGCAGCAGCCATACAGCCTGAACAGTATACTGTCTTGAAATTTCTTCCACCAAACAGATTAGTTCATTATTCTTGGATTCAGCCTCACCCAAGTACTCAGAACACAGGCAGACTCCATCGAGATTCCTTACAAGAATGTAACAATGTAGCCTCTGGTTCCCGGCAGAACTCTCCCCTCCCACTGAGATCTCTTTACGAGGCTTTTATGGGTATATTTCTCTGGGAATTTGGGTCATTTGAACTTTTAACAGAATGATCCATTACTTGAGCTCTGCTTTTCTAGCTTGGAAATCCAAACTCTTCCACATTCCTCTAACCATCCAGTTCAAAAGGCACAAGGACTCTGTATTGACTAAAGACTGTCTTTTCTTACAAGTCAACAAGTTGATTTACTGTCAACTTGACAAAATTTAGAGTCACCTGAGGAAGGAGTCTCAGTTGAGGGATTGCCCAGATCTGATTGGCCTGTGGGCATGTCTGTGGGGGATTTTCTTGGTTGTTAATTGATGAAGAAGAGTCCAGTCCACTATGTGTGGCACCATTCCCTAGGAGGTGGTCCTAGGCTGTGTAAGGAAGGTAGCTAAGAATGAACCACCAAGCAGTGTTCTTCCATGGGTTATGCTTCAGTTTTCTGCCCTGATGTCCCTCAATGTTTCAGATTGATCTGAAAGTGTAAGTCTGAACATTCTTTCCATTCCTAAATTCCTTTTGTTTAGAGCATTTTATCAAGGCAACTCCTTTAAAAGCTGTGCTTTATTCTTTCTTGTCTTAGAAACTTCTTAAGGAGAAGGGACCTTGTCCTGTAAAATTATCATTGTCCCTCTTGCCACCACAGATGCGAGTCGGACACTGGCATGTCTTTCATGTGGCTAATTGTGACTACTACTTCTGGGGCGTCTGCTGCATGTCCAGGGGCTCCAGATCCTGCCAGTCCTGAGCAAGAAAGAGCGTATTTCCTGAGTAAGGCATGCATATGGCCGAAGAGCTGTGGATTAATGTTATTGATTTTAGAATGGGAGGGCCATTTCCTGAAGTGTAATTGAGGGGTAGGCTAGTTCTCACTAAGTGATGAGATTGGGGAGGTGTAGGTCCAATTCCGGGACAAAAACATGTTATTTTGAGGCCTTAAGTTACTGGGAGACCACTTAGACTCCACTTTCAGGCAGATGGAAATCGAGTGAGCGATCAGACGAACAGAGAGCTGCTGGGCTGTTGCTCACCAGAAACAAGGGGTCAGCCTTGTCACCCTTGGCCCATTGTTGGTGAGGATTATATGCCTCAACTCCAGTGAGCTCCACACTCAGCCATCACCTGCGGGGGGCCAGGGCTATAACAGGAGAGTAATGATTGCCAGTGTCAAAACCTCATGCCTGCACAGACACCAGTCACTGCAGAATTGTCTTCTGAGGAACCAGCACCAGGCACTGAGCTGAAGCCAAAACAAACTGACTGGCTCCACCATGGGTGCCCACAAGGGGGTTGGGCCTGTGTTCCTGATACTCTACCTGGAAAGACAGGTATCTCAAAGGGTGCACTCAACAACTGCCCAGGCACTTTTTCATTGTCAGAACCATTTCTTTCCATGGTGTTTCAAGGGCAAAGAGAAGGGACACTGCTATTTTTTAAAAATTTGTTTTATTTATAGCTTGTGTGTGTGCACATGCATCTGTGTGTATATGTGTGTGTGTCTGTGTGTGTGTGTGTGTGTGTGTGTGTGTGTGTGTGTGCGCATGTATCTATGTGCATATGAGTGCAGATGCCCTCAGCATCCAGAAAAGGGCGTTGGGTTTCTTGGAGCTGGAGTTAGGCGGCTGCGAACTACCTGATGTAGGTGCTGGGAATCAAACTTGGGTTCTCTTCAGGAGCAATAAGTGGTCTTAACCACCAAGCCATTTCTCCATCTGCTGCATCAGGTTTTAAGTCAGCCTCCAGCTGATGGTACACGGTACAGTTCTTGGTGTGTTGTTCAGGGGCCTCCAGGTAGAGAGGTAGATGCACCCAGAAGAGACCTGAGCATCCTGAGAAAGCCTAAGGCGAGGCAACTCCTCTGTAGGAGGCTCTGTGGATCTGTCAAGAGTGAACCGGGTCAAACCAGACATGGGTAGGGCTTGGGGACCATAATGGCCTTGTTTCTGAGTTTATAGAGCTTACTCGTTCCACTGCACATAACTTCTGGATCCTTAAAATTCTATACCTGTTTTATTTTCCAGTTCAGCTGTAACATGAATTACCTCTTCTGCTATGTCTTGCCTTCCTTCTTTCTACCCAACTCCTAGGCATTCCAGTCTTGGTTCCTTTGTGTTTCAGTGTATACAGTGGCAACAGTCAGGGGGTGGGATGTGAGGTAGTAAACTCATGCTCCCAGGTGTCTATCCTTATTGGGTGGCCTTATCTGATGGACAGGGAGCTCTAGGTGTGCAGACACACACCTGGTTTTGACCCATGACTTAAATCTTCCTAGAACCTGCAGTTGCTGCTGCAAAAATGGGCCTGGCACCATCTAGTGGCAGTATTTCTGAACAGCAGATACAAGTGTCCTGGGCCCCAGAAACTCACTCTCCATCCTTCCCTCTCCCTCTCTCTTTTCCTCCTTTCCTCTCTCTCTCCCTTTCCCCTTTCCTTTTCTCCTTCTTTACTGTGGAGTCTTTCTAAGCTACTTCCTAAGCTTAAGTGATTCTCCTGCCTCAGCCTCTATGATCACAGCTGTGTGTCTGGCTCGGCCTTCCTTGGTGGTTTGTCTGATGCCGCCCTGGGACTGTGAGCAGAGAGTAAAAGTCTTCAAAAACTTCACTTGATCTCTTGTAGCCCAGAGATGTCTATGGTTCAAAAGAATTCACCCAGTCCAACCTCACATTCACAGTCTGCTCACCGGCATCTATAGTTACTTGACCTCTATTTGAGATATATTCAAGCTGCACTCTCACTCACAGAGGAGACTGGGGTGCAGCTGGTTTAGAGGTTTGCTTATGCTCAGTGGATTAATGGCCCAGCTAGACTAGGTCTGCGCTTGCTCAGGAATGAGCATACAATCCTTCATGGTCCTGTGAGCCCTTCTCCCTCCTGTTCTGTCTTTCCATCTCTCTTTATACATTCTCCTTGTATTATCCTTCCCCTTGTTAAATGTTTTTTGACCACTCACTGTAAGGTACAGGCAGTGGGTGCATATGGCTAGTCCCAGAATACAGGGCCAAAGCTGCTGTGTGGAGTTCCAGTAATACACAGACAGAAGAAGGCATACTGTAGGAACCGTGGTACAATTGTCTTAGTGTAACTAACAGGGGCAGTACCCCATATAGACTGTCACTAAGAAGCATAACGTATGACTGGCAGTTGGGAATCTAGGAGGCTTGCAGCAGACTCTGAACTTCTGCAGTTGTGACCCGTTCTTCCAATCTCACAGCCCTGTCTGTCTCCTACCAGCCCATTTCCTGTCCCTGAGAATGTCCATGCACAGCATGAGGGAGGGCTGTGACCACATCCCAGGCAAGACAGCCACAGTGCAGAGCGAGATGTGAACCAGTGAGAAGAGATTTGATTTCTCCCAAATCTGTCCATCACATTTCTAGTCAGTGATAAAAGACCAGCAGGTCACAGTCCACTCAAGACAGCTAGGATGTGACCAGTCAACTGAAAGCAGGGACTTATCAATACATCCCTAGAAAGTCATACAAGGGAGAGTGTGGACAGAGGGAAGGACTCGTCCTCTCTGTCAATGTCCCCTGTGCTGATGACCCTAGCTGGAGATGTGATGGGTCCAACTGTCACCTCAGAAACTCAATTATGTCTCACTGGTGTCATTCTCCCAGAGAACTAGACTGCCAGACCTTGGGGTCAATATTTGTCAAGCACCAGGCTTTGTGTGGGGACAGATGTGCAAGCATTGCGTGGGAGGTGGGTGGTAGTGCTGGGTGCTGAGGGGGTCGGGAAGGTGGAATCCACATTTCCCCAATTGCACCGAGTCAGCAACCCTAGGAGTGTGAGACGTACACCCTGAGTTCCAAATACCCAGCTGCAATGTTGTCTTTTAAAATCAAAAGTAAGCAAATCCCGTGTAATGTGTCTGACATCTATTTATTACAGCTTTCCTCAGAAGCAATTTCCATCCAGATATGCCACTGCCCGATTATTATTAAAGAGTTAAGAAAAATGGGGAGTAGGAGATCAAGATTAGATTTTTCTCTCTCCCTGAGATGTAGCAGCAAAATGAATAGTGCATCATGAGAACATTAAGAAAGCAATAGAGTTTAAACTATTAAACAGAGAGATGTCAATTGGAAGATGCGGGGCGGTTTGTTTTTAACACCCCATTGTCAGAATTATGAAGTAGGAGCGGCACAGGGTAGGGTTTAAAACAACCGAGTGGGAAGCTGTACACAGGGGAAAATGAATCAGCTTGGGAGTAATGCCCATCTTGAAAACAATTATTTATTCTTGTCTTCCTAATTTGGAAAGCAAACCACAGCAATATAGTAAACAGACAGGAGCTTCCTCCTGCTGTAAGGAGACTGGCATGTTCTTACATGGGAAGTAAGACGGGATGTTGCCGAAAGGGTCCTTCCTGGCCCTCCCCAGCACCACTGCTCCCCAGTCTCTGCTGGACAGTGGTCCTGGGACTGGGGCATCTGGAGCCCGTGTTCTTTCCTGATTGTGGCCCGTGGGCGGAAAGTGCCAGTGGACATTCACTTTGTGGCAGTGGTCCACTTTAATAGTGTGAGCACTTGGCTATGGGCAGTGTGTTCTGCGTTTCACCTTTCTTACCAAGATGAGTGTTACAGAGACTGGAAGAAATACCTCAAGAAATTTAGTGCTTCTAAGCTGTGGGACATGGGGATAAAGGATCATGGCGGTTTCCAGAAGAGGATGTCATCAGATAGCCCAGACTACACTCTCTCTGGCTGTGAAGGTTCTTTTTCCCTTCTTCCCCTGCACTCTAGTGGTTCCAGCCGTCCTTGGGCTTCAGAGCTATCGCTCTAGTCTCAGTCTTCTGGGAATGGGACCCTCCGGTCTGTGAGGATCTATCCCAGGCTCTCTGAAGCTCTGACTTGTGTATTGATGTTGATCATGCCAGGGTTGGGTGACCCAGAAAAAGACCTCACCTCAGCCTTTAACTTGCTCATATATTGCCCACAAGAAGGGACATTCTATATATAAGCCCAGGGTTAGGGATGGCTAAATGTCTTTAGCAGGAGGGAGAGCAGAATGTGGTGTTTTCTAGGCCAATGTCTTCTCTTGCTTTGTCTGTGAACGTCTCTTCATCTTCCCTGTAAACCAAATATCAGATACTTAACCCAATTTGATATTCCTTCTAGAACCTGAGCTAACTCACTCAGCCCTGGCTGTACACTGTGGCCAGCTATCATCTGATAAATGTCTTATGGTGGTCCATTTGCTCACTGTTTCAGATGGGTCAGAAGCGATCCCCGAATGACTGGGGCTTCTGCCCAGGACCTGGTTGCTGTAGTATTTCCATCTCTGGGGTGCAAGGTCTCACTCTGTTTACATGGTTTCTGGCAGAATCCAGCCACTAGCAGTTGTAGCCCTGAGATGCTGGTATTTTTTTTTCTTTCTTTTTTTGTTTGTTTGTTTAGTTCCTAGGGACCCTGAAGCCTTCTCCCTGCTGGCTTCCCAGACCCTTACAATACCAGCATACATGTTTGTCTTCAAGGCCCTGGGAGAGCAGCTTACCCTCTTTGCTAAGGCAATCTTTACAACATCAGCTGGCCCTGGATACCACTTCTCACACTTTACCCAAGTGAGCCACAAGTAGCCCCCACACAAGGGCAGAGGCCTCTAGATGATAGTCAGTGGTTGCTTGGTTCCCTGTCTGCAGTAATGTTTCCCATGTCGTTTGCATACAGGACACGCCCATCATGCTGAGGCCTCCAGGAACCTCCTGGCACCATCGCCAGCTCATTGCTTTGTTCCCTCGGGAAAGGGGTGACCGGAAAGTAGCTAATCACACGCCTCCTTTCCAGTACCCTCTATGATCAGACATCACTGGCGAACCTGGTGTCAGAGTACGATTACTTATCAGAATAAGCTGGACAAATGAAGCAGTAAAGTTAATCTGTTCTAAATTGCCCAGTGGGTGTGCACACACTCCTCAATGCCCACACAAATGTTTTGGATACACGATACACACACACACACACACACACACACACACACACACACACACACACACACACAAATGCAGCCTTCTATTTTAATATGCCTTAAACAGTGCAATGACTAGGCACTTCCAGACCTCCCTGAGGCTATGTCACTCTTCCCTCCTGTATTCCTGGATTATTACTTACTAAAACCTATCTTCCATTTTGACCTCCATGGACCCAAGCCTGCAGCCCTCGTGGGCCATGATCCCCCACTCTTACATGTTGGCAGTGTCTCTGCCTCTCTGTCGTACACTTCTCAGGTTGGAACCTTCTCTGCCCCACATCTTCCCCGGCAATGGTGATTCTCCTCTTCCCTCGAGTTCCAAGTCCCATTTCCGTTTCCCTGCCCAGCACTGGCAGCTTTATTTACCAATTAGAACCAGGTGGGGGCAGGAACCATCAGCGTCTCACATGCAGACGTGCAAATTCCCATGTAATTTGGGGACTCAATTAACATAATATGAGCAATAAACCAAATCCATAGCAGACAAAGATGAAAACAATACACAGTACAGGTCTGTAACCTTGAATCCCCCATACTGTGCTCCTCCTGCCTTCAACCCTCATACTTCACTGTGTGTAATGCATTCCACTGAGAAACAGTCTCCTTACCAGACTCCAAGCCAACATCCTCACCCAAGACCCTCATGACTCCCTGAGTTCCACTGCCGTGATTCTTCCATTTGAAGGATTACGGCTTGTTTTTGAGAAGTCGGGAGACTTGATTTCAGTCCTGCAGTTCTGATACCTGGCCTAGGCCTGACCTGGATGGGTAAAGCCTCTCTTTCCTTCCTCCCTCCGATCCTTACCATGTTGGAAGCATCAAAGCAACCCCGTGGTTCTTACGTTCTTATGGTCCCACAGATGCTCTTGGACTCAGAGATCTGCTGCTGGCCTGGATTCAGCTGGCCAGTGGGGCAGCCATGAAGATGAGCCAAGGACCAGTGGAAAAGTAGGTGTCTTCTGAATTGCTGGCAAGGGACAACCAGATGTCTACTGCCCCCTTTTGTTGCTCCGTCTGAAACGAAGGTTCACAATGGGATTTTGAAGAAAGGGTCAGGGTCGCATCTCTCCAAACAGGCTTCTCTAGATCTTCGTTACTTAGGTTTGCCTGTTTTCTTTTTGCCCTCTCAACAGCAATCCAGTCAAGTGAACACGCTGAAGTTAACAAAGAGCTTCAAGACAGCTTGCCTCCACGAAGAGCAGCATGGAAACGTTTCTACTTCCATAGACGTGCTCTGCTGCTAGTGTGCTTTACCTAGTGCAATGGTTTGGATGAGAATGGTGCCTAGAGACTCATGTTTGACTGTTTGGTCCCCAGTTAGTGGAATTGTTTGGAAGAGATTAGGAAGTGTGACCATATTGGAGTAAGTGTGGCCTTATTGAAGGAGGTTTGTTACCAGGGTTGGGTTTTGAGGTTTTAAAAACCCATTTCAGGTCCAGTCTCACTCTTTCTCTGCCTATAACTTGTGGATCCGATGTGAAATCTTAGCTACTGCTCTTGTGTGAGAGCTCCTGACTGCTTGCTCTCATACTGCCACCATGACAATCATGGACTAATGGTCTCAAACTCTAAGCAAGTCCCCCCTCCCATACCCCGATTAAATGCTTCCTTTAAAAATCAACTTGCTCAATATGTTTCATCAAAGTAATAGGACAATAACTAAATAAACAGAGACCCAGTTTTCCTGGCTGGCCAGCCTCTACTCCCATGCCAAGTGGCAAGTGTCTCCAGTTGTGTTACGGTGTAGGCCCCAAGTTCCCTATGCTAATGAGCATGAGCTTGTCAATAGTCACAAGTTGTCCTTAGCAATGATGACTCTCACCTGATGCCACTCAAGCCTCTGTGACCAGAGCAGAGTGGGGTGACTCCAGAGTTTCCCAACAGGAGGTTCCTAGACACAGACCCTGTTTTTCTGTGTAAGAGAGCCCAGAACCACTCCATGGGGGCTGACGTGCACTGACTATGTACAGGAGAAAGGAGATCTCATTAGCCCTTCTAAATGCCTAACGCAGCACACTGCCTCACACCTCCCAGACCTGGAGTACATCATATCTTCCCACAGAGCTCAACCAATAAAGTTATCATGGAATTATCATCAACTTCTCTTGAAATATTAATCCTCACCTCTGGGCTGTCTGTGGCTGAGTGTGGGCTTCCATCCGGAAGTGGGAACAGATTTGACAGGTGGGAGGGGACATGGGGGATAACAGACAACATGAATATTGGAGCTCTGGTGGCATGGCTCAAATGATTAAAGCAGGAGAGAGCTGCTTGGAAGCCACTCATGTTCAGTGTGGCCCTGCAGCCTCAGGGAGAGCAGGAGATGACCTTCCAGAGAACAGGAAGAGGGACCAGGAATGTGTGGTCTTGCAGCCTCAGGGAGAGCAGAAGATGACCTAGAAAGAACAGGAAGAGGGAAGAGGGATGTGTGGATGTGTGACCCAATAGCCTCAGGGAGAGCAGGTGATGGCCTTCCAGAAAGAACTGAAGAGGAACTGTTCAGGCAGCCACAATCTCTGGCGTCATAAGACTGCAGGAAAGAAGCCCGTGGCTTTCCCTGAACCACTTCCAGTGATGAAGACAGTGGATCTAAATTTCCAGTAAATTCAAACAGGGAAAGATGATCAGGTGTCCCATTTCCTCCTGCTGTGCCACTCAGATTGGGTTTGGAGTAGGAAGTGATTAGACCTCTGGACCCAGAGCATCCAAGGCTGGTGACTGTACAGTGAGGCTCTTTGGGGACAGCAATAGAGAATTATAAGTCCAGAAAATGACTGCAGTAAAAGGGACTAGTGATGGCTTTATACAAAGGAGGAGACTTGGGGAAAACACAAGGGCTTTTGATTTGACTCTTCCCCCAGGCTTGAGGAGGAGAGGGACTCTTACTTTCTTGTTTGGGGCGATCTGGGATAAGAGAAGGCAAGGCTTGGGAGCCATTGACGTCAGACATTGAAGTCAGTTCTCTCCTGCTTCTCTGGCCTTCTCTCTGGGTATGCTGACCACATCTTCCTCAGTGCACAGCCCATGTTTCCTTTGCACATAGGCAGCTATGCTTCATATATAAACGAAAAATAAATATTTTGTATTTAGATAAAATCTCCGCCTTCCTTACCTTTGTCTACCCATCTGTCCATTAATCCACCCACCCACTCATTCACCACCTCTCTGAATTGATTTTCATTTATTTACTTAGGTTATTTGTTTATTTGTGTGCACATGTGTGGATGCATTCCATGATGCACATACGGAGGTCAGAGGACCACATGACGTTGATTCTCACTTTGTATCCAGGGATTCAATGTCCAGGGCTGGACTTGGCCATCTTGCTGGCCCCATCAATCCTCTTCACCTGCAATAAGGCATCAGCTTCTCATCTGCACTGGATTTGTGCTTTTGCTTAGTGTATATTACAGTGTCATTTGTCTGACGCTGTTGATAGGGTCTCCTGTTGATAGGTTGATATTTCTTTTCAGTGGTAGCCACAGGGGTGACTCTTGTCTCCTTCCTGCAGATCACCCGTGTGCCTCACAGATATGCTAGTGGGATACTCTGGGAAATGTATCTCAAAGAATTTTGATGAATATTGGGTGTTTCACACTTTTGATCTTCAGCACGCTGTGACCGCACAGGTCGTCATAATTCTGTGTTCTGTGAGCCGGACCTGCTGTGAGAGAGGCCCAGGAACAGGCTGCTGATGGGGAACTCTTGGAATGTAAACCAGAGGTTCTCACTTGCTGCTTCTCCAAGAACTGGTCCCCTCTGGCCAGTGTTCATGCCTTACACACATTCTAGTAAGGGCCAGGCACCTTTCTGCAGTCACACGGCAGGTGACCAGGTGTCTGTCATGGTTGCTCATGACAGACAGTTCCTGGAATGTCTTGCTGTACTCATGCTTCCATGATCATAAGCTCCGAATGTGCAGCTCCTTCTTTGATGGTTGCCTATATTTCGTCTGCGAAAACTTCTCACAGAAAGACTGGTTATTCCTTTTCTACCGGTGACCAATTTTGTAGTTCATCCTCTCATGCTTAAGTGGATACTGCAGCAGAGAGTGTTGTTGTATAGAATGGCACAGCCTGCCCACTCTGGCTCATCTGCTTGGGCAGGTCACCTCAACTCTCTTGAGACTCTCAGAGCTTCACCTGGTCATGTGGCATGCACTCTCTCCGACCGCCATTTGCATTGGGCCTCTAGTCTCTGGGGTCCTTGTTTCATGCTGGTTACACAATGAGTTCCCTGGGGCTTTATACACTTTCATGGCTTGCACTTTAAGCATATTTCTAGGTCTAAGGAAGCTGTTAGGTCCTCTAAATTGCTCTTTAGTTAAAAATACTTGTTTTCCTATTTAAAAGTACTTATATTTCTGGAAGACCTTTATAGCAATACAAATTATCTTCGTGCTAGTGTCTACAGGTCTATGGTTCCTTAAGGGAGAGACACATAGGCAGGTGCATGTGACTGACACGGATGCCCTCATGGTGGGAGCGAGAGTTGCAGATGCTTATTCTCACAGTCTCATATGTCTTTATAAAAGGTACCAATGGTTTTCAAGACATAATTCCCACATTCACCTTACATCTATTTATAGATAGTTTCTAATTTGTTCCTGTGTATTCTGGATTTCTAAATAGTGACTTCAAATGGGAAAATCATTGCTTTATAATTTAAATGGGAAATGAGCTATTTATGGGAAGTTTTCTCTTCCTGCCTATTTTTGCATTCAGGTATTTCATAGCCCACAGGCTAATATTTTTTCTCCTCCTAACACTGCTTTGCTCTTGGCCTGAAACTGGGACAAACTGCCAACTGCTTTGAGACATTTTTTTCCCTTCAAAATGGGCATTCTGTCCTCTGATGTGGCTCTTGGCTGGAGGCTATGTGGTGCTGAGAACACTGGCCCTTCTCTGTGTAGGGAGAGCTGCGCTTCTGGGGAAAGTATGGAGATGAGCAGTCTGACAACTCACACCAGAAAAGCAGGTACAGTTGGAGAAATCTTTATCTTTGGGTGATTGGGTCAGTACCCACAAAAGAGGCGAGCTTGGTGTGGAATAGCCCTTTCTTTACCTGATTCATGGGTATGAGCCATATTCCATGTCACTTAATAGACATGATAACCTCCCAATTAATTATTACATAGAAATGAAAAAAAAAAAAGAGAATGGTTCAATCTCAAGAAACACAAGTTATTGTCTGACCAGGAAGGCTTCAAGAGAGTCAAAGTGAGCCTTGTTTCAAGCATCAACAACACAACCAGCTCCAGGACACACCAAGGAGAGATTGACAGGACTGGCTCTCACACTCAACGTACATCTATCTTATACTCTTGATGATGTCATGGCTGAGATTGTCTGGTCTCTGTAGCCCACACATCAGGGACAAGAATGCTCAGGCCTGGAGTTCTGCCAATGTATCCCCACAGCTGGCCACAGACACTTAAGTGGCCTTGACTTTTCTAATCTCATCTTTAAAAGTGTGGGGTGACATCAAAGCATTTTTTTTAACAAATCCTGACACCAGGACTGTTGTCCTGAGTACTTGCTCTACTTCTCAGGATTTCTCAGTAGTTGTGGCTTTAGTTGTCATTTAAGAGACTCTGTTGTCACACACACAGTTGCATGAAAACACAGGCTTGCATGCAAGCACCATTGGCAAACCCCACCAGCTTCACTAAAATCCTAATGGTGATCTTTTGGAAAGATGCAGCCATATGGGTTCCAGATGGGCCCTGGGGGGATGTTCTTCCTTCTGTTTCCCGAGCAGCAGCCAGACAGGTATTAATTTAACACATAGACCTCATTACCCTGTCATTGACCCCTCCATTGCAACAGAGAGAATTCCCAGTCTCACCTTGATCTGCAAATTTCTCCTTTATGTTCCTCCTCCAGCTCTGGCCTTGTATACACTTCTGGTGCGCACCTCTCAGCTCCATCCACCTGCCTGGAATGTTTTTGCCCCAGACTGACCTCTGACTCATGCTCAAAGGGACTTTCCTGACTGTCTGCTAGCTGTTCTCTCCCTGCTTACTCGGGCTACGTATGGTTCATCTGTTTTCTGGTTATTATAACCTCTTGACCTGTCATCCTATGAGAGTATCCTTGCAGATTCCAGGGTCAACTTACAATGGACGGATTTCATCATGTGGTGACGACAAGCCTGGTTCATGTACTAGTCATCTTAACTCCTCTCAGTCCTCTGTGTGTGTGTGTGTGTGTGTGTGTGTGTGTGTGTGTGTGTGTGTGTTGGGTTGACTATTCATGTGTGTGCCTATTGGGTCATACACACTGGACCAACAATTCATGTGTGTGTCTGTTGGTTTGACTCTTCATGTGTTTGTCTATGCATGATATACATATATGAGGATGACTGTTAGGATGACCATGTACATTTCTGTTGTGCAGATAATTCACGTGTCTCTCTTAGTTTGACTGTCCATGAAAATTTCTTTTGGATTGGCCACTTAGATGTTTTAGTATGTAGAGTTATCTGCTCATGTATATTGTGTTGATCGACCATGCATGTGCATGTTGGCTTGACATGGATCCATGGATATGCTTGGCTGACCATTCATCCTGTTCATGTGTGAATCTGTTGGATTAGTCATGCATTATGTGTTATTTGGTTTGTCCATTCATATGTATGCCTGTTGGTTGGTCATATATGTGCATTTCTGTTAGGTTGACTACGCATGAATTTGTTGGGTTGACTGTTTTATGTGTCTGGGTTGGGGCTCTTTTTATTATCATATTCCCTCCCTGAGCTCTCAAACTCACAGAAGGATATGAGTCTAAAACCTAGACCATCTGTTAAGTACATGGCTCTACAGATACACACTCTATTCTGACATCAGCCGGGGTTGATGGATTCCTCAGACCAGGAGATAGGCCAGGGGCAATACTGAGCATCTTGTCCTTGAGTTGCGGGAGAAGACATTAACAGTTCCCTCTTTCCAAGCTGGTGCTCACTCTTGTCAAGTACACTCTACCAGGACCTCTAATCCTGAGTCTTCACTAGAGAGACCTTTCCTGATATGGCAATAAGCTAAGGGGCTGGGTGAAATGCCTGCTGTTTCTAATAAAAACAAAAGCACACACACAGATGCCTACCTTCAATGAATGAAAGGAAGGTAAGCCTACTGCTCTGTCCCTGTAATTAACATCTATGAAAATTACTTAATAATTCATAATTCATACTCTGTACATAATTGCTTCTTCTTGGTCTATAATTTTTGACAAAGTATATGTAATGATAATATAATACCACAAAGACATCAAGTTCCAGCAAAAATAAAAACAAGAGAAAATCTATTTCAACAAGTTCTTCAAAGTTAGTGAATGTGGGATAGACACCACTCCTGTGTTCTTGAACATGTGAATTTGTGTGCATATGTATGGAAATGGGGTGTGTGCATGAGAGTATACATTCATGTGAAGGAGTGTTTGTGTGTGTGTGTGTGTGTGTGTGTGTGTGTGTGTGCACTTGTGCATATTCTATATATGTATGTGTATGAACCTTGACTGAGTCTGAGGAAGGGGGTCTCAGTCTAACCTTAGCTGGAGATCTCAGATTCCAGCTGTCTGCCTATCTGTCACAGATTATTGGTCCCCAGAGATTCTGAGTCCCCATGGTCTTGGGTCCTTAGGGTATTTTCTAAAGTTTCTCAGGTGCAGAGAGTTCTTGGGCCATAAGGAATGCCTGGCCCTTTGTTCACAGTACAGCCACATCGCACCTATGACTGACTGGTCACCTGCTTTTGCCGTAGGAAGATCTGGAAGGTTCACAATAAACTCTTGAGGTTCCTACCCAAGGAGCTACGGACATAAAACTTACAATAGTCTCCTTCTCCTGGCCAATTTGAAGGGAGAGAAGCATATGTTGGCTCAAAATGGGGCACACAGGCTTCAAGTGCCAACAATCTGACCAGGATGTGCTCTTGGCCTCAGGTACGGTTGTTGGGATCCAGATCTGCTCCTCGCTCTGCCCCAACCTCTCACTCTCTTTGCAATGGGTATTTTTGGAAAGCTTAGGGTTCACAGTGCCAACTGAATGCTGCAGAGGAAAATGCCTCTTCTCATTTTGCTTGAGTGTGTTCACACATGCCCAAGGTACATGTTTACACACAGCTGCATTCACTCTGTATGAGTGTACTCATACCTGCCCTTGTGCACGCACACATGAATGCACCCACATATATTCACACATGTACACTCACACTCACCACACAACTAATGCATTCACACATTGTACAAATACATTCACCCACCCACCCACCCACAATCATGCATACCACATGTACTCATATGAACATGTGTACTCATTCTTGCATATGAACCTCACATCCGTGTTCACATACATCTGCCATAATTCCTCACATATGATATATGTAGCATACTCATACTTACACAGCATAGACATATACTTACACCAGTGTACCAAATACGTGTACCAACCTAATCAGCAAGCCTCCTGGGGCATAGGCTTAAGATCCAAGAACAGCACATACCACAGCTTCTGAGAAGAGCCGTGGCCAGATACCAGACCTCATCTCTTTGACATACAACAAGGAAGAAATTGGTCTGGTCCCTAAGCTCCTTCTAAAAGGCCTGTGTGACAATAGGAGAGTCACAGAGGTGAAGGAGTGTTGTCTTGGGAGGCAGAATTTGTGTGGGACTTGCTGGGTGTGTAGCTGGAATAGAGACAGTCCAGGGAGAAGGCAGGGAGCTGGAAAAGGCATGGGCATTGGAGTTTGTAGCAGTGTGGGTAGACAGTGGGACAGAAAGGAGGAAAGCTGTCCAGGCCATGCCACGTGGTGCAGTGTGCTCGTAAATGTGACCTTGAGATGAACAACTGTGGTAAGAATGGCGAGCTTAAGAGTGTGTTAAGGGCACAGGGAGATGGTCCCAATGACTGTGCTTGAAGGGAGCATATAGGAGCCTGACAAGGACTGACGCTGTCCAGTGTGTTTGATCCAGAAACTCTGAGATTAGTCCCTTCACAGGCCCCACTTTGCAGATGTGTCAGTTGAGGTGCAGGGTGATGAATCTCTGACCAGGTCCCTGCATCTCGAATATCCAACCACATGCACAGAGCTAGCTTACTTAGACAACTCAGTTCTGGGTGTTAGAAGGGGACGTAGGGCAGGCTAAGGCACTGGCATTGGCAGTAATGACACAAGGGAGGTGGCAGAGATGGAGAAAGAGGATGGTTTGAAAGAACGGGAAGTCACAGGAGGAAAAACTCAGTCACAGTGGGGCTGGCTGTGGCATCTGGACAGTTTGGGATGACTTGTGTAGGCCAGGACTGGGCTAGGACTGGATGGAGATGAGGTTAAATTAGGGGCAAGGCCCAGTGAGAACAAGAGCATCCAGTCTGAACAGTAGGTGGGGTGGGGAATGTGACCAGGTTGAGAGCAGGGCTCTGGGGAGCCACGTGCTGGGAGTGATCCTGGCATGAGATGTTCAGCCTGTGAACAGGATTGGGAGCTAGGAATGCCACGCGGTGAGCAGGATTTGATTCAGAACACAGCAGACCCGGATGACAGGGGTGATATGACTGTGGCAGCAAGGGAGCGTGGGACCCTGTGGAGGCCGCCCAGTGACATGAAGGTAAGAATTGGGTCCTGGAACTCTTGCTGGCCATAGTAGGATGCCAACTGTGCCGCTAATTCTAATTTCACATGCATCCCCTTGACTCTCAAACAGCAGTCTTAGAGGCGCCCTATAGGCACGTGCACAGGCACCTGAGCGTGTGAGAGAGCATAGGTACAGACGGGCGGGTGAGCCTTGAGTTACGGCTATATACCCACAGTTTGCAGGGCTGATGGCGGATAAGGTGAGCATCAGAAGTATGATGAGAGGGTATGTAGCCGTGGCAGTGTTCTTCCAAGGCTCTGACTGGAGAACTGTTCCCTCCAAGGTTTCCACCTGTGACTATCCTCTCTCTCAGGACTCCAGTAGTGGCACTGTCCATCCCAGGGTCCTGTCTACAGCACTAGCCCTCCTAGGCTCTTGTCCATAGCACTGCCTTTCCCAGGATCTCATACATGGCCCCCTCCCCTCATGTGTTCTTTTTTGTGGTCCTTTCTCCTCCTCAACCCCCCAAGGCTACCAACTATGGCAAATGTCCTCTCATGACTTTCAGATACCTCACATGGCCAGCAGTTAAGGACTGTCTCCAAACCTGTTTCTCATGGAGTCACTGGACCCCAGCAGCCCAGCTGCTAGAGGGAACCACCCAACAGCCATCCTAGATGCCTCTCATGACCTATCAGGCACTGGACTGGAGGCTCACTTTGGAGATGGCTGTCATGGTGACAGTCCAGTCTCCTCCTGGCTGCCAAGAAAGCAGAGTCTAGAGACACCCATCTCCTAGGATCTGTCCAGACTTAGGTGATGACAAATGTGGAAAACCTGGCAAACCCAATGACCCCTGACCTTTGACCCCTGAGGTCACTCCTTTTCCCTACTGTGCTGCTTCTCTACCAGTCAGTGCATTATGGTACAGGCGATGCACTGAACTTCAGTGGCAACCTGGAGTCTTCCTCCTGAGAAGCTGGTGAAGTGGTCCTGTGGGAAGACACCATGTAGTGAGGAACCACAAGTTCTTACATAACAAGGGAACAACCCTCAGTGATGCCAGCAGAGCTGATGACAGCAGTCTGTAGTCATTTGGTACGTGGATGCAAATTCCACACATACCTTAGTGTGCCTGGACTTTAACCGATCTCATGGGTCTCAGGGGACTCGAGAAGCAGCAGACCATGAAACAGTTGTCTCAACTTTATGGTGGCTGGTCACTCAACCACTGACACCCTCTCTCACAGGCATGAGAAGTGTAATCCCACAATTAGAAACTCTGGAGTGAAAGGAGTCTCTAGTGGCTTGCTATGACAAGCAGTGGCCGTCTTCAAAAGTCCTCACAAATTCATTTCTCTGATCTACTGCCTCCTACTCGGTTCTGGAGCAGGCTACAGATATAAGATAGGAATAGGAGAGAGAATCTAGTGGTGATGGGGGTGGGTGAGGTGGGGGCAGGGCCACAGTGATCCTCTAGAACACTTGAACTATGTGTGTGTACCACAGTTAGCTGGGAAAGTCAGAAAGGGCATGGATGGGGGCTGGCTTCAGCACAAGGAGAAGATTGTTTAATTATCTAATGACGGCATTCATTTAAAGGACGTTATATGTATTTCTAAGACAGGAAGCTCAGAGACCTTCATTGTTGGCCAAGGAGCGGGTCTGAGCATGACAAGCTGTCACCCTCATTCTGTTAGGCAGTTAGGCAGCCTCAGGGCTCTTGGGGGGATCGTGGCCAGGAACAGCCACTCTCCACTGCTCCACTGTGGGTTTGCCAGAAACTCCTTTTGAGACTGTTCAGTTCTGGAGTGAGGACAGATTCCTGGGGGGCTTAGAGAAGTCACTGCCTTGTGTTGATGACATCATGCTGAGTGACAGGGTCAGTTGGTCTGTCCCTCAGGCTTCCTTCTGATATGGGCACCCTGTGGCTTGGTCATTGGTCTGGCTGGAGAGTTGACTTGAGGCTCCCAGGGCAGAGACAAACCACAAACCTTTCTACGTGGCTTTTCCTCAGGAAGCTGAATAGGAAGGTGAGTGCATGGAATAACCCAAGTGCATTTTTCCCTGAGGCGAAGGCGTGTATGGGTGGGGAGGCAGGCAGAGAGCCTGTGCCCTTCCCCTGTGCTATGTAGAGGCACTTCCTTTGAGCAGGCTTTCAGAGACAGCTGGATTTGTGTTTTTCTTTTGAGATCTATGGGTTTTCCTTTTACTCATTCAGACAACAGTAAAAATACACTTGTGGGTCACAGGGACAGTTTCTGAATGGGGAGACATTTGTGGTGTTAGCTTCTGCCCAGATCCTGAGCCCTTTCTCACTTTGGCTAGCAGTTTGCCAGTTGGTTCAAGCCTAAGGTGGCGGGTGGCTTGAGACAGTAACATAGAACCAATGGGGAAGCCAGCTGGATTAGGACCCTGGGGTGGGGGGCTGATCCCCAGCCAGCTTTTTTCAGATTCCCCCACCCGCTCCTTACAATTACGCTTCCACCAGTTTCTGTGTCCAAAGACCCCACAGGATCCTTCCTACCTGGTGCTCCCTCACATCTACCTCTCTGTGGTAGCCTGGATATGCTACCATGCCACTCTCTGCGCTTCTTCTCATTGACACACCGACAGGAAATTATCACACGTCATTACATCGCTTCAAACACAATTTCCCGGCCGTTCAAACCGCTCTCAGTCAGAGTGCGAGAAATGGGAGCTGTCAGCTCCACTTAAGGACCCCTCTCACACTTTCTTCAGGACAATGGACAATTTAAGTTTTCTCCTTCCAGAGGGAAACTGTTAGAAATATGTAAAACCAGTTTAGCTGGTAAGGCCAAGTGGGAAGGAAAATAACCCCTGCTAGCTTCTTTTCCATTGCTTGCTACGTTTAACTGCATTAACAATCGGTGCCCCGGGCCCTCTAAACCTCCCTCCATACATGTGTTCTGGGGAAACACATGTTGAAGAGTCTAGGAGGGCTTCTCCAGTTCTTCCAGTTTCCTCCAGAGGAGGAAAGGGAGTGGACGCCAAGCCTCCAGACCCATCAGCCTTATTTCTCATCACTCAGCAGCAGCAGCCTCCATTTTTTTCCCCTAGCTGCCACTGTGCCTGGGTGACTCTATCATATAGCCATTTGTCTTGGGGTCTTGTCTGAAATAATTTGAACTGCCAAATCCCGAAATGAATAGGTTTTGTTAACACAAAAGGCTAAGGAACTGGTTGGAAATTTTAAAGAGCTCTCTGGCCCTAGTCTTAACCGATCATATTGTTTGGCTCCCAGGCTTTCTTCTGTCACCGTGCTTCTGCCTCAGTGGGTGTGGGATGATGGATGGCCAGGCTGCTGGAGGCGGAGAGAAAGAGCACTGGCTGGGTCTGGGAATTCGCTAAGTACTCTTGGGCGCTTCAACCTCATCATTGCGCACGGTGAGCCGGCCTCTGTGATTTATAAACTGGGGCGGTGATTAATGATCTTTTAAGTGGACAAGCCAGGGCAAAGCCTCACAAACAGGGCCACTCAGACATGACTACCACTTGTAGCTGAAGAATAACAGCCTTTGCTAGTGGATAATTGAGGCAGATCCGAGGAGCCCCCATCCATCAGTTCCAGAATCCTACTTTTGACACTGGTCTCTTGGCCAGGGCTCGTGGGCAGTATCCTGAGCGAGCAGAGAGGAGGGACATGTATGGGAAGGAAGTGCTGTTTTTGCAAAACCAAGGCCACTTGGTAGGCATGTTCAGAGCAGAGTGCTGCAAGGGCCTCTGTCCTGCCACTCCTGGAGTTCCCATCAATGGGCATCCCAATCTGGGCAATGTACCAGGACTCGATTTTGCTTTTCCTGGGCTACTTTGAGAACTCTTGGGTGTAGCGATCCCTCTTGACTCCTGGGTGGCCAATGTAGGCACCTACAGATAGGACTGAACTCAAGCCCTTCTGCTCCTAACCCAGCTTCTTCCAGACCCTGTCCCCAGATGTCTCCTCCTGGAGGCACATCTCAGGGAACTACAGCTACAGTGACTGGCAGCTCTGGAGATTCACTTTGCCCAGTGGTTAGTTTTGTCAAGGTAACGATTATAATTGGAGCTGGTGTTGCCGCAGCATTATAAGTAAATGCAGGCTCTACAGCGCCGTGGCTGCAGGTGAATGGGGAGCAATCAATATCGGAACCAAGTTCTGCCAAGAAAAGAGCTCTCGAATCTCCCCAGAGGAAGACTCCAAAACTATCGCAATCTATCTTGAGCCCCAGGGAGAAGGCACCGGGCTCCTGAGGAGCAGGGGCAGGAGACCTTTCAAGTGGGCTGTCTGCAAGAGGAGGGAGCTTTGTGTAACGTTGTTGCCTCTTCAGAGTAAGCACAGCCAGTTGGTGACTTTTGTAGATTGTGAAAGTGAGCCCGAGACACACTCTTTTTGCAGGAGGCTTGAATGAGAACAGTGAGTTTCCTCAAACTTTGTATTGCCTGGGGAGGGGAACATGGGTCAGAGTAGGGAACCCAGGCAGGGCAGAATCAGAGGTGAGCAACATTTTACCAGCAAGCCAGTGCTTCTTTCCCACTCTGCCCAAACAAACTTGGGATTTTTGTGTCTTGTTTTTCATTTATTTCTTTTCACATTGGCATGTATTCATCGTTCCTCTTAATGGGTTTCTGGAGGGCATTTTCCTACCATGTACTTTAGTCTGGTTCCTGTCTCAACAACCCCTAGACAGTTTCACTTTCACTTTCAAGTGATACTACCACATGCCTGGGAATCCAGCTCCATGGCAGGGTGGAGAGGTTGGGAAAGAGAAGCGTGCACTGTCTACCCTCTGCTCATTGCTGCAAAGGTTCCTGCTTTGGAAGAATCTAAACCTTGGCGCTTCAGGTCCTGTTTTCCAGGCCAGCTGTTTCTTTGATTCTGTTTCTTTCTACCGAGGAAGCAATAGCTAGAGGGAGAGGTTCAGCATCCAAAGGCGCCTTCTTCAACCACCGGTCAGGACTCTGTCAGGGAATGCCTGTGAAACTGAGTAGGAGAAAATCTGGCAAGAATGTGTACGGATTCCATGGTGTCCCTGGCTGCGGTGCATGGCAGAACTCCACTGCGGCCTTGGTTTTGAATACATGTTTTGAGTACTGAATGTCATAACACTATAGAACACTATAGAACACTATAGAATGTGGCTGCTGCAACATCTCAGCTCAGATTCCGGAGGAGCACTGTAAACTGCATTGTTGTTTACGTGGCACGTGAAGTTTATAAGCTTTAGTTATAGAAAGCAAAGCTATTTAGTGTTTTTCCATGCTCATTCCTTTTTTAATATTTAAGTAACAAGTTAGAATATCCCCATATTGTATTTTGAAAGCACGTGTAGGTGTTAAACATAGGGTAATGTCCATGCATTCTGTCTCCTTAGAGACAGACTATCAACCCATATAGAGCTGGCCATTGGTGATCTGGAAGGCTGTCCAGTGAGAAACCTTTGTTAATGTGGTGTTTTCTCCCCTAAAGCTTAATGATTAGCCATCTGGGGTTTGCTCTGCTGGTTCAGTTTTCACCAAGCCTCCTTCACGCCACTTGTGAAGCTGCAACATGTCAGAGAGGATTGCAGGCAAATGTACACTATATGGCCAGGGTGCTTGAGGTTGTCCTTCTAAGGGAGAAGGCAAATGAATAGCAATAATAATGGGATGTAAACCAGAACAAAATGAGACAAAACAACACCCCGGGTTAGTAAAGGACCATAGAATAAATCTGAATTTCCCTCCATAAGCTCAACACACCGAATCTCTTCCAGGCCACTACTGACTGTCAGAGTTATGCTGTTTCCCAGAGGAAAAAGAAAACCGACAGGCCAGGAGAACAAAGGCCTCATTTATTACCAGTGTTTCACTGAATAAAGTGGTTTGTGGTAGTTGCCTTTGGGGGTGGGGCTTATTTTAGAGAAAAGGCAGCACGTGTGTGGCTTCTATATCCGTAGCAGACGACGACACTGGCCTGCAGAAGCCGCTGAAGCGTCTTTGCAAAGTTTATTTTGCTATGGGTTGTTTCTTCTTCAAGCAGTTGTAGTATCGATTTCTCCCAGAGGATTAATTATCAGAGGCAGTCTCGGGCTTCTCTGAGATGGGCGGAAGGAGAAATGATGTTTTTGTTTCCACGAAGCCTGCTAGCCATTGTGCAGACTTTCTCTGGAGTCTAAGGATCAGGACCCTGCCAGGGAAGGGCTGTCAGGAGTACCATCCATCTGCTCTGCGGCTGTCTGAACTTGCTCAAGCACTGCAGACAGGTTCTGTGCAGCCCTCCGCCCGTGTTTGTAAAGGGAGACTTCAGCGCCATGGGTCAGGGGTGGGTAGGTGACCATGGACTGGCACAGAAGTGAATGTCTGGGTTATTGATGTGCTGGTGCTGACCAGAGTGAAGGAATTTTAGACTTTATAGGAAAACCCACTCCTGTGACATACGTCTCTGTGGGGCTGGGTTGAGGAGTTGCTTGGTGAAATGGAGCTGCAGAATATTCTAGAGAGAAGCTTCTATGGATTTTGAGGCTTTGACAGCAGGAGGGGCAAGGAAAGATACAAGTCGATTCTGTGATTGGTCCTCACACTTGCTCCTGTGGAACTCACTAGATGTGCAAAGGAGAGTGTCTGGATTGAGCATCAGCATCAGCATCAGCACCAGCATCGGCCTCAGCATCAGCATCAGCACCAGCATCTCAAAAAGGAGAGCGTCTGGATGTGAGCATCAGCATCAGCATCAGCATCAGCACCAGCACCAGCACCAGCATCAGCATTAGCATCAGCATCTCAAAACGTCTCTATAGCCTCATTCCTGCATTACCTCTGGGAAGAAGGGAATAAAATATACCACTTTATTACCCATATCTGCGGTGTTTTTGGGAGACACTCTTTCAGCCAAAGCCAGGGTTCCCCTGGATTTCCAATACATCCAAAGCCTGCTAGCAAACTGCATCACCTGCAGAGACCTAAGTAAACTCTCACAGTCCTTCATTGGCTTATTATCTTTTCCCTGGCTTCTCCCCCTAGTATAAATGTGATAAGGTAACAAAGGTATCATCATGCATCAAAGTAGAAAATGTTGAACCTTTGTGTCTGAGTCTTCTAGTCACTAGTCATGGTGTTTTATTACAGTAATAGAAGAGTCACTAACACAGGGGACCATTTGGCCCTGGCTGGGATGGTCTGATGTGTTTGTAAGTCAGCACCCAGCAATTCTATAACTGTAATCTCTGTGGTTTGTAAGGTATGTATCCTGTGATTCATGTAGACATTTCTTTCAGATGCCTCAGCATGATGGTGAACGGAGTGTGTAGTAAGCAGTTTCTTTCATTCTCCTTCCTTTTCTGTTCCTTAACACTTTATGTTTTGGACAGGGTCATGTTAAGTTGAATAGGAAGGATGGCCTTGAACTTGCAGTCTTTCCAACTTGGCCTTTTAAGGAGCTAGACTTGTAGCTCTGCCACAGGTCCTGTTAGCTAGGAAGAAGGTGGTGGCATTGCACCTGTGCATCCTGGACACCAAGGCAAAAGGACAAAGTAGGTATTTCACAACATTCACTGGGAAACATTGGGCATCAGGTTACCGTCTGGTAGTGACTTGGAGAAGTGATGACCAAAGAACTGGACATAGCTGACTACCATTACACTTACTGTGTTCTTATTGGAAGTGGTGGCTGCTTTGGGAGTTGCCATGGGTACATGCCACAGCTGGCTTCCTCCTGAATAGCTGTCAGTCTGAACTTTTCAGGTTCTCCATTCTTGGCCAGCATGACCTTTGACCCACCTGGCCTACCCCTCCAGATAGACATTGTTGGCCATCTGCCTGCTGTGGTACTGTGCTGTTCTTCTCTGGGGCCTGACTTTCCCATAGTGTCTTTGTGCACTTGTGCTCATAGTAGGTGCTCTTTGCCATACTGGGACCCTGTCACTTCACCTTAATCAGTGAGGACTTGTCCTCAGAGAGAGGGCCCTATCTTCTGTATTAGTTACCTTTCTGTTGCTGTGTTAGAAAGCCATGGCTTATGGAAGACATCATTTATTTTGGCTATGGTTCCAGAGGGTAACGGTCCAATATGGTGGGGAAGAATAGTAGCAAGCAGTAGGTATGTACAGAGGCCAAAGCAGGAATCAGAGAGCGCTTATCTTGACAGGAGAACATGGAGCAGGGCGTAAACAGGAAGTATGGTGAGACTGTAAAATGTCAAAGCCCACTGCGCATGATGTACTTTCTCCTGCAATGCTCTACCACCTCCCCACACAGTGCCACCAACTGAGAACCAAGTGTTCAAATATCTGAGTCTATGGGGGACATTCTCAGTCAAACCACCACCCCGTCAGAAGTGTCTTGGAGCTGGTGTTCAGAGGAAGTCATGAGCTTAAGGTCAAAGAAGCCCAGGTGGTAGTGATTTGACCAGATTGAGGTCCTTCTTATCCTCATGCTGGCTGCACCACACAGACCTTGGGGACTGAGAAGACCCTTGGGAATCACTCTTGGAAATATGCACTGTGGCTTTCTCTTCCAGGTATGATGGTGTCCTAGGGTTTGTTGAGCGTCAAATGTCATCCTGTGAATGGTAAGCTTATGTCTTCCCTCAGGAGTGAGTGAATATGCCTCAGGCTAAAGGGTCTTCATGAACAGGCTAAAGAGGGAGACAGAGATCACTTCTGTTCTTTACAGGGCCTGCATCCAGACAAGGGTCTCATGTTATATGGAGCAGAGGCTGAGTGAGAGCCTCCTGGCCAGGGGTCTCTGGAGCTATCAGGGCTGGAAGAGTAGGAAGGGTCAGCCCAGGAGATTGGAAGAAAACAGCCCTGTTACCTGGGCTGCAGAGCATCCACAAAGAACTTCTCTTGTTTTGTGTCACCACTTGGTATGAATTTTGTAGATGGCTGGTTTTGTGTGTCAACTTGACACAAGCTGGAGTTATCACAGAGAAGGGAGCCTCCCTTGAGGAAATGCCTCCATGAGATCCAGCTGTAAGGCATGTTCTCAATTAGTGATCAAGAGGGGAGGGCCCAGCCCATTGTGGGTGGTGCCATCCCTGGGCTGATAGTCCTGGATTCTATAAGAAAGCAGGCTGAGCAAGCCAGGGGAAGCAAGGCAGTAAGTAACATTCCTCCATGGTCTCTGCATCAACTCCTGCCTCCAAGTCCCTTCCCTGTGTGAGCTCCAGTCCTGACTTCCTTTGGTGATGAACAGCACTATGGAAGTGTAAGCTGAATAAACCCTTTCCTCCCCAACTTATTTCTTTGTTATGATGTTTTGTGCAGGAATACAAACCCCATCTAAGACATGGCACAAGCATTCTCATACTGCTCAAGGAGGGGGTTTGAGAATCAAGTGTGAAAGAAGAGAGGGCAATTCGGTAATAAGCGATAGTTGGTAAGACAGCCAGGAGAGCCTAGCCTAGAGGTACATGGGGCACTATGTGACAGAGTGGGCATCTCACTCCGAGCAGCTTTGGAAAGCTCATCTCTTCTCTATGATCAAGTTCCAAACTGTGACAGGGTCAATGGCCATGTCTGCCTCATAGCTAAGTGAGTGTGTTAAAGATGAAAAAACCAGCCAAGTTTACTCAGATGCTGGTGGTGTAGATGCTGTTTCCAATTAATTTCTCCACATGGCTCAGATCACTGTGTACATAGTCCTTGTGCCCAGTCAAGTGTCTGTGAGAGAGGATGAGGGGAAGACACACTCCTGGAGGGTGTGCAGACCGGGTGATGATGATGATGATGATGATGATGATGGTGGTGGTGGTGGTGGGGGTGGTGGTGGTGGGGGTGATGACGATGAAGGAAGTAGGAAGGGAGCATTTTGTGTGACAGCAAAGCCATCCTGTCTTAGTGAGTTTGCTTCCTGGATATTGTTAAGAAGCAATGGGTCCTAGTGGAATCTCACTGGGATCCATCTTTGTGGTTTTCAAGTAATTTTCTGGGGTCTGAATCTTGCCATTTTCATCCTGAGACCTCAGTATGGAAGCTGCTACGGTTTCTCCTGAAAACCCAATTACATCGTGACCAAGCATGGCAACTGAAGCGGATGCAGCTGTCACTGTGTCTAGGGAGCTGGGAACAGAGCAGGTATGGATCTCACATCAGAGGCGGAGGAAGAACAGCCTCTCCAGCAGTGAAAACACAGCCAGGAAGCTGGAGCCAACCTGGTGTAAGTGTGTGTGTGTGTGTGTGTGTAAGAAAGAGACAGAGAGAGACAGAGAGACAGAGAGAGACAGAGAGACAGAGAGAGAGACAGAGACAGAGAGAGAGACAGAGAGACAGACAGAGAAAGAGGTAGAGACAGAGACGACAGAGAGACAGAGAGTCACCAGCCTCCACATGATCAGGAAGTCAAGGAGGACTGGTTTCTGAGTATACTACTACTCATGGACAGTAGGCATGGAAAACCTGAAAATACTTCTGAAACTTCTGTAACCAAGGACTGAAAATTTCCAGCTTCCTAGATGGAGCTGTGTGTCCTGAGGTCTACGTGAGGACTAACAGATGAGGATTCATCTGCAGTTCTCCCTACCTGCTGCCACTCCCACCTGCTGCTGCCACACCCACCTGCTGCTACTCCCACCTGCTGCTGCCACACCCACCTGCTGCTACTCCCACCTGCTGCTGCCACACCCACCTGCTGCTGCCACACCCACCTGCTGCCACACCTACCTGCTGCTGCCACACCCACCTGCTGCTGCCACACCCACCTGCTGCTGCCAAGCACCAAGGGAAGTGGAAAACTACCAGTGTCAGCACTTCTGTATCCATGATTTTGATTTGGGTAAAACAAAGTGCCAGCCAGCTGATGGGCAACTATATTTTCCAACCCAGAGGAAGATTTCTGAAAGCACACATGGGCCACAGGGCAGAAGAACCTCCATTGTCTTGTTGAGTGGAAGTGTTAGGAGAAGACTTGCTGGCCTCACTCTGAACTTCTGTGTGCTTGTTCGTATGGTAGACAGTGCTGGATAGTTTTCAATCAGAAATGCTCGTTCTTTTAGCAAAACTCATTTGGTGACAATATTACGGTTCTTAGGCTTGTAAGATTTAGTTTGCTAAAAGTCTATAAAGCTTTTTGCATCTGCATCCTCAAAAGACATTAGCTAAACTTTTCTTGTAATATTTGTGTGACTGGTTTTGATATCACTGTAATGCTGGTTGCATTATTATCTGTTCAACTTTATGCATAAAAGTGATAATTATTACTCCTTCATTGTTTGGAGAAGTTTAGCAATGAATTTGCTTCTGTGGTAGATAGAAAGCTATTTACACTACCTATTTATATTTTGGTAAGATGAATTTATGTTTCTTTTACACACACAAACACAGACACAGACACACAAACACATACATACAGACACAGACACACACACACATACAGACAGACACAGACACACACACACATACATACAGACACAGACACAGACAGACACAGACACACACACACAAACACATACATACAGACACAGACACACACACACACAAACATGCTCATGCATACACATATTCATTTTCCTTTTATGTTGTCAAATTTAAGAGCATAGAGTTAGCCCTTGTGCTATTTTCCTTTTTAATATCTACAGAGTCTACAGAATTCTCCTATCTGATGGCAGTAATTTTTGCTCACCACTCTCCACCACCAACATAGTTTCAGAATCATCAATTTTATTGATAAACCCTAAGAAGCAGAATTTGGTTCTAAATTGAGTTAGCCTCGATTTTCTTTGTTACTTTTCTCTCATGTCATTAATTTATGGGATCTTTACCTTTTATTCTTATATTAGGTTTAAGTTGCTATTTTTCTAAGTTGTAATACGTGAAGTTAATAGTTTGAGTTGGTTTTTAGTCTACTGTATGTAGACAGTTCAGCATTGCAAAGGCTTGATAAGGCTTCTAGTCCTATTAAAGTGGCAGCCCTGCAGACTTGATATGTTGCCCTCACTCCCATTTAGTTAAAGCATTTTCTCAAATTTTAATTTAGATTTGTTATTTTACTCTTTATTATCTTCTTTATCATACAACAATAAAGTTCTCTAAAACCAAGAAAACAAAATAAAATAGCATTAAAAAAAGAAAAAACTCAAAAAAGAAAAAAAGCAAAAGCAACCCACCAAACTATAGGCAAATAAAAGCCCACAAAACCACTGTGGAGGCCACTGCTTGTTGGTCAGCTACACCTGAACAGGAGGCTGCTTTGGAGTGGTTGGTGTACTTGGTGTCACTCACTGGAGACAATTGAACTTCCATTTTCTAGCAGGTATATAAGTTCAGTTGTTAATCTTTACCCTAATAGCTAGCTATTCATTCATTCATTCATTCATTCATTCATTCATTCATTTTGTTTTTTTTAAAAATATACACAATAACATATAAGATAAAACAAAACCATCATGATGAAGTTGAACAAGACCAACAGGAGGAAGAATGGCTGAAGAGAAGGCACCACAATCAGAGACCCTTTTGTTCCCATACTCAGGGATTCCATGAAACTGGAAGCTGTAATAGAAGCAGAGAGGACCAGGTACAGACCTATGCAGGACCTGGGCATGCTGCTTTAGTCTCCGTGTGTTCATATGAGCCTTGCTTGGTTCTTTCAGGGGCCTTGTTTTTTGTTTGTTTGTTTTTCAGCTCTGTGTGTGTGTGTGTGTGTATGTGTGTGTGTGTGTGTGTGTGTGTGTGTGTGTGTGTGTGTGTGTGTTCTTTCTTCATCCCTTCTTGCTTTTGCCTTCTTTCTACTTCCTCCTTTTTGGAGTTCCCTGATCTGGGGATGGGGTTGGTGGACACATTCCATTTAGGACTGAATGTTCCAAGGTCTCTCACTGTCTGTGTGATGTCTGCCTGTGGATCTCTGTGACTGCTCCTGTCTGCTGCAGGAGGAAGCTTCTCTGATTGTGGCTGAATGGCTGAATGAGTGTAGATGAATTAGTCATTCTTCTTAAGGTACTTTTTAAAACAGTACTTCTTTGAAGTTCTTTATTTACTTTACAAATATGTAGGTATTCACTGGATTTTTTTTTTCTATCACTAATTTCTGTTTTAATTCTGTTGTGGTTGGAGAACATCTGTGTGATGTGTGTGACTTGAATTCTTTCAGCTTTATTAAGGCTTGTCTCATAATTCAGAGTACAACACACCTTTCTGCTATGAGTTTGGAGTTGAAGTGCCTATGTTGAAAGGTTTGACCCGGGGTTGGGGATTTGGCTCAGTGGTAGAGCGCTTGCCTAGAAAGCACAAGGTCCTGGGTTCGGTCCCCAGCCCCGAAAAAAAGAAAAAAAAAAAAAAAAGAAAAAGAATGAAAGGTTTGACCCTGTACTTGTGGTTTTACTAAGGGTAGTGAAATCCTACCTGTTCATTATATATATGTATATGTATATATATCTACCTCTCTATCTTTCACCTCGCTCTGTCTCTTCCTCATTCCCAGTCCCAAGCTGTGGGTTAAGGCTCCATAAACCATGAGCAACAATAGCCCTATAATCCTATCCTTTAAATTGCTTGTCTCACATTTTTATCACCTTAATGGAAAGCTCCTATGCTTAGTAAGGGCTCAGTGCATCTTTGACACAAGCAGCTCATTTGCATTTGAAACAGAATGAAGCTGCAAAGAAGAGGGACTTACCATGCGCATGTGGCGTGGCGTCTTCCCTGGGAGTATATGACTCAGCTCGGAAGGTCACAGGCATTTCAGCTACTTTGATTTCTTACTGAGCATTTCATCTGCTCGCTTGCTAAGTTACTGGTGAAAAGGTGTTGACATCTGTAACATGACTAGGCATTTTCCTAAAATCAGTTTTTGCTGTGTGACTTTTGAATTCTTCTATTACTTGCATACATATTCTTGGTTGATGGCATGCTCTGTTATAAAGTGATGTTCTTTATCCTAAAAAGCATTCTTTGCTCTTAAATGTCCTTTCTCTGGAATTACCTTCATTGAATCCTCTGTTTATCTTTTAGCTTGCCTTCTTCCCTATCTGTTCTTCATATTTAAAATTCGTATTTGCTGCATGATATCTCAATCTCATTTTTTAATCTGCCTCTAATTGAGGAAATTTGGACTGTTTAACTATTGATTTAGCTTCCTCCTCCTCCTCCTCTTCCTCTTTCTCTCTCTCTTCCCCTCTCTCTTCCCCTCTCCCTCCCTCTCCCTCCCTCCCTCTTCCTCTCCCTCTCCTCTCCCTCTCTTTCCAGATGTTAAGTAGCCCAAGTGGCACCCTTAGGGCCACATGACACTTCGGGTTTCTTTTTCTCAGCGTTCTACTCTGGCCCCAAGTATGCTCAGACCCAGGTGGTCTGCAAGCCGTTCCATGGTTAGTATCTCTCCCAGAAACTTTCTACTAGCTGCAAACTTTCTGGTTCCAGCTACCCAGTAAAATCATGGCTCTAGAAGTCCAGCATGGGCTGGCCTAATACAGCTCCCTGCCACAGACTCTGCTCACACTCCCAACAACTGCCCCCTGGTAGTTAAGGTATAAACTCCCAAATACTCAGTGAAATCAGGACTCAATAAACTGTAATTTAACAGATTTATATATTAAATTCTCAATCCACAATACATCCACCCACACAATAAACACAACCGATTGATAAAGATGTAAACCACCCACCTAGATAAGATAAATTGACCTATAGAAATCCATCCCTTAAGAAATATTCATACCAACCTGTATCTACGTAGAGACATATGGTGATGGATTGTTTATGTCTGCCTCCATATTGCCTCTCCTCTCCTTTCTGCCTCTCCCCTTCCTTCTAAAACTTTGTTCCTGACTCTCTTCCTTCTTATCCAATGACAGGCCTGGTTTTATCTTGTGTCTGCCTTCACCTGCTTAGCGACATCTACCTACAGTTAACTGGAACAAGAAATACACATCACATGAAAGTCACCATCTTCAATTAATGGTGCTGGAAAAACTGAATGATAACATGTAAAACAGCCCAAACATATCCATACTTATTACCTTGCACAAAACTTAGCTCCAAATGTAACAAAAACCTCAACATAAAACCTGAACACTGAATCTGACAGAAAAGAAAGCAGGGAATAGCCTTGAACTTGTTGACACAAGAAATGGCTTTCTGAACAGAGTACCATTATAGCCAGTAATAAGAGCAATGATTAATAAATGGAGCCTTATGAAACCAACAAGCTTCTATAAAGCAAAGGATGCTGTCAGTCAGACAAAGCAATAGCCTACAGAATAAGATTTTTTCTTTTATCAACACCACATCAAATAGAGGGTTATAAATAAATATATATATATATACACATATATATATAACATATATATATATAACACTCAAGGAACCAGAAAACAAATAACTCATGAAAAAAAACCCCAATTTAAATTGAGGTGCAGATCTAAACAGAGAATTCTCAAAAGAGGAAACTCAAACAACTGAGAAACATTTAATGTTCAATACCCTTAGCCATCAGGGAACTGCAAATTGGAACTACTTTGAGATTCTATCTTATCACAAGTGATACCTCATGCTGGTGGGGATATTGAGTAAAAGGAACTCATCTATTGAAAATTGGCACAGCCACTATGGAAATCAGTGTGATCACTCCTCAGGAAGATGGGGATGGATATACCTTAAGGTCTGGCAATATACCCAATTTTGGGCATATACCCAATGGACACTTCATCCTACCTCAGAGACACTTGTTCAACCATATTTATTGCTGCTCCATTCATAATAGCCAGAAGTTGAAAGTAAACTACATGTCCTTCAACAGAGGAATGGATAAAGAAAATTGGAAACACTTATACAATGGAATATTACTCAGCTGTTAAAAAATGAAATTATGAATTTTGTGCCACATCCAAAATGATTGTGTAAGGAATATTGTGACATGGTTCTGGCTAACAGAGCAAAGCCTGCAGGACATGGGTCTTCTCAAGTGCTGATGGTTGCTGTTGGCATGAAGTTTGTTTGCATAATAATGTACATATTTTACTCCATGTTCCTCCTTTGGGGAATGTTCTCCCTGCCAAGGTCCGTGACTCCATGATAATCAGAAACAGCATGATTCTACAAATGAGAATGTGTCTGGTGTTCCTCAGTGTAATGGTGGCAGTGACCTTCAGGATAGTTCAAAAGGCTGTGGGAAAGAACTCTGAAAACATGAGTTCAAAATACACATATTAGTGTAAGAACTGTCCTTGACAGGATATCACAACAATGCAAAATATGAGGATACAATATGAATTGTATGAGGGCCTTCACAAACCTGAAAGACATCTGCACTAATGAGTCAGCTTAGTCAGAAAGATATTAAGGAAGAAGACATGATTTGGAATTTGGTCAATAGAGGAAAAAAACCCGAATCATGAAAGAGAAAAGAATAGTTTAAAAAAAAAACAAGTTTCAGATAGATGGTTATATAGTGTTAGTGGTAAATGGTGGTCTCTTCTACAGAAGCCATCAACAACTAAATTTAATCCAGATATTATGCTTCCCAAAGAAGATAGTTATATATGTGATTGAAATAGAGGTTAGAGATAGAGGTAAAGTCTGGAACCAAGATAAAAGATGATGGCTTAATGATATTCCTACTCTCTGGGATAATTTAATGCTTTTCAATAATAAGCCTTGGAGTTGCTATGATAAAAAAGAAAAAATCCGGACTGGAGGATAGTTCAGAGGTTAAGAGCAGTGGCTACTATTTCAGTAGGTCCTGAATTATAAAATGAGCTACAGTGCTGCTTTCATTGGCATAAGCAAGAGCTCATTAAATTGAATATATACTTAAAGCTAACATTCTCACATAAAAATAGTCTGTTTAGTGCTAGACTTGGCAACCACAAGCACTGTGCCAAGTGAACTGAATAGGACTTACTATGTTAAAAAAATGTACTTGCCTCAAATGTACTCTGTATTTCAGTTTCTATTTCTAACAGTCAAAGGGCTAAGGTCATAAACGCTTGTCTTAGTCAGGTTTTCTATTCCTGTATTAAAACATCAAAACTAAGAATCAAGTTAGGGAAGAAAAGTCTTATTCAGTGTACACTTCCACATTGCTGTTCATCACCAAAGGAAGTCAGGGCCTGAACTCACACAGGGCAGAACTTGGAGGAAGGAGTGAATGCAGAGGCCATGAGGGCTGCTGCTTACTGGCTTGCTTCCCCTGGCTTGCTCAGCTTGCTTTCTTATAGAACCCAAGACTACCAGCCCAGGGATGGCACCACCCACAATGGGCACTTCCACTCTTGATCTCTAATTGAGAAAATGCCTTACAGCTGGATCTCATGGAGGCATTTCCTCAAGGGAGGCTCCTTTCTCTGTGATAACTCCAACTTGTGTCAAGTTGACACACAAAACCAGCCAGTACAATGCTGATTCATGGCATGATCAAAAGGGAACCTGGGGTAAATGACTAAAATGTTGTGCAGTTTCCAAGGCAGTAGCTTATGCAGTTGTAGTAAATAAAGGACTGGGCTTTGGTCTGTAAGAGAGAGCTAGCAAATTCAGAGCTATCAGCTTGCATCCATTCCGGACTCTGAGTCATTTTTTCATGTTCCCATCTACCCCTTCTCCTCAAGCTGAGTTTGAACCTTGAGAAATTCATAGAGAGATGGATGGAACTAGGAAAAAAATCATCCTGAGTGAGGTAACCCAAATTCAGTATTGACCTGTTGTGTGGTTGTTGGTAATCACTCTCTCGTAGATCTATTAATGAAAAGAAGTAAGCTTGTAAAAGAGAAATATAAAATAGACAGTTTGAGCAGAAAATGAGCACCAGATGGTGTAATGGAGCTAACTCCATTGCTTAAGGAGATAAAACATTAAAATAAATAAATAAACAGAAGCCTGATGCTGAATGGAATAAAGGGAGTGGTGACCTCGAGGAAAGACTTCTCTAAGTTAAGCTTCTAAATCATGAAAATAATTAAAAAATACTTAATCAGTGAAGGAAACCAAGAACAACAGAAAGCTGGTATAGATGTAATTGAGCCAATGGGCCAAGTTCAGGCCCTATCAAGCAGCAGAACTTGGTAGCTTCAGCCAAGCAGTTTTGGCTTTAGAGTCAAGAATACCAGGGCTGTGGAGTCTCCCTTTGTGGGTAAGGAAAGCTACATGGAAGGCCCAGAAAGGCCATTGCCTGAAGCTGTGAGGTGAAGCCTAGAATGTGTTGGAGACTCCAAGGTGTTGGAGATGTCAGAGTTGTGGGCTGCCTGCCAAGAAGAGCTGCTAACAGGGTGTAGAACCAGCCCAAGAAAGAGAAGTTTTTACAGCCAGCAAAGTTCTGAAGAGCCCTTCGACATTGGTTATGGAGATACAGAATTTTGAGTTTTGGTCTTGGTTTGGTCCAGTATTTTCTCACTATGCTCCTTTCTTGTTCCTTTTGGAATGGTAACATATATTCTGTACTCTTTTTGTGAGAAGCATGTGGTCTGCCTTTTTATTTTAATTTTACAGGGGGTTACAATTAAGAGATTGCCATGCTCTCAGAAGAGACTGGATTTTTAAACTTCATTGAGACTGGAAGCCTATGAGAACTTTTGATGCTAAACTGAATGCATTTTGCATTGTGATGTGGCTACAAGCCTATGGGAGCCACTTCCTCATGGAGTGGATTGTGGCGGTTTGAACGAGAATAGCCTTAAAGGTTCCTGTGTTTGAGTGCTTAGTCACCAGGTAGTGAAACTCTTTGAGGGGATTGAAAGTATTAGGATGTTGAGTTTGTGTATCACTAAGGGTGGACTTTGAGGTTTCAAAAGCCCATGCCAGGCCTAGGCTTTCGCTCAGCTATTGATATAGCTATTGATCTACTGCTCCAACACCTACCTGCATGCTACCATGGTATTGATCTACTGCTCCAACACCTACCTGCATGCCACCATGCTATTGATCTACTGCTCCAATGCCTACCTGCATGCCGCCATGCTATTGATCTACTGCTCTAACACCTACCTGCACCCCACCATGCTTCTCACTATAAAGATAATGGACTAAACCCCCGAAGCTGTAAGCAAAGCCCCCCAATACTTTCTTCTAATAGAATTGCCTTGGTCATGATGTCTCTTCACAGCAATAGTGGCACAAAGTTTTGTGAGCGTAACCAACCAATATCTAACTTGATTTAAAGCTCGTACTATGAGATGGAACTCATACCTAACACTTTGTGAATGATCAAGAACTTGAGACTGGATAGATCATGGGTTTATGGTAAAACCAAATACTACTGTTCTTCAATTAAAGACAAACAAGAACAATGTAGCAAAAAAAAAAAGTGACCCCAATGACATTCTGCTGTGCTCATAGATCCTTGCTCAACCATCTTCAGAGAAGCTTTCTCCTGCCATAGATGGGAACAAGTACAGAGATTCACTGTGAGACCTTATGTAGAGAGTTAGAGACCTGTGAACATTAAGGCCTAAATTGGATATCTCCATTAATTCCCTCTCCTCAGGTCTCAGGGAATCCTTCAGAAAGAGTGTCCTTTGCATGCATGCATATATATCTATATATCTATATATCTATATCTATATCTATATCTATATATCTTCCAGTTTAGTGTTTTTTTATGAGATTCCTGAGTGGATCTTTGCATCTGTATCTGTTTCTTGTGCCTTTTCTTGGGCTCTTTCTCTTCTGTTTAATGTTTTAGTTTTTATTTTATCCTGTTTTATTATTATCTAAGGGATAGTATGTCTTTGGAGATATTCATTAGATAATATTTAATGAATTCATTAGATAATAAAATATTTGTTTCTTAATGAAAGACAGAAAGAGGGTACAGCTGGACAGGAGGAGAAATGGGGGGCTGGGAGGAGTAGAGGGAGGGGAAACAGTAATCAAGATAGATTATGTAAGGGAAAAGTCTATTTTCAATAAAAGGGAGAAATCCCTTCTGCTCAACTCCTTTAGGTTCTGTCTCAGGATCCTTCCATTGACGAGGCAGGTATGCTCACTGCAAGAAACAAATACTCGAGTTTGGGGTTAATAAATAGCATGATTCATTACTTAGATATTAGGGATTACATTAGACTTAGGGGATTTGTCTTGCCCAGTGCTGGAATAAGATGTGCCAAATTCTCCAAATCAGCTGTCACAGGGCAGGTCTATTTATTGTTAGATCCATCACACGTGAGGAATAAAGGAAACAGCAAGGAAATTTTAATTACAAAGTTTTGCCCCAAACTGTTGAAGCATTTTAAGGTCCAGACATAGATATCAATCATTTTGAAGGCCTCGGTGCTGATAAAATCCTCACAGTGACATCAAGTACTATATGACTGGCTTAATTCTCCTGGGGTTCTGAGTAACGATACTATCTCGGTCATCAATTGTCAGGGGATGGCGTGAGATGTGGCCACTCCTTCCACCCCCAGCCCACCCAACAATTTTGATGAAAATTAATTCAGGTCACTGTGGCATCATCTGGGTTTGAAATTTTTCCTTTCCCGAATGAAAACATTCCGTGCCACAAATAGGATTTTGCTCCACAGGTGACAGATGCTAGGAGGAAAGGAGCAGTCAGTGAGTTTTCCAGAAATCTTTGAGAAGTATGGAGGTTGCAGGGTGCTACCTGATCAGGATCTGCACCCTGCGGCAGTGGAGAATCTCATCTGTTCTAAAGGAGAGAAACACACAGCTCCAGGGGACACTTTCATCTCAAGCAGAGAGGACCATGGGCTTCCCCCAGGGCCCAGGTGCACAGACCGGCATCCTGATTCACTGTGCAGGTCTGCGTTGGGGATGGAGACCGAGAGGCACAAGAGGAAGAGTTAGAACATGGCCGGTACCATGCTGCTCTTGGGTGGTGGCTTCCTGGCTGTGTTGAGCTTCCGTCAACTTTGCTGGTAGACAGCTGTAGTATATACAGTCGTTTGTCATATCGCACAAACCCAGGCTCAGCTGTTGTTAATCAGAAACCCCACCCACGAGTGTGGCATCCACCTGTACATCTCTGCCCCAGCAGCCAAACGGCTTATTTGGTGCACCTTTGTTCTGAGAGAGAGAGAGAGAGAGAGAGAGAGAGAGAGAGAGAGAGAGAGAGAGAGAGTTCCTGCAACCCCTTTCTAAAACATACTCTTAGAATTTTGCCACTCTTTCCCTGGTGGTTGAAAGGAGAGGAGCCACGCTTTGTTTCGGCTATGTTTACTTTTCCAAAGCCTGGGGGTGCCCCGTTCCCTCCGTGCGTAGGAAAATGGCTAATGAAGTGCTGTAATTAATGCTAGCATTATGAAGCATTAACAGGGCCTGATGGACTGGGCTGAGAATCAATCAGTGTCTGCTATCTCTCAGACGTGGAAGGCACTCCACAGGACAAGCCAATTGGATGGACAGAGGATTTGATTTATTGGATGCTGGGGCCCTGGGCTTCTTGATCGCACTGTGCTTGAACCACGAAGGTTATTCCAAAGCTCAAGGCTGTGTGTATTTGGTCTGTGCTGTCATCACCTCACAAGAGACTCTGGTTTATAAACAAACATATTAATTAAACACAAGGAGTCCTGCCGATAGCTGGTGGTGTTTCAGAGGAACACCATTACGGAGGAAGAACTGCAAATCCTCTGGGAAGTATCCAGATCCTTAGAGTGGGGATGCTAGTCCACCTTGGAAGATAGCATCCTGCAGTGTTAAATAAAATAAAATAAAAAATAATAAAAAAACACAGGGACAGTAGATCTTGGTATGCTTTGTGCTGTACACAGGAATTTGGTTCCTTTAAAGATTTCTACAGGAGGGACCTCACCTCCCCCAGTTAGCTCCTTACTACTGTTACCCAGTGGCTGTGTAGGTTGTGGGCTGGGCTCCTGTCTACTCAACCTGCATAGTACTAATAGCACCGTACTCCATATGTCCATATGGTGTCTTGTTTCAGGTCCTTGAACAGGCTACTTGGTCCCAAGTAGTCACAGACTAGAAGTAACACCTTTGTAAAAGCCTCCAGTTTACATGCCTGGGTGTTGCCCAGTTCCTAGCCTGCCTCCTGATGACCAAGCCACCCACTCAGCCCTGGCTCCTACCTGCTCTGTTTTGGTAATGAGACAGCTTATGGATTTCTAAAGGATGATGACCCTTCTTTCTAATTGTATTATACCCTGAAGCTTGAGTTTTAAAGGATCTTCACATGGGTGCTCTTGCTAACTTGGACTACCACCAGCCTGAAACCTTGGCCCCAGTTTCCTGAACCTTTCTCCCATCTGTCTGTCTATTCCCGAGAGGCTCACCTCCATGTGTTTTTCAGTGGCTGTCAGTGAAGAGACTTTGGATAGGTTGGGGTGAAGATATTCAGGACGCTGTCCAGATGGGTGCTTTGCATGGTCTCATACTGTCCCCAGTGTCTGAGTAGGGCACACATCTGTGTACATGAATTTTGTAGATGACTTAAATGGCCTTTCCCTGATAGAAACCCATTGAACAGGATGGAGCCACAAAGGCCTTAGCGTCCTGGGGCTCAATGGTAAGAATTCAAAGGTGAGGCCTGGCTCTCCAGAGCCTCCTCTAAGGGCAGAGACACTGTAGGTGCCTGCCTCATGGGCCATGTGGCATTCCGATCCCAGGCCTTGGTCTGGACATCATTACCCAGCCCTTGTGTGTCCCTGACCTCACAAGCACTGTTGAGAGCTCAGCTTCCTGTATCTGTGCCATTAGGGAAGAGAACTTCATCTTGCTCTGTGTGGTCCCCTTTGCCGAGCAGGTGCTGTGGGTGTAAGCCGTTACTGGATCTTTCCTGCTAGTGTTGTACTCGTTGTGCACCCGGAAGTCTTCCCCACATACCCAGCGGGAGCAAGGCCACACTTCTTTCCCACGGTGGCAGACAGGCCCTGTCAATTAAGGCTCACTTTCACTTTCCTCGTTTATAATCTCGTGGCTACTAAACATCAATAACCCCGCCCGGGCTCCTTGTCATAGGGAGATTGATGGAGCACGTCATCTCTCGCACGAGGATATTTAAATGAGGATCACACCCCGCCTGCATCCCATTTTCCTGCCGAGCAGGGGCACAGCCCCATTAAATCAAATTATACGTGACTTTTAAAACTTCCCTTCTCAGCGTCCAGTTGAAGAGATGAGCTCCATCGTCATACATTGCCCCTTTTATGAGTAAATTGACTGCTCAGCCTCTGGGGCTTTTCAAGCTCCCCTTTCATATCAGGAGACAAAGGCATGCAGCAGGCCTGGCAATGGGGACCCTTAGCTCTTGGTAGTGCCGTGGCTGGATCTGGGAGATGGTCCTGGCTACAGCTCATCTTATCTTGGAGCTTTTAAAAGTCACTGGGTCAGCCCTTGGAGACAGCACAAGGATTCTGTGGCATGGAGTGAGTGAACTCTGGCATCTTGGGGAGGTGATGAACAAAGAGCGAGAGATACACACAAGTCAGAACATTTAGATGACCTGAAAGGAGTCAAACCACAAGAAACATTGACACATGGGAGACTCAGTCTTAGTCCTTACCTGTATAATTAGAAGTGCTGCATTCTAGTCAGGAGCTGTTCTAGGATCTAGAGGCCAGAGGTGAGTGTCTTATCTCAGACACTGCTGGCTCAGTTGAGATTTACTGCTCTTCGGTCTTTGGGTAGACAGAAGTGATCTGCTACCAGACACACATTTATATCTGCACCTCACACGTAAAGCCAAGCACACATGGACACACCTGTATACCTCACAGACATGCAGTCTACCTTCCACAATCCATGGATGTGGGCATGAACATGATCATACATAAAACACACACACACACACAGACACACACACACACACAGACACACACACACACACACACACACACTTGCACACCGTAATACACACAGGCAGAAATGCAGAAACAGATATGCACACATGTACATAAACATACCTGCACACCATTTGCACATACATGCATGTGTGAAAGGTCAGATATGTACATACATGTAGACTCATACAGACATCTGCACACATGGAGAAAAGTGACCAGATAAAAACCCCAATGAAAAGTGACCAAGATTAAGACTGACATTTGAGACGTTTCTTTCTGTTAGAATACAGTACAAAGTGGCCAACAGAATGCCAATGGTCAACCCTGAAAACACATATATAAGTAACATTATACAGATTGAACAGATTGCATTTATATTATAGTAATAATATATGTATACATGTATGTAACAACAGTTAATGAAAAAAAGGTCATAGATTGAAAGAGAGCAAGGAGAGGTTGATGGGAGGTTTTTGAGGGAGGAAAGGGAGGGGGAAATGATGTATTTATATTATAACCAAAAACCAAAAAGCAAGTAATTTTTTTTCACATAAAAGTAAATTATACCAATTATATGCTTGGGAGAAAAGTTAGCTTCCGGTATTAATCAGGAATCTCTAAAAGAACAGAACAGAAAGTGTGTGCGAGTGTGTGTGTCTGAGTGTGTGCGTGTGTGTGACTGTGTATGTATATCTTTGTGTGTATGAGTGTGTGTGTGTAACTGTGTGTGTGTACATCTGTCTGTTTGTATAAGAGTGTGAGTGTATGTGTATGAATGTGTGTGTGTGTGTGTGTACATCTGTCTGTTTGTATGAGAGTGTGAGTGTATGTGTATGAATGTGTGTGTGTGTGTGTGTGTACATCTGTCTGTCTGTATGAGAGTGTGAGTGTAAGTGTATGAATGTCTGTGTGTGTGTGTGTGTACATCTGTCTGTCTGTATGAGAGTGTGAGTGTAAGTGTATGAATGTCTGTGTGTGTGTGTGTGTGTACATCTGTCTGTCTGTATGAGAGTGTGAGTGTATGTGTATGAATGTCTGTGGGTATCGTGTGTGAGTGTGTGGTTATGATTTATTAAACTGGCTTACAGGCTGTGGTAGTCCAATGGGGTCTGAGACAGAAAGTCAAAGATTCTAGAGTTGTTTGGTACACGATGCTGGATAGCTCTGTTAAGGATGTTTTATTTCAGTTTCAGTTTCTTGCTTAACTTAATTTAAAGTACCTAAATGGATTTTGACTTAGGATTCCAAAAATTAGCAAAATGATCCTAAACATACTTCTGCCATTTTGTATTTTGTATTTCTAAGAAACTGTGTTTTCCTCACTGACAATTATAAAATGAAAATATCAGCCAATGATGTTGAAGATGTTGTGTCCTGTAAGATCAAATATTCAGCCAATATCTAATTCTTTATGCAAAAATAAACAAGATTATCCAACCTATTAGTATGCAAATTTGCTTTAATCTTTAATAAATGATATGATTATACCAAATATTTATTTAAAATATATTTCTTTGTAATTTTTAAATCAGTAAATATTTGGTTTGGTTGGTTATCTTATATACCTATGTACTCAGGGGAGTGTAAATATTTCGTAGGCAAAAACAGATCATTAGTGGAGAGACTCAACAGTCTCAACAAGAAGATATCTTATTTTATCTTGACTATCAGACTTAGAGGAAAGAAACAGTGAATTGTATACAGGAAACACAATGAAGGTCTCTGAAGGGTCAGGCATCTGTCTAGTGGCTCCCTCTGGGTCATTGAAGGTCTCTACAGCAACCTCTGCTCATCATCAGCAGAGTTGATGGTGTGGTACGTGTTTAACACCGAGAAGAAGAAATCAAATGGGCAGGGTTAGTAACAGCAAGTGTGTACCCGACCCTTGGATCTAGGCAGAACCACACAGATTCCTAGATCAGAGAAAGTCTTTTCCAGGATTGTGGATTATAAACTCATTGCCAGCCAAAGTCAGGACGTGCCAGGGACAGTATCAGTCTCTGTAGAGATCTGTCCTGGAGAATAACAAATGACCTTTGAAGACTTGCAGTGAGCTGGAGGTCTGGTAAATACCTGGATAAAGTTGGTTTTTCTAAGAGAAGGTGTATATGGTTATTTCATTCTGACATGTGGAAAGCATCATATCACGGAGAAACAAGACCAACAAAAATCTATTTGGCAGCAAGTTGTAGAAGCAACTTTTGGACCATCCCATATTTTTGTGTGGTGTGACCCACCCCCAGACTCCTATGTGCTTTATACCTTTCCAAGGTGGGGTCTGAGCAAGCTGGGGCCACTGGCCTGACTCACTCACGAGGCAGTGTTTAGCCAGGCTGTCTGGCAGTCTTGGCCTTCGAAGAGTTTCTGCTGTTTTTGCTGAGTTTATTTTTCTTACAGGCCTGATCTGCAGGGAGAGGGGTAGTCCTGAGAGTCAGAGGTTAGATGTTGAATAAGCACCACTTTCCTAAAGAGGAGACAGGAGTCCTGTACTTGCTCGGTGGGAGCTAGGCAGTGGTGAGTGTCTAGAACTGTCTGGTTTCTAGCTGATCAAATGGGAGCTGAGAGCACCCCCTTCTGTGCCTACCCGGGAGCCATTCTGATGGTAGTGCTCCTGCAGTGGGTGTAACATTTCACTTCTATTTTGCCCCAGCTCATCCTTAGGAATACTTTCCTCGCCCCACACCCTCCCCCTGTCATCATGACCACCTGTGTCTCTCAAATCTGAGCTCACCACTGGGTTCCTTTCAGTAAATTGCATTTCTATCTGAAATAATGAGCAAGGCTGTCTCAGCTTTTATAATGAACAGGACTTAATTTGGTGCATTTTCCAAAGTGCCTCTAGAAAACCCTACTTGGGTTCACCATTTGCCAGATAAGCTGCCGGTAATAGCCCTCTGATATTTTATCATTAGCAAGAACAGCATGCTCCCGTTAAGGGAACACTGATGCCAAGTTGTCTTCTTAAGGGAACCAGTCCGGTGAGGATGTGACGTGATGTGATGTGCTGCTATCACACAAAGATGGTGGCAGGCTCTGAGGAGTCTCTGCTGTGTACACAGATTTCCAAACAGGTGCCCAGGCTGGCCTGGCTTGTCAACCAACCTCTGTTCCTAATCTCAGTCAGTTTCCTGTAAGTCGTAATTCAGGGGCTGGTGACGTGCTTGCTTTGCTTGCGTGAGGACTCATGTTCAATCCCCACAATGCATGTAAGAAGACAAGCATGGTGACACATGTGCAAAATCCCAGAGCTAGGAAGACAGACAGGCAGATCCCTGGGGTGTTCTAACCAGCTTTTCTACCCCCAGAGGTAATCAAAGCCACTAAAGGTAGACAGCACTGAGGTATGGTACCTGGGGTTCTACTGTGGCCTACACACACACACACACACACACACACACACACACACACACACACACACCAGTAACTAGGTTCCTTCTAATTTTCTTATTTCCTGCCCCTTGCATGTGGTTTTGTTTCCTGTTCTGACTGGATCTGTTTGAGCCTCATTCTTGGCTTTTATTCATGAGTAGACCTAGTGTGCTTAGGGTCCAGGCTTCATTGGTGTGCACTATACAAAAATCGGTACTGCAATTGTACACTGGAACTCAGTAGGGTGCAGATCTGGAGCCTAGGTTCTCCTTTGTCTCCAGAATGCCAGCATACATCCTACAATTGATCTTAGCCAAAAAGTCAAGAAGTGATGCCAGTATACATCCTATGGTCTTCCCGGGGCAACTTGGGACTTGAAAAGACCAGGAAGAGTACAAGAAGCTAAGAGGAGACTGACACTCTTCCAGACCCACGTAGAATTTCTTCATCTGAGAAAGGGCTGGCCGATCACAGATTGCACCCTGCCTTGGCAGATATCTGTGTTGCAGATGATCCCACGGTCACACAGAACCTTTGACTTAGTGACTTCCCTATGTGTGAAAGCACTGTGCCTACAGTCTTGATCATGTCCCTTTCCGCTAGGCTAGGAAGTAGAAATTGCTGGGGCTACTCTAGGGTGATCTTAGAATCCTGGCAGGGCCGTAGAAGAGTAAAGGCATAGCCAGCACTCACAGCACAAAGACCACCAAGGTTCAGCCACAAACTGTCTGAATCCCTGAACACACGAGGCTGTGGCCATGGCGCGGGACTCACTGCCTGCCTTTTACATGCATAGCTACAGCCTAATGGTCAAATACATAGGTTTTTAGAACTTCCTTTAGAAGAATATTTGTTTCCATCCACTTAAATGCAGTTGTAATTACTTGTTAGTCTGGATTATTAGGGGATAAAATACTCAGTTTAAGTGAATTTGAACAGTCTCCTCCATGGGTACCTGGTCATGTTTGGACAACAGAGCCCAGGTCTGTCTTTGATTCTGGCTGAGTAGAGACTAGCTCTCTGCGTCTGCATTTACCACTGCTCAGAGGTAGCTCTCGGCAAGCGTTGTGCAGCTCTGTCTCCTAAACTCATCTCTGCCCCCATCTCTTTGCCCACGGTCGGCTTTCTTCCCTCTATGGATGTCAAATGCCTCGGTTTTAAGGTGTGACTATGGATACAAAGACGTGTTGTGTGATGTGGGCACAAGACTCCTGACCCTACAGTTTCCTGGGAGCCCAGCTATTTCAGCAGGGCCCACTGGCTGCTTCCTTGACACGCTTCGCTACCCCTAATAGTTCCCTATTACCAGCTACAATTTAGCATCTGAGTCAAGAGCTGGATGAGGGAAGGGAGAGAAAGGAGTGTAAATTATACGGAGTAGCGGGGAACAAAGGTTTTATTTCTCCTGAGCACAACCCTTTGATAGGAAAACGGGGGAGACAAATGTGTTGCTAATTTAATTAAGTGGTATGAGATTTCAGGGTCTACAGATGCCATTTAGAAGGGGATTAATCAAGAGCAGGTGACGAAAATGAACAGGCACAATGTTAGCGTTTTTAACAATCCGACACAGTCGAATGGCATCAAGGGCTCTTCAAAGGGGACACAGTTTGGCTTTGCTAATCCAGCTCTGCCTCCCCTCCCCCACGGGGCTGGGCTTGCACTGGGAGCTGCCTTGCCTGTTTTCTCGAAGTAATCAAGGTGCCTAAAATCCATGTACCATTCATTCACCTGCTGTGTTCTCTCCTCGTCCCATTCTCTCCAGGAGAATAGGTATCACTGGGTATCTCACAACCCCAGTGCTATTCTAAGTAGGACATGTGTCCTGGCCTGGTTTCATGGCTGGACACAGAACACATGCTAACACAGCTCCTGATTGATCGTCGGAAGTTCATGGCATCTACCCTCACAGCTGGACCTGTAACACGTGGCCGAACGAATCCAGTGCAGCAGCAGAATGACTTCTACCCCCTGCTTTGTGGTGTGATAACCAAGGGAAATGGAGCGCTCAGAACATGGGGACTGGGCATCTCAATACCACCTGAAGTGACACCCATTCTGAAGAGAGAGGAAAGGGCCATAGGACATGGGGTTCTTTATGTTCAAGGCTGCCATCACCCTCCCTGCCTCTTGAGCTTCAAAGAACTGGTGGCTGAAGAGGATGGGCCACTCCTCTGTGTCACAAACCCCCTGCTGACTTACACAGGTTTGGAACATATGGGGCATGTTTTAGTCAGGGTTTCTGTTCATGCACAAAACATCATGACCAAGAAGCAAGTTGGGGAGGAAAGGGTTTATTCAGATTACATTTTCACATTGCTGTTCATCCCCAAAGGAAGTCAAGACTGGAACTCACACAGGTCAGGAAGCAGGAGCTGATGCAGAGGCCATGGAGGGATGTTACTTACTGGCTTGCTTCCCCTGGCTTCCTCAGCTTGCTCTCTTATAGAACCCAAGACTATCAGCCCAGGGATGGCACCACCCACAATGGCTCCTCCCACCCTTGATCACTAATTGAGAAAATGCCTTACAGCTGGGTCTCATGGAGGCATTTCCTCAAGAGAGGCTTCTTTCTCTGTGATAACTCCAGCTTGTGTCAAGTTGACACACAAACCAGCCAGTACAGGGTATATGGAAAGGGCCAGTCTTCTCTAATGCTTTAGAGACCTTGGACAACCTTTCTGAAGAAGAGCCCAAGAGGCATTCTGAGCTATGCAGGTCATGACCTATTTCCTGTATTCATAGACCATGGATGGCAGAAGATGCGCTTTAGTTTTGGGTGCCATTTGTATCCTCAGAAGCAAAAGGGGCAGAGAAGAGGTGAGTGGATTTGTGGCCAGGCAGGCACCTTATAGTAAGGTTCTGGAATTAAGCAAGAGGGTTTTACTTCTCCAGATCCGTCTGTCAGTCAACTCAGCACCTGTACTGGCTCATCTAGAGAAAGTCCCCAATGCCCAGAAACAGACACATAAGTGCGTGCAGAGGCCCACAGAGTCTGAAGCAGGTCTCCCGGGGAAATGTTTGAGTGACTTTAGGACTTTCCATTTGTTTGTAGCTGTGAACTGTTCTTAGCTAGCAGCTCAATATGGAAGGTAGTAGAAACTCAGGCAATGGAGCTTACCTGGGGGGAAGTCGGGTCATGGAGGGTGTGCCTCTTGCTGCTTGCTGGCTGCCATGAGGTGAGAAACTTTCCTCCCTCACGCCCTTTCTCTGTGAGGTCTATCTTGACCCAGGTCAGCCAGCAGGGGAGCTGGCCAAGCACAGACTGGAAGTAGACAGAATAAACTTTTCTTACTTTCAGTTGTTTCTCTTGGACATTTGTCTCACTGACAGAAAGTCTCATATATCTTCCTTCAGTACCACACGTCACAGAAGTTGGCTCTGATGCCCGACAAGTACTAGAGGAACATGGTATCAGTGGGTCATTCACTTAACTTTCCTTAAGAAGGAATGGTTTAAGAATGGTGGTTTCTAGAAACAGCCAATGGTTCCCAGAAAACTTGGTACTGCTGGGGCCAGCAGCTTCTCCAGTCACTCTGGGGGTCCCCAGCCTACTGCTTGATCAGGTGGGAGTTGGAGAAATAGCCTCCCTCCCTCCCCCTCCCCCTCTCCTTCTCTCTCATAAATTTGCTCTCATGACTGTGAAGGAGAGTTGAAAGAAAGCTCACTTTTCCTCGAAAATGTCTTTCAAGAACAGCTTTCTTACCATTTATTCTGAGTGGAAACTGTTGGCTGCTCTGCTCAGTCCCTTCAGGGGCGGCAAGGGCCTCTGAGCTGGTGCTGCACACACATGCATGGGGGATGAAGACCAAAGCTGGAAATCTCTATCTATCCAGCCAAGCAGCTCCGTCCTTCCTGCATTTCTATTTCCAGAGCGCGAGCCTCCCCCTTGTTTAGATGCAACTCCACCTGGATCTGGTGCTGCCCAAGCTTTGGTAAGGGAAGGGCAGGCTGGGCAAGCCATCTTACAAGGGGATTATGGATGGAGACAGAAGAAGTGCAAGACATGAATTTGAGTCAAGTACATTTCTCCATAGAGAGATATGTCCTGTCTTACCAGAGGTGCCAGCTTTAGCCTATGGTTTGGTCCATAGATATTCCTAGATATTCTTAGGTCCCAGCTGCCTCCTGTGAAAATAGATTGGATCTTGTCCTTGTGGTCGCCTCTTGGAAATCTCATGTGCTACTCTGTTTTCTGTTGCTGTGATCAAACACTCTGATGAAAAGCAACTTGGGAGGAAAGTGCTTATTGGGCTTATACTTCCAGGTCATAGTTCATCATAGAAAGAAGTCGGGGGAGGGGCTCACGCAGGAACCTAGAAGTAGAAACTGATGCTGATGCTGAGGCCATGGAAGAATGCTGCTTGCTAGCTTGCTCGTTTGGCCCTGTCAGCTTGCTTCTTACACAAACACAGAACCATCTATCCAAAGATGAGCTAGGTCCTCCAGCATCAGTAGTTTATTTTTAAAAAAGCCCTAACGGATTTGCTTGCAGGTCAATCTGAAGCGTTTTCCCAATCGAGTTTCCCTCTTTCCAAATGACTCCATATCAAGCTGACATAAAACTGACCAGCCAAGCCAGCATTGCTTCTGAGAGCAGAGGAGGTAAGAGGACTACAGCCCTCTCTGTCAGTTTGGTCACTTAGGCCCAGCAGTCTCCATGTAGATCAGCAGGTACGCCTGCTCTCCTTGTGGGATCTGGTGAAGGCAATATGTGCTCTTCATGGACACTGCTCATACTCTAGAGAGGTGGATGAAAGGCCAGTCCACCAAGACGTCAGATGTGCCAGTGCCCTGGCAACCTCTTTCTGCTCTCTTCACTGCCCCCATCTCTCAGATGTTCACTTCTAGGAGACAACTGTCTGGAAATGCTTAGCTAGCTACCTCTGAGCCTTCCTGGGATCTGCTGGGGTATTCTGAGCCTAGATTGGGCAGATCTAAGTCTATAATAACTTGTACCTTGGCTACTGGTATGCAATAGTGTGACTGTCCCTGAAGGTACTTCCCCAACAGGACTGCACATCCACATAAATGGTGATGCACTAGCTGGACTGCACTCCAGCATACAAAAATTAGCTGAAACCTAGGCTCAGCCTGAGAGCAAGTGAAGGGTCAAGGGTGAGGTAGGTGCAGAGGGCAAGTCCTTGGACTATTTTCCAACCCTAATCTGATATATCAAGTCATGTAGGAAGAAAGGCTAGAGTCTACGTGGAAAGGTTAATGCAAAGAGCTGCTGTAGGGATGTTCATGCCAGCCTTGAGATGTTCATGCCATCCTGGGGAGGTGGTTGCTGGGCACAATCCCTCCTTAAGAGCACAGATGCCAGTATCACCTTCCTATGAATTCCCGAGAGAATATCAAAACATGGTTCCATTTCTGTGCTGTCCTCATCAGATGACCAGAAAAGGATGGGCGGGTGGGGGTCCTGGCTCCTGTCTCACAGATACCTTACATTGTGATGTTGCAAAATTAATTCACACTCAGGAGAACCCGCTGTTCAGATTTTGCCCCTTGCTCTCTATCTGGGCTAGCTCTATGCATTGTGAACTAATTGCATTGGGCAACACAGCAAACTTGGGTCCCTGACATCTCTGCATCCGTGAAGGTGACAGCTGACATTCTATGATGTTCTGAGTCACCAACATTAAGGCAGTATTTTATTTTGTGTGTTTCCTGAAAACACCCATCTAGGAATGGGAAAAGTTAGCTTTTTGTTGGATATTTTGCCCTATTGCAGATGAATAGAAAAATGGAGGCCAGGCTATGATGTTCACTAAATTGGAAGCACCTATGGTATTTTCAACTTATAGTGGCTTCCATAGGTAGTCTAAGGACTAGGCTAATTTTCATATTAAAGGACTGCACACTGTTGGACTGAAGGTTCTTTTGAGTATTCTGTGCAAATCCATTTCTCCCAGCAACATACTTAAGATGCCTTCATATTATTCCCATCTAGTTTAATTCCAAATTCTCAAATTAACAATAAGTCCCACAAAACTTCAGTTTCTTAAAACTTGGAAGTCCACTGGATTTGATCTGCAGACTACTTTACAATTAGTAACCACAGACACCTCTCATTGCCAGGCCAGCATCTGTGCTGACTCGGATGTCTGCTGTCCCAAACCACCACATATTGAAGTCTTAGGCGCTGTAACTTTACATTCAAAGTCTTGTAAGGTCAAATCTGAAATATTTGAGCTCATTTTTACTCCTTTCTTTTGGTGATTGTGAGAAACTGAGACCTGGCTGAACTGTCCCCAAAAGCAGAGAAGACGAAGAGGAAGGAGAGAGAAGGAGAAGGAAGGAGAGGAAGAAGAAAGAGGAGGGGGAGGAAGAAGAAGGAAGAAGAAGGAGGAGGAGGAAGGAGGAAGAAGGAGGAGGAAGGAGGAAGAGGAAGAAGACAGGCCCAGAGTGAAGGTGGAAATGGATCACCCTGTGTCCCAGGATGACTGGAGAGGTCAGCACCAGACTAAAGTAATTAATTATAGATGTTCCCACAGAGAATCTATTCTAAGGAACTCTGAGCTCTGTGAGATATAGAGGGATAAATCCAGACTCTAAAAAACACAGCCTGTCAGTGTCGGAGCGTGAAAATGAATAGGATCGGTTTCTTTCTTTCTTTTTCTTTATTAAACTAATGTACCATTTGATTAAACAGGGAACCATGTAAGCTTTAGCAAGAATGATGAAGTCAGGGGAAACATATGCAAGGAGCTGAGTTAGCATTACTTATTAATTGTTCAACAGGAAAAGATGGAAAGAAACATCTGTAGTTACAAAGTCCCTGAGTGTCAGGACCCTTGAAAGCGGGCCTCCTTGGTGGTCCCGTTTGTGGCGTCTACATCAAATCAGGGTTTCTGATGCTCCCAGGAACATTCTCAGGACCCGCAGTGACAGCTATAGGTCAGAGATGAAAAGCTCACCATGTTTGGGGATAAACATCCTTAGAGGACGGGGAAGTAGCACCAGAAAGGAACTAGATAAGAAAAACATGCTGGACTCCTTCAGGGCAGACACAAGGCTCTGATTCTGGGGAGACAGACCCCAATTTGCGATACCATAGGAGGAATGGGTAAGAAGAGAAATTTTAATACTTAAAAATGATTGTTTTCTTAACTTGGAGATTTGCTTGTGACCCTGCTCCCCCTCCATAAACACAGACATCCAGGGATCACGTCTCTACGTGCCATGTCTGGATCCAAATCAACACCCACTATCGTTGCCTTGACATGTAAGAGAAGGCCACAAGCGAGGTGATCGGAGAGGAGAGACTTGACAGCCGGCTTGGGCTGGGCATCTGTGGAGTCGAGCTTCTGCTCATGCAGAGGCTGAGGACCGTGTGGGTGTTGTACATGTAGCTCAGTGGGCAAAGTGAGAGCCTAGCACATCAGAGGACTTTGTTCCAACCTCAGGTTGCCTAAAATGGGACAGTATAGGCAAATAACTGTCTGCTACACAAGGTCCCCAGACATCAGCCACCTCTTGTGCTGGAACTGAGTTCAGGCTCTGGGGCTGCTCTGCCTTCTGGTAGGAGGTGCTTTTGAGCTTTGAGCCAAGAGTTGAAATGGGGGAGCCTCTACCCTGTCCCACAGACTTCCTTGTGAGGGTTGTGGGATTAGGAGAACTCAGAGAGCACATGGAGGTGACAGTAATAATGGACTGTACTCCAGGGACAGGAAAGCCACATGTACACAGGTACAGAGAGGACAGAGGAGCAGAGTGGCCAAGAGGAGAGGAGATAGGCAGCCCAAGTTTTTGAAGGTACTGGGTGGTAGTGGATTTTTTCTGGGGGGGGGCACAGTCTCTGTCCCTGAGTGACACCAGGCATCTAGACTGAAGGCAGTGGTACCCTAAGAGGATGGCATGGGTTATGGGGCATAGACTTGGGTATTAAACATCTTGGGGAGCAGAAACATTGGCTATTGCCACCAGGGTTCTATTCCACCCCTAATCAGCCCCCCAGACAGGCCCCAAGAGGGGGCAGCCACTTGGCTGGCAGAACATTGATGTGGATGAAATGGGAATTTAACAATGTCTCCGGGTGAATGCATGTTGTCCTTTTTTTTTTTTTTTTTTTTTTTTTTTTTTTTTTTTTTTTTTTTTTTTTTTTTAGGGTGTCACATGATCTCACTGTGTGACATCTCAAATCTCCATCTTGCTTTGTCGGGCCTCTATGCATGAATAATTTTCCCAGTCCTTGTTTTTCGTGGAGCCAGAGAAAGAGCGCATTACAGACACACAATCTCCTGTTGTCCGCTATCAGCATTCTGGGGGCTGAGCTGGCTTACAACAGTGTAAAGACCCCGGTGGCATGTGTTATAATATATGAGCCATTGTCCCCGTGAAGAACACACGAAAGAAAGAACATTGTTCTACGAGGGAGCAATTCACCGGGTTTTTCCCAGAGACTCTTGGGTCAAGTTTTCATGGGCCTATTTGATTTTCAAATTCTGTTTCTGCCCTCTTTCCTCTCTAGGAACAGAGTGTCCAAACTTGTCTACATTCACTTCCCATGTTTTGTGCATGGTCGATGTCCTTTAAAAAGAGTACCTCAAATAAGTCTTTATTCTTGTTTCGTTGGCTCTCATTCTGTGTTTTCATGAACTTTGGCCCCAGCCATGGCAACAGCGGGAAAATGCTAACAGTGATTGACAGGATTAGAGGAGCGGGTCCCCATCCGCATTTCAAACACTCGGGGAACAATGGGGATGGGGGTGATTGAATTAATGAGGGACAGGGCTGTCAAAAGAGCACACATACTTTACATAAACCTGATTATCTTTGCGTGGCAGAAATGGAGAAAAATACCAGAGGGGGCCGAGCTTGGCTCTCAGTCCACCTCGTGGAAGGCCCATCCTGTTCAGCTCAGCTGGCCCGGCCTCCCTCCCACGCAGCATCCATCAGCCATGCTACTTAACAAGTCTATTCAGGGGCTGGGGACGGCACTCCTTTCAGCACTCAGCACCTCTGTGGGGCGGTGAGCTGTTCTGTTGTTAGTTTTCCTTGGGAACCGTTGCTTAATGTTATCTGAGAGGACATTCCAAACGTTGGACTCGAGGTGGCAGCTGGGGTCTCAGCAGCTGAAAGAAGGGTGAGTCCCTGCTCCAGGGGCCCCAAAAGCCCAGTGCTGTGGTGTAGACTTATAGCCTAGAGGCCAGTGGCTGCAAGGACCCTGCCAGAAGAATCATTTTGAAGCCTGTGGACACCGCCCTCCCTTACCAAACACCCAGGCTGACTACCCCTAACTGCACAGTAGATCATAGAGCTAGAAGCCACCTGTCACCTGGGAGCCTCTGAAACCCAGGGCCGAAGAGATCCCCTTTTCAGAGAAAAGGTATAGCTACCCCCCTCTCCTCATGTTTGGGTCATGCCTGTGCAACCTTGTCATTGGTCATTCGGCAGGAGAACCATTGCTACCACTGGGTTCTAGAATCCTATCTCTGTGCCATATTTTTAGATGAGCTAAGTGCCACTCACACAAGGACTACGTGAGCTCGGGGGACAGACACAATGACACATATTTCTGTCATCCCAGTAGAGTCCCAGTCCCATTTGTTTCTGGAGGCTGCTAACTGACAGGGGCAAGCCCAAGCCAGCAAGAGTGGCCAGAAGCAGTCTGTATCCTGCTCTGGGTCAGCAGACGATGATTCAGAATGGAGTGAGTGAGGAAGGCCTGGAGCAGACCACCTTCCTCCACACCCGGGAAGACACCAGCCCTGCTACCCAACATCCATCTGGCTATTTCCAAAACTAAGGTTTAGGATTGGAGGAAGGTTTGCACTTACAGAATGATCTGAAAGCCTTTTAGCTCATCCTAAGTGCTGAGCTAACTCAGGAAGCATCACACCAGAGAAACAAGGTCCCCAGCTCCTCATGATGGCCTCCTTCCTTCAGAGGCTATCTGGGGCTGGTGTGCTGGCTCCAGAGAACAGGCTGCAGAGTGGAACTGGCAGGGCTATCCCACGAATTCACCTGCACAGCTTCTTACCTGCTTATGCACATATACTATACCACCCCAGGTCAGGATCAAATTCCGGAACACCAGGGCTGGTTGCAGTATCCAGCCCGGCCAGCAGGTGGCTCTGTCTCACACGTCGTCCTAGAACCTGCCACCATCTTCTCAGGGACCCACACCCTGGTCATTGGCTTGCTGTACTGGGAGGGACAGAAGCCTTCCTTGCTCTGCTTTCCAAGAAGTGGAGGGAGGGCAGCCAGGGACCATTGCAGAAGGATGAATGCAGTCTGCTTTCAGGGAGGTGGAGGTCACAGCCCTCCTGAACACAGAGGGACTGTGGCATTCTCTCTATCAGGAAAGCCTGGGAGGGGCAAGAGTGCAACTGGAGGCTGAGGGGAGAAAACGGTGTTGCTTCTGCATGCAGCAAACTTCTTTTCGGTAAAGCACTCAGAGCCCCTCTCTCTGTCCAGCAGCCCTTTTCATTCTGAGGCCCTTGGAAAGCAGAGGACTTATTTTCTTAAAGTTCTCCCTCACTATAATTAATAAATTGATGTTGTAAGTAAAGGTTTGGTAAACATTTTAATTAAAATACTTGTGCAGGTGTTGAGTCTGTGTAATCTTTCACAATCTGCAGAGCTGAATGCTTGCAGTGGTTTACTTCTGTGGCCTTGCTTCATTTCATTGTGGTTAAATAAAGCCTGCCTCCATCCTTCCTTCCTTCCTTCCTTCCTTCCTTCCTTCCTTCCTTCCTTCCTTCCTTCCTTCCTTCCTTCCGTTCTTGCTTTCTTCCTTCTGTCTTCCTTTCTTCTGTCCATCTTCCTCTCCCCCCTCTCTCTTCCTTTCTTTTTTTCTTTTGACTCGGTCTTCTTATGTAACCCTAGCTAGCCTGGAACTTATGATGTAGGCCAGGCTGAGATACACAGAGATCTGCCTGCCTCTGCCCTAAAAGTCCTGGGATTAAAGGTGTGCACCACTATGTTTGGTGGACCATTTCATTTTTACAGCTACAAGACACTAGAGTTGCATCCTGGGAAATCTGATCCAAACCAGCAGATTTTCTTAGCCATTAAGAGATTCCACTATTTGGGGCGTTTAGACCTCCCAGAGCCATGTCCAGTTCAAAATTCAAAACACACCATCAATCTTTCAGAAATACCTGGTCTCTGACAGGCCACTGCCACTCTGGGGCAGTAACATTCTGGCAGTCAAACATTTTGCTCTATTAGACTGGCACCGGGCTTCCTTCTTGGTGGCAGGCTATTGCTTTGTGATTTAACAGGATTCACAGATTTTTTTTTAGGAGGTAGTCTGTCACTTTCCCAGGCTTAGACTAGACTCTAGGATCAAGAAACGAAGTAAGCTGGGTTCCCCTGGGGCCCGGGGTCTGACCCCAAAGCTGTCTTATTGTATTGGGGAAGCAGCTGCCTTATGGGGGAGGTGTTTCAGAAGCAAAGCCAAGGAGAACAGGTGAGGGGCTCAGGGCTCAAGGGAAGCACAGGGATGGGCAGGAGACTCTGAAAGTTGTTCCTGCCCTTTGATGGTCACAAGGGTGAATTGAAAGGCCCAGCACAGTTTACCTGAGGACTCACCACCAGCCCTGCATCTTAGAGAGGCAGCTTGACTGCATCCAAGGGGCCTGACTAGCTCCTGTTTCCTTCCACCCAGATTCTATGAGCTTCTTTCTAGTGTAACTATGCCAGTCATTTTACCTGAGATTCAGACTCTGACATCCAGAGGTTCTGAGATTTAAACCCTGCTTCTCATGCTTGCCAGTGAGTACTTAACTAGCCGGGTAATCTCCCAGCTCTAATTCTTAGCTATTGGATTTTATATTTTATTTCATTTTATCTTATATTTTATTTGCAGTTCAGGGACTAGCTAACCTATAGCCTGATAACCTAGAAAAGTTCTGACACCAAGCTGTTGCCCTGGGCATAGAGCCAGGGCTCTCACGTCAACTGACATCATTAATGGATGTTCTTATCAGTAATTGATAGGCCATGCACGGCACACACACCTGGATCGCAGAGGGCACCAATGTGAACAAGGATTAGTGTGCCCGACCTGAGTGGTTTAGAGTTGACCAGAGCTTCAGGGACCCATGACAATCTCTCCAGGGTCTTTATTTGAGTGGACCATACAAATTCTTGCTGACACCTGTGACCTGTGTACCCATAGGAAGAAGCGGACTTGGTTTACACCCACTGTTAGAACCAGGGTACTCCGCCCACTCATGAATGGAAGGATGCTACTAGGAGACCACTAACCTCCTGTCCGTGGAATAAATTTGTCACTGGTGACTTGCGGTCTCTGGTAGTTTTAAAGTCAGGCCTATTTATTTAATATCAAGGCACTTTTAAACAATGTCTGGAAGCCTGTCCACTTCAGCTTTTGTCTATGCAGTAAAAGCAATGTTACATGACACATTCTTTGGGAAAATGGGGGACTAGGCAGGGAAGGGTTAAGTTGCCTGCGATTTCTCAATCAGCCTGAGGAAGCCTCAGGTCAACTTTGCTCATAAAACTGCCCGCAAATATTCCTTCTCTATCAGAGCAATTCTAATTCTGCGTGCAGACCAGAGCCACTCAGATTATTACACATTATTAAAAATTAATTTTAAAAGTGGCCTGTTTTGTGTCCAACTTTCAAATGATAGTCACAGAAGGGCTGAAGATGCCAGGGATCCCCAACGAACAGCTCTTCCCACTTGACAAGCAGGAGTCGCCATAGCCTCCTGTCCTTTCAGAAGGAGCCAGTGTGCCTGAAGGATGAGAGAGGTCACCCTTGGTCAGCTGCTTTTGGACCCACTTGAAGAACCTCATTTACTCTTATTCAGTTCCTTACAGGCCATGTCCAGATGGGTCAAAACCTGGTAGATTCTTGAGGGAATGTTTCAGCTTGCAGTGCCAAGCAGAGGATGTGGTTGAGCAATCAATCAGCCTCACTAGTGACCAGGTCACAGTCATTTTGATTCATTTACATCCAATCCCTTTCTATCCTCTCTTAGCTGGGCCACTCTGACTTCCAAATCACAGAAAAGTGTTTCTCCCAGTGCTGGAGGCTGAAGGTCACAATGGAGGTGTGGGGAGGTCTAGTTCCTGTTGAGGTTGGAGGGGAATCTGCTCAGGCCCTGACCCTCCTGTACAGTCTTTCCTCCTTTTTATAAGTCTGTCCGTGTCATTTATGAGCATCAGCTATGTTAGTAGGGCCAGGACAGCGACCTAAATCTTAATCTCTGTGTGTATATGTATGTATATGTTTGTATATATATATTTGTGTATTTATGTGTGTATATGTTTTTGTATGTGTTGGTGTATGTATGTGTGTGTATGTTTATGTGTACATGTATATGTGTGTATATGTTTTTTGTATGTGTTGGTGTATGTGTATATGTGTGTTTATGTGTACATGTATATGTGTGTATATGTTTTTTGTATGTGTTGGAGTATGTGTGTATGTGTGTTTTTGTGTGTGTATGTTTTTATGTTTGTATATGTGTGTGTATGTGTATATGTTTGAGTATGTTTGTGTGTGTATATGTGTGTATGTATGTATGTGTGTTGTAGTATATTTAGATGGGAAGTGGGAGAGGAGCAGTACTTGTAGATCAGTGTTTTGGTAAACTTCAGGGTCTAGGGTATGTGATATTGATTAAAGGATCATCTCATCTACCCATATATCAGCCCATCCATCCATCCATCCATCCATCCATCCATCCATCCATCATCTATCCACCCATCCATATGTGGGAGTATAATGGCCTTAAGAAGAAAGGTTGAAGGATTTTCAACCATGGATACCTCAAACATGAGGATGGCAGGAGTTGGCTTCCTTCCTCCTCCCATCCTGTCACCATAAAGCTGGATCCTGCACCATCAATCCTGGCAGGAATTTATTACCCTGACAATTATCAGCCTTCACTCCTTGTTTGACTGTATAAGGTCTTTCCCTCTGGGATCCCACAGCCCCTGAGTTGAAGATGAAGCATCCTCCAATACTAATTTTACACAGCCACATAAACCTTGCCCCAGAGACCCTAACCACCTCACTAGGGGCATAAATACCCCTTTCTCACCCCAGTAAACCAGTTCCCCTAAGCTGTTCCTAAGTGTGTTAATGGCCCATGCACTCATTTACATACCTACATATCCTATTTACCAAGTGAGTATTTGTGAAGTATCCATCATCAACCACTCTTGGCACCTAGGTACACTCATCACCTTTCAGACAGAACGCTCTGGGCTTGACCATAACTTTTCTTGCATTTGCAGAAAGGTTTTATACAAGCCCCTCCAAGGCTCAGCCTACTTAGCATACTACCACTAGGCTAGCTATGTGTGATATGGTGCTTAAGTATGAAATACCATGTGACCTGGACCCAGGACCAACTAAACTCCTTGCTAGTTCCTGTCAGTATCTTGGCCTTGGAATGCATTGCCAATGCTTCATTTCAATGCCCTATAGTAGCCCCTGTCCCTTGACTTACAGACCACATACCCCACAGTGTGGAGCATACCCTTCTCTCCCAAAGGAGAGGTTTCAGCGGAGGTCACTGGAGACTCAGTATCCCTGGGCACAGTGATTGCAAACTACTCAAGGACCTTCCTTGGCCCACATGGTCCAAGAGACCCTTTTCCAGAGTTTTCAGGAGGCAAAAGCCAAACTGTGAGGCTTCTTGGCAGCTCTCACACTCTATGGCCAGTCTCCCAGATTCTACTCAGTGGCTGAACTTCTTTCTCTTCTACTTGTAGGTGCCTTTCTGCCTGGGATCCCACTCTCTTCTGGAGTGAAGAGGTGACTTATATGGAAATGTTCCTTGTTTGTAGGGTATTGAGTTTGCTTGAATGCCAGGAAGCACTCTCTGAGACTTTAGAGCAGTCCTAAGCAGTAGATGCTTCCCCTGGGATGGGGGCGATGTTCTTTAGATGTGGGGAATGTGGGACCTTCTGTAGTGTCCCCAACGGTCCTGAACTGGTGTCTTTCAGGGATGTCAGTAAGCCTTTGTCCATAATAAAATGTCCAAGGCAACCCAAAGGAGAGGTGGTTCATGGCTTTGGAGGTCTGAAGCCAAGGAGCAGGCAGCCCCTCTTCCCTGGCTTCTGGTTGGAGCGTTAGGTGGTGGCCACCATAGAGCGTGCTGATGAGTAGGGACATTTTAAATGGGAAAGAAAGAGACAGAGAAGAGACTCCCATAGCCCACTTTGAAGGACTCCACAGAGCTGAGAACCTCCTACTAGGTACCAAGGCTTAGAGTTTCCCTACTTCCCAATAAATGCCACTTAAGGGCCAACTCCCTGCTGACACTGGGCGTGGGGAGTACTTTGCACCCACACTACAGGAAGCATCAGGATTCTCTCCTAGTGAGACAAGAACCTTGAGTGTCTGCCGTTTGAATGTACCTTTCAGAAGGCTTTTACCCAGTAGTCTCTTAAGTTTACCTCCAGTCTGAAAATCTCTGCAAGGATGGTGCTGGTTTCAGTCTTTTGCCCTGCACCCCCATCTTTCTACCAATTGCATGGTTCCTTTCTTGTCTGTGTAGTCAGGACAGATAAGTTTATAGCATTGAGTACCATGCTGCCAACTGTGACGGCCTCCTGCCTCTGCATCTCTAGTAGAATCTTCCCTGGGTGCCTCTCTCGGGGTTAGAAGCTGTGCTATTCCTTAGGTTGTTGGGGCCCAGCAACCCTCGAGTCCATCCAAATCCTAATTTCCTTTTGCAGAACAGAGAGTGCTAGGGCTTGCCAGCAGCTTAAGAGTTAATTCTCAGAGCCCTCTGAAGGAGCCGAAGGGCCCACCCACCTACCAACACTGGTTTGCAAAATGAATTTTCTTTGTATCTCCCACAGATGACCGTTGGTTGTAGACCATAGATAAACACAATGTTGATGCTTATAGTTGTAGGATCTGATTATTCTCCATGTCCTGGCCTATTGGAGAGGCTGAATGCCTTATGTGCACCTCGTGTGGCTGGACCCATTAACTTCCATGTGCTTGTTCATGGAGTGTTATTGTACAGAGAATGGATCAATACTTCATCTGTGGAGCATCTTGACTGAGGACGTCTGGGCCCATTGTGGGCCTGCTGATAATGGCTCCTTTATTCAAGCTGACTTGTAGGAACAAGAGATAAAGGAAAGGGAGAGAATTATAGCATGTGCTCTGAAGGTGTGGAGATTATACACAAATAATGAAGAGAGAGAGAGGGAGAGGGAGAGGGAGAAGGAGAGAGAGGGAGAGGGAGAGGGAGAAGGAGAGAGAGAGAGAGAGAGAGGTTTCTCAACAAACTGAAATCTAACTGGGCTTGAATACATTCTGAAATGCATCCTCTCACAAAGTATTGATGTTACAAACCTTTGAAGCTCAAAATGATTGTTTCTCTTGAACTCTGAATAGCTAAATACTCTGTACAAATAACGGCTGGACACTGAGTCGCTGACATCCACTCCACGACAGACCCCAAGGCTCAGCCTTCTTGGCTGTTCTGAGCACACAGTTTTCCTGTAGTTTTCATGTGTGTTCTCCAAGGTCTCTATTTAAGGTTAGCTGCAGAGGAGTGGGTGGAGTGTATGGCACAGTGCTCACAGCAGACACCAGGAAGGTACGGTAGAGAGAGCAGCCTGGTCTTTCTTGGCTCTCTGGCTCACTCAGGGGCTTCCTGGTGTCTATAACCATGCAAGTCACACATTGTTCCAACCACAGGAAGGGGTAAGACTTAGATGTTACTTACCATCAGCAAGCAGAAGGCAGATGACGACTAGGGCAGGGGTGGATGGGATGAGCAAACCGACTCATCCTCTGACTCCACACGATTCTTAAAGCCATTTCAGTCTTTACTTCCTGTCACATGTCACCCCCATGATTCTTTGCTTTTCATCCAGACTCCTTCCTTGGTAACTTCCATAAAATTAGGGTAAGCCATCACCTTCTGAGCATGTTTGATCCTCCTGTCCTGGTCACTGCAGCATGTGAGCCTTCTCAGATTAACAGGGTATAGTCCTCAACCTGAAAGCCTTTTAAGGCACACTGAAGCCTGAGTCCAGCTGAACTGTGGCTAATGGGCATCTTTCCAATGTTGTCTCTTGTCACCAAGCTCTGAAAGGTGAAACAGAGGCATGTAGAACTAAGCCGGCACATCCTTCTGTTATCTGTTGCTCCAGAGTCTAGAATCCTCATAGGTAACCTTTTCTTGTTTTTGAGTTAAAAGTATTTTGTTAGTTTCTATTATAATTTTATTTTCCAATTTATTTGTGTATAGTTTTATACATATATATGTATATATATACATATATATATTGTTGTTTTCATACCTTATCCATCTCCCTCCTCTTTCTATTCAAAGTCCTTCTTATTTTCATGTCTTCTTCTTGTGAGGGACCCTGAGGTTAATTACAGTTTCTTGCCTGAGTGAAGATGGAATGATAGTGGAACAAGGTCGATTTATCTGTGACTATATCACCGAAGAAAAACATTTATCCCCCAATAAGTGTTGATTCCTTATAACCCCTCTAAGGGGAGGTGTGGCCTTAAGAGTCCATCCCTCACCCATGATGAAATCTTGGCAGACCCAATGTTGTGAATAACCACAACTGTAGTGAGATGATTATGTCATGTCCAGGAGATGAATTTTCCCCATGTGCATATTCTCTATGCTCAGCTCCTATGTTTGTCCTACCCACTCTTGACCATTATGTTCCTGAACTTTGGAGAGGGTGTGGACCTATCCCAGTTGATTTCCTTTTTAACAGCAGTGATTTGGAAGTGCTTTAATTTGAAAGCTTGTAAAGTAGTTATCTAGCTATTATTATTTATACCTAACCAGCTGCCACTGTGATTGGGTTACGTGGCCTGCTGCTTCCATTCTTCTGAGGGCCGATGGGATCCATCAGACCCAGAAGTTATTTCACTGAGTGAGTTATCTCTGCTTGAGCTGTGTGTGCATCCATGGGTCTTGGTGCAATTTGTCCTGCTTTCATTAATTATATACACATTGAACATATTTATTTTGCAACTCATATTCTTAGTGAGATTTTAACTGTCAGTTCTACTGAGTTCTGGAAATACAATGGAGTTAACAATCTTCCATTGTGAATAAAAACCCTGTTCTTTAAGATGTATGTGCACTCAGTGTGAGAGATGAGAGTTTTCATCTGTTTATCTAGAACAAGTTATGAAGTCCAGGCCACTCAGGTTCTTTGTAAACTCCATTCTTCCTGATCATTAATTCTGTGTTTAAACCTAGGTACACCAAATCATCCACTCCTGGCTGCAATCTGGGTAAGAAACTGCTCAAGATGAGCAGAGAGTTCCAATGCCTGTTACTTGACTTCCAAATTGAGCCCTCACAACAGCCAGTTGTGAGGCAGGCCCTGCAGCTCAGTCTGCATGGCAGCCTGTGATGTTAACAGCATGCGTCAATCAAATATGCCCATTTGCCATCTTCAAATGTATGGCTAGGACACAGTCATGGTCCAAACGTCTGCAAAGAATGAAGTCAGACAAAGACTCCTCTTTTTTTGTCTAACATACATACATACATATACACATATACATACATACATTTTACATATATATGTATGTTCATGTGTATATGTGTGTATGTCTATGTGCACATATATAAACTAACACACTTATGTGTATATATGTGTAGGAGGCATAGGTCAACACTGGATGTCTTAGTCACTTTGCCAGTGATTTGATTTATTTATTTATTTATTTATTTATTTACCTGTTTGTTTATTTATTTTTTATTTTTTGATTCAGAGTCTCTCACTGAACCTGGAGCTCACTGATTGGCTAAGATGGCTAGCCACCAGCCTCAGGATGTATTTAAGGTCAGGCTATCATAGCGCTCAAGTACCCGTAATTATGATAGCCTGACCTGAGTGGAGATATTTGGTTCAATTTTGGCAAATGGTATTGTTAGTCCGACGGCTGTGAGGATTGCTTTAATCTTCTCAATTTCATGTACTTTTCCTCCATGATATTTTAGACTACACAGAAGAAGTGTAGTGACCTCTATCAGGGTGATTGTGGATAGGCACAGTCAGAAGTCCAAGTGATGTGCACATCACCGTGTCTTAGGAAAGGTGCCTTTGATCATAAGTGACTAAGCTGGGCTGTTGCAGGATAATTTATCCCTTTGCCAGAAAGAAAAACATAATAAAATGTATCTGGTCATCGACAGAATGTATCTTAGCATTGCTGGAAATGTAGGTACATGTGTGTGATTTAAGTGCCACAATGAATTGTCATTTTAGAGTCAATTCAGGGGATGGGGAAGTTCTTAGCTTCTGGCAGCTCCTGGGGGCACCCACCAACCCAGTCTTCCCACCACATTTGGCTCCTGTTGTTTTATGAGTGGAGTTTGGAACTGCAAAGTAGCAAACCCAGACAGTTTTTCTGTACTCCTGGCCCATTATCCTTCCTACAGAAGGTACTGTGAAACTGACCAAGGTGACCTTGGATTCTGTTTCTTACCCCTCACCCTACTTATCGAGGGAAAGAACTAGGGGAAAGATTAGGGGGAAGAACTGGGAGAAGCATGCATTCTCAGACATGGCCTCTGATGAGGAGGGCTTGGCTGGGTTCTGCAAAGCACAGATGAATGAGTGGAAAGTCATATTGTAGGGATGCTTTCTGGACTCTGGGATCTGAGGGCAGATAGCTGAGACTCTGCAGCATTTAGGACTTCAGTGAACCCTGTGATCACCCACCTCCTAGGTCCTGCTTCTCCTTTGGCGGGACATACATGGCAGAATGTCTTAGTCTTCCTGATGATCATGACCAGTGTTGATTTAAATATCTGCATCTGAAGACCTAAAGAACTAGCTAGACATGAGAGTCTTATGCTTGTTAAGATGCTAAGGGAGGAAGCCATTCCGACACCTCCTGTGATGTGTGCCGAGGGCGTCTGCATTCAGGAAAGCCCATGCCTCACCTACCACTGTCTATGTGTTCCCATTGTAAGGGTTACCTATAGGACACCCACACTTTGACTTCACTCTTAGTCTCTGCCTCAGAACTTCATAGCCTCTCTTTATGCAAGGTGAACTCTAGTGGATGCACGGCCTGTCAGTTCACATCACATTAGATGCCCATGAGTTTGAAGATGTACATTCTCTGGATCCTTTTGTTTCTTTCCTCACATGTACACTGGATGTGACTGTTAATTCATGTGGCTGGATGTGAGGCTGCTCCAAGTTCCTGCAAGGGAGGCCCCTGACACAGAGTCCATGACAGTTCCTGCCTTGTGTGCTTCCTGTGCAGCCTTGCTTTGGGAGAACCCCTGAGCCTCAGGAAGGGACAGTTGACACTTGTTAGGGACACCCTTGACCCTTCTCACAGAGACAACTGTGGAGTGACATGCAATCAGTGTTGCTGACTTGTTTCTCTCTGCCTGGTCTTTGGTGAACACAACACTGGACTTTGGCTGACCAATTTTTAGCTGTTCTTATTGTTTTACTTGCCTGTATGGAGATTGCAGTTATCATGGAAGACAAAAGTCTGAGCAGAGCCTCATGCTCTAAAATGTTTTAATGTGTCAGCACAACACTCCTGGCTCAGCAATATGGTACACATGTTGCTGGATGTTACCCTCTGGTCCCAGGGTGGGCCCATTTCTTAAAGAGCAGGATAACAGCATATCCTAGCTTGATTGTCATTCCAATGTCTGTGCCACATTAAGTCAGTCTCAGGTTTCATTTTCCCCTACTTACCCATTTTATATTATGTGATACCATTAATTATGCCATGTAGAGACTGAATTATTATATGTGCCCCAGTGAGTGCTGGTCATTTTTGTTTTTCTTAGTAGGCATTTAACTTGGCTGAGTTCAGCTCAGTCCACTTGTTTCTGACAGGTCCCACCCTTCCTTTCCTCCTTCCCTTCCTCCTCCCCTCCTCTCTCTCCTTTCCTCTACCCCAACCTTCCTTTCTTCCTGCCATGCTTTCTGCTATATGTCAAGTATTAGGTAGCCCTCAAAGTCCAAGGCATCAAAGAACTGGTGTCCATATAGGATGCTAGCAGAAAACCTAAGGAATGGGGATATTGGGAGTCTTAGGTCATTGGATGCATACTCTTGATGGGCAATGTGGAGCTCAAGTCCCATTTCTTTCCTCAGTCCCAACCACTAGGTGTGTGAGTCTCTCCTGCCTTATGCCTTCTCTAACCACATCCTGATGTAGCAGCTACCTGAACACAAAAACCTAAACCTACAGGTCAGAGTGAAACTTTCTCCTTTTAAACTTGATTATTTCAGGTAATTTTAAAAAATACAGTCATAGGAACTGACTAACGTCCCTGCCCAGAGCTTTAAGAATCACTATTGGGGGATGTACCTGTGTTTGTACTGGCTGGGTTTTGTCAATTTGACATAGGTTACAGTTATCAGAATGGAGGGAGCCTCCGCTGAGAAAATGCCTCTATAAAATTGGACTATATACAAGTCTGTAGGGCATTTTCTTAATTGGTGATTGATGGGGGAGGACCCAGCCCTTTGTGGGTGGTGCCATTTTTCAACTGGGTTCTATAAGAAAGCTGGCTAAGCAAGCCATGATGAGCAAGCCAGTAAGCAGCATTCCTCCATGGCTTCAGCTCTGCCCTCCCGGTTCCTGTCCTGCCTGAGTTCCTGCTCTGACTTTTTTCAGTGATGAACAGCAATGTGGAGCTGTAAGCTGAATAAACCCCAACTCACTCTTGGTCACATTGTTTCCTCACAGCAGTAGTAATCCTGACTAGGACAGCGGTTCAGTTTTGTAATGTCTTTTTTTGTAGATACAATGTGTCTAGGGGTAAAGTGCTATTCTGATTACAATTACTTTGCAGTTTTAAAAACTTGAATCAGTCAATGTTTACTGAGCTCTGTGAAGCTGTGTGGGTTTTGACAAATGCGTAATGACTTTCATTCACCATGACAATATCGTAAGTGACAGTCTTATGCCCTCTAAAACAGGGCATTCTGCAGGTGCCCTGATCTTGGACCTACCGACCTCTAAAACCACAAGCAATGCATTTCTGTTGTTAGTTAAATGCAACCTTACTGTGGTCCACCTGCTCAGCCTTCCCGATTGCTGCCCGTGCTAATTCTACAGTCTTACCTTTCTCTCAGCCCTTTTAATGAGTGCTTGTTGCATGTACCATTCTGTCTTCCTCAAATCCGCAGTTCTGCAGTGACAAAAAGAGGAAGCGTTTCTCATCACGGTCTTCACAATACAATCCCTAGGCAGCAGGACTGGAGCTGTTTAGGAAACCCAGCTGAACATGAGCTAGAAGGTTCCTGTCTTGAAGTCCTTGCCCAGAGTACCTTCCCTACTTCCCTCAGTGATGGAGTGTGAGCTGGATGTGTAAGCCAAAGGAACCCTTTCCTCCCCCCAAAAACCCTTGCTTCTGTTAGAGAAGTTTTCATAGAAATGGGAGAGAAAAACCCAGCAAAGCATAACTTCTCCCTCCCTCCCTCCCTCCCTCCCTCCCTCCTTCCCTCTATTTCTCTCTCCCTCTCCATCCCCCCCCCGTGTGTGTGTGTGTGTGTGTGTGTGTGTGTGTGTGTGTGTGTGTGTATGCATGCATATGTGTGCACTGGGTTGTTAGTGTTCTGTTTAACAAATTGCCATTACCACCAGAGCCAAGACTTACATTTTTCTTTTGTCAGAAAGTGTTATAGTTTAGCATTTTATATCTAGAAACGTGTTCCAACTCGAGTTGATATTTTTGAAGGGATTGAGTTGGTATTTTTTGAAGGGTGCACTCTATACCACGGTGTGTGTGTTTTGTGCACAGAGATCTACTTTTCTAGCCTCTGTGATAGAAAAGGTTTATTGCTTCTCCACAGAGTCGCTGTTCTATCAAAGATCAGGTAATTCCTTTTGTGTCTGTTCTGGACTCTGCTGTCCCGAGATCTAACAACTGAAATGAGTAGTGGCCAACTCTGCTCTTCTTCAGAGCAGCTTGGCTGTTTTAGATGCTTGCTCTTTATAGACATTAGAATCGGCTTTGTTCTCTCTGAAATCCTTTGCAGGGATGTTATAGAAACTCTCTACCCAGGCAATAAAAATGGTGCTTATTATTATGGATTTTTCTAGTATAGAAACATGGGTTGTCTCTGTTTGTTTGGATCTTGTCTTGCCTCTATTCGTTCTGAAATAGCTTTCAGGGACTCTGGGTCTTCTTTAGGTTTGTAACTGGTTATGCTTCTGTTTGGTGCCACGATAAGCAGCCTTATTTCAAACCTTAAATTCTAACTTTTTCTGTAATAGGAGAGAGTGATTAGGCTCTGTTTATTAACCACCTATCTTCTGACCTTGTAAAACTTGTTGCCTAACTTCTGAATGTTTTAATTGTAGACTTTCTAAATGAGTTATCACATTATGGCAAATCGTCACAATTATCCCCCTTTTCCTGAAGCTGAGTGTTTTGCTTTTTACTTAGGTCGGTTTTTTGGGGGGGTGTCTTACATCACCAGCTAGAACTTTCAACACATTTATATGCACAGTAAAGCAGTATACTATGTGACGTGTGCCTTGGTCTTAGATGGAAAGTGGCCAGTTTTTATCTCCTTTTTAGGGTAATTGTACCTGTTTGCATTTCATAAATAAAAAAATTAAGCTACGGAAAACTATCTGTATTCTCTGGTCACTATGAGGTTTATTTTTCTTTTTCTCCTTTTCCTGTGTATTAAAACTGGCATTTGCCAATTTTTTATGTACTAATTGATATGATTACTTTTAGAAATGATATGATTATATTTTTTTGCCTACTTATACAGAAGTTTACATTTTCAAATCTTGAGACAAATCTGCCTACTAGGAACAAATCCTGCATGGTTTTGGTATCCAGTTACCTTCACACATTGTTGGGTTTGATTGGCTGATATTATAATAATTTAGGACATTTTCTATTTCATGGTAGATATTATTTTGTAGTCTCCCTAAAGTTCTGACCATGTTCTTTAATAGGGTTGGTGTCTCAGAATGACCTAGAAAGTATTGTCTTCTGTTCACAGCTTCTGGACGACATGGATCACTGATGTTAATTTTCCTCCAATATTTGGGAGATTTCTTGTTGAAATCTTAGGATTTCTGTTGGGACTCTCACTGATTCACAAGTTTCTCACTTGACAGCTCCTGATGATCTTACAAGGTTTCCCCTCTCACTCTGTTTCCCAGATGAGTCTTATGAATCCTTCTGATTCTCCCAGAGAATCAGCTTCATGTCCTGGCATTTTCTATTTTCCTGCTCACAGATTTCTGCCCTCATGCGATTGCCCCCTTTCTTCAGCTTCTTCTAAGCTCAAGCTGCCCTTCTTCAGTTTCTTTCTGTGGAAGCCAAGAACACCGGTTTCCATCCCTTTTCATGTGTCCGGCACACTGTTTGCTCTTTGGCTGTAAGTGTTTATCTGAGAGCTCTGCTTCTTTATGGCTTGAAAATTTGGCTCTTTGTGTTTTCATTTTCGTTTGGTTCAAAATACATTTGCCATGAGATTCATGTTGCCTGTGTGTTACTCTGATTCCATTATTTGTTGAAGGGGAAATGTTCCTTCAAGAAGATGGACAGGAGAGAAGGTGGAGCAAATCAAATCAAGGTACAACAGCGTGTGTGTGTGTGTGTGTGTGTGTGTGTGTGTGTGTGTGAAACTGTCACGGGGAAACATTACTTTGTGTGTTAGCCTAAACAGTTCATAAAACGTAAGTTCGAAGTCTTTGGGACTCTTCGTGTTGCGGATTTCTCTTTCAATCATCCTGGCATCTGAGAACACAGTGCCCTGTGTCTTCTGCTCTGGTGGATGGGTTAGGTGCTCCATGGGTCAGACTGCTGTTACTTGTGAAGAATGTTCCATCTGTGCTTGAGAAGGATCATTCTTGCTGCTTGGTGGATGGACTGTTTTAAAGCATTCATTTACTCAGGCTCCTTGGTAGCGCTGTTTGGTCGACAGTATCTTTATGGATTTTCTGTTCTTGACCTACTGTTGACTGTCAGCTGTCTGAGGTCCCAAGCTATGACAGTGAGATTTTTTTTTTCAGATTTCTAGCTTCCACATTCTGCTAGGCTGCCTGGGTATAGACTTGTCATGTTTTATCTGGAAATCCCTGCTGCTGCTCTCTCAGCTCTCCAGAATCCATGTGGGTATGCAAGGTCATTCTCCAGCCGATGTGGTCCACCATGTCTCTATCTTTAACACAGAGTTTGCAGAGCGGTGCATGAAGCTAAGTCTTGTTTTCCGAACACACTGAACTCTGCTGGCCTCTTTCATTGTGACATTTGGGACATTCAGTTCAAAATGATTACAATTTTGTGGGGTTCAAACAAATCATGTTCGTGACCATTTTCTGTTCATTGCTGTTGATGTGGCTATTTTCAGTTCATTTCTGGGGACTTTTATTTCTGACTTCTGTGGTTGACATCAAACATATTTGGATATTTTTTATCACCTCTTTTAATGTATAAAGCTAGCATTTAAAAGATCAGTTGTTGTCACTGACTTTACAGTGTCTATCTGGTCCAATCAGAGTCCAATTACAAACAATATGGGTCCCTTGCATGATCATACAAGGTTTTGATAATAGAGGGTTCTAAAGCTTTCTCACCTTTTGCTATTATTTCTTGAAGGACAGATCCACTAGGGATAAATATTTTTAGAGACCTTTTCTGTTTTGGTTTGAGAATTTTTTTGTATTCTTTCTTATTTAAAGGCTATTTTTTGCTAATTGTTACAATCTTGTGCTTTGCTCATTTCTTGCTCATTGGGTACCTGCTAAGGTTCCCACTCTGGTATTTCCTCTTGATCTTTGTGGATGAGGTGTCTTCTCCATGACTTAACCAAGTCTTTTTTGTCCTTCTTGACTATCTGTAGTTCGGCAATGGTATGCTAATGTCTTGTGGATCCTGTCTCCTCACTCCTGTAACTGCCCCCCTGCCCCCTTTCAGTGTTTGCTGCTCTGTTCTTTCTGAGCTTCTCCCACCTGAGGTTGGAGGTTTGTCACTAACAGAAGCAGTTCCACTCTGAGCTTGCTCCTTATGTCTATTCTACTCTGCTTTCTCGTTCTAGCTCATCTTCCATCCCGGTTCCCTCAGCTGCTGGAGGTGCTGATTCCCTGGCGAGCATCCTACTTTTCTCCTTGTTCACTTTGCAGCCTCCTCTTCTGAGTCTGAATCTCCAGCCTTCTGCTCACATGCCCATGTGACCTGGATGCTGCCTTTCTCCCTACGACTCCTGACATCTTGCTAATGGTCACCTCCTCACCTGCTATCCATCCTTGGTGCTGTTACCCCTATGGAGTCTGCCACGCAGGCTGACTCTGTCTTTCAGGTTGCCTGTCCATCTTTTGGCATGCCGTCTGGTTTTCTGTTTAAAACTTTACATGTTCTCTAGATCTGAGATGAACAGGATGTGATTGTGGGTTTTAGGCTGAAGTTTTGTTAGCTTTTCAGCTGACAGCCTGTGTTTAGCACCTCTTTTTTGCTGGCCCACTGTTGCTACACCAGGCTTCCCTCTGGTGGTAGAAGGCTGTGGAGAGTTTTTTCCTTGGAGTACCAGATGTTTTGTCCCCAGTACCAGAGTCACAGATGTTTTATTCCCTCTTCTCTTCAGTCCTTCTTCCTAGGTTCAGGAAGCCCTTGGAGGAGAGCTGTCCATGGCTCTGAAGTAGCCAGAACAGACCTTTGTTGTGACATGACCTCTAGGCTGGTATCTTTGTGTTTCAAGTTCCCTGCTCTTCTTGTGGCTCTGGAATATCTAGGACAGACCTTTGCTGTGACATGGCTGCTAGGCTGGTGTCACAGTGGTTAAAGTCCCTTCTTCTCATGCCAGTCACACCATAAAGGTTATTCTGCAGTCTCATCAGGAGAGCTCAGTGGAAGTCCTGGTAGTTAGGTCCAGGAAGGTGGAGCTGGCATGACCAGTGCCTGCCTTTGTCTTCTTTAGGGCTGGTTTTCTGGATTTCTCTCACTATAGATTTCAGGGTAGCAGTTTGCCTGGAACCCTCAGTTCTCTAGTGGATCAAGACAAGTGCGTCTGGCTTTCTGCTATTGCAATGACAGGAATTTCTCTGAATGCTGAGGTTCCTGTCATCTTTGGAAGCCTAGTTCCCAGTGACATCTGGTTGGATGGCAGTAAAGAACTCTCTGTGTCCCTGGCTTGTTTGGTATTTCAGGAACACCCAGGACAACTCGCCTGGACAGTCATCTGTGCGTACGAGGCACAAATCTACCAAGCCCCAGGAGGAAGCCCCAGGGGATAATCACTGTTCTAGTAAATGACTGTCCCACCCAGAGGAAGCAGAATTTCCCCAGCCTTAGCTCCCTGGGCTTCTCCGAGTCAAAGTCATCGTGGGACAAGTTCATCCTGAGGCTTTCTGGCTGCAGCCCAGGACAACTGCACAGGATTCCAGGAAGAATTACAAGCGAATACTTGAGGTATGATGAAGATTTCTAGGCTCCCTTTTTGTTCTGAAGACACACCAGGATAGTTGCAAAATATCAATATATGCCTATATATAAAAATAAAAACTGATGGGTTCCTTCTAAAGCTACTGCCTAATTTTAAAAAAACAAGAGTTCTAATGTAACAAGAAGCCCTGGAAAAATCCCCAAATTCTCACCCACCAAACTTTCCAATTTCAGTCTTTCTGGTATACTCTTCTGAAGGTACTGCCTCCTGTTAAAAAGGAGTTTGCATCGGACATCAGCAAAGCAAATCTCAAACAACCACCTTCACCATTCTGCGACTGAAATGGTTGTTCAGGAAAACTTGGTCTTCGAATGACAGCAGATCCAAAACAGGATTAGGCTCTGGGGAAAATGCACATGCAGGTGGCAGGCAGCCAGTTTGTCAAGGCCCCTACCCTGTGCACCACATGCAAACCCTGTATTTTTCTGGTTGACTGGGAACCTGGTCAGGGCTCCTCTCTGCCTCTGCCTTTTCTCTCTCCCAGTGTTCCCCTTCCTGCATCTTCACAACACCTGGAAATCCTTCTGTTTTTATGTCTCTCAGGTGACATTCTATAAATTCATTTTTTCTGGGACCAAGAGTGTGCAGAATTCTCAGGAGTCCTGACAATAGGCAAGGGGATTCCCCAACCTCACTTTTTTAGGGGTATATACCACATGCAAGGGGCAGGAGTCTCTGATACCTGTGACAGTGAGAGAGGAAGGGGTACAGTGTTTGCCTCAGGGCTGGAGACAACAGGACTACATGACCATGTCCCATTCACTGATGGTACTGCTGATGAGACCCAGTAAACATACCCCAGCAACACATGCAATAATTAGTAAGAAATAAATGTGTGCTTAAGTATTAATGAGATAAATATTTAGCAGGTTATTTGAGATCTTTATTACATCCTCTGATGTTTAAAAAGTAATGAGAGGTTTATTAAAACTTCAAGCTATGACTCGGTAAAGGAGTTTTCACAATGAACCCTTCTCCCTGAAGTCCCAGAGTAGAGGCCGGAATACTGCATAGATGTGGGCCTTCTCTGGGAGAGATGCTGTGTACAGGATGGGGTCAAATATGGGCATCTTTAAGAATCCGCCCAAAGCTGGGGCCACAAAACGTTGAGCTTTGGTCAGTGGAAACAACTCAGAGTCCTGGAATCTGAAGCAGCTGAGGCCCTCTAGCTGAAGTCTGGAGCTCCTGGTGTTTCCACAGCAGAGCACGTCCCAGGGAGCAGCCACACACAGGCATGATATGTAATGATGGCTGTGGAACTGCACACCACAGATGGTAGGACTGGGGTAAAGGATGAGCTAGAATCCTAGGATCCTGGAGGCTGAGGTCAACATCAGCCTGATAGCTTGCAGGCCTCCTCCTGGTGTTCCTCTCCCCCGTGACCTCAAGAGCAGGGAGGAAGGGTAGGGGAGCCATGTGCCAGCTCTTTAAGTCCATAAGTCTGTTCTTGTGATTATCTCACTTCTAAAAAGTTCTGTCCAGTCACGCCCTGGGAGCAGAGGCACTCAGCTTTCAATGCAGGAGCATTTAAAGAGCCCCAAGAGCAGTCTTGCAAGAAACTCTAGTGGAGTCTTCCCTCTGTGGCTTTAGAAAAAGAAGTCAGTGGCCAGTGGTAAGATCTTTAGGTGATCTAGTCTTCAGGATGATCCTGCTTTGTTCTTCCCATCTACTAGACCTAGGTTCAGACCCTGTACAGAGACAGCAGACCTGAGATCGTAGGCAAGCTGACAGCTGAGGGACTCAGAAAGGCCTAGTAAGGTGGAGGCTGTCTTACTGGAACATGTGTTCCAGCACTCCTGCAGCCCAATGCAACTGCAGCCCAGCAATCCTCTAGCCTAGCACACCTAGAGCACAGAGCACACATGGTCAAGTGCACCTGCAGCCTGAGGCGCCTGGATCCCAACATACCTGAAGTCCAGCATACTTGGAGCAAAGCAAACTCTAGGTATGCACCAAGCACCTATGTCCAAACTCACTTAGATCCCAGCATAATTGCAGCCCAACATACCTGTGGTCCAGCATATCTTCCTGGCATGCCTGCATCAAAACAGAAAGCACCTGTGCCATGTGTCACATTAGTTTATACCTATGACCAAGAGGCCACAGAACAAGACACATTCTAGGAAGAAGCCTGAGAATCACCCCTGAGCTCTGCCCTTGTCAGTCAGGTGGTGAGCCATCTGACCAGCTACCACAGTTGTAAGACGGACTGCTCAAAGTCCTGCCTCACCATTACCTGTAGGGTGGATAGAGGGACTGAGGCCACAGCCTGCAGGGTTTTCCTTAAAGACCATGCATGTTGCCCACTGCTGAAGGCCTCTTTGAAGACCTTTGATACCAGACTGACAGGACACTTCCTCTCTATGTATTTGAACATGACACCAGAACACACAGCACATACATTTGTGAGCATTGTGGCCAGCATTCCAGGCCTCTAACTCAGGTTATAGAATGCACAACTTGTGGAGCCAGTGCCTAATGGCCAGGCACACACATGCTCTACTAGTCTTTTGGTGCTCCATTATAAGAGAGTGTGCTGCTCTGAGGTCTGTAAACCTCCCTTTCTTCCTCCTTTCCTCATTTCTTTTATTAATTTTTTTCTTTTTGGCCACCAAGTGTCAACGCAGGGTTCCAATTTCTGTAAGGCAGGAGGCACCTTCAGCAGCAGTCTCATAGCGCAGAGTCTCAAACTTCACTTGCGGTCGCTTCCTGAAGTGAACTCGGTGCACTGCCAAGTCAGTACTTTTTATTAGGGGAGACCATAGTGCCACAGGGGCAGCATGAAAACCCCAAGCAAGATCCCCCAGATAGAGTTACAGACCGTAAAGGGCTCCCTTCCTGTGTGTCTGTCTGAAAGAGTAAATGGGAAAGGAAAATGCTGGTTTGGTTCTGGTGGAAAGAGGCACTCCCTCTGTAACCTTCAGCATTCCCGCTCACCTGCAGAGCCCCTACCCATAATGCACTAAGTGGATGATTAAAAAGAAATGGGGGCTTAACTGAGGCTAAGCGCAGGGTCCCCGGAGCCCGGCGGAGCACTGAACCGTGCCTCTACAGCTGTCTCCACACGGCCCGACATTCTTTATTTATTTGTTATGAAATATTTATGGGTGTTATGAAAGGTTTAAAATAATGTGTCTGTCTCTCCCTGTCTTTTCCCCTTTGCCCCGGCGCACTGTTTTCTAATGCATAAATAATTCTGGGCCTGGACAGTGGGCGGCACATTAGGAAGGGTGGGTCTGCTGTATCACATTTTTTTCTGCCTGAGAGAAAATATCATTCCTAGTAATTTTCTACACTTATACAATCGGCGTCGACAGTAAATAATTGATGTATGAATTTAGGCCTAACTCCAACACAATCTGACTTTATGCCAAGGGTTACTCCCAGCAGATTTTGAGCTAAATCATCTTGCAAAATGGGTTCTTTCAGGGGAGGGGAAAAAAAGCTTTTTGAAATTATTTTAATAGAAAGCAGAGACCTCCGCACAGCGCTTCTTTTGACAGGGTCTTGCTTTGCGTGGTTGGTAATAAAACCAAGCAAGCTATATGTTAAGAGATGGGAAGTATTACATTTGTGATTACAAATGGATTTTTAAAAAGATTGACACAAACTCTTTTGATGGTTCCTTCTTTTCTTCTCTTTCTCCCTCTCCTTTTGTGCATGTCAGTGCACATGTGTGCATTTGGGTGTCTGTGTTTGTGTGTGGCAGGCTGCTCTCTACTTTTCATGCTGGCCCCTCCTGTAAAAAGTGGGGCTATGATTAAAATCACAGGTGAGATATGTTGGAAAGTTCAGAGCCTCTGACCAGCAACTAAGATTCAGGGAGGGTGCCAACATCTCTTACCTATAGCTAGATCCTTTTTATCAATGAATGGAAATTAATTACTGAGGCCCAGTCAGGGAGAAGTACAGTGAGGACAGAATATTCTAGAGTCATTGTTTTCCCAGCTTCTACTGGAGGTTGCTGGGAAGATCAGACCACAGGCAAGGGAAAAACAAAAAAGAGCAAAACAAAATAAAAAAACTGGGAATTTCACTGTGCATTTGGGGAGGAGCAGGATGGAGTTATCAGCAATTTCCCTTTGCTTTTTAATTCTTTGTGGCTGAAACTAAGATTCAAAGTCTGTCCTTTTAAAACAAAGCCTTTACATCTGTGAATACATCTTTATAATTACATTCTCTAGTATTTACATTTGTGGGAATCGTTTTATTCATCATTTCCTTTGAGAAATATTAAGACCTTCCTATATTAAATTTAAGATGCAAGTTAAGAGATTTAGTATAATTTAAAACTTTGACAGCAGCATTTACAGTACAGGCAAAAAGAAAACTGGCTTAAGAGGCAAAAAAAAAAAAAACAACTTTATTGAGCCCCCACACCCCGCACACATCATGCGACTATTGGAAGCAGTGCAAGGCTCTGATTTCATTCCATAGGTGGCAGTCACACCTTGATGCATGGAGATCAGAGGACTCAAGGCAAAGGCTTGTCCATAAAGTTCTTGCTCTCAGAGAAGCGCTGGATTTCAAGAAGCATATTTCTGCTTCCTTCTAAGAAGCCTCTTCAATGAACCCTCTTACCTGGTTTGCTTGACTTATAGAAACAAAATGAGGAATAGTGGCCAATGGCTTTGCCTGTCAGGCAATGGATCAAATGTGTGTGTATGTGTGTATTCATGTGTATATGAGTACACATAGAGTGGGCACACTTGTACTGTATGTGGACATTGTATGACTTTTGTTCAGTGCCATACCAATCATAGTAGAGGTTCTGGAAATTTCTTCAGGACCCAGAATGGAGCTGAAAGGAGATATGGGCTCCTGACTGTAGGACTAATCTCAGGCCAATGTAGACAGTCACCCACATCTTCACACATGTGTGCTTGACAGAGTACCTGTGAATTTGCACATTTGTCTGTATGAGTGTGTGCTTCCTGTGGGTGTGTCTTTGTAAGTGTAGTACTGATACAGTACTTCAGGTGACAGGAAGTCAATTGGCATGGATATTGTCACTGTCAGGATGCTCATAACAATTTTCTTTTCAAGCTGGCATAGCAAGTCTGTGTTTAAGAAGCCGGCTCCTTAGAAACAACCTGTCCATGCTGAAGGGACAGAGTCACAGGTTCAAAGCAGAGGGCTAATCTTACTTGTGCAGGAGCAGGCTTATGGTGAAAACATAAGTGGACTTGTACTGAATATGTCTGGGTATGCTTGTGTCTATGTACTGACATACACAGGTACATGTGCATGTGAAGTGGAAGACTGGATAATATCTAAGTATGTGTTTATGTATATTACATACATGTATGTGGATATGTGTTTGTCTGTGTATATGTGTACTTACATGTGTACTTACATATAGATATATATATGTGTACTCACACATATATACATATAGATATATATGTGTACTTACATATAGATATAGATATGTACTTACATATATGTGTACTTACATATAGATATGATGGGTTGCATGTATATGGTGAGAGAATATATGTATATTTGTGGATGTTTCTGCATGTGTGCATATACATCAGTGTGTATGAAAATATTTTTATGTGTCTCTCTGTGCTTGCATGTGTCTGTGTGTATAAATATCTATATCTATCAATGTGTATTTGTATATTTATCTCTGTGTGTTTCCATAGGTATTGCTATGTGACTTTGTGTATCGTGTGTAGATTTGTCTGTGTGTATATGACTTTGTGTCTGTACATGTTTCTGTGTGTTCATGCCCGTTTATGTGTATATTTGTCTGTGTGTTCATGCTTTTATATGTGTGGATATGTCTGTATACATACCTCTGTGTATGTAGTTGTGTCTATGTATATATTCCTTTGCATGTATAAATGTGTCTGTGTTCGTACATGCCTCTGTGTGTGTCTGACAGGCCTGAGCTGAAAGGAGCTCCAGTTGTCTCATTTCACTTGATGGCCTCAAGCACATAATTCTCCTCCATGTTAGCCAGCCACCAGGATCCCCGTGTTAGCCAGCCACTAGGATCTTCATCTGAGCTAACCATCAAGATCCCCATGTTAGCCAGCCACCAGAATCCTCATGTTAGTCAGCCACCAGGGTCCCCATGTGGAGGTTGGAGAAGGAGTTTGATTCTTTTTAACACATTTCAAGAGGAAACGAGAATGGCACCCAGCAGTTCTGTGCCTTGCAGATAGGACAGGTCTACATGCTTTGTCCCCTGCTTCTGTACCCATCGGGTCCCTCTTGACACCACTCAGCTTCCTGGACCAGTCCTCCTGATCTGCAACTGCTTAGACAACAGAGGATGTGGGCTGTGATCTCACTCTCCTCCAACTGTGAGCATTCCCCTTGTGTCTGACTCCAGGACAAGCATTGGCCACAGGAACCACCGGATATGGGACCTGAGCCGAGGCTAGTGTTTCTGTGAGGGCTCTCTACTCTCCTACATGCTGGTGCATGCATGCAGGACTATCCTCTGTGGCTGATACTGATCCTTTTGTAAAGATAGTGTTCTGCCTGATGTGGCAAACAGGTGCTGTCCTTCTCTGGCAGAAGAGTATGGGGTCATTGTCAGTGAAGTGACACCTCATGGCCAAAATCTCACTGCTGTATAGACAGAAGACTCTGAAATAGTCTTCAAAGAGTTTGTCCAAAGGAAAACATTAGTGTTTGTCCTCATATCCTCTTCCTTTCACGAGCTACCACATCGGTGACAAGGAGTGGAAAGTCAGCTGGTAGGATGGAAGTGTCTGGTGGGACGGTGGCAATCTCTGAGTGTCCCCTTGCCTTCCCCTCAGCTCGACTCACAGGCAATGCGCAGAAACCTGGGAACACCTGGTGCTCTGAATGAAGCCACCAGGGACATGGAGAGGCATGGCAGTGCCATGCTGCCGGCCTGAACCCTTCGGAGAGCAAATTCTAACGGAAAATGTAATTAAATGTCTGTAAATAGAACACCTGATTGTGCTCCCTCTGGTGCCTGCATGCAGAGCTCTGCTGTTTGCCTAAGGAATTACCAGCAGCAGGTTCTCAGACGCACAGTGCCTCCCACCTCCATTAAATGACCTCTGCCCTGTGACTGGGTGTGCTGTTTCTCAGGCGCGCAGAGGAGACAGAGTGTGCATGGACTCCGTGTTTCGGATGAGCCAACTGCTAATCTCCTCCTGCCTGAGCTCCTCGGTGTGGGTCTTGGTCTTGCTCTTTTTTTTCACCCAGATCTTTATCTCAATAACTGGAGAAGGGTCAGAAGTTTCTTGGAAAGCAGTGACAGGCTAGATCTCCTGTCAGACACCGTTCTCAGATCCTGGTTAGTAGGCTCATCTTTAGAAAAGAAAGTGCTCCCTTGAGGGTCGGGGTGGAGTTTTCCGATTACATCCTGGACTTCAAGGTCAAGAAGGGAAGGAACTCTAAGCTACTTGGTGGACTGATTCTTAGGCTTTATGCAACTCCTGTTGCATCTAGAAGTTGGGAGGAGAACTGGGGCCAGAGTGGCCATTTGTGGCTCACCCTTCTTGCAAATAGAATGCTAGCAGGGCACTTCTCACATGGTTTCTAATGGCCCAGGTCAGAAAAGAGAAGGTGAGACAACTGGGCATTTGAGTGTGCGTGCATGGATTAATAACATGTGTATGCAGGATGTGCATGCATTAGTGTGACTTTACACACTGGAGCCGCATATGCTGGTGTCAACGGACTTGCAACAGTACAGTTGTGATGCCAGCTGCTTTTCTGGAGCTGAAAGGACCTTTCATGAAGCACGGACGTCACAGCTGCATGCCCTAGGCAAGCCGTTTTTTTTTTTTTTTTTTTTTTTTTTTTTTTTTTTTTTCTGGCCAGGAAACCCAGTTCTAGACAAATGAAAAGCTGATATAGGGAGGAACCCCCAAATTGAACCGGGTTCCACCAAGAATTGGGACGGTTGAGAGCCGTAGAGCAGAGATGGGGAGAAGTGACCTTTAGGAGATAGGTGACTAACTGCATTGGGAAATTTGGGGGAATCAGGCAGTTGACTGAACCTGAACTCATGTGATAGGAATCATGGCTTGGTGTGGAGGCTTCAGCTGGGGGATGGGTGACCTCAGGCTGCCAAAGCTGAGGTCCCCGCAGTGAGGGCTCCTGGTGGGCTGTAATTCTACCTGTGTCTGGGGCATTCTGTATGGAGTAGTCAGTGTCCATGCAAAGCAGTGATGGTGGCCGGCATCTTCTTTTTGCTTCCCCAGGATAAACTTGACCACTCCTTACTCAGTGTTTCAAGTAGACAGGAGTAAAAGAGAGGCCGAACCACCAGGCTGACCATTAGAAAGAGGAATTGATGAGCCCCGGATATGTTTAAATAAGGAACCCATACTGAGGCATTAACTTAAGGCACTTCTCTTCTTTTTGTGCCTTTAGTTCAATTGTGCCATTTGCTTCCAAGGACCCAGAAATCCTTTGGTTGTCCTGAATATCACTGGGTGGGCTGACTTCAAGGGACAGTGGAGCAAAAAAAGTGATTCTGTGAGCTGTGCTGGACACAGGTGATTCTGGGATGCATACTGGACATCAATGCAGCTCGTTTCATGTGAAGATTAAATGCAAATTAAACTTCCTGGTCCAAGGACACAGCTCAGTGGCTGATGCTTACGGTGAGGGTGACCTGCAGACATTCAACTCCTCGGAAGTGGTGACAGAGCTATTTCACTGCCTGACCTCAGCCTTGATCTCTGGCCACATGGTATTCTTTCTATCTTTGCCATGCAAGAGGAGCTCTGAAGCCAAGGGACACTGTTAGTGTCCGTGGTATCCCAGGGGGTCTCTGCTCTGAATATGTTGTAGCCCAAGTCCATTGATGGCTGACTAAAGTGTTTAGGCTTGGGGAAAGTGTAGGCTACTTGTGGGACTGAGGACCTGCCTACCCAAAGAGACAAGGATGCTGTCCAGTTTCCCAGTGTAGGATGCTCACTCCGACCTTTGTCAGCCGTACTGAGAGAAACAATATACACAGAGCGGAGAGGCCTCTCTCTATTCTTGGCTGGATTTCCCCCTAATCCTGATTTCTAAATGAATACAATCTACTCCAGAACTCTTTAATGTAATAAAAATATAGCTCAGGGTCAGGTATGAAATTAATGACACGAATTCAAAGTATTAATGCTCAGTGGGATGAAACAACTTCAATGAAGAAATAATCAAACTCCGTAACCAGAGCCAAATGGAAAAAGATAGAAGCGAGGAACAATTCCAACAGCAATCTGTTATGAAGGAAATTATGAAAACATGTATAAAATATTTATTTTTAATAAGATGAATGTCCTATTTCTTAAAACTAAAATAAGATCAGAGTGCTATTATCAAAGCAGGCGCCAGCTGCCCAGCTCCCTCCATGAGAATAGAAATGATCCGTTACCGTCTTAATTTGTGCAGCCCCATTTCCTATCTTTTGTCCTTTTAAAGATTAAATAAATAGCAATAAGAAAGCTCTGGAATTTTGTTCAGGTGAAGTGAAATCTATAGAGCAAGTGCCCAACTAGGAAATTCTGTGTGTGTGTGTGTTTGTGTTTGTGTATGTGTGTGTATGAGTGTGTGTGTATGTGCACATGTATGTGTATGTGTGTATGTTCACATGTATGTGTATGTATATGTGTATATGTGAATGTGCCTGTATATGCAATGCATGTGTGTGTGTGTGAATATGTCTATATGCAATGTGAATGTCTGTATGTGTGTGTACACATGTTTGTATGTGTGCATTCATGTGTGGATGAACATTTGTGTGTATGTGTGTATGTGCACATGTATGTATATATCTGTGTATGTGTGTATGCACATGTATATGAATGTGTATGTGTGAATATGTCTGTATATGTAATAAATGTGTGTATGCCTTATGTGTTCATATGTGTGTATTTGTGTGTATAAATGTGTGTATATATGTGTGCATATGTAAATATGTCTGTACATGTGAATGGGTGTGTATGTGAATGTGTTTGTATACAGTATGATCCGCATGTATATGTGTGCATGTGTGGATACACATTTGTGTGTGTGTGCACATGTATGCATATGTCTGTGTATATGTATGTGCACATGTATGTATATGTCTGTGTATGTGTGTATATGTGTGTGTATGTGTGAGTCTGTATATATGATGTGGATGTGCATGTGTATATGTATAGACATGTGTGTGTCTGTGTGTATGTGTGAATCTGTATATATGTTGTGCATGTGTCTATGTATATGTGTGTGTGTTTGTGTGTGTGCATGAATGTACTTGTGCACATGCATGGATATATGAGTATGAATGTGGAGGTGAGAGGACAACTTCTGGAATCTTTTCTCAGGTGTCACTAGGCTTTATTTTGAGATAGGGTCTTTCACTTGGCATGTAACTTGCCAAGTACTGAGGCTGACTAACCAGAGGGCTCTAGATAGCCACATGTCTAATTCTCCAGAGCCGGGATTATAAGAATGTGCCCCTACCCTAGCTTTTAATTACCTGAGCTCTGAGTTAGAATCCAGGTATTCCTGTTCACAGTACAACCACCTTACTAACTCAGCCATCTCTCCAGTCTCCACTATGAGAACTAGCAAACACAGGGCCGGAGCAGAGAATATTCCCACATCTCCTTGGAATCTGAGATGCCTCTGAGAACAATGGTGCCAATGGAGACAAGGGGCACCATCATCTCTTGGGCTGAGAAAGGTTTGGATCTGCTGACTGCAGGCCACTGAGGGAATGAGGTGATTCCTGTGGTGCCTGGCAAGGGTGTGGTGCCTGGCGAGGACCTACCAGGGAGAACCAAGCCACACCCTCATTGCTGTGCTCAGTGCTGCCGCCCAGCGGTGACACATGGGATGCTTGCAGGAGTAAGAGTATGAGGGCATCTCTGCCAGCCTTGCTCAGAGCTAACTCTGCAGGAATCGCAGGCTCCTGGTCTTCTGGCTCGTGGAAGCCTTCACCGGAGGCTCCTGGTTCCCATAGGTGGGAGCTGTGTCTCTACCCAACAGCAAGCCGCTCTAAGTCAAGATGAAGAATGTTTGCTGAAAATTATTCAGTATAGACCAACCTATAAGAATAAAATGCTCAGAGCAGTCTAAACAGGCAATATTAGAACAAGTTAAATGAAACACATGAGCACACGAGACCCTGCAAAGCCACCAGTGGGGTTTGGGGGGATACTTAAAGTGGGTGACAAACTTGTATGTGTAAAAAAGATAAATATAAAAACAATGAATTGGATATGACCTCTGCTTCTGTAGAAACACATTTATGGGAAATGCATAAGGTTTATGATTCTGAAAAGTGTGGTTTTGTGTTTAATTCCCTTCTTAGAAAATGTTTTATTATTTAGATTAAAATATAATTATTTTATGTCCACGTTCCCTTCCCCTCCTGCAAAACCCTCCCCCACCTTCCTCTCTTTCAAATTAGTTGCAGCTTTCCCACTAATTGTTGTTGAATACATATATGTGTGCACATCATTATCCCTAAATACACAAATACAGTAAATGTAGCTGTAGACACAGGTGCATATGGAATGCCTCTCATGAGCTGTGTGCTCATGATCTATTTCTATCTTCTTCCTATACCGTTTTGCCACAGAATTTCTAGGTTGGGTTTAGATTCATTGGTTGGTTGAAAGCTATTCATGTTTATATACATATACATATACATATACATATACATATACATATACACATACACATACACATACACATATACATATACATATACACATACACATACACATACATATACACATACACATACACATGCACATGCACATGCACATGCACATACACATACACATACACATACACATACACATACACATACACATACACATACACATACACATGCACATGCACATGCACATGTACATACACATACACATACACATACATATACATATACACATACACATACACATACATATACACATACACATACACATACACATACATATACATATACATATAATATATATACATGCCAAGTGGAGGTTACATATATGCCGAGTGGAGAGGGTCAGCCTGGCATGCTCTGAGCTCTGCTGGAATCTTTACTTTCTCCAAGCTCACACAACTGGTGTTTAAGAATGACCCCCCCACACCACCACCATTGATTTCACCCAGTTTATTGCGTGTAAGTCTATGGTGCTGATTTCTTGTGGACATCTCTCTTCCATCCCTCAGTTCTGACATTTATTCTCCCTTCAGCTGAAGCTTTAGCACTTTTCTTACTCTGCGTTCTAAAGGTTCTTTTAATCATGTTGGATGCAATGGGTGTCTAGTGTGCCTTCTTATACGCCTTTATTTCTTAAGTGTGTGGATGTAACCCTTGCTCCCACAGCCACACGTGCAACATGCACACCCTCAGAGAACTGCTCCTTGCTCACACAGCCGCGTGTGCAATGTGCACACTCTCCAAGGACGTGGTCCTTGTTCACATAGGGCATGTGAAACGTGCACACTTTCGCAGATCTTCAAGTTGAATGTGTTTGGAAATGCCCTTTGCCCTCTAGAGGTGGAGACTACAAGTTTTCATTCTTGCTTTTTGTTTGTTCCACTTTTAACAGTTAGCCATTTAACTATTCTTAACCTCTTGGGTCTGACCCAGCTGACCTCCCTGATAGTTCCCTGAGTGTCCTTAGTGGCTTCCCGATTCTAGACACAAGGAAGCAAGGACCTGATGTCCGAGGATGCTTCCTGCAGGTTTCTGGTTGTGGCCCTAAACCATGAGGCTTCTATTCGTTACATGAGTTGAGTGGCTTCTCCCAATAGCTCACTCTGTAAGGTCCAGGATGCAAAGAGATTTTTATACTGTCACATTTAATGTTCTGGGTGCCAGAGTTTCCCCAAAGAGTGTTAGATATTGTACTTCAGACTCTGCCTGAATGGCTTTCCACACACTGCATTCTCTGCTGTCCATCTCTGCGTGGCTAGTGCTTGTCCCCCTGGCCCTCTCGGTGGTAACAGCCTCTCTTGTCACCTGGCAGGTTCCATGGCTGGCAGCAACAGAAATCCATGTCACATTCCTCACTGTCTGTTCATCCGTATGCCAGTTCCCAAGTGGCTGATTGTGTCCAAATGGCATCAACTTGTCCACATAGCTCAGCGCATGCTGATTCTTATAAAATAGTAAAAACAGTATCTAGTTCATCGTATTGAAGGGGAAGAACAACAGACAGTTGATAAAGATTTTCAAATTCTCTGGGCAATGGAGATTACCTGCTCAAATCTGTACCCCCTTCCTAAATGCACCTATGATGTTTCCACAGCAATACCGGAAGCACATGTAGACTCTCTGTCTTATTCGGGGTTTGTATTCCTGCACAAAACATCATGACAAAGAAGTAAGTCGGAAAGGAAAGGGTTTATTCAGCTTAGACTTTCACATTGCTGTTCATCACCAAAGGAAGTCAGGACAGGAGCTCACACAGGGCAGGAACCTGGAGGTAGGAGCTGATGCAGAAGCCATGGAGAGATACTGCTTACTGGATTGTTTACCCTGGCTTGCTCAGTTTGTTTTCTTATAGAACCCAGGACGCCAGCCCAGGGATGGCACCCACAATGGCTCCTCCCACCCTTGATCACTAATTAAGAAAATGCCTTACAGCTGGATCTCATGGAGGCATTTCCTCAAGGGAGGCTCCTTTCTCTGTGATAACTCCAGCTTGTGCCAGATTGACACACAAAACCAGCCAGCACACTATTCTCCACCTAGCTTTGAAAGAGGCACAATTACATTGAGTCAGGTCCATTATTACTGGGGCAAGGGCCAACCTGTAGTTGAATCACCACTGGAAAAGTTGATACTGAGACTCACATTGCACTCTGGGTGCCTTGATTTCTCCCATTTGCAAAACAAAATTCTTTAGAGCCCCAGAGCATTACTGCCAAGCCTGACAACCTGTCCTCAATCCCTCAACCCACAAGATGGAGGAAGTGGCCGATTCCTGCAAGTTGTCCTGTGACCGCCACATGTATGCTGTGTCTTATGCACAGCCATCTGTGACCACACAAGTACACACAAATAAAACAAATCAAATAGACAAACAGTAAAATAAAATACTAAAAAAATGTGGGCTAGAGAGATGTTTCCATGGTTATGAACACATGCTGCTCACCACCGTGTAACTCCGGCTTCAGGGGAACCCAGTGCCTCTGCCTTCTGCGGTCACTTATGCAACACATATTCTTCCATACATACATAATTAAAAATAAAATACGTCTTCTAAATATAAAAAAAAACACTTACTTTCACCTTCACATTTGAAAGAGTGTTTGAGAACTATGGAGAGCCCATACCTGAACAGCAGGAACAGAGCGAATTCCTACTCAAAGAGCATAGATTCCCTCAGGAGACCATTTTCCTTCTAAGACCATTCCAAAGGAGTGTATGTCTTTTGCTAATCCAAGGAATGAGGGACCAAGTGCTCAGAGGCTGATCCTATATTGAGCAGGGGGACAGAAAGCACATAAAAGGCACAGAGGTAACTACATCCCTTGTCAGTAGACATAGAAAGTACCACGTGGACAGAGGGATGTGGTTCTGGGAATTCCCGCACAGCCTGGGAAAGACTCACTCCCTGGATGGCTTTGCAGCCTGTAGCCACTATAAGGTCTTGTCTGAGAGAATGTCCTGCAGTTGATTCCAATTCAGTGTCCCATACCGTGGTTATAGAAACATAAAAAAAATCTCAGTGTTTCCTATTATATGACTGTGTGAGTGCTACACTGTGATTATTCTGTAGGTATGCCTCTATTTGCATTTCTTACTTATGAAGTTAGGGTGTTGACCAGACTCCTCACAGGGTAGTTTCCCACTCAGCTGAAGCATCCTTGAGCTCCCTGAAGTCTCTCCAGAGGCATTGTTTATAGGTGATCCCAGCAGTAGTCCCTGTACTTAACCAAGGTGGTCATTGGGTCCATTTAGCCATGACTTCCTCACTGCAAAGTCTCCTAAGTTGCCTCTTACCAATGGCATCACCCCTGATGGGTTAAGGGTGTGGGAAGTGAGGCATAGAGCCTGGAATGTTCACAGGGATTAACCACTCCATCCCAAGGGCCAAAACTGTGCTCTTGGACCCAGGGGGCAAGTGCTGCGTGTCAATCCAACCACAACATCACAAAGCCTTTTAGCTGTCAAAGGCCTTGAGATGTCCATGTAAGCCTGTTTTCCTACTTTCCCTGAATCTGTTTGCCTAAGTATCCCTTAATTGCCTTAAAATCCCTGTGGAGAAGCCCTGAGACCTTAAGGCTTCAAACACTTCTCCACACAGGCACCCCAGTGCCTCCACTTCTGTCTGTGTGAACAGTGCTCAGCTCCTAGTCAACCAGAGGTCACTGGAAGCCCAGGGCGGCTGGTCTGCTGGAGTGGATGATGAAGCTGGTGTCCCTTCTGTGAGATCCAGATGAGCAGGACTGTACAGGCCTTATAGCATCCTTAGCCAGATACTTCTCTTCCAGCCCTGCTTGTTCCTGCCTTCAGTCAGACATGTTCAATTCCCTGTGGGAGGGAAGAAGAAGCCGCCTCCAGGATGGAAGGGGTGAGGAGAGAGAGCCCATGGAAGCAGGCACAGGCTGATATGGTGCAGATGCCCAGATCCTGGAGCTATGTCCCTTCCACAGCCACAGGGAGTCTGGGATGAGCCTTTGAGTCTAGGCTCTGGCTCGTGTTAGGGAATGGCAACCTTCACGTCATTCTCTTCTTCCTCCTCTTTCTTTTCCCCTCCTCTTAAAGGATTATGTTTAGGAGATGTTTGCCTTTGGACAGGGAAGCTGAAGGTAGTGGTCTTGCTAGACTTCTGCCACCATCACTACAATATAACCCTCCCTTTCAGATAACATCAGACACCATCATGGGCTGGGTCCGGCTGCCAATCTATAATGTTCCCAGCCATGATTAATCTGATAAATAATAAATATATCAATCTAGTCCTTTAGACAAGGACAAATTCTTAGCAGCAGGGAGGCATCAGGCCTCTTTTACAGCTGCCTGTAGTGCTGGGATTAATTATTTAATGCTTAATTCTTCGGGAAATGAGAAAGTTTTGATTAATGCTGTCCAGTGTCGTTCCTTGCTTGTTTGATATGTGTCAGATAATTTTTCCTCGGCAGTCACTCTGAAGAAGCCAGAGGCGACTGTCATGGGGCTCAGACACCAAATTGCCAGAGATTAATTGAAATGAAAATTTAGAGAGTGTCACCAGAAGTTGAGCCCGAGGTAACCTTTCTGGGTTAAATTGTGTTCCATTGGTGCTGGTCTCACTGGTCTCCTTATACAAACCAGAGCTGGGAAAATCCACTTTGGGCTCCAGTTTTTTTCTAACCCCCAAGTTGGCCAGATTGAAACAGTTTGTTGGTAGATATTAGTCAGTAGGCATGTATGTCTTTAAATCCTGGTATCAAGGTATGTACGTGTGTGTGTGTATGTGTGTGTGTGTGTGTATGTGTGTGTGTGTGTGTGTGTGTGTATACCCATGTTGAAGCTGTAATTCCTTGCATACCGCACAACTTGTTTCTTGAGGTAGTGTCTCTTGCTGGCAGGAAACTCTCAAGACAGAGTGTGTTATGGTTGTAGGGCCACTGCCCAGACCATTTGCTCTGCACAATTTAGACAAATCTTTCCTATCCCAATACATTACAGAAATGACTTCCTGCCCTTCATCTGCCCAGTGGCATTCACTTTGCAATGCTCTGACTCAAAGTCCCAAGTGACAGATACAGCTTCAGTACAGCTGTTCCTAAAACTCAGGGATCACTGTGGACCAGGAGCCAACAAGTGTGTAAGAGCAGGGGGTTTCCTGTGAGGTTATGTATCATGGAAATGTCAGGAGTCCCACCCATCATGTCTTACCAGTAAGGCTGCCTAAGCATGACCTGAACAAGGCTGAACCTAATAGGCCCTCTAGGTAGGAAGGTGGGGGGGAAGTCACATGGTCTCAACTCTAGAGAGGAACTAGAGGCAACTAAGGAAATCCAAGAATGATAGAAATAGATTTCTCCAGGAAGAACACAGAAATTGGTTATCCAACTCTCCATGCTTAACCTTTAACCCCCTCCACACACACACAAGTAGCATTAGACAGACTGAATTGGTTATGTTTATGCATTTATAAACACACACGGTTGTTATAAAATTATATTAAATAAAATGCTGTCTTTTACCCCCTCTAGAATGAGCACTGCAGTGCCCCAAGATATCTGGTAGATGTCTTGCTAGAAACACACATCCCAACTCCGTGGTGGCCCAGTGTCTCTGCCACCACACACTCTCTTAAACTTAAATTGCTACGTTAAAGAACACACAACACAATAACCTCTGATCCAATTGATAAGATATGATTGCCCACCTAAACATACTAAGCCCTGTACACACCCATCCCTTAAGAACACTCATGACAACCTGTAATACACAGAGTGGAATATTAATGTCAGCCTCCATGTTCTCTCCGTGGCTTCTCCTCCAGTCTCCTCCCATTTCCTGTGTCCTTCCATTCCAAGCTCCTCCTCTTCCCTCAAACTTTTCTCCCACCCGTCCTTCCTTCTCATCCAATAACAGGCCTCATTCTACCTTGTACCTACCTTCACCTGTATGACAATCCTACAGCACACACATATTTTCAAGGAAAATAAAGAGTAGGAGAAGAGTATATGGGAGGGTTTGAAAGGAGGAAAGAGAAGGGGGGAAAGATGTGATTATAATATACTCTCAAAACAATAAAAGAAATTCAAATGGACTCTACATAGATTATATCAAATCTAGATCAGGAGTTCTAGCCTGAGCCTGGAGAGTGGGATCTCATGACAGGAAAGGGGCTCGGGGGGGGGGGAGTGTGTGAGGCTTCTGGAGCTGAGATGAGTGCGTTCTGTAATCCACTTAGTGAAGCCAGGGGACAGCCAAGGCAGTTTGTGCTCAACAGAACTTTGAGGCCAGTCTCTGTGTTCAGAGAAGGATAATCTGAGGTACACTGAGTACACCTGGCTGAGCCTTCTGTGTGCTCAGGCAAATGTCTTTTCTCACACTTGGTAAGCATATCTGCAGCCCCACCTCTAGCCATCCTCTCCTGATGTGCATGACGTCCTTCACTTCAAGTGCACCTCTCGAGAAGAGAGAAGAGCATCTCTGCTCACAGCACCTTCTCTCCAGCTGACGCTGGGTAGAGGTGTCCACTTCACAGGTGAAGAGAGTACTCTGAGAGATGATGAGCGTGTCCGAATGTCAGAAGTCAGGGCGTGAACTGGGGCCTGCTGCCAGAGCCTTGCCTTCTGTCTTCTGAGAAGACACAAAGAGGAACCAGCACCCTCAGGCTGTTTTAGTGTGGTTCAAAGAGGCCCTGGATAAGCTACCAGCGTCAACATGGAGTACTTACAATTTGGCAGAAAACAAACAAATTAAAAAACAGTTCTTCCCAGGAGAAACACAACTGTGGTTCCTTTTCACATTTGTTTTAGTGGACTGAGAAGGTGGCACAGGAATCAAGTGCAGCGGGATAGCTCCCAGGTGTGCTGAAAGGGCCTGGGAGTCCCTGCCCCTTCCTCCATGGCCTTGATGTAGGGAGAGAAAGCTTGGTTAGGGGCTGGGTGACACAGAGGGCCGTCCTTTTCCAAACTGCCTGGCGAGACAGAACTGACTGGGTCTGAGGGTCCTGTGTCTCTTAGGCTTCACCCAGCCATGAGAATATCAGAAAGGTTGAGAGAAGGGTTCAGGCAGGCAGCAAGAGGCTGCCCATGAAGCAGGCTCAGCTCCAATCTCCCCTCTGCACTGAGGACAATCCCCACTGGCTGGTGCTGAGTCACGAAGTTCCACTTTCCACAGAAGCAGCTCTGAGGTGAGGACAATCTCCTGGTGTGCGTCTGAAGACCTCTGACCCTCCTGTGTGGATGGGTCAGGGAACCCTGTTAAACACAGAGGGTCCAAGATGCAGCTGACTTACAACATGGAATTAACTTCAAATTTATTCAGTCATCCAGCTTGTGTGGCTTACTGTGGGGCAGCCACCCATTCAAGCGGATCCCATTCCTGAAGGGGACCCCCTGATGCCAGAGACCTTGCACCTCTGGACAGCACAGAATCATGGCTGTGTGGAAGAGACACGAAGCCCACACCCCTCAGAGGTTTTCACAGGGGAATCTATATTTTTGTCTGCTTTCTTCTTGAGCCTATTTGCATTTTAAATAATTAAAACATTAAAACTGAAAAATTTATAAATGAGTGTTGCTAAGAGAATCCTGCCTGGCAGACAATAGAAAAGGAATTTTTACCCCACTAGGCTTATGTTAATGCCTTATTTGTCAGTCTCCCTGAGGGGTATCTGCTGGCATAGCTGCCCCTGCAGCTTCAGGGTGCACAAGTGGGTTCACAAGGAAGCACACAACCCAGTGGACGTAGTTGCTCCCCACAATCATGCTCTACACAGACACAAAGACACAGCCACCTGCATGCCTGTCGGGCTCGAACCTGTCTGCACTGGTGACTGCTTGGGAGCCCTATTTGGGGTGTGTTGACCACATTATCGGGCTCACACCAACAGAGCCTCACCTGCCCTCAGGATCCATCCGGGGCTCCTCATTCCCCTACCACCCACCACACATCTTAAACTTCAGTTTTGTGTGTGTGTGTGTGTGTGTGTGTGTGTGTGTGTATGTGTGTGTGTGTGTGTGAGTGTGTGTATGTGTGTGTGTGTGTGTGTGTGTAGGGGGTGACAGGCGTTTGGTCCAGCGTGGTGGCTCTGCCTGGTTGTAACAAGCGTCGGGACATTAAGAGCCACAAAAGCCGGGTTGGCCGGATCATCAATCACCAGGCTGACAGTTGCCTTCAGTTTGTTTGTTCCACTCTGCATAATAAGTGATTGGATCAGGTTTAATTAGATATTGGGTGATCAATCATTGCCAACGAGGCCACTCAGCTTGGGATCTTGATGCTGCAAGGAGAAAGGGAAGAAAAAAAAACCCCAAAAATCTCATCTCGTGCGCATAAATACTCAGGCCCATGAGCACACACCGTGGTGTGTGACGAGAGAGGTATAGAGATGTCTGCAAGACGCAGGGAAGAGAATAATTCACATCTGTGCCACCGAGTGCCAGACAGTACCGCTGACATTTTACTTTCACTGCATAATTACTTTTCAATATAATATAATATGCAGACCTGAGGGTGGAGGGGAAGCAATTAGATTACACATTGGCCCTTCTTCCTGTCCCCAGAACTGACCAGAAACTGTCCTTCAGAGAAGAACCACACATGCTGAGGCTGAGACCATCCAGGGGGTCACAGGTTTAGGGCCCACTATCTGCAGCAGGGACCTCTGCAGACCCCAGCATACATCTTGGCTATCTACTGAGACTCTCAGGTAGCGGTGGCTTCCAGCGTCTGTGTACCTATGCAGTTCAGTAGAGCTACAGAAGTAATTGACCTCCGCCGAGGGTTATTTGTTTATTTATTTATTTAGAGTCTCATTTAACCTCGTGGGCAGAAGTAACAGGGAGCATCATCACATTCATTATGGAGAGGTCAAGGGTCATGTCACAGCTTGTCTGCATCTTGCTACACACAAAGGCACTGGGTCCGAGATGGGCTAACAGACTCTGTATGTTCATTAAAGGTCAACAGGCACACTCCTGCGGTCCTCCTTCCCTGTGCTGTTGAATCTCCAAGACCTTGCTTGTGCTGTGAGACAGAAGCATGCCTTCTTTCTCTGTCCATGAATTCTATGTCCAAGAAACCTGGACAGGCCAAGTCCCCGGAGGCACAAACCCCTCTGTGTTCCTGGAAAGGAACGAAAGATTTATTCTTCCTGTCTGGTCACTGGAGTTGAGTTGTCCACTGAGTGCAAGGTACCATCCTCCATCTGGAAGACAGGTTCTGACACATCATAGATTAATCAATAATTCTGTAGAACTTCCTGAGTAAGAAGGGGAAGTGAGAGATGGATGGATGGATGGATGGATGGATGGATGGATGGATGGAGTAGTAGGTGGCTGACTAGATAGGTTGGTATGTGGATAGGAAAGCTATGGATGAATGGACAGAGATATTGACAGGTGGAAAGGCAAGGGTGGATGGGTAAAGTAGTGGATAGAGGAGTAAGTAGATGGACAGGTGGATGGAAAGGTGGATGAGTAGGAGGATAGAAGAAAGGATGAGGGAGAGGATGGATGGGAATATAAACAAGTAGATGAATATAAGGAAGGAAGGATGGTTGGATGGATAGATGGATGAATTGATGGATGGATGGATAAGTAAGTGGATGGATACATGGATGGATAAACTATTGGGTGGATGGATGAGTGAGTAAATGAATAGAGTAAGAAAAACTGGGTGAGAGTATGGTAGATGAAAAAACTACTAGATTTGGGGAACTTGGTTCAGCATCCTTTGATATACTAACCACAAAGTAATGCTTCAGCTGGCATAGGAGTCCATGCCTAATAGGTTCTGACATGTCATAGATTAATCAATAATTCTGTAGAATTCCATACCCAGGATCAGGAATGTTTTCTTTTACAACAGAAAACCAAGAGAGAAGCAGATACCCTTAGAATATAATTATGGAATAATATTTGGTTTAAGTTGTTCTTGTTCTCACCATAAAATACAAGAAAAGATGCATGTATTCATTGAGTAGGTGGTGTAAATCAGGTGCACACTTGAGGCACACACTGCAGATTCCAAGAAGGATTGGGATCTCCTCCTGGGCAGTGCTACTAGACAGGTGAGTAACATCCTCACTGTAACAGGAAATGCAACATTTATACTCCTTCTGGAAGCTCAGGGGTATCCAACACTCTGACATGTGCCTGAGCTGCCCATCCTCTTTTCATGAAGCAAATACGAGTATAAACTAAGCCATCTGATGCATGTTTGTATGGTAGCACAAGGACACTCATGCAGAGCAGATGCACAGGGTTGTGTGTGGTTTGGTGGCTACCCCTGAAAGTATGGTGGCATCAGACATGCTAAATGTCAGCAGGACCACTAAGGAGCTGGTGTCTGGCTGGGTTATTCTGCCCAGGAGCTGGGGTGATGGTTCAATATGATACCACCAGAGAGCAGTCTGGCCTGTCTCCTGTGTTGACAGTGAACTCTCTCCAAACATCCTGTCCTCATCTCACTGTGGATTTTTGGTTTCTTCTCTGGATATGCTTGATATTGAACTGCAATAAACAACCTTAGCAGACAGCATTCGTCTACTTGTTCCCAATCACCAATTTATTTGTCTTTGGTGCTCCTTCTTCGACCATGAGGATGAGGAGTACTCTGTACATTAAAGTTCCTTTCCATTAAGTCTAGATCAGGCTTGCAACCTGTGCTCTAGTCTCAATGCTGGTAATTTCTCCTCCTCCTCCTCTTCTTTCTCCTCCTCTTCTCCCCTCCCCCTTCTCTTTCCCCTCCCTCTCCTCTTCCTTCCCCTCCTCCTCCTTCTTCCTCCTCTCCCTGCTCCTCCTCTCCTTCTCTCCTTCCCCTTCTTCCTTCTCTTCCTTCTTCTCTCTCTTTTTCTCCTCCTCTTTTTCCTCCTCCCTCTTCTTTGCTATGGGGACAAAGACACTGAGAGCAGAGAGGCCCTGAGCTTTTGTAGGGAGTCACAAGATCCTTTATTGTCCCGATATGAAGAGCTCATCCTTTTTTGAGGCTTCGGTTTGTAATTTACACAACAAGAAAGAACTGGAGGTACAGTATGTTGAGAAAGAAGAGCTGTGATTTGGAGGGTCTCTTGCTAACTGACCTTTGATTTTGTTGAAGTGAGGGCCTTTACTCCCTCTTTCAAAATCCTATGCCCAGTGCCTACTTTGTTTATTTTACCTTCTGTACTGTCCTAAGACTTGACCTTGCATGATGAGGTACTGCCCTCAGTTGGGGTTAGCAGAGAGTGGGGTGTGATGGAGAAGCTCATCAGAACACGATAGAATGTGATGTGATGTGATGTGGTGGTGGTGGTGGTGGTGGTTCTGGTGGTGGTGGTGGTGGTGGCGGTGGTGGTGGCGGCGGTGTGTGTGTGTGTGTGTGTGTGTGTGTGTGTGTGTGTGTGTGTATTGCTATTACAGTGGGACCCACTTTGTAATAGAACAACAAGGAAGTCACAGCACCAATGGTAGAGTACCTTAGCACATCTGGATCAGGACACAGCAATGCTGTCTCAAGATTTTATGCTCCCCATGATCCTAGGGTGGTCAGGTCCCACCAGGAAGGGCAGTGTGGTGCAGTGGTATATATTCCTGTGATGGAGTCCCAGGCTGAGCAAGTGCAGGAAGGCTATGGCGGTACCTGTTGTAAGACATCCAGATGATATACGTCCAACAGGAATGGCATCAAACACCCTGTGTGAGAGGAGCTTGCTGAAGGATGTCCACACTGCCCACTCCTTCTATGCTATGATGCCTATAGCCACTGTGGGCCTTGACTAGGATCTCAGTAAGAACGATAGCACTGGGTGCTTTAGGGTAATGGCATTTTGGTGGCCAAACACCTATGGCAAGGGAAGTGAATTTGTCAGATTCATCAGGGGATATCTTTGCCCGCAGTGGAGAATACCATAAAGAGATGGAAGGCCAGAGAAGGGAGCCTCCCAAGTAGAGACACCTACAGGGCTGACCTGTGGGTCCTTTGTTTACTGAGGAGCAGAGCCCAGTGGTTTCTTCAGAGGGACCTTAACTAGAAGCGAAATGGGAGGATGAAGGCGAGCATGTAGGTGTGGGTTGAGATATCTTGAGCAAGACAGAGATGCTCTATCAATTCATGAATTGGATTAAGAGAAGAATCCAGAGCCCTGAGATCATCTAACACTACAGCTGGGACACAATCTCTAAATTCAGTATGGACTTATGCTTCAAAGAGAGTTTTAAAAGCTAGCCTTAGACATGTGTTTGCAAAACCCTGTTACTTGCAGTGTCTGGTGGTTCAGGTCTAATATAAAGGGTGGAAAGAAGGCAACTGAAGGTGATCTGGTGCTGGTCAGGACCCTGGGGGGTGAGTGTTGACATTTGCCCCCATCTAATCTTGCTCTTATTCATGTGACCCCCCTGCTCTGACATGTGGATTTGTTGCGACTGAGAAGCAAGCCCCACAAGAAGTCCTGCCTGTGCTGACTCTCTCTGAAGCCCTCTGTCACCTCTATTCATCTAGGCACACAATTCAATGAGACAGCAGCACAGCCGTGTAAGGGATGAGCACACACCACATCTATGCTTGTGTTCACATCTGTACAGGATGGGTACATAGTCAGCAAAAAATAAAGAAAAAATGCTTTCCAGTAACTGTAGATTGTGTTAGTTTTGAATTAATACCCCTTCTCTTTGCCTCTCACAGGGTCCCCAGTGATGACATCCTATCAGGAAATGTCATATCAAGAACGTGCAATTGGATCTACAGTTTTAACAATTTACACAGGTTTTAAGATATCACCAGTTTACTGAATTTGTGTGGTTACAGCCTATACTCTTAACATTTTACTACATCATTTACTACTTGCTTTGTATGGGGAAGGGTGATACACATGTGCCAAGGCATATATGTGGAGGGCAGAGGACAGTTGTAGGGGTTGGTTTTCTTTTACTATATGGGTCCCAGGATTGACTGGTTGGCCACAATCTCCTCTACCTACTGGGCCAGCTCACTGTGTTTGCTCTTGTACACATGTGTACATGCATATGTATGCTTGCATGCACAGGCGTGTGCGTGTGTGTGGTTAATTGTGGACATATGTGCCTGTGTGTATTTGCTCTGAACAGCTTATCTCCACATGTAGCCCCTGTCTTACTCCATGGAAAGGAATTTATGGCATTTGTGATTTGTGGCATTTAGAGCACACTCTTACCCTTACTCCCTCATCCTGGCCTTGGTCCGCAATAATGTTCTGGAATTATGTCCATCATTTCCTAATGTCCTGTGGGCATTCTGAGTGGCAGCTGGGCAGGCCCTGCTGCTGGGCTGTGCTGAGTCCATCTTGAATGACATCTGTGGTCTTCCTTCCCCAGGGTGCCATAGGAACCAGTTTGTCCTTAGCCATTGGAAAGAATCTGGGTCATTTCTACCTTGGGGTTGTTGAGACCAAGCTACATGGGTGTTCCCTTGAAGGCCTCATCTATCTGTAGGGTTTTTGTTTTGGGGGGGATCAACAGCATGGATGCAGATCTGGGCACAGGGGTGTCCATCACTAGTGCCCTGAGGCCTGCTACCCGTGCTCTTGTGGGGGCCATGCCCTTTTAGCCTCTCACACCAGCAAGCATGCTCATTCTCCCCATTACTCACACTTGAATCTGTCACTCTTTTATGTGATTGCTTAAATTTTTTTTTACCATTAGTGGTTTTTGTAAAAGTGAAAATTATACATACCTGTACACTTGGACAGTACTTTAAGGGGAAAAACACTGGAGAATCCCAAGGATGTAAAGATTCTACCTGAAATACAGTTATTGATTTAATTTGTATCAACTTTGTTTCACCTCCCTCCAGCATACTGGCCCCAAAGTGGGATACTGATCCCAATTCGGCTCTTGAACAAAGAAGTCCTATATGACAAAAATGTCCATTTTTAAGTCTTTTTTTAAAAAGTCTATTAAAAATAAAAGAAAATTTTATTCCAGAGAGCATTCTTAGAGGTTGGGTCTCTTGTGTGGCTGATCCCTTTCTACCCTGTGGTGTCGTCACCTGGAATAGAGGAAGGGTTCCATCTCAGGCGGGAGGATGCCTCAAGACGTTTCTCAGGTACTTGCTGAATTCTTATGCCAGGTGGAGCTCAAACCTTGTGATAAGGAGAGAGAATAGCACCTGCCTGTTTTGCCTTACCACATCCAGTGGGGCAGCCCTAGAGCCTAAAAAATTCGGTGCCATGTGTGCTTCAAAGGCATGAGGAGAGAAGATGTCCCTCTTCAGATCACACTGGGCTGCTGTTACCACACAGGTGTCCTCTGTCTGGAATGACTATGACATGGTGTCACAGGATACAGGTGCCTTCAGAGCCCATTGATGTTTTGTTTCATCTGATTGTCTGTGGACATTCCACAGACTGGGGAGAGTCTTCTGAGATGAATCTTCCTTTCCCCTGACAGACAGAGACAGGGGTCTCCCAGCTAGGTCATCCATGAAGGAGAAGGAGCTGGCCTGCTGAGGAGAAAGCTTGCCTTCTGATTTAACCCATAGGCATTGGGACATTCTGAGTAGCCACCAGCCACTGTCTGCCCAGGGTATTGATGGCAGAAGACATCATGTTCTTCCTGTTTTACAGGGATAGTCAATTAGACAGGAGGAAGAACACCACAAGGCCCAGAAGGCTCCATGTTTACTGCTGATACCAGCGAGGGACATGTTCTCAGCTTATCAAGAACAATATCATTTGTGTTTACTCTTCAAACCCACAGAGCAGCCTCCTCAGCCCGAGCCTGGGATGGTTTGCCAAAGACAACCAAACAGCCTTCGAGAATATGGACTGGCTACGGGGCGGTCTGTGCAAGGGATTCCAGGAACACATCACTCTCTGCTTGTTGGGGGGATGGACCTGTACTTCCGAGGAAAGAAACTGCAGGTACTAACGACCTATGTCTGTCCACAGTGTTTGGAATTGCTGCTTTTTTCCCCTTCAGTATGATATTGATGTGAGCAGTTCGGTCATACCAGACAAACTCTCTCCACAAAGAGCCTGCTGGTTGGAAGGGAGCTCGTTCACCTGACCAGGAGCCCTCAGGTAGAAAGCGTTTCAGGAACCGTCACTGCCAGCACAGCTTTCTGAGAGATGGGTGGCTGCTTCCGAGCTCTCAGGAATGTTTATGAAGCAGCGTTTCTGCAGACTTACAGGAAGGAGCAGCTGTGCAGGTGCAGAGTCAGCAGCTGGTTCTTCTTGGTGACACTGGGACGAATTTCTTGGGACAACTGATCTACAGGAACTTGGCTGTAGGAGCTTAGAAACCATGGCCACACTAAGACACCGTCAGCACAAGGCAGAGCCTTCCTGCCCCTTGGAGCCCTGCCTGGCCCTTTGCTGTCCTCTCTCATCCCAGTACCAGCAAAGAGGAGATGATCGGGAAAGACATTCTTACATACTCCTTGGATGTCTTTATTTCAAACAGGAAGATCAATGTGTTGAACCTCCCACCGTTAGCTTTAGAAAACTACCCACCACAAATCGGGGAAAGGGAACCCCCTTTAGGGAAGCACTAGACTGTCACTAAAAAAAAAAAAACTCCAGGTAAATCAAACAACAGAATTTAATTCAATCAAATTTATTGATCGAGTAACCCTAAATGCTGGGAGAGGTTCAGAGAGCTCTGCCCAGCAACTCCAGCGTATGGTGCAGTCTTATGCCATGTCAGACTGTCTGTCCAGCTCAGAATGATTCAGCTCCTTCTGAAGCTGGCTAGAGATGACTACTGTGATTGGCTGGAATGTGGCCGCTGTAACTGGCTTAGAAGCGATCAGCTCCTATGACCTGATCCCTCTCCAGCTGTCTAGAACTGGGGGTGACTGGCAGGAGCTTAACTGTTTATCTCAAGCACTTACTTTGAGGTCAGGATTTCTTTGTTTATATCCCGAGGCTGTGACACATGGAGGCAGTGTTGGGCCATATTTGACTTAGGTGGTAAGGCTAGTCACCATCTGCCCTTTCTCACAGTACCTGTTCTTCTCAGACCAACCTGAGGTGGTGACAATTTTCAGTAAACCTATCTTAAGTTTTTCTTGATTCCTAAATTCCTCCGAAAGAATAGTAAATCCTGGTCTGTTGCCCTTTATTCTATTGATGTGTCAGGCAAAAAGGACATTCCCAGAAAGGTGTCAGCAGAGCAGAGGGCCAAGTGGCCAGCCTGCCTAGTGTTTCAGGGCTCTCTAAGGTATTCAGACCAGGCTGGCTGAGTACAGGGTCACACTCATGTTTTGAGAGCTGAATGAGGTCACAGAGCTCACTGTTTATGAGATGAAACAGTTGTTTGGAGAGACTGCTTGGGTCGTGGATGGGTGAGGACCTTGGAGTAAGGATTGTGGACATGTTTCTGTGGCTAGTCCATCTAGCCCAACAAGGGTCTAGGGAGTGGGGCCTTAGAGTTACAGCAGAAATGCCTCCCCTAGACACACCTCTCAGCTTCTCTTCCCCTTCTCTTGATAGCAAAGATGTTCAAGAAGTCAGAAAACCAGAGCATTGATGGAAGTTTCCAGATGTACAGAAGGTCTTATTGTGTTCTAGATATTCAGGAGGCTTTTCTGTGGGCAGCTGTACAAACCCACACAGAGAGTGATAGCTGAACACAAGGTGGGACCATGGGTACCCAGGGCTCCACAGACAGCCCTAATGCTCCCCCTGAAGACCTGCAGTTGTGTGGACCATGTAGAACACTAGCTGGCCACCAGTCCTGTGTTTCCTAGGAATAATTAGCCTGGTTTCTGCATGTGTAAATTGCACTGGCCACAGACGGAAAATACCAATAAAACAGTCTTGCATTGTCCAGAGTGTCTTGATGCAGATGAGATGGTAACCCTCCCAAGTCATATGGGCCAACAGTTCTGGTGTTCAGGAGACCCACTCACGGCAAGGCAGCTGATCTCATTCAGTATAACTATAGGTATGTCTGTCTTCAGATCACTCAGGTACAAAGAGCTTGCTGGACAAGAGAGGCTTCCTGAAACAGTCATGGAGTCTGGTCCATGCTGGAAGAATTCTTGCTTGTCAAGTTTGATATGAAGGCAATTGCTATGTGCTCAGGCTAGTAGACAATTGTCCCCTGGGTGACTCTCTTCTGCATCTCTGGACAGGTGCCTTTAAATGTCACAGCTGAGGAACCATGATCATTTTCTGTGGCAACAAGGAGGAAGAAAAGCCTTGGAAATTGGGGCTGGGTTAGGGAACCGGTGTTTTCCTGATGTACTATAGGAATAAAATGGCATTAAAGATCCTGGCCCATTGTTGAGAGAGAGAGAGGCCTCTGCATTTCATATCTGTCTTATGTCAAAGGCTTAGGAGTCAGCCCAGGGACGGGGATAGGGACAGGGACAGGGCAAAGCAGAAGGGAAATAAATAGCATCTTTTGACCTTGAAGGAGGCATCTCCAGGTGCTGTCCATACTGTATACCTTCTGTCGATACCACAAGGGGATGCCAGGGAAGTTAGAGAAGGTGACTCGAGAACACGATAGCCTGATGTTGTCTTTGCCTCATTTCAATGGTTGACTTGTTGAATATAGCTACCAAGAACACCCTAAATCTGTGGAGAAGATTTGTGGAGTGTATTTGATGCACTCCCCTGTCTGTTTTCATCAGTAAGGCCACAGAAAGCCTGGCCCTGTGTGGTTCACTGTTAATGCAGGTAGGAACCCAGATCTCAAAGGCTTATGGTTTTTATTTATTCGGCTGGAGATGAAGTGTGGGGGGGCACATGGCTTGGTCCCTGTACCACCCTGAAGGGACAAATGCTGGCTGAGTCTGTGTGTAACTGCTGCACTTTAAATGTCAACTCATACATTGTAGGACCGTCTCAGGACTTTTTACATAAAATGCAAATGTATGCACTCTGTATCGGAGCAGGAAGTCTCTTATGGGTACCCAACCCAAGATGTGCTCTCTTGCCCAGATCTTCTGCATGCTGTGACTTTTGATGCCACATAGCTTACAAAGTAAGACACCATAGATGCAAGCAGGTAAGTATTCAGTAAGTACAACTTGCAAACCATTCTGCAGAAGAGAGGCATGTTGAGGCATTTCACCATCTCCCAGGCTGTCTTCATTTATATCGTAGTATTTAGGGGATCATCTTCTTTGCCTCACCTTCTCCAGAACACACTAAGTCTGTTTTAAAGCAGCACTTTTACTTTGTATGTGCTGTCACTCAGGGTGGCCCTGTGCTTTTCCTTTCTATCCAATGCCCCATGGACATTAGAGCCCTGGACATACCTGGCAGGATAATAAAGTGTCACTTAGGCAAACTAGAGCCTCCCTTCTAATGTGTTAAACCTAGGGTGATAGTGGTCAGGACTCTGCACTGCCCATCTGGGATAAAATCCCTGTCTATAATGAAGGAAAAGGTGCATTCCTATATACGGAGACCACCATAGGTGTGACTGGTGGTCCAGGGGCCATGTGGAGTTTCTCTGTTCCTCCTTATATAGTCAGCTTTCTCAGGCCAAATGAGTTGTCTGACTCCATGAGAAGGTTTCCAGCCAGATCTTAGACTTCAAATGTCACCTCTTCCTATCTCTGGTTGAACTGCTCTGAGCATGTCTGCCACCAGAGAGACATTCACATTGGTCACATCCTCAAGAGTGTCTGGAATCAGAATTATCACAGAAAGTCACTGTGGCCCTTGGGACAAACAAAAAGGAGGAACAATTATGTGAGAACGCTATACAGGGGTGAGTCTGGACTCAGCAATGGTCACATGGGTCCAGGCAGATGTCAGAGCAGATGGAAGTTCACAAGAAGAGCTTGACCAGGTACCAGGAGTGGAGGAAAAGTCTATTCTGGATGTAGAAGGAGAGGGATATTACTGCTGTGAACAGACACCATGACCCTTGTAAGGCAACCATTACAAGAACAACATTCAATTGAGGCTGGCTTACAGGTTCAGAGGTTCAGTCCATTATCATCAAGGCAGGAACATGGCAGCATCCAGGCAGGCATGGTGCAGGAGGAGCTGAGAGCTCTACGTCTTCATCTGAAGGGCACTAAAAGACTGGCTTCCAGGCAGCTAGGCTGAGAGTCTTAAAGATCATGCCCACAATGACACACTTCCTTCAACAAGGCCACATCTACTCTGACAAGGCCACACCTCCACATAGTGCTACTCCCTGGGCCAAACATATTTAAACCACCACAAGAAGAGATGAAGAACCCAGAGCCACCACTTCAGGGGCATCGGCTCCATGCCTGCTCAATACCGAGACATATTAACATCTCCTACCATGCACACATGTACACAAGTCCTGTACAGACAGGAGGCTGTGCACAGCATACATGCATGTATCATAGTCATGGCAAGCATGGTAAAGAAGGAAGTTTGCATGCCAAAGAAATGTGATCTATGTTCCATGAAATAAAATTGGCTCTGTGAATCTGAATACCTGGGCCCATAGTGTCCCTCTGGGCTCTAGGCTCAGGTGAGCATCTGGGCTTTGGAATGCCACTATAGATTTGGGAGGAGCTGTGTGGAACTTCCCATGGGGCCCAGAAAATAAGAGGTAGCAGTGGCATCCTGGCATCTTATGAGTCCCATCGGGTCCTGGCTTATGGCATTGAGCCATCAACTTGACGACCCAGGAACCTGCACTTTAGGCATCTGTTCATGTGTATAAAGAAAAGATGGTGGAGGAAGAATTTGATGGTGGGCAGCATTGGTCAACTCATAGTTGTTGACAGGTGAACTGGGTATAGTAGCCATGTCTTTAGTACCTTATGGATGCCATAGTCTAGAGGATGAGAAGGCCAAGACGCAGGAGTTCTTGAGTCCAGGATAGAGTCTGTAGCTTTGGTCAATGGCACTTTGTCTGATTGTGTGAGTGTGTGAGTGTGTGGGGGCACACGTGCAAACGCGTGAATGCACACTGAGAGCAAAGTGCTGCAAACAGTCCAAATTCAGAGCTGCAGGTCGCCATGAGCTGCTCAAGAGATGGACCAGGGACAAGTAATGCTCCCTGGGTAGATTTAACTATAGCACGCAAGTCTCTGAGGGGACCAGTGACTCTCCAATCTTCCCCAAACCTGGAAGACACTGACCTGCTTTCTCCCTAGTCTGACATACATACATGTGCAATGATAACATCACACTGAATTGATGCAGAAAGCGATTCTGCTGCCTTGTTTCTTATCTCTCCCTCCCTCCCTCCCTCCCTTCCTCCCTCACTCCCTCCCTCCCTCCCTCTCTCCTTCCTCCCTTCTTTTCTTCTCTCTCTCTCTCTTTCTCTCTCTCTCTCTCTCTCTCTCTCTCTCTCTCTCTCTCTCTCTCTCTCTCTCCTTTCCTTTCTTTCTTGACAATACTGGCAGTATCTAGATTTGTATCCCAAGCTGGACTTGAACTCTCAATCATTTTGCCTCAGTCTCCCAAGTGCTGGGGTCACAGGTGTGCCACCATGCCCAGTTGCCTGGCTCTCTCAGCTCAGAAGCCTGATGACTCCACACCCTACATCCATATTTTCTTCTAAAAATGGACTGCCATAATTACATGTTAAATATGATTCAAATCTGCAGGGAACTGTAACTCAATAAGCATGAAGAAATTAATGAAAAGCTTAATTATTATAATAATACCATTAAAATCTAATAAGGAGAGAAAAAGTTGACTCATTTTACTTCAGCTTGGCCATCTAATATCTTTTTTCCCCTTTAGCAGAACTATAATTAATTTAGACTTGGGTTTTCAGAAAAGCTAAATTATAACCACAGCACTTAAAAATATTCAGAGCAAAGGAACCAGAATGGGAAGGAAGCTTTCTAGGTTATAGGTGGGTGGAAATGAAGACTGAGAAGTGATGAAGGTCTATCGTGCTTCCCACGGACCTTGTGGTAGAGGCTGCCATTTTTCAGTCCATGGACTCAGAGCTGCTTGTAACTATTAACCAATCTGTACAGCTCTTACACCTGTATAAACCTCTAAAGTAGTGATTCTCAGCCTTCCTAATACAGTGCCTCATGTTGTGCTGACCCCCAACAATAAAATTGTAATTTTGCTATTGTTACAAATAATAATTTAAATATTTGATAAGCAAGATATCTGAATATGTGACCCCTTTGAAAGGGTCATTCAACCCCCAAAGGGGTCATGACCCATATGTTGAGAACTGCTGTTCTAGAGTCACAGAGCACAGAGGTAATTTTAATTTGGGAATTAGATATAATAACAACAACTCAGAGTCCTTAAATGCCCCTTTATGTGGTGAGAAGTATCTGAATCCATTGACCACACTGGTAAATGTAAGGAAACAAGTCTGAGCATCCAGAACATTCTGCAGCCAGATCTTCAAGTGAAAGGAGCTCATCTTTTTCACTTGATGCTGGGAGTTCCTGACCAGGGGAGAGTACCTGACCAGGGGGAAGAGTACTTAATCAAAGGTTGGGAGGTTCCTGACCAGGGGGGAGTACTTAATCAAGGGTGGGGAAGTACCTAACGGGGGGGGAGGCGGTATCTAACCAGGAGAGAGTACCTGACACGGGTGTGTGTGGGAGTACTTAACCAAGGGTAGGGAAGTGCCTGACGGGGGTGGGGGAGAGGGCGGTATCTGACCAGGGGAGAGTAACTGACCAGGGGGCAGTAACTGATCAGGTTTCTCCCCTGTACTCAGATGTAAGGATCATTGCTAGGGTGCTGGGATGCTGCTATCCAATACTTGCTCTGCAAGACGGACTTGCTTGGATCCTGGGTTGCCTCTGAAGAATATACCTCCATTGAGGGATGTGTCAGTCACTTTTCTGTACCCATCAGAACTTACTAACCAGGGCTGTGTGATAGACCTCTGAATCCTGGGGTCAGATTTGAAAGTGAATTGGACTCTGGTTTTAATGTCATTTTTCAATGACTGTTGTGTGCTGAGTGCTTGCCACACTTCAGCATTACTTCTCCAGAATAAAACTAAGCAGAGTCGTAGTTGCTGGGCCTATCATAAGCACCATTTGAGAAAGGTGGAAACGGTCAGTGGGTTTTCTCACCAGGACGTAAGGGCAATGCTTGGCCCCAGGTCCCCTTGCACCTTGCATGTCTCTAAAGTTCCAGCATCAATGCTTTCTCTCAGATGAGCATGTCCTGGCACACCAACCCTTCTTCAGGAACACTGTTCTTTAGCAAGGATTCTGAGTGGACAGAGATTTGATCCTTGCTCTTGAAAATGCCTCCCTTCCTCCTGTCTTCCAAGCTCCTGTGAGAGAAGCCACTGCATGTTGAACCATCTTCTCTCATAGGCAAGTGTTCTCTTTCACCTTCTCTAAGACTTCCCCTCATCTTTAGCTTACAGATATTTATCTACTACGTAGGTCCTCAGATATCTCTTCCAGGGCTCTATCATATTGGAATTTTATTCTGTGGACCCTGGTTCTTCAAGTTGTAGATTTATACCTTTATTGCCATTATGTTTTGTAGTATGTTTCAGCCTGTTATTTCTTATTTCTCTCTCTCTCTCTCTCTCTCTCTCTCTCTCTCTCTCTCTCTCTCTCTCTCTCTCTCTCTCTCTCTCTCTCTCTTTCGACCTGAGTTACAGCTGCAGTCCCACAGGTTTCTGATAACTGTTTCCAGCCTGCCTTCTCTCATTCAGCCACGTGGGGGATTTCTATCATCCTATCATCCTGTCATCAAGTTTCTGAATCATCACTCCTTGCTTATGTCAAGTGAACCCACTGACCCCTTTCTCTGAAGTCACTTTAGTCTTGGTTGTAAAGTTTCACTTTGGTTATTTTCTTTTGTTGAAGGTTCACTCCAGAAGGTTCTGATACTTTAGTATAAACAGTAGAGAGTTGCCTCTCTCATCCAGGATGTGATCTCGGTTCTCTGCGTCTTGGGTGAGTTGTGACTAAACCTCCAATATTTCCACACACCACTGTGAGGGTCTGCGTCTAGCTTTCCATTCAGTTTTCTGTCACATGCCTGCAGCTTCATAACCAGAATCTTCTTGTCCACCTTTGACATCTGATGACGTCCTTCATCACTGAGATTGATGAATATGAAGCAACTCTCATGGTTGCCATGGCACCAGGTGGCCATGCCTTACTCATGATGATGGAAACCTTGTCTTCACCTCAGTCTCCTCTGACATAGTGCATGTATGGAGCATATCAGCACAGCCCTAGGCAGGCAAGAGCCCAGATTTACCACTGCCCCTTTAAGGAGGCACGTGCTCGGATCAGGGTGATTACTATCTGGATGTAGCCTCTAGCTTCTGCTGTTCTTTGGACCTTCTGTCTACAGTCTCTTCTTGTTGGCTTTTCTGTGTGACTTCCTTTATCTTTTCTGGGCTGTCAGGGAGTCTGAGGCAAAGGGGGAGCACAGTGACTTAGCACTCTCTTTCCTGGACCAGACTTGTGGGTTGGGGAGCCACTGCTTTTTCTTTCCAAGCTTTAGGCTTATGTTGTCTCCTCTTCAAAGATTTTCATTTCCCCCAGCCTTCCCCAAAACAATAACTTTGTCTCAATTCATGTTTTTCTCTCCAAGAATTTACAGTATAAATCTTGAGCACATCAACATTTTAAAAGTGAGGTTTGTGCTTCTTGTTTGAAAGGGTATTGATTGGCTGTGCCACCTTCGTGCCCTAGCCATGACTCAAGTCCAATATAAAAATGTTTCTTATTTTTAAAATCCAAGTTCTCTCAGAGGCAGAAAATGTTAGATGGAGGCTTTTCCTTTTCAGGATTTGTCAAAAATATCTACATGACCACAAATGCCATTTAATATCAAAATAAAATACTTACTATGTTTCTTTCTTTTGTTTTGCCTTTTAAATTAATTTTTCCTTCTCCATTTTTCTCTCCCCTGGTTCTTCCTTTTCCAAAGCACCCAGCTTTTAGGTTTCAAAAACTCCTGGGGTTGGGGATTTAGCTCAGTGGTAGAGCTCTTGCCTAGCAAACGCAAGGCCCTGGGTTCGGTCCCCAGCTCCAAAAAAAAAAAAAAAAAAAAAAGAAAAAAGAAAAAAACCTCCTATTCCAGGTCCAATGTCAATCTCTCTCTTTCCCTAGTCCCTCCCTCCCTCCCTCCCTCCCTCCCTCCCTCCCACTCCCACTCTCTCTCTCTCTCTCTCTCTCTCTCTCTCTCTCTCTCTCTCTCCCCCTGCTGCCTGCAGATCCAGATGTAGAACTGCCAGCTACTACCCCCAGCACCATGTCTGCCTATGTGCAGTCAAGCTCCCTGCCATGCTTATAATTTGGATTAAACCTCTGAAACTGCAAGCAATCCACCAATTAAATGCTTTCTTCTGTAGGAGTTCTTGGTCATGGTGTTTCTTCACAGCCTTAGAGCACCAACTAAGATGGTGCTGTTAATAAGACCCATGGCTTTCTCTTTGCTAACCATCTGTCTCCATCAGATCAGACGTAACAGAGTTGGGATGCTTTGGTCATACTGATGGCTTTATCAGTAGCACCTGGAACCACGAAAGAACCCTGAAATTATGTGTTCAAAAGAATAACAGAACAGATAAATCATCTTTGCCTTTAAGTCCAAAACAGCATAGTTCCCGGCACACAAACTTCAATGATTCATTCTTTTGTGGGGACAGCTTGTAGGACCTGAGAATCTGCCTCTTGGGTGAAAGCCTAACTACCACTTACTCTGACTTTTAGGGGAGCAGCACAGAGCAGCGGTGGACATATGAGTGACAGACATGGGACACTGGCACAAATTGAAGAACCAAGTTAAAAAAATGTTCTGAAAGCAAATTCCAATTATGCCTCACATTTTAAAAACTCATGAAAATTAATTTCTTTCAACAATGTATAAATTCCTTAGGATCACTTGCAGGCATTCCCATTGAGGATATTGGTCTGAATTCTATATCCATTAAAAGACTATCTTCTAGTAGATGAGAGATTCACACATTGTGGGGCAGGGTGTAGAGGAAGCCCTATGCTGTGTAGTAGGGGGACCGATGAGTTCAGCTACAATTAAAAGCAGCGTGGAGGCCATCACTCACATGACCCAGCAATTTCACTGAAGGTACATACCCTAAGGGAACAGCAGCCACATGTCCCAGGGATGTCTGTACCCATGTTCATGGCAATGTGTGTGTTGGTCCCGTCATGCACTAACCCCGAGTATCCACCAGCAGATAAAAATGGGGTACTTATGCATTGTTGAGTACTGCCCAGCTCTACCAGACCGATCATGAATGAAGCTTAGTTCATACTGATTGAACATGCTGGCGATAGAAAGAAAAAATAAAATAGCACCATGAAGGCAGAAAGTGGGATGGTGGATAGCAGGGACTGGTTTGAGCTAGGAGAGGATTAGTGGATGTTGGGGGAGGTAAGAGAAACCAGATTCACAGCAAAGGCACATGTTCAAGCGCCGTGCTCACCCAGTCTGAGCAACTTCCCAGTGTGTGCATGGCAGGAGGGACAGCCAGGCATGAGGAGTCTAGACACAGAGCCAGTCTGGGTCTTCTCAGTTAAATGTCATATGCAAGAGTGTCCTAGTCCAGGACTTACTTGGCATTAATTAAAAAAAATCTTTCTGCAAATTTAAAAGTCTTCCAATCCCAGGTTTGAGATGGAGGCTCGTTCCCTACACTCTTGTCACAGGAGACTCCAGCATCCACAGAAAAGCTTCTTGGAACATTTCAAGGGACCTTAGAGCTTCTAGGGCCTCCAACTTCCTTTCCACGGTTAGCCAGGATGTGTGTTTCCTATTTTGCAAACTAAATGATAGTGGTATACTTTTGAGCACTCTGTTCTGTACTGACAGACGCACACACACTGGGGAAGCATCCAGCATTGTCAATAATGCATGTTTCTGCTTCATTATTTTGAAAACATCTGTTGAAGAAGATGCTGCTCCTGAGGGGGACTAGGAAGTCAAGTCAACGAGCTGCGTTGGCTCTGGCTCTGTGTATCCCTCAAGGGTACAGTTTCTGGGCTCTGGAGAAAGCTGGAGATGGGATGGTCTCTTGCCACAGTCAAAGGTGAAATGGTCTCTAGACTTCTGTGTGCTGGAGTTCTCATTAAGATAGAGAGAATGTGATTGGGCCTGTGCACATTCTCCAGAGCAAGGGAAGGGGAGGAGGTAACAGGTGGGTCTCCTCAACCAGACTCTGCAGCAGCAGCACCAATCCATGATCAGCTGGCTATGCATGGGTTTCCCAGAGCTAACTAGAGGACACAACATGGCTTCCTGTACTCCTGAGGAGGAGGAGCTACGCTCTGGGAAGAGAGTGAGCCTGTTTCCCCATTGGAACAAGCGAGACCTATCATGGGATGTAACATGGATGGTCCAGCACATGTTCAGCTTGCATGAAACCTGGGTTTGATCTTTAACTTCACATAAACGGAACACAGCATTGCATGTCTATAATTGCAGCATTTGAAAGATGGTGGTAGAAAGGTCAGAATTTCCCTTTCCTTCATGGCTGCATAATGAGTTGGTAGCCAGCCTTGACTGCAAGAGACCTTGTTTAAAAAACAAAAACAACAAACAAACAAACAAAACAAAACAACAAGCAAAAACTTTGGACCTTGGTCACCTGTTAAAATGCAAATGAAGATGTTTTGTTTTTACTGAAGCATGAAAGAATTACATGTGGAAAAATAATTAAATAAACATCATTATAGGAATCATGTTCCCAGGTTGCATCTGTCCCATGATGGCATTTAGGACTTGAAGCCAGCTGAGGGGCAATGATCGAGCACTGTGCAACTTTAGACTGTGAAAAAGAAAGAAGCGTGACACAAGGACTCAGGTGACTCAGGCAGGACTCCCACAGCCATCTTTAGAAAACTCCCATTTGAAGTCGGAGGCCTAGACACAAATGTGTATTGTTTTATTTTGTGATTTAGTAATTAATTATCCAGATGATTCACCCACTCCTTTAATTTCTCCTTGTGTTCAATGTCTGAGTTCACATCAGGTGTGAAAAATCAAAATAAGAATGAACCCTGAGCTCCATTCTTTACAGTGAAATGTTCCCCGAGATTACCTGGGGGCCAGTGGGTAGGTAGATAGGGAGGTCTGTGTGACTCTTCCTTAGACCTGATATCAGTCCCCGTGCAACTGAATAGCTGCCTCTAAACCTACCCACTTATGGACACTTGCGTGTTTCCACTTCATTAGTTTGAAAACATCTGTTGAAGAAGATGCTGTTCCTGAGGGGGACTAGGATGTCAAGCCAGCGAGCTGTTAGCTCTCCAGCATCCAGGCAGGCTCCCACAAGCTCCACACCTTGCCAGGAGGTACTTCAGCTACAGGGAGACTTCCTCAGCCTCCAGACCTTGAAAGGACACTATCTAGCACAAGATAAGCTCCCATAGGCTCTAGACCTGAGGACCAGGTAGGGTTCCCACAGTTTTCAGACCCCGCAAGGGGGATTTTTAGCATCAGATAGACTTCCTTGGGCTTGAGACCTGCAAAGAGGTTCTGTAGCACCCAGGCAGGCTTCCATGGGCTCCAGACCTTGCAAGAAAGCCTCCAGCAACAAGAAAGCTCTCATGGGCTCTAAACCCTGCAATAAGGTTATTTATCACCTAAGCAGGTTCCTCTGGGTTTCAGACCCTTCCAATAAGTTATGTAGCACACAGACAGCTTCCCATAGGCTCCAGACCTTGCAAACTTAACTTTTTTGTAGGCAGGATTCCATGAGCTCTAGAGCTTGCAAGGAGGGTTCTCTAGCAGAAGATATGTTTCTGTGGACTCTACACCAAGTAAGAGGATTGTCTGAGACCGGATAGACTTCCACAGGCTCCAGACCCTGCAAGGAAGCTCTCCAGGACCAGGCAGGCTTCCCTAGGCTTCAGACCTTGGAAGGAGGCTCTCCAGAACCATGTGGGGTGGTCATGGGCTTCAGATCTTGCAAGAATGTCCTTTAGTGGCAGGTGGGGATCTCAGGACTCCAGTCCTTGGGAAGGATCTCTCCAGCAACAGGTAGGCTCCCATGAGCTCCATGTCTTTCAAGGAGGCTCTATGGCACTAAGGGAATCTCTCTCAGGCTTGAAAACTTGCTGGAAAAAAGGAAGTTACCAATCAGTCTTTTTCAAGCACTAGCAGACTCACATCCTCTCCTTGTAATTTGTTAAAAATATCAAATGGTTTCTGGCACTGGGAACTTTCTTTTCTTATATTTAATATTGATATATGAAACTGCAGTCATACTTGGTTCCTGAAGATTCAGTATCAAGATTCAAATGATTGAGGGTAGGGAGCTGGCTCTGTGGTCAAGATCAGTGGCTGCTCTTGCAGAGGACCAGTGTTCAGTTCTCGGCACCCGCACGGTGGCTCACAATCATCATCAACTTCAGCTGCAGGGTACATTGCACCCTCCTCTGGCCTACACATGCACCTGGCACACAGATGGTGCGCAGAAATTTAGTCACACGAAATTAAAATAAAGGAATCCGAAAAATTAAAATAATTAAGAGAACTGGATGGTGGATGAGTCAATGTTACCTCTAAAAGAATAAAATGTTTAACAATTATTTGAGGAGATGAAACTTATTTTTAAAACCCTTAAATTATCACCTGAGCTTCTCTAAAGTACAATTTAATCTTCATAGCTTCTTTTAAAATAACACACTTAGTTTCAAAGATTGGGACCCCAGATTTTTCGTTGTTGATGATGTTGTTGTTGCTGTTGTTGATGTTACAGACCTCATCCACATCAAAATAAGCAAAGAATCAGGCCTTCAGACAAGCTCCAATTAAATCAGACAAGACAATGAAAATGTTTTATTCTATTTAAATGTGGATTTACATAGAATATGCTTTTCTGTCCTCAGAATATCCAAACAGGAAAATATCCATATCTGGATTTCAGCTTACAGTCACATCTTAATCTAAGCCTTAGGACCATGAAATTGCCAGTTCTAAAGATTTTAGGTAGGTTTTGAAATTGCTGTCCATGAAGTGCTTCCTATGCAAGTGTGAGGACCTGAGTCTGGATGCCTAGCGTTCAAACAGAGGACAGGCTTAGCAACACATACCTGTAACCCTAGTGCTGTGGAGGTGAATGCAGGATGATCCCTGGAGCTTAATGGCCAGTGTAGCTACCACAGACACATGCATATATACATATAAACACTCATACATACCCATGCATGCATACACATACAAATGCACATGCACATGGATAGACAAGAGAGAATCCCTGGGACTCAAAGGTCAATCTAGCCAAGTTGGTGAGTTCCAGATTCAGTGACAGACATTACTGCCTCAAAAGGTAACGTGGTGCAGAAGTCGTGGAGAGATGGTTCACTAGTTAAGAGTACTTAATTAGTTTTTTGAGAACCCAAGTTTTGTTCCCAGCACTCAACTCAGGCTGCTCACAACCCCCTATAGCTCTAGCTCTACTGACTGGATGCAACACAGACCTTTAAGGACATCTGAACTCTTATGCACAGACCCCCTATGCATGGACACATGGATGCATAATTAAAAATAATTTTTAGATTAAAATAAGGTGAAGAACAATTAAAGAAGAGACCTGAGATAGACCACTGGCCTACAAATGGATGTATATGCATATGCATGTGCACACACACATAGGAAGATGTACACAGACAAAAGTCTCTTATCAAGACAGAATTATTTGGGTAAACTAAGAAAAGAAGCCATCTGGGATCTCAGAAGAAGCTTGAAAATCCAGTCTGGGGCACACCAAAAAAATCTGTCAGACATCAGGGTGATTTTCTTATATTCTCAGCTGAAAGAAAGAAGTCTCTGTGTGTATAGGCATGTGTTTTATGGGCATGTGTCTGTGTATGTATGCATTTGTATGTATGTGCATGTGTATGTGTTGTGTGTATGTGTGTGCATGTACTGTGTGCATATATTTTATAGATCTAACTAAAATCATATTAAAACCCTGGAGGGCACATTATTAGCCTTATAAAGCTAAAAATCATCTGAGAGCTTATATGATGAGAATAAAATGATGTTCAATGTTCACAAAGGACTTTGAACACAACACATATTTAAGCACTGCAGTATTTTCCAAACACTCGAAGTTAAGTCATTCTTCTCATAATCCAGTATGAAGTTTAGGTACTTAGTTCTTCACAACGTTAGAGGAAGAGAGCCCAAGCTGAGGGCTGCCTTCCCTTATTGGTTTTGAGGTTGAGATCCTTCTGAATGCACACCTAGAGTGTGTGAGATTGATCTGAAATGAGTCAAACACGACTTGAAGTCTCCAAGGCTTGTGACTCCTGGACCAGGGACATTTGTCAGAGGCGGCTGTGGTGCTGCGCATGAAATACTGGCTGTCTACTGGGGGAGCCAGAGGCCACACAAGGAACCTTCAAAGCTCTGTCATGGCCACAATGATAGATTGATGACACCATGGAGCCTGGCAGCAGCAAAGGGACAGAGATGGCAGGCCAAGGCCTCCCTGATCAACTGGAGGAAGTAGAAGGCTGAGCTCTGAGGAAAGTGAACGATTCAGGCTGTTCAGAGCAGCAACATCCCCAGTTGCATGTCCAATAAGAGGTGGCCCTGGACTCATGACAACTAAGGAGGAGCCAGGACACTTCTCCAGAAGCAAGAGCCACATGTGCAGCGTGTGTGAGGCCTTTCCATTTTCGCTAATATAGGGTAGAGCATCCTAAGAAACTTGCCTGGCCTAAGCCAAGGCCTGCATTTCTCTATTGGTTTTCAGGTTGAGATCCTTTTGGTTACAACAATGTACATACACGCATATACAAATGTGCAGATAGGCTTTCAAGCCCATACATGTATACTGGCACACATTTATACATATGCACAAATGCACACATAAGTACTCATATAGTGCACACATGCATACACACACATGCTCATAGACTCATTTACAACAACTCACATCTACTTTCATTTGCACATATAGATACATACATGTATACATACGTACATGTTCAAAATACACATTTGCAGACATGTACACAATTACACATGGGTTAGCCCATGTGTAACATGAACCGCACACATACCCACTCATGCACACACAACCACAACCTACTTGTTTGCTTATTTCTAAAGCATTGTCAAATTTTTCAAAAGTAAAATCCAAAAGTGTTTTTGAATAGACAAATTCTCCATAACAGATTTCTTGTGCAGGGCTGATGGTATGGCTTGGTGATAAGTTATGTATTTAGCAGGTATAAGACCTGGGTTCAATCCCCCAAGGTCCCCTTAAATATCCTGTGCATCCCTTGCTGCATAAAGCTACATGGTAGCTCTTTAAACTAGGGAAGGGGAAGGGCTCTGAATACAGCAACCAACACAGGAAAAATGTGAGAACTCTTCTATGGAGGACAAGCTGGAGTAGGAGTCAAGGGGAACTGGGCTAGCTTGGAGCAGTGTGACTGGGAGACAAGTTGTCTTCTAGGGAAAGGGGATGGTCATGTTTCCACACTGAGAGCAGGTTTCTATCTCCGCGAAAACTTAGGTACCACTGAGAGGTAGGTAAGAGAAAATAACAGACATCAGGAAGAAATGGAGGATGAAATCACAGCCTATGTTGAAATGGCTGTGAGCAGAAGTGTGTCTGTGCTTGCGTGCGTGCGTGCGTGTGTGTGTGTGTTTATGTGTGAGCATGCCCATGTATGTATGTTCATGCATGTGTGCCTGTGTGTGTCCATATGTGTGAATGTGTGTTGCCAGCATGTGAGTGTGCCCATATGTATGTAAGTGTGCCAATGTGTGAGTGCCACATCTGTGTGTTCATGTATATATGATGTGTGTATGTGTGAACGTGCCCATGTATATGTGCTCATGTGTATGCCCATGTGTGACTGAGCACATCTGTGTGTGTGCCCATGTGTGAGAGAGCACATCTGTGCATATGTGCCCACTTGTGTGTGTGTGTGTGTGTGTGTGTGTGTGTGTGTGTGTGTTTGGGGGGTGATGCTGGGAATAATGGAAGAAAGTTAATACATACTTATCTTTCTTAACACAGACCTAACACACAGCTCCTAATACCCCAAATCAAGAATATGTGTGTTGCTGAGAAACTCAAGGTCTGATGGTACCCTAAGGTATGGGTGACCTAGGCAAGGAAGCTTGTGAGCATTCTTCCTGCAGGCTGTGGGTGAGTTGACCTTTGAACTGTGTGCTTGCACTGGTGTGATCACATCCACAGCAGCACAGCCATATGTGGCAGGTTTCTGCCTCAGAGGCAATGCTCTGAAGAAGCTCATAGCAGCCGCCACATTGAGCATCACCAGCAGGCAGCCTGGGCCCTTTCTGATTATGTGAGTGTAGTGCCAACCAAAGTGAGTTAGCTATGGACATCTTCAAACTGCCCAACTCCTGATTAGATGGAAATTATGTAGACCATTTGTCACGTGTTCTTACAGGTACTTCCTTTTAGGACAAAGCAGAGGAGTAAATTCCATTTGCTGTTACTGAGGCCACTGAAAGGAAGAAGTGATAGCAACAGCGCATGCCTGGGTCCGGTGCTGACGGGTGAATGAGCATCTTGGGAAGCAGGGACAGAAAAGTCCCTCCTTGCGCATCAACCACTGGCCTGGTGGGTATAAATGACTACCCTTAGGGATGGATCCACTGGAGTCCTTGCCACGCCCCTTGTTGGGCTGGTGTGAGTCACTAAACCTTCACCACCCTACACTACTGTTTTCTGGGAAAGGGTCTCACTGTGTAGCCCATGCTGGCATTCAACCTGGCAATCCCCCTGCCTCAGTCTTCTGAGGTGCTGGCAGTACATGCCACCCCTGACTTAACAGATTCTTTTATCACTTTATCCAACACATCAGACACTATTTAAGAGATGCAGCTTTAATTGAAAAATGAAAAATGAATTATTCCCATGAAAACTAATTTCACTGCAGTGAAAGACAGTGGTTTAAAAGGGTTCTTGGTTTGCTTTGGAGAATCCGAACAGGAGACAGAGTGAACTGCAATAAATATGAGGTAAGGGACAGTGTCATGAGATGCATCATGTATGGAGTCTTGAGGACATAGACAATATAAACCGAGGTTAGATGGACAGGTAGACAGTGTGATGGACAGGTAGACAGTGTGATGGACAGGTAGACCATATGACAATATGCTCTTAGGCTCTCAAGTCTTCTCTTCAGGTAGAGAGGGTATGGGTCACCCAGAGCTTCCTATTTTTGTTCTTAGATGAATTTTTAGACTTTTCTTAAGAGGAAATTGATTATTTCTTTATGATAACAACTATGTTGTCATCAAAAGCAGAAAGCCAAGGGTTTTCTCTCGAGTAGGGTGTTCAACCAATCTCCCAGATGTGTTCCTAAAGGGCCCTCTTTACTTAAGGGTTTTCTGTGTACCTGGAAGTGCAGCAGGTATAAGAATGAGAATCCTGTCAGAGGCATGAAGCCCGTGATACTGCAGAAGCTGGCAAGTTGGCAACTCTGATTTGGCAATTGAGCCATGAACAGCAAGGGTAAATTCTAGTCAGCCCAGAAAGGAGTGCGATTTCAATCCATGTCTCACAACTGTCTCTCCTGCTTCCTGTGCTGTGCCACTGGGCCCCCAGCTCCTGTTGCCTGTCTTCATGTCCTCCTCCAATGTGTTAAGTGCTTTGTGCTAACCCAGTTGAACTCTTACTAACTTGGCTGTGGTTGTTCTGTGAGCAGTGCTGCCTGGGAGCGCACAGAAACTTGACCAGAGGCAGCATGTGAAAACTGTTCTTCTAGCCCATGTTGGGCTTTCTTTGTGGTGTGTGTATGGTGGGACAAGGACACAGCATTTCATACATGCTGGGTTTTGTTTTTTGGAGACACTGGAACAGATCTATCATTGGGAGCTGAGCTCTGCTGCAAGTGGTCAGGCTGCACAATGGATGGTCAAGGTGGATAGGGGTACCTGGGAAAGCCTCTGAGTAGAAACAGCAGGAGCTGGGCAGAGAGAGGAAAGTATCTGTCTCCAAACTTGTCCACTTCTGAGAAGAGTGGAAGTGACTGTGAGGAAACAGATGCCATGAGGTAAGAAGTGTGGGACTCAGGAAGGCCAGCATTAAATGGCTCTTTAAACACTGGTGTCCCTTTCCTGGGAACTATTGAGTTGAGAATCACAGCCTTCCAGGGATTTTAATCTTGGAAGAAATATGTTAACATTTCAGGCAACTAGACAGAGACAAAATATTCTTGTGTAAATGTGCTGAGTTCTCTCTGATGGCCACAGAGACGTTTTGTCACCAAAAGCTCTTCGCAAAAATCCCTTGAAAAGAACATTACACATTAAGGAGATTTCCAGAAATTGTTCCTGCCTAACCTCCTCCCTGTCTAGAGATATCATCTTTAGCCTGGGGCATGTGGAACCTGCATGTAGAGAAGGTCTAGAAGAACCACAGAAGTAGTTGGCCACTTACTTGCACCATCTCTCTACAGCTTCCTCCCTCCCTACCCTTACTTGTTTGTATTCTTCTTAACATCTGTCTATCATCTATCTATTATCTATTGTCTTAGTCAGGGTTTATTCCTGCACAGAACATCATGACCAAGAAGCAAGTGGGGAGGAAGGGGTTAATTCAGCTTACACTTCCACTGTTCATCACCAAAGGAAGTCAGGACTAGAACTCACACAGGGCAGGAACCTGGAGACGGAGCTGATGCAGAGGCCACGGAGGAGTGCTGCTTACTGGCTTGCTTCCCCTGGCTTGCTCAGCTTGCTCTTTTATAGAACCCAGGACTCTCAGCCTAGGGATGGCACCACTTGGGCTGGGCTCTTCCCCCTTGATCACTAATTGAGAAAATGCCTTACAGCTGGATCTCATGGAGGCATTTCCTCAAGGGAGGCTCCTTTCTCTGTGATAACTCCAGCATGTGTCAAGTTGACACACAAAATCATCCAGTAAATCTATCTATCTAATCTATCTATCTATCTATCTATCTATCTATCTATCTATCTATCTATTATCTATCATCATAATCTACCATCTTTTTATCACCTATCAGCCGTCTATCATCTATTATCTATCTATCTAAAATCAATTGTATCATTTATCTATCATCTTTCATGTATTTAATTATTACTTACATATCTTTAATACATGCTATCTGTCTATAATCTATGTGTTTATCTACTTATCATCTATCATCTATGTATCATCTATTTACTTATTAGATATAATCTATACTTTATTTATAAACCTTTCGCTTATTTGTCATCCATGTATTTATTCATCTACCATATATCTGTCACCTCTCTCTCATCTATCATCTATATTCTTAAAAATTCTGTTCATTATTGAGTTTATGTCTGTGCTGAAGACTTTCTTTCTTGGAGTTTAATTACTAGCATGAAAAGCAGACATTAAATGCATTCTGTACAGTGGAAATTTCCTATGTCCATACATGGTAACATCTGAGTGAATTAAGTCCAAGGTCATAGAAGGGGGAGCAGGGAGCAAATAATAGTTGGTGGAAGGAGAGGTCTTGCAGACACTGTGATTTATCAGTTGTTGTCAGCTTATATCACCTCACTGAAGCTACTAGAAAAAAGTTGATAAAATATTAAAAACAAGGTGTTCTGGAAACATTGAGGTAGCTGTGCCTAGATGGATAGAGTAGTTGAAACAAACCAAAAAGTATAGTGGATCTGACACCTAGCACCGTATCTCCATTCAAGTGTGTGCAGATTCCAAGGTGGAATGAGGCCCAGACACCATGAATATCAGCAGCAGGTGAGTGGCTAGGGAAAGATGCACAGCACTCAGTGGTTTCTAGAGACAAACTTGAAGCAGACGGTCAGCTTTCTGCACGCATCACTTTCTGTGTCAGCAGCTGGTTTCACATGCATTTGCAATGAATAAATTTTCATAGTGTTTCAGTGTTCCCACCATACCACCATGTGCCCACTGGTTTCTGGGTGCTCTTTGAGAAGGTTTACATAGATGATGATAGGAGGCCCTTCAGCTTTTGTAAGAAAGCACAAGGCCCTTCCTGTCTCCCTTGTTCAGTTTATTCTTGATCTGGAAGAAAGATCACTGCTGTTCTTGTTTCACTGAGTAGTCTGGAAATCTCAGTGTTTATTGTAGCATTCAGTCATTTACATTTAGTGTAATTATTGCCGTGATTGCATTGGACCTGTCTTTTGGCTGTTTGGATTTTCACCTGCTCCTCTGTTCCTCTTCCCTAGTCTTCCTTAGTGTCAACAAAATGTTCATAGCATAGACTCTGAGATGTTCCTCTCAGATCTCCAGCTGCAGAGCATGCAACCAGCAGACAGCTCTTCCTAGATGATCCAAGTTCATCACTGATACTGAATGGGTCATCCTTCCATGACCAGCTTCCAGCTATTGCCTCAGAATGGCAAACTCTTTCCTGAGACCTCTAGCTCCATCAGCTAGACACTCAGCAGCTGTTTCCAGACTCTGCTAGACCTGGCTCTCAGACTAAGACTTCTACTCAGCCTCTTCTTCCTTTTCTTTGTGGGAGGAGTTACCCTCCTTATGGGACAGATCCCTATAGGCTTTCTCTATAAATCTTTGAGGCATCTCAGCTCACCTTGGTCTTTGCTTTCTGCTCTATTCATGTACACTGTGTTTTCTGTATCTATCTATGGCTTGTCCATAGTAGCTTGTTGCATTAGAGTGCTTTGGGGTTCCAACTTCTCATCTCATCTCATCTCATCTCATCTCATCTCATCTCATCTCATCTCATCTCATCTCATCTCATTCAGTCCACTTAAGAGTTCATAGTCAAATATTGAAGGCAGTTTCCAAGGCTGGAGAAGAAGTAGGCAGCAAATCCAGCATGGGGGATGCACTTGAATAGAACCTGGCACCCAATACTATCTGTCTTGGTGCCTACCAAAACAATAAGAAGAGACCTTGGCTATACTCATTCTGCATATGAAAATCAAATGTTTCAGTTCATCGAGGTTACTGTGTCACTCAGAAGAGGTGGGTGCAGGTGTGAGGTTAGGCTTAGCTGGCCGTCAGGTGGCATTTCTGATCTCAAGAGACAACTGTCTCCATGGCTTATGGCCAGATCACCAGCAGAGCAGTGTAAATCCTCGGAGCTATACCACAATGTCATCGGCCAAAGCCTGCTCTGTTCACCATTTGCTCTATGGAGGGCTGATGTTTAGACCTCTGGCTGGGGCTGTGTTGTGTCAGGGTGGCTTTGTTGCCTGGATCCTTAGACTATGATCCCTCTGTCTTCCATGGATGTGATTTCTGTGCCTGCATTCCAAGGCTCTATAGAGAGAGGCTTCTAGGTTTGCACAGTGGCCTCTGTCTACTCTGTCATATCTTTGGTTTTCTGACATGAAAAATGTCTTGAGATCCCAATGAGATATCCTTTTGCAAAGCACAAGAAAAGTATGAGTCTCACTCACTGAAGGGAGAAAAGTACCTTAACCTACCAAGTACTGCATTAAGGCCAGTGTTAATTCCACAGAAGTGTTCTGGCCCCTGGAACTCCAGACTCTTCCTACCAAGTTCTATATATCTATGCAGCAGGACTGTGCACACATAGGAACACAAGGTCACAAGCATGTGAGCATGCCCATGTTCACGAACTGCTTTAAAATGGCTCACAACATGTCTTGTGTCTCTTTGCCATTTCCTTCAGTGGCTACTTCCTCTGTTTTGTGGCTTAGTGATAGCAGGACAGGGCTCTGACCCAGCACGTTCCACTCCACTTGTCCACAACAACAAAGGTGCACTGTTCCAGAAGTGCTTGGAACATTTGGCTCAGCAGATAATGCCATAGCAGCGCTTTTCCTTCTGATTGGATCTCCCTGTGGAGAGGGTGGAGGCTGGGTCTTCTCTCTCTCCTGGGTTTGGTGCTTTTCACAATTTCAGGGGAACCCAGAAGTGCCCCAGTTCTGGAGTGCTCCTCGGCATCCAGGCAGTTGGCCTTCCAAACAGCATTGTGGCCCTGTCAGCACCTCCCTCAGCCTTGCCTGCCTGTCTTATTTCTGGAAGCTGTGATGTTCAATAATTCAGGGAGAGCACGCATCAGCATATCTTACAGCATATTTGATGTGCCAACAAACAGACTGCAGACTGTTTCGTTTCAATTAGCCCCTTTGTTGCCAACAAAAGCCCAACAAACCCCCTGAGTGAGGGCCAGGCCTCACTCCAGCCCGTTCTTGGCCAGTCCCTGGCTCCGCGTGTGTACACAGGGCCTGCCACCCTCTGCTCTCATCCCCTCTCACTTTCTCTGCTATTGTTCTCCTGGTATCTTTTTACCTGGGATCAAGTGACTTTCTCCAACCCAGAAATAAGGACTCAGCTCCATTTTCAGGCTTCTTCTGATCTCCCCAGCTAATTGGCTCAGGTGTAAACCAAACCAGCAGGGCAGGGACTTTGAAGTGAGGCTGCTTTGCGCAGAGCGCCTGGGAGCATCCGTCTGTGTGTCAAATACCATCCGGCCAGCCCGCTGCTTGGCCACTAATGAAAACGCACGTAATCAGGGTGTATTACAAGGCTCACATCCATGTTGGCGCTTTATTGTGAGCTTATCATTAACTTTGCAGGCTGGACTTGGAATGCAATCTGGCCAGTTTTTAATAAGTGGGGGCATTGGTGTCACCCTGCGCAAGGCACTGGGCGACACCAGCTGTGACTTCTTTACATAGGGAGACACCCCTTTCTTTGATCAATAATGCCTTTTCACTTTAAAAGGGGGCTCATTTTGCTGAGAGGTGGGAGGAGGACCTTCCCAGCCCTCTGCCCGCAGTCTGTTTGTCCAGGATGCACAATTACAGAAAGGTCAGTCCACAGAACACTGGGGACCCTTGCTGCTTTGCCTGACGCTACCTTCTCACTCTATTTAAAGGGTGCGCTAACCACAGGGCCCACCCCCTGTTTGTGTGTTGATTATCAATGGCTGCTTTGCAAAGGAACAAAAGCAAGAAAAGCAGCTGGCCTTTTCGAACTCTGATTTTGCTCAGGCTCTCTTCATTTTTAATATGCAAGCTGGCTGCATGAAGCCAGCATAATGAATGGCGTCTTCTCCCTGGCTCTTCTGGATGGCTGGGAGGTTCACACATCTTGCTTATACTCTGTCCCCAGGGTGTGACCTGTGTGCTTCCTCTTTCATGTGATCTCTTTGGCATCTGAGCTGCATGCCCATGGTGGGTGCAGAGCCTTTCACACCCAGCTGCAAGATAAACACACACATCTTTCAGGAGTGACATGTGCTGATCAAATATTTCAAAAATTTTACACATGCATTGACATGCCATGGGATGAGGCACACATTTCTGTGTTCTGTATAGTATGACTTAGGAACTACCATGTGTTTGAAGGGGCAGAAGCATCCAGTTTCTGGATGTGAATGCTCACAAAGGCATTATTGTATGCCTCTATCTGCTTGGTGACCACAGTATAGCATATATTTGTCCCCTCCTGTCCTGGTGGCTTAGATTGAGGACCAGATGTGTCTTTACAGATGCAGCCTGTTTTCCCCTCATGTGGTGTCCCAAATGTTCCCACATTCTGGGTCTTCTCACCAGGCCCTCCATTGAGTGAAGGCAATGTTAGCGGTTTCCATTTAGTTTAATCACCCATTGAAGACTGGCCTCTAAGTAGAACCACATTCAGAGGTCCTGGGACTTAAAGCATTAATGTGTGAATTGAAGGGACATGTTTTAGCCAGTGGTTCTCAACCTTCCTAATCCTGTGACCCTTAATACAGTTCCTCATGTTGTGGTGACCCCCAACCATAACATTATTTCATTGCTACTTCAAAACTGTATTTTTGCTACTGTTATGAATCATAATGTAAATATTTGTTATGTAGGATATCTGATATGAGTACCCCAAAGGGGTCATGACTCATGGACTGAGCACCACTGGTTTAGCCTATCATGGAGAAAAAGTATATCATAAACTTTGGTCTAATGTTATCAAGTTACCTCAGAGTTATTGGCACTGGCCTGGAAGTGGTACCAGAGGCCACAACTGTAAAGCATCCCTAGAAGCCCCTAAAGGGGTCCATTTTGGGTTTCTAAGGTTTACCAAGAAAATGGACAGCTCACATCTCCAGTCTGGAATCATAGTCTGCCTGCCCACTAAGGTAGGGAAGAACATACTCTGCCTGCAGGCTCTGGGGTCAAGGGGAGGTCATGTCTCAGCACCTTGGCATCAGCAGATCCTTGGTTGGTAGGATGGGGCCTTTGACCTGGACCACAGTATCTTGGGTGGTTGTGTCACCTGTTATGTACAAATGCACATAAGCAGCAGCAGCCAGGTCCTGCAGTTTGGTTTCTGCTGAGACTGATTCCAACCGCAGAAGTTCCACAAGTTGAAGACCTCAAAGGCAGAAATGCAACATGGTTCTCCCCGAAGACGAGTCCCCCAGGCCCAGGTATGAAATTCCAACTAATGTTCTTCAGAGAAAGCTACAAGGATCACGTTCATGGAGAATGTCAGCCTTGTCTATCCCCAACCCAGCAGGATGCTGGGTTAGTCATAAGCCAGCTTGGCACTGCCAAGGCTCTCTATCTCAGCCTTTAGTTTCAGACTCACTTTGCTTTTCATTCGGCCTCTTGGATGGGACATCCCAGGGATATCATCAGCTCATTTTCTAGGGCTGTGTTTTCCCAAGAAGCGGCCAGCCCCTGGGAAATACAAGGAGCGATGTGCCTCTATATACCTCTAGCAGCCCATTTCCTCCCTCTCTGAGTCTAGAGACCGAGTTTACAGTTAAGTGGTTGATACAGAGGTCAGAAGTTATCATCAGATAAACAGATGTGACGGTATCAGAACAAGACACCCTATCGGGGAAATATCAAGATCCTTTCACCCAGACATGAAACCCCAAGTGTAGGGTCTCCAATGACCCAGGCAGGAAGTACCAACAAGGTGTGTCTGTGTAAATGAAAAGAAGGAAACATTACACCTGCTCTCTGTCCCCATTGCTGGGGGAAGTAGTAAATCATGCTTGCCAAGAGGCACACCTCTGTGGGATATACTGTTGGTGAATTAGCAGATCCTCCCTGAGAGGGGCTCATTGGAGAGACATAGGGTAGGGTGCTTTTATTTTCCTCTAGCAGCCTATTTTAGGCTCTCTCTGCTGAGTGTCTCTCTGTGCTGAGTGAAATGAACTTCTGATGCAAATACTGGTTGATAATTTGATTGACACTCCTAGTTGACGCAAATGTGAATCTGCATAGATACACTGCAAACCCACTCTTCTACCAAATGACAGCAGCTTTCTGGATGAATTTAATGACCTTTTCAAACACTGCAAGAAAGTCTTCAGCTTTTTGTAGTGCTGACAACATCACAGCAAGGGAATGCTGCCCATTAAACGTTCACATGCATGCATGCGTGTTCTAGCAACAGTTGGGCCTTGTGTGTAGTCAAAGGTGAGGTCAGATAGGTAGGGTCTTCTAGTGGATTCTGTGGATGGGCCAGGGCCTCTAGCATTCTTGATCTGTAGGCTTTTATTAATCTGGGTCGGAGCACCCAGCTGACAATTTCTCCTGTTTCCTAGAGAGCCCTAAATACTTTTGCCTTGGACTTCTCTAGGGTCTTTTCTGCACAGCATGAGCCTATGAGATATTGGAAAACAGGTGGGCAGAGGCCTAGGATCATACAGTTCTAGTGAGGAACCCTCTACAGTTACTATGGGAGTTACTATGCAACACTGTGCTATTGGGAGACTCATTTAAAATGGTTCCGCACAGGTTGGGTCATACTGATGTCTACACAGAAAAGCAGGGTACCTACCAGGGATGTTATACACGTTTCATACACGTACAGCTAACACCTTGCTCTGAGAATCTTACACAATGGGTATCAGTCTGCATGTGTTCGTGGGAGACACATCCCATTCCACAGAGAGAATGCTTGTCTCTGAGATCGACATGCTTTATTTGTTCTGGGCAGATAGGTATTATTTTTTTTTTTACCTTTTATGTGCATGTAATATGATGTGAGTGAATGTTTGTATGCATGTGCAAGTTTACATGTGAGCACGGGTATGCATGTGCCAGCAGCTCATGTGTGGCAATCAGAGGACAACCTAGGGTGTCAGTCTTTACCTTACCTCTTGTTTTGACACAGAATCTCTAATTGTTCCCCTCTGTTGCGCCAAGTTAGCTGGCCTGTGAGCTTCTGGGAATTCTCTTGTTTTCCCATCTTGTAGTAGGGGTGCAGATATTACAGCATATACTAGTGTTTCTGGTCTTAAATGGCTTATAAGGATCCAAGTTCAGGCCTTCATGCTTATGTGGGAAAGGCTTTACCCACTGGGTCATCTCCCTATCTGTGGGGAATTGCCCTTTAATCCACATTACAAGGTGAATTTGTGTGCTAAGAGATCTAATTTTCTTTTATTTTTTCTCTCTTGTTCTTATCAAAATTAGCTAAGTTGTAATATAAAGAAAACCAGTAATTACTCACTGTTATGGCTTACACTGTAATCCCAAACCCAGTTGGGAGGCAAAAGCAAGTGAACTGTTGGTTCAAAACCAGTGTGGGGTAAACAGTCAGACCCCGGGGGCAAGGTTTACTGTCCTTCCTTAACCAATACATTTTAATGATTGACTGTGACTGAGGTGCCACTGATCACAAGTATAGGAATTCTTGCACAGATTTCCTTTCCCTGGTTATTCTGATTCTCAAGCCAAAGCCTTAGCGGTGAAACTTCATAGGAGCCTCCCAGAGTTTCATCTCACAGAGTCCTTACATTTCCTACTGCCTCTGCGAAGTGGCTTAAATATCTGTTCTTTGGATTTAGTTATTACTAAGGATGAAACTCCAGTGAATGAGGGGCGGTGTTAACTGTCCATCAGAATCCAAAGCTTGATAACACGAGGGTTTAACTGAGAGATCACTTTGAACACAGTGGGAAGAACCGAGGAGACAATGTTGAGGATTGAAAAGTTTAAGAAATTACAAGGATCACAATCGCTTGCTCACTATGTGCTGAGCCATCACTGAAACTAGCTGCTTCACAAAAGCAGGAGACGGAGGCTTCAGGGTTCAGGTGCAGGCTCTTGCTTACAAGGCTGACTGGTTCACTGGAAAGCCATTGGTTAGCTTCCTGTCTCAGAGGGAAAATGTTCACAGCTCACAACTTTGTAAACTTGAAAACAATGAAAATCTTTCATCCTGTCCCAGAACGTGGGCTTCTTTTGCTAAGTTGCAGTTCCTCTAAGGGCTATTGGACACTGTGAAAACTGTGTACTTTCTCTCTCTCTCTCTCTCTCTCTCTCTTTCTCTCTCTCTCTCTCTCTCTCTCTTTCGTACACACACACACACACACATGCACACACACACACACACACACACACACACACAGAGAGAGAGAGAGAGAGAGAGAGAGAGAGAGAGAGAGAGAGAAACAGACACAGAGGAAGAGAGAAAGAGAGCACATATGCAGACTATGCAGGAGGCTTTTGTTTTCTTATGCTTTTGTGTTGAAACATGAAGATTGCCAAGAGATGCCCAAAGACTGTTCGAGCAGGAGACTCTAAGAAAGGAGTTTTCATAAAGATTTTGTTGAAGTCACACACAAATATAGATCCACTGGGGTCTCTACATGGGTGGGACTCTTCCTAGAGAGAGGAGCTCACCCTCTGTCATGGAGCAAGGTGACAAGCTGGATTTCTGTGCAGCGCAGGCTGCTCCAGCTGCGGCTAGGAGGCCTGTATCTGCACCTGTCATGGGGCCCTCATTATCGAGCCACACATGGCTCCCCCCACTGGCTGCTCCTGAGGATACCTTTATAATGAGTCTTCCCACCTAAGTTTATTGAGAGGCTCATTACACACGTCACCATGAGATTCTGCACACCCAAAGAGCTGCATTAATAAATTAATTTCTCTTTTCCAAGTCCCAGCTGCAGAGAGGAGCTGTGCCAGAGAAAAGTGGTCAGCTGTTCCCAGAGGTTGATCCATCACTGTAAAACTCAGTATAAGCAACCAATATGTCAGTCAGACTTGAGAAAAGTTGTATTTAGAGGTACTATTTTACTACTACAACCACCATTGTCCTCCTCTTCCCCCTCCTATTAGAATTATTAGTATCATTTATTTATTTATTTAGTCTCATTAAATATCCCTGGCTGTTCTGGAGCTCACACTGTAGATCAGGAAGGCCTCGAATTCACAAAGATTGCCTCCTAAGTGTAATAGGTGTGTGCTACCTGCCTGATTTACAGGTTTTACTTTTAAGGAAAAATTTCCAGAATACTTTACACTGTCCTTCACATTTCTCATGTTACTAGCATATTGATAGATATTGGTTAATTAGTCGAATCTTTATACTTTTCAAACCAGAGTACCAGCTTAGGTGGAAGCGTCCCTACTGGCTAGCTTCTCTGTCACTCAGCAGGTCCTTTGTGCCTCCTCTCATCATGAACACCACACCATGAGCAGCTGTGTCCTTCCATTGAGATCCTCTCTTGGATCTCATATTTTCTCATGCTGAGAAAGAGCAGATTTCCTACCTAGCAATGATCACCATGAACAGAGAAGACATGGGCTGTAATTCAGCTCCACTCACACAGCCTGTGTTGCCCAGGATTGCTGCATGAATGAATATGAACTTGTGACAAATGGTCATAACTGGAAAGCTGGAACAAGGATATAAAATCAGGAAAACAAACCTGACTTTCAAATAAAAAACAACTCAAAATCACTCATGACCTAGAGAAAAAACAGAATATTTCATTAAAATGCCAGGAACATACAATGGCTTTAAATGAGGACACAATGGAGCCCCAAACTCACAGAGTTAAATTCAACAGGATTACAGGAGACAGCTATGGCTGGAGATGTCAGCAGTCCATTGTCAGTAATGGGTATAGAATGAGAGAAAACCTAAGGGTAGATGATTAACTGTTATTTCTGAAAGCTTCTCCTAAGTAGTAGTTTGCAGTTGTTTTCCAAGCATGCAGAAACATGTATGCTGTAGGTTTGACCATGTACTAAACTATAAGTAAAAGAGTTTAAAAGATTAAGATCACATGGAACATATTCCCCAGTCATAGCAAAATTAGAGATTATTGGTAGAATAAAATTGTGGAGGCCTATAAATATCTGAAATGCACAAAAAAGAATGAGACAGTCAACAGACACCTTCCCTACAACAATAACAATAACATGTAAGAATAAGATCAGATAACAGATGAGATAAAAAAGAGGTCAACAGAAAGAAAACATGGACAGAGATAAGGGTAAAACCATGTAAGAATCTCATAGGCATAGAACACATGTATTAAAGTTTAGCATGCTCTACTGGTAGAAGTTCTACCTAAATAAGCACCGATGGTATGCATCAAACACCAAAAAGGCCACATAGGGCAAGTCCAAGGTTAAAATCACATTTGATTATAAAAACTTGAAAGCATTTCTTCTATTATTCGGGACAAGCCAGAGTAATAATTTTATCACGTTCTGCTCAATGTGGAACTAGAAATACTAGCCAGAGCAATTAAGCATTTATTTCATTAAAATAAATGAAACATGTTCATATTGATAAAAGGAAGTTAAGCACCTCTGCTGACAATAGGTTCTGGTATATAAAAACAAAAATTTTACCACAAAATTTTTAAAAATGAGGCAAATCCATAAAGCTGAAACATACAAAATTAATCTAAACAAGAAGGTCAGCAAAACGGTCAAAAAGAAAAGGACAAGGGGATGATAAGATAGAGAAAATAGGAAAGTCTGGAATCATAATGTCTCACACAATTTGATGATTCATGTAAGATAATTTACTAAGAAATGCAGCATCTTATATGCTATGTGTGGAGAAAAAAGGAATAGAATCAGCAAAAATGGAACATAGGCTTTCTCAAGACCAAGCACACAGCAACCTTGGGCATGAAAACTTCAGTCTATTCAGGGGGAAAACCAACTTTCCAGGCACAAAATCCTTAACTTCCTCAAGGTCCTGGCCCCTGTCCCAGACTGGACATTGCCAAGTCTGCACCTGAGCAAGAACACAGAACTAGATTTCTTTTGTTCTTTTTTTGGAGTTGGGGGGCTGAGAAAGTCTTGACTGTCAACAGATAAATCAACATGCAAAAATCAATTACATTTCAGCATACGATCAGCAAAATAGCATAACAAAGAAGTTGAAAAACCAATCCTGTTTTTGGTTGTACCAAAATAAAATAGTAATAGATTTGATCCAGAAGGTATACATCCTTAGACAAAAAAGCTAAAAATCATTCATAAATGGAATATAAATATATATGTAAAGATACACAGAGTTCCTGGATTGAAAATAAGTAATATTGTTAAAGTGTCTGCATTGTTAAAATTGACTCAGAGATACAATGGGATCCTGTGAAAATCCCAAAGATTTATTCCAGATAGCAGAAAAGAACATTGAACTTCAAGGATCCTGAAAAGTCAAAGAAATCTTGAGCAAGAAGAAGGAAGCTTGAGACATTGAACAATCTGATTTGATATGTCACAATGTTATAATATTATAAACAATGAGATGCTGACATAAAAGTGGATTATGGAGCCATGCCCATGGGAATGCAGAACTGTATAACTGCTCCAGGATATACTTTAAAAACTAGAAATACTGTTACTGTGTAGCCTCATTATGATGTTTTACATGTGCTTGGCCCAGAGAGTGGCACTATTAGAAAATGTGGACTTGTTGGAGGAAGTGTTGCACCTTGGGGTTGGGCTTGGAGACCCTCCTCCTAGGTGCTTGAGAATGATTGAAGATGTCTGTTCCTGGCTTCCTTTGGATGAAGATGTAGAACTCTCAGCAACTCCTGCACCATGCCTGCCTGGATGTTGCCATGCTCCTGCCTTGATGAAAATGGACTGAACTGTCAGACCCTCCTGGGCTCCCTCAGTGTTTGCCCCCTGCCGAACCTGGCTAACACATGTGGAAACTTTTGTTTTTAAGAAAAGAACATCTTGGCCTTTGCTGTTTGGCCAATGGGCAGTAACACTGGTGGGCCAGTTCCTGTTTTTATCCTGAGAATGTAAACTTGTTTTTTCCATTGTGCTTCCAGGGGTTTTCCACCTGGTGGACTTGGTGTATATATACTGTGAACCTCAGTAAAGCTTTGGCCTTCTTGTAGCGTGAATGACCCGAGTCTGTGTCTTCTGCTGAATCCCCAGGCCTATGCCCAGTTCCTGGTGCTATGGCAGCATGGGTGATGTCAAGTGGAGGTCTCTCTGAGGTCCCCTGAGAAAGTGAGGAGCCCATGACTGGATTGTTTAAGGAAGCCAGTGGCAAAGTGAAAGGAACATATTGGGTGAATGACACAGTGATGATACAAAAGTAAATTTAGTTCACAGTAAGTAAAAGGGTCATGCCATGGGAACCTTGAGTTCCACATTGCAGCTAACAGATCAGATGATAGCTGTGCTCAAACAGCAGGGAACAGAGATAAAGGTAAAAGCAACTGAAAATTTTATTAAAACTTTAGAAAAGACTAGTCCCTAGTTTGTTCATTCAGGAGGACTTAATATTCCTGATTGGGAACACGTTAAGACAGATTTGCAAAAAATACTGCAGAGAGATGGCCCTGAGAGTATTCCTGTAACCATGTTCTTTTTGTGGAGATTGGTCAAGGATGCTCTCTTGAGTAAAGAAGAGAGAGCTATTGCTCCTCCTGCCTATGAACCCTATCCTTCCTTGGAGTGATGGTATGGAGAGAAGGCTCCAAAGAGAGGGGTAATTTTTCCTGAGCCTCCCCCTAGACAGGGAGCAGTGTATCCTGTTGTTGAGGTCCCAGACTCCAACAATGTAGGTCAATTTATTAGACAACATGTTCCTCTGAGTTTTAAGGAGTTACTCTGCTTATGGTCCCCTTGCTGTCTTTACGTACAATTATGTAGGGCAGTCCTGTCTGGGGAAGATTGTCTAATACGGAGAGAATGTTGGGAGCAGTGCACCCAGATAGCTCAGGGAGATGCTGCTGTGGGATGGGGGAGAGACATCTTACATGATATAGGAGCGGTGGTTAGCACCCAACCCCACCCAGTGCAGAGGATGCTGCATGGACAGGGATTTGCCCCTGGTAAGTGTTTGGGGAGGTAATACAGGAACCATCAACCTGTGTCTAACGGGGACCTGGTTGTTCGAGCCCATGCAGACGGAACAGGAGGGGGAGGTTCGTCATGGGGGTCACTGCTAAGTTGCTTCCTGTTATGATCCTGTGTGGGTGAGTGGTATTCCCTTTTCTCTGAAGAATTGGAGGCAGTGCATGGACTTGGGCAGGAACAGTTGCAGGCAGGGCACATTGTTCCCTCCACTTTCCCCTGGAATGTTTCTTTGTGGTCCTCTTACCTGCCTGGATGCTTCTCCTCTGATGTTAAGACAAGGGGTAGCTTTTAATTCCACTGCCTCTTGGAATATGTCTATCACCTTTAAAAGTTCCCTTAAATTTGAAAATAGTAGGTTTAGTAAAAATTTTAATATCTCTCCCCTTCACCTGTGTAATTTCTCCATTTTTCTTTGTGGTTTGAAATGGTCCTAATGCTGGAGATAGTCTTGACTACTCTTTGCAGGACTACGTGTAGCTTCTGGGGACTAGAGGACTCTGCCCTGGTTGTACAGATCCCAGGCATAGTTTCATTGCCTGTCGGTCATTCGGGAGAGGGTCAACTGCTCCTGAACCATCATGGGAGAGACTTTGGGATCATCACTGCTATTATAACAGCCATTACCGCCATGGCCACTACGGCTGCACTGTCTGAGATTGCACTCTCCTAATCTGTTGTCAAGGCAAACACAATAGATAAACTTAAAGAAGAAGTTGCTGACAATTGGGAATTCTAAATTTAAATCAACAGACTTCCTTGTTTCAAGAACAATTGGATTTATTGTGGGATTTCTTGCTTATCCAGCTATCATACTGTTTGTGTTACCCCTGCCAAAATGTCTAGTGTTGGTGCAGAATTAAGGAGGTTGAGCACCTATTTTGGAGGACCTTGGAGTTGGAGTTTCTTAAATTGTGCACAGTGATTATCTGTTGCTATCCAGGGGATTGATGAAGCCTGGGTGCCTCCTGTATCTGGGGAAGGGCTGTTGGCTGTTTAAAGTTGGCTGGTTTAAAGTTGGCTGGTCAGTTAATCAAAGACTGGGCCAGATCAGTGGCCCTTGGTGTCAAAGTAGTTGGCCTTTTACTTCTTTTGTCACATGTATAGACAACATTCCCAGTCCCAGGCAGTGACTAAGCAAGTGTTACTCTCTTTGGCAGGAGTCAATCCCTCTGCCCAAAGCTGGCTCAGCCTTTACAAGAAGTAGTTAGCCTATGACAGGCAACCCTTTGGGATCAGCACCCACCTAAGATGGGGCTCTAAGCCTGTCAGAGACTCCCAATGACAGATAAGGTGTTGGTTTCCCCAGAGTGATCTAAGACATGCACTACTTTAAAAATATGAGAGGGGGACTTGTCAGATGCTCCTGGGCTCCCTCAGTGTTTGCCTCCTGCTGAGCCTTGCTGAGCCTGTGGAAACTTTTGTTTTTAAGAAAAGAACATGCTGGCCTTTGCTGTTTGGCCAATGGGCAGTAACACCATTGGGTCAGTTCCTGTTTTGATCCTGAGAATGTAAACTTGTTTTTGTCATTTCCATGTTTCTGTTTTTATCCTACGAATGTAAACTTGTTTTTCCACCCAGTGGACTTGGTGCATATATACTGTTTACCTCAGTAAAGCTTTGGCATTCTTGTAGCATAAATGACCCGAGTCTCTGTCTTTTGTTAAATCCCCCAAGTTTATGCCTGGTTCTTGTTACTGTGGCAGTGTGGGTGCCATCACTGAATCTCTGAACCTGAAAGTCAGTCCCAATTAAATGTTGTTATTTATAAGACTTGTCTTGGTCATGGTGTCTGTTCACAACAGTAAAATTATAACTAAGATACCCATAATCATGCCTAGGATTTGGGCCACATAGAACCAGCACATGGATGTAGATGGCAGCTTTGTTCATAATTGAGAATTCACACAGTAAGCTAATGAATAATCTATTGTATCTACTGAGAACTGACTGCAAGTCTACATGAAAGATGCTCTGTGCTGTTGAGAAATGAGTCGCTAAATAACAAGACAAGAAGACAGGGGAACTATACACACATGTAACTGAATTTGAAGGGAAGGAATATATATGCTGCAATTCTAACTGCATGACCTTCCAGACAAGGCAGAACCATGGAATCAGTAAGGAGTTCACTGGTGCTTTGGCTTTGGAGGAAATTATCTCACAGAGTATATATGGTAGAACAGTTTCTATGTGTGACATTATCATGCTAGATCTATGGTGTTAAACATCTGCCTTCATCTACAATATCCTAATGAGCCTTAGGGCAAGCCATGGGCTTTAGATGCCTGTGTCAGTGGAGGGCCAGTACCTACCATTACCACCACTCTGTAGGGGATGCTAACAATGGGAAGCTGTAGGAAACCTATGTGTTCTTTACACATTCACATAAGTAAATTTCAACTTCTTCTAAAAATAACTCATTATTATTATATTATAAGCTGGTAATATTGGATGCCAGTGAAGATATGAGGAACCAAGCCTATGCATACTGCCAGGGAAGTATCAAATGTTAGTGCTATGTTGGGCAACAGTTGGGCAGTTGTTTAAGGAACTAAATGTGACTTTGAGACTAAGTGTTGCAGCTGCCAAGGATACAGTGAAGAGAATCACACTTCTCGCAGCACTGTGCACAACATCAAAGCATAAGTATAATTCTGAGTCCATCATTGATGAACAAACAGGGTGTACAGCCCAGACTAGATGCCGTCCACAGGGAGGAGCATAGTCCTGCTGGAGGCTACAGGGTAAATGTAGAAACACAACCTTTGGTGGGATCCTGCCTAGGTGCACACATATGTGCATATGTGCTCATGCTTTCGTCTGCACATGCGCATATAAACACATGATGAGCAGATGCTCATACATGGGCATGCATGTGCACTTCTCCAGTGCCCACTTAGACATTTCCCATTGCTGGTGCAGCTTTGGGTTTTGTGCTATCAGGAAGAGAGAGCATCAACACCAAGGATTTTCAATACCTCTTGCACAAAACAAGGATGTAAACTCTCTAGGAAGGCAAATCCACGGAAGCAGGAAGAGACACTTATGATTTTCTGTGCTGTGCTGAAAGGCACACAGTGAGATTTGGAGCAGTGCTTTTTCAACTGACTGTGATGATCATTATGCAAGTATATGAATGATAAAAAATCATTGCACTATGCCCTAAAGTTTTATAAGTTACATTTAGAAAACTTTCGAAATTCAGGACACATAACTCATGGACATGCCAGTCTTTGTAATGGCATAAATATTGTATAAGATGGACAAATCGTTTTATATTTTCACAATTTAAAAGGAAGAAAATAGCTGGTGGGGAGGCACAGTGGGTAAAGGTACTGCTAAGCATGGTCTGTTCCATTCCCAGGACCCACATCATAGAAGGAATCATCTCTTCCCAGGTTTGCTCTTGCTTTCATAAATGGCTGTAGCATGTGACCTCTCACAACAGAGTTTAAATAAATTAAAATGTAGAAAATTTTAAAAGGAAGTAAAGCTAGGTTAGTTTTCCCTAAGCAGTGCTTCAAGAAACTAGACCTATGATATGCAAATCAACCAGGAGTAAGAAAGTAAAAGAAAAATTAATAAAACTTAAAAACATAGTAAGTAGATCACTTCAAATGAAGATGGTATGTGCTTCAGATATAAATTAAACCTACCAGGCAAGTCTGGCCCACAAAAGCACTAAGGTTTGCAGATAATAAACAGACTCTACACTAATGGAGAAATTTAAAGAGTGTAAGGATGTTGTTCTCTGAACCAATGTTCAAGTGCACCAGGCTGCGACCTGAGGTTTCTCCTTAACTGGGCTGTGAGGGCCACAGCCCTTCAGAATAACATCGGTGTTTCCAAAGAGTGAGAGCTGATCTCCCAATGTTTATTATTAAAGCATGCAGGACTGCTCACAGGCGAGTGAGACCATCAGGCCACAGGGAACAGATGAGCACAATAGCACAGAAAGGGTCCAAAGGAATAAAAACACAAACATGTTATCAATTCAAGAAACTTCTAAAAAGGACATGTATATCAAAAGAAAAATTATTAGAAATACAAAGAAAACATTATCAAGAACATTGTAAACCATAAAATCTTGAGTTGGAGAGGTCGCCCAGTGGTTAGAAGCACTTGCTGCTCTCCCAGAGGGGTCCAGTTCCACTCCCAGCACTGTACTGGGTAGCAGCACTGTACTGGGTAGCAGCACTGTACTGGGTAGCAGCACTGTACTGGGTAGCAGCACTGTACTGGGTAGCAGCACTGTACTGGGTAGCAGTACTGTACTGGGTAGCAGCACTGTACTGGGTAGCTCACAGCTTCCTGTAACTCCAGCTCCAGGGGATTTAATATGATCTTCTGCCTCTTCACAATAAATGCAAAAGGCAGCTTCACTAATGAACACACAAAACATTGAATAAGCTCAATACAAATGTACAAATTAACTTAAGAAATAGAAATTGTGTACGTGTGTGTGTGTGTGTGTAAGAGAGAGAGAGAGAGAGAGAGAGAGAGAGAGGTGATAGACAGACAGACAGACAGACTGACAAATAGATATAGAGTTTATGAATACATGGGAAGGGGACACGCATATATTCTCATGAATGTAGAGGCCAGAGGTTAACTTCAGTTGTCTTTCTCAGTCATGCTCCACCTCCTTGCACTGCATGTTTAAGGGAACAGTCTTGGGTACTTGGCATCAAGTAAGTCACATGTTCTGTGATGTATGTGTATATACAAACACACTGATTCACCTTTGCACACATGCATACACACACACACACACACATACACTTATCCCCCATACCTTGTACATATACGTACACATTCAGTGATGCATTCACATCTGTATGCTCCTGTACACACTCGCCTCCATGTGTACAAACATGCCCACAGGCTCATCTACACCCATGCCATTGGAAATGGGGTAGTTGGCATATAGTTTAGTAATTACATCAAAAGTTCATCATACTTTTCTGGCTCCTATTCAGATTAAAATATAATAATTTCTTCCTTGCCCTTTTTTCCTCCAGACCCTTTCATGGATTCCTTCTTACTCTCTTTGAAATTCATGACCTTTTCTCTTTTATTGCTTCTCTCTCTCTCTCTCCCGCCCTCCTTCCCTCCCTCCCCCTCTCGTGTGTGTGTGTGTGTGTGTGTGTGTGTGTGTGTGTGTATTTATGTAGTCCTCCTGCACTGTAATCCCTACATAAATACACCCTGCTCATTCTGTTACTAGTGTATATGTTTTCAGGGCTGACCATTTGGTGGGTAACTGTGCTCTCCCTCTGCCCCTGGAAGTCTCTGTTCTCAGTGTTCCTTAGCTACCTGTTGTTCATTGTCTGAGTTGAGGCCTTCTCCTGAGCTTTCTCTTTCACATCAGCATGTCTGTTGGTGGTCTTACTAAACCAGCAGAACTCCCAACTACACTCTAAACACTTTTTCTTACTCATTGTTACGGTTTGTCTATGCTCAGCCCAGGGGGTGTCACTATTAGAAGGTGTGGCCCCGTTGGAGTAGGTGTGTCTCTGTGGGTGTGGGCTTTAAGACTGTCATCCTAGCTGTCTACAAGCCAGTCTTCTCTTAACAGCCTTCAGATGAAGATGTAGAACTCAGCTCCTCCTGCACCACGCCTGCCTGGATGCTGCCATGTTCCTGCCTTGATGATAATGGACTGAACTGTTGTTCTAAAATTATATAAAATAAAACAGTCTTTTTACCCGCTCTAGGTCCGGCACCACAGTGCCCAAAGGTATCTGCTAGATACCTTGCCAGAAGCACACATCCCAACTCTGTGACGTCCCACACACTCTTCCCAAATTCAATTCTCCACATGAAAGAACACACAACACAATAACCTTTGATCCAATTGATAAGATATAATTGCCCACCTAAACATACAAAGCCCTATACACATCCACCCCTTAAGAATATTCATAACAACCAGTAAATACACAGAGTGCAATGATAATGTCAGTTTCTATGTTCTCTCCGCCGAGGTTTCTCCTGTCCCTCCTGTGTCTTCCTCCTTTCCATTCCAGTCTCCTCCCCTTCCCTCAAACTTTTCTCCCGCCCATCCATCCAATGACAGGCCTCATTCTATCTTGTACCTGCCTCACCTGTGACATCATCTCACACTGAACCTCTGAACCCGTAAGCCAGCTCCAGTGAAATGTTTGCCTTTATAAGAGTTGCCTTGGTCATGGTGTCTGCTCACAGCAGTGAAACCCTAAGATACCCCTCAAGGTAATTTCTCTTTGCAATAGATGGAAACTGCTACAGAAAAGCACAACCAGTCAAAATGTCCTAGTCCAAGTTGATACAATATAAAACATATATCCTGTCTCTAAGGCTCAGGCATCTTTGTAGAAGGAGGGATGAAAAGATTGGAAAAGCAAGAGGAACAAGGATTTTGCTGCAAGATTATGTTCCTAGAAAGGTCAGAAGCTGCACCCGTGAAGTCTCATGCTGATTTTTAACACACAAATTAAATGTGACATTCAGTTTTACTCTGAATACTTTTTGACTGGCCTGGTCTTCTCCCCTTTGTGTCACTTTGGCACTTGGCCAGCATGGGATGTCAACTTGGGGCAATATTAAAGGATCCCACATGCATAGTGTCTGCAATGCAGAGCTCTCTGCTGGGTCTTTTCTTCTTCCCTAGCTCGGTGCAGACCACCATCCAGCAGGGCTTGAGGATCCAGAACCTGCTTCATACAGGTGGGACGCCTCCACCCACTGCCAGCCCCAAACATTATATCTCACTGTCAATGACCTCATGATTTCTTTGTCCTTGGGTTCTGGTTAGTCATGTTGTTTTAGTACAGTGACTACCTTGCCCTCTCTGTAATCTGATCTGGAACATTCTGACCTAGGACTCCCTGGTTGCTCCAATCTTCTGTATGTAGCTTGAGGATCTACTTCAGAGATCTCTGAGATTCTGAGATATTCTGCTATCCATACGCATTCCATTTACTAGAGATACTTCAGAGGCTGTTGGGATCATTCTGAGCTACTTACCACACTGCTTCCCTAGTGAGGAAGTCTACATAGATCTGGCCATCAGCTAGCCCCAGGGTAGGACTCACATCCAGTGCCTTCATACTGGATTCTCTGCAGACTGTGTGAGTCCTTCTACAGCTGAGCTGCACTGTCCTATCTCACAGCCTGGCTCTCTGTACACAGAAAAATATCTCAGTTAGGAATGATGTCTTTACTCAGGGATGGAGCAACCATAAAATTTCTGATTGACACAAATCAGAAAGTAATAACTGAAAAAAAAAGATTTTGAAGCAAAATAAATCAGGATGGTTGGAAGTGCAGGGATGCTGAGCCTAGAGAGATGGGGTGAAATAGAATAAGACAAAAATCTAAATTCTCCATGTGGGCTGAGAGAATCGATTATTTTCACAGGTAGAGGTACTTAAGGGACGGGGTAGAAATTAGAGATTAAAGACAATGGAGGAGGAGAGGGGAGTGAGGTACTGAGCAGAGGGTGAGACTGGATGGAGCTCCAGGTTGTGTGAGCATTGAGGAAATTTCAACCCAAGTACTCAGTGTCTGAGCCAATGAATGCATGAGATCAGTACTGCAAGTTCTGGAATGACTACAGCTGGACTGTGTACTGATGTTACAAGGGAACCGTGATTCCTTAAAGAACATATGGACACAGGGTCAGGACAAAGACGTTTCCTTTTCTCCACAGCATTCTGGCCACCCTGCTCCCATCAAGCCATGACAGGGAAGCTCACTTGTGTCCAGAAGCTCCATGGCACAGTCCCTACTCTCACCTTGCCTGAATTGAAGATACACTGATGTTCTCCCTGGGCTGGGCTGCCTCTGTGGGAAGGTGAGGTGCTTGCTCTTGGAAGCATTCTCTGTTCAGGCTGAAATGGCAGCTGCTGGCTGACTACATCAGGGGCATCCAAACTTTTGATGTTGTGTGTTGGGCCATATTTATAGCTTGCATGAGATGCATGCGGTCTGAAGGTCCCAGGTAGGACACACCTGTAGCACACACTATGCAACGGTCATGGATTTTATAACAATTCTCTGAGTATTCAAAGTCAAGTCTCCACTTTACTCATCTCATAACCCCACAGCCTCTTACCATAATAACTTTCCAGTAAACATCTACTACATGCAACTCAAATCCAGCAGCCTGGGCAAAGACTAGCATCCCTTTTCTGTGCCAATAGCAACTGAATGATCACTCAGTCCAATTATTAGTCAACAGATAAAGGTCACTGGCTAATCAATGAGAGCAGAGGCTGATCATGAATGGGGACCTGAGGGAAGATAGAGTTCATGGGTCACTGACCCTGTTCCAGATGGTCTAAGGAAATGGGTATATTACTGTCAGAGAGTTTGGCCAAGCCTCAAAATGTCGACAAGAAGCCCAACGTACTTGCCAAAGCCCTCTGCTAAATTATATTCCTCTCATGATTCCTGTCTACACAGCATAATTGTATATTCAAAGCAAATGCATTATTTAAACAATAATATACTCTCTATTAGTTCACTGCGTTGGGTTAATGGTTGGCTGAAGCAATTATAGGGCCCTGGGGAGAGATTCATAGAAGAGGAACCAAGACACTGAGTGGAGAATAGGTGCTGCTTCTTTATTGCAGTAATTAACGATTTTTATATAGTATACTAAAGGATTGTGGAGATGTTAAGGATGGCGTAATGACCAACAATTTTCTTTTATGCTAACACAGGAAAATAACAAGATGGGGCAGCATGGTGCAGCCCAGACACCTGACATGCCTCTCATTCTTGTCTCGTTCTCTTCAAGATGCTGCCAAGCGGGCCTGCAACTGTTAACAACCTGCTCTGTTACAGGCAGGTCTGGACACAAGCTGCCGCTGTGGGCACATGAGAGATCAAGGTGGCACGGGGTTCACAAAGAACTCTGGAGCAGCTGGCTGGTGAGCCCGAGAGACAGTGAGACTGGGCAGTTCAGAGTCCTGGCAGAGTGGGGTTACCCCACCCATCATCAGTTGTGAATTTGGAAAAGGACTCTGTGCTGAGCACATATCTATGTAGAGATTGCTAGTTCTTCTGCTGGTGTTCTCTGAGGGCCACAGGCATTGATGATGAATATATGTGAAGTAAGACCAAATAAATGCTGGCTTTTGGTGTCTGCATAGACAAGAAGCAGCCTAGCAAATACTGGATTGTTTGTTTGGAAAAACACACACTTCGGGTCTCCCAGATGACTACCCCACCTTGTTTCCCTAGCTGAGGTTTCCTGCTGAGTCTTGTGCAAACATCATTAAAACGATACTTCTCCACCTTCTACTTTACAGTCTAAAAGAGAGAACACTGAAGCAAATGTACACATCAAGACACAGCACAATGCGTGCAATTATGCAAAACTTAAACATAATTAGAGGGATTCTTGGAGTGCCTATCAGACTGCTAGTGTTGCTGGTTTGGATGTTTCAGTATTTGCTCAAGGATGATATGGTGGTTTCTGAGTACTGATGGCTAGTGAAGGAAGATGTGTCTACTTTGGGTAAGAGAAGCGTGAGCTACAAAAGGCAGAGGATATTGCTGTTCTGGACGTGAGGCGGTGAGTGCTCACTGTCGGATACACACAGGGGTACAGAGTGGGGCTCTGCTTCAGACCTGTGCTTGGTGTGGCTTCAGTGTGTAGGGATCGTTTTGGGGTCTGCTTCTCAAAAGCAGACACCAACAGAATGGAGCTGTTGAAGCAGGACTTGAGTAATGTTCACGGAGAAGAGTCTCACTTTCCTTTCCTCACCCTTTCCTGCCGTCATTTATCTGTTTCTTCTCTTCATTTCTCCCTTCCTCCCATTTCCTTCCTCATTTGTCCCTTCCCCCACCTCTCTGTCCTTCTCTCCCACCTCCCTTCCTTCTCTCTTTGTCTCCATCCCTCCATCCTCCCTTCTCTTTCCATTCCTTCCTCCTCCTCCCATTCTCTCTCATCCCTCCCCCTCTTCCTCCTTCCCTTTTCTCAGACCCCACTCCCACATGACAAGTAAATAATACTCCTCGTGTATTTCAGATGTTGTGCTTTGTAGATCAGTTCTAACTGGGCTCAGTGCGTGTGCCTGTGTGCATGTGGTGTGTGTGTGTGTGTGTGTGTGTGTGTGTGTGTGTGTGTGTGTTATGTGTTCAACTGTGAGTGTTTACGTGCAGGATGTGTATGTGTGCAGTGTAGTATGTGTGTCTGTGTGCTATATGTATATGTCTCTGTATGTGTGTGTGAAGGTCTAAGGTTTTCTATATATAAGATTATAACATCATCAGATAGACAATTTCACATTTTCTTCCCACACTTGGAATTATTTATTTATTTTTTTCCCTGTGTAATCTGTGATCTGGCTATGTAATGTGTGATCTGGCTATGCATCCAGTACCATGGCAAATAAAGACTGTGAGGAGAGACATGTTTGTCTTATTCCTAACTTCCAGGCAACTTCAGCCAAGGAACTGTCCTGCATTTTACCACCTTGGTCGTCTTCCTTCTTGATAAACTTTAGGTGACTTTTATTATGAAACAATGCTGAATTCTGTCAAACGTTCCTCCCAAATCAGTGAAAATGGTTCTGAGGTTCCATCCTTCATCATGTGATTGTGTTGTATGACATTTATCAGTCAGCATCTAACTATTGGCTTTCACAGGGTCGGTCCCACATGATCTTGGTAACTGCTTCTTCTCACCTGTTGTCTCACTAGTTTTCCTTGTAAGATTTGTGTTCCTGTGTTCACTGGGGATATTGAGCTGTAATTTTTTTCTCCTTCAGTTTCCTTATTCTGCCTGGTAGAGGAGGATGTTGGCTGAACTAAAAATGTGTTCCAAAATGTTCTGGAAGGGGTTGAGAAGAATTGACAGTATTTCTTCTTCATGTGCACGAACGACAATGTCCACCCATCAAAGCATCAGTGTTTGCTTTCTCACATAACTTTTTCATAAGTATTATTTGCATACTTATCTTTTTCATTCACGACTATAACTTAGTTTGTTGCATATAGTTTTACACTACCTCTAACATGTGCAATTTGTTGGAATATTTTGGATATGACTCCTCCGTTTCCCATTGTCTTACATGGTGTTCTCTCAAGCAGATCCAGGCAGAGATCTTCCCAAAAGGTCTCCGTTGGCCACCTTGATGCTCAGGGTGGGTCTGAAGAATGATTTCAGCAACTTGACCCCCAATGTGAAGGTTTAAAAGATGTTTTCATCTTATAGACTGTGTTAATTAGTTTTGACTGTTAAAATACCAGGACTCAGAATCAATCACCTAGGAGGCAGGCCTCCAGGTATACCTGAGAGGGATTATCTTGATCAAAGTAATCAAAATGGTTAGAGCTACCCTAGAAGCCAGCAGCACTAGTCCCTGGTCTTGGTGCTCTGGACTGAATAAAAATGAGGAAGTGGGCTAGACATAAACATTCACCTCCCTCTGCTTACTGACATCAGACACAATGTGGAAGAGTTTGGTACTTTGGTCTGGAAAAGCCTTAACAAGCTGGAAGGAGACCTTAATGAGAATTCTGAAGGCAACTTGGAAGACAAGAGTGTTGACTGACAGTGAGTGGAGACCTGTGTGGAGAGATTTCAGGAGGGAACAAAGTGACTATTGGGAACTGAGTTTGGACCACCAGTTTGAACCATTTTGGCAAAGGTTCTGGTGTTGTTCTCTTCATTTCCTAAGATCTTGAGTTGAGTTTAAAGACAACAGACAGACTTTGTTTGATGATTTTGAGACAAGAGACTATTCAGACTGCAGCATGGCTGCCTTTTCCTGGGCATCTGGCTGTTCAATGAGAAAAGAGAAGATAACTTGGGCAGAGAGATATAAAAATGTACTTTTTGTCCTATAGGAGAACTTGAACAAATAAGTCATATTGTAGCTAATACTTTGATAAAAGTGAAGTGTACTTGTTCTATCAAACCATTCTTTTTACTTACTAAGCCAATAGGAAATATTTCCAAAGACAAGAGCCCATTCATTAATGGATCCAGCTGGTGAATGGAGCCCATTCATTAATGTGAACTTATTTGAAAAGGAGAGTCTGGACAGAGGATGAGATCTTCCTTGGTAACCACGATCTAGAATAGTGTTTCCACAAAGTCATCACACAGGAGCTAGTTGAACTGTGCTCCCAGGGGACCAAGCTCCATCCAGAGCTTGCAAAAGAATTTGCAACATTGTCCTATAGTACTGGTTTTGTAGTAATAAAAAACATCTAGGAATAATGGAGTCTTTCACCATGCTTCTAGAAAGCCACTGAGGTTAGGCAATAGTATTACAGTTAAAGATCCAGAATAGAGGACCTAGGGTGCTAATGTGTGAGTCTGTGAAAGTGAAGCAATAGAGATCATAGGAGGATGGGAATGCTGGACCACGTCTAGCTGTAAGGAAAGCCGTAAGGATGTAGTGAAGTAAGTTCAAGAGAGACTTTCTGTGCTCTAAATAGTAGACTTACAGGAGTGAGATTACTCAAGGTTATTGGAGACCAGAACATTCCATTCTAGCTCCAGATGCAGGACGTGGATCTTTAGGATGTAGTGTTTGGGCTTTAATCCTGGTGTTCTGATCACTCTTTGTGTTCCCACCCTTCTTACTTAGAATAGGACTCCTTATTCTAAGTTATTATGGATGGAAGTGTACAACTTTCCTTTTACTGTGTAGGTAGCTGCAATTGTGAGATTGCCTGGCGTATCAGATGAGACAGCCTTTCATTTTTTTTAAAACAGCACAGGGATTATAATGAACGCCACAGTGTGGTATGGCTCTGGAGACCATCAGGGTGACTGAACATGAAGGATCCAAGATCACACATATAGGCAGATGCTGAGTGACATAAGATTATTTATAATAGCTAGAAGCTGGAAAGAACCCAGATGTCCTTCAATGGAGGAATGGATATAGAAAATGTGGTACATTTACACAATGGAGTACTACTCAGCTATTAAAAACAATTTCACGAAATTCTTAGGAAAATGGATGGAACTAGAAAATATACTGAGTTAGGTAACTCAGTCATAAAAGAACATACATGGTATGCATCCACGGATAAGTGGCTATTAACCCAGAAACTCAGAATACCCAAGATACAATTTACAGACCATATGAATCTCAAAAAGGAAGACCAAGGTGTGGATGCTTTAGTCAGTTTTAGAAGGGGGAACAAAATACTCACAGGAAGTAGAGGGTGGCAGGAACTTGGGAGGAAAAAAAGGGGATGGGAAAAAGTGGGGCAGGATCAGGTATGGGACGAGACGGGGATGATATACAGAGGGTCAGGAATTTGAACAGAAGTTTGTAGCAATGGGGGATGGGGAACTTGAAGTAGCCACCAGCAAGTCCCAGAGGCCAGGAAAGCAAGAGGCTCCCAGGACCCAATGGTGATGGCATTAGTTGAAATACCCAACAAAGGGGAGAGAGAACATACAGAGACCATGTGGAGAGGTTAGGCAAGGTTAATGTTTTCTTGGCTAATACTTCATAAACTAAACGTGTTGTTTTGCTTACTGTGCAAAGTAGAGGCGCATTTAAGATCTGTGTTCTCAAATATGACTCATACCATGTTGCGAGAAAAACAAAATGAACACATGAGAATCTTACTGAGGTGTGGCAGCTTTTACCTGTAAATCCAGTGATCTGGGAGGCTGATGGAGAAGGATTGCTGTAAGTTCAAGTAAAGCTCCAGTGAGATACTGTTTCAAGAAAACAGGGCTGGAGTTGGACAAGAGAATAGGTAAGGGAAGAATGTCAGAGTCTTCACAAAGCAAAAGGAAGTTGGTGGAAAAGATAATCCAACCACTTCCACTGTTCCTCTGAAGAGAAACAGAAAAACATTATAGTTAAAGAAGTATTTGTTTTTGTTCTTGCTTTGTACTATGTCACTTGTTTTGGTTTGCTATTGTTTTGGAAGATAGACTCACCATCTATCGTTCTAATGTACTCACATCTGTAACACTCCATGTTTTCTCGAGTTGCCTATACAATTTCCTGAGATCTGTAACACTCCCTGTTCTCATGGGTTACCCATAGGCTTTACTCAGCTCTGTAATACACTGTGTTCCCATGGGTTAGGCAACCCATGCCTGTAGACCTGAGCAGAGTCAGGAGCTGGACAGCTGCATTTATACTCTTCGCTGGTTCACATGTAGCCCAGTGTTTCTCTCTGCTCAGATCCAGGGGACCATGCAGAGCCTGTAGCTGTGTAATGTCTGAGGAGGAGGAGAGAAGAAAGAGAGGAGGAAGAGGAGGAGGAGAGAGGGAGAAGAGGAGAAGGAAGAGGAGGAGGAGAAAGAGAGGAGGAGGAGGAGGAGAGGAGAGAATAGGAGGGAGGAGGAAGAGGATGATGAGGATGAGGAGGAGGATGAGGATGAGGAGGAGGAGGAGGAGGAAGAGGAGGAGGAGGATTTAATGCCTGTTGGAATGTCTCCAAGCCTGAGGAAAACAGGCCATCATACTGCTGTTTTCATCAAGCTAAATTCATGCAGAGACTCCGTGACTCAATGTGCCCCCCACACCCACTGCTTGGGAGAACAGGTATGCCCATGCACACCTCAGATCTTTACAGTGTCCCAGGAGAATCAAAATAAAGATAGTTGCTGTTGCTTCCCAGATACTAGTAACATGGGGGACTGCACAGAACCACAGTTTCAAGCTCTGGGTCCACATTAGAATGCCAAGGATGTCTGAGCAGTGCCCCTTCCTTACCTCTACCACACTGGCTCTACAAGAGTGCTAACCAAGGGCTGGACACCTTGGCAGGTTCCTGGTGTGTCACTATGAAGCAAGGGCTGTGAAGAGGGCCATATCCAAAGGACTAAGTCACCAATAACAGGGTTCTACTTTATCATCCTACCTACTGGAGTCTGCAAAACCCATTCCTATGGTACATATCACTGTGAGCCCATAGGTAGTGAGCTTAAATGGGAAGGTGGCTACAAACATGTTTGAAAGAGAAGAGAAACCGTATTATGGAGACAAAGGCTGTGTTCAATGTGGTAGGGAATAGCTTTCTATGTATCTGTGGTTGGCACTAGAAATAATGGCAGGCTGGCTTGTGCTATACCTGATTAAGTTGTTTTATAGCAAAACTCAGATAAGCTTCTGGAAGAAATTAATCTAAAGGAAAACAATGTTTCAAAACCAACACAAGTAAATTATTATGGTGCATTTTTTAAAGAAAAATTGATACTAAATAATACAATGTAAGTCACTGAAAATTCTGGTTTCATTTACATATACTGGTCACATCCGAAACAAACAACAAACAAACAAACAAAAACAGGTGGGTAAAATAAGCAGTGTTTTACCAAAGCAAAGATTTCCATGTGCACCTCGTACCACGGTCCAGTAGAGAAAACTCAACAGTATTAACAGGAATGATACATTAGCCTGGGTTCATAGGCTCAGTGCTGATGAAGGTGGTCTTCAGGGGGTCGGGGGCTGACCTCCTCTTCAAACTCAACCCTATCTCTATCTTCAGAATCAGGACTCTAATATTAACATGGTTGTTGGGGTCCAACTATGCATCTAAGTTCCTCTGTGTGTTTTCTCCAAAACACTTTAGGCCATTTTTTCATCTTTATGTTAAAACAGAGGTGAATACACACAAATCCTCATTCTTCGCAACTCTCCTGTGCCTTATACATTAGCGACGTTATTGAATACCTTGTTTTATTTATCCTCAAGTGGTTCATAGATATGAAAGGAGTCCAAGCTTCTTCTAGTGTCATAAAGAGTGGCAGGTAGAAGTGAGTGGAAACCTTGGATTCTAATGTGCTGCAGCATATGCTATTTGAAAAGTGTCTGTGCTCACAGGTGTTCAGGCAAAAGTTGTCACAGGCACACAGAAGGGCACAGGCAGACAGCACAAAGAAGTCCTTTATGCTGGCTTGTGGGATGCCTACTGACTGTGTGGATGATCAGGGTGGAAATGTATTTACCCTTTACTGTCTGGGCTTTGGGCCAAGCACAAACATGTCCACATACATTGACAGACTTTTATTGAGAGTTCTTCTTTCTGAGTTCCTTCTTTCTGAGTGACTAATAGTTCAGTAATGTCCCATAATTCAGTGTTTAACTGATACAAACCCTTAGTCTTAGTTCACTTTCCCCTCCACTTCCAGATGCAGGGGTAATCTCAAACTCACCCTTTCCTGGTGAGCCTTATGATGCTGAATATTTTTTTAATTTATTCATTTACTTTATGCATGTGAATACACTGTCAATGTCTTCAGACACAGCAGAAGAGGTCCCCAGATCCCATTACAGATGGTTGTGAGCCACCATGTGGCTGCTGGGAATTGAACTCAGGACCTCTGGAAGAGCAGCCAGTGCTCTTAACCACTGAGCCATCTCTCTAGCTCCCATGAATCTGGATATTTTCTATATAGTACTCTGCCTTGCTGCCACACGGGTTTCTAATGATTTCTCCCAGGCAAGCCAATACCTTGAAACGTCAAGCTTAACATTTCCTGCATTTTGTTGATCATGGAAGTTAGTTGCTTTCTATTATTCTGTGAGTGGGGCCAAGATTGCTTGGCATTTGCAGGGTCCTTCCATCTAGATCTAATGTTAGTCTGTTTGTGTGTGTGCGTGCATGTGTTTGTGTGTGTGTGTTCTCATGTGCACCTGTGTGTTTGTGTGTGAATGTGTGTTTATATGTGTGTGCATGCATGTGTGCCTATGCATGAGCATGCACACATATGTGTGTGTGTATGTGTGTATATACGATTTTGTATGTACATGCACATGCAATATGTATTTGTAAGCTCCTATGTGTGAATGCATATCTGTGTGGAGGCCATATGTCAATGTCAAGTTCTTCTTCAATTGTTCTTTGCCTTTCATTTTGAAGCCCGGTCTTACTGACCCTGGAGTTCATTGAGTCAGCAGACTGGCTTGGCTGGCTACCAAGCCAAAGGGGTCTGTCTTTGTCAGCTTCCCCAGTTGTGGGGCTCTGGGAAAGTGCCTTTATCCTCAGCTTTTATGTGAGTTCTGGGGATCTGAACCTACGTCTACAGGCTTGAGTGGCGGAAAGTTTACCATCTGTATCACCTCTCCATTTCCAACCTGTCCTTACAGTTCGTGCCTGTCCTTCCTTCCATTTGAGCAACTTTGCAATTCACAATAGCCTCAGAGATGCTTTTATAACCATGCAGTGAATCCTCTCCATCAGCAGTGATGTGCCTAGCTCTACAGGTCCCTGAGGACACTGCCAGAAACACCAGGACCCCAGTAAATGTAATCTTTTCCTCCCAGCATAACATAGAAGGCAACGGTAAAGGGGTAGGTGGCAACAGTACGATTCCAGAGTGCCACGGTGGCCATGGCGCTTGACACACACCTGCTCCTGAGGAATGAAGGGAGCATGAGCTTACAGCAGCCTTGCTCCCCTGCCGTCTGGACAGCTGCTGGGCTGCTTCTGCCTCCTTCACTGGTGTCAGACAACAGGCGTGCAGACCAGCCTTCGCCTTTGCTCATGACCTTGAGGCTCCAACTGGCACATGTTGCAAGAGAGTGGGGTTTTCGAAACGGGTTGCAACGTCTTGTTTGTGCACACAAACGTGAGCCTATGCACTTGAATACTGCACACAGGCATACGTGAGCAAGGGTATTCATGGCGTTGCCCACTCCTTTGATGTTCCCGCCAACTCTTAGACCATCAGCAGCACACAGAATTCAGTTCCCATCCTGATGGGTGTGTGTGTGAGGGGCAGGGTGGGGGCTGCTAGGCAATGGAGTGTTAATGAGCTGCAGGCTCAAAATGACATTAGGGGCCCTGAGGACAGTGGTTCGGCACCGCTCAGGTGCTCAGAACAGCTCGCTTCCTCTGTGCTGGGCCAGGGCTGTGCCTGGCAGATTTTCTTTCACTCATTTTTCCCCCAAAGTGGAATTAAAAGTTGGCACTTAATGATAATGAATTGAATTGTCCTCGTCTAAAGTGGACCGAGTGACAGGATGCTGGAAACCAAGAGATCCCCGACCTGCAGAAGAAAACAAAAGTAATTGGATTACACAAAGAAAATAAGATAAACATTCACTGAAATTACACTGACAGGCTGTGATTTACGAGCTGGCGGAGAAGTGAACAGCGGGCAGCGCTTGGTGCCACGGGGCCCGCTGCCAGGTGTGGCTGCTGGCTTTCCTTCCTGAGGGACTTCCACTCGCTTTCAGATGAAGGTACAGTATGGTACCTTGCTTTTCCAGAGAGCCCTTCTTCTGCAGGTTTCCTTTCTTTTCTTTCTTTTTCTTTCCTTTCCTTTTCCTCTCCTTCCTTCCTTCTCCCCTTTTTCCTTCTTATCAAAGTTTGCACCCTCGTTGGTTGAATTAGGATTTCTGCGGTGTGAACTTATTTTCCAGCTTCTCCTCAGTTTCTGGTCAGTTCCAGGTAAGCTGGTAGTACATGGAGCACTCCTGTTTGGTGCCCCATTGTCTCTTCATTGGCCCCCTGTGTTGTTCTTGGGTGCCTGGGCTTTATTTACTATGATCACACCAAACTGAAGCACCTGGTACTCACTTAAGGTAATGTATAAGAAAGGTCCCTGTTAGCCCTGTGAGCTTGGTGAGTCCCTCATTTTCTTGGTAGGCAGACTGCTAGTAGGAGTATCCCTTTATGCTTGCTGTTCTCCAGTTTTATAGAAGAATCTCACAGTTATAAATAACATCCACTGCTTTGGAATGTTCACAGACATGTGTCTCCTCAGACTGCCAGAAGTTCTCAAGGGTCTTACTTTATTCCATTAGAATGGGAGCTGACCCAGCTATCTCTCATGTGGCTGACGATGAGGATGGTCTATCTCTCAAGACAGAACAAGTAGAGGCTCTGCTGTGGTCACAGCACAGGCGAGAAGCAGGAATACTTGGGGATAGTCGTGGGGCCACCTTACGCCTACAGACATTCCTTGGGTAAGCTTACATTGGTCCCAAATTGCATCTCTAAACCTCCCTCACCCTGAGGGTCAACACTGTTACCCACACTGCTTTGTCTCCTGCTGGGAATTCTTTACCTTTTCCTCTCTATGTCCCATATCCCTGCTCTTCCCTCTGCTCTCCCTGCCCATTGATGCTGTCACAGACCAGGGCAGCAGGTGCCTGATGACTCCTTCCTCTAGACGTCACCCCTCAGGCACCCAAAAGTGACATGAAGGCTGTCCCTCCTTTCCAACTTACAGCACTTTGCTGAGCTCTGAGCCCTAGTGTCATGGTGGCTCTCGAAGCTGGTCTAGTCTCGTGCCCGTCAGACCTGAGCTATTTCCTGAAAGCGGCACGGCACTCTGCTTCCTGCTACCGTTGTCAACACATCAGGTGACGACTGCTCCGGCACCGCACTCTCTCACACCCTGCAGCTCCTGCTGTCTGTCCATCTGTCACACCCTTGTTATATCCGGTTGTAATTATTGGCTTACAAACCGCCACTTCTTTGTGGTCAAGCTAGTGCTTATTGCAGAGTTTTGTGGACACTGTGGCCAGCCCAGGGTCCCTTATGTATGAGTGCTGTAAAACTCGACTAGATAAATCTGGACTGAGGGGATCTGTGTCAGATTGGGGCTGTCTTTCACATCTTGAATCTTAAAATCTATCACTTGGTTTTAAGCACGATGCTGGCTGAAGGAGATAAAGAATGACATCATGAATGAATGATGAGCAAAGATAAATCCCAACAGGAAGCTTCTGAGGTCTGTCCCACTTCCTGAACACTCTGTGGTGCTGGGTCAGGAGCATGGCCCTCCACATGCCAGACCAGGCCTGTTCCAAGACTGCCACCTATTCCTGGTAAAGAAATGGAGCCTTCCAGTACACAATTAAGCCACGTTTTCTGCCCAGAGACCCAAGAATCACAGGCCTTTTCTGAGTTTGAGTTCCCTCTTCCTTTCTGCCGTGGTTTCTTACTAAGATCTTGCCCTTGAATGTGTACAACATTCTGGTTCTACCTCATGTAGGACCCTTCTCAGTGTTTCCCCAAAATGAGAAAGCTGTGTTCAAACAGTGCTGACAACCAGAACCATCCATCTAGAGATCTGGTTCCCATAGGCAGGGTAGCTGCCTCTCAGTGCTATGGTTCACCCACTGGACTAACATTACAGCTTTCAATCTCTGCAGAGACAAGCAGTGTGAGTTGGAGACCCTGCTGTGGCTTTAGAGTAGTTTCTATATTTTCTTCCTGCTTTGATTCACATTATAAACTTTGTCCTACAAGTTATTTTCTGTGGCTTGCACATTAGGCCTAGAGAGGAGACGCCTGTGTCTGACTCTTCTGCATTTCAAGCTACAGGCTCCAGTTTCCAAACTTGCTAGTGGATCCAAAGGTGTCACCAGCACTCCCAAGGATGACACCAGTTCAAAAATTTCATGGGAACATCTCAAAGGTATTACCATTTTGGTTACTAGGTAGTAGCACATACTGTTCAGAATTCAGCAGCATGGACCATTCATCAAGCTGATTCACCATGTGCAGCATCTACAGATGTCCCAGAGATCAGATAGTGAGATCAGAGAAGGCTTGAAATCCCGCACTCTGAAACTTCAGATCCAGCTCCTATTTGAACTTGGATTCAATGTAGATCTATCTATAGATAGCTATGGTGCTACCCAGTCCCAGCCCCCAGGGGCATTTCCTTTGGAGTTGCTGTATATATTCTCTCTGTCTGTCTCTGTCTCTGTCTCTGTCTCTGTCTCTGTCTCTGTCTCTCTCTCTCTCTCTCTCTCTCTCTCTCTCTCTCTGTGTGTGTGTGTGTGTGTGTGTGTGTGTATGTGTGTTCATTCCCATGGTGGACTGAGAAGCTAGGTTGATACATATGGAGCATGCTATAGTACCAAAGTCCTGCCTAGCTCATTAATGTCAACCTCACATTTAAGTCCTTTTGCAAAGGTGCACAGTAAATGTATCTTGCTGCTTTCAGGAAAACCGGGGAAAATAAGCCCTAAATGATGGCTCTTACTAAAGTGTTTCTGGGCACAAGACCCTTCCAGATCAGAGCCTAGAGGACTTTCTCCATAGAGGCTATGGACTACGACCAGAAAAGTGCCAGCACAATAGCAAACCACGAAACCATGGGCACCGCTTTAATTCCGCTTGCTCTCTGAGCAGCTGATTTGATTTAGTTTTGGTGGTGGTGGTGGTAAGACCAGGACCTACCTCACACACAAGTGCTCTCTACTGAGCCCCAGTCTCAGCCAGGGAGAGATCTTAATACCCATTTTTGCTATGGTCTTAGATCTTGCTGTGCACAGCTGTGTGCCCATCACACCAAGGACTGCATTTCCCGAGACTTTTGCGGGGCTATTTCAAAGCCCACGAATCTTCCAGCATAAGAACTCCGAGCATAGGAACTTGGGCTGTCTGAGGCATATACAGGAAGATCATGCTGACTGCCTTAGCGAGTTAACTTTGTAGTAAATTATGTGCGGGACTGTAGCTCAGGCCCTAATGATCATACATCTAAGCGCCAGCTTACTTATGCATAATTTGCCTCCATTGTGCTCAGCCTTACTCGGAGACTCATGAATCAGCCACAGGCTTCATTTCTCATCGTCTTCCTGCTCTCCCAAGGTCAGCAGAATCGTGTGTTCACTCTAAGCTCCCAGGGACTGCCACCTGACCCTCAGGCAGCCAGCAGCCCTGCCTTCTGGATGAATAGTTGGACCACATCAAAAATCAGAGGTGAGCCTCATTCTCACTGGAAGAACAGTGACAGAATTCCCTGTGTGGAAGATTCCCATAACACAGGGCTTCTGTCTGTACAATCATGGCAGGTCCCAGAAAAGAAACTACACAGATGCACCCAGCAAGGAACAGCATCCGGAACCAGGGATGGATCCAGGCCTGGAGTGAGGGCCAGAGTCCAGAGGACAATTGGTCACATCACCAGAATCTTAGACTTCTTAGACTGTCATGTCACAGGGTTTCTGCCAGGAACCTGAAGTCTAAATTCTGTGAGAACCATAAAGAAGCTGTCACAAGACACCTCCATCCCCATTCACAGATGGGAACCCCCCCCCCCAGAATGTGTAATTAATACCACTTGGCTCTCCCATCCTCTGTGGAGAAGCCAGGACAGATCAGAAACTTCTAGAAAGTTCTGTCCGTGGAAAACAGCTCCTGGCTCCCTAAAGTTTTGGTACCAAATTAGTTCATCACTAGCAATGAATTTGGCTGTTAGGGAGTGACTGCTCCATTGATGTCCTTTCTCCATCCAACAAACCCATACCTCTGCTGCTGTTTGATAAATACCCACACACATTCTCCACCGGATATCCACTGTGCCTGCTGAGGGGAGCCCACTCTCTGCAGGGAGCACTGTACTCTGCAGCCCATTGTAGCCACTGTGAAGTGAGCCTTGCCTTAATCGGCTTGGATGTAGTGACAATGCATCAGAGACCGAGGGACTTCAAAAACAGGCATTTATCCTTATACCTGTGGAAGCTAATGTTCAGGGATAAGATGTGAGGAGGGTTACTTTCTGGAAAAAGGTAAACTTCCTGGTCTGTAGTTGGTCACCATGCCCTCATGTCAGCTTGCTATGGTACCCCCCTGTCCTATCAGATTTGCTTCATCCGTATGGCCTCATTAACCCTTGTTATCTCTTTAGTGGGCTTGCTGGGCAACGAGTAATTAAATGTTGCAGGGTATGTCATGGGGATTCCAGGTATAGGGAGCTGCTGGTCATGTCAAGGGAAGACCTAGAGAAGCCTTGCAGTTTTGTCTTATGACTTAGCAGAGATGATGGTTCAGGACTGCCTGGAGGTTTTTTTGGCAAATTCTCTGCTTGTTGTGCTATGGAGAGAGCTGTGTTTGCAGCTCACAATGACCCACTACATTCGGAACAACTGGTACAGTCATAGGTAAGCCTGAAGTGACCTCAGTGAGTCCCATACTCTGACAAGCCCAGCATTGGGGCCACTGGTTGCTTATGTGAACCTGAAGCAGACTCTGAACACCTGATAGTACCCTCCAAATACTTAGCTTTGACCTGTCCCCTCCTCTGAGCTGGAGTGGGCTCCCCTCTGAGCTGTTGGATAGCTCCATCCACTCCTGATCTACCCACTAACCTCCCCTGCTGATGGAGCTCAGCTTTTAGATGCATTTGAAGATGGACAGAAGATCAGATTCCTCTCTCAGAGGTAGGTGATCTTCTTTTCTCTGCTCTCTGTCCTCCGGACAAAAGCCCAGATACTCTAACTGTGCTAACAATTAGTAATGATCTATTTCAACCCAGAACCCAGTCAGATCAGCTCATCAACTCCTCATACCCAGTTAGGTAACCCAGGTGTCACATTCTGTCTTGACATCTTCCATCTATTGTATGAGCCATAGCTGGTCCCTTAAGTTCCCAGTACTTTATGTCTACACTTGGTAGGGACACTCCATGAATTTGACGACATTTTCTCCTTGCCCCATGAGCTATAGAGATGTCACCAGCATGCCACTCATCAGTCCTGTAATGAATCTCCCTGATCCTTGAGTATGGGTCCCCATGATGGCTAGCACTGCCAATTTGACAGAATCTAGAATCCCTTGTAAGATGGGACTCTGAGTGTGTCTGTGGAAGATTAGAAGGCCGGGGCACTGTGGGTAACACCATTTACTTGGATTGGGATCCAGAATTTCAAAACAAAACAACCAAACAGACTGAGCATACACTCTTTGCTCTGTTTTTCATTGCAGTTTCAATGTGGCCAGTTTCCTGAAGTCCCTGTTTCTGTGACTTTCCACCATGATAAACTGTTTCTTCTCAAACTGTGAGCCAAATAAACCCCTTTCACATAAGGAGGAGGAGGGTACTGGGTACTGGGTACTGGGTACTGGGTACTGGGTACCTCTTTCTTGACAACATGGTTTAACATACAAACATAGATTCCTCTCAGCCCAGGTATTCCCACAGACTTGCTATAGGCCTCTCCACACTCAGCTGGGCAAGGTGGGGACCTCTGTATCAATGATTCTCTGTATTTTGTAGACATCTCTCCCACCCCGAGCATCTCTCATGGTGAACACAAAGAAGGCACCCAGGGCTCTCCTACCTAGGTTGAATCTGTTTCAGGACCCAAAATGTAATTGGTTTTCCCCTTCCCCAAAGGGCGACTTGTTGAGTGACAACCAGAACGATAACCCACACCTTCCAAGTGTGAGTGAAGGGCCAGCATGAGCTTCCCCAGTACACAGTGGGCCTGTCTATTGCAGGCTCTCTATCTGAGAGACAACAGTAAGTCAACCTTGAATTTGTCACATTCCTCTGAGCAAAGCAAATAAGGAATTCTGGCGGCCATGGAGCAGCCTACTGGGGGGCCACCATCCTGGAGTACTCTCTTTACCTCTCAGTCTACCTGGGATCATCCTGTACCCCCAGCCTCACCTGGGGCCCTGGACTGAGGTACCTCATCATTATTCCCTGAACAGGACTGAATGGCAGCCCTTTATGCAGACTTTTAAGTGCACTGGTTGTAAGTGATAAAGATGATTTAGTGTGTGTGTGTGTGAGACCAGGTATAGGTTATTTGAAAGTGCATGTTATTTCACACAAGAGACTTGAGCATACTAGGGTCTCAGCACCTCTGGCATGTTGGAAGCATTTCCATGCTGATTCAGGGAACAGTTGTCTTCATGGAACTATATGATCTTCTTAATGGGAGGTCACTATTGGGTCCATGGTGACTTTTCACAAGCCAGATTACTACCTCCCTTGAGGTTCCCAAGAAGGCTCTGAGACAGGGTAGTTCTCAGGGCAATGCATGGTACACAGATCCGATTGGAATGGATGATTCACTGTGTGGAGCTGGCTTATGAGTCTTGGGTTTTGTTTGTTTGTTTTGTTGTTGTTTGTTATTTGTTATTTGCTTTCTCTGAAGCCCAGCTAGAACAAAGAAACCTACTTTAGAAGTCTGGTGAAAATTACCCAGTAATGGATGAAGCCCTCCCTCCTGTAATGAAGACACATGCTCAAGAAGCCGTGGTAAAGTCTCCTTCAGCTTCGTGTTGGACATGCTGATCTTGGCCCCCTTCAGGGTCCCTAACAGAGGCTGGTCTGCAGAGACCAGGCCGATGGAGACATCGACTGCTCTATGAGCAGGTGCTATGGGTTGAGGGCTGCAAGGACACTGTGGAGGGCATATCATCTTGCTCAGGAGGCAGGTGCCTCGGCTCCCACCTGAAGGTCACCTACTTTCCACCCTGCAGCTCCTCCAGGTGTTGCTGGGGCTGTAACATCTGGCCGAAGAGCACATGTGAATGTCAGCCATCCATTGTTCTGCAGGCTGCCGGTGGAGCCATGATGAGAGGACATTTGCTGGACGAAGGGCTGGAACAAAGAAGCAGGCTGCGCCAGTGCCTGGGCTGACATCAAGTTTGCTCATCAACATGATAGCGTGCTGCTCTCCAAGGACAGAATGTCTCCTCCTTGTCGTCCTGTCTCCTGTTTCCTTGTGTTCTTTCTACCTGAAGTGCTGTGATACCCTGGGCACCTTCCTTACAGCTCAGTCCAGGCTGTGGCTCTCATCCTGCAGTAAGCACCCAGAAAGCATAGCCAGGTCTGGGTGAAAGTGTTGCCAGTAGCATCTGCTTACTCTCAGTGGGTCGCACACTTACTACCATTATTCTCTGTTCTCCCTGACTGCTCAGCAGGACTCCAGCATCACATGTATGCCAACACTGCCTCTGCATGGGGCCAGTATGGCCACTCACACAGACAGGCGGCAGCCACAGCCTGTGGAAGGAGGCTGCAGAGCTTGGATGAGCCAAGGAGCTCCTCTGACAGTCTGTTGGTCTGTCTTCTTAGCAATTCAGAGATTGTCATCTATACCTCTGAATGGGATGTCTCCACTGTCGCATCTGTCTTGTCTGTCTTTCCTCTTCAAGCCTGTCTATGAAGCCATTTTCCTGATAAGGATGTGGCCATCCCAGTAATGGCAGCTAGAAGCATTCCCTCTAACACTGGCCTCTGCTTTGAGAATATTTTTATTTTTATTTTTTAATAAACTACCCGCTTGGTCTGTTCTATAAAGGACATTTGATCTGCCCATTATTGGTTCTTAGCTCTTGGCATATTGGATTTTCTGGGTTTCTCTTCTTGCCATCCTGAGGCCTTGGAACTCTCACGAGGACCTCTCGGGTGTAGAGGAACTGGACTTGGTCAGCCTGCAGCCCGGTAATGGAGAAACTGTGCTGCCCTCTTTAGAGATATAACCCGTGAGAGAAGAGTGGATGGGTCTTGCAAGACATCTGTACAAAGGGGGGGGAGGGAGAGAGAGAGAGAGAGAGAGAGAGAGAGAGAGAGAGAGAGAGAGAGAGAGAGAGAGAGAGAGCTCTGCTCAGAACAGATGCCTATACCCACTTAGGTCTGAGAGTTTCATGCCATGTGGTTCTAGACAAGAACTGACAGCCCAACCTTCACATCTCAACATCAGAGAGCGAGGTAGCTGTTGCTGCACAGAGAAGAACAGTGGCTGTAAATGGGGGCCACATCCCCAAATGTAGCCCCACCTTGACCTGTAAGCTGCACCCAAGTAGGTTACCATGTTACCCAGGTACCAAGGTAGCCATGGCTGCCTTGCCACAGTCCTGTAAATAGTTTAGTGACTTTCAAGTATCTCAGCAAGAAGAAGAAGAAGCTGGGGCTGTGACCAGTCCTGTAACCCCTGCCCTCCAAAAGGCAGGGGCAGAGGATTGTTGGTTCAAGGACTCCTTGGACAACTTAGTCTCTGTCCCAAAATAAAAAGTGAAGTAGGACTGAACTTTAGTTCCCTGGCAGAGCACTTGTCTAGCATGTATGAGGCTCTGGTTCCTCCTCCTGAACAAGAAGGGAGGAGAAAGAGAGCAAAAGTGCAAAAGAGAGAGCAGAGAGTGAGTAGGGTTGAAAGCTGGGTGAGGGAGGCAGGGAGAAAGCGCTAAGGTGGAAGGTCCATCAGCGCACACTCTAGGTGGTGACCACCCACGTCTTTGCATTCCTTCACCTCCCATGCCCTGTGCATTAATCTCCCCGATCCAACAAGCAATTCACTTCAGTCTTTGTATCTTCCAAAGGCCAAGAGAAACTCACAGCTCTCTTCTAGGTTTCAGGAACTTGGCACAAAGCAGTGACCAGTGTCTGCAATCTCTGCTTTGGGGCTTGTTCGTGCTGGTAATAGTTAAAGGAGGCCACTGTTAGATGACAGCGGTGTTGTCAGTATTTCTAAATACTGAGTGTTGGCACTTCACAGGTGGTAAGAAATTGCCTTTGGGACCCAGTATATCCACCTACGCATTGATACCTCTGGGTTTGGACTCATCTTCAGCAGCACAGGTGATGCACCTTGAACTTTAATACTGAAAACCATTCATTCAGTCACATGGTTCACTTAAAATTTACTGTGTGCCCACCCATTCTTCACCCACACCGCTCAAACCATGCTCTCCCAGAATTATGGCGTGAGTTTCAGGGAGCCTACCAGAGAATACCATTCAGACATAGTTTATAACCATTTCCAGATGGCTGGAACTACACTCAGGTATTCGAGAGTGTAGCTCTGAGCATCTAGAGCAAGGACTTTTAAAGGCAAAAACTGCATCCTGTTATCTTACCCAGATATTCCTATGGGGAGATTTTATGCAGCACGAGATATAACAGAAGCTAAGATGAGGTGTTAGGTGGAGGGTGAAGTTTTGCATAACCAAGCAGTTGTCAAGAAAAATTAGCTGTGGCATCTTAACCTCAAGATTCTAGAATAGATTTGGGTAATTTTCCATAGGGCTTTCCATCAAGGAGATCAAATTCCAGTTGAACCTATAATGTCCTCACTAAGAATACAAGATGAAAGAATCTTTGCCCTGTTACAGAGTGTACAGATGTTCTAGAACAAAGCCCTCCTTGGCCTCGAACTCCCAACAGGCCATTCATCACCACTTTCACAACTTTTCCTTTGAGGAGAAATCACTCTCATTGCTATTCCTTTCCTTAGACATCCATCTGCATTGCCCATTCAGTGAAGCAAAGGCAGGGCATGGTACACCATTGGGAAAGCACAGGTGGAGAAGGACCCTGCCAGGACCCAGGCTTACACATGCTTTGGGGCTCATGGTTCAGTAGAAACAGGAAGAGAAGGATCTGCAAATAATACAAACAGGTACTACTGTGAGTACTCTGTGCACTGGGGAAATGTGGGCCAAAGTAACACCCACATGACAGTGACAGCAATGAATCACTCCAGCATCAGAATCAATGTGAATACCAATGACCACAGCAGTTGTCATTGCTACAATTTGCTTAGGGTCAAAGCCTAGTGATGAGCTAAGGCTCAATGATCCATCCTCGATAGACCAATTAAGTATACAAATAGCAGTGAGAAGAAGAAGATTTATTCAATTTTGGCCAAGTTGGCAAGGAAAGTTCCAAGTCCTAATCTATCTTTAGGGTTCTGACATGAAGTTTTGGTTTAAATAGAAGGCAGGAGGTATGTGAACGCATCAGCCCTGGTTGAGGCGCAGTACTTACTGCCCAGCGTCATTGTCTTAGCTCTAGTCTGCCCTGCAAAGTGGTCTGAAAGCTCCCAGACCATGTGAGATAGCTTCCTGGGAGACAATTTCTTCTTCTGCCTGGCATCAGAGCTCCATTCTTTTCTTCCCCTAACACGACGCACCTGGGGGAAATTCCAATCTCTTTGGGTCAGTTGTTTCAATTATACGAAAATACAAATACTTCTCTTTTGTAATGACTTTGTTCCTTTCAGTCCAATTACAATATCTACATTAAAATTACGGAGATAGGACGGCCTTGGCTGTGATGAGAGCCAGTGACCAGAACATGGAAAACTAGGTGTCTCCCTTACTTTCTTTGGTCCACTCCCATTTTCACTGCAACATCATGGAAGAGAAGATGGGCCAAGCCCTGCCTGAGCCTGTCAGGCTCTGTTTTAAGTGAACTCCTGGATTGGGCAGACTCTCTCCTGATTGTTTCTTGGGCACACACACACACACACACACACACACACACACACACACACACGGTGCTTTTTCTGTTGTGTCGAACACTGACAAACACAACTCACAACTTAGGGAGAAAGGTTTATTCTGTCCACGGTTTGGTGATGCATCCTGTCGTGGTAGGGCAGACAAGGCAACAAAAGCAGAACAGGAAACAGAGGGTCATCTGCCACGGTCAAGCAGAGAACAGTGGATGTATGCTTTCCTTTGCTCAGCTCCACTTTACAGTTCAGGATCTCCTGGTCAGAGAATGGTTCTGCCCACAATTAAGAAGGTTTTTCTGTATCACACAAGCATCCCCATAAGCCCATCACATCCTGTTGAGTTGACCATCAACTCAATCACACCATCTAAGCCTCTAGAAACTCCTCCACCGAGCATCATCTCAGGGAGCCTACTCAGTTTGCCACTTGGGTGTTTCTACTCAGTCCCAAGACCTATGACCTCACTCAGAAATAAATACTTGATTCACTCACCGTATCTTTCTGTGCTCATTATTGTCCACATACACAGGACAAGAACCTGGTTAAGAACCTGTGACATCATGTGGCCCATATATATACAGCCACCAAACTAGAAGTGCAGGCTGACAGGAACCAGAAGTAGATCTCTCCCGAGAGACACAGCCGGAATATAGCAAATACATAGGCGAATGCCAGCAACAAACTACTGAACTGAGAACGGGACCCCTGTTGAAGGAGTCAGGACTGAAAGAGCTTGAAGGGGCTGGAGACCCCATAGGAACAACAATGCCAACCAACCAGAGCTTCCAGGGACTAAGTCGCTACCCAAAGACTATACATGGACTGACCCTGGGCTCCAACTGCATAGGTAGCAATGAATAGCCTAGTAAGAGCAGCAGTGGAAGGGGAAGCCCTTGGTCCTGCCAAGATTGGATCCCCAGTGAACGTGATTGTTGAGGGGAGGGTGGTAATGGGGGGAGGATGGGAAGGGGAACACCCATATAGAAGGGGAGGGGGAGGGGCTAGGGGGATGTTAGCCCGGAAACCGGGAAGGGGAATAACAATCGAAATGTAAATAAGAAATACTCAAGTTAATAAAGATGGAGAAAAAAAAAAGAACAACCTTAATAATAAAAAAAAGAACCTATGACATTTCTGCAACAGACACTGGCAGCAACTGGAACAATAGCCACAACCAGAGAACCAGGTGAAAGACCTACAGTGACAGTAACATAGCAAAGACTATCCATAGCATAACAACCCAGAAAACATGCATGGAGAGGTAACAGCAAAGGGGAACAAGAGCAGCAGCAGCTGCAGCAGCAGCAGCAGCAAAAGCAAAAGCAATCGCAATAGCTTTTGCATGTTTCATGCTCTGCAGTTGATCTTGCTCTAAGTGTGGCTGCTGTGGTTGTTACATTGTGGCCAGTCTTCCTTGTGTTTCTGTTATTGTAGGTCTAGCACCTGGTGCTCTGGTTGTGGCTACTCTTAAGGATGTTATTGTTCCCGTGGCTGTGAGCATCTGCTGCAGAAATGACACAGACACTGTGGTTGCTGACAACCAAATTGGCGGCGGCAGCAACAACCACAGCAGTGATAGCAACCCTGACAGCATTGATGCCAAACAGCATCAGAACTGCAGGGGCAGTGGGGTAAAAGGACCTGTGTCCGTCATGGCAGTAGGGGCCACCTACTATACAACAAGAGCATATTTTGCAGCATGCACACACTCTAGCCAAGCTGTGGATGCCTTTGTACGAGATCTTTAATTGACATACTGAAGGTACCTGGAGGGGGAGATAAGTGTACAGTGTCAGGAGAGCCATGCCCCTCTCCTTCTCTCTGTGTATGAGCAAATTGCAGAGGTATGCCCCATGACAGTGCTTCAGAGCTCAGCCATGGATGTAGCAAAGGAAGTTTACTAGACAGAAATTTCCATCTAAGGGTCAGCAGCAGTGGTTCTCAACCTCCCCGATGCTGTGACCCTTTAATATAGCTCCTCTAGTTGCCGTGACCCCATCCATAAGATTATTTTTGTTGATATGTCATAGCTGTAATTTTGCCACTGTTGTAACCATAATGTAATTATCTACTTTTCAGTGGTCTTAGACAACTTCTGTGAAAGGGTTGTTTGACTCCCAGAGGGGTTGTGACCCACAGGTTGAGAGAATGTGAGGCACCTGCTGCCAAGGGTTGACAATCTTGACATGGTGAAAACCTTCAAGCTGTCCTGCCCTCCATGCACACATAGTGCTGCACAGATACATGTGTGTATGCATGCATGCATGCACACAAACACACATGCACAAAAGCAATGACAAGAAGTCAAATAAAAACAAGGATAATAGGAATAACTTGCTGAGGATAAGGGAGATTTAAAGCAGCACAAATGACAGCTTTCAACTCAGGTGACCAAATCAAACCAAACCAAAACCAAAACCTGAACGCACCTTTGGGCATCCCAACAGCTCAGTTTTCTGTCTCTATGAGTGACCCTCGTGGTTCCAGGAGAATCCGCCCACCGCTGTGGAGCACAGCCTTCTCAGTTCAGTGTCAATGAGGACTCACCTCCTTCTGCGCTTCTTGATTTTTACCTTTCACATCATAAATATGAACTCAGAGTTGGACTTTCTATTGACCAAGGCACATGTCCTGGGACCATGATGACTTCAGTGGTGACTGATCATTCCAGGCTGTCCTCCATCGTGACCCATCCTGACTGGCCTCATGACCTTCTAGCCCAGGGACTGCTCAATGTCTGCTGCTCGAATAGAAGCCTCCCAGGGCTCGCACATGGATCACACAGCCCAGCTGCAGGGCTGTGTTTCCCAGGTCACACTGAAAAGCTTCATTAGTGGTATAACACGTCAAAACTAGTCACTTAAGAATGTAAACAGCCCCAGAAACAGAACCAAGCCGGCATCCCGCCATCTGTTCCGTGTGCAGTTTGCTGTTCTCACCATGGGCACTGATTTCCACTCTCTCAGATGAGAGGGGCCCTTGATCAGCTCATTGTCCCCAAGTAGCACACACTGGCAATGTCAACAGCTTGCTCTGATGGTGGGGGGCCCAGGGCTCTGGCTCAGCAGGAGAGGTGGCAGCAGCTGCTGGCATGGTATGGGCTGCACTTTCTCTCTCTCTCTCTCTCTCTCTCTCTCTCTCTCTCTCTCTCTCTCTCACACACACACACACACACACACACACGAAGCAAATTGTATCTCATCATTAACAATGGCCCCTAATATACAACCACGTTTCCCACTTTTGTGGCCTGATAAAAGACATCTGTCTCCCCTCTTCATCACACCCTAGCTCATCACACCCTAGACATCCCCTCCCAGGTCATCACACCCAAATCCTTATGACAGGTGCAACTAGGAGAGCAGAGAGTGAAGCAATCCCATCTTTCTGGAATCCACTCTTTGTCATTAGAGACGATTGATTTACTTTCAATTGATCTGATTGGGAATACACTCCTTAATCCTGTTCTACACTCATAAATTGTGGGATAACCCCAAATCTGAGCAGACACCCCAATTTTATACTACCACAAAGTCCAAAGAAAGCTACAGAGAGTCCAGTTGTAGCTAACACAGTGTGCCAGTTAACACATTGGGCACGCAGATTGCCCCATGTGCAACTAGTCCTGCGTGTGGAGCTGGGTCTCCTGACATCTCAGGAGCTGGTTTTTGTTTGTTTGTTGGTTGGTTGGTTTTGTTTTTCTTTTTGTTGTTGTTGTTTTTTATTCTGATGTTTGGTCACTTAAGCTTTAGAAGTTTCAAAGATTCTTTGCCTAGATAAAGCATGAAGACCTGAAGATTTTTCTAGTTCATACAAGTATTCAGTAATGAATGACAAAACTGATCTGAATATTCTTTCTAGGATTGGGAGACAAAGTCACATTTAGCCTGGCTCCTAGCAGCTCTACCTCCCTGGCTCTGGCCCTCTCACATCTCAGTGGCAGGATAGCACTGTTTCCTCCATTCTAGGATGTCTGTATCCACAGTCGACCCTGTCACCAATATCCAGACAGTTCCTTCTGCTCCCAATGCCTGTGCTATTCTCCAAACTCGGCTACATAGAGCCTTTAGTCCTTGTTCCTATTCGCAGCTGTTATCCACATAGCACAAGACCTCTCTGTATAAATACAAGGATGCCCTGGCGTCCCATCTACATCTGCCTAACACTTCCTGAATGCCCACTGCACTAGAAAGGAAGGCTCTATCTGCACAATCACTTCGTGCCGTGCCTGAGTGGCCCTGAGTGGCCCTGAGGGGCTCAGACCTTCTACAAAGCTGCTGGCTCCCTTCACCTGAACCACGGCAGCTGCTATTCTTCATATTTCACCCCAGAGCAATACGTGTGTGCCCTTTTCTCCTTCCAGGAGCTCTGCCCACAGTTGCTGTCCCCAATTCCCCTGGTGCACTTCTCTGTCCTGCTTTATGATCTTCCCAAACCTGTCTCTTCTGCCTCTGTGATATGAATCATGGAAGGAGAGAAATGCCTACACATTTGTGTCACTGCACAGACACACGACCTTGGAGAAAACCCACCCTCAGGAGGGTTGATAAATGAAGTCTCTACTCACCACATGGAGTCAGTGCCTGTTTGATCCATGAGCAAACATCAGATGCCAGGCATTTCCGTGGAAAGATGGTCCCTAATCAATAGTCACAGACCAAGGGCATGTTCTTCTCTAAGAGCCTCCTTGAGAGGGCAGCTCTGAGCCATGGCTCCTGCCCTTAGGTCTGTGGCTGTGGTTTAGCTGAACCTGTCAGTGGAAAAGAGCAGGTGAAGGCAAGAGGAATGTGTTGGCAAGTCCCTGGTGCCTGCGAGTTTATGTTAGTTGCCAATCTGACAGAATCTGGAAGCTCTGGAGATGGGCCTCTGGGCAGGCAGTAGAAGGTCATTTAGACTCATCTTGATTCTGCTAAGTGAGGTGAGAAGACCCATCTACTGTGGGCGGTGCCATTGCCTGCTGGTATCGTAGACGACACAAGTGGATAAAGGGAGCCAAGTATTCAGTATTCATCCTCCAGTTTCTGTCTCCTGACCGGATGTGATAAGCTGCCTTAGACAGAGGTGTCTGGGCTTTGTGTCTGTCTCTTTTGCCCAGGACTTCCTAAAAGACTAGACCAGTGGGTACAGTCCCAGGCATACCAAAACTGACATGCAGTATGGGGATTTTCCTGGAGGTTGCGGTCACATCTCTCCTACCTACTTCTGGTTCTAGTACCTAAGGCAGAATGAAGCCATGTTTGGCACAGACAATGCATTCATGATGCTAAAACAGCTCCCAGCCACAAGTGAGCTGCGTATTATGGTCATCTTGAACTTTGCAACTCCAGAAAGGCACTGCTGCCCACGTGGTGGAACATTGCAGACTTAAATGGGTAATATAATTAAAATTATTATCACTTTACTCCGGTCAGCAACAAATTCACACCCACTAAACAGACATTACCTTCAAATAACCCAAATGTCAACTCAACAGTGTGATTTTGTAATAAGCAAAAGTATTAAGACATCAATACCTTAGGACACACAGTTACAATTTTGCTAGTCCTGTGATACTGATGAACACCTCAATGTTTTTCATTTTTATTTATGTGTGTGAGACTTCACCTGCTTGTTTGTAATTAGACTCCGTGCAGCACCCATGGAGTCCAGAAGAGGATGTGGGATCCCACGGAGTAGCTCTGTGCAGGAGCTGGGAACAAAGCTTGGGTCTTTGGCAAGAGCATCCATGTTCTTAATCAATGAGCACTCCATTTCTCAGTGACATTATTTTAAAATAAGTATATGCTAACAAATGCTTAGAGAGAGGGGAGCCAAAGCTCTGCGCTTTAAAGGCCATTCCACAAACTATTATTAAATAATGCTTTGGTATGCGACTTGGTGTAGAGACCTACCTCACCTTCCTCAGTGCCATTTGCAGAGATGCACGGAAAGGTGGATGTTTACCTTGTGTCTCCCTCTGGCAATATGTCTCTCCTCCTGTGTCTTATAGTCAATCCCAAGGCTGGCTGCATGTTTCCTATGGTATGCTGGAAGGAGGACAGGGATTCCTCTACTCACACACAGCAAAATTTCTCACAGTCAAAGCTAGGTGTTGTACATCTAGCAGAGTTTCCAAGATGCAAAAGCCTACTGCCTCCCACACATGAGTGTTCAGCCCAAAGCCTCAGCTATGTTAGCCTACAGGAAACATAGCCAGACTTGAGACAGTTGCCTTGTTCCCTCCACCTTGGTCTCTGATGCTCAGGCTGACGTGGTGAGCACCCTGTCCCAGTCTACCCAGGCCTGGTGTTTTGGAGCATCTGTGTTTTCTCCTCACCCAGGCCCTAAGATGGACTGCGTGACCATAAACAAGGTTATCACTCTGCCTTTGATGTGTGATGTAGAATCGTCTCAGACTGTGTGCTTAGAGCAGCTACAGTGAGGAAGTAAGACACAAACATTTTGAAACGCAAAGTGTTATGGCTTTAGGGCAGTAGCTGCCACTTTGGTAGCTGTAGTTTCTTGCTGTCATCTGAGTGCAAAGTGATCCTTGTGATGCAGACAGACACATCCCCAGCTGAAAGAACTGCCGTGTGTGGGTGCATCTCCCACTTCCTCAGAGGGAAAGGCCAGATGTGGCAGCAGTGGATCAGCTGTTGGGATAATTATACTCAATAAGACACAACAGGCTCCAGCCCAGTCTAGTTTTGGGCTCTCAGTGAACTCTCAGAGGGGGTCCTGCTGACATTTAATTGTGCCTTAGAGCAAGAAGTAGAGTAAGAAGCCAGCTCTGCTGGCTTGACTTACTGAGGGATTGGAAATGGTGTGTCTTACGTTACAGAAGTATGGGAAACTGGGTCTCAGCTGCAACCGTTCCTCCAAACAGAAAAGCAGAGGCAGCAGCATCCTTGTACAGGAATGCTAAGGAAAAGCAGAGGTGTGGGTTTCCTGTGCTGCCTGACCCCATGCTCCTCCCCCCCCCCCTTCCCCCCCCCTCCTTCTCCTCGTGCCCTCTTCACTCTATGTATGTCTCTATTGCAACAGTAAACCCAATACTGTGGCTTTGGTTCCAACAGTTGAATATTTACTTAGAAATTAAGCAAGCTTCTTGGAGGGCTGAGCATACTCCTCAGTTACACTCTCTCTTTACAAATCTGGGGACTTGAGTTTGATCTTCAAAACCCCCATTAAAGGCCAGCATGGCGGCACATGTTTGTAATCCTGGTATTGAGGAAAACGCAGACTCCTGGGGTTCCCTGCCTAGTCAGTCTAGCCTGCTTTGGGAGCTTCAGGCTGGAGAAAGATTCTGTGTCAAACGTTAAGTTAAAAGGGCTGGCAAAATTGTTCAGCAGGCAAAAAGCCTGTCTGAGTTTGAGCCCTGCTAAAGGGGAAGGAGAGTACCCACTCCCAAACGTTGCTCTTTGATTTCCACATATAAACCATGACATGCATGTACCTACAAGCACACATGTACACACAGACACACAAACACACACACACACACACACACACACACACTCACACACACACAATGAAGATTTTGGCATTGCGGTTTCTTCGAAAGCAGAAATATTATGGGCGGATGCTTCAGTCGTTCTTAGAAGGGGGAACAAAAATATTCATAGGAGGAAATACAGAGACAAAGTTTGGAGCAGCCATTCGGAAGACTGCCCCACATGGGGATCCACCCCATATATAGCCACCAAACCTAGACAATATTGCTGATGCCAAGAAGTGCATGCTGACAGGAGCTTGATATAGCTGTCTCCTGAGAGGCTCTGCCAGAGCATGACAAATACAGAGACGAACGCTAGCAGCCAACCATTGGACTGAGAATGGGATCCCCAGTGGAGGAATTGGAGAAAGGACTGAAGGAGCTGAAGCAGTCTGCAACCCCATAAGAACAACAATACCAACCAACCAGAGCTCCCAAGGACTAAAACACCATCTAAAGAGTACACATGGACAGACCCATGGCTCCAGCTGCATATGTATCAGAGGATGGCTTTGTTGGGCACCAGTGGGAGGAGAAGCCCTTGGTCCTGCCAAGGCTTAATTCCCCAGTGTAGTGGAATGTCAGGGCAGGGAGGTGGGAAGGAGTGGGTGGGTAGGGGAATACCCTCATAGAAGCAGGGGACGGGGTATGGGATAGTGGGTTCATGGACTAGAAACTGGTAAAGAGGACAATATTTGAAGTGTAAATTTAAAAATATCCAATTTAAAAAAAAAGCCATTGCGGGGCTGTAGAGATGGCTCAGTGGTTAAGAGCACAGACTGTTCTTCCTGAGGTCCTGAGTTCAATTCCCAGCAACCACATGGTGGCTCACAACCATTTGTAATGGGATCTGATGCCTTCTTCTGAAATAAATCTTAAAAAAACAAAAACGCCAATGCAATGTACACCCAGGCGAGTCTGTGAGGGATTTTCTTAGACTGGGTTGACTGAGGTGCTGAGATTCACCATACAAAACTGTGAACTAGTGCTTTAAGTCTCCAACCCCAATAATCTCCTGCAATGAACACACAAGTCAGCTATAATATTTGTAAGCTACATTCACATGGTTTTGGTCTATCTTCCTTCCACTTTCTCTCCCTCCGTCTCTCTCTTCTCCATCTCCTCATCTCCCCCTCTTCCTTCCTCTCTCTCCCTCTCTAAAACCTCCAGCCCCACCTTTACCTTTCACTTCCCAATCACAGGCTCTAGCCTTTACTTAAACAGTCAAAATGGGGTGGAGGTTTACATGAAATCACCTGAGTCCACGATTCACTCCTTGTCAGGCCAGCTCCTCTTGAGGAAGCAGAATTAACATCAAAATACAAACAGCACCAGTGCACACAACAGTGGACATTATTCCATGGACTGGCGTCCCAGGTTGAATGACCGGGAACTGAACACTAGAACTCAACTCTCTTTTCGGCTGCTCTGTGGTTATCCATCTCAGACTTCCAATGAATGTGTCCTCAAACTGTAAGAGTAAACCTTCCCTTCAGCCGTTCGTCAGGTGTTCTGTTACAGCGATGGGAAAAGGTCACTAATACACCAGTCACACTAAAGGCTTGTATCCTCTCAGTCTCCAAACAAAACAAAAGGAATAAACAAAATAAAAATCCCATCAAACTACAAAACAGGAAAAATACTGAGTAAGAAAATATACAAGATGGACTGGAGCAACCGCTCCGCAGCCACGAACACTTGCTGCTCTTGAAGAGGACTAGGGTTCAGTTTCCGGCACCCACGTTGGCTCCAGTGCCCTCTTCTGGCCTCAGGAAAACACGCCGTATACTGACAGGCAGGCAAAATACCCATATAAAAAATCAATAAGATAAATATCTATAGAACAAACAACAACAAAACCCGAACTCCACGTTAGGCATATCATGGACAGACCACAAGAGTGAAGACAGGAAAAGAGAGGAAAATGAAGTTGGACACTGGAAGGACAGGTGGGCAGGAACAGATATGGGAACTGGAAGAAGTTAGGGGTGTTATAAGGACCACGCCTTCTAGAGTCATGAGAAGCCAAGACACCATGCCAGTAGGCAGCTTGTGAGTGAGATAAAGAAAATGCCAGGGCAGCAGATGACCCAACACAGAGCCCAGTGTGCAGCACAATTGTGGTTTCCAGGGAAGGAAAAATCTCTTCAATAGAAAGGAGCAGGAAGTTTACTACCATCAGCCCCAAACTTGTGAAGCATTCAGATTCTTCAGGAAGAAGGAAAATGATCCAGGTGGGGACCCAAGTTCTCACAAGCAGAGCAAGAGGGAAGAAGAAAGCATTCTCCACTCCTGCTTATCTACTAAAAGGTTTAAGAGGGATCCACCATGACTATGCATAAACTGTACTTGAGACCCAGGACTTGGACATAGGACACCCTGGGCACAGCACATCTATGCTAAAATACACCACATGCTTTACAAAGTCACTCTGAGTAAGGTTTGTGGTGGCCAGGAAGTAGTTTTTAAATGAGTAAACACTAAGAGAAGAAACAAAGTCTGACCATCTGGGGCACAGTGCTGCTCTTATCCCAGACAGCAGGAAGGAGAGAGGAGTCAAATATAGAGAAAAGGGTCACGAGGTGGAGCACCCTTTACAGCATGTCCCCTGTCATACTGCCCTTGAACAACATAAATGTACTAAGGAGAAGAAAGACCGTTTTCAGAATAAATAAGAAAAGTGTAAAGTAAGTGGTGACTTACTCTACTTTAAATATGAAGACTTTGATTGAGATTGAAAAAATGGATTAAGACTTATCATACTAGGGAAAGTACCTGAACAGTTTTTGTTGTTGTTATAGTTATTATTGTTATTTTGGTTTTGTTTTGTGGGTTTTTTTTTTTGCATGGAAAGTGGTTATGGAGGCCTAGGTAAGTTGCCAAGCACTCATGAAGTTCCAAATTCCATCCCTGATGCTATATAAACAGTGTGCGCTGTGCACTTTAGTCTCAGTTCTGGGGAGGTGGAGGCAGAAGGTTCAGACACTCAAGGACATTCTTTATTTCACAGAGAATTCAAAGCCAGCCTGAGATACATGAGCTCCTGTCTCAAACAAAACAACAACGAAGGGTACAGGGAGATGGCTCAGGACATAGAGATATTTGCTCCCAATCCAAATGAAGCATTAGTGTTAGAAGAGAATGATGTCAGCCAGTTATTCCTGACTTATGCCCCCATGCCACAGCATGCACATGCACACACACACACATGCATACACACAAATACACACACATGTACACACATACACTAAATAAGTAAATAAATAAATAAATGGATAAATAAATAAATGAAGCTCTTTTAAAGCAACCAATACCTGTTGACAAGAGTGGGGAGCTGGAATTCTTACACACTTCTGGTAGGAAGAGTAACTGATACCACAATTTGGAAAATGGTGTGGACGATCCTTAGGAAATTAAAAATAGAGCTTCCATGTGCTACAGAAATCCATAGTTTGATGCTTACCCAAAATAAATTGAATCAATACCTTATGAGGACATCTGGGTTCATGTTCATAGCATCTTTATTCTCAACAGATAAGTACAAAAAGTGCAGGCTGTTAGATTAAGGACATTGTGATATAGAGTGGAGTATTACTCAGACTTAGCAGATGAACCCAGGAGACAAGATATGGGAGAATCGAGCCAGGCAGACAGTATTTAGAACTATACACGTTCTAAGAAATAGAGTGTTTGCTACCCTCACTACATACACCTCAAAGATATGATAGTTCTCTTGACTGTACTACACATATCAGAATATACCATTCACTCTAAATACACAAAATTCTGTAAGTTAGTATTATGTCTTTGGAGGTCAGAAGTCTAAAAGCCGAGTCATTACAGTATTGTCTCCTTGGAAGCTTGAGGGCAATGCTGGAGTGTATGACTCCTGTATCAGTGCAGGGCACCCCATTTTATGCTTCATCTGCCTCTGCTTCTTCCACTCTCTGCTCTCTTTCTCTGTGACCTTGAGCCTCCCACCTCTCTCCTGCTATGGCACTGCCACTCATAGACAATTTAGAGCATCCCACTTAAATATTTTTGACTTTAATAGTATCTGTAGGATTTCAGAGTTAATTTTCTGGCCTTTTGCTCTTGCATAGTAAGCTCACTATGATCCAAGAGCAGTGTGCACAATGCCTATTTTTTTAGATTCATTTGCTACCTATAGTTTTGTTGAAGAGTCCATTAAAGTGAAGGAGTAGATATTCTGAGACCCTCCCCCAGAGTGTCCCATCAATTGTTAAGTAGGTAAAGACAGTGATTTCCTTTCACTGTGGAGTGAGGAAGCTGAATGTTGTGGCAGACCTGCGCCATTGTTGCTTTCTGTACTTTTGTTGCTTAGGACATATATGTTATGTATTGTTATAACTCTGTGGGTACATTGAGCACCGCATCATTACATAGTGGCCCTATTTTGGCCCTAATTATTGTTTGGTTCTGAACTCCACTTTGTAAGAAACCAACATAGCTTTTTTTCTGAATAGTATCACTGTATACAATTTTCTACATTTTGATCAGTTGTGTTTTTCTGTAATGGTCTCCATCTGCTGTAAAGAGACGTTTCTTTGATGGGAGGTGAGAGCTACACTTATCCTACACTTACCTATGAGTATAAAGGTAAGCATTCAGAATACAGGTAGAAATTTGTTTCCTGTAGAAAAATAGCAGTAGGAGCTTTTTCTGTATGGTTCAAGATCTCTCCTGGAGGACTGGTAACTTCTTAAGAGAGACAAAGGAACAGTGATAAAGAAGGGTGATAGTCACAAAGCAGCAATGGCTGGCACTGCTTCCCTGACTGTTGGGCATGGCTTGTGGCCACACACTGCAGATGCCTTCTCCCTCACATCCTGATTCTGGACAGGGCTGCTGAGCAGTGATGCAGAGAACAAGGAACATAACTGGTGGAGAGTGTACTACACACCAGAGCCAAATTCGTTGTTTGCCTAAAACATAGCAGAAGTATCTGGGGGACGGAGTTTCAACAACGGTTGAAACTTAGTGATAATAAGATTAAATTTCTCAACAATAATCTACCAGTAGAAATAAAACATACATCAAGTATCAGTGCTATACAGGAACCAAAGAGCTCCATCTAGGGGGCAGAGCTTGGGGTGCAGCTCATGGGGGCAGTCACCTCACGAGCCAGAAGACTTGGAAGAGGAATAACTTTGGTCCAAGGGTAGCCATTCACCTAACAGATGTGTGCCGGGTCATTCGGTCGGGTGCTCACTGTGCCCTGGTTACTGGGAATTTATCAGTTAGCAAAGAGGGCGGCAATCTGTACCTAGGAGTCTTATATCTTAGTGAAGGAGAGAGATAAGAAGCAGAATAAATCTAATAGGGATGATTCATTTGCTAAAGAAAGTGCTGCATGCCGACCAGCTAAAATGATGTAATTCAAGTCCTTCCACCAGAACAAGATCCAGTGATAAACAGTGTCAGTCCCCAGTGAGGGTGCTCCTGCTAGGTGGCATCTGGCCATGGCATTACTGTAACTGTGTTGGTATGTGGACGTAGAGGGAGGGGAACAGCAGGAGTCTCCCATATCCCATCTCCTTTCTTCTAATCTCACTCGCTCTACTAGACCAGAAACCCATGCCAACGGTCTCACTTGAGTTTAACTAAAGCCTCATTGGTACTCCCTCCAAGTATAGCCATGCCAGAGGTAAGGCTCCAGCATGGAAATTTTGAGGAAATAGGAAGTGTAATGGTTCTGTAATCCTATCAAACCATAAGGAATTTGGACAGGAATTGATTAGAAAATGTAGGACTTGTCAAAAGATAAGTTCAGAAAACAAGACCTCAGACAACAGTAAATGTCAGAGCAACCATTTCAAAGTTTGTTTCTATAGAAAATTGTTTTTGCAGAAATGAAATATCCACCATCTTATGCCTAGGCCTCAGATTCTCCAGCACTGTCATGAGAAACAAAATTATAAAATTTACATGAAAGTAGATGATAAAATAAATATTACATATTAAAATAATAAAATATCAAGAGAGGTGGCCAAGTCTTAGAAAAACATCACGCCCGCTTCCTCATTAGATTTGTAACTTTTAGTTTTGGCAGCTGACAAACGAACTTTATTTTATTTTTAATATTTCCTATATGCATACTATATTTACATACTACCCACTCATTTCTCTGCCCCCACAGTCCTATCACATTTATGACCCTTATTTTTTCTTTGACTCCTATTGTTATGCAGCATGCAGGGGCTTACGTGGGAGGGTTAGTGCAGTCTCTGACTATATGTGGGCAGGAAGTGTGGGCAACACTGAAGTTGCTGGCTTCTAAACCAGCTGCCCACTTGAACCACCTTTCCTAACAGTTCAATTGTCTGTGAGGAAATCTTACTCTTCAACTGTCTATGGGGAAATCTTCCCAATATTGGAGAGCCGAGGGAATACCACTATCTTATCACACAGGGTCTCTACCCAATCCTTTGGTAGAGTTAAAAGAGGACTGAAAGTTATAAGCCATCCTAGATATTTTCATTTTGCACTTCTAGAGAACTGAATCTCCCAAAGGTCCTCACCTTCTAAAGGTCATCTGAACAGCCTTGAGTTTGCCATCACATACACAATATAGGTGGAGGGCGGGGGCAGCATTGCTCTGTGTCTAAGCCACAATTAATTCCACTCTGCGATCTAGCATCCTATTCATCCAGAGAGAGGGGGTGGGGAATGGTACCTCATATAGTTAGCTACTTCTTCAGTCCTGGGAGAGTGGCTGAAAGAAACTGAACAGTCTGATGCCAGTGAGGTAGACCTTTCCTTGAGCTGCCTGCCCTGCATCCAGCCCACCTTGAAGTGGACTTTATTCAAATGTGCCTTAAAGAAAAAAAAAAGACATTCACATTTAAGCACAACCATTTGAGTGGAAACCATGCTGTGATATGTAGAAATATGTTCTAGGCAATATAAGGTGTGTGACTTGCTATATGAAATAGGCTAACATATCCTAGATGCTATAGAACATATTATATAATATGTGGTTGATTAAATGCTGTAATGTAGCATACAATGTACTATGCAAAATAAAGTCACATGTAGTTGTATATGTATGCCAGTGGTTTTTAAATATTTATTTACTTATTTTTATTCATGTGCATGTATGTGTACCTGCATGTGTCTATGTATACCATACATGTGCATGTGCCCTTGGAGGCCAGAAGAACATGTCAGATCACACCAGAACTGGAATTGCTGGTAGTTGTGAGTCACCATGTGGTTGATGGGAATTGAACTAGGATTCTACTCAAGAGCAGTCATTTGCTCTTCATTACTAGGCCATCTCTTCAGACCAATGTCAGTACTTTTAACTCCAGATCTTACAGCTGATTCTTCCTGGAGTTCTGGAGTTTGGTCATAACTTATTGTTGATTGGCTATTAAAAATCTCACTCTATAGCATTGTTATAGGACTTTGATATGCATATACTGCATGTGCAGATATTCTGGTTGTTCCCACATGTTCTGGGAGCTACCCATCCTCAGCCAGCCTTTGTGATTGCCTACTATGGTGACACATGCTGCAGATACCACTGAGCTGATATTGTGCAGTGCCTGCAATTTTGTTCCTCTCACTTCAATCAGATAGACTGAGCATTGACAGGAGACCCGAACACGTGTTTCTCCTGTAGATGTTGACAGAGTGCTGTTATTTCCTGAAGAAGAACAGTTCAATTTCCTGGCTAGCTGCTCAGCATCTCCTCCTGGGTGGGGGACATCATCTCTAGGCTGCCCTGAGTGGGGCTCGAACCATAAGGATGTCTGATTGGGGAAGTGATTAAAACTGATCTATCCACCCCAGACTTAATGTCAGAATGATTACTCATCTTTGTGTTCATGAAGTCTATATTGCATGCTGGGGATAGTGATATAGAGATCTAATTAAATGCTCCCAGTTTTTTTTTTTAAATTCTATGTGGCCAAGTAAGATTGGCTGTGTAAAACTTCCATGCTCTGAGCTTACCCATGTCTGTCAGCCAGTGGGCAGCACTGTATAGTGCTTGGTACTCTGGGAAGGGCAGCAGTGCCCATAGGTGATAAGTCTGAATCCCCCTGGCTCCTGTCTTGTGCCTTCTGCTATCTGCAGCCTGGGGCAATGTGGAGAATCACATCTGTCTTTCCCTTAATAGGGGTGAATATCAGTGTGTCTGTCCATAGTGGTCACCTAGGGCTTCTTCAGTGTGGCCAAGCAGAATGTTACAAACTGCAGCCAGTTTCCCAGGGTACAGCCATGTTCTGTAAGATGTCAGGGAAGACCCACAGTCTAGTCAAATGAATTTCAGCTATGAGAACAACCAGGTTTCTTTTACATATAGCTTACATATGCATTGAGATTTGAGACTGTCAAATAGAATCATGTGACCTTGGGCATCTTCCACAGGACAGAATGAGGACTAGAGCTTTCTTCTTCTTCTTCTTCTTCTTCTTCTTCTTCTTCTTCTTCTTCTTCTTCTTCTTCTTCTTCTTCTTCTTCTTCTTCTTCTTCTTCTTCTTCTTCTCCTCCTCCTCCTCCTCCTCCTCCTCCTCCTCCTCCTCCTTCTCCTTCTCCTTCTTCCTTCCCCTCCTCCTTCTCCTCTTCTTCCTCTTCCTCCTCCTTCTCTTCCTCCCTCTCCTCTTCCTCCTCTCCCTCCTCCTCTCCCTCTTCTTCCCTGTCTTCCCCCTCATCTCCCTCCTCCTCTTCCTTTTCCTCCTCCTCCTCATGCTCCTCCTCGTTTGCCATGTGAATTCTAACTCATTTTGCATAACCAACTCATATTTGAGACTAGTGTTCTGAGAACATTTCAAAGAACTAAAGGAGATACCCCTACTCATAGATTGGAAAAGATGCTAATGAAAGCCTTCCTGCAGTAGCCCTGAGAAGAGAAGCCACAAAGTATTGCCATTATTTGAAAAAGGTGCTGTCAGTAAGGACTTTTTGCCATCCATCTGGAGGCCCCAACCTGGAAACACCTGAGACCTCTGTAGGCACTAGGCATACACATCTTATCTTGGGAGGCAGGCTGCAGCCAGAGTGATCTCCCTTTGGGTAACCTTGATATTACCTTGTTTTTCTATTCATTTCTTCATTTTTACGGTCCCCCTCTTCCTACTGTTACCTGGATACTCAAGACCTCCATCCAGGTACTTTGATCCAGGGACCATGGAGAACACCTGATTTCTGTAACCATTTATAAAAGGAGCAGCAAGTTCCTGTGTCAAATGGGCAGCCAGATGGACCACTGATGGTCACCATGGGTCCTTGGTGACTTAAGTAAGATGCTGTCCTAGGATTGTATCTCTTATTACACTCTAAGAGCTTGTGGCAGTGTTGTCTAGGCTGCTCCTGGGCTAGGTAGAGTGCACACTTGATATGAACCCATCTGTAAAGCTCAATGCTCCTAACCTTTCTGTAAACATCTCCCAAGTGCACCAGCTCAGGCCCGTATTATCTTGTAGATTTCTTAGACACTAAGAGCATATCTGACCAAGCCTTTGACCAGCTGAGTTAACTGCCCCGGACTATTCTTGAGAATTTTTGGTCACAAGTTGGGACTCTTTGCATCTACCTCAGTTAATTTAGGTTCCCCCTTTTTTCTTTAATTACAGGCTGGTATGTTTTCACTTTAGTACTTTGAATTTTAGGAATATTTCATTTAAAAACTTAAAAACACATCAGAAAGCCTCTAACTGCACATAGGATGACACCTGTCAGGATTTCCTGAGGTTCTTCTGTTCTCTAATATTACAAACATAGTGATATTTTCTTTTCCATAGTACACTGCATTTAAATGGCCATTTCTTATTTCCCTTTAGGGCTTGACCGCTGAATCCCATCTTCAGCCTTAGATTTAAACATTACCAACAGAGGCATTCTGAGACGGAGGTTTCCTTTTGCATATGAAATGGATGTGCAGGTTCTATACAGTTTCTGGGAATATGGTTGAGGTGGGAGGGTGCTTTTTCCTGGGTTTGGCAGCTTAATTTCAATTCAGTAAAATGCAAACACAAAGCTGGTAGTTCCTGGAGTGTAGTCCTGAACCAGAGCTAGCAACCTGATAATGTGTATAACAGTGATTTGAAGCTTAGCTGCTATGTGGTGATATGTTTTAGAAGGGATTTGTGGAGAAATATACTTGTCAAGTCAGGAGCCACCTGTCTGAGTCATTATCATTTGTTAAGTAAGATAGTTAACAGTGATTTTCAAGTGATGTAGTCTATGTCTGTGTCTAAAATGGCACGATCACTTTTGAATAGAAGCTTGGCATCCTGAGGATCACAGGGGACTTTGGGTCAACACTGACTCTACGCTCCATCCACAGAGTCATCCCTCCCTAGAGTTCACTGTACAGTCCATCTTCTTCACCCTGGCTTGTCATATTTCAGCCACACATGAGCAACTCTGTGTGAGGACCAAGTCTGTGGCTGGATGTGGGCCCTTCACATACTGATCATTAGTTTCAGAATGTCAAACATGGTCCACCAAGAATGATACAAATCAGCCTACCCCTTGTGCCAGCATACCTTGTGTGTCCCCCTGGACTTGAAGGGGAATTCAGTTTCAATGTTTTGAATGTGCTTTAGTATAATTCTTTACTGAATTTGCTCACCATCTCTTCCCTCTCTTTACAAATTAGACGTGGACACTCTCTTACAGGGCCAGCATGAGAACTGGGACCCTGAACATCCCTGATACCATGAGGCTGACCAAGAGACGCTCAGACCAATGGTGTGCTGTGTGACTGTGAGCCAGTGGTTGGGTTGGGTTACAACAGCCCTTTCTTAAATGCAAGGCAAACATTGAACCATGGAGAAGCCCTCCCAGTCCTACCTCCTAGAGCTACCTGGAGAGGCTGCTCTAGGGCTGCAACCTTCCCTTACACTGTGCTGAGGCACCTGAGATGGAACCTTTGCCTGGATTCCTCCTTCGCTGAATAAGGCCCAGGAGGGAGGGGTCTCTAGTCTTTCTTTCCAGATATGAATCTTGATGTCTCTTTCCAGTATCTAATCTTTTCTTCCACAACTCTCCTTCAAGAGCTGTGGTTCCCAGCTTGTGGGAGAGGTGATGATCAGTCTTCTAGAACAACTTCCACGATGATAAGGTGCACAGCTCCTGCCTAATACGGACCATATGTCCCTATTTCAACAATTGATTGGAGAGTAGGCTTTGGGTTTCATGCCATAGATTGTAAAATAAAAATTGCATACTTTTTATTTTATAGGCTCAAAGTACAAAATGTAAGTGTGTACGTGATTTTTATGCCAATGTGTGATCCCAGAAAAGGCAAGAAGTAAGGAAGCCACAGCTGTGTTCCTTCCAGTAGCTTATTTCAGAGGTGTGATTTCCCTAAGTTGTTTAGGAAAACATCAACTGATGGTGATGGTTTTATACTAAGAATATGATGAATGAAGCTAGCCATTTATGGATACATTCGCCGAAGACCCCATCCCCTGCACTGCTCGCACATCCACTTCATCTTGTAGAAACATCAGTGACAATGGCAGAGATATCTGGCACAATGTGGGTTTGCATGGCTGTTACACTAGCAGTGGAGATTTTGAGATACATTGGGGTAGATTCTTCACTTTGAATGGAGGACAATCATCCTCAAATAGTCCTTTTGAATTGTGTTGTTTCCATCTTGTATGTCTGGTATAACTGGGTTGCATGGAGAGTTGCGAAGTGACCACATGTGTTTGACAGCATAGGTCAGCTTCTGATCACCTCTCAGAGGGCTCCTTACATTCTTCTAACCCAGTGTCTCTTCCAGATAGGCAGGTGCCTCAGATGGTGCTCAGAGAGAACAGCCCAAAGCTACTTTGCTTTGTTTTCACTCTTCTTACTGTAGAAGATGACAATGTGCTTGTTCTCCACTAAGGATTTTTATTCAATAATAATAGATCTACTATTGAAACATCTGGGCTGTCATTTGGAGCACATCTCACTACACATCCATATGCCCATTGCTGGTTTTGTTCTCAAGATGGCAGAATATGTTACTCCTATGCTGAGATGATGTAGTTGAGACTTGGAACAATAGGAAGTCATGTTCAAGCTTCTGCTAGAAAGTATAACCATGCCAGACTTATGGCTGTGTTTTAGCTTTCTACACACACACAGTCCACTCCAATATACAGTGTCCTTTCAGGCATTATATGTTGTGGTAAATATTCAAAAACTGTTAAAACCTTTTATCCTGCACTAGAGCTGGCATCCATACAGCCGCATGGCACTGTGGGGTATCTTGCACTCTCTCTAATGCAGGCACCCATGGGGCCACATGACACTTTGCTCCTTTTTGACCCGCTCTAATGCCAGCACCTGTGGGGCATTGCAGGTATCTTTATCTCAGTACTGCCCCCAAGTACTCCCCCTAAGGTCTCTAGTGTTAGTTCCAGCACCCGTGGGGCCAAATGGAGCCAACCATAATTTATCTCTGATTAGTATCTCTCCTGGAGGCCCTCTGCTAGCCACAAACTCTCTAGTTCCAGCTGCCTGGTAAAATCAGGGCTCAAGAAGTCGAGCATGGGCTGGCCTATCACAGCTACCTGTCACGGACTCTGCTCACACTCCCAGCAACCCAGCGAAATCATGACTCAATAAACTGTAATTTATTAATCAGATTTATATGTTAAATTCTCAATCCACAATACATCCACACAATAAACTCACAACCAATTGACAAGGATATAAACTGCCCATCTAGATAAGATAAATTTGCCTACAGAAATCCATCCCTTAAGATAACTACCTTGGCAATTCAAGACTACCTGGGTCTGGGTCATCCTTCTCCATCTCCATCTTGATTCTCCTCCTCCTTCCTCTTCTTTCCTACGTTACAAAAGTTTTGTCCCCACATTTTTTAACTGTCCAATCATGGCCTTGACCTAACTTGTGCCAGCCCTCACCTGCATATAGACATTAACCTAGATTATGTAACATGGAGTTTGATGACTTTGTATCTTGTACTAGAGAAAGGCAAGGCTCTCCCTTATATACCTTGACAGCAAGGGCTACATCATATATTTTTACCTCATTACCTCCTGCTCACATGCTAAATACTTTATAGAACTTTAATTTTAAGCATGTGGGGACACTTATGATGAACACTCAGAGAAAGCGTCTTTTCTTCATGACAAATGACTGACTTGGGATGGTATTGATGACTCAGGGTTCCGTAAAGGGAAAGGGATGGTGGAGATGGAGAGCTTGATATGGAGAGATGCTAGCTGGCTGTGCCTCATCAGAAAGCTACCCCACAGCCAAGTCCCTGTTTCTTCCACTGGTGAGAAGACCAGGGCTCAGGCTATCCCAGAGGCTTTTCACATTCACAAATGGTTAGTAAGTGGATATGATCCTGACCTCAAGGCTGCTCCTCGTTCAGGGTCCCATCATCCCCAGAGACTGGAGGATCCTCCCTGTGGACAGGAGCTGCTTGAGCCAACAGGCCTCAGCAGCACCAAGGACAGCTCCTGTGCGGCCTATGGTCAGTGGAAATGCTGAAACAATGCGTTTTGGACTTTTTTTAGTGTTATCTGATGACTAGCATTTGCAAGAGTTGTACAAATGTTTCTTTTTTTTCAGAATCTTTTATTTATGTTATAAAAACAAATTTGTCCTTTATTCTGCTTTATTAGTCACTTAAATTTAGAAACTACATTTGTTAGTCATTAATGATTCCTGGTAGACCAGATACTTAGGCCACATCATGACTTTTTGCCATCTTATTGTCTCATTTATGATATAAAGACAGGAAGACGAAACAGATTTAGTGCCATATACAAATACAGAAGCAGGGTAGCCTTGACTGGGAGTGCACGTGCTGGAGCATTAACACCAAGACTTGTATATGAATGAGCCTATGGCTACTCATAGGCTTCTAAACAGTAGCAGCCCCCCTCCCCCCTCTTCCAGAGGTGAACTCACACCATTACACAGTGTTACTTTCCACAAGTAACCAGGGTGCCATGCCCCCAATGGCATTTTGTTTCACTGGCTTTGTTAAATCTTTTAATTATAGCATGTTAACAAATGCAAAGAAAAATAAATGGCACTGCTTGCAAGGAAATTAAATTGAGGAACTAAGCCCATTTATAATTATTGTATTTCAATTAGGCTGCAACAGGGCTGGGTGAGCAGAGAGATAAAAAGAAGTAACACTGATGCGGAGCTTCATAAATATTTGCAAAGTCCTGTTAGAGAGAAAACAGCATAAATAATGCCTTAAAATGCTCAGGTGTCCCTGGGCAGTGCCCTTCCTGTTAATTGCCAGCCAAAAAAACAAGCCTTGTGAGTTTAACAAAACATTAGCAAACCTACAGAAGGCTGCTCAGTCAACAAAAGCTAGGAATTCCTGTGAAGAAAGATGTTAGAGCAATGGATGCTAAGCTTTTAATTCATTATTTTAAAATTAAAATGCAATTAAACTTTTGAAAGACCAACAATTAAATTTCAATGTATTTGCTATATTTTAATACCCCAAATATGTGATTTTCCTCCCCAGAAATAAGGAAACTCATAAATCATTAGTTTGTGATTTTTAATACCAGATTTTTGAAAAAGATGAAATAATAACCAAATTTTTTATTTTGAAAAAAATGTAAAGATAATTCAGTGTTTTTTCTTTTAATGAAATTCTATGCAAATTCTATCATGCTTCTGTGAATGCACAGTGAGAGAAAGGAGGGGCAGTACCTTCCTGTCTGGGTAAATATTCTTCTGCACTCCGAAGCTCACATGAATAGATTCAGGGAAACCTGTGTCCTCTGTGCTCAAGGACTATAGGCAGGCTTGGTGTGCCGTCTGCCACCCCTGTCTCCACACAGTCAACACACTCCTGTCCCATGTCTCCATGCTGACTTGTGAAACACTACAGCAGTGGCAGAATGGTGCTCTTGGCAGTTGAGATGGAGAACAGAATTCTGACCATGGACTATAGCTTTGTGATGACCACCGTTTTCTACCACAACTTTGTGGTTTGTTTTTATTGTCTGGACTAAAGATCAGGAAGCAGCCATGCATGATGATGCATACCCAAGGGGTACACAGGCTTTCCTACAATACATTGTCACTGGCTCCCTGATGAGGCCAGGAGTCAGTGCTGTAAGCGCTTATCACTGCCCAGAATGACAGCATGTCCACTAAATCAGAAAACAAATGCAAGCACAGAAGTAGGGAAATTGGCCTGAAATGTTCTTTTAATGAGAATTTAATATGTTTTTGTATTTTATTGTTTAGGAATGTCATACATATATGAATGTGTTTTATCAAATCTAGCACTTCATTTCCTTCAGTTCCTTCAGAATGTTCCTCCACTATAAGTTCACAATTTTGTGTTGTTTCTTAAAATCAGTGAGCCTATGTAGTACTGCCAACATGTACATGAGATAGGATCTCTTATTGGAGCATGTGTATCCTTTCATGGGCAAATGTCTGAAGAAAATGACTGTTTCTTGACCAATGTTCCTTATTATAGCTCCTCAGCTAAGGCTGAGACTCTATAAACTCTAGTTTTTCTCCATGCCTGGGTTTTGTCTGGCTTGATCTTGTGCAGGTCTTTTGCATGAAGTCACAGTCTATGAGTTCCTATGTGCCATTTCTCAGCCATGTCCCAAACACACTGTTTCACTGTAGTCATCTACTGTCTCTGGCTCTTCGGAACTTTCTCCGCTATCATCTGTAGAATCACTTCCTCCCTACCTTGGTGGGAGATCGTGTGATATAGATGTTGAACTGAGGGAAGAGTGTCCTACAGTCTCTTAATCTCTGCTGCATCTTCACCAATTGTGACTCTTACTGTTAGTCTCTATAGACTTTGTTTTTAAGCTTCTCTTGTGAGGACTGAGAGATGTACTAATCTATAGGTGTAAAGATAAATATATAGGAGGAAGCTTAACACTATATTCAGTTATCAAAATGATACTTTCATTTAGGACCTATGACCTACCAAGTCACAGATTATTGGACTCCTTAACAGTGTTGTACACAAGTTCTATCTTGTGAAATGAGTTTTAAACTATTAGAAAGTGGTTGGTTTTCCCCATAACATTCATGCCACTGTTGTACTATTGTATACTAGGGTGTACTAGGCTTATCTTTCCTGGAGAATTGGTGTTATTAGTGACAGAGTGTTACCATCAAGTTCTGGAAGGTAGCCATGATCCTGTAATAGATATGGGACCCTAGTGACCAAGAGCTCAAAGGAGATAATGTATACATGGCACTTATATTTTTATTTAACAGCCTATTGTTTCTAGAAAAAGAATCATACCCCCACTCACTACACAACAACTTCATATAAAATATTTTATATATGTATGGGTGTTTCTTCAGCAGGGGTCTACCAGGTGGACTTGGAGGATGGATCATGAGTTGTCCTTCACCACACCCCTTTCTCTACCCTGCCATCTCAGTTCCCACCTAATCCAACCCACTGTTACCATTATTCCACATTACCAGAGTCTTGTCTCCCTTGTCTTAATAATCCATGACCATGGTTTCTTGCACATTGCCTGACATCTGCAGGGACTTTAATTTTACCACACATAGATAGGGATGCAAAACTAACATCTACATGTAAGAGAAAACATTCAAGATTTGTTTTTCCAAGTTTGGGTTACCTTATTTGGAATGGTGATTTCCAACTCCATCCATATGCCTGTGGTTTTCATAGTTTCATTCTTCATGAATCAAGAAGAAGACAAGGATACAAACTCTCTCTGCTCCAGATCAATGCAGTGTTGAATTCATAGCCAGAGAAATAAGACAGGAGAAGAGAAAGGAATACAAATGAATGATGAATTCAATGTCTCCTCATTTGTGAATGATATGACTCTGTACACAAAGCACTCCATGCTCAGGCAGAAAATTCTTATAGCTGATAAACATGTTCAGTATCAAAGTACAAAACCAGCACACAAAAATCAGTAACCTTTCTATGTACAGACAACAAACATAGAGGGAAAAAAAGAATCAGGGGAACAATTCCACTCATAATCACTTCCAAGACATCTTGGAATAAATCTAAACAAGTAAGTGAAAAACTACCACAATGTAAACTTTAATAAATGGAAAAATGAAATTAATGAAGATATCAGAAGTTGGAAAGACCTCCCATGTTCATGGCTTTGTAGGATCAATATTATGAAAATCATTGCCTTTCCAAAAAGCATTCTACATAGTCAACAAAATCTCCATCAAAATTTCAGCACAATTCTCTACAGGTATTAAAATAACAATCTTAAACCTTATATGGAAACATGGAAGATCTTGGGCAGGATAGCCAACATAATCCTGAACAATAAACAGTCTACTGAAGGCGTCGCCATTGTGGATTTCAAGTCATACTACGCAGCTATCCTAATAACTTCATGGTATCAACAGAGACACAGTGATCAAAGAAAAACAGCATCAATAGAACCCAAGTAGAAGCCCATGAGAATATGGTCACCAGATTCTTGACAAAGAGGCCCATGGGTAAGTGGAATTGCTACACATAGAAGAATAAACTCATCTTTATCTCTCATGCTGCACAAAACTCACATCTTAATGGATCAATGACTAAGAACTGATACCATGAGGCTGTTAGAGGAGAAAGGAGATAGTAGCCTAAAGGCACAGGAATTACTTTCCAAATGAGACCCCAGTAATACAGACATGAAGACCAACACTTGACAAATGAGACCTTATGAAACTAAAACTTTCTGTACAGCAAAGGGTACTAATAATCAAGCAAGCAGGATGTCTACAGAATGGAGAAGAAAATCTTCACCAGCCATGCAAATGACAGAGAATTGGAGTCTAAAATATACCAAGGACTAAAATAAAAAATGAAAGACAGAAATAAAAAAGAAAGGAGGAAAAGTGCAATTTTCCTGGTTTTTTTTCTTTTCTTTTTTTCGGAGCTGGGGACTAAACCCAGGGCCTTGCGCTTGCTAGGCAAGCGCTCTACCACTGAGCTAAATCCCCAACCCTAATTTTCCTGTTTTTAAGTAACCATTTTATATTAGTTGAAAATACACACACTCAGACACATACAAACAAAAGGTTGGAACATCTCCCTACCCATCAACATCCAGGGGCCGCTCTGGGAGAGAGAGAGAGAGAGAGAGAGAGAGAGAGAGAGAGAGAGAGAGAGAGAGAGAGAGAGAGAGAGAGAGAGAGAGAGAGAGAGAGACTTGGCCCCTTCAGGCTATTCCCAAAGGTCTGGTATGTAGAAAGGGAGAGGTCCCAATAATTAAATAGATTCACTACATAGTATATGACTTCGGTTTCTTTTTTGTTTTTTAAAGTATATTTTCATCCTCTCTTTCTCCCTTCTTTTACTTTGAGACCAAATGTCAGGCTGCTTCAGTTTTCCCAGTACACAGATTGTAGATCTGTATATCCACACTCTCGGTCATCTTCTCTGTACCATAACCAACTCTGTCCTCTAACACTCAGCCTCCCTGTGGCCTGGCTAGACCACACTCTCCCTGGGAGCTTGCCTCAGACATCAGACCTCAGACTTTATGCTGCAGTAATACAGAGCCAGGCTGATGCTCCGTGGTTTCCTCCTGGAGAGATTTGGGGTTCAAGCGTGTAGAAATCCCCAGCCAGCCTCCAATGAGTGCTGTCACACTGAGGGAGAGAGCTGTGCTGCCCTGAGTCCCACACCCGGTAACTTACTGGTGGAAGTCTGAGATGCTTTCTGATTCCAAACTCCTTCACTGCGTCACTTCCGGAATAGAAAAGGTGTTTTGTGAAATCTCAAGATTTCATTGTGGTTAGGTTAACAGCTTTCTTCTAGCCTGTGACATTCAAATTGCTTCCTTCTTGGCTCTTTGTAAGGAGAAACACCTGTGTGTGTGTGTGTGTGTGTGTGTGTGTGTGTGTGAGAGAGAGAGAGAGAGAGAGAGAGAGAGAGAGAGAGAGAGAGAGAGAGAGAGAGAGAGAGAGAGATTGAGACCCTGCCTCTGTTAGAAAAGGCAACTGTTCTCTCAGAGGACAGGTGACATTCAGAGGACGCCCTACCTTACTGGTGTGTGAAGTTGGACACAATGGAAAAGGGTTCTGACAGAAGGGTGCTGCTGGCCAACAGTGGCGGCCACGCCTGGCCATGTGCTAGGCTTGCCCTGGAGGGGATCCCGGCCTCCGCCCTTGTCAAAGCTACACAGTTGCTCCACAATTGCTTTAGCCCGAAGCGCTTGACATTCACCCCCGGCAGATAATCGAGGAATAACATTTGCGTTACAGTTTAACACGACCTCGGCCTCTGCAGCTCTTTTTAGATTAGCTGCTGGAAGAAAAAAGAGCAGCAAAGAAAGAAAGAAAAATGGTCACTGACACCGTGCTGCGGCAGGAGGTGGGAGACTGAGCGCTTATTACTGCGGGGCACCTCTGCGCCGCCAGGAGCTGCACTGCCCTTTTCCGCTGTGGGTGAACGACTATTAAGGCGAAGGTATTAAAAGGAGGGCCGAGCAGTGTGCCAGGAGAGCAGGTCAAGCTGGAAGCAGAGGTTAATGGACTGACTATTACCTGTATATGAAGCTCAGTGAGGCCAATACCCAGGAGGATTCAGCTTTCGCCTCTCTACCACGAAGCTAAATGAGGGGGGATTGTTTAGCCCCAAGTCGAAGGGTGGGCTGGACTTCTAATTCTAATGAAAATGAGTAAGGAAACTGTAGCACCCCTTAACACAGAAATTGTGTTAGGGAGAGAGGACACTGTATTCTTTCCACCATTAGATCCACTCCCAGTAGTCCTGAGTATACAATAGGCTTCATGGTCACCAGCAAGTCTTTGAGTCAATGCAGTAGTCTACTTTAAAGAGAGAAACAGGCATTATTCAGTACTAGAAGAAAACCACACACTTCCCTACATGACAACTCTGTCCTAAGAAAGGCTTTTGGTTTATTCTGTCCCATAGGGAGAACCAGGAAATTCAGCAGTGTTGGTCTGACAGCTGTAGGCTCTGGAGAAGACACAGTGTCAGAAGCACACAAGGAGTTAGTGTTCCAGGTGAGTCTACACCCAGCACACATGAACTCTCTCTTCCTTGTCACTTGTCCACCTTCCACTCAGGAAAGGAAAAGCAGAATTATTTAGTGGTATTAGTAGAGCAGGAATTCAGGCTGGTGGTGTATGCAAAATTGTTCTTTCTGGCCCCTTTAACAATTACAACCTTGAGCTCTAGAGTTGAGCGTGCAATTTCTCTCATGTCATGAACTAGTGTTGCAGACCTGAAATTTCACAGGGTAATTGGCAGACTGGCTGGTCTTGTAGCCAGACTAAAGCCAAACCCTTCATGGACAGACTATGATGTGGAAATGCCACCCAGGCTGAGGAGTCTGAACTGCCGTGACTTGATGGTGGCAGCTGGCACAAAATGTTTTTAAATGTCACATGCCTCATGCATGGGCTCTCTCCTCAGCCAGGTGTCCTGCAGGCACATCTTTCTCCAACTCTATCCTTATTTGCTGAGTATTACTCTTTGCTTCCCACCCATGCTACAAGGGCACACATGCAGGATGTACCGGCTGGACAGCCCCACTGAGGGTCTAAGAGCTGGGATATTTAGTGTAGTTGGTGTGACTACTGAGAATCAAATGATAGCTTCAATTCTTTAATGAACTATAACCCGTGGCTTTAAACCAGCCTGTGACTGTATCACTTACTACTAGGAAGGCCCAGGAAAGAGAGTAAAATGCTGGGGTAAGGAAAATAGGATTTTTTCTCACACTGGGTTGATTTTCAGTAATTTCTTTGAGATGTGTCAATGCACAGTGAAGCTGTGTGATGAAGTTCTAGAAGTGGCCTATAGCCCAGTCACTATGGACTACAGAGGCCTTCCCTCCGAAGCCTTGCTGGTGCTTCTGACTTGATTATGGTGGTGTGGCTGTGTACAGTAGCTGTGGTGCCCAAGATTCCTGCAGCATGACAGTGTGTAAAGACATGCTGGAGGCCAGCCAGAGCGTCCCTACTCCTCAACACACAAAGGAAAAGAAGGTGTCTGCAACTCCCACACTGCCCCCTCTCTGGGAAGCATGGCCTGCTGACCCCAGTCAACTGTTTTCTGCTATTCAATTAAGAGAGAAAGGATTCCACTGAGAGGGAGCTGGGAGCTTCCTTTGTAAATTTTGCTGACCATTCCAGTTATGGACATAATTACAAGTGTATTTCAAAAGCACGGGAGTCCAAAGACACTCAGTCACAAATGACCTGAGAGTCAACTGAATGCGCAACTGCTTGGGGAAACGTTTAATGGGGCAATATCACAGTGACACACGTTAACATGTACAATTAGTTTGTATTAGTACGAGGGGGGAGGTACCAAAGCAAGAAAGCTTCGTGTTTAAAATGAGGTGAGCATCCATCATTTATTGACAACCCCCACCCCACCCCCAATTCCAGGGTGTGACCAGCCTGCAGACTTCCACTGTGCATGCATGCGTACGCACGTGCATGCACACACACACACACACACGCATATGAATACACACATGTATGAACACACATGTATGAACACACACATGTATGAACACACACACATACACACACGTGCGCGTGTGAATACACACATGTGTGAACACACACATGTATGAACACACACACACACACATACACACACAATCTCTATTTGCTTCCTCTTGGTAGAGGAAGGGCCAGTCACTTTTGGGAGTGTGCTCTGTAACTGATTCTCGAACCATCCCAGGCTTTACCACACAAAGACACAGCAACAATAGTCAGGCTTCCCCCTCTGCAGAGGCGAATATGAAAATGGTTTGTTTAGTTTTTAGTTCGACAACCCTCGGGGGCTGTATCTCTCTGGGTACATTTATTTCAGGGTACTTAAAAGCTGACTTCTATGAGATTACCGAGGCAGTGATTATTTTCGCTGAGAAATGTGTCCTTTATCCCTCTTATTCATCCACCGCTGCGATATTTCTGTTTGTCACAACGCCACAGCCTCTGATAAATGACTGAAGGCTGACTGCTACACTTTATTAAAAAGTAATAACAATTTTTGTACGCACCCTTCACATTGTAAGGGGGGGACCATGAATCAAAGGACACTGCCTGTCTGGGCCTGATAAATGGGCCGTTTACCAGCCGAGGAGTTATTTAGGACTGGCTATTAATTTAAATCACATTTATCTTCTCTGAGTGGGGGAGGTGGCTGTGATAGGGCTGCGAATGACCAGCGGTGCGGCTAAGTGCACATTATTTATTACCATGGCCTCTACAGGGCTGCACAATATGTTAAAAAAAAAAAAAAGAAAAGAAAAGAAAAAAAAAACCCAGTGCCAATTACAGTGGTTAATCTCGCCAGGGCAATAACAAATTTCTTCCCAACACAAGACAATTTTTATTCTGAGACTTTCTCCTCTACACACGGACGTTGCTTATAATTCTCCATCATTAAACTCAATTTTCTCCCAGGGTGGCTGCTCATGGGAAGTGATCACTTCTTTCTCCCACACCTTTGTCTGAAGAAGAGCGATATTTTCATGTACTTTTTCCATAATCAGAAGTGTTCTTTTGAGCTCTTAATGAATATTTGTGGGTAACACAGAGGAGTGGTAGACATTACATAACAGACCAGCCATATTTTATTATCAGATATGCTCTCATTAATAATATTGCTTTTGAATAGCTTTTCAGCCCACCTAGTTCTTAATATGAGGAAGAATTGGAAATATATGATCATTAGCACTTTTTCTTTTTGGCCAATTAACTTCAATTTGGTTGATCTAACGTGGAAGATTAAAGTGTTTCTAATAAAATAAGACTTGAACAAATATTAACTCCAAGCAGGAAAATTCTACTTACTGTCACAAAGCCTAAAGCACAGTTGTATAACTCCCCAAGAGGGAGCAGCTTCCCAGGAAGGAGGCTCCCAGCCCTGTGTTTTCTGAGTTCACTGGGCTTGAGTTCACACTGCTGCCTTAAGTCCTGAGGTAGCCATGTGGCATCTGGGTCTTGACTGGTAGTCCCCAGTCCTGCTCACATGGATAGCTGCTGCAGTGTCTTGGTATATTCTGTTCAGACAAGAAGCATTTGATAACAGGAATCACAATTCAGTTCAAGTCCCTCAGCCAGAATCTCCTTCAGAGTGGGGGCCTGTGCCCACTGATGCAAACGTCGTAGCCCATGCAAGTGGGTCAGTTTTATATTAATGACTAGATGTACTGTCCTAGCTGTTTCTGCAGTTGAAATTGCGTCAGAGTGCTGCCCAGGATGAGTGCATCCTCAGTGGGAAATGCACTTTGGCATGAGTGGTATACGTGGTTTTGTTGGTCTTCTTTGGTGGTTGGCTGCTGGAGAGGCTATACACTCAATTACAGGGACAAGCTGGCAGAGGGATGCATTTTAAGTGGAACCCCCTTTAAATGTTTGGTCCTCTGGCTTGTATCTCATGTCCAGAAAGCCCTCCTGCAGCAATGTAGGACTTGCTCTTGAGAGGTGTCACAAAGTCGGGTGCCTGCTCTTTGGGGCTAAGCATCCAGCAGCTACCTTGCCTTCTGCCTTTCCCCACACATTTGCCGTTTGAGAGTAGGTCCTCTCTGTCCATTCATGTTCCTCTTCCAGCATGAAGTCCCCAGAGCTGGCAGGTACTGTTTTTGTTCTTTATAGAGCTGCCTTCTTCTCATTGGCCAAATCTTACTAGTGGTTGTGAAGATCAACCCATTTACCTAAGACAAATTTAACCGGTCTGAAGTCATGATAAGAATCCAGTCTAGAGTAGGGGAAAAATGTAATAAACATAACACATGCACAGAAAAATCTGCTGCCCAGCAAACTTTCAATGAAATAGTTTCAAAAATACTTAGCACTGTAGTTAGTGTTATGTTGCATAGTTTTTAAAAAGAACAATTCTTAAAATGGCGAAATAATAGAAGTAGAACAGACATGCAATGGTTTGGATCTTAGACATCCTCTAATAGCCTAACCATGACAGCCCCTGGCCTGCCTATGAGCTCTGGGGAACATATTGGATGGAGCTTAACTGCAGGTAAGGGTCTCACAGTAGGTGTGGTTTAAAAGGAACAATGGGCTCCAGTGTAGCCTTTTCCCTCCCTGCTGAGTCCTGCCCCTGAGATGAATAGCTGGCCTGGGCCATGCCTTCCAGAGTGCTGTCTCCACTAACCATGGGGCATCAAGGTTGACCAGCCTTGGAGTGATGCTTCTGAACTTGGGAGCAAAAATAACCATTTCTTCTTCATAAGTAAGACAAGGTGTCTTTGTGGCATAGTGTGCTTCTTTCTTTTATACAGTGTTGCGCGTCCCCAAGGTGGGAGAAGGACAGGCAAGGCTCAGGTAGAGGACGATCAGGTTGTGTATTAGTTTAGTAAAATGACCATAATATTCAAAGTGTTTGAAAAGCTCCTTTGCTCTTCAGAATTGTGAAGGCAATGGGTTAGCTTGCCTGGGATACTATGTCTCCTCTTCCCTTCTGCTTCCTAAGAGTCTGGTGTTTTAAATGAACTTCTTAAACAACCAAGTATATTGCCTTACAATAGAGAATCCAGTCTGCCCATGTCTTTAACATGACACAAATGAGGGCAGAAAAATGGCCTTAATTTAATCTGCATTAACAGTTTATAATACTGATTATTCTCACACAGTGCTAACCATCCCGTTGAGTTCTGTATTGTCAGGCCTGTGTAGGGCTACAGAAGGAAGGTGGGTGAACATAGCCCTGTGTCATGTGCCACAGAGAAGTGAGGAGATGTCCTAGGTGATGGGGAGGGCAGAAGAATCAGTATGTGGAAAGAATAGGGTAGACTGTAAAATTACACAGGCAGGAAGTCTCCTTACACAGTGAAGTGTTAGGGTTGAAGCACTGTGTCACCAAGGTGGTTGGCATATCCTAAAGCCACAGAACAGAAAGGAAATCTGCAGGATGCTTCCTCTAGGACCCAAAAGGAAACTCTAGGAAGGAAAAGTGATTTCTTGATAACAAGTGAGGCTGGTCAACCAGTTCTCTCACTTGCTACATAGATTACTTGAACAAGTTGCTTTCTTTTTCTCATAAGAGGATGAACAAAGTCAGATTTTTCATACTTTGAGAATGAGGAATGTATAGAAATCACATACTACTTGCATGAAGCAGGGATTCAGAAAAATAAGGATTTTTCTACCTGCTCTGTTATTTTCACCATCACTCACAACCATCGGCACCATCACCATCACTACTGCCACAGTCTCACCACCATTGTCACCATTATCACCACCACCAGTGTCACCACCACCCCAACCATCAATATCACCACCATTACTATTCCTATCATCATCATAACTGTAATTACATCACCACTGCCATCACCATCATCATCATCATCACCACAATCATTATCATTGTTATCATCACCATGGCAACTAATATCATGTGCCATTTAGCTCTTATGTCAACTTGACACAAGCTAGAGTCATCTGTGAGCACAGAACCTCAGTTGGGAAAATGTCTCCATAAGATTGGGCTATTGCTAAGCCTGTAAGGCATTTTTTTAAACTGGTGATTGACATGGGATGGTAGAGCCCATGGTGAGTAGGGCCAATGCTAGGATGGTGGTATTGGGTTCTACACAAGCAAGCCATAGCAAGTCAGCCAGTAAAAACATTTTCCCATGGCTTCTGTATTACCTCCTGCCTCCAGGTTTCTGCCTTTAACTTTCTGCTGTTTGAGTTCCTGACCTGACCCTCACTCCCTATGATGATAGAGTGTGACTTAGAAATCTAAGCAAGAGGAATCTTTTCCTCCCAGAGTTGCTTCCTTTAATCTATCTTAGCACAATGATGTCTATTTTCCTTTAATATACCTTATTTTATTTCTTTGTGGTAGAATAGGAGAAAGGCTAAAGACATCAAGTTTTGTTACTTGACTTTGACTCACACCAAAGCGTGTACAAACAGAAAGCATGAAAGTCAATGAAAGAGGCCAGGCACAAAAGGACCAGTGGATGAGGCAGCTGGAATAAGTGGTCTCTGGAGTAGAGCTTTGCAGGGGCTGTGGGAGAAAAGAGAGCTTACTGTTTAAGGGGCTGTAAGCTTGGACTTGGGGTAATCAATCGCAAAAGATCTGGACCAAGAGAGTGGCCCTGGTTGCACAGCACTTTGATGCCACTGATTATATATATCAGACAGATTCACTCACAGTAAGTGCGGGTCAAGAACAACCACTGAGGCTGCGTAACACACATACTAAGGCATACTTGGGGTGTGGAGGTGGTTGAATGCAGCCCTGCATCCCTCTCTCACTTCGGAAGTTGCTTCATTATTTATTAGCATAAGCAATCTGGCAGGCAGTGAGCTATCTGCAGCCACAATCCAATATGGAAAGGTCACCTGCCAACACCCAAGCCAAAGGGTGTTAAAACAAACACAAACATACCTTTTTTAATTTCAGCTGAATTGATTAGAGAACAATTGCAGGGCGCCACAGGTCAGAAGGCTCAAGCCAGCAGGTCAGCAGAGAGAGAGGAGCCTAGGGCAGTGGTCACAGGGGTGCTGGGCTGAGCCTGGGGCAAAAAGCTGTTCTGAGCCCCAGCTCTTGTCCTCACAAATGAAAAAATGACATGGCAATGCTTGAGCCATATGCAGGACTACAGTTCACCTTAGTTGGCATAGGTTGGAAATTAAGCTGTTTGAAGTCAAATACATGAAGGCTCTCAAGTATTTTAGAAGGAAAAACTAGCCTATGTCTAAGCACGCCCCTATAGCCCACGAGTCTCCCACACCTGCCTTGGAAAACATGGCAACCTCAGGACTTTGAGCAGCTTCATATTCTTTCCCACGGGGCAGTAGATATTAGTGGAGGAGTCAAGGGTCCTACTTTGTTGCTTCAGTCACATCCACATTGAGGGAAAGGAACGTGACAACCCTGGCCCCAGGGGATTCAGTGACAAATCCCAAGTAGAGATTTAGAGCTGTCAGAGTTCGTGCTACCCAGCCTCTGCAGGTCCAGGATCAGTAAAAAAAATATGACCGCTCTACACGAGGCTTCAGAGAAGGCAATAAGCAGATATCTACAGTAACAGTTAAGGTTACTAAAGCATGCAAAGTTGATCAGTCTCACTAACAATTGGATACATCCATGCTGAGGTGATGACATCCATTGGTCAGTAAGACCACTACCACCCGATGAGGTCTTCTTCACTCAGTGTACAAGTTCTAGGGACTTCCAAGGTGCCATTTCTCTGACCACACAGATGTCACTGTCAGGACCTCACAGTGGGCCTCAGCCCTCAGTGTGTGTGTTGTCTAAAGTAGACCCCTCTGGAGCCAAAAGCCAGAGCTGAGCAGTGGGCTTGGCATCACACATAGGCGAACCCTAGGGATTGGAAGGGGTAATAAGAGCCACAGAACAGGGGTCTTGTGACGGCCGAACACATCTCAGCAGTGTGGCTTGGGGAGCAGCCTAGTGCCACCATAGACAGAGAAGGACATGAGTTTTCCTCTCTCCTGCTTCTTACTCACTCTAGGGAATGTTCCAGAACATAAATTAAAGAAGCATTTCTGCTTTCATGAAGAAATCATCCCCACACTGAGCACAACCACAGGCTGAGTCCTTTCTCTTCAGAATGAAGCGCGGACCCTCTGCATTCCCGGGATGTGCTTCCTGTGACACAGAGGACTGACATCTGAACCTTGGTTTTACCAAAACTAAGCAAAGGCAACTAATTTTGGGGGCTGTGGATGGTTTAACTGGAGGCCAGAAGGCTGAACTTAGGACAAGGCTCCACAACAGAAGGTAGAGGAGGCTCTGCTTTGTCACCTGTGTGTTGGGGCAGGAACTCCTGATTCATACCCTTTTATAAGAGAACTTGCTTTCCCCTCTCTATTAAGACTCATTAATGAAATGGAAGTTTGAAAAGGAAGTTCGGGGAGCAGGTCCAGCGATTTGCAGATATCCATGTAGGAGTAGGCTTCTTAAACCTCCACCCAAGAAGTTTTTCTAGGGTTCCAAGTATCTGGGAGTAAGATACAGGGACACAAGTCAAACACTTAACTGATAATCATAGAGAAATACATTTAAAAGCAATGTGTGTGTGTGTGTGTGTGTGACTAATTATTGAAGGTTAAAGAAAATTCACACACACAAATGAGATTCTCAAAGGGGTTGAACTGTTAGCTGAGTGATACTGCAGGGAACAGAATATCGTCAATGTGTTTGAGCGGACTGAAACTTTGATTTCGTAATTAACAATGTTGGGAATGCCATTTTGTATAAATGCATAGTACAAAAACAGCAGAGGGAAATTTGGGGTCATTTCCGAAATTGTTGGACATTCTGTCCTCATATTTCAAAATTCATTGAGTTAATTTTAAAAGCAACTCAAGCCAGCAATTTCAATAGCAATTTTTAAAAGCAAGATTTATAATACAACACAATACGACGCAATAAAGTACACAACAAAGATACACTAATTTGATTCTTATATATGGTGTTTGTTATTTTCTGTCAAACTAGAGTCAGCTGGAAAGGGGGATCTCCATTAAGGAATGTCCCTATCAGACTCACTTATGGGCATGCACGTGGGGCATTTTCTTGATTGGTTTGACATAGGAAGACTGAGCCTACTGTGGTTGGTGTCACCCTAGGGCCTCAGTTCCTGCCTCCGGGTTCCCAGCTTGGCTTCCCAAAGTGATGGACTGCAATCAGAAAGCTGAACTGAACCCTTTCCTCCACAGGTTGGTTTTGGTCAGTGTTTTGATCACAGTCACAGAAAGCAAACAAGGGCACTCACTAAGAAAAGGGGATGGAAACATGCAAGTATGAACCAGTGATGTTTTCTGTTATTAAACCATAATATTATTGCAAGAGCAGAAAACTTTGTATGTGCAGTAAAGAATGCTGCAATCCTTAGCACGGTGTAGTCTTGAGTCAACACAGGCATTCTAGGCATTGCTCACTGGTGTGTGCTGTGTGGGGTGTGTATAGTAAAGTATACATGCCGTGTGTTCAGAACCAAGCCTTCAGTGAGGTCATGTGACCAGACAGCAAACACAGGAAGAGGATGAGGATGGACAGGGAGAGGATGGGGAGGGAGTGGAAGAGGGACGTGGTGATGGAGGGGACAGGGAGGAAGAGAGGGAGGAGGACAAGGAAAGGATGAGGGACAGGAAGAAGATGAGGATGAGGGAGAAGGAAGGAAAAAAGGATGAGGGAGAGAGAGGGAGGAGAGGGAAGGAACTGTAATATGAAGCAGATGGGGTGCTTTTCTGGCGTTGCAGCAGGGGTTGCCTCTGGCCCATTTTGAGGTTATGGACTCTACTTCTCCAATGCTGATGCTTGCGTTCTGGTCTCCTTCTTCCCATCTGCAAGCAAGGAGTTGCTCTCTCTGTTCGAAACCCTGCAACTGAGCGAGCAAACAAGAAGTGAACTTAACATCAAGTTGCTGTATTCCACATTTTCTCCTGTCACTTAAACACCAGGAATCTACTTATTACTGTCTTAAAATCACCATACAATTAGAAATTTAAGCCATTATAGGAAAGTATGATAAATACTTTAAATTAAATGATAAATAAAATAAAAAACCGCTTATGGCCCCAAAGATAATGGGTGGCATATACAAAATGGTGCCTGCTTGAAAGCTGATACATCTTGCTTCCTCCTGGGAACCCTGCTGAAAATCAGCTGTAGGGTTACAGTGACCCCATGCAAAACTCTGCACTGGATCCTTGCTTCCAAGGAATGTCCAATCTAGTTTTCGAGATGAGAAATATTTTTAAAAACTATAAATACAAAGTGTTGAAATAAGAGTACCAGAAAACTGACAGAAAGGGGAGAATTTGGCAGGTGGCTGTTTTCTACATAGGAGGTGACAATGGGGGGAGGAGGGGTGGAGTGGAGGAAAAGGGGAGACAAGGGAGGGAGGTTTGGGATAGAGAGGGATGGAGAAAGGCAAGGGGGAGATACAGAGAAAGAGGGGAAAGAGGTGTCAATGAAAGACGGAGCAGGGATGGAAAAAGAGTGTGTCTACATGTGTCATTTCTTCCTTCCCTCAACACCATGCTGTGCAGGCCACAGCATCAGGTCCTTGTCTACTCTTTGTATCTCAGTTCTCCAAGTGGAGGGAATGTCATTGACTGGAAGTCTGACAGATGGCTGGTCTTGAGGAAGCCAGGCTGAAGGGAGGGAAGGAAGCTGAAGAGGATGAGTCCTGCAATATGGTTTTAGGAAAGTACAGTTAGGTGCAGGGGATAGATGGGAGGGCTTGGGTTGGAGGCATATTCTGAACACAAAGGTAAGTAAGGCCTAGACAGGAATGTTGTCACAAGTCTAGAGGTACCTCCTTCTCCACAGAGGACAGAATCCTCCATGTCATCAACTGAAGGAAGAGTTAAGTAACATAGAGGCTCAGTACCACCAGCTTTAGACATCTTCATGACCAAAGTCCCATAGTTCATCTTAAAGGGCCACATGTATGTTAGAGGGCCCAAGAGAGCACAGAAGATCCCTGTGTCTGCTGTGGTCCTTTCCTGTCCTTTGCCTATTTGAAAGATGAGCTGATGCTTAGGATGGGAAAGCCAATAGAGAAGAACTGGAGCTGCTCAGGGTAGACCTATGGATAGAGGGAGGCAAAGGGCTGAGCAGTCAGTCCACAGTCAGCTTGCTGGCTGATGGCTGGAGCTCAGCTTCGAACTATTATGTAGATATAAATGATCAGGAAGCACAAATAGGTAAAAAGTCTCTCTCGCATACATACTTACATACATATAGGGTCAGTTAGGGTTGGGGATCTAGAGAGGACTGAGAGGGAATCTCCCCACTAACATGTAGGCTTGGCCAATCAGGAATGGTAGGGTCTAGAGGGGGGACAGAAGAGAAGTAACAAATAGCCTCAGTGTTTCTGTTCCATACAAGGACACTGAAATATTAAGGAAGATATGACAGGCTTTGATGGCAAGTAACTCAACATACACCCAAAGCACGTGCAATATTGACACATATGTATATGTATATGTATATGTATATCTATATGTGTGTGTGTGTGTGTGTGTGTGTGTGTGTGTGTGTATGATAGAAAAGACATACACTATCATGCCTCTAGAAATCTCCACTCCACTTAGAAGGAAAAGAGCTATGTAAGAGATGGAGGTAAGAAGTCATACTCTGGCAGCATGCTCCTGCTGAAGAAAGTAGGAATATTGGCCACTGGTCAGACAGTGGACAGAAAGGCACCTTTAGTTTTTGATTGTCTAAATGTGAACTGTGGCATCCCAATGAAATGCCCACAAGGTGCAGCAAATGAGGTATTGACATCGGAAAGGAGGGCAGGACTAGAGATGGAGCATAGGAAGGATGGCACTTGCGTGGGAGAACTGTTCTGCAGGCATAGAGGCGATCCTGAAAACCCCGGGGTGACCAGCCAATACTGGTAAGAGGACAATGATGAGAACAAAGAACACAGGCCCATGAGTGCAAGGCCAAGATCATGTGCAGGGTGAAGCCAGTCTGGGCTTGGGCTGACCACTGCTCAAGTTCACAGTATCGGAGTTTGTGGGGACACAGCAGTCAGTGAGCCCACATGGCATACATGGGTATCACAGTTGTGGAGGGGTCGGTGAATACTTGACTCATGGGCCATTAGAGTGAAATAACCAGTGTCAAAGGAGAGGGGGGCATGGTAGACGTGAGCATGTGCATGCTCCATTGCAAAGTATACAGAGCTGGAAGGGGAAGAGTCTCAGCTAGCCTACACCATCCCAGGCCATTCCAGGTTGGGTCCTCAAATGGGAAATGTGTGCATTCCCAACTGAGAGGAGGGCGAAGACATGGGTTGGGAGTAGGACAGGGTCAGGGAGTTTAGGTGTTAAAATCATCTTTGAATAAAGAACATGATGTCCTTGAACAATGGAGGACTGACAGTAAGGTCCTGATAAATAAACTCGAAGGATAAACAAAGGAGGGAGAGATCCCAGGCTGATATACCCACAGTGGTGAGAACATGGGAGGCCTTCATGGGCTGGGCAAGGAATGTGCTGGAGACTTTGGAAACTATTCACAGGGCATGGTTTCCCTTCTATGAACTGGTCTCTGTGCATGGACAACAATAACACTCTAGTAAGAAATCAGTGATCTCCCGCCACTGACTAGACAACCTTTGCCTGTTGTATGAACTACTTTTCTCTTCCCTCTGACAAAAGCAGCTTTTAGAAAGAAGGGGTCATTGAGGCTATGGTTTAAGAGGGAATGTTGTAGGAGAGATTTCTGGTTTCTTTGGAGACTCAGTTGTGTTATATGTGTTTTCCTGGAAATGGTCTTATGAGAGGATGTTTTGCTGAGGCAAATACAAGGGAGGTTGTTTTACTGAGAACAGACACATGGTGTTTTTCTGGAAGTAGCCTGGACAAAGGGCATGGGATGTTTTGCTGGAGCAGATGCTCGAGAGAACAAGTGATGTTTGGAAAGGATATAAACAGAACCCAATAGGCAGTGAGTGACTGTGGCATTGATCTGCCTTGCCACTCTTTGCTGGTCTTTGTTGGGCTTGGCTGATGCTGGTCTTCATTGAAGATGCTATGACACTGGTTTGTCTTGCCTTCTTCACTGATCATTATTTGTTGTTACTTCATAGAGAGAAATGCATCTAAGAACTGGCAGCTTCTTGCTACTTCCATAGACTCAGGCCAATTGACAGAGCCTTGAAGTTTCTTCTGGTGCCATTGCTGATTTGTAAATGATGTTTGAGAGTGGATTGAGCTTGGTATTAGTGTAAAATGAACTGCCGATATCCTTACAACAAAGATTGGAATCGGGGAGGGAGAGCTAAACCTTCAGAGAGGCAGACATGCCTGGGAAACCAGAAGAGACTACACTCTGCCCACATCTCTGACTCCAGAGGAAAACACCAAACGCCATCTGGAACCCTGGTGCACGGAAGCTCCCGGAAAGGCCGGTGCCGATCTTCCTGGTTGCTGCCCCCTCAGAGAGCTCATAAGCAACACCCCACGAGCAAACTTGAGCCTCGGGACCACAGTTAGACAAACCTTCCTGCTCCAAGCGACCTGCCTGGTGAACTCAAGACACAGGCCCACAGGAACAGCTGAAGACCTGTAGATAGGAAAAACTACATGCCCGAAAGCAGAACACTCTGTTCCCAAAACTGGCTGAAAGAAAACAGGAAAACAGGTCTACAGCACTCCTGACACACAGGCTTATAGGACAGTCTAGCCACTGTCAGAAATAGCAGAACAAAGTAACACTAGAGATAATCTGATGGCGAGAGGCAAGCGCAGGAACCCAAGCAACAGAAACCAAGACTACATGGCATCATCGGAGCACCTTTCTCCCACCAAAGCAAACACGGAATATCCAAACACACCAGAAAAGCAAGATCTAGTTTCAAAATCATATTTGATCATGATGCTGGAGGACTTCAAGAAAGAAATGAAGAAATCCCTTAGAGAAACACAAGAAAACATAAGTAAACAAGTAGAAGCCCACAGAGAGGAATCACAAAAATCCCTGAAAGAATTCCAGGAAAACATAAATAAACAAGTAGAAGCCTATAGAGAGGAATCACAAAAATCCCTGAAAGAACTCCAGGAAAACACAATCAAACAATTGAAGGAATTAAAAATGGAAATAGAAGCAATCAAGAAAGAACACATGGAAACGACCCTGGATATAGAAAACCAAAGGAAGAGACAAGGAGCTGTAGATACAAGCATCACCAACAGAATACAAGAGATAGAAGAGAGAATCTCAGGAGCAGAAGATTTCATAGAAATCATCAACTCAACTGTCAAAGATAATGTAAAGCAGAAAAAGCTACTGGTCCAAAACATACAGGAAATCCAGGACTCAATGAGAAGCTCAAACCTAAGGATAATAGGTATAGAAGAGAGTGAAGACTCCCAGCTCAAAGGACCAGTAAATATCTTCAACAAAATCATAGAAGAAACTTCCCAACCTAAAAAAAGAGATACCCATAGGCATACAAGAAGCCTACAGAACTCCAAATAGACTGGACCAGAAAAGAAACACCTCCCGAAATATAATAGTCAAAACACCAAATGCACAAAATAAAGAAAGAATATTAAAAGCAGTAAGGGAAAAAGGTCAAGTAACATATAAAGGCAGACCTATCAGAATCACACCAGACTTTTCGCCAGAGACTATGAAAGCCAGAAGATCCTGGACTGATGTCATATAGACCCTAAGAGAACACAAATGCCAGCCCAGGTTACTGTATCCTGCAAAACTCTCAATTAACATAGACGGAGAAACCAAGATATTCCAAGACAAAACCAAATTTACACAATATCTTTCTACAAATCCAGCACTACAACGGATAATAAATGGTAAAGCCCAACATAAGGAGGCAAGCTACACCCTAGAAAAAGCAAGAAACTAATCATCTTGGCAACAAAACAAAGAGAAGAAAAGCACACAAACATAACCTCACATCCAAATATGAATATAACAGGAAGCAATAATCACTATTCCTTAATATCTCTCAACATCAATGGTCTCAACTCCCCAATAAAAAGACATAGATTAACAAACTGGATATGCAATGAGGACCCTGCATTCTGCTGCCTACAGGAAACACACCTCAGAGACAAAGACAGACAGACAGACACTACCTCAGAGTGAAAGGCTGGAAAACAACTTTCCAAGCAAATGGTCTGAAGAAGCAAGCTGGAGTAGCAATTATAATATCGAATAAAATCAATTTTCAACTAAAAGTCATCAAAAAAGTTAAGGAAGGACACTTCATATTCATCAAAGGAAAAATTCACCAAGATGAACTCTCAATCCTAAATGCCCCAAATACAAGGGTACCTACATACGTAAAAGAAACCTTACTAAAGCTCAAAAGAAACATTGCATCTCACACAATAATAGTAGGAGATTTCAACACCCCACTCTCATCAATGGACAGATCATGGAAACAGAAATTAAACAGAGACGTAGACAGACTAAGAGAAGTCATGAACCAAATGGACTTAACAGATATTTATAGAACATTCTATCCTAAAGCAAAAGGATATACCTTCTTCTCAGCTCCTCATGGTACTTTCTCCAAAATTGACCATATAATTGGTCAAAAACCGGGCCTCAACAGGTACAGAAAGATAGAAATAATCCCATGCGTGCTATCGGACCACCACGGCCTAAAGCTGGTCTTCAGTAACAATAAGGGAAGAACGCCCACATATACGTGGAAGTTGAACAATGTTCTACTCAACGATATCCTGGTCAAGGAAGAAATAGAGAAAGAAATTAAAGAGTTCTTAGAATTTAATGAAAATGAAGGTACAGCATACCCAAACTTATGGGACACAATGAAAGCTGTGCTAAGAGGAAAACTCATAGCGCTGAGTGCCTGCAGAAAGAAAACAGGAAAGAGCATATGTCAGCAGCTTGACAGCACACCTAAAAGCTCTGGAACAAAAAGAAGCAAATACACCCAGGAGGAGTAGAAGACAGGAAATAATCAAACTCAGAGCTGAAATCAGCCAAGTAGAAACAAAAAGGACCATAGAAAGAATCAACAGAACCAAAAGTTGGTTCTTTGAGAAAATCAACAAGATAGATAAACCCTTAGCCAGACTAACGAGAGGACACAGAGAGTGTGTCCAAATTAACAAAATCAGAAATGAAAAGGGAGACATAACTACAGATTCAGAGGAAATTCAAAAAATCATCAGATCTTACTATAAAAGCCTATATTCAACAAAACTTGAAAATCTGCAGGAAATGGACAATTTCCTAGACAGATACCAGGAACCGAAGTTAAATCAGGAACAGATAAACCAGTTAAACAACCCTATAACTCCTAAGGAAATTGAAGCAGTCATTAAAGGTCTCCCAACCAAAAAGAGCCCAGGTCCAGACGGGTTTAGTGCAGAATTCTGTCAGACCTTCATAGAAGACCTCATACCAATACTATCCAAACTGTTCCACAAAATTGAAACAGATGGAGCTCTACTGAATTCCTTCTATGAAGCCACAATTACTCTTCTACCTAAACCACACAAAGACCCAACAAAGAAAGAGAACTTCATACCAATTTCCCTTATGAATATTGACGCAAAAATACTCAATAAAATTCTGGCAAACCGAATCCAAGAGCACATCAAAACAATCATCCACCATGATCAAGTAGGCTTCATCCCAGGCATGCAGGGATGGTTTAATATATGGAAAACATCAACGTGATCCATTATATAAACAAACTGAAAGAACAAAACCACATGATCATTTCATTAGATGCTGAGAAAGCATTTGACAAAATTCAACACCCCTTCATGATAAAAGTCCTGGAAAGAATAGGAATTCAAGGCCCATACCTAAACATAGTAAAAGCCATATACAGCAAACCAGTTGCTAACATTAAACTAAATGGAGAGAAACTTGAAGCAATCCCACTAAAATCAGGGACTAGACAAGGCTGCCCACTCTCTCCCTACTTACTCAATATAGTTCTTGAAGTTCTAGCCAGAGCAATCAGACAACAAAAGGAGATCAAGGGGATACAGATCAGAAAAGAAGAAGCCAAAATATCACTATTTGCAGATGATATGATAGTATATTTAAGTGATCCCAAAAGTTCCACCAGAGAACTACTAAAGCTGATAAACAACTTCAGCAAAGTGGCTGGGTATAAAATTAACTCAAATAAATCAGTAGTCTTCTCTACACACACACACAAAAAAAAAACAAGCCGAGAAAGAAATTAGGGAAACGACACCCTTCATAATAGACCCAAATAATATAAAGTACCTCAGTGTGACTTTAACCAAGCAAGTAAAAGATCTGTACAATAAGAACTTCAAGACTCTGAAGAAAGAAATTGAAGAAGACCTCAGAAGATGGAAAGATCTCCCATGCTCATGGATTGGCAGGATTAATATAGTAAAAATGGCCATTTTACCAAAAGCGATCTACAGATTCAATGCAATCCCCATCAAAATACCAATCCATTTCTTCAAAGAGCTAGACAGAACAAATTCATCTGGAATAACAAAAAACCCAGGATAGCTAAAACTACACTCAAGAATAAAAGGACTTCAGGGGGAATCACATCCCTGAACTCAAGCAGTATTACAGAGCAATAGTGATAAAAACTGCATGGTGTTAGTACAGAGACAGCCAGACCAATGGAACAGAATTGAAGACCCAGAAATGAACCAACACACCTATGGGCACTTGATTTTTGACAAAGGAGCCAAAACCATCAAATGGAAAAAAGATAGCATTTTCAGCAAATGGTGCTGGTTCAACTGGAGGTCAACATGTAGAAGAATGCAGATCGATTCATGCTTATCACCCTGTACAAAGCTTAAGTCCAAGTGGATCAAGGACCTCCACATCAAACCAGATACACTCAAACTAATAGAAGAAAAACTAGGGCTGCATCTCAAACCCATGGGCACTGGAAAAAATTTCCTGGACAAAACACCAATGGCTTATGCTCTAAGATCAAGAATCGACAAATGGGATCTCATAAAACTGCAAAGCTTCTGTAAGGCAAAGGACACTGTGGTTAGGACAAAACGGCAACCAACAGATTGGGAAAAGATCTTTACCAATCCTACAACAGATAGAGGCCTTATATCCAAAATATACAAAGAACTCAAGAAGTTAGACCACAGGGAGACAAATAACCCTATTAAAAATGGGGTTCAAAGCTAAACAAAGAATTCACAGCTGAGGAATGCCGAGTGGCTGAGAAACACCTAAAGAAATGTTCAATATCTTTAGTCATAAGGGAAATGCAAATCAAAACAACCCTGAGATTTCACCTCACACCAGTGAGAATGGCTAAGATCAAAAAATCAGGTGACAGCAGATGCTGGCGAGGATGTGGAGAAAGAGGAACACTCCTCCATTGTTGGTGGAATTGCAGACTGTTACAACCATTCTGGAAATCAGTCTGGAGGTTCCTCAGAAAATTGGACATTGAACTGCCTGAGGATCCAGCTATACCTCTCCTGGGCATATACCCAAAAGATGCCCCAACATATAAAAAAGACACGTGCTCCACTATGTTCATAGCAGCCTTATTTATAATAGCCAGAAGCTGGAAACAACTCAGATGCCCTTCAACAGAGGAATGGATACAGAAAATGTGGTACATCTACACAATGGAATATTACTCAGCTCTCAAAAACAATGCCTTTATGAAATTCATAGGCAAATGGTTGGAACTGGAAAATATCATCCTGAGTGAGCTAACCCAATCACAGAAAGACATACATGGTATGCACTCATTGATAAGTGGCTACTAGCCCAAATGCTTGAATTACCCTAGATCCCTAGAACAAACGAAACTCAAGACGGATGATCAAAATGTGAATGCTTCACTCCTTCTTTAAATGAGGAAAAAGAATACCCTTGGCAGGGAAGGGAGAGGCAAAGATTAAAACAGAGACTGAAGGAACACCCATTCAGAGCCGGCCCCACATGTGGCCCATACACATACAGCCACCCAATTAGACAAGATGGATGAAGCAATGAAGTGCAGGCCGACAGGAGCCGGATGTAGATCTCTCCTGAGAGACACAGCCAGAATACAGCAAATACAGAGGCGAATGCCAGCAGCAAACCACTGAACTGAGAACAGGACCCCCGTTGAAGGAATCAGAGAAAGAACTGGAAGAGCTCGAAGGGGCTCGAGACCCCATATGAACAACAATGCCAAGCAACCAGAGCTTCCAGGGACTAAGCCACTACCTAAAGACTATACATGGACTGACCCTGGACTCTGACCTCATAGGTAGCATTGAACATCCTAGTAAGATCACCGGTGAACCCCCAGTGAGCGTGATTGTTGGGGGGAGGGCGGCAATGGGGGGAGGATGGGGAGGGGAACACCCATAAAGAAGGGGAGGGGGAAAGGCTAGGGGGATGTTGGCCCGGAAACTGGGAAAGGGAATAACACTCGAAATGTAAATAAGAAATACTCAAGTTAATAATAATAATAATAATAATAATAATAATAATAATAATAATAATAAAAGATTGGAATCGCCCACAAAGAACTATTTCTAAACAGGTCAAATCCTCCTTTGCTCTATTAACCTTTCCTTTCCACCATCTCTGGTTGGTGATATGCTAGAAGGAGGCTAAAGTGTTTATGAACCCTCATTAAAGTAGGGTTTGAAAAAGATCTAAGGCTACAGGATGCCGTCCAGCATGCCAAGAAGAAGCACATCAGCAGAGACATGAGGTAGATGTTCAAACTGTATTCAGTCAGGAAACAGAGGGATGAGTGCTGGTATTACTGTGCCTTCTCCCTTTTATTCAGTCCAGGTCCTCAGCCTATGAGGTGATGCTGTGAATGTTCAGAGTGTGTCTTCACTCCTCAGTTAAACCTTTCTGGAAACATTGTCACAGACGTGCCTGAAGGTGTGTCTCCTAGAGGATTTTGCATCCAGTTGAACACAAACTATCAAAGAACTCAACGAAAACTACTGATGATAGAGATATGGGTATCTGTGTTCCTGATTTCATGTGAACCTGAATTCAAAGCCAGGATACTGTATATGCAACTGATTCCAAAGTTGGGAATCCAGGTGATCATAGGATCAGCTTGAACCAAAAGGAATCCAATGAGTGATGAGATATAAGCATGGGACAGACTGTGTTCAGCAGAATTGGGTGACATCAGAGCTGCTTGGGGTGAATGATTCATGCAAAACTAAATATATGAATGTTTATTTGGTGAACAGCACACAAGAATTCAAATAACTAGTTTGAAAGGGGGGATGGTAACTACAGAATTTTAAAGAAATGATCCAAAAAAAGAGCATGGGTTAACCTGATGCTAACATCCTGGTAAATATCTTGAACTTGTAATCTAACTCAATTTACTGTTTCCATGTGTATATGTGTGATTTGGGTAAGCACAGTCGTGTGTGTGTGTGTGTGTGTGTGTGTGTGTGTGTGTGTGTGTGTGTGTGTGTGTGTGTTGTGTGCTTGTATGCATCTGTGTCCCAACACAAGAACTTCATAACCCTTCTGAAGTATTGGTTTTCTCACTAGAAAATAAGGAACTGATTTTACCTCATTCATGAATAGTTATTCTTGTATTGATATAAGTCACGGTCAGGCACTTTTCACCAAACCTGGTTTTGATTGGGTGCCTCTGAGAGGATGCAGAGTCTCTGGGAGACCCACCCCCCACTTCATCCCCAGTTTGGATTCCATAATGGAAAAGGAAACCCAAGTGAAGCTGGTGAAGGATGAGGTTCACCTGGCCATATTAAATACTCCACACACAGCACGGATGGAGAAGGACGCACTGGATTCAATTGTATCTTGTGGGCCCTCAAGGAAGGAAGATATGAATTCCTTCTAACTTCTCTAATAATCAAAATTACTTCTGAACAGAAACTTACCCAAAAAGCACAATAAAGCAAAATTGAAGCCCCAATAACATAGTCTAGCTGCAGGAGCGCAGAGTTTGTGTAACTTAAGATTTCCTGGAAGTTCTTAGTGCTATAGTTTTAAGTGCACCTTGTCTAGGATCATATGGACTTCTGGAATCCCAGTGTCCATGTAAGTTCAGCATAGCTGACTCTAGAGGTCAGTCAGATTGACTTGGGAGTGGAAAAAACTTTTCTAGGCTGCAGGGATCCAGAGCATGGAAATATCCCTTCTTTGATGACCTCTTCAGAAGTGTTTGCCATAGACAACTCATAACCTGTGCCGTAGCATCCAGAAACAATAGTACCCAAGCTCCACCTTGAGAAAAGTCAAGGAGACCACTCACTTCAGAGTATAGTCTTCCTCTGGTCATCTCCATGCTTCTCCACCTTTTCATGAGTGCACTCCAGGAATGTCCCCTAGAAAACAGCCTACACCCTGACCTCTGTTCCCACATGGCAGTTGGGGATCTCTTCCTGTTACAAAGAGGGCCCTGGTTGACTAGATATCCTTCTCTATTTATCCTACTTCTCGTGACACTGCCATTTCAAAACATGCTTGGCCATGGATGCCTGTCAATCCCACTGTGAAGTTTAGCTTGTCGGACAGTATCTGCTTATTGAAAGTCATTTTTCTGTCACTGTTCACCTTCAATTGGTTTAAAAATTAAAACCCCAAGAGTTATTGTACATACAAACATTTTTGTCAGTCCTGAGACTCTGAATCCCAAACAATAAGGAGCTCCACCCACATTGGTCACAGTTTCGAGTGTGAGAGAAGGAAGTGGGTTGACTTGTTTTGTAATTAGCTGTGACACATTAATAACTTTTTAGACTTGCAGAGCTATTTAAGTTCAGGTGTCCCCAACTGCCTTCATCTCTCTGCAATGTGCTGACTAGCCTGAGTTTCACCCATGATTTGAGCTCAGAAAGTCTGGGTGACTCAGATTTTGATAAGTGGCATGGGTGGTTGTCTTCCCGGCATGAGTTAAAGAAATGATCCAAAAAAAAGAGCATGGGTTAACCTGATGCTAACATCATTGTGGTTTCTTTTACGTTTGGCTTTCTGACTCCTCTAAAACTTTCGGGGAATCTATGATGAGAACACCACAGACATGAGAGCCCAGCTTACTGAGTCTGGACCATGCCCAAGCTGGCTTTGCTGCCTGTCTGGATGTTATATTAGCTCCAAAATACCTTTGACAATGACTATAGCAAGGTAAGCAAACAGAATTAAGTCTGAGGGTGCTGCAGGCCCAGTGGTTCCTGTTTTCAATCTCTGATGTCCCTGTTGCGGCATGCTGGGGTTTCTCCCAACCCTTCTCTCTGGTCATACTTTTCTGAGAAATTTCTACTGGTTTGTTTCCCAATGAACTGCCATAGAATCACGTGGCCCATAGAATCAAATGTGCTCTAGTCTTAAACTCTCAAGTTTTGTCACACGTCAAAGTCTTTAAGTGAAATAGAAACATCACTGAATCAAAGCCATATGATTGTCCCTGATGCCAATGACTCAAGCGTTGTCCCCAAGATAATATCACTGCAATAGGTGGTGGTGGTGGGGCATGGGCATGTGTGTTTTAACTTTAAAACTTCTGCCGTAGACCTGTAAACCATGAAGAAACCTTCCACATGTCCTGGCCCTTTTGGATACAAGGAGTCATGGTGCCAATGTCTTTGAATTTGGTGCATGATAATTTGTACTAAACAAAAGATGTTTAAGACTTTGTGGACTCACACTCAGCTATACTCATGTAATAAATACAGGAATAGTTGCAGGCTTGTAGGTGGTCCAACTTACCTTTATTAACAAAACTGGACCGAAGGCCAGACTTGGTCACTAGGTACAGTTTGCAGGTCCCCATGATATACGAAGCCCCACAGCCCCATACCAATAGGACTTGGCATCGAGTGTGTACTGTCCCATTTTATTTAGCCACTCTCCTATGGTCATCTACTTGTAATATCTAGACTTTATTTCAAACAATGTTGCAATAGCATTCTTAGCATATGTACTTAGAAACAGACTCATGTAGAGATAGCCTCAGTTTGACAATATTGTTCTCTAAACTTTTTGTATCAATGTTGTTTCTTGATACATGTTGAGGCCACAAGTTTTCCACTCAGTACATTGTTTATTGAGATGGCCAGCAGGCTGAGGAAAGTCTAATGTCTCAGTTTCATTCACTTGCATCTTTCTTGTGTTCCCTGTAACCTGGGTGTCTCGTTTCTTTGCTTTCTCTTCAGTTGCTTTTATTTTTCCACCATGTCTCTAGTGTGGTCTAGTCTGCACAGGAATGCAGACACATACACAGACTCTTCAAATTCAGTGTTTAACTTACTTAATTATAGCATCTGCTCCTTTGTGATGTGTTTTTTTTACCACAATATTTCATTTTAAAGGTTTCATTTTTATTTTATGTGTCTGAGTGTTTTGTCTTCAAGTATGTAAGTATATATGTACCATGTGGATATGCTGCCCAGAGAGGACAAAAGAGTGGCTCAGAATCCCTGGAACTGGAGCGACAGATGGTTGTGAACTGCTTTGTAGATGGTGGGATTCAGACACAGGTTCCTTCTTAGCTGTTGAGCTATCGTGCTGAGCCATTCCTCCTGCCTACAGTCTTTCATTTCAATGTAAGAGAATGGTTCTGTCATTCTTCACTACTTCCAATTCCTTTCTGGGTTTTGAAGAAGTCGTCTCTAACCTCCAAATCCTAAAGTATACATTTAGGTCACCTTGATATTGGCATCAGTGTTGTTCTTGCAGTTCAAGTTTAATTAAGGTAGGAATCCAACTTCACAACAGTGGTGATGGTGAATCTCAATTGTCAATACAGCTTGACTGACAGTTCCTTAAGATTACCCCAGCCAACTCTGAGCATGCCTGTGATAGGGTTTCTAAAGAGAACTGGCATGTACCACAGTGACTGATGGGGAAAGACCCACACTAAACATGATAGCACTGTCAAATGGCCTGGAGGGCACAAAAATAGAAGAGAAGACAGCCAGTTAGACTGTGCGAGCTCTTCTCTTCCTGTATGAGGCTGTCTATGTCTCCTGCCATTGCCCCAGATATGAGACTCTAGCTTCTCAGCTTTTCAACATAGACTCACACCAATGGTCTCCTAGAATCTACTTATCTGTTAGCTTCAGACCCAGGTTGCACCATTGCTCCCTCCTGTTCTTAGATTGAGTAGCTACCAGCATGTCTGCCCCTGAAGTATGCCCAGTGAATTCCAGACTCCCTAGTCTCTAAACATGTCCGCCAATATGATGAACTTTCCTTGATAAGTGATATATGTGTATATATATATATGTGTGTGTGTGTGTGTGTGTTATGTATGAGTATGTTGTATGTATGCATGCATGCATGTGGTATGTATATATATATGTAAGTAGTATGTATGTTTATATGTTTGTATATGTGCAACTGTGTTCAACATGTATGTAATGTGTGTCTGTATATATGTGTGTATGTGGTGCATGTATGTATATGTGTGGTGTGTATGTGTGTCTATATGTATGTGTGTGAATCTGTGTGTGAGTGTGTATATTCATGTATGTATTCTTTACATGTGTGCATTGTGTATATATATGTATGTCGTGCATATATGAATATATGTGGGATGTATGTGTGTTTATATGTATGTTTGCAAATGTGTGTGTTCTGTTCTAGAGAGCCCTGGCTCACACACCCATATTTTTCATATAAATAATCAAATTTTTTTTATCATTTTTTTAATTTTTATTTATTTATTTATTTTTTTTATTAACTTGAGTATTTCTTATATACATTTCGAATGTTATTCCCTTTCCCGGTTTCCGGGCAAACATCCCCCTCCCCCCTCCCCTTCCTTATGGGTGTTCCCCTCCCAACCCTCCCCCCATTGCCGCCCTCCCCCCATAGACTAGTTCACTGGGGGTTCAGTCTTAGCAGGACCCAGGGCTTCCCCTTCCACTGGTGCTCTTACTAGGATATTCATTGCTACCTATGGGGTCAGAGTCCAGGGTCAGTCCATGTATAGTCTTTAGGTAGTGGCTTAGTCCCTGGAAGCTCTGGTTGCTTGGCATTGTTGTACTTTTGGGGTCTCGATCCCCTTCAAGCTCTTCCAGTTCTTTCTCTGATTCCTTCAACAGGGGACCTATTCTCAGTTCAGTGGTTTGCTGCTGGCATTCGCCTCTGTATTTGCTGTATTCTGGCTGTGTCTCTCAGGAGCGATCTACATCCAGCTCCTGTCGGTCTCCACTTCTTTGCTTCACCCATCTTGTCTAATTGGGTGGCTGTATATGTATGGGCCACATGTGGGGCAGGCTCTGAATGGGTGTTCCTTCAGTCTCTGTTTTAATCTTTGCCTCTCCCTTCCCTGCCAAGGGTATTCTTTTTCCTCATTTAAAGAAGGAGTGAAGCATTCACATTTTGATCATCCGTCTTGAGTTTCGTTTGTTCTAGGCATCTAGGGTAATTCAAGCATTTGGGCTAATAGCCACTTATCAATGAGTGCATACCATGTATGTCTTTCTGTGATTGGGTTAGCTCACTCAGGATGATATTTTCCAGTTCCAACCATTTGCCTACGAATTTCATAAACTCGTTGTTTTTGATAGCTGAGTAGTATTCCATTGTGTAGATGTACCACATTTTCTGTATCCATTCCTCTGTTGAAGGGCATCTGGGTTCTTTCCATTTTCTGGCTATTATAAATAAGGCTGCGATGAACATAGTGGAGCACGTGTCTCTTTTATATGTTGAGGCATCTTTTGGGTATATGCCCAAGAGAGGTATAGCTGGATCCTCAGGCAGTTCAATGTCCAATTTTCTGAGGAACCTCCAGACTGATTTCCAGAATGGTTTTACCAGTCTGCAATCCCACCAACAATGGAGGAGTGTTCCTCTTTCTCCACATCCTTGCCAGCATCTGCTGTCACCTGAGTTTTTGATCTTAGCCATTCTCACTGGTGTGAGGTGAAATCTCAGGGTTGTTTTGATTTGCATTTCCCTTATGACTAAAGATGTTGAACATTTCTTTAGGTGTTTCTCAGCCATTCGGCATTCCTCAGCTGTGAATTCTTTGTTTAGCTCTGAACCCCATTTTTTAATAGGGTTATTTGTCTCCCTGCGGTCTAACTTCTTGAGTTCTTTGTCTATTTTGGATATAAGGCCTCTATCTGTTGTAGGATTGGTAAAGATCTTTTCCCAATCTGTTGGTTGCCGTTTTGTCCTAACCACAGTGTCCTTTGCCTTACAGAAGCTTTGCAGTTTTATGAGATCCCATTTGTCGATTCTTGATCTTAGAGCATAAGCCATTGGTGTTTTGTTCAGGAAATTTTTTTCCAGTGCCTATGTGTTCCAGATGCTTCCCTAGTTTTTCTTCTATTAGTTTGAGTGTGTCTGGTTTGATGTGGAGGTCCTTGATCCACTTGGACTTAAGCTTTGTACAGGGTGATAAGCATGGATCGATCTGCATTCTTCTACATATTACCCTCCAGTTGAACCAGCACCATTTGCTGAAAATGCTATCTTTTTTCCATTGGATGGTTTTGGCTCCTTTGTCAAAAATCAAGTGACCATAGGTGTGTGGGTTCATTTCTGGGTCTTCAATTCTATTCCATTGGTCTATCTGTCTGTCTCTGTACCAATACCATGCAGTTTTTATCACTATTGCTCTGTAATAGTGCTTGCGTTCAGGGATAGTGATTCCCCCTGAAGTCCTTTTATTGTTGAGGATAGCTTTAGCTATCCTGGGTTTTTGGTTATTCCAGATGAATTTGCAAATTGTTCTGTCTAACTCTTTGAAGAATTGGATTGGTATTTTGATGGGGATTGCATTGAATCTGTAGATTGCTTTTGGTAAAATGGCCATTTTTACTATCTTAATCCTGCCAATCCATGAGCATGGGAGATCTTTCCATCTTCTGAGGTCTTCTTCAATTTCTTTCCTCAGTGTCTTGAAGTTCTTATTGTACAGATCTTTTACTTGCTTGGTTAAAGTCACACCGAGGTACTTTATATTATTTGGGTCTATTATGAAGGGTGTCATTTCCATAATTTCTTTCTCGGCTTGTTTCTCTTTTGTATAGAGGAAGGCAACTGATTTACTTGAGTTAATTTTATACCCAGCCACTTTGCTGAAGTTGTTTATCAGCTTTAGTAGTTCTCTGGTGGAACTTTTGGGATCACTTAAATATACTATCATGTCATCTGCAAATAGTGATATTTTGACCTCTTCTTTTCCGATCTGTATCCCCTTGATCTCCTTTTGTTGTCTGATTGCTCTGGCTAGAACTTCAAGAACTATATTGAGTAAGTAGGGAGAGAGTGGGCAGCCTTGTCTAGTCCCTGATTTTAGTCGGATTGCTTCAAGTTTCTCTCCATTTAGTTTAATGTTAGCAACTGGTTTGCTGTATATGGCTTTTACTATGTTTAGGTATGGGCCTTGAATTCCTATTCTTTCCAGGACTTTTATCATGAAGGGGTGTTGAATTTTGTCAAATGCTTTCTCAGCATCTAATGAAATGATCATGTGGTTCTGTTCTTTCAGTTTGTTTATATAATGGATCACGTTGATTGTTTTCCGTATATTAAACCATCCCTGCGTGCCTGGGATGAAGCCTACTTGATCATGGTGGATGATTGTTTTGATGTGCTCTTGAATTCGGTTTGCCAGAATTTTATTGAGTATTTTTGCGTCGATATTCATAAGGGAAATTGGTCTGAAGTTCTCTTTCTTTGTTGTGTCTTTGTGTGGTTTAGGTATAAGAGTAATTGTGGCTTCGTAGAAGGAATTCGGTAGGGCTCCATCTGTTTCAATTTTGTGGAACAGTTTGGATAATATTGGTATGAGGTCTTCTATGAAGGTTTGATAGAATTCTGCACTAAACCCGTCTGGACCTGGGCTCTTTTTGGTTGGGAGACCTTTAATGACTGCCTCAATTTCCTTAGGAGTTATGGGGTTGTTTAACTGGTTTATCTGTTCCTGATTTAACTTCGATACCTGGTATCTGTCTAGGAAATTGTCCATTTCCTGAAGATTTTCAAATTTTGTTGAATATAGGTTTTTATAGTAAGATCTGATGATTTTTTGAATTTCCTCTGAATCTGTAGTTATGTCTCCCTTTTCATTTCTGATTTTGTTAATTTGGACGCACTCTCTGTGTCCTCTCGTTAGTCTGGCTAAGGGTTTATCTATCTTGTTGATTTTCTCAAAGAACCAACTTTTGGTTCTGTTGATTCTTTCTATGGTCCTTTTTGTTTCTACTTGGTTGATTTCAGCTCTGAGTTTGATTATTTCCTGCCTTCTACTCCTCCTGGGTGTATTTGCTTCTTTTAGTTCTAGAGCTTTTAGGTGTGCTGTCAAGCTGCTGACATATGCTCTTTCCTGTTTCTTTCTGCAGGCACTCAGCGCTATGAGTTTTCCTCTTAGCACAGCTTTCATTGTGTCCCATAAGTTTGGGTATGTTGTATCTTCATTTTCATTAAATTCTAAAAAGTTTTTAATTTCTTTCTTTATTTCTTCCTTGACCAGGTTATCATTGAGTAGAGCATTGTTCAATTTCCACGTATATGTGGGCATTCTTCCCTTACTGTTATTGAAGACCAGTTTTAGGCCGTGGTGGTCCGATAGCACGCATGGGATTATTTCTATCTTTCTGTACCTGTTGAGGCCCGTTTTTTGACCAATTATATGGTCAATTTGGAGAAAGTACCATGAGGAGCTGAGAAGAAGGTATATCCTTTTGCTTTAGGATAGAATGTTCTATAAATATCCGTTAAGTCCATTTGGCTCATGACTTCTCTTAGTCTGTCGACATCACTGTTTAATTTCTGTTTCCATGATCTGTCCATTGATGAGAGTGGGGTGTTGAAATCTCCCACTATTATTGTGTGAGGTGCAATGTGTGTTTTGAGCTTTAGTAAGGTTTCTTTTACGTATGTAGGTGCCCTTGTATTTGGGGCATAGATATTTAGGATTGAGAGTTCATCTTGGTGGATTTTTCCTTTGATGAATATGAAGTGTCCTTCCTTATCTTTTTTGACAACTTTTAGTTGGAAATTGATTTTATTTGATATTAGAATGGCTACTCCAGCTTGCTTCTTCTGACCATTTGCTTGGAAAGTTGTTTTCCAGCCTTTCACTCTGAGGTAGTGTCTGTCTTTGTCTCTGAGGTGTGTTTCCTGTAGGCAGCAGAATGCAGGGTCCTCGTTGCGTATCCAGTTTGTTAATCTATGTCTTTTTATTGGGGAGTTGAGGCCATTGATATTGAGAGATATTAAGGAATAGTGATTATTGTTTCCCTTTATATTCATATTTGGATGTGAGGTTATGTTTGTGTGCTTTCATTCTCTTTGTTTTGTTGCCAAGACGATTAATTTCTTGCTTCTTCTAGGGTATAGCTTGCCTCCTTATGTTGGGCTTTACCATTTATTATCCTTTGTAGTGCTGGATTTGTAGAAACATATTGTGTAAATTTGGTTTTGTCATGGAATATCTTGGTTTCTCCATCAATGTTAATTGAGAGTTTTGCTGGATACAGTAACCTGGGCTGGCATTTGTGTTCTCTTAGGGTCTGTATGACATCAGTCCAGGATCTTCTGGCCTTCATAGTTTCTGGCGAGAAGTCTGGTGTGATTCTGATAGGTCTCCCTTTATATGTTACTTGACCTTTTTCCCTTACTGCTTTTAATATTCTTTCTTTATTTTGTGTGTTTGGTGTTTTGACAATTATGTGATGGGAGGTGTTTCTTTTCTGGTCCAGTCTATTTGGAGTTCTGTAGGCTTCTTGTATGTCTATGGGTATCTCTTTTTTTAGGTTAGGGAAGTTTTCTTCTATGATTTTGTTGAAGATATTTACTGGTCCTTTGAGCTGGGAGTCTTCACTCTCTTCTATGCCTATTATCCTTAGGTTTGATCTTCTCATTGAGTCCTGGATTTCCTGTATGTTTTGGACCAGTAGCTTTTTCCGCTTTACATTATCTTTGACAGTTGAGTCAATGATTTCTATGGAATCTTCTGCTCCTGAGATTCTCTCTTCCATCTCTTGTATTCTGTTGGTGAAGCTTGTATCTACAGCTCCTTGTCTCTTCTTTTGGTTTTCTATATCCAGGGTTGTTTCCATGTGTTCTTTCTTGATTGCTTCTATTTCCATTTTTAATTCCTTCAACTGTTTGATTGTGTTTTCCTGGAATTCTTTCAGGGATTTTTGCGATTCTTTCAGGCATTTTTGCGATTCCTCTCTGTAGGCTTCTACTTGTTCTCTAAGGGAATTCTTCATGTCTTTCTTGAAGTCCTCCAGCATCATGATCAAAAATGATTTTGGAACTAGATCTTGCTTTTCTGGTGTGTTTGGATATTCCATGTTTGTTTTGATGGGAGAATTGGGCTCCGATGGTGCCATGTAGTCTTGGTTTCTGTTGCTTGGGTTCCTGCGCTTGCCTCTCGCCATCAGATTATCTCTAGTGTTACTTTGTTCTGCTATTTCTGACAGTGGCTAGACTGTCTTATAAGCCTGTGTGTCAGGAGTGCTGTAGACCTGTTTCCTCTCTTTCAGTCAGTTATGGGGACAGAGTGTACTGCTTTCGGGCGTGTAGTTTTTCCTCTCTACAGGTCTTCAGCTGTTCCTGTGGGCCTGTGTCTTGAGTTCACCAGGCAGCTTTCTTGCAGCAGAAAATTTGGTCTTACCTGTGGTCCGGAGGCTCAGGTTCGCTCGTGGGATGCTGCCCAGGGGCTCTCTGCAGCGGCAGCAATCAGGAAGACCTGTGCCGCCCCTTCCGGGAGCTTCAGTGCACCAGGGTTCCAGATGGTCTTTGGCTTTTTCCTCTGGCGTCCGAGATGTGTGTGCAGGGAGCAGTCTCTTCTGGTTTCCCAGGCTTGTCTGCCTCTCTGAAGGTTTAGCTCTCCCTCCCTCGGGATTTGGGTGCAGAGAACTGTTTATCCTTATCCGGTCTGTTTCTTTCAGGTTCCGGCAGTGTCTCAGGCAGGGGTCCTGCCGCTCCTGGGCCCTCCCCCACGGGAGCCCAGAGGCCTTATACAGTTTCCTCTTGGGCCAGGGATGTGGGCAGGGGTGAGCAGTGTTGGTGGTCTCTTCTGCTCTGCAGCCTCAGGAGTGCCCACCTGACTAGGCGGTTGGGTCTCTCTCTCACCGGGTCTGGGAGCAGAGAGCTGCTGCAATAATCAAATTTTTAAACAGACCCAACTCCTTTACTTTTTCTCTGCTGTACCTCTTAGTTTCTGGTTTTGTTGTTCTTGATTTTAATGTGATATATTCACTCATCTATTGAGGAATTGAGTTTTCCACAGTCGAAATAGGAACTGCTACTCTGTTCAGTTTAGAATTATTTGGAGGGAATGGCATATTAATGTTGATAAGTCTCTTTCTCGGTGAAGATTATTTCCCATGTGACCACAGTTATTTCACTCAGCGTTGGGGAAAATGACAAAACTTGACCTGTCTCTCCTTTGAAAAGTTGACTTTTGTCCCTATATTCTTAGGGCTGCTTTGCTGACTTGCTTGACTACAGACTATGGCTACAACAGTGACTAGCGTGTCTCCTTTGTCTGGACTCTCCCAGGCTTAGCACTGGGAGTCTTGTGTCCTGTGCTTTCTCTTGTTCTGAGAATAAAGAGTTAGTCATCCAAGACTAAGACATCATATTATGTGCAAGACTTGGCCCTAAGATGCTGTGGTGGATTTTGGTGACATAGAGGAAATGTAAACATAATATGAGTTCAGTGGCCAGCATCCCACAGCCTGGGCTCCTCTTTAGCATTATGGAGTAAAGCGTGAGACCCCAACCCATCAAAGGAGCAAGCGGCAGTTGGTGGTTGCTGAGAGAGGGGCAGTCATTATTCTTTGGGGACATGATCACTAGTAAATTGTTTGTGTCCCAGTGGGTAATCCCGCATGCATGTATACTCTAATTGGACTAACAGTTACCCATAACAGTTAGAAATGGCAGGAAGTTGGGAGGGAGACTGGGTTGAAGGCATGAGTAGGAGTTGGGAAAGGTAGTGGTGAAAGGATATGATCAAATATTTAATATTTAAAGAATATTTAAATATTTAAAGAATAAAAATATTTGAAATGTGATAGAATGAAATGCAATGGGGCAGAACTGGATTTCAAGTAATACAAATAAAAATGGCATTCGCTAAAAACATGTCTCCATCTTCTGTTGGAAACTCACAGAATGTGTAGACTATAAGTAATAATTTGTCTGAAGGTTGGTGAGTGTAAGGGCTGACCACTCTGGAGGACCTTCTACCTGTAGGAGAATGTGTCAGAGGACACGGCATGGTGTTTGCTTCTTCTGTGATCAAAACACTTACCAAAAGCAACTTGAAGATGAAAGGTTTATTTCAGCTTAGATGTGACGGACAGTTCCCTGTGGAGAGAAGCCAGGAGAGGGCCTTAAAGCAGGAACTTGGAGGCAGAACCTGAAGCAGAGGGCATAGAGACTGGCTTGCTCCCACTGACTTGCTGGGCTTGCTTTTTTTAATACCATTCAGGACCTCATGCCCAAGAAAATGTTTCCTATACATAGCGACAGGCCAGTGTGACTTGGATAGTTCCTCAGTTGAATTCTTCTCAAGTGACTCTGGGCTGTGTCAAGTTGAGCCCTGAAGGTTAACTGTGACGTGGTAAGGAAGAATAAAAGAGAAGGAAGAAAGGAATGAGGGAGAGAGTGAAAGAGAAAGGAGAGAGAGGGGGGGCTCTATTTTATGATTTTTATGGCTAGCCACTATTGAGATAAGGGTACAAAACCTACCCTCATCCTGGGTGATTGCCTCTTAGCACTGCTTCCCTGGAGATTGTACTCAAAACACTCGAGACTTCAGCCAGAGGCTCATAACTGCAAATACCAGATACACTAAAAATCGGCTCAGATCTCTGTGCCATTGTTGATATGTTGATTGTCTCTCTAAGCCATCGAGCAAGCAGTGACACCAAATTAGAATGGATAAATTGTATTTTTTATAATTTAAAATATAATAACCGTGCGAACACAATAAAGAACTGGTAATGAAGAAGTTGAGGGATGAATTATTCTAAATGGAAAATAAATTACACTTGATGATAAGGATTATGAGCTCTGGGACTCGGCCTGACATGCCTGCAGCTGTATCTCAAGCCCTAGACATGCTTGGCACACGACTGCCGCTCAATACATCCTTGTTGAATATTTTTTTAATAACTTGTACTCACTTCTAATAAATCTATCACTTGATTAATTCAATTTTCTAAGAAACAAAACATGCTCAAAACACTATGCCTTTTCTCTTTTGGGATCTAAGTCAGGGAGTATGACAAAGTCCACGCTGCCCACTAATGAGGGGATCTTGTCAACCTTGTGTCTGACTTACATGGGAGCCAGGCCAACAGTCTGACTCTATGGATTCCATTTAGAAACAAGAGCACTCTATCTCCCGTTGCCTAACGGCTCAACATTACTTGACGAATAAATGAAGCAAAGAGCAGAGCACAGTTTGAGATAGTTGAGCCTACAGGGCATTTCCAAAAGTTCTGGCAGCCACTCTAATGGCTCTCTTGGGAGCTCCACAGCTCCTAGATCTTTCCATCTCACTGGCCTACAGTTGCGCAGGTGAAGGAAGCCATCCCACTGCTGGGCAGGTGGTCACTCACAGCTCACAGGAAGTCTTCTCTGATTGGCACATGGTTCCCAGTACCTTCTCTTCTCCCCTCCAAATGAGCTACCTGAACAACATGATTCTCCAAGACCAACGCAAAAGAATGAGGTGTTGGCTCGTCGTGTGATTGAAACATTGCTCTACCAAGTATGGGGTTGTTCTTGTGCCTGCATCACATGATTTAAAAGAAATGAACTATACCAAAATATGTAAGTGGGCCAAGAGCTGCAACAAAGGCCAGGTACAAAGTGCTATTAATCTGTGCTCCAGAGGGACCCCACTAGATGCGTGTTGAATGTCACATTTAGCATTTACTGACATAAGGATATGGGGTGGAAACGTGGGTGTTCAGAAGGATGCTGATGGCCTGCGGATCTTCAGTAGTAGCTATACGGATTGTCCTTCTGATGGATGAATACTGACTCAGAACCACAGGATATTAATGGGGGACATTTGAGTGCACAGGAGCACCCAGACAGCACCTGACTTACAGTCCCATGTCTCCAAGGCTCCCAGTGGTTTATTTTTAACCACAGACAAAGTCTTTTATTCTCAATAAGATAAAAACAAGATGAGCTCAGCCATAAAAAATATTATTCTCCCCGAGGCTCAGATGTCAGCCAAGAAGGTCACAACTGTGTCCTCCACATACTACATTTATTTGGTGATGCCAACTTCTTCCCACTGCTTATCAATGAGCATCAGCTAAGACATTGCCCTACACATTGTCAGGTCTTGTGCACTGTTCAAACCAATGAGTATCTCCTGAGAGTACGCAAGGTGTGTGTGTGTGTGTGTGTGTGTGTGTGTGTGTGTGTGTGTGTGTGTGCGCGCGCGCGCACGTGTGCATGTATCTGTCTGTTTGTACGTCTGTCTGTCTGTCTGTATGTGTATAAGAGAAATTTTTCATTAATATATTAGAGGAGAATTATGTTATTCAGGGCTTTTTATAGCAACAGAACTGATGGAGTAAATATAGATTACCAAAGGACTTTATCAGAGTGGCTTACATTTGGGATGTCTGCATGCTCTTGGGGCTGAGACCCCTCAGTAGCTGACTTGGCAGTTTCTAACTGTTGCTGAAGGACTGGAGAAATTCCCGAAGATCTTACACAGAAGCTGTGTCCTGATATCAAAGGATGAGGACACTGGCAGGAGCAACAGCAGCAGCAGTACAGATGTACTTAAATTCAGAGTGAAGGTGGGTGGGCAGAGAGCTTTACCCTCAGATATCTTTATATCCAGGCTACAACTGACAGGGCTGCTGACTTTAGGAGAGGATCTTCCTGTTCGCTTAAATGTCACAAACCACACAGACACACTTCTTCTAGTGGATTTCAGATTCAACTAAATTGACAATTAACATGTCAAGGGGTAGACCCTGCACTGGGAACTTTGATCCCCAAAGCTCTTGCGTCATGCCAGATTGAGAATGAGCTGTCGGAAGATAAGGCCTTATTCTTCTGCCTTATTCTCTGTAGTCAGCTCATGTCCCTCAAGGGTCCAATGTAAACACTTACCTTGCATTAAATACATTGAAATCCAGAAGTTAATCTCTATTTCTGCAGCCAAAACAGAGAAAGAGGTGCAAATGACGACCTTTCATTCATCTTCATTCACAGCCCCTTTTAAGCTCTTCAGAGGTAGTGATTGTTCCTCCCAACCAAATGAAATGTGGAAGGGAAGAGGATGGAAGTCTTTAGTGATGAACTAGGAGCTCCAGGAAATAGTGTGTGGGGATGGCTCCCTGAGTGAAGGTGGCCATTCTTTTAAAAAGTCCTACAATGAAAACCATCAACAAGTCGCTTAGCTTTATTAAATATTGTTAAAGATTCCAGCTATGTCCTTTTCACAAAAAGAATCTTTTTAACTGTGACAGAAGACATTAGTGCAATGAATGCCATTTACAAAGTGCTATTGATCTGTGACCCAAGAGATTGAGCCTGGCTGCTCCTGTGCATCAGGTCTAATTTCCAGCCTGACCAAGATGCAGAATGCAAAGCTTGACCTGGGAGTCCTTGGCATGTTGAGAGAATGTCTGAGGATCCCAGGGTACATTAGAAAACCACTGAAGAAGGTTTCACCCTCTCTTTTTCCTTCATAGCTTACAGATGTATGTGCTAGCTTCCAGAGAGCACTCTCAGAACAGCATGCGTGTTCAAGAAAGAACTGGATGGTCCCAGGTCCTTCTACAAGGTTTCCCTACACTCACTTCATTGTCTTGGAGCAAACCTTCTTCCTTTCAGGGTCATGTCCCTGGGTTCCAGTTGAGTCTGATTTATTCCATTTCATTTCCCTTCCCTGGTATGTGGTCCTTGTTTAGCTCTAGTAGCTTGATCTTGCTTCTGATCTTGCTTCACTAAGGTTGTTGGGATATCTGTAGACGCAAATAATCCTGTCTAGAAGTTCTGAGACAAAATCACTTCTGGAGTAATTCATTACTGAGTGTCTTTGGCTCCAACAGAATATAAGCAAGAGCGCTCATCACTGATGGCTGACAAAGCCAAGAAGTACCACTTGGGCCAAAAGAGGAACTCCATACCTGTGAGTTGCCTGGGGTCAGTCTCATGCAGTTGTGCATGGTGGAGGGTGAGAGCAGAAGACAGAAGCCAAGTGGTACCCAGATACCATTACAGCAATGTGGTGCTGACCAGCAGCAGGTAATGTAAGCAGCTTTGAAAGATGCAATGTTCAGACCTTCAATAGAAAGGGGAACATGAGTGGCCTGCTGTGTGGGGCTAGGCCCTGGAGGATGTTGTCCCGGAGGTCACTCTTGGAAAGTCTGACAGGGCTTTGCAGCTTGAGCAGTAAACTCAGTAAGGCTCTCTTGCCAGTTAGTGGACAGCCAGTAGCTTCCTGAGACTTCTCAGTGAACTCTATCTACATTTATGGCCTTTGTTTTAATGTTTTTAACCTTAAGAATGCCACGAAAAACATCTAGAGATTTAATGGTGAATAATCAACCTGCTTTCATTTCTAATATAAATAACTATATAAATAAATATTTAAATAAATTACATAGATAAAGTTATATATTTTCTTAAATTTTAACAAATTAAAATTAATTTATATAATTTACAATTATATAAATAAATAAGGAATTTGAGAGACGGTTTAGTGGATAAAGTTGTTGCCATACTAATACATGCACTTGAGTACAAATCTGCAGAACCAATGAAAAGTCAGATTCAGCAGTATGCCTCTGTAATCCCAGTTCTGTCAACAGACAGAAGACTCTCCAGAAGCCTTCCAGCCAGAATATGCAGGAGAAAACAGAAAGACCCTGTCTCAAACAGGTATAAGGAGAGGACAATAGAGGACAGAGAGACCCTATTTCAAGCAAGTTGTAAGGATGTGAGGAAAGGGCTAACTCTTGAGGTTGTCCCCTGGAGCATATATATGGCTCACCCCCATGTTCAATCATGCACACATGCAAACATACACCCCTACTCACAAAACACATGCTACCCTAAATCATAGACTTTTAAAAGGAAAAATGAAGCCCTAATTTTAATACAATTTATCCTTATAGAGAGATAAAAAGGTTTTAATGAACCGGCATTAGCAAACACTGTCATGCTTAACTAACTCCTTGTTAAATGTCAACCCTTAACTTTTTCCCAGTTAGGACACACTGCTTTGTTCTGAGTCAGGAACTATATGCACAGGAAGCTTGCAAGAGTCCTGGTGCCTGGATCTCTTGCTGAGTTGAGCCTTGGTTTCTTACTATGGGGGTGTCTTTTCACCTCAGGCTCTGACATTACATAATCAGACCATCTTACCATATGTGTGATGCCCCCATTCCCTGACTCCTGGCTGAGGTTAGAGTATTCTCATCCCAGAGGCTGGAAACAGAAAGTCATATCTGAAATAAGAATGTTTTGTGGAAAATCTTGTTTTAGCACTCACAGAAGGGGTTGAGTAGGGCAGCCAATTAGCGTGCTGGGCTGAGATAGACTGACTTCCTTCAGGTCTCCAAAGCAGTATCTCTTTGAAATGAGTGAGCATAACTTTGGAGGGTTGGATAACAAAGCCAGTTTTGACTCATTAGAACTCTCGTTCCCCAGAATGCACCTGGAAATGATAAAAAAAATTCCAGCTGCCTATTTTGAGTAATGTTGGCAAAGTTTTCCAAGATTTTTACAGTTTGGCTCCAACATACCACCGCAGAGGGAGCACTCTCAAACACCAAAGCACGGGATGAGCTGTAGACTTCCTATTTGCTGAAGCCAGATCTGCGGTCCTCAGAGCTCAGATGCCACAGTTAAAACTGAGAAAGTGTGTCAGAATCGCTACTTCCAAACAGAGCAACCCACCAAAGGTTCTGTAAACAAAGGACTCACGCAGCCTGGAGAGAACATTCTGAGCTTAAAAATTCTTATTAGGAAGAATGCTGGGGACATTTCTGCTTCTTAATGTGGAAATCTCCTTAAAGATACATCATGAGGGAGAATTGTGTGCCTTGTTACACGGGCTGCCTCTTTGGAGACAAAAACATCTAAATAGTTGTTGACCCAGATGAAATCTCTTGCATATATGTGTGTTCTCTGTATTTGTGTGTAGCAAATAAGTACATGAGTGCATGTGTATTGTAGTGTGTGGAGCACATAAGGGCATGTATGCATATGTATATGCTATATGAGCATGTGTTAATGTGTATACTTGGTGTGTACATGTTTTGTGCATGTACATGAGCACATGGTGTGCACACATTTCTTCGTTTGTGTGTTTATATCCATGTGTATCTTTTCATGTGTAGGACACTGTATTCACAGACATGCAAGCTTACATATGTATGGATATGCATTGAATTATGTATACATATATGCATAAGTGTGAGGGGGGTTGGGTCAACCTTTAGGGACTATTCACTTCCTTGCTTCTCTGTGGCTGCCTCAGTGTCTGGAAGATATGGTCACCCAGGTAAAGCTTCCTCAGACATGGTTTCTGAGAGAACTCGAAGGAATACTTGTGCCTGGCCTACCATCTCTCCATTGCTGCTTTCTCCATGGTCATCTAGCATGTATCTATGGGACTAAATCCTGCAGGAATAAGGCTAGCTAGGGTAAAACAAGTAAGGCTCTGACCTTGGACTCTTGACAGATAACAATGAACACAGTCATCACACAAATAATATTTAGTGAAGTGTTTATAAGAAATAAAAACATATTATTAATGAAGTTTTAAATTTTAATTAGCAGTTTTTATTTGAGGCAGGCTCTTGCTATATAGCTGCCTCATGTAGGATTAGTGAGGTAGACCAGATAGATCTTGAATTTCTCCTATGTTAGTCTGCCTATGTTAGTTTAACAAGTTCTGGGTTTCAGGTGTATGCCACTGTGCCTGGTGTCCAAGTATTCCATTTTTAAATATGTAATTGTCATTGCTGAGAGGAGCTGGATCAAAGCTAAAATATCACAGGACAAACGGGCAGTTGTGAGCTTAGATTTCTGTTGATTTGTTGTTACTGTTGTTGTTGTTGTTGTTGCTCTTACTGTAAAGTTGTCCCCTAATCATATTTTAACATAATACATTAGAATGTGGTCTATCTAGATACCTGCTTTCCTGCCCCCTTGTATGCTGTTGTGGGTATTTAGGTGTGACTTACACACCCCAGAAATCCCTGTTGAAAGCAGAGTACCCAGGTTCTTATGACCTTGACTTTAGCTGGAAGTAGAATCCTTGAAGGCAACCACAGAGTCCGTAAAGATATTGCGGAGTAGAGAGATACAAAATCATTGTAAATGTGCTCTTATGAGGAAGAGATCTGGATGCAGATATCACACAGGAAGAACACATGTAAGTGTGGACAGAGACTGGTAGATTGGGTGTGAAAAAACTGAGAAATTTATGTGGAATAAGCTATCAGAAGCATTCTTTCATGACTGGTGCTTCAGTCCTATTTTACGTTTCTGCGTTGAGTTCCCTCAGAGATGGATTATGACCTGCGAGTTTGTTCCCAAGTTGTTGCTCATAGTATTTTATCACAAGGAAAGAAACCTTAAATAATATATTCTCTTTCACAGCTGCTCTCAGTGTGTCTATGGTCTCAGAAGCCTGACTTGTCCATCCCCAGGACCCATTGTGACATGCCTTGAGTCCAGGGATGGCCTTGGTTCCATCACGTGGATGCTCCATAGATGCAGGATCCATGATTTTTTGCACAGTTCTGAACCCTGCCTATAGGACCCGGGGGCTGCAGCAGACTCACAAGCACCAGGGCTTCTAAAACCTCTTTCATCCTCGGAAGAGATATGAACTCTGCAGTGATGTTACACATACATCTTATGTCTGTACCATCTACTTGCCAGAGGCCACCTTCTCTGTGCCTGGCTGTTCTGAGCTTCACCCGCTCAGATGTAAAATTCTCTTCCCTTGTTGTTGCAATTTCCTTTCCAGCATGCTGGTTAGAGTGGGCCTTTGTTAAGGCTTTGTAAAGTGGAAGTTATTTGTAGCAGCAATGATAGAGTGGGTAGGGTCCATGTGTGATCTGCTGCCCAAAGACCAGCCTTGGGATGGTCACATATAATGCTGACCCTCAACTTGTTCTGGAAAACATTTAGACCACACCTAGTCCAGTAACACCAAGCCATGTGACTCTACTGTGCATAACGTTGATGTCTATAGTCTTATTTGCCATGTGGAGTTGGACATGTATGGAAACCACCTCAGCCTTCAGGCTCAGCTGACAGGACAAGATCTGGAACACAGATCTACAAGTTCCTCTTGATTAATCTCTGTCATGAGAGCTGGAGTAGAGATGTGGGGAACGCCTTCACAGCCACTGCTTTGATAAGGGAACTTCCTAGAGTACGATTTCATTCCTCTCTAGTCCTTTGACATTTTTAAGGAACAAGATCAAATGTACTCTAGCATCCAGTTTCTATTACCACACACACTAAATATTTAAAAGTCTGCAATTCAGACCGTGATGCCAGGGTGTTGGGTTGGCCACCTGGGTCAGGAAAAGGTGAATATGTGGATAGTCTGTGGTGCCTGATATGCAACAGGCCTGGCAGGTGAGGTAGTATCATGTCACTGAGGTTCTCAGTATCTCTCTCTGTCCTCTTCCTGTTGGGTGATAACCCTGACTAGGGGTGACAGATGATACTGCTTACATCTCTAACCAAAGAATGCCAGGACTCACCATACAGCAACACAGAAATTTTTGGACTTGGGTGCTGGCATGGGTCCTCAGACTGCAGACTATTGTTATGTCAGTGGGTCATTCCAAGACCTGGAGCTGTGGCTGAGCTTCCCAGGGTTCTAAGTCTAGGTTTGGTAGTGGGCTGCCAACCGCCTATTAAGTAAGACTTTTCTGGAAAGGAGGATATTATTTCTCCTTGGTTAAATGATTCAGGGTTTTTAAAAGCCTTTCAGAGGACCCCATCTTGTTCCTAAAGCCTGTCCCTAGCGCTAGTTTGCAAAGAAATCTAATATCGTCCATTATCTCTATGAGTTAGGAAGTACTACATGCACATTGGGATTACCATTCCTGTATCTTCAAACATTCCACTCCCTAGTGTTACCTTCCTTTTCCCGTTGTGCGGTATCTGTGGTTCCTTGTAAGTCATGAACTCAGTTAGTCTAAGGCCTCAAACATGTATCTCTGCCTGTATCTACAAAGATACCGGTCAGATAACAGTGAGCTCCTCTTTCTTGCTTGTCTCCCTCCTTCTGAACTTCAGTAGTGGGGTCACCTTGCAAGACACTTTATGGGGATTTAGAGCCATCAGCAGTGTGGATGACGGAGCCAAACTCCCCATGTATGCAGCATCACACTTTCAAAGCCTTTAGAATCATCTCCGAGTACATGCCTCTTACTCAAATACCATCCGGCCATAACTCTGCTGTCTAAGTGTTCTATTTCTGTGAAGAGACACCATGACCAAGACAGCTCCTATAAAAGAAAGCATTTAATTGGGGCTTGCTTATAGATTGAGAGGGTCATTCCATTATTTTATCATGGCAGGGAACATGGCAGGAGGCAGGCATGGTGCTAAGAACGTAGCTGAGAGCCACATCCTGATTCACAGAGAGAAGGAAGATGCTTGGCCTGGTAGGGGATTTTTTAAACCTCAACTCCTAGCCCTAGTGACCCACTTCTTCTAACAGGGTCACTCCTACTTCATCAAGTCCATACCTGATCCTTCTCAAATAGCAGTATTGCCTAGTGACTAAGGATTCAAATCTATGAGCTTCTGGAGGCCATATTTATTCAAACCACCACACATACTAAGTCTCTCCCTCGTGTGTGTGTGTGTGTGTGTGTGTGTGTGTGTCTTCCTCCCTCCCTCCCCCTTCCTTCCTTCCACCCTTCTTTCTTCCTCCTATCTACTTTCCTCACTCCCTGAGCCTTTCTTCCTACCTACCTCTCCACTTTTTCTAAATGCTAGAATCTTTAAGAATCCAAATCACCCCAGTAGACATGCAGGGCCTGTGTTTAGGATGATAGACAACTGGTGCTGTTTTGTTCAGATGTAACAATGACTGTATATTGGGACTAGATTTCACAGAATGTGTGCTGAAACTTCTCTTTGTTTCCTATATGAAGAAACTGCAAATAATATCTGTGTCCAAATTTATAGTTTTTTTATTGAAAGAATTCAGTCTACTGCTTAAGCCCTGCTCCTAATTTCCTGGCCATGGTCCCTGATGTTTCCTCCAGGTTCTGAGGTTCTATGCACATTGACTGAGCATGTTTTCTCTGTGACCTAGGAAAGTACTGTGAACCAGAGCTCCAGCCTACACTCCTGCTCATGGAGCCACATCCCACTTCTGCCAGCCCTGGTATATCATCCTTCCAGACATACAATCCAGTCTGCAATCACGGTTCTGGGATACAAAGACAAGCTCCAAACTTCAGCAGGGAAGCAAACCTCTAGATTGCCACTATGAGTCTCTCTTCTTCAGCACTGATACCATTGGTACCTTGACTAAAATGAATACAGGAGATGCCAGCCAAGCCTCCTGGGCATTTCTGAAGTGGTCTACGTTCTGTGAGATTGTCCTACTTGTATTTCTGTGGGTTGCAAACACCAGACCCTCAGATGCTCATGTCCTGTTTAAGTTCCAGAGACCAAGAACATCCTAGGGACAATTTAGGATGATTCTTTCCATATGGACGGGAGTCAAAAAATTGGCAATTTTTGCTAAAATTATAGCCTTGGTTTTCACTTCCAGAGGCTCAACTGCTATGTAGAGAGGTGACATAACTCAAAATGGAGCAGCCTTCCACACTTTTAGAGGTAACATGAGGGTACCCACAAACTTGAACTGATTGTCATCATTTTCTTCAATTTAAATGCACCCACAAATCCATATTCGCATAGGAATGAAACAAGCACTCCCAATGAGCAGAGCTTTCCTGATCTGTTCTGAGCACAATGGAAGGGAGCATCCAAGTAGATAGTCATTCTATTAGTACTCCCTGTGTACTCTCTTTTGCAGAATAAATAGAAAGAGACATTCTCTGCTGCTTGCAGTGACAGACTGGATTTTTAGAGAGTGGCTTGGATTTCAGATGAGCTGAACACAAGGAACACAAGTACACACACTCAATTACAGTTTCCGAGCCCCAGGCACGTTCCTTACACTTTACCCATTGCCATCTGCCCATACTTCCTCCAAGCCATCCACAATATCCCCAAGGTCTTGGTCCTTTGCAGAAGGCAGGAAAGGATGGGACTATGACCCATAAGGCTGAAAAGATACCCTGAAGATTGAGGCCTCTGCAGAGGTTTGGGTAGGGTGCCATTTCCTGGGCTGGGGGTAAGGGTGGGTCCAGGGTGCCAGTGGAGATGCAGTCAGCTGGAGGTTTCAGGCCTTCCTGTCTCACAGGAGTTAAGTGAGGTGACCTAATCCATCTGGCCTGAGCCAGGTCAGATTTCAGTTTAAAAGATTTGGCTACCATTGAGTTTCTGTGGGGGGCTCTACTTCTTATTCCTGCTAGATTCTACATTGTTCCATTTAAGTCAACCACCTGTTTTAGGCTCCCAGAGTCCACATTTTGTGTGTGCTTATGTGTATACATGCATGCAGCTAGAGGTCAACATCAGGTTTCCTCCTGTTCCTCCCCATCTTTTATTTTGAGAAAGTCTCTCACTGAGCCTGGAACTCAACAGTTGATTAGACTGGCTGACTAGTGCTCTGTGGGAGTCCATCCATTTCTGAGTGGCCAATCAGCTCTGGGTGTGCCTATCCAGGTTCAGCTTTTTACATGGGTTCTGGGGATCTGAACTCAGGCCCCTGTACTTGTAGAGGGAACACTTTACACACTGAGCCATCTCTCCAGCAGATCTGGTGCCTGGAAAGATTTGCATGCCCCCCTGAGGTGGTTTCAGACACACAACCACCACCCCCCCAGTACAGTATGGACCTTTCCCCTTAGCCTGAAGGGAATTGGTCCATAGGGATGGGCTTTGCTCTTGGTATGTTCTTGTTAATTTGCTTCTCACACCTGCCTCTCATTCGGACATGAGGATGCTTTCTGTCTTTCTTTCTTTCTTTCTTTCTTTCTTTCTTTCTTTCTTTCTTTCTTTCTTTCTTTCTTTTTTTTTGCCACTGATGATTACCCGAATAGCAGACTTGATAAGTGTAATTTTAAAAAGGTGAGTCCTAATCTTTCAGGAGGCCACTCTGCCACATTTTCTTTTCCGCACTCAGATATTAGATGGCTGCCTTCAAATCTTAGCTGACATTCCACACCCAGGGAGTTAAAGGCATGTAGAATATTAAAGCCTCATCTTTACCTTTAAAATATACTTTAAAAATCTGTTCTCTGTGGGGCTGTTTTAGTCCCTGGATGATTCTAAGTGACACTAAACAGCACATGAATTAGTCTCAGCGTGAATCACTCCGTGGGAATGTAGGGGTTTCAGCATAATTGATTCTGTGGGTTCCAAGAGAGGAGTTGCTACCTGGAAAAGTGGGGGAAGCTGCTGTCGCTCCTCTGCCCTGCCTGGTACTGGGTGACCTTGAACAAATGTCTGGATAGAAATTCCTTCTTGTCTTGGGGAATCTGAGATACTAGGATGTCTCCCAGTGGGAGAGCTTGGGATTTCCCAGGACTTAACTGCCTGGGGACTGGGGAGGACTCTGGGAGTGCAGGATGTGAGGAGTGGAGCAGGTATGAAATGCAGAGGAAAGGCTGGACCTGAGAGCTGGTGCTTCAGACATGGGGTTGGGAAGGAGAGGATGAGAGGAAACAGAGGACAAGAGCGGTGTCCCTCCTCCATCGAGGGCAGCTCTCTGAGAAGTCTGGTAGCCCCCTTGCTCTTTCCTCCCACTCACTCTCTTTCCTTCCTGCAGCTTTGTTTTTGTGGTGGCCCCTCTATTCTTGACTCCTTAGATCTTTTGCTTTTCCTCTCTGCCTCAGTTGCCAGTGTCAGTGATGTTTCTGGCCTATCTTCCAGCATTCTCTCCTCTTCCTGGTGTGGCATCAAGCACCCAGCTGCTGCTGCTAGTTATGGCTAACAAAGCATGTCCTGGGGGCAGGGGTGTTCTTAGGGGCTTTCAAAGGCTCTGTCCGCAGGATAGGGAACTGTTGAGGCTTGCATGGGCTCTGTTCTCAATGTCCATAGGAAAAGGGTGGAGTCCTCCTCTCTTCTGAGGAAGCTTGTGGAATAGCAAGGAGACATGAGCATAAGACTCAACAAGGACAGGCTCCATCCCTGCCTTTTCAGACCTCATGGACTCCCTTGGTGTTTAGTGCCTATCCACTCTGGCACTGTCTCCTAAGATCCATCAGTAGGTTGACCATTGCTGTGCTGCCTGAAACATACGACTAATACTGTGTGCCTCCCTAGTCATTGCCCAAGCCTCTGGCTCGCTCTCTCTCTCTCTCTTTCTCTCTCTCTCTCTCTCTCTCTCTCTCTCTCTCTCTGGGGTTCCAGAACACTGGGGTAAGCCTGAGAATTCTAGCCCCATTAGTTATTTGGGGTCAGAACTCTGGCTCCAAGGGCCTGCACACTGGTACAGAACTATAGGAACTGTGAGGATGTGATCAGATGTCATACCTGCCTTGCTCTGTGAAACCAAGACTGGCACCAAGCTCCAGGGCCAGAAGGAAAGCCTTCGGGCATCAGAAGCTGGGGACACTAGCATTATTAGGACCTGTTTGGTTCTATGCTGCTGCTGCTGCTGCTGCTGCTGCTGCTGCTGCTGCTGCTGCTGCTGCTGCTATTGCTGCTACTGCCATCTGCTGGGATGGTATTCAACCCCCTGCAGTAAGTAGGAAGGCCCCCTAAAAAGAGTAATCTGTCCCCCAAATGCCACTGGTGCTAGGCTAGAACACCCAACTTCCTGCTTTCATTCCTCTGGGCTCATGGGGGCACACCCCACAACAAAGCAGCTAAGAGTCCTGAAACACCACTTTTTTTGGTCATAAAACAGTGAAGGCACAACTGTAACACACCAGCTACACCAGTGCCAGCGAGCCTCTAGTCAACATTAGCAGTGTGCTGGCTTTTCTGTGATGGAGCCAGGGAAGTACTGCTTTCAGTTACGTGCCCCATGACCCCTTCTTGGGTCATGGGGTGCAGGGTAAGCCCCTGCATCAGAACATGTTTCTTTAAGTGAAGTCATCCCTAACCATTCAGACAGGTCTGGAGAGAATGTAAGCAGGATTAGCTTTAATTTTCCCTCCCATTAAACAGTGCAATGTGGTGTCTTAATCTTAATGCTAAACGAGTCTTTTCCTCCCTCCCTCCCTCCTTCTCTCTCTCTCTCTCTCTCTCTCTCTCTCTCTCTCTCTCTTTGATCATGGTTTCATCTTGTGTGCTTGTTACAGTGCCAAGGGGGAACACCACCCACATCAACATACTTTTACAGCATTGCTTTTGCTTTGGTAGTAACTCAATTAATTAGGGAGATTGCGATCTTGTCTAATTGCACACTTTGCTAGCAGAAACTTGCTAGCGTTGTCTCATTTCAAGTCAAATCCACTGACCCTTTAAGCAAAAGGAAAGGTAAGAAAAACCTCACTTGCATCTGTGGGCGCATATCTCCTCTGCTGAAGGCAGAATGCATCACAGAATGAGATATCTGCTGGCGATCCCAAGCCCCATCTACACTACACTTCCTTCCCTTGGGTTCCACCCAAGGGCAGCTTTCCTCTCAGCAGGGTCCAGCTGTGGTGATATTAATAACTACCATACATACAGATGGATGGCTGTAACTTTACATTCTTCCCTGAAGCCGCAGCTCTTGCCCCAGTGTTCCGCCACGCCCATAAGCCCCGTTAGCAGAGAGCTTTCATAAACAGATTGTGGGAAGAATGTCTTTGAACATCTTCAAAGGCATGCTGTTTCTCATGTAGACATGCGTTTTCAGTTGTGCAATGGAGAGAGACAGACTTTTATCAAACCTTCTGCCATGTTGACTCTTACCAATCGCTTTCCTCGTGTGGTCTTGTTGCTCGGTAGCATCTTGAGGAAATCACCATACTCTCAGACTTCTCTTCCAGGGAAGAGAGCACCCTCCATTTTGACTTCCAATGCCTAATTCATAAGAGAAAATAGCTACCATCCAATACCAGGTAGTTAGTCCCTTTTGTGATACTATGGAGGAAACAGTCTGAAAAGATTCTTCAGGCTGTAGACACTACGGTCCTTGTTTTCTCCTGTCCAACAGATGATATAGAAGAGTACATTGTAATTATCCAAAGGACCAAGTCAGGCTTCCAGAGCACCAAGTCAGGCTTGTGAATATACGTGTCTCTCAACAAAGTAGCTTCAGACCCACTCACCCTCTGACTGAGACCCCAAAGTGTCTCGGACCTCTACCAAATTTGTGTTTGATTTTTTTTCTTCTTCTCCTTCTTCTTCCCCCTCCTCTCCCTTCCCCTCCTCCTCTTATTTTTTTAACCATAGACACTGTGGTTCAATCATGAAATTACCCCCAGTCCTATGGTGTAATTTGTGTTTGTCTGGTTTGGTGTGCAGTTCATTCCTGAGAAGGGAAGGTTCTTGCTTCTCTGCATACGTTTCTGTGAGCCTTTCCTTGTATCACAAAGCTCCTTCGAGTTCTGTGGCAGCCAAAACACAGTAGAATCTGCTAGACCAGAAGAGCCCAGATGGGAACTGACTTCCATCGAGGTACCAAGTCAATCAGTCCTTCCCATGTTCCTGAAGGACAACAACTGAGGTACACAGTTCAAATGATGCTAGGTCAGCACACCTGCCTAAATGCAGGAATCATAACCTGTGAAAAGAAGAATAATGAAAATAAAGAGAAATGAAAGGAGGATCTACGCTAGGTGTGTGCTCCTCAGTACGGCTTCCCATAGCACAAGAAGAAGCTGCGGCTGGGTTCTATCCACATTATGAAATCCTATATGATGGCCCACAAAATTTCCTATGGCATTTATTAGAATAATATAATCAAAACACAAAAAAGCAAGTATATAAGTAAATTGAGTATAACCATACAAACAAAATAGAATTGAATAGGAAAATCTGGGAAACAAAATTATAATTTTTTCTTAAAAATTTAAACTATATTAAGTGTGTGTCTACACCTGTGTGCCAGGACATATGTGTAGAGACCAGAGGGAAATGCTCTATTCAACTATGTGGGTTCAACTCAGGAGATCGGGGGGGGTGTGTGTCAAACTCAGGTCATAAGGATTGGTCCATTTCTGAGCATCACACTGAACTGGTCAGGATTGTCCAGCACTTTTACCTGTTCAGCCTCCTTAAAAGTGCAGTCTTTCTCTTTTAAAAGCACCATTCTATAATTTCTAGCTTGCTGTGAGGGATGATTTCACGACTAGCCAGAAGTCATGGGGACCATATGCTAAGAGTAACTGATAACCAGTGGTGATATTCCTGACATACTATAACCTGAAGAAGGAGGTTACACAAATCAAGCCAGAATCCACCGTGCATACCAGCTCAGCCCATCACATAATACCATCCTGGGATATGGAAGCAACAGAGACTGGGCTTTCAATTATTGGGGAGCCAACCCACAGTGGTCTGGTTGGACACGCTGGGCTACGGACAGGTGCCAGCTTGGAGTTTTTCTCATGGCAGAGGGAGTTAACTCTGGCAACTCCTTTGAAAAGGCACTTTCCTCTCCAGTCTCCCACCCCACAACCTCATCTGTAGCATCATCTTCCTCAGGCTCATCCAGACACTCCCACCACACCCTAAGGGCTTTAACCTGTGGACGGAGTAGGGGACCCAGTTCAGTTCACATTGCCTGCATAACAACTCTATCAACCTCCTGCTGTCTTCGCAGCTGCCTGGGCACAGAGAGCTTTTGGGAAAACCCCATGGTGTGGAAAGGCCATGTAGTGCCCTTGTGGAAGAGGCAGGATTCAAGGTGGCCCAGTAACTGAGCTTTCAGACTGGTTTCTGACTGCAGTTAAGGGATTGCGAAATATGCAAGTGAAGCCAGATAAGAATGGACCCTCTTAGGGGTGTCTTGATGACCACCTCGCTATCAAGCATCGAGGGATGTGGACATCAAATGGTCTTTGTGACTCACAGTGAGGCAGGCAGCTGGGGATAATCTCCGGCTTTCCCATGGTGCATCAAACTTCTCTTAAGGTTATGAAGGAAGCTTCATGGGTAGGCGTGGCCATCTTGGCCAAAACACTTCCAGGATTCTGCACTTCCTGCTAGAGAACGTCAGCCCTGGATGAACTCTTGGGGATGCTCACTGCTCCACAGCTCAGCGTCTGAGGAGCCTCGTGGAGGAAACACAGCTCCCTCACTCAGGTTAAAGGATTCATCGTGTGCTCTAAATATAAGACGGTAATTGTAAACATAATGGCTGTTTCCTAGTGGCATACAGTACTTAATGTGCCGGGAGAGAGAACAATCCCCACATTAAAAGGAATTATTGTATTTGTCATAAACTCCTCCTAGGATACTTCTGCGTTTGGCTCCGGGCGAGTGGGAGGGTGTCTTTGATGAGGAACATGACGGATTACATAGAGGTGGAAGGTCAGGGGCCTGCACCTGACAGGTGTGCTCCTGGGCCCTGGCCAGGTAACTTACTAAGACTAACCTGGGGCACATTTACATTTGAAAATCAAGCCTGACAGCCAGAGAAATCAAAGTGCCTGACACAGCAGATGGCTCTGTGTTTGGAAATGAGGCTCAAGCGCAGTCTGTGACTCCCAAGGAGCATCTCAGGGACAAGCTGCTAGGCTGAGCCCAGGGTGGGTGTGCAGAAGAGGCCCTTCTGATCCACTGGTAGAGCTGTTCTCAGGAGCATGGAAGCCCTTCCCAACCCGTTCTCTTCCATTTCCATGCAGCGGGGACAAAGCTGAACCTGCCAAGGAGTTGCTCTGTCATGTCACCCCAGGGAAAAGCCTGGGGGCCTAGGCAGTGACAAGGAAGGACAAAGGGAGGAGAGAGAAGGAAGAATTATTTTTTATTTTGCAGGGCCTGTAACAAGTAATGGTGGGGAGTGGGGATGCAAAGGGTTGCAAGGGACAGCTGTTTCTCTGTAGAACTAGGACCAGAACATTCACCTGAAATGAGAAGAGACGTGGGAGTGTTCACACGCATCCCAGGGCCTCTCTTCTGATATTATTATACTTAACTCACAGTGAGGGAGGAGGCTGCTGGCCCTGCCCAGGGCCTGGAGGTAGATACTGCTGTGTACTGTGTGAATGAAGCAGGCCCTTCCCCTCCTGGGAAATGACTGCCTCTATTCTGCAACGTGCTGAGGGAGCTTGTGGACCTGAGCTCCTGTGTCCTCTGGCCACAGACACTCTGTCCTTGGCAGTGTGGCAAAGGCTTTCCAGCACACACTTATTATAGTGAGGGGGCAGTTGACTTCTCCAGGTATGTGCAGAAACTGGTCCTGGTGTTAATAAATCCCTGATTGGTGGCATACTTTTCTATAAAAGGTCCCATCATTGGTTAGGACATGGCTCTCTCTAGTCATAATGACCCTGTAGATTCGGTGTCCCATGGGCAAGCTGCTCTGACACAGGGCCCAGGAAGCCCTGAGGACGTAGGAGAGTACTCTTCCCTCCTGGTTCATCTCTTGGGCACCAACCAGCACTGAAGCCATTATGTCAGATGGAGAGCATGAAGCCACCATTCCTAAAGCCACTGAGAGTTTGATTGAAGAGCTGAAAAACCAAATTCCCACATACACTGACACCTGATGAGATTCTGAGAAGGCACTGAAAGAGTCTAAGGGCAAGGTATCCACCATGAATCAGTAGGTAAAGTCCCTTGTGTGCTCTGGTACTTGGCTGGATTGAAGTTGTTTCCAAGAGCAAAGTTCCAGAGTGACCCAATGCACAGCCAGCACTTGGGACTTCATGGACATTCCAGTGCTCCCTGACAGTGAGCCAGTCAGTTAGCTGGGAAGGTTCCCTTTCTCCTCATATCCCAATCTGTTCCTTGGGACTGGAGAGTCTGGCTTTCGGGAAACTCATACTCCTTTCCCCTTATATATACAGACCCTGAGGACTAACTGCGCAAGGACTGGTGAAGACTGTTTGTAGGCAGCAGCTCTGAGGAAACACTGACCAGCAGTCAACTTTTAGTATCCTTCCCTGGATCCCGAAGGAGACAAACCTCTGACACATCTACAAGAAAGTTTCTAGATTGGGATAGTTGAGGAGGAAGACTTATCCAGAAGGTGGGAGGCACCATCCTATGGATAGGAGTCCCAGGCTAAATAAAAGGGAGAAAGAAAGCTGAGACCAGTATTGATCTCTCTGGTTCCTGACTGTGGATACAATGTGACCAGCTGCCTCAAACTCCTGCCACCATGCCTTCCCTGTCATGACAGGCTTCCCTCAAACTCTGAACCCCAACAAACCCTTCCTAGACTTGCTTTTGTCATTGGTTTTGCTGCAACAATGAGAAAAGTGATTAGCAATAGGGATCTCTCAGAGGAGAGTGCTGAGAATGCCCATGACCTTGTGGCTAGAGGACCACATGAGGGACATATGTGGACATGTTCACAGTACTGAAGGAGTGTCTCCTATATGCCACGAAAATGAAGCTTAACTTGGTGGCACCTGGTGAGACATCTTTAAGTCTCATTACATGCTTCCCATTCCTGAGGTGTGGTTAAACTCACATTCATTCTTGATTGAGCTTTGGAGTCTTTTATTTAGGGGGAAAAATAGACTTCAGAAGGCAGGGGTCTAGTGCTGTGATACTCAGTGAGGCCATTAAATTTAATCCTTCCTTCACACTCACTCCAGGGGTGATTTCAATTAAATTTGTTCAAAATTTATCAGTTTCCAGCATGTTGGCATAAATGATTCAACACCACTTACATATTCACCGAGCAGAAGGTATGGAGGGTGTGCAGGATTGGTATAACTTTTCAGCATTTCTTCATAAATCCTCCTAATAGGAGTTTCTATTATTTAAACTCCCTTGTCCGCCGAGTTAAATGGTCCTGTTGTTCTTGCAGCAGTGAAAGCTAATTACAGATGCAAATTTGTGGAGCACCTGTGGGTTACAATAGCCTTCCTCCCTCATAGGACAGACATCTGGCATTTATTCTCCCTGGGGAGCAGAGGGGCATGAGTGAGACGTGGGGGACACTGGGGAGAACAGAAGTGTGAGGAGAATTTTAGAATTTTAGAGATTCAGACAGTAAAACTTGAATTTATTTAAGAGCTGGATCCCAAAGGTGCTGGGAACGGATGACTGGGCTGGAAAGGTCAGTGGTGCAGAGGACAGGATGCCCAGCTCCCCTGTAATCACACCGCATACACATGAGGATACTCGGGCAGTGTAGGAACATACACTTACTAAAATTATGCACAGAGTATTTTTATGTTCCCAATAACTTACTTAGAATCTATGTTTGCCTATTCCTCCAGAGGAAATATTTCCTTTTGTGTTTTCTCTCCCACAACTGTGTCTGAGGGGAACGGCAATGTTTGCTTGAGTAAAGGTCAAATGAGACATGGTTTGCTGTCCTAACTGAAGAAACACCACACAGTGCCATCAAAATTCCTGTTGAGGCAGATGTCAGTTTACTCCAGTTTAACTTGGACCTTTTGAAGGTGAGAAGGCTTGGTGGCTTTCCCAGAACTCGTCAGTTGTAAGTTCCTGCAGGAGCAGTGTTCTCTTGCCCACGTAGCATCATGAGAACACTAGAGGTGGGTTTTTACCGTTCTATTCTTCTGTCTGTGATTGAGCAAAATACTGCATCTTTAGTCCATTTAGAACATCATAGGTACAGATCTGAGTTCTGAAGGCAGCTGATGAAATGTCTGGGCTCTTGTGTCTCACACCCTGGGATAGTAACTAGAAAGGAGAAAGTTTCCTAAAGAATAGAAAGGAATGGACTTGGGAAAGCCCAGGGCTGGAGCCAGGTCTATGGTCCACAAGAGAAGGAGTCAGGGGCTCCTTTGTGGGCTGCTCATATGTAACACATTCTTCCTACATATACTCTGTAGACAGTCTCGCCCATTTCCTGTGAATCCTGTTGCTTCTCGGATCCTCCCTATTCCCTTACTTCAGAACCACTGCTAGGAGCAAGCCCTTATGAAAAACTAATTCAGTCCAACATGTCTTACTCAGCCCCAGATCCCGTCACTGCTCGCCACAGAGCTCTGCATTGGGTTTGCTGCCCTGATGCTCATGTGGGACAAGGATGGTAGAGTTCACATGTGTTTTTGAAAGCACAGAGCTGAGAGACTCAGACAACTTAGTTATGCTCTCTGGTACTTAGATGCCCACATCTCCTGAGATCATGTTGTCAGTGGAAATGTGTCTATTATGACCGGTACCAAAAGTGTCCTTGGTTTACTCAAAGATTGGGAGACATATTGATTCTGTGACTGTAGTTCATATATAACTTTGTTCTCTACTTGGTGAGAGAATTTTCCTTTAGTAACTTTGACATGGTAGCTTGTCATTATCCCAACACTGGTAAAAACAGCTTCCAAAACTGCTTGAGACTGGCTTTGTGGAGACTGGGGTGGTAGCCATGTCTTTAACTCCAGCACTAGGATATCTGTGAGTTCAAGCCCATCCTAGTCTACATAGTGAATTCCAGGACAGTCATGATTGCATGAAAAGCTTCAAAAACAAAAACAGAAACATGGTGCTTGTCCTGTCAGGCTAATACCTGTGTCTCTCAGCATGAATTCTAGCATGCATGCATATATATTATAAATATATATATATATATTATAAATATAGTGGAGTTGAAAAGGAAGGACTATGACCCAAATGAAGTCTGCTCAACAGCATACATCAGTGCCAATGCATTAATTTAAAGAAAGGTTGACTGACATTTTCCAGTGTGAAAAGAGTATGAAGACCATTTGACAAAGAAGCACGTGGACTCCATAACACATGCATAGACCGTTTTGTTTCACTGGACATACAAACACCATTTGGTCCCATCACACACATAGACTGTTGAGACTCCATCAGACATGCACATACACATGGATCCAATCAGACACAAAGAAACTCATAGACTCCATCAGGCATGTAGATACCTGTAAGTTTCCTCAGACATGCAAATATACACAATGCCATGTATAGCAGGAGAGGAGAGAGGAAAAGGAGATAAAAGAGTAGTTCATGGCCAAGTTGTCCTAAGAAATTCCAGTAAGAAACCAATTCCCTTTGGCTCTACCTATCCTCTCCCTTAGGACCCATTCCAGCCATCCATGCAACCCTGGTAAGAGAACAGCTTCTAGTTGGTTCAGTCCCCTTGAGAGTCTCCCAATCTATCTATCCATTCTACCACCGAGCCTCCCCAGTGACTCCATCCCAGTGACGCATTACTCATATCAAAAGACACAATTAACAACCCAATTCCACACATCCAGGTCATACCACAAAAAACATGAGCAATAAATAAGATGATTTCTATGCCCCAAAACCCCACCTCCATTACCAACTACATAGTATTGTCCAGATAGAGATTTTTTTAATTAATCATGTTTTAAAAAATTCACAGAATTTAATTAATCATGTTTTTAAAAATTCACAGAATTTAAAAGACAAAAGTACACACCTGAATTAACTTAAAGGTAGGAAGAATATACTCTTGATTGAAGCCCAAGAAAATAGACTTGTAGTCTGAATGAAATAATGATACAATTTCAGGATCTGGAAGTTGAATTCAATAAAGTGTTACAAACACTAAAGAAAGTCCAAATTGAATTAAAGCTAGAAATAAAAATTTCAGTAAGTCTAATAAAACACTCAATGAAAAGCCCCAAGAATATGGCTCTCATATGAGACAGAATACCAGGCCTTTTGGTAGATGTATTGAAGCTTCCACTAAGAGAAAATGAGAAATTTAAAAAATAAACACATGAACAGAATATGCAGTAAGTTTGAGAAAACATGAAAAGACACAAAAATCTACAAATTATGAGCCTAGGAGAAGGAAGGTCAAAACCATAGAAAATAATTTCAAACAATATCATAGCATAAATTTTTCCAAATTTAGAGAAAGAGAGGCACAGGTACTTTTAGATACAAGAGATCTCTAGAGCATCAAATCAGCAAGAACAGTGAAGATAATCCCCATGACATAATAGAGTTAAAACATTAAAAACACAGAAGAAGAAAATAAGTGTATTGAAAGCTTCAAGAGAAGAAGGCCAAGTCACATCTAAAGGCAAGCCTACCAGAATAAAGACTTATTATTTGATAAACACGTTTAAACCCAGAAGGGCTTAGATAGATTTATTCTAAGGTATGAAAAAATCAGAACTGTCAGATCATTCTATTATACACATAAAACAATCTTTTATAATTGAAGGGTAAATTAAAACCTACCATGGTTTTAAAAAAAGACCAAAGGAATTTAGGCGCACTAAGCCAAGCTCTACAGAGGATACTGGAAGGAATACTTCAGACTGGAGAGAAAGATAAACACTCACAAGAAGCCACAAGAGAAAATATACCAGGACAGTTAACCAAAAGAGGTCCTTGAAACACCACACTACAAAGTCAACAAAATGACAGGAATTAATACAAACCTGTTAATAATAATTGTGATTATTAATGATCTCAGTGATCTAATTAAAAAAATAAACTGGAAGATTGAATTAGAAAACTGGATAGACCTTTTGTTGTTGTTGTTGTTGTTGTTGTTGTTGTTGTTGTTTCTGCCTTCAGCAAACACCCCAAAGCATCAAAGACAGATGACTCCTTGGAGGAAAAGGATAGAAACAAAGTACTCTAAACCAATGGGATTAGGAATCACATCCCAAAACTCTAATGTCTGACAATAGAGACTGCACATAGCAACAATCAGAAGGATAAGGACTGTCACTTTATACCCACTAAGGGAATACTCCCGCGAGGGCTACTACAATTCTAAACCTATGAGCACCAAACACAAATGCACAGAATTTCAGCAAGTGTTACAAGACATAAACCACAGACTAACCTCATACCACACTCCACTCTCACCAACAGATAAGCTATTTATACACAATATGAACAGAGGAATATTAGAGCTGAAAGACACAACACACAACTACAGAGCATTTCACCTGAAGAGTAGAGAATACATATCCTTCTCAGTACTCCATAGAATGTTCTTCTACATTACATATTAGGACACAAAGTCTTAGCATATAGGAACATTGAAATAGCAGGCTGTATTCTGTTTATCACAAATTGATTAAAACTGTATATTAACAGCAGAAGTAACTACAGAAAGTGCACACATGGATGGGACTTGAGCAACACACTACTGACTGATGAAAGGCACTGAGGAAATCAAGAATGAAATAAGGAAGATTCCTAGGGTTAAATGGAATGAAAACACCACGTAACCACATCAACGGGGGCATGTTGAAGGCAGTCCTAAGAGCATTTATAGCCTTCAGTGTCTACATTAAGAAAATACCTTAAGACCTTGAAAGAACAAGAATTAACCAAACTCAAGAGTTGTGGGTGAAGAAAAAATTATAAACACAGCAAAGGTGAATGAAATAGAAACAAACAAATCATGATACTAAGAAGCAATGAAATGGAAGGGTGGACCTTTGAAAACATGGATATTTGACAAACCATTAGCCAAATTAACCAAATACAGAGAGAAAACCCAAAGTAATAAAACTAGAGATTATAGGGGAGAAAATAAAGAGAAAGAAAAAGACACAAAGATACATACACACACACACACACACACAAACACAGAGAGAGATAAATGATAGACAGATAGATAGATACAACTTTATATATAGATAGATAATTTATATATGAATATATATGAGGTAAATCATTTTTCATTAGTAATTAAATGTTTAATGCATGAATTAAATCTCCTAATTCTATGATAGGAGAATGGGTTTCAATAAAAGTCATTGGTTTCTAATCCTTTCTTGTACGTTTACTTCAGCATATAAAATACAAACTAAGAGACACTAAAAGGAAGTAAAATGTTCAAAACTTATATTTAGAGGATGTGACACTTATCAGGGGAAAATTCAGTTCTGCTAAAGAAGATCCAAGTCCATCAACAGGCCCTCACACACAACACTGCATTTAGAACTGCAAAAGGTTCCTTCTCCCCAGGACAGCAAGCAGCACTGGCCTCATGCAGGGCTGTAAACTATAGTCTAGCACGTGTCCATGCCCCAGCCGTGGGCAGTGTACACTCCAGATGCAATGGAAATCCAGCCCACTAAAAGGAGCTGGGGATTCACCACCCAAGCCCAAGTCAAACAACATAGCCACAAATAGCTATGTCATGAAGGGACCGTACATATCTCCTGGAAGCTCTTTCGATGTAAAAGTAGAGACGTCACATAAAGAAGCTAATATACCAAAAGTCTTGCCTATGCCTAAAAAATCCTCATGCCATTAATTATGAAAAATGGAAGCATGGTACAAATAGGAGTTAAAGGTGATGAAAATTAGCTTAAATAAGATAATATAAATTGTTATCGTAAGACATGCATGGACTTGAATTTAAGCTAACAACAGTTAAAAACATGCTAAGGTCTAAGGAGAGGGGGATGGTAGAAAGCTTTCAGTAATGAAAAATTAGTATTGCGTTGACCTCACAGGCATTAAAGATAATTAGAAATATTCTAGACAACATTGGTAAACAATTTTTAAAAAAAGAATGGTTAAGGTATAGGAAAATACAACTTTCTAAAAGTAGGAAGTAGATTATTGTAATTCTGATAGTCTTGAATTTACCACGAAATTAAAAACACATTAAAAACCAAAAATGTATTCCAAGCCCCATTAACCATTGTCTGGGAATCTATTAACACAGTAAATATTGTGAAATTCCATGTGAAGTTTGACTGATTTCAGGAGCAGCTGACGCTAACGTCTGAATGAAGAGTGATACATTTCACCCTCCAATAAAATAAAGGAGAACCTTTGCATAGTTCTTACAACGCAGGAGATAGGGGAAAATTTAGCACCTCTTTACAGACCGTCGTAACGAGCAAGACTGACACACACATGTCCACACTTGCACATTTAGGGAACAGAAAGACAGAAGCATAGTGTAAGATTCTTGTTGCAAACTTGTTTCAACACAGGACTCCTGCCAAGCCGGCGAATAAACCTGACAAACATTTTTTTTGTTTTCAAAACAGCAAGAAGCAAACCAGACTAGAGAGATCTGGGCTGACCATACCTCAGGAGGGAGAAAAGGACACTCATGGGACGGGGATGCCTAAGGGACAAGATAGTTTAGGAAGATGTGGCATGCACACTGTGGGGGCACAGAGACACCTGACTGTAGCAGGGACACTTAGGGGCAGTGACAACTGGTAGCACAAGGATTCATGGAGGACTGTGATACATGGAAGGAGAGAGCCAGCTCTGGGACAGGAATACTTAAGGGTCCTGCCTTATGATGCAGAGATGCTTAGAGACAGTGACAATAGGTTGGTAGGATCTGGATCAGATCCTCAAAGGCATTACAATGTTATAGCTGTGTGTTCAACACCCATGTTCTAGCTCTAGGCTTAGTGTATGTTACCCACAGAGCATCAAACATTTTTGACACAGCTTTGTTAGAAATACCCTTCACCCTGCCTTAGCATCCATTGTTTCCAGAGCACCCCAGTATTTTATATTTTCCCCTTTATCAAGATGCTCCAAGTGGCAAACAGCCTCAAAAGCATCCCGGTATCCTCTCTTCAGGTAGGGTTGGCGTATTGGCTGCTATACTGAACCACTGGGCCCAGCCTGCCTTGTTGCACTGAATGCTCACATTTGCTCGGTGCTAAGTGCCTAGACGACAGCATAGCATTTCATTAAACTCTGCCATTATGTTGGGTTCAGCCGGAACAACGAAAACATTTCCAGGCAACTTGCTACTTGAACAATCAGGTGAGATGGCAGCCTGGCCATTACTTATCAACTTGCCATTAAAGTTTCAGAGGGTGTTATTAATTATTGAGGGATTAATGTTGAGACCCAGCTGTGCGCCCCAGTTCCTCGCAGGCACATGGTGTAGATCCCTTACAACAGGATGTGGCATGCATCATCTTGCAACTCCTCTTGCTGCTTCGGCTTCTGGCGAAGAAAGGAAAGGAACCAATTGGTCGTAGTGAAAATGGCATTAGGGAGGAACAAAATCAAAATGCCAGCAAACATTTCATTTAGCAGCTGTCAAGGGGAAGAGTTGTTTGGAGAATCATGGAGAGTCCTGGGACAGGACAACTCTTTCCTTAGCACTAGTCCTGCGAACGGCTGACAGCATTATTTGGATGGCTAATTGTAACCAGCAGCTCCCACATTGTAGCTTCCACCAAACAGGAGCTCATTACTCTCTTAGTAATCCTCTCTAGACCGTGCTCTGAGGAGTACTTCCAACAGCCCAAGCAACAAGACTCAAGGAGCAACATTGACTTTTTTTCTTTTAATTCCAATGGGTGCCTCATGGTGACTCGAGCTGTCATTTGCTTAAAACTTCTTCCCTGGCCAACAAAGATGGGGAGTGCTTAGGCAGAAGTGAACAGTGCCCTTGTGCACCTGCCTTTCTCATGCAGAAGAGGCCTCAGAAGTGCACCAGCAACCCAGAGGCACAGCTGCTAGCCCCTTGATTTGCTTTTACCCTTTGTATTGGGTGGAGGGGGAGGCCGACTAGGGCAGAAGATGCCCTTGAGGGCTGCAGCCTGTGTATCTGTGGACCATTACCTCCCATCACACATGGGCACATTAGTCATTGAAGTCAAGAAAAGCAGGAAAGCAAACCTTCAGCTAAGTGTGGCTTAGCTTAATCTCTGTTTCTGAATTGTGATGCAGAGGGTTGAAATGCACGTATGTGAACACCTTTCCTATTTTTAATGATGAATTACATCACATTAATATTTCAAACTTGTACTCAGGTTGAAAATACAGTAGTCGTGGTTCACGAACCTAATTGGTTTTGTTCAATGGGAAACAATAGCAGATACGATTGCTCAGTCTGTCCTCAAAATACCTGTATGCGTCTCTAAGGTGACTGCCACAGCAGAGCCTCACCTGCCGTTGCCCTTCACAGATGGAAATCATTCTACCTACTGGGGAACTGGATATAGGCTGGATTGCAGAGGGGTGGTTTGCTGGCCATAGAGGTGATAGGTTGAAAGGAAGAAAGATGACCTTGCGCTTCTTACAACTGATGTTGGATCAGGGAAGAGATCAGGAAGTGGGTCTGTCTACTTGATCAAATACTGCCAAAGCTACATCGTGATGTTGAAAACTACTTCATGTGCACCAGCCCAGCTCAGAGTGCTGGGTAGTCAAGGAATGGAGTGTGTATATGTATGTGTGTGTGTGTGTGTGTGTGTGTGTGTGTGTGTGTGTGTGTTCATGTTTATGTGCACATGTGTGTTTATCAATGGTAGAATCAGGGTTATTCACCTCTATGTTGAGCAGATGATTAAAGTGATGTCAGAAGTCTACATCAAGATAGTCACGTGCATGCAACCCAACTTGTAAAAAGCTGGCTGGCTTAGTATCTGCTTCTGATATCCCAGGGCACAGCTATGCTAGAAACTCACAGGAAGAGGCTATAGGGCATAGGCTGCTGATGGCCCCAGAGAAGTTATATGGAGCCTAGGTTGTCCTTGCAGTGACTGATCCTTTGTCTTCCCCTGGGTTTGGCTGGGTAAGGGTTTTTGCCATAATAGCCAGGACCTGCATACACACAAGATATTAAGCATCCAGTGATGGACTGAGCAAGTGTCTTCGGGAGTTTGTGGGAATGTCAGGAATTGCTGACATGGCCCAGCATCTTTTAGATGATGAAAATTCATAGTTTTACAAGAAGGTGGTGGGTTAGTGAAACTGGGGTGAAGCACGGTTCTGGAAAGTAGGGAGAGGCTAATGGAGCAACAGGCTATTCAAGTAAAGAGAGACTGGTTGTTGGGAAGGACCTACACAGAACCAATGTGTACAGGGAAGCACTAAGGAAACTCAGAACACAGCTGAGTTGCCAGAGACTAGGCAATTAGATGGGAAGCTGTGGACCCCTGGACACTGAGAGGTAGGCCTCACATGGGCAGTAAAGGCAGAATAAGCAAATGGGACTAGGGACAGTCCTGGATGTTGCCAGGACTCCTGCACCCTGAGGTGTGATGATTGCCAGGAAGTTATGCATACTTCATGTGTAGGTGGTAAATGGAAACTGAGAAGTCAGCCCCTTAGAAGGAGCTGGAATTCACACACCACAGACCTGGTTGAGTACCTTCAACCTCTAAGGTACTCCTTGCAGAGCTCACCATCATGTGGACAGTGTTGTTTATGAATGCATGCCCAAAAACATACAATGAGACCAGATGCTACCATAATAAACCACAGGGTTCTTGCTGTTACTTCATAAGCTCAACCATGTGACCAGAGTAACATTAATAGTAAACATGTATGGCAACACCTATGGGAGTATAGACATGTAGTCTATGACTTGTGTATCTGAGTCAGGATGCAGGCAACTGCCTCTGAGTAAGAATGTTCATGCACACAAATGCGTTTACAGACCTTCATGTATTGGAGTGCCTATGTCAGCACGTATGCATACATATCTGTGGGGATAGAAGTCTACCTGCAAGCTTCTGTCATGTAATCACATGGGGGATACACATGCATGTGTGTACATTGATATGTGCTAATGTCTGCAGCTTTGTTAGTGCCTGTCTGAGTGAACTCCAGACATGCATATACAGTGAAGAGTAGGATGTAGATGTGCTAATACTATTACATACATGTATAATGTCTGCAGGCATCCCTTCATATGGACACATGCTTATTAATGTACAATGAGCAAATGTCTGTGTGATCATGTCTGTGCGTGTGTGTGTCTGTGTTCTTGTGTGTCGCTGGTGGCATGATCTGAATAAAGGCAAATGATACATGCATGTGAGCTTGCATCTGACCAGCTACTAGATTCTCTAAGTCTCACTGCCCTTAGCTGTAAATCAGGGCTGCTGAAACCTGACTCCCATGCTCTTGCAATTCCCTTGATGTTGCATGGGGTGTATATGTATATATGTGGTCCTTACCAGAAATAAATGTCATAATTTATTCTAACTAACTGTTATGGTTGTGGGCTGAACTGTGGTCCCTCAAAATCCATATGCTGAGATAATAACATCGATAGTATGGTATTGGAGTTAGGGCCCTGAGAGGTAAGAAGTTTGAGAAGAGGTTATGTTATGAGAATGGTGCTCTGGTGATTTTATTAATGTTTCATAAGAAGAGATGCCACAGAGCTGTTATCTCAACTCTTGAGGATAGTAATAAGGCAGTCATTTGCATGCCAGGAAGGGAACCTTCACTAGAATCCAGCATGTTGGCTCCTGGTCTGACATCCAGTTTCTAGAACTGAAGAAAAGCAAACCTCTGTTATTTGAGGACAACTTGTAGCACTTTGCTATAGCAGTCAATGTTTAGTAAGACATTAGCAAAGGTCAATTAGCCAACATTTTAAAGAATGCATCCAATTTTCAATGTGAGTTTTACACATTGATTTAACATGTAACATAAAACATTAGAACTTGGCACCCAAATCCCATAGAGGGGAGAGCTGAACTCCTGAGACCTCAGGGCAGACTGCCACATCTGCCCACTTCTGCTCACATTTCTGGTCCCAGAGGAAACTGCATATTGCCTCTGGATAGAGGAATATAGGAGCAGTCAGTGTCAGGAACCTGCTGGTTTCTGCCTGTGCCCGGAACTGAACTGAACTGGTCCCACAGTTTCCTGAACCCAAACCTCATGGGGGAGAGAGCTGGAACCACAGAAGTGCAAATACTTCTGAGAACTCAGAGGAGACAATTACTTTCTGCCCACATTCCTGACCCAAGAGGAAATCATCTAGTGCCATCAGTGTCTTCTGGGAACAGGGACCTAAGAAAAGTCAGGGGCAGGACCCTTCCAGTTTCTGCCTGCTCCAAGAGCTGAAAGCCAGTTGCCAGGAGTTCATACACCTGCCTGGAGGATTCAGGTCACACAAACCCAGGAGCAACTCTCTGTTCTCAGATCCAACTGAAAGGAAGCAGATCTATAGGGGTGCTGATGTACAGGCCTACAGGAGGGTCAAGCCACTGTCAGAGACAGCAAGACAAGCTAACATCAGAGACAACCTGCAAGCACAGGAACCTAAGCAACAGAAACCAAGACTACTTGGCATCATCAGAGCCCAGTTCTCCCACCAAAGCAAATACTGGACATCCAAATACACCAGAAAACCAAGATTTCAATTTAAAATCACATTTTATGATGATGATAGAGGACTTAAAGAAGGTCATAAATAACTCCCTCAAAGAAATACAGAATAACATAAGTAAACAAGTAGAAGCCCTTAAAGAGGAAAAACAAAAGTCCCTTAAAGAATCCTTTAAAGAATTACAGGAAAGCACAACCAAACAGGTGAAGGAAATGAACAAAACCATCCAGGATTTAAAAATGGAAATAGAAACAATAAAGAAAGCACAAAGGAAGTCAACCCTGGAGATAGAAAACCTAGGTAAGAGATCAGAAGTCAGACTTGCAAGCATCACTAACAGAATATAAGAGATAGAAGAGAGAAACTCGGGGGCACAAGATACCATAGAAAACATCATCACAACTGTCAAAGATAATGTAAAACGTAAAAAGCTTCTAGCCCAAAACATACAGGAAATCCAGGACACAATGAGAAGATCAAACCTAAGGATAATAGTTATAGAAGAGAATTAAGGCTCCCAACTTAAAGGGCCAGTAAATATCTTCAACAAAATTATAGAAGAAAACTTCCCTAACCTAAAGAAAGAGATGCCCATAAACATACAAGAAGCCTACTGAACTCCAAATAGGTTGGACCAGAAAAGAAATGCTGCCTGTCAGATAATAGTCAAAACACCAAATGCATGAAACTAAGAAAGATTTTTAAAAGTAGTATGGGGAAAAAGGTCAAGTAGCATATAAAGGTAGACCTATCAGAATTACACAAGACCTCACCAGAGACCATGTAAGCTAAAAGATTCTGGACAGATGTCGTACAGACCCTAAGAGAACACAAATGCCAGCCCAGGAAAACTCTCAACTAACATAGATGAATAAACCAAGATAATCCATGACAAAACCAAATTTACACAATATCTTTCTACAAATCCAGCCCTGCAAGGATAATAGGTGGAAAACTCTAACACAAGGAGAGAAACTACACCCTAGAACAAGCAAGAAAGTAATCTCCTTGCAATGAAACCAAAAGAAGAGAGACACACAAACATAATACCACCTCTAAGTACAAAAATAACAGGAAGCAACAATCATTATTCCTTAATATCTCTTAACATCAATGGATTGAATTCCCCAATAAAAAGACATAGACTAACAGACTGGATATGTAAAGAGGACTCAGTATTTTGCTGCATACAGGAAACACACCTCAGAAGCAAAGACAGACACTACCTCAGAGTAAAAGGCTAGAAAACAACTTTCCAAGGAAATGGTCCGAAGAAACAAGCTGGAGTAGCCATTCTAATGTAGAATGAAATTGACTTTCAACCAAAGGTTATCAAAAAAGATAAGGAATTACACTTCATATTCATCAAAGGAAAAATCCACCAAGATGAACTCTCAATCCTAAATATCAATGCTCCAAATGCAAAGGCACCTACATTCATAAAATAAACCATACTAAAGCTCAAAGCACACGTTGCGCACACAATAAGAATGGGAGTCTTCAACAACTCACTCTCATCAAGAGAAAGATCATTGAAACAGAAATTAAGCAGAGACATAGAGAAACTAACAGAAGTTTTTAACCAAATGGACATAACAGATATTTATAGAACATTCCATCTTAAAACAAAAGAATATACCTTTTTCTCAGTGACTCTTGATACCTTCTCCAAAATTAACCATATAATTGGTCACAAAACAGGCCTCAACAGATACAAGAAGACTGAAATAATCCCATGCACCTTATTAGATCACCACGGAATAAGGCTGGTCTTCAATAACAATAAAAATGACAGAAAGCCCATATATACATGGAAACCATCCAGTGGAAAAAAGATAGCATTTCCAACAAATGGTGCTGGTTCAACTGGAGGTCAGCATGTAGAAGAATGCAGATCAAACCATTCTTATCACCCTGTACAAAGCTTAAGTCCAAGTGGATCAAGGACCTCCACATCAAACCAGGTACACTCAAAATAAAGTGGGGAAGAAAAAGTAGGGGAGATTCTCAAACACATGGGCATTGGGGGAAATTTTCTGAACCAAACACCAATGGCTTATGCTCTAAGATCAAAAATTGACAAATGGGACCTCATAAAACTGCACAGCTTCTGTAACGCAAAGGACACTGTCATTAGGACAAAATGGCAACCAACAGATTGGGAAAAGATCTTTACCAATCCTACAACTGATAGAGGGCTAAAATCTAAAATTTACAAAGAACTCAAGAAGTTAGACTCCAGAGAGCCAAATAACCCTATTAAAAATGGGGTACAGAGGTAAACAAAACATTCTCCGCTGAGAATTATCGAATGGTCAAAAAGCACCTAAAGAAATGTTCAACATCCTTAGTCATCAGGGAAATGCAAATCAAAGCAACCCTGAGATTCCACTTCACACCAGTCAGAATGGCTAAGATCAAAATCTCAGGTGACAGCAGATGCTGGAGAGGATGTGGAGAAACAGGAACACTCCTCCATTGTTGGTGGGATTGCAAACTGGTACAACCACTTTGGAAATTAGTCTGGAGGTTCTTCAGAAAATTGGACATTGCACTACCTGAGGACCCAGCTATACCTCTCCTGGGCATATTCACACAAAATACTCCAACATACAACAAAGACACATGTTCCACTATGTTCATAGCAGCCTCATTTATAATAGCCAGAAGCTGGAAATAACCCAGATGTCCTTCAACAGAAGAATAGATACAGAAAATGTGGTACATCTACACAATGGAATACTACTCAGCTATCAAAAACAATGACTTCATGAAATTCATAGGCAAATGGATTGAACTAGGAAATATCATCCTGAGTGAGGTAATCCAATCACAAAAAACACACATGGTATGCACTTGTTGATAAGTGGATATTATCCCAAAAGCTTGAATTACCCAAGGTACAATCCACAGACCTCATGAAGCTGAAGAAGGATAAACAAAATGTTGATGCTTCAGTCCTTCTTAAAAGGGAGAACAAAAATATTCATAGGTGGGGATATGGAAGCAAAGTTTGGAGCAGAGACTGAAGGAATGGCCATTCAGAGCCTGGCCCACATAGCTTTACAGCCCATTATATACAGCCACCTAACTAGATAAGATTGATGAAGCTAAGAAGTGCATGCTGATAGGAGCTCCTAAGAGGTACAGTCAGAGAATGACAAATACAGAGGCAAATAGTAGCAGCAAATCACTGAACTAAGAACAGATCCCTGTTGGAAGAATTAGAGAAAGGATTGAAAGAACTGAAGGGATTTGCAAAAATGAACAACAAAGTCAACCAACCAGAGCTCTCAGGGACTAAACTACCCAAAGAGTACACATGGACAGACCCATGGCTCCAGCTGCTTATGTAGCAGAGGATGGCCTTATTGAGCACCAATGGAAGGAGAATCCCTTGGTCCTGCCAAGGCTGGACTCCCCAGTGTAGGGGAATGTTGGGAGGACAGGAAGGGGAGCAGATGGGAGGGGAACACCCTTATAGAAGAAGCGGAGGGGGATGGGATCAGGGGCTTAACTCTGGGAAACCGGGAAAGGGAATAACATATGAAATGTAAATTAAAAAAATTCATTAAAAGAAAAAAATTAGAACTTCATTCTCAATTGGCTGTTAAGACATGCCCACAGGTGCAAAAGTGATATAAGTATCAGGAAAGTAAAGTAATCAAACATGTTATGATTGGATTTAAGGCCCATTCCACAAGATAAAACCCAGGTATGGCACCATTATCAGGACAAGAGTCTACGGTAAGACATAGGCCCAAGGAGAAAACCTACTACCATTATTCCACTAAATGGACGTAAAATTAACCTGACTTTTAATGATGTGATGCTATAACCATAAATTAATCTCTCAACCCTTTCTTTTTTTTTCTTTTTTTTTATTAACTTGAGTATTTCTTATATACATTTCGAGTGTTATTCCCTTTCCAAACATCCCCCTCCCCCCTCCCCTACCTTATGGGTGTTCCCCTCCCAACCCTCCCCCCATTGCCGCCCTCCCCCCATAGACTAGTTCACTGGGGGTTCAGTCTTAGCAGGACCCAGGGCTTCCCCTTCCACTGGTGCTCTTACTAGGATATTCATTGCTACCTATGGGGTCAGAGTCCAGGGTCAGTCCATGTATAGTCTTTAGGTAGTGGCTTAGTCCCTGGAAGCTCTGGGGGTTGGCATTGTTGTTCATATGGGGTCTCAAGCCCCTTCAGCTCTTTCAGTCCTTTCTGATTCCTTCATTGTGTCCCATAAGTTTGGGTATGTTTTACCTTCATTTTCATTAAATTCTAAGAAGTCTTTAATGTCTTTCTTTATTTCTTCCTTGACCAAGTTGTCATTGAGTAGAGCATTGTTCAACTTCCATGTCCATGTTGGTGTTCTTTCCTTATTGTTATTGAAGATCAGCTTTAGCCCCTGGTGGTCTGATAGGGATTATTGCAGTCTTCTTTTATCTGTTGAGGCCTGTTTTGTGCCTGTTATACGGTCAATTTTGGAGAAGGGCCATGAGGTGGTGAGAAGAAGGCCTATACTTTTGTTTTAGGATAGAATGTTGTATAAATATCTGTTAAGTCCATTTGGTTCATGACTTCTATTAGACTGTCTATGTCTCTGTTTAATTTCTGTTTCCAAGATCTGTCCATTGATGAGAGTGGGGTGTTGAAATCTCCTACTATTATTGTGTGAGGTACAATGTGTGCTTTGAGCTTTAGTAGGGTTTCTTTTATGTATGTAGGTGCCCTTGTATTCGGAGCATAGATATTTAGGATTGAGAGTTCATCTTGGTGGATTTTTCCTTTGATGAATATGAAGCGTCCTTCCTTATCTCTTTTGATGACTTTTGGTTGAAAATCGATTTTATTCGATATTAGGATGGCTACTCCAGCTTGCTTCTTCAGACCATTTGCTTGGAAAGTTGTTTTCCAGCCTTTCACTGAGGTAGTGTCTGTGTTTGTCTCTGAGATGTGTTTCCTATAGGCAGCAAAATGCTGGGTCCTCATTACATATCCAGTTTGTTAATCTGTATCTTTTTATTAAGGAATTGACTCCATTGATGCTGAGAGATATTAAGGAATAGTGATTGTTGCTTCCTGTTATCTTTGTATTTGGAGGTGAGATGTTTGTGTGCTTGTCTTCTCTTTATTTTGTTGTAAAAACAATTTGTTTCTTGTTTTTTTTTTCTCGGGTGTAGCTTGCCTCTTCGTGTTGGGCTTTACCATCTACTATACTTCGTAGGGCTGGATTTGTAGAAAGATATTGTGTAAATTTGGTTTTGTCATGGAATATCTTGGTTTCTCCACCTATGTTAATTGAGAGTTTTGCTGGATACAGTAATCTGGACTGGCATTTGTGTTCTCTTAGGGTCTGTATGACATCAGTCCAGAATCTTCTGGCTTCCATAGTCTCTGGTGAGAAGTCTTGTGTAATTCTGATAGGTATGCCTTTATATATTACTTGACATTTTTCCCTTACTGCTTTTAATATTCTTTGTTTTGTGCATTTGTGTTTTGACTATTATGTGACAGGAGGAGTTTCTTTTCTGGTCCAATCTATTTGGAGTTCTGTAGGCTTCTTGTATGTTTATGGGCATCTCTTTCTTTAGGTTAGGGAAGTTTTCTTCTATAATTTTGTTGAGGATGTTTACTGGTCCTTTGAGTTGGGAGTCTTCACTCTCACCTATTATCCTTAGGTTTGATCTTCTCATTGAGTCCTGGATTTCCTGTATGTTTTGGGCCAGTAGCTTTTTCCGTTTTACATTATCTTTAACAGTTTTGTCGATAATTTCTATGGAATCTTCTACTCCTGAGATTCTGTCTTCCATTTCTTGTATTCTGTTGGTGATGCTTGCATTTGTGACTCCTGAGCTCTTCCCTGGGTTTTCTATCTCTAGAGTTGTCTCCCTTTGTGCTTTCTTTATTGTTTCTTTATTGGAAACATTTTTAAATTCTGGATGGTTTTATTCATTTCCTTCTCCCGTTTTGGTGTTTTTCCAGTAGTTCTTTAAGGAGTTTTTGTGTTTCCTCTTTAAGAACTTCTAGTTGTTTACTTGTGTTGTCCTGTATTTCCTTAAGTGAGTTATTTATGACCTTCTTAAAGTCCTCCATCATCATGATAAAATGTGACTTTGAATCTAGATCTTGCTTTTCTGGTGTGTTTGGATATTCAGTGTTTGCTTTGGTGGGAGAATTGGGCTTTGATGATGCCATGTAGTCTTGGTTTCTGTTGCTTGGGTTCCTGTGCTTGCCTCTCACTATCAGGTTGTCACTGGTGTTACCTTGTTCTGCTATTTCTGACAGTGGCTTGACCATCCTATAGGCCTGTGTGTCAGGAGTGCTGTAGACCTGTTTTCCTGTTTTCTTTCAGCCAATTATGGGAACAGAGTGTACTGCTCTCAGGTATGTCTGCCCGTCTGAAGGTCTAGGTCTGCCTTCCATGGGATTTGGGTGCAGGGAGCTGTTTGACCGCATCTGTTCAGATCGGGGTGCAGTCTGGACTACAGGGCTCCTGATGCTTGACAGCCCCTATCTTCCTGTGCCCAGATGCACTATACAGTTTCCTCTTGGGCCAGGGATGTGGGCAAAGGTGGGCAGAAGTGGCAGTCTCACCTGCCCTGCAGTCTCAGGATTGCCCACACTTCTGAGTGATCAGCTCTCTCTCCCACAGGGTTTGGGAGCAGGGAGCTGTGAGCTGGGATCAGCATAATCTCTCAACCCTTATCATAGAAATTTCCACTTACAGTAGATGGTGACGAAGATGAAGGCCAGCAACTAGCTAAGACAAAGAAAACAAGAAACTTTAGATTACTCGGCCCTCAGTGAAGCATCTATACTACAACCTCTCCTCCCAGGGCTCAGGGGATGTTGTAGAAGCAGAACAGAAAGACAGTAAGAGCCTGAGGCAGTGGATGAATACAAGGGAAGAGTGTCTTCCAGACCCAGCAGGACAATTGAACATATGGACTCACAATAATCGTGATAACATGCATAAGGCCTGTGTAAGCTCAAGTCAGAGAGAATCCCAGAATGAAGAGGAAAACTGGGCATGACATCCTGCCCCTAGGTAATCATGCTCCAGTGGAAGACCACAAACCAAGAATATATGAGCAGTGCAAATTAGACTTGTGGAAAATATGGAAGACACAAGCTAAACAGGAAGTAGAGGGGGCAGAGATCTGAAAAGACTTGGGGGAAGAGATGACTATGATCAAAACACACTATGAATTCTCAAAGAATAACAAAAGAACTGCTGAAACACTTAGCCTTAAGTTTTCAATATAACCTAAAGAAAGACGAGCCCATAAAATGTGTGAAAATTTGATGATACACTTAAAATAAGAACAATATTACACCAAGGTAAAGAGAGAGAGAGAGAGAGAGAGAGAGAGAGAGAGAAAGAGAGAGAGAGAGAGAGAGAGAGAGAGAGAGAGAATATCAATAGTAAAACGAGTCAGCAATTTAAGGTAGGAAAATCTGGATGCCAGCAGTCTGAAGTCCAGCTCTGCCAGTGCTCAATCCTCCCCACGACAGACTGTTGAATAGCGTGAAACTCATTGACGAGCAAGCCTGGGTGTGACGCTTGGTTCGGCAGCTGTGACGGATCTGCTATTATGCAGCTGTTAAGACCCTAGTAAAAGCCTTTTTGAGAACTGTTCTCTCTTTAATTAGAAGCCCTTGGCTGTCCTATTAAATCTAAATTAAGTCCTTATTTGAAGCAGTTAATTTGAAGATTTAACCAAATGTGGACACCTGCAAGAGAGCAATTTCAGTTTCCAGCCCTTGTCAGGACCTGGCGGTTCTGAATCACTTGTGTTCGGAGACCTGGCCTTGCCACTTAGCTGAAGGCATCTCATGGTGGGCACAAGACTTGGCAAGCGTGCATACCCACATGTATGTATGTATGCATGCAGCTGTGTGTGCCTCTGTGTGAACTTAAACTAAATGTCCTAGTAGCAATAGGTTGCAAATGCTTCTTCTGTTAGACAAAGCATAACTTAATGACCACAGGAAACTGGAATGTTCAGTTGTGAAGGTTCTAGTTAGTAAGCGTTGAGGCTGTTCTGCTCCTCCGTAGCATTGTGCTTTACTGCTTATGCATCCTTGGGCAGGGCTTCATGAGCCCTGTAATGTTCAATGCATGAGCTTCTTGGGTCCTGTGAAACTTTTTCCTCCCACAGGAAGACGTGCTTCAAAACTGCTGCCCGTGGGGAAGCCTGGTCCCACACAGGTTGGGGACGAAGCCCTGGAACTGGAACTCAATGTACCCATGATCTTGCTTACCAACCACGGTTTCCAAAGTTCTTCAAACATTCCTTTTGGGTTACATAGTTACTCACCATCTCCCACTTCTAAAAGGCTGTGGTGGTAACAACTTAACTCAGTGCTGTCGCTAACTCCATGCTCTCTGAGGGTTAGGCACGTTTCAGCCCAGCGTTTTGTCTTTCATGGACAGCTGTCAGTCCACTGAAGACAGGGTGAAACAAACCCCCAAATCGGTGGAAATACAAATATTAACACCATACAAATGACTGTATTGACCACTCTTTGTCTCAAGGACCACTACAGCTGAAGACATTGGCTTTTTAGTTCAGATGAACTCAAATGCCCACAGGGCACTGTGCTCTGTTGGATTGGTTGAAATCAGACTCTCTCTCTCTCTCTCTCTCTCTCTCTCTCTCTCTCTCTCTCTCTCTCTCTGTGTGTGTGTGTGTGTGTGTGTGTGTGTGTGTTCAAGTGCTGAGGGCAGGGGATTATGCTGGCTGAGCCATAGTCTTAGGATTCCAGAAAAGCAAACTTATTTACAAGTAATAGTCAGTAAGGACACAAAGGGAGGTGACAGGTTGCAATCAATTTTACCATTTCGGTAAATTATGTCACCTGTTGACAATGACCAGTCTACACTATAAAGAGGAGACTATTGTCATTGATTAGCTGTATCAATAATTCTAATCAATAAGTGGTTATTCTTAATATGTGTATATTCATTATGTAAAAACAGCTTCTTTTAAACTTAAGATAGATTGCTTCTTTACTGAGTTCTGGGTCCAACACAGGAATAATTGTCTTGATCCTCTACCCAGGTGGCATGGGCAATAACCTAGTTTGTGCCACACAAACACAACAAATAATGAAGCCACAGATGTAAGAGAATGTACTTCTGTCTACATTTAACCCAAAGATATGCCAGGGGTCTGGGATCTGGGCTCAGACTATGTTTAGGGCTGCCCTACTTCCCCAGCTAAGTGGACAATTCTTCACCTCTGCTGCTCCAGGTCCTCCGGGACCCTCTAAACCGCAGCTGGACTCCCAAAGCTCCAGAAACCTGGCCATAGCCAAGGAGTCTCATAGACATTTTAGTAATGCAGTTGGGGGGAAAAGGGGGAGGGAGGGATGCACAGAGGAGGGAGGGAGGGACAGGGGGAGGGGAGGGGGAGGGGGAGGGAGGGAGGGAGGGAGAGAGAGAGAGAGAGAGAGAGAGAGAGAGAGAGGTCCAGTGTTGTTTGAATCTTGGCTTTCTTAATTTTAAAATATTATAATTTTTATTTCCCAACTGCGTGTGTGGGGTATGTGTGTGGGTGTGCTCATGTGTGTCTATGTGGGGGTGTGAGCACATGAGGGAGTTACCTGCAGGGGACAGAGGTGTTGGAGCTCTTAGATCTGTATCTATCTACATTTGTGAACTGGTGCAGATGCTGGGAATGATCTCAGGTAATCTCTGAGAGTGGCACATGCTCTTCGCCTCCTGGACCCTTGCTCCAACGTTGGCTTTCTTAGTTCTGTAAATATTTCCTATGCTGATTGAACTCCTGAATGAGTTACTAGATTTTTGCTTATTTTCCCATTAACAGTGTTCCCTGTAGCTTATAAGCACATGCGTGTACATATATGAACACAAATAAGTGTGGTAATATGTGGTATAAATGTCCACACGGCAGACATAATTTGCTGCATTTTCTGGGAGCTGCTACCATTCTGTGGAAAGGGCAAAATGACCCCCTTCCATTTCCGTGTTCTGAGCTCCACATAACAGTTTGTCCTTGAAGCGAACTCATCCAGTAGTAAACTGATAAGAACTAATCCTGCACTGGGTCCTGATGATTTTAACAGCTTTCACAGAGAGATGATTTTACAAGGATGAGAATACCTGTTGAGCTGAGGAGCTCTCTCTTTTTGAAGAAGTTCCTCCCGGGGCTCATTTGCTTCGTCTTCTGGTCTCTGCAGCCCAGTATGATGTAAAACCAGTTAAGAACGACACACTGGATTTCCTGAAAGAAGTCAAGTGTATTACTGAAAACCATTCGGCTGGCTTACTTTGACTTTGCAGTCGGCTCTCTCGCCTGCTACAGCTCTTACGACAGTGACCCTGTGGAAAAGACACAGACACAAAGCAAGGGGTCATCAATCCATAGCTGCTTAGCGACATGTGCTCCAGAAGTGCCCCATGATGCGGGGGGAGAGTTTTAGCACCTGCTCATCATCAGGGGCCAAGAGATGAAGGAGGCAGTGTCAAGCTGTCTCCAAGGACCTGATTCCTGCATGCTGGCCCTACCCCCAGAATGTCCCAAAACAGAACCCTAAATTGGAAGCTGGGGCTTTAATTCATGAGTCTGTAAAGGACCTGTAGGCATAAATTTTTCTCAACCTACTTTAATAAGCATTCAACCTCCCCTCTAGCTCACCACCCATGAGAGGTAGTGAAATAGAAAAGTTATTAGGTCCCAGGGGAATTAGACTCGTGTAGAAATAATTCTTTATAGATAAGTCCAATCGTAATTGTCAGGGCAGCCGCAGTTCAGTTCCATAGCAAACACCAACTATGAATCAACAGTCGGAGTCCAGACACAAATCAGCAAGGGTGGTTCAATACACAAATTGGAAACCGTAAGGCTTGTGGACTGGAGCAAGGCTACAGAAGCAGCAAGAAGCCTCAGGAACCTCACAAGAAGCTCTTTGGCAAGTTTCTCTCTATGGCATCACCACAAGTGGAGCTCAGCAATGCAATGTAAGGTGAACCATTACATGTACATTGTTAGCAAAGGGTAGCGAGGCGGAGCAAAGCAAACCAATGCTTGAGCTCCCACTGCCTGTGGGGTCACAGTTATATTCCTTCTGAACACCATGAGTCCTTTCATGTATTTGCTAGATAGCAAAACACCCTTTCACCCATGTGCCCCAACAAAACATCATTTGACAAAACCGACTTTCCAAAGAAACCAGAAGTTTCCACTTATTTATTTACTCTAATTAAGACCATTTACTTATGTGTATATGTGTATACACATAGGCAATGGTGAGGGAGTGGAGTTCAGAGAACAACTTGCAGGAGTTCTTTAATCTTTTAACTTGTAAGCTCCGGGAATTGAACTCTGGTCATCATGCTCGCCCTCAGGTGCCTTGACTCTCTGAGGCATCAGCTGTGGAATACGTATATTGAAACATTTTCTATTGAAAGTTTATAATGCAGATGTAAGTTGTGTTGTATTTCAAATGCACAGCTTCAGGCTGCAGAAATGTAACTTTTCATATATATTCAATTGGAAATTTGTTTTGTCATTTTTTCCCTATGTGATTTAACAGTAGTTAACATGTTTTTCTATTGTGGTGATGGCTGAGATGCTCTGACCTATGGCATCTTCCACAGAATGACCTGAAGTACACTCTCTGCTAGGGGCGTCTGTCTCTATAATGATTATGAATCTATGCCAGCCTTTGCCAGTTGGTGTTGTAAAGTTAAATTTTCTCTGTGTTTTCTTTTCTCTTATCACATGCATTTATGTATGTTTGCATGTGTGGGCATATGGAGGCACAAGATTGATACCAAAAGACTTCAACCGTCTCCTCCACCTTACTCACTGAGGTGTAGCCCTTCAATTGAACCCAACTGGCTGGAACACGATTATGGCTAGTCTAGCCAGTCAGTTTGGTCCAGGGAGCACCAGTCTCTAGCCTCTAATCTCCATTTTCTAAAGGTTGACATTACAGGTGCACCATCACGCTTACCCAACATTTAGGTGGATTCTCGGGATCTGAGCTCTGGTCTTCTTTCTTACTGCTCATGTCTCTTGTGATCTTGATTCAATCCTATTCCCAGTATACACCACTGCACATCTTGATGAGATGAACCCACAGTGGATCCTTCATGACTTGCTTTCAGTAATACATTGTCAAGCCCAGAATTGCATGAACTAACTGTTCCTGTCATCTACTTTGAATTTGCTGAAATGATAGAAAAGTCTTAGGACTTTTCAAGGTGGCTTTGTGGGAAGTGGCTCGCCTCCAGAGACTGCACCATAGAAATAGAGGAAATAGAGGTTTGTTGACTACCATTCAGCAACTCTTATCCCTTAGCCCATTTAGATGCTGGGATAAACTGCCATAGATCAGGTGAGCTGGAACAGTAGAACTAATTCTCCAAAGTTCTGGACTAGGCGTACTGACTGCTTTTATGTGTCTCCTTGATACAAGCTGGAGTTATCACAGAGAAAGGAGCCTCCCTTGAGGAAATGCCTCCATGAGATCCAGTTGTCAAGCATTTTGTCAACTAGAGAGCAAGGATGGGCCTGTTGTGGGTGGTACCATTGCTGGGCTAGTGGTCCTGGGTTCTATAAGAACAAGCAAGAAGAACAAGCCAGCGGAAGCAATCCAGTAAGCAGCACTCCTCCGTGGCCTCTCCATCCGCTCCTGCCTCCAAGTCCCTGCCCTGTGTGAGTTCCTGTTCTGACTTCCTTTGGTGATGAACAGCAGTGTAGAAGTGTAAGCTGCATAAACCCTTTCCTCCCCAACTTGCTTCTTGGTCATTATATTGTGTGCAGGAATAGAAACTCTGACTAAGATAGAAGGCATGTTTGGTGTCTGTTTGTGAAGCTTCCTCCACACAGGCACTGTTTCCATGACCTCAGGTAGGGGGAGAGGTAAAGCTGCTTTGTGGGTCTTGTTTGCAAAGATACTCCATATTCAGGACACCATCCCATTCAGAAGGCTTCTCAACACCTTGAGGTCTTCAATATCGCTAATATTTTAAATTATTCTCAACCCTAAGGGTAAAGATTTTAGTTGTAAATTGTGGGCATAAACATTCAGTTATAGCACCTACCCTTGACCTAGCACCTGGGTAGCACTCTCAGACCCTAGCTCCCCAGCTTTCAACTTGCTCTGTCTGGTGCTCTGGTCAATTTTCTCTAACCACACAGACCTTGTGACTATTTTACATTCAGTTCTCATACTTCTGCCACTTGCTGAGTCACTTCTGTATTTCCAACTGTGTTGCCTGCAGTGTGACTTAATCTTAAAAGTACTGCTTCCTAGTCATAGAGTATAAAAAAAGGAAAAAGGGGGTATTTGGGTACATATATAATTGTATATGTTCAAGTCTTTATTACCATTTAGAAAAATCAACCAACTAAAAAAACCTCAAGATGTTTTGATGCACACTAATTTTAATTGGGATTATTAATTTCCTAATCTATCATTTATATTGCTATTCCCCCAACTTACACAGTTTCAACACTCTTCTGACTTTCCTAAGCCAGTGTCAGAAGCTGATGTCTTCTTGCCTGATACCTCCACTTGCAAATTTGGGTGTGTTTTAGTTGAAGTAAAGCAGAGGCTAGAAGGGAAAGGAAGACTGTGCCTCCCTCCCTGCCAAAGAGTCTAATGGGGCCAGCCTTGTTTTCTGTGTCCAGGCATTTGATCAGGGAGGGAGTCAGAATCTCATAGGCATTTTCCGCAGTCAGTTTGAATCTTCATTCATCTGAATAAAATATTTATTATGCAGCTTAAATAGTGTCTGATGTCATTTTCATAAATCTCTGTTTCCTCAGGGTTGACCTTACTTAGTGTTCACTGGCATTTCTGGGCAACCAGTCTGTCCACGCACTTTTCCCATTAGGAGCCCCTCTCTGCAAGCAGGATGTGAGCATGTCTTAATTCTGAATTGTTTGCATGGAGACCTTGAAATTTGACTATGAAGCTGGATACAGTGGCACATGGCACACACAACCACTCCATTACCAGTGTCAGCAGTTGGAGCTGGAGCAGCAGAGAGTTTGTGGGAAGCCAGCTTTCTTAAATGACATGCAGTTTTCTCTGGACCTCTCACAGTGGCCTTGATGTCCTGCAGAAGACCTGAAGAAGATAGGCCTGTCATGAAGTGAAAGGGTTTCCTGGGGTTTCAACACCCCTGAAGAGTTTGAAGTAGTTGATAGTTGTAGAAGAAGAACAGGGACAATGATGTAGCCACTGAGGGTGTTCACATTGCAGTAAACAGTGTCTCCCCCAAACTCTTGTAAACAACCCCTCCCCATGCTCCTGTGAGTAATGTGATGAATATATATGTATATATATATGTAAAAATATATATGTAAAAATATATAGAAAAGCCTGAGAAATAGGGGGTACTGATGGAGAAGTGGAAGGGGACTGGTGGAGGTAAAGGGGAGATAAAGGTGGAAACATGGAGCTGAATAATAAAAACACATTATGTACATGTGTGAAATGCTATAGCCATCATGCACTATTAATATATAATAAAGCAATCAAAGGCAAACAGCTTTTTTTCTTCTATTTCGAAAATAGATTCTTCTCTCATAAAATATACCCCTAACCATTTTCCCTCCCTCCGCTCATCCTAGCTCCCCCTACTTCTCCTCTTACCCAGATCCACTTCACCCCAAAAGGGGGTGTGGCACGCGTGTTTCCTATTCGGGGGTTGCTGATTGTAGCTCCCCTCTTCTAGGTAGAAGGATTTGTGCTCTTGCACAGTCCACGAGAGAACAGAAAATTACACGGGGTCTTTCACTGGTGGATAGCACAGGCTTTGGCTTTAGTCAGGCTCCCGTGATCAAATGGTTTGTGTACAAACAGTGAGAGGAAGGGCTTGTCTCTGCCAAGCCAGATGAGCAAGGGCAGGGGCAGGGGCTGGAAGGATTCTCATGTCAAGGAGCAAGGGCTCTCGTCCTTGATAACAAGGAGCTGCATGTCCACTACTTGAAACTTTGATGTTAAAAAATCCAAGTTTCGATTTAGATTTAAATCTTCTTCGAAGAGTGGAATCAGAACAGAGGGTTTGTGGGACTAAAGGACCTCGTGCTTTTTTTTTTCCCAGAACTCTAAAGCAGAGACATTGATGGATGGAAGTGAGTTCACATGCTACCCCTCCTGGGATATTTGAATGTTAACTGAATTACTCTCTGATCTGTGATTACAGGCATGTAGGCAACTGACACCTGACTACGCACTGGTCTGCCTCTCTCGCCTTTCTCCACTTGTGTCCCAGCTAAACAAATCTCCCTGCATTAATTGTGTGTTGCCATTTGAATCCTACAGGGTTTGAAGTCTGTTTTGTTTTCAACGGAGAAACCTGTTAGTTTTGTGTTTGTGTGGATGATACACATTCTTTGCTTCTTCTGCCCTCTGACCTGTTTCGGGTCCCCCTCTTGAGACCCCCTTCCAGCTCCTAAGTGGACACCTGCCCTGGAGATACCAGAACTAGAAGCTTCAGATGCCAACCCCTGACTCTCTAGAGCTACCCCCTTTAAAGAGGGGCACCGTATCACTTACTTCTCACTGCTACGGTAAATTCCAGACAGGAGTCACTCTGCCCACAGTTTGAAGACACAGTTCGTCATGAGGGGACAGCTTATGGGCAAGAGCTTGAAGGCTGCTGGCCAAGCTGCTTTCACCACCAGGAAGCTGGGAGCAGTTAACACCAATGCTCAGCTTGCTTCCTCCCGTTTATTCAATCAGGGACTCCCACTAATAGAATGGTGCTGTCTACAGTTAGGGTGTTTTCCCAACTCAATTAACCTAATTTCCCTCCCTCAGAGAAAACACACCCAGGCTTGTCTTCTAGGTGATTCTAATTTCTGTCAAGTTGATCCTCAATATTAACTATCACAGTCGCCATCATGTGTCATGCTGAGGCCAAAGAAAGGGTAGCAGGAGCTACGGATCGCTTCTGGGGAGAAGTTAATCAACAGTTTTCTGTTGCCTAGCCTTTCCTCCCCGTTTCCTAGCAGCGTAAGATAAAGGGGACAGAACAATGCCAGTAGATTGTACATCTCGATGTGAGAACACACAGAGAGATTCTAGGGAGCCCTGCCCCAGCCCAGAAAACAGAACACCAACAGGAACAGGAAATGACATCTGCTATCTAGACCTTTGATGACTTGTTACTGCAGTGAAACTCACCTTGGCCTGGCTGGTGCATCACCACACAAGGCTGTGAGGCTTCAGGAGGCGACATACGCAGAGCCTGGTACTGGGCCTTGTTTATGGTTATACCAGGAAGGCGTTAGCTCCCTTGTATCTGCTTTCAGGATACAAGCATCTGCAGACTGACTCTGCACATTACCCTCTGACCTCCATACACCATGGCATGAGAATGTTCACACACACGTGCAAACACACACATCAAGAGACAATAAAACATTTATTTGTTGTTAAGCCCTAATAAAACTGACCAACCAAACTCTGTAGAAGCAAGTGGAAGTCTGTGGCTCAAGATCCCTGCTGGAGGTTTCAAGCATCTATGCTTCCTAGTTAGATAAGCAACTTGCATGAACAACCCTCCCTCTCTCTCCCATGTGCACTGGGCTCTGCTCTCTGGGGTCCCTCACTCCCTGCAACTTGGCCTTCCAGAACAGAGAAGTTAATAGCTGCTCGTTTTGTGAGCATCCTTCTTAACTACCTTCAACCATAACCTTGTTACCAGGTAGCTCTGGAAGACTGGTGACATGCACCTTGCCAACAGACACTATGTGGCACCTGGACTCACCCAAATGCTGGCTTGTTGGCCTCTGTGATGTCACTTGCAGCCAATCGGAGAATATGGGGCGCAGGAGGATGCATTTCATGGACGCAGGTGTGCAGGCTCAGATGCAGAGCCTGCTGCTCATCGACTCCTCTCTTCCAGGTAGGAGGAGGCGCCTGAGCTTCCCATTGCCCCAAGCCTGGCTGCTGTGAAGAGGAGGTGTTTGTCGATTTGCAGGAAGAGGAACTTCTGTATCGCTCAGAGCAGCAGCACTGTCGGGAAGGTGAAAGACCAGGAAAGTAGAGGGTGCAGTGAGGAAAAGTTTGCAAAATTAACTTGGGTTTTAGTTGATGACATTCAAGTAAGCATATCACAAAGCGTTAATAATGCTTCCAGACATGTCTCTATTTCCTCTGTCTTTTCTGATAGGTCACACAAGCTGGTTTTAAATCCTCAGCATCTCGGTGGCAGAGAAAAATGTGTACTTGCAGTATGGCCATTGTAATGCAAATCTCCGGGGGGAGGTCAGGAGGGCCCTGGTGAGTGTCTCCCTTTAGGCTGCCTAACTGTGGCCAGCTGTTTATAATAACCCAGGAGACCATGGTAGTTTACTAAAATATTTCCTTTAGTAAAAAGGTTCAGGGAAAACTGGTTGGCTGTACCAACCAAATTTAAAAACAAATTCAGGGAGATGTGGACAAATATTCAACAAACATTGTCGGTGCTTTCCTCTGGTCCTACCTTGTTCCCTAGTGTCAAATGCTGGGTACCAATGACCCATCCAAATAAACCAGAGAAGACGCACAGCTCTCACAGAGCCACGTTTCTTTGACTGTATAAAATTGTATTCACACAACCCTGGCATTCTTACAGCTTCCTGCACTATAAATTCTAGTACATCAATAGATAGTCTGGAAAGAGAAAAGATGACTGGACTCCCTTATGACTGGAGATGTAGGGAGATAACTTCCAGAAGGATGTATTAGAAGAACCAGGACAATAGTGATCTGGACTTCGGTACCCTTGAGGGAACTGTGGAGTTTCCTGTGACAGACTCCAGGGTAAGACCCCAGACAGAAGAAACAAAGAAGCTGATACTGGAACTCTTACCCAGTTTTGGGCTTCTTCTTCAAGTATGTCATTCTTGTAGCCCTTTCTGATCCTTCCTTGCTTGAACTTACAGGGGCACTGAGAACTTGTAAGTTTCCTCTCCTCAGACAAGTTTACCTTTACCTATCCTGTACTTTGACACCAGAATCTAGAACCCACCCTCTGCCCCCATGGAAAACTGCTAATGTGCTGTTCAGTGACCTACTGCAGACTGTGGGATGTCAGTGGCACTACTCCATGCATACAGAGGTCCAAGGATATGCTGGAAGTGTGCTTTTGGAGTGAATTGCACCAAGAAGTGCTGTAGGTACAATGTGAGATCGTTCCCACACTAAAAAGGAGACTTAACATCTCCACCCTTTCCAAGCTCCAGGCTGATGTTAGAAGTTCACCATGGCCATGGGCCTCCTCCAGTGTGCATACCAACACACAGTGCCCAGTGTCCAGCCAAGAAAACTGTCTTTCTTGAAGCTCTCTGGAATATGAACCTGGTCTCAGCTTTCACAGTGATCTCACCCTGGATCTCAGGGCTCTGGTGTAATGCTCATATTTAATATATTCTGGAGACACTGTACCCTGCTTCCTATACTAACAGACCCACTCAGGGGAATCATGCAGATTCTGCTGTGAGCTGACCTCAGGCATTTTCCTGGTAAAGAGATGGGATGTAGGGATCCAACTGTTGCTTATATCTCATGGTTTTAGAAAAGATATCATTCTCTAAGTAGAATAAGTAACTGGTCAATTCAACAAATGGTTTACTGGATTGTTGGGGTCCATAAATTTACAGTTCCTTTCTCAAGTACAAACCCTAATCCCGATGTGGCCCCATGACAGGAAAAGACTGCAGGCGTGAGACAAAGCCTAGGAGGTTTGTGCCTCAAGGCAGGCACAACAAGGCCCTAAGGCTAAGGAGATGCAAAAGGAAGAACTCAGATAAGGGGTACAAGACACTGTTTGCTCAAGCACTGCTTGTAGTGCTTCCTCAAGAAGCTAGCCAAACAATATATGAACAGGAGACAGAAAATAAAATTGCCCATTCTTAAAGAGAACCCAGAGTCTTGTATCTGTGGCTACCATTTCCCTCTTCTCCAGGTATCTTGAAGCTCATTGCTGCACTGGCCAGGGCACTGGAAAAATTATAACCTGAGGTAAGAATAAGACGGAGAACAAAGATAAACTACAGAGTAGACAAGCACCACATTCTTCCAATGTGCCTGTCAAATGATCTATGGCAGACCCCGGGTTCAATCAGAAGACAGTAAGAACCACATTGGAAACGTAACATCATTTCCAAAGACACAAAGGGTTTCAGCGTGTTAATCACCAAGTCAAAGCAAATTAACAAACGAGACTCAGCTTCTGCTCCTTATTTAGTTTGGTTTATTTTGACAGAAGTCAAACTTTGAATTCTCTACAGCTAGCCATCCTGTTAAAATTAACTGCTGTTTTATGATGCACTGAGGGACCAAGAATTCTGGTGCTTGTTACATGACAATTGGTCCTGACCCTGGGGTGCCTGGTCACTCTCAATCCCTATTGCGGTCCTCTATTTTATAAATGCTGCCTTAAAGCATGTCTTCCCAGGACCTGGGACTCTGAGTGCCTGAGCCCTGGTCCCCTGGGCATTTGTATTGGTTTCTCATCTGAATGGCATGACCTCATATCTGCTTTCTCAAACTCAGAGGTTTTCCAGGTATCAAACTTTGTGGCTTGCCCCAAAACCACAAACAGCTTAGAGAGAACCTTTCTACAGATCTTGCCCTCAGAATCAACATGATGTCACTCAACATTCTTATTTGGAAAGGCCTTAAAGCCCAGCCAACTTTTATCATAAAGGTAGTTCTCAACCTTCCTAATGCTGTGATACTTTAATACAAAGCTCATGTTGTGGTGACCCCAACCATAAAACCATGTCATTGTTACTTTATAACTGCTACGGTTAGGAATTGTAGTGTAAATATCTGATATGTAGGATATGTGACCTTTGTGAAAGGGTTCTTTGACCCCCAAAGGGGTCACAACTCACAGGTTGACAATCACTTCTTTATAGCAATGACATATACTTGTCTCACAGGCAGTTACACAATTCTAGTGGCTATTTATTTCCATGATGCTGCAAATTTTTGAGATGGAGCTGGTCACACAGTAAGGTCTCTATGAGCTCCATTCTCATCCCCTTCCTATTCCAGAAAGTTCTAGTATAATGATCTCCATCATCTCATCTGTACCTACCTGTTTACTCTCCTACTAAAACCTCCTACAAGATTTCCATATCTTCTCCTCACAGCTTCCCTGTCCCTGGACCACCCTTGCTAACTGCATGTCTCAGAGGCTGGGCCTGCCTGAAAAGACATTGCACAACTGCTCCCACATCTTGGCCCTCAAACCTCCAGTGTCCACAAACTTGCCTGCTCCCATGAGGAGCCACATTCCACTTGGTCCTTCAGTAACCTTTTAGATGCCACCATCCTGGTGCTAAGAGATCTCTGCACTATAGTTCAGAGCAGAGTCTAAGAATTTGAGAAGGCAGACTCACTGAAGCTCACACTTGAACTTTCCATCAAACTGCATAGTATAGGCTTTCCTTTCTTTTATGCTAAGATTCTCATCTGAATGACATCGTTTTCGATTCTCACAGGCTGTGTCTACAACATGGACAAATACACAAAGCATCTCCTTTTTTGTTACTTTGGGTTCTTGTGTGTGTTCTTTAAACAGATGACAATCAGGGTGAATGAACTTCCAAACTCATCCCAAAACTCACTGGAATGCTTATTGGCTGTGTGTATTTTATCTGCCTTTATTTTCTCTTACTCTCCTGTAGCCAGGATGCTGGCCTGGGAAGTCTTAAGGGTGCATCCCTTACCCTTGCTGCTGTCTCTAACTTGAAAATCACAAGTGCTATTGAAGACTGCCTCCTGCCCATAAATGACCTCCTATACAGTCCTACAAAGCAACCCTGAAAGGTGGGCACAGTCACCACAGACACCTGTGTTCTCAGCACTCCCTTTAAAGCCCCACACAGAACATCTAGTATTTCTTCTTCACCAAGCACACTGGTTCCAAGTCTCCTTTATTCTGAGGAGCTGGGATCAGCCAGCATATTATCCAGGGCTCTGTGACCTTGGGGAATTCTCTTATTTGAAAGCTGTCTCTGGCATGCCTCGGCTGTGTCTCAAATCTTCTGTGAGGTTAATTGAAAGACGGTCCCAGAGGAGCCTGCTCATGGGCTGCACTGCAGGCATCTTTGCAGGAAGGGATTCAAAAAAAAATGGAAATGCCATTTGATGTAACACAAAGACAGCAACCATGAACAGAGAGGCACAAATGGAGTGGAGTGGTTGCCAAGCCTGGGCTGTAGAAGGATGTTAAAGCACCAAGCACTCAGGACAGAGACAATGCTGTCATGGCAAGAAAGGGAGGCCAAGTAAAGGACAGTGGTCAAGGTGTGCAGCAAGTCAGGAGGAGACCAACACATTTTCTCAAGGCTCTGGAATCACTGGGAAAGTACCTAGGGCCCAAGCTCTGTGGTTTCAGGTCTGACTGGCTCAGCCTGGAGCCCTGTGGCCAATAGGAGCATCTGGGTCAATAGTGGTCATGGAGGCTCTCACATTTCCCAGGAAGATTGACATAAGTAGCTTGTTTATAGAATTTTAAAGCATGTTTTCCCATGGAGTGTTAAAGAAATCACCTGTGATCTCACCAAGACAGACAGGAAGCTGCCGACTCTGTGGGGCTCCGGTAGGCTGCTTATCTTAGTCAGGATTCCTATTCCTGCACAAACATCATGACCAAGAAGCAAGCTGGGGAGGAAAGAGTTATCTGGCTTATACTTCCACACTGCTGTTCATCACCAAAGGAAGTCAGGACTGGATCTCAAGCAGGTCAGGAAGCAGGAGCTGATGCAGAGGTCATAGAGGGATGTGACTTACTGGCTTGCTTTCCCTGGCTTGCTCAGCTTGCTTTCTTCTAGAACCCAAGACTACTAGCCCAGTGATGGTACCACCTACAATGGGCCAGGCCCTCTCCCTTTGATCACTAACTGAGAAAATGCCTTAGAGCTGGATCTCATGGAGGCATTTCCTCAAGGAGGCTCCTTTCTCTGTGATAACTCCAGCTTTTGTCAAGTTCACACACACACACACACACACACACACACACAAACAAAAACTCAACCAGTCCAGAGCTCTTCATGCTATCTCCTGGCTGCTAACTCTCCTCTTCTATACTGTGGAGTCAAACGCCTCATTCTTCAGTGAACAACTTAAGATTTCAACTTATTTAGAATCCACTGGCACACAAATGAATTCTCTTTCCTCAGAATGCCATGGAAGAGCTGTGCACCTCCTATTTGTAAAGTCTCCTGATGGGGAGGCACCTTTACATGCAGCTACTACTGAAGCCATGGGCTACGTGACTCCTGTTTTGGAAGTTCATTCAAAACGTTTATGTTTTTCTTCCTCGATGTCTAGCTTCATTGTGTTCGGGGTTTGTGCATGACCCTTTAGAAGTAGGAATTGGGGGGGGGGAATATAGTCCAGGAATTTGGGAAAAAACATAGTAAAACACAAAGTTCTCAGTAAGGGATACGTAAAACCAGGTCTGGAGCGCCAAAGACACTAGTACTTGAGGTGAACCAACAAATACTTTGGAACTGCAAGCAGGGACCACAGTCTCACCAGTGGATGGGAGAGGAGGTCCTGGAGTTGGGGCCAGGGCACCGAACTGTAGAATACTAGAGAATGCTTCTAAGGTCTGTAATTCAGCTTTGAAGGAGTGGGGATGTGTGGCTGACACTGGGGTCTCATAGGGAGAGAAGAGACTGATTCTAGGTGTGGACCGATCATAAGGAGATTCTACAAACCCGGCTATGTCCATAATGGCATCTTCATAGAGGAGGAAGGGCCCTTTCTTCCTTGGCCATGTATCTCCTCCAGACTTTTCCAGCTGAGTCCAAAACAACACAGTCACAAAGAACAGGTGCCCAGTTGAAAGACTTGGTACACAACATGACAACATGAAGTTCACTATTGTAAGTAGTAGATGCAAGAAGCCAGGCCAGAGGCTGAACCAATATGAGCAGAGCCAATAGCCATTCCACCAGGGCTACAGGGCAGTACAGACCAGCCATGAAGATATGCCTACTTGTTCTCATAGATACCCTCAGCAGAGGCCAGTTGGCCCTCCCATTCAGAGCAGCATAGCAGGAAGAAGTAGAATATCCACACAGAACCCTCTGACCCTCAGTAGTCCTGTGGAAAGTCGCTGACTTCCCTCAGACTTTGCAGAAAAGAGGATTTCTCCTATATCCACAGTAGCCTTCATGTGGCAGTTGGGGACATACCAAAGGCTTCTGAAAAAAGTCTTTGATCTCCTTAGGTTGGTGCAACAATGGCAGGAAAAAGACACGATACACTATCAGAGCTAAAGTTTCCTGTGCTCTTATGAGAGTTTGGAGACTACCATGATATTTACCCTCTTACTAGTCAATATGGTCACTATGATCATTATGAAATGAATGGTATGAAATTCTCAAAGAATCAGTAAAAGTATTTCATTTTAAAAACCATATTAAGAGGTCAAAAGCAGACTGACGCCACTTCAGGTCACTTCAGCTTCACGCTTGTGTCAGGTCACAGGTAGCTCCCACACACACGTCATTCCCAACACCCGGAAGTCTAGAGTTCAGTGTGTCTTCCCCTGGGGAGAATAAGATGTACTGAAACTCAAAACTGTGTCAAGAGAATGCTGTGCTCACCAGACACTGCAGGGTGGTACCATCCTTAGGAACTTCCATGTAGATCCTGAGGACAATGACAGGCTGACCGATGACAGACTTACAGAGCGAGTTGATCCAAACATGGAGGTGTGCTCATATCAAAAACAATATCAAAACCGAGCCTCAGAACTGCCCAGGGCAGTGGTCATCCACTCCAACTCTCCCTGCATTTATGGACGGCAGGAAGCAATGTGTGAGCTTCTAATGAGAGCCATTTAAATTTAGCTAATTTTATGGCTCTCATCTGTAAAATAAAAATGAGAAGAGCATATTTCCTCTGCGTAATGCTATGCAAATTAATTAGCTGCGGTTAAATATATGGAAAAATAAAAACGTCAATAAAAGCATTAGTGCAGCATAAATCTCCATCCCATTAGCAAAGTTCAGTTTTCACTTGGAGGGCCTCAGCTCCTTCGCCATTTGCAAATCTTTCTAGTGTTTATTTGTTTTCTGTATTCAAAACCATAACCTTGTGAAAAGCTGACAGCCAGAGAAAGGGAAGAGGGCATACTGGACACTCCAGTCTGTCTCCTCAGCAGACTCTCCCTGAAGACTAGGTATTTCTGGTGTTCCTCATCCAGCCATGTTGGTCTTCATGCTTGCCCCTAGTCTGTCTCAGCTGAAGTAGGGTGGCAGTTGGGGTAGATACACTCTGAAAACGATGTTCTGTTCTCCTGGGTTGGAGAGTTATCTGCTTCTCAACCTTACCTCCTTAATGGTATGCTGGGTGGCTCTTTATCCCTTCAGAGAGAGGAGGAGTGAGAGGAGCCAATGTTCTTCCATATCTCTCCACCCCCTCTGATCCTTTCAGCACTCACAGGCTCAGGAGCCACAGGATTCTATTCCATGCCTTTGCTGAGCTTCTGGTCCTCCCTTATAGAGTCTCTGTTCTTCCCTGCGATGCAGACCACTTTTCTCATTTATACGGAGTTCCAGTGCTCTAAGGATACATCCTGCTCGACTATATGACCGTCCCCTCCCTTGAGGCCCTGTCTCACATATAGTTTTCACGCCTTTGAGTTCTTCAGAACCTCCTCAGGGATGGGTTGCCACCTGTCTGACCAGGAGACAGATCTACAAGTGGAACAACCCAGATCTCACCCTGTGCTCCCATTGCTAATGACTGAGCATGCACCACCAAACACAGAAAGTGGTGAAGCATGGGTTGATTTGAATTGAATCAGCCAGATCATTGATGAATGGATCTCACTTGGAATGAACAACATCGCCCTTGGCTAAAACACTTGGTAGAGTATCTAGTGGCCTTTGGTACAACAAGTGTTCAGGGGAGAAAAATCTTTCACTTAATCATGAATGATTTGTTACATATATATCCAAGTTTCAAGTTTCTGAAGCCACTAACCCCTGTGGGTCTAAAAGCTATTTGTCAGCCACCTCCCTAGGTTGCCACCAAGCTGGTACTGCTAGCCCTTTAGCTCATCTGCTATTGGATGAATTTTCCCACCCTGTACTCCTGGAGGACAGCCTCATGGGCAATGACTTTGAGCTTCAGGTGCTGGAAGCCTACATAGATCCTGTGTAGAGATGGGCTCCCCAAGGGTAAATAAGATTCATCAGTGAGGGCAGCTGATGAGCGTCTGTATGCTCTAGAAGATAATGTTGAAAGTTCCACTCTACTTCTTGAGAACAAAGGAGAACAGCCCTCTGCACACCTTGTCACAGTGGTCAGACACACACTTGATGGTAATTGAGGCTCGGAGTGCTCCATCCTTTCTATCTTCCTAACACATACATTATAAGGGAGATACATGTGGCCACTCCTCATAGTTCCTACTTGGGGTAATAAAACCCCCTCCATGGAATTGTGTGGTAATGATATTGTTCTACGCAGTCGGAGCAGCCGCAGCAGGCTCTTGCAGGATGTCCAACAGCATGCCAGCTATGAGACAGGAATGAAAGAATATGCTTGGGACAAAGGAGTTGTCACTCTCCACTTGGGTTGCTGCTTCACTGACAGTACCAAAGACACCAGCCCTTTGAGTACAGACTGTGTTGGGAAAACGCAGCAGAACTGGCAGGTTTCTCTAGCCCAGCCCCTCTCCTAGCAGCCTCTGATGTCTTTCCAGCCTGCATCTCCTGCCTGGATGAAACAGATGACTTTCTGGGCTAGCTCCCGTCTCAGCAGGCAGGAGCAGCAGTGACTGATTGGCTGAAACACGAGGATTAATGGGTATTTATATTTCATTAAATTTTATGCTCACTGGAGAATAATGTATCACTTGCAGATATTGAAACATATGTCAACCCTATCCACTTACATATAATTCAATTTGACTTAAATGCATTGATCAAACTTTATTAAAGTCCAATATATCTTCCAAAAAAAGCCTGCTAATGCTGGATTGTCCCTTCAGAGTCACTGATGAAAGGGGTGGGGGAGCGATTGTGTTCTGATTCTACTTGTGCTATTTTGGGAGGGAAGAGACTGATGTGGACAGAATACTCATCACTAAGTGGCCAGGGCTGCATGAAAAACTTGCAAGTGAGATCGCCAGGCAAGTTTCTAAGCAGGAGCCCATACTACAATGGCTCCAGAGAGAGTCAGAGGCAAAGGAGAGAGGTCACTGGGAATGTCTCCTGGAAATAAGCTACAGAGATGCAGTGCTTCCTCGCCTGCTCACGCACAGACCTCATGGTGAATTGCACATTGCTGATGTCAGCCAAGAAGCATGTGGATGCCCCTGCCAGATGTGGGGCTTGGCATTACAAGATGGGAGATGCTAGCTCTTTGGTGTGGCACTAGGCTCCAAAGCTCTCTACCTGCCTTCCTTCCCCTGCACCTACAAAACAAAAGAAATAATACTTGCTGTAGCACAGTTTCCCTAGACTGGTGGTGACAGAAGCAGGGTTTAGCTTATGGATTGCACTAGAAAATTTAATAAGGTAAACCAAATAGTGAACCTCCTCATTATATTAGATAATTTTTAGCTCCATAAGGAAATATACCTTCTAACTACTGGACACTGTGTATGTGTTGTGAGTACTGACATGTACTCCTAATAGATTACAACAGTCAATGTTAAAATGATCACTCACTTGGAAGGCTGAGGCAGGAGTACCACAGTTGATTAGGCTATCCTGGGCTACAGGGTGAGAAAGCACATTGTCACATAGATTGATTTCTTTGAGACTATCCTGATATATAGTATGGGAAAACGAACGCATTGTCTCCTAGATTGATTTTTTTTACTCTATCCTGGACTATAGTGTGAGAAAGCACATTGTCACCTTGATTGATTTGACACAAAGAGGATCTCTGAATATCTCCAGAGAAATGGTTCCCATTCATGGGGAGGTGACAGTGAGGCAGTAGGAGGTCTCTGTCCAAGACCCCTGCAATGTGCTACTCAGTCACAACAGACTGGGATGCAGACCAGGCCCTGGTACATCATACGCAAGTGTGCAAGAATAAAGGGCAGATTCTGTCACCAACCAAGAGGAGCTGGTCCCACAACCACCCAGCACAACTTAGCATTGTACTGGGTCAACAGTATACAAGCTACAGCAGACTTGCCTGCTGTGGGTAAAGACAGGAGCAGATCCTAAGGCTGATCAAAACCGACTCACCTATCCCCTACCTTCTCTAACAGAGAAAGTGAGAAGATCAGAATGCATTGGCAAGACTAAGCAGTAGAGACATGGTACATTTAGCTGGGAACACACTGAGGCAAGGGAGCAGTAGAAAGCACAGCTGACATACTCTTGAAACAACAGTTGAGCTTACTCCCTTCCCATCAGTCCCTAGACACCTGACCTTTGACCCTGATGCAGGTGCCAAGCATAAAGGAAGCTCCTAGGAACCCTTTGTCTGTTTCTGACTCCATAAGTAGCATGCGGTTCCTGCTATGTACATTCTGGGAAGGGGCAGTACAGTACACATTGTTCCCCATAATGCCCACCCTTAGCTAAAGTTGGAAGTCATCAAGGGATGCCCTGTCTGCTTTCTGGCTCTGCTCCTACACACCAGTCTTTGCTAGATTCTCAGTGGTTTTTGTGGCCTCCCACAAATGTCTTTAGCTAATATTCAGTTTTGCTGACTCTTGTCACTGCACTTGAACATATCAAGTTTCCATACCTTCTCACTCTCTGTGACCCCCTGGACTTTGAAGCACCTAGGGTCACAGCTTCTATGTGGCTGTGTCACTAAGATTTGGTTAAGGTGGTAGGTCACAGTTCTTACTGGCAGGGTTTGCACTGCTCTCTGAGGGACCCAGAACCATTTAACAAAATTAAGTAAGTGACTATGAACAAGAACCTTTCATATTTCTTAGCTGTTAGGAATACAAACTGCCTAGACTGACGTCTCCTACTGTCTCCTAGAATTTACTGGGGAGCACTGCAGACATTTCCACAGAGTGAATGTGCCTGGGACGTCACTCAGCTTTCTTTCTTGTATAATATGTAGGATATGTAGAAAGAAAGTTAACAGAGGAAAGAGGAACTGAGAAAAGAAAATTTCTTGAGAACAACTCAGTTGTCTTTGTTCTTTCCAGTTGACTCCACCACTGACCTCCAAGACAAACAGCACAGGTCCCCTGCTCAGCCAGCTCTCAAGAAGGCAAATTATTCTAGCTTAAACGAGATGTGGGCTGATAGAAGGCACTACGAGTGGATATATAGAGAGATTGATGGAGGGAAGGAGTGAGAAAAGGGGTTGATAAATACATGAAAGAATAAAGGGATTGTGGATGGATGATTGGATGGAGGGGTGGTGGATGGATGGATATAGAAATAGGTGAATGGATTCATGGAAAGAATGAGTTGGGGTAAATAGATGGAAAGAGGGATGGAGGGATAACTGAGTAGATGAGACAATGGATGGATTAACAGAGATTTGACAGAGGATGATAAATGAACAAATGTGGTAAAGGGATAGATGAATGGATGAATGGAACGATTTGATAGAGGAATGATGAAAGAAAGAATGTGGTAAAGAAATATATGAATGGATAAATGGGTAGATTTCATACAGGAACTATGAATGAACAAAATGTAGTAAAGGGATAGATGAATGAACCAATATGGAGTTGAAGAGATGGCTGCTTGGCTCAAGGCACAGTGGCAGGGAGCAGCAACCCTATGCATGTGAAGATGCCGGATATAATCACATTTTCTTTTGCTCTTTGACACAGGGAGAACAACCAGAGCCTGGCCCATTATCAGAGGGTGAGGATTGTTGAGGGCTTCAGGGAGGAAGGTGGGTACCCGGCACAACTCTGTTCAGAGGAAAGCCATCAGTGCACATGGCTATCTAGGAGAAAGGGAAGATCTATGAGGTGGGGCACTCAACATTCTTGAATGACATGGTAGCCATATTTCCATGCTTTTCTTGACCCCATGATTCAATGCAGCCCCAATCAGGGCAAAGGTACTGCCCCTTGGTGTCATGTAGGAAGGCTGTGGTGTCTCTTAGAAAGGAATCCTGTCAGTTGGCCATCTTTGAGTCTGAGCTCACTGTTCATCACAGCTAAGCACTGGTGAGCCAGAGTTGATGATAAATCAGGTCTTGATTTAGAAACACGCAGGAAGGCAGTACGTGTGCTCATGCAACGCAACCCAGATGTTTGTGCAAACCAGTGAGCAGTGACCCAGGGTTCTCTGACTCAGTGTTCACAATGCTGCAACACAGAGTTTCAGTGAACAAGAGGGTTCTGGAGTCATCTGAACCTGGTCTGTGGCTGACAGCACCCAAATCAGTGGTATATGAGATGTCATGCCTGCTGCCCTCAGACTTGGCACTTGTTGAACTAGCTGGACATATGGAAGGAAGAAAGGAAGGAAGGAAAGAAGGAAAGAATGGAAGAAGGAAGGAAAGAAGGAAGAAATAAAGAAGAAAGAAAGAAAGGAAGGAAGGAAGGAAGGAAGGAAGGGGGAGGAAGGAAGGAAGGAAAGAGAGAAAAAGAGAAGAAAAGAAAAAAGAAAAGCAAACAAAAGAAACAAGATCCCTGACTCCTGGAGAGGAAGCTTCCCCACCTGAGATAGTTGTCCAGTTCAGAGCAGCATGGCCCTGACAGCAGAGTCCTTAGGGAATCTCTGGCTCATGTACCATTTCCAGAGCATCAGAAAGCCAGCTAGGATATTTTCTTAAAAACAAAACCAGTCAGTGTGTTCTGACATTATATAAAAGCCCCCATTTTATTCAAAGATGCTCCACATTAGTCAGAACTCCCCCTTGGCCCCTAGTTCCACATCAAACGGACTTCCCAGTGTGGCCAGGCAGTAAATGCTGTGGTTAAGAGCCTGTTTCTGGGGTCCCCCTCTCTCACAAGGTTCTAGATGTGACCTCAACAGTTTGCACACCCTGATGGTGGAGTACTTTCCTTGTCTACAGGGTAGGGATATTAACTGTTCACCTTCTATGAGTGAAATCCTCTTGAGACTCAAAGATTCCAAGTGTGTAATTTGCTTTAACACCAAACCTGGCAGGCTATGCCTGAATATTGATGGAACTAATAGTTTGCCAACCTAGTTCCATTGTCTGAGTTTGGACTGTTGAAGCAGATAGAGCAGAGTGATGGAGGTTGAAACTAAGTCTCTGAGCAGAGCTGGTGGAAATGGTATGTGAGGTAGGCTGCACTATAAGCTTTTCCATGTGAGCTTAGGACTGTCCCTACTCATCCTTGGGCTGGAAAGTTTATAAAGGCAGAAAGGACTCAGTGGATCTGAGCAGAAACATCACTAGCCTATGTTCTACCCCAAACTACATCTAGCTGAGTCCAGACTCAGAGATGGATGGCTTAACCGAGGTCCTCTGACAATGAAAAGCAAAAATCAATGGGAAATCCCCTGGAGAATGCAGAAGTCTGTATACTGAAAGTTACATTTATTTTTTAAGTCTCTGGAGAGGTCGCCAGAGCTGGAAGAAGTCTTAGTACTTGTCTTTTGAACCATTTGCAGAGCGATTACAGTCCCTGCAGGCCTCTGAGAGTGTTGCAGATGAAACTGATTCCACCAGACACCTCCTTTTCTGAAGAGCTACCATGACCCCAACTAGCCTATCACAAGCTCTGAACCCAACAAGACAGAATGCCCTGGTTGCCACAATCCCCTTAAGAACCTGGATGCCACAGTCTCCATGGAACCTATGTAATGCATACACTGCAGCCACTCAAGGACAACCTAGTGACTCCCAGATTCATGGTCAATTGGCCAGTATCTGTGAACTGGAGGCAAAGGCTCAATCAAGGCCTGTATTGCCATGAGGAGTCAGATACAGCCTTAATTTTCCATGTCTGGTGGGAAACAACCTGACTGATTTCATTCCCTAAAAACATGCAGGAATGTGCAGGGCTGTCTGGCCCTGGGAAGCTCTCACTGGTGCTTTCTTTCCCTCTTGTCAGCCCATCTGTATCCTTTCATTACACTCCCATCCCAACTCTGGGCAAATAGTCTTATGAGGTTTTGTGACATTTCAGTCCTGGCCATTGGCATCCACTGCTATCCAGGAGGGATGTACCACACTTCTATGCTGTGTCCCAGAACAGTCCTCAACTGAAACTAGTTTACATCTGCTGTGACATCACAAACTAAAAAGTCAAGTTTTGGTTTTGTGGCACCTCTAACAGTTGGAACAGGTGACTCTTGCATTCTCTTGGGACTCCTTTTTCTTCCTATTGGATTGTCTTGTCCACTCTTGATGAGAACTTTCCCCTTGTCTTATTGTATCTTGTTTTGTCCTCTTTGGTTGTCTTTTGGATATCTCTCTTGGAGGCCTGTTCTTCTATTCCAGAAAAGAAAATAGAGGAGGATCAAATCTTGGGGGAGAGTAGACATTGGGAGAAGCTGGGCAGAATGCAGGAGAAACTGTGATCGGGATATATTGTATATAAGATGATCTATTTCTAATAAAAATAATAAAAAAGTGAATTAAAACAAACAAACACAAAAGAAGTCAAGTTTTCAGCGGAGTTTGGCCATATGTGACGTTTACCTATGTACTTTAGTAAGGGTTCACCAAGGGCTTGTTCTAGGATACTGGAGTCACATGTCCTGAGCATCCAGGAGGATACAGGAATGAGAGTCCCACAGATGCTACCCTCAATTCTGTGTCGAGAACTTTGCAGGGATGGTTTGGCACTTGTCCTAAGTGTGTTTACTCACACAGGAACATGACGTCCTTTCTGGAGTATTGGTCAGATGTGACATAAACAAGGTCTCAGAAAAAAAAACTCCTCAGCCATGGCCTGAGTCCCTCCCATCATCCCCAGTGGGTATAGCATATGGTACAGCAGCTGGGGACCAGCATGGAGCACTGGATAACGAGGCCCCTTTGAATCATTAAGGAGCCTCACAAAGGAGTCCTTCCATGACTCCATGCTGTATTTAAGCCTATGAGTCAATTAATACTTAAAAGGCAGAATGGGCCTCAGCCATGAGCATCAGAAGGCATAGTTGAATGAACAGTAAAGTCAGGGTGACCTGACTGGGAAAGCAAGGTCTGGGAACCACCCACATCATCAAGTCAGAGAGCTTCTGCCACCCCAAGCCTTAGAGTGCTTCTCTTCACACAGCCAAGGAACTCAAATACACACAACACAGACTTGGGCTCTGTGGATTTAGCTGGTAATGAAACAGCCTGAGTCATAGGGTGCTCACGGTCCATCTCAAATGCAGGAAAAAGGAAGGAGAAATTGAGAAAAAGTCCATCTCAAAATCAGACAGAAAGAGAATGCAGGTTATCACAAGTGAGAAGTTATCATTAGTGAGAAGGCCCCTGTGAAGACCAGATTGTCCCTTCACACTGGCTCACGCCACAGGAAAAATGGTGCAGTTCAGGATGGTTCTTCTGGAGTGGACAGAAACATAGCGTGCCAGACACTCCCTAACCGTTTCCATGTTTACAGGATGCAGTGGTTGTGTGTGAGGTTCTGGCTTTGATTGGACTGGATTTGTAAGAAGATATCTTGCACACCTATAGCCTCTGTCCAGCTCTGATGTTGGAGACCAAAGCCTTTGTATCCACCACAGGCAGTTTGGGGTTACACTTTTTTATTGCAAGGATCAACAGTTAAGGTTCAACAATGCATCAGTCTAGCCTAGGTGAGGACCAGAGGTTTGGCCTGTCCCTTTCTTCTTATCTCTTATGCTCTTCTCAAAACTATGATCCCACAACCACAACCCACACCTCTGTCCCAAGCACACACATGCAAATGCGAGGACACATAGCTGTCACAAACAGATGCATACATAGGCACCCCCACACACAAGCACACACACTCGCCTTCACAGGCATGTCCATGCCTAGTCCATGGTCACTTACATGTGTGTACACACACACACACACACACACACACACACGCACACACACGTGTTCACACTCAGGAAAGGATCACTGAGGCCACAGAGGAGGCCACTTCTCGCTGCAGATGTTTTGCACTTGGGCTATTGCTGATCATTTCGTTCAGTTTTAACTTCAGCACGTCAGCAACAGGGTGCAGGAAGGAAAAGGATCTGGGGTTTTGTCCACTTCGCCAGACTATCTCGGGAATGGTCTCCTGGGAGTGGGCACTCAGAGCAGTTCTCTGAGGGGCTGTTCTTCCTAGCTGGTCATGTGAGGAACCTGAGTCCAGCCTAGCCTGGCACCAGGATTCTTCAGTATAACACATGGAACTAATCACCTGTGTCGCCTGGAAGTGCTGTGCCCCTCTCACCTTAGTTCCGGGACAACCTGAATCCAACTTTCCCAGTTAAACTGCACTAATAGTCACATTTGTAATTCACAATGTCTATGCAGGGACAGAGCTGGGTGGGATGGGTGGCCCCCTGCCCACTGCACATACACAGTGTCTGCTCAGTGCTCAGCTGGCAGCTAGTATGATCCCCAGGATCCTGTCGTTCACAGGACTAGCTTGGCAGGCAACTGAGAGACTCCGCTGGCACATTTGACCTGAGCACAAAAGTGAGTCCGGGATGGCCAGCCCCTAAATTATTGAATGTCCACGCTGGGTGGTGGTGTGCACCTTTAATCCCAGCATTTGGGAGGCAGAGGCAGGTGGACCTCTGGGACTCTAGGCCAGCCTGGTCTACAGAGCAAAATTCCACGACAGCCAAGGCTACATAGAGAAACCTTGTCTCAAAAAACAAAGCAAAACAAAGACCCAAAATAAGACAACAACAAAAACAAACACACAACCAAAACAAAACAAAAACTCAACAACAAAAACAAAACAACAGCAAAATAACCAAGCAAGCAAGCAAACAAAAACCTCACTGGATTTCCAACATGGAGACTCTAAGGGGTAGAATCTGGGTCTGTATTCTTTGAGTTTCCCTCTCCTTGCCAAAGCCCCCCTAGTCCGACATTCATAGGAATGAGCTGGGTAATTGTTCCCACGTCACTACAGCATGTGGCTAGTTCTTGTGGGGTCTTCCAGGGTGCCCACGATCTCTTTCAAAGTAAGACAGAGTCCTAGTGTTGGCACCCATTAAGCTATGACTGATTCTGGTCACTGTGGAGTCTGGAAGGCAGTCAGGGTTTTTGCTGTCCTGAATAGTTTGACTGCTGATGCTGGGAACCTGGGTGAGAATTTTCATAAACTAGAAAATGATTGATGAGTTTACTCTCCACTTTTTACAGGCTTGGTACACACACAGGTCCTGAGGCAAGAGGCTTACCTAGACATACAAGGAGGGAACCTTAGACAGGAGGCAAAGCCCAGCACAGTATTTACTGAGGTTCAGGAGTTCCAAGCCACAGCCTTTAGTGCTGACTGAGGGAGAAGCCCAGGCACTATGTGGGCTGTGGTGTGTGTATATATATGTTCCAAGCCACTGTGTATGTGTGGGCTGTGTGTGTGTGTGGTGATGTGGGTCCTGGTTTGTGGTGCAGGCTGCAGGGTGCTGGGCAGGTTGTGGTGGGTGCTGGGAGGGTAGTGATGTGTGACTTGTTTCCATCCTTGAAAGCTCAGAGGTTCATGAGGAGCTGTCAGGCAGGTGTGCCAGGCAGGTGTCTAGGTTTTCTGGCTTTTACCTTTCAATAATTAGGACAGGCGTGTGCAGCTGCTTTCTGTAAAACTCTGACTCCAAGTTCACTTTAGTTAGAAACTGTTTCTAGAAGAATCGGGGAGGCAGCAGAGAAGGCATCCAGTTTGTTTGTTTTACATTTTCACAACAATAGAGGGCAGGAGTCTCTAGCTGATCCGAGGCTGAGGCTCGGGAGCCTTTCCCTCTTAATTCAAGGATGTTTTTCTATCGGGTTCACAATGGCTCAGAGGAGCAGGGTTTTCAGCAGGATTGCCAAAGTAATTTGCAATACTGCATTTCTTAAGGGTTTGTAGGCTTTATGCAGCAAAGTGAGTTAAAACATTTTTCTTCATATATTCAACTCTCTCTATATGTGTTAACTCAGTGGCCGGAATGTGAGGCAGTTGCCCAAGTTGTTTTAATCTATCTCTAAAATTAAAACAAAAGCAAAACCGACAACAGACAAACAGGTACAGAGACACTAAATCTAACCAAATAAGAGTTCTTATAGACAGCCGTCACATTGGACGGAGACAGGACTGGAATTGTGAGAGAATGATAAAGCACAAGGAGGGACTTCCCACACTGATCCTGTGTTCTGTCCAGGGATCACCACACATGGCGAGACCAGGTTTGTCCCACTGCACAGAGGTGAATCCTATCTCAGGGTCTGAGACCCCACTTACCAACCTGGGCTGGAGGATGGAGGAGAACAGGCCTGTGTCAGAAAGTGGCCAAGGTTAAGTCAGTGCCCTATGTAGCACTGAAGATAAGGTCCCAGGCAAGAATGAAGTCACACCCTGTTCTTCCTCTCATTGCTTCCATCCCCTGGCTGAGTGCTATTAGGATCAGTGACTAGCAGCTGTGGCCAGGTCGGTGACTGCCTGTCGTGGGGGGGGGGTCTGTGCTTCTCTGTAGCTTCCCTGGCCTCCTCTCCCTGACCACAGGGTCCCCCACCTCAGTGCGACAGCTGTAAAGTCCCCAGATCCTGTTCACTGGGCACCATGAGTACTGCTGCCCTAAGGTGACTCCCTGCCTCCTGTCACGCCTGGAACTGCAACTATTACCCCATGTACGTTCTATAAGTTCTGGAATCAGAGTCTGTTCTCAAAATCTCCCTTTCTGTCCTTTCCGAGAAAACGAAGGCTTTCACTGGCTGGCACTGCCCGAGATTCCCAGCTACTGTTGGTGAGAACCAGGACGTTTGTAACTTCTACTCAGCAGATCTCACATTGCACCTGTCTGTTGTGGACTCCTTGAAAGGCACCCACATCCCTCTGCCGCCTCCGCCTCCACCGCCGCCGCCGCCGCCGCGAACCTGGATTATTTCACTTCGCCAGCTGTCGCAGGTACAAACTACCTGGATATTTAGATACTGGAGTATCTAATAGGCCACTATCAATCTTTTATAGAGAGAGAATACATAAATTATAAACAAATATGTCCTTTGGTCTGGTCGAACAGCACACCGATCAAAGAGACACAATGGCAATGCATTTGCTTCCGCGGGCGCTGTATTCCCCAGCTCGCGGCTGTGCTGATGGACAGCCGGGGAGCTGTCGGCTTTTGTTCATTTGTCACAGTACACTTACCTCCTGTGGTTTTAAGTAATCAATATGGGAGCTGAAATCACCTACTGCTACGTCCGCTACCTCCTATTTTGTCCACTCATAAATTATGGATCGCTGCACAACATCAAGTCTACAATTTCGATTGCATTTGCTAATCATTGATCAATAATTCAGAAGCTGCGCCTCCTTCAAGGGCCCTGCTCTCCTACAGCATCTGGCACTGGCTGACAGCGAGTGAGGGAGTCCCTTATCACAAAGAGCAGCCTGAGAAAACAACTTGTTTAAAGTCGCTCCTGAGCCTTTCTCTTCGTGTTTCTGATGAGGGTGACTGTTTCTATTCAGTGCCTCCCCCTGGCTTGTGAGACTTAATGACTGTCTCGAAGTCCCTGTAGTGGCCTGTGTAGGAGGTCTGGGAAGAAGGCTTCTTTCTGTGTGTGTGTGTGTGTGTGTGTGTGTGTGTGTGTGTGTGTGTGTGCGTGCGTGTGTGTGTTTGGGGTGCACCTGGTTTAGTGGGGCTTACACAGTATGACCCACTGTCTGTGGAGGCAAAGCTGGGTTGAGGTGTCCCTTAACTCTCAGACTCCCAGGCATAAGGCACAGATTCCTAGAAGACTGCCCTTGAACAAAGTCCTTGGAAGGACACTCTCCAGGGCCTGGCTCCTTCAGGCTCCACAGTCAGCTTTCCTTCTGCTGGTTTTAAGGTAGGCTTCATCCAGCTTGTGGTGTCAATCTGAGCAAAGTCAAAAGTAACAATGCATTCACAAAGCACCCTGCCTTTGGATGGAAGAAATCCCTTTATCTCAGCCCCTTTGAGGACAAGGTGGAGCCCTGCCCCCTTGCACAAGCTGCTGGCTGGCCGCTGCTACCGATGCAGATGTGGGGAGGGGTAGGGAGAGCAGGCATTGAGTACAGAGCAGGGTGCAGGGCGAATGCAATCCAGAGCTGGGAAGCCTTCTCTACAAAAGGCAGGATGCTGTGGAGGTTGCCTGGCCTGGGCACAGCCCACTGCCCCCCTTGGAAGGAGTAAAAGGGCAAGGGGACACCCTTTGTGGGCTCCCAGGGCTCAGACTGCCTCTTTTCCCGCTTGCTGGATGCTCTCCTGCAGCCTGTCTTCTATAGAGGCCTGGCCTCACCCATTGTCAGCGCCCTGCAGGAGAGCAGCAGCCAAGAGGCTCTCAATAACTTTAACTTTCAAAAAGTGGGAAAAAAGAGCAGCAGGAAGGGCCAGAGAAGAGGGCAGAAGGAAAAGGTTTAAGACAATCTGTGGCAAGAAGCAAAGCTGGCAGGCCAGGGGTGGGTAATGGGAGGGAGGGAGGCAAGACTTTCCCTTTAAGGAGAAAAAGAAAAGAAGAGAATGGAAAGGGGCCTTTAATCTTTAGTGAACTTATGAGAGCGAGGGGGAAGCAACAACATAAGAAAAAGCAACTGTCACCCAAGAGTACCATCAGCTAAAGCCACCCTAGACCTGCTGCCCGTCTCACCTCTACTACCTCCACATCCTGATTCCACAGGCCCAGGTGAGCACCCCACTTCTCCTGTTTTACATTTTAAGCCTGCAGGTGACCTGGGTGGTACCCCGAGAGAGACAGACTGCAAAGAAATTGAGGCAAGCAGTTTCTGGAACCAGAGCTGGAAGTGGAGAAGCCCAAGCAGGTGCACTGAAGGTGAGACACACATCTTCCACCTACACAGACCCTCTCCCTCCCCAGACTCACTAGCACAGGATCCAAGCCCATGGAGGGTAAGTAAGCCTGATGGAGAAATGGTACAGGTGGTGCTGGGAAAAGTCGACTGGAGTCACCCTGGCTTTGTCAGTAACTGCAGAATGCATGGCTCACTGTATAGAACTGCCATATACCTCCAACCAGCCCACCAGCCAGACCTAAAGTTCCAAGTATTATATAAAGGCTCAAGCCATAATAGCTCATGGCTCAGATCTTTCCATAAAGACTTGCATTCCTCAAGATTGCAGAATAACTTCAATACTGACTTCTGATAGTAGAGATTACTGGCCAGGGCAAGTGGGACAATAGTTTGGCCTAAACTGCAGAACTTGAGCAGTGAAGTTTCTCTGGAGAGTTCCTCAGGGCCTCAGCTTCTGAGAGGAAAAGTGATTGACTCCATCACTCTGAAAAATGGGAGTCAAGAGCATTGCTCTCCTGGCTTAGGCCTCTGTAGCCCACTTGTCACAGAAGACAATCCTCTAGTAAATCAGTCATTCATTTATCACTGTAAACAAAAATGCCTGACAGAAACAACTTAAGACTAAAGTTTAGTTTTGGCCTAAAACTGGAGGATACAGTCTATCACTTTACTGGTGACCCACTTTCCCCTATTTTCCATTATTATCTAGTCTGGGACCCCAGCCCATGGGATGAGTCCAGCTACATTCAGAGTCTTTTGAGAATGGCTTTACAGATACAACAAAGGAATGCACTGTAGGTAACTCCAAGTCCAGTCAACTTTAGAATGCAGGTTGACTGTCACACTGAGCCATACCTATAGACACTGTTTGATCATCATCTTAGAGAGAACTCTGAGGGAGCTCTTTGCGAATGCACATGCAGTTGTTATCTGGGAGAAGCAAAGACCTGACTCTCCGACTCCTCTACCTATACTTACCATTTGGTGATTTGAATAAGAATGGCCGCATAGACTCATATGCTTGAATACTGGTCCCCAGTTGGTGGAACTGTTTGGGAAGGATTGAGATATGTGCTCTTGTTGGAGGAGGTGTGCCACCGGGCATCAACTACCCAGCGTCCCTCTGTCTGCCTCCAACTTTCAAGTCAAGATATGAGCTTCCAGCTGTTCCTGATGCCATGCTTTTGCTTAAACATTATGGACTCTAACCCTCAGAATTATTAATCCCCAAATGAAATGCTCTCTTTTATAAGCTGCCTTGGCCATGATACTTCATCACAGAAGTAGAAAAGTAAATAAGATGCAATTTCAAGCCCTGGAATGAGGTAACAGTGGAGCAGGGAGTTCTGTGGCTGATGAAGTCAAACCTTGAGAGAATTCCACCACTGCTGGGTCCTGCATAGCCATTCCAGACCTAGTGCTGGTACCCAGGGATTAAAACACTGATGAATCCTGCGAGACTCAGGTTACTTATCTTTCCCCACAGTTTAGCATCCATGTGTCTATTATCTAACTATATATCTTTCTATTTGTCTTTAGATTATCCTTCATCTATCTATCTATCTATCTATCTATCTATCTATCTATCTATCTATCTATCTATCTATCTATTCATCCCTACCTATTATCTATTTATCAATTATCTATCATCCTTTATCGATCTATCTACTATGTATCTACTATTCATCTTCTATCTACTTTGTATCTATCTTCTGTCTGTCTAATATCTATCTATCTATCTATCTATCTATCTATCTATCTATCTATCTATCTATCTTGTCTATCTACCCATCATCTATTATCACCTATAATCTTATCCATCTGTCTTCTATCTATCTCTTTATGTCACCTTTCTATTTTTATTCCTGTCTCTTATTTTCATTCACTCTGTCTAATGCTAACTCTAATCTATTTATCTGATATCCATTTATCATAATCTTTCTCATTGATTTATGCAATTTTCTTTCAACACATAAATAATTCAGTTTTCTAGTGGTTTAACTGTAGGGCTCTTGCCTACACTATAGGTCTTTTACTTTCTTCTTGATTCCAAGCTTGGATCTATGACTGCTTTCAGCAAACAAGCTCAACAGTCCTTGGGGGCCACATCAGACTGGTTTGGAACCCAGAGAAGGAGTGGTCAGAAGTCCCGGATTTCAAATAGGTCTGCATTGTGTCAGTCCTCTCTACATTCTTGTTCAGCAGAAGGATCAGGGGACTTTCTGTGTCTGAGAAGAATGTAAGTGACACCTTACCCATTCAGTCACTTGTCCCCTAAACTCTGCTAGCCAAGGAAACAGAAAGGCTTAACCCTCTCCATGACTGCAGAGGGGATTCAGTGACTAAGAATTCATAGTAGGTACAGATGTTTTTTCTTCTCGGTGTGTGCATCTCAAGGCCCTACGATGATGGTCTGAGTTTCTGTCTACTGACAAGCTATGCTCTAGCTCCAGGATCCTCTGTGCTTTTCCAGCATCAGCATCTTTATTCAGCACATGATCCCCCATGTAATCCTGGTCTCTCTCCTTCTTTCCCATGACACTTGGCATTCACATTTCCCCTGCTACATTTGACCTACAGTTCCAGACTGCTTACAGTCTGGGTTTGGAGTGAAAGCATAGGTTGGAGACCAAGGTATTCAGGAGATCCACAACATCTCCAGACAAGCCACCAGCTGTACACACTTCATAGCGCCAGATTCTACCAGTTCACTAATGACAGAGGTCTCCATGAGGACACCTCTGCTTTCCCATCTCTGTCTGCTGGACTAGCTCAGCCTCCCTGTGATCTGCAATGGGCTTCTCTGTGCTTCGCCCTGACTTTGCTAACTTCTGTGGTCACTTTCCTTACTGCACATGTGCATGTGTGCAGGCACATGTAAAGTTCTGTCACATGTATTATATTCTGCTGTGCATGTGCATATGAGCATGTGTATGGTTTAGCTGTAGCAAGGCATCACTTTCTTCACAGACAGGAGAGAAGTCTAGCTCTGTCCCTTGCTTCTGGCAGCCATCACTCCCAATACATTTTTAGTACAGGCCAGCACCTTCTTAATAGAACTCCAATTGCTGAGGAAATACCATCAACCTCTGGCAAATATGACTTCCCAAAGTTCAAACTCTTCTGTACAGTAAAGGAAACAGTGGGGAGAAAGTCATTGCTAAATAAACTTCTATAGGAGGTTTAATGAATGAAATATATGAAAAAACTAAAAGGTAGTCAGAGAATGTGTTACTGGAGGAAAGGGGGCCTTATCTTCATATCATACTCTCTCTGATTTTTTCTCCCACAATTTTCATGGATTCTATCTGGCCACCTGCCATCTTTCCAATATGGTGGCACAGTGGTACCATGGACCTTCATCTGACTACTTCATAAGAAGAATCATTGAAGCCAAGCATGGCAGTGCATACCTTATACCTTAGCACTCAGGTGGGGGGAATAGTAGGATCTCTGTGTGTTCAAGCCCAGTCTGGTCTGCAGATTGAGTTCTAAGCTAGCCAGGACTCCATAAAAAGAACCTGCCTTCACAACAGTAATGAGACAAACAAACAAACAAACAAACAAACAAACAAACACTAAGTAAAATTTTAAAAGAAAAGAAGCAGGAATTGTCTGGGGAAGCCAGAGCTCAGCCTTAGCTGCTGTTTCTCACCTTCTGCCCACCTTGTTCTGAGACAGCTTCTCTTGCTGGCCTATAACTCGTGAGATAGCTAGTCTTGCTGTCTACTGAACCCGAGATCCCCCTACCTCTTTCCTTTCAGAACTGGGATTACAAGCACATTCCACTGTGCTAAGACTTTTTCAGGGCTCTTAAATTGGCTATTGGACAACCAAGTTGCTCCTGTGGTCACACTGGGTCTCCACTGTACATTGCTGTTATGGAGAGAAAGCTTCAAGGCTGGGTCCAAACACCCATAGTAAGCCATGACCTGCACAGGTCAGGACTGAGACTCCATCCTGAGCATCGCACAGACCCGAGTGTCTCTACCACATTGGCACACTTTGACAGTGGTCAGTCATGGGCCAACAGAGAGCAAAGAATCCTGAAGGAGAGGCAGAAGGACCACTCAGTAAGATGGAGGCTTAAGGTAAGTCAGGGATCACAGCCCAAGGAGCACCCCAAATAAAGGAAAATCAGAGGTATCTTTGGTCAAGTGTACTGTCTGAAATTTTCTGGATGCATATGAAGTTGCTGATGAGTTAACCTGCCCTAAGCATTTGTGAAACACATAATATACCAGAAGGCTCAAACCAGCAGCCACTGGAAATGGATGGGAAAGGGGAAACTATCAGGTAATTCCAGAGTCATGGGATACCTCACACATTGCTTATCATATGCACCTCAATGTCAGGAGCTTCCTGAGGAAGAAATTGTGAGTGACACCTCGAAACACAGCTAAACCAGTGTAAACCAATAAACTGAAGAGAGAAGTCCTGGGTCATTAGGCTCCTCAACAGCTCTGGTTTTATGTTTAAGTTGAAAATGTACGTCTGGTGATCGGTATGTGTCAAGTTACATGTAAAGCTTGCAGGGGGATGGGAGGCAATGCCCTCCATTCACCAAGGACATTATCCCCCGTGTCTGAATAAATAAACAGAATCATAATGAAAGATCTAGTTTTGTTTTATTTTGTCTTTTTCCTTTCTTAGCAGAACTGGTGATTCCATGGACAGGCCTACTGTACTTCAGTAACATTTACTGGATGTAATGCAAGTGTTCTAAAACACCTTCTTTATGGGTAGAGTTCAGTCATTTTTCATCATTTGGAAAGTGTATGTTTATCACCACCCTCTAATTTGAGAACATCTCCTTCCTCCCTGTGATGACAAGCATGAGGGGTATTCCCTATAGACTTGGGTATTTGAACATTTGGCCCCCAGTTAGCAGTGTTAGGAGATCTTTAGGAAGTGTAGCCTTGCTGGAGGAAGTATGTCATTTGGGGGCGGGCTTTGAGAGTCAAATTTCACTCTCTTTGTTTTCTGGTTACAGTTGGAGATGTGAGCTCTCAGATTCCTGCTCTAGGGTTATGCTATGCCTTGCTGCCTGCTGCCCACTGACTGCTGCCTTGCCTCCCTACCATGATGAATTCATCCCTCTGAAGCTGTAGGCTCAAATGAACCCTTCCTTCTATCAGTAGCCTTGCTCATGATATTTTATCACAGCAACAGAAGAGTAACTACTAACCTCCCTAATAAACAGTCTGTCCTCCTTGACTTGTGTCTCTGGCACCTGCTAATTTACTTACGAGCACAGCCTCTTCAAGTGACAGCAGAAAGAAGGGTAATCATGGGAAATCAAGGGCAGGGTGCAGTGGAAAGTCCATCAAGTGTGGTTCAAGTGTGAAATGACAGGGTAAGGGTCAGCTCCTCCCCACAGCAAGGAACCCTGGACTAATCAGCTTGCATGTAGTGTTATCTCTTAAGGTTCTGTTGCTGTAAGTCCAAGGCCAAGATGCCAAGTAGGTTTCTGGTTCTGACTCTTCCTGCCTTACGATTAGCTGCCTTCACAGTGTATCTTCCTATTGATATGTTTAAAGATGGAAACAGCCACACAATCAGAGATTAAGACAGACAAGGAGACACAGAGACAAACACAAAGACACGAAGACAGAACCCACCGAGAACTCCTACCCACAGGGACACTAAACCTATCACAAGGACCTTATTTACTTCAGTTCTTCTCAGCCTAGTTACCAGACCAAAGTTCTGCTGTGGCTTAACTGTCATCTCTAAAGCTCGTATTGATGTTTAACTGACACTGTCAGAAGCAGAGTGGAACCTCTAGGCACGGATTAGGTTAAGGGTTGTGTTCTCTTGGGATTTGGCTCCTGAGGAACAGAAATTGGTCTCCTTTTACTCTCCAGGCATCTTGGCCTTGCTTACACTCCACTATCCTCTATGGAATAATGGTGAATGAACTTTCTGGAGGTCAGGACTTTGACAGTGTTTTCCGGGCCTCAGAGCTCTGTAACCTACTCTCTATACCAGTTAGAGCAGTACAGAGGAACTCTGGCAGTCTCATGGGAAGCAGCATCAACTAATGCCGGACACAGGGTTTGGATCACAGAGGTGCCCCTCAAAGCCACAGCCCACTTTTATTTTTTAAAGAGTGGTTCAAGGACTGCTCTCTAATTTGGGTGCAGAAGGTAGTCAGAGTGTCAGATTGTTTTATACAACAATGGAAAGAAAATTGTGAGAGGTGGGTGACAATCAGGCTGCTGATTCAAAGAGTCTTTGGAGGTGGGCACTGGTATACAGAACCACATGAAGAATCTAATTCTGAATGCTTGGGACGCCACAGACAGCTCTAGAGAGTTCTGACACACCCTTATCCCTTCTGCTACTACACAGCCACTCACAATGACAGTGGGAAGAGCCTAGATATTTGACTATTCAGGACATGTATGCAGACCTCTGCACAAGCTCTATCAGTATTCACATAAAACTCAAAACTTAAAATACAATATTAGATCTATAAAGCTGTCTTATGGTAATATTTATTGTGTGCCTTCGTGTCTGGCTTTAAGTGAAATGTTTCACAGAAAGGCTTTGCTATACATACTGTACATGTTACCACAGTGTCCCAGCAGTTAAAAGCTCTTGGTGATCTTCCAGAAGACCTAAGTTCAGATTCCAGCAATCAGTAGATCAAAACTGCTTGTAACTGCATCTACAGAGGATCTGATGCCCTCTTCAGGCCTCCACAGGCACATAAGACACACATCATATGCATGCATGCATGCACACATGCCTGTGCGCACACACACACACACAGACATACACTCTCTCACACACAAATATGAAATAGGTAGGTAGATGGGTAGATGATCGATAGATTATTGATAGACAAAGTTATATGATACATATATTACAACTGTAGCAATACTCTCTATGACTGCCTCAAACTAGAGAGGACCTGTACGCTTCTCCACTGGAACAGATACATTATGGTGTATTTATGCCATGTAATTTTTCTTGATAGGGAATGAGGAGGAGCTACTGGGCTTCCTACCATTAATCTCAAAAATTCTGCAAATGAAAAGGAGACTAACAGAGAGGGCCTACACTGAGTAACTGAATTTATACAAAGTTCTAAAAGTAGCAAAATACAGCCATGAAGGGAAGAACCATGTTCTCCATTGCCAGGACTGGGGAGGAGTCATTTCAAAATGGCACACCGAAGCTTCTTGCAACAATGGAGGGGTTTTATATGATAGAAGACTTCTATCTGGTAAGCAGACTCCTAAGTAGTGGAAGGGTTCTGAGGAAAGGAGGGATTCTGCTTGATGGGAGGGAATGTAGATCACGGGGGTTCCTGGATGATGAAGAGGTTCAGTGTTGCCGGGGTGATGACCACAGGACATTATGTCATCAGTGACTCTCTCAGGTGTACCTGAGTGCAGTTTTATTGCTCATTAGTATTCCATCCACAGTAACTGTGTGGAGTGACTTAGCCTGTCTGGAAAGGACAGAATGGAACTAAACGAAACTGCGGAGATTCAGAGGTGGTCTCCCCTGAATAACTCTGATGCCCCCCCACATCAGATAGGGGGTGGCATTTGATCACAGGCTCCATAGCCTGGCTTAGAAACAGACCCTTGTATGGGTTCACCCAGGGCAGGGGTCAGCTCACGCCCCTCATAGTATCCTGAGGTTTCTTTTTTTGGTAAGGAGTTGAGCTGTTTCCTGTTGACCTTTGGCCAGTAGGTCTAAGAACAAGAAAAAAATGAAAGGCAGAGTCTTTCTCTGTCAGGGTATTCTTGGAGACTGAGGAGACAAAGCAGGTTGTTGCTGCTCTCTGGGTTCCCATTCACACATCTCATAGTGACAATGCTTTCCACAGTAAAAAGTGAACCTAGGGACAAACCAGTGGGCCTTTTAGGGGTCCTCATTTTTCCCTCTCTGGACTAGTCCACAAATAGCTAAGCCATCCATTCCCCCAGTTGTGATAGTTCATATTGTTAGCTTGAGAGAATTTAGAATCATCTAGGAGGCAAATCTCTGGGCATGTCTATAAGAGAGGTTCTAGACTTAATTACCCAAAGTAGGAAGGTACACTTTAAGCTTGGCCAGCACCATGGACAGGGTGGATCTTGGGCTTTGAATACAGAAGAAAAAGGAGCTGAGCCCTGACATGCGTCCTCCTTCTGCCTTCTGTCTACAGACACAATGTGACTAACTTCCTTCAGGTGTGGAATCCATGCCTTCCCTCCATTATGGACTGACCACACCTTCACTCTGTGATCCACAATTAACTGTTCCTTCCTTAAGTTGCTTTTATCAGGATTTCTGTCATTTCAATGACAGAACTATCACAAGGCCCATTTCTCCCACCCCTCACCTCCTTTTGCAGCCAAACAGGTTCTTTCTTTCCAAGGCCCACCTTGTAGATCTAGACTGATGGCTTATTGAACTGTCAATTGCCTTTCTTGGGTTGTCCTTTCTTTCACTCTCTTGAATGCTCAGGTAGTTCATAGAAAGCAAGATAAGTTTCTCCATTTGCATCTAACAGAGCTCTACACAATTTAGCACTTAATAAGAGTCTCTGACGATGGTGCTAATGGGGCAGAACTTCCTTCTGGGGGAAGTTTATCTATTTCAAGAGAAGCTGGCTCCCTGGAATTAAATTATGGTGTAAAATTGGTTTCCTTATGTCTTCGATGAGCCACAAGATTGGTGGCTTAATGGAGGGTTAGATGGTGTGCTTGGTCAAATTGTGCGCTTCTTCCTACTGAGTGTTCACGTTAGCTTGGAGAAGCTCTACTCTACCCCAACCATTTCCACTCTCTGAGCTCCTGAGTGTGAAATCAGAAACATCTAGGTAATCCACAAGGTAATGGGAACAAAGATACCTTAGAGCCACTTAGAGTGGGAACCAACCAAGAAAGTTCAGCTTGCCCTATTGTAGATTTACTTATGTTTTTTCTACAATTAGACCATATGACCTGTCCCTGGTATCACATTCAGTGTAGTTCCAACCCTTTCAGAGATCCCAGTGACACCACAGAGGTCAGAATGGGGACAAGCTTGGGAGATCTGTAGAAAGCAGCCAGGCCCAGGGTCATCAGAAACAAGGGAACTGCTAGGTAAGCTTCTAGTCAGGAGAAGCAATGACTGAAAGAAAGAAGGAAGGGCTTTGAGTAAAGCAGGAACAGGCCAAGCCCGAAGGCTCAACCCAAAATAATGGAGCTGTGTCAGGTGAGAGTGGAGCCCAGGACTTCCTCTTGGCACGCTCACCCAGCCACTATTCAAGTACTCACTGCACACATAGTGTGTACTCTCCCCAAAGCCTGGAAGCACAAATGACTCCAAAGGAGGTTCTCATGGCCCTATTCTTGAGAGGCTCCATTCAAGCAGGCTTCAGACTGCAAGTGGAAATAGGCAGGGAAGCTGGGGTGCACCCACTGAAGGTAGAAGATTTGGGGAGGCAACCTTGGTGAAGGAGATGGCTAAAATGCAGGAGAATAGTGATATGACCAGGACACCTGGGAGAGCTCCTTTCAATGAAAGCCATTCCCTTTCCATGATACTAATGGCTGGCTGCTGTGCCTGAGCTCAATGTCTAATACAGTGACCATTATAGCTGGAAGAAAATGCTAGTGTTATTCCAAGAAATGTTCCGTCTACAGTCTTATGGAACCGTGGGGAGAAAGGTGTGTTTCAAAGCTTTGCTTTGAGTCTGTTCGTTACTGTCTGAGAGAGACACCAATGTAGCTGGTGAATACTTTTCTTCTTCCTGTCATAGCATGTGAGAGATTGTCTAAGGACACTCTTTGCCCTTAGATGGAGGAGGCAGGGGTCTCACGTAAAGGTGCCTGATCCCACGAAGCTTAGGTTGGTCTCGTCCATGTTCTAAGATATGACTGCATGGAAAGGCTTCTCCCAGGGCTTCCCAGAGCCAAGTTGATTCCCCCAATAGTCATTGTGGATCGGCTGTGCAGCTGTAAAGAAGAATCCAAATGTCACTTTCTAATTAAAACTCATGAAGGAAAAAATTAAATCTTGTCTTTTAATGGTATCATTTATCGTCATGGATACCAGAGGGGGAACACTGTTAATGGAAGGCATGGAGGAAATTCCACACTTAGTGGGGAGCTTCTTGGCTCATCCCAACCTTCAGGGTGTTTGCACTAGGCCTGAACTGAGCAGGTCTCATTTTATTCTGAGTTATCTACCAATGATTTCCATTAATATAGGGAATAAGTGATATAAAATCTATTCTTTACCTTTGTCAAAATTTTTTTCTAAAATTTCAAAAATATCCACTTAGAACTGTTTTTCTTCAACAACAGTTAAGTAAGGAAAAGAAGGAAAGAAGAGAGCCTAGTCAGACCCTGTTCACTCCTGGGCTCCCAACTTAAGCACCAACCATGAGGGTGCTGCAAGTCTCCCGGCTCCCCATGGGAAGCATCTGTGTGGATTCACTTGGAATTAAGTTAATTGGGTTCACTGTAATGTTGTCCTCCTTCCTGCAGGAAACTCTCCTAGGTCTTCCTCAGCACTCCTGGTCACTAGACTCCCAGCTATCCTGTTAGCTGGGACTTTAATTAGCTCTGGCGTCCTCTTCATAATGATAAACGCGGAGATGATGAATGGAAATGCAAATGCTGGTGAAATGGCTCAGCCATCAGCAGGAGCATCGTTAATACCTTCCCACTGGTAAATCGATCACTGTCACTCTCGGGTGCTGTGTTCCGCGGGGCTCATGGCTGTGGGCCAGAATGCCTTCCAGAGCGCAGGCGGGCCGAGCTTGGTGGGCCTTCCTTCCCATATGCTTTTTACTCATCTTTTGCTGAATATTTGTTTGGCAGCTGGGGTTCCAATATATTTCCAGCTGAGACGATAACTATTTTGGGTCAATAAGCAAATGGCTAATTTATAACAAGATAAACACCAATAAGAAACTGTTCTTTGAGCACTGAAGTTTGAAAGAAGGTGGAAAGAATGGACTTTAGCACTGAAGGCCATGTCTGGTCCTGTAGAAAACTGAGGAAACTTGAGTTGTTACTCAAGATATGTGGACACCAAAGCTCTTCCAGTCACGGCACAGTGGTGTCTATCAAGTTGGCTTTGCATGACTGAAATGACTCTTCTTCAACCAGAAGCCCAGAATGGTGCCTCAAGCTTCCTCCCATGCCTCTCTCCGGGTGCCCAGCAGCTGTGAATCCAGCCGTGGTTCTGGCATGACAAGCTAGAGGGGATGTGTTTTACATTGGTCTTTCCTTGCTGCAAAGTCTCAGTCTCGTGAGCGTCTCCAAGTGAGGGGAGGTGCTGACCCAAGAGTTCACGAAATAATCTCCAAATAATGCCTGAGTTGTCAGGTGAACACCTGCCTCCTTCATGAGACCTTCCCAGTCCTAGCCAGAGAAGGGACAAGCCTTGGTGGCATTATACCCTGTTGTACCTCAGCCCTTGAGAGTCTTCCCTGGACACATCCACTTCACAAGTGATGTTTAGCCCACTGAGGGCTAGCACTGCTCTCTACCTCCAACCTTCAGGTCAGTGAATGCAAAGAATGATTCTCATCACCTTTCTCTGACCTTCTGTCTGCCTTGTGTGATGGGCACAGTCTCCACTTCATAGACAGCCCCTGCCACTTGGGTCCTATTGTATGGAAGCCAGAGGCCTTATAGGTCATACTACAGTGCCTCTGTTCCATACTTCCTTGTGTGTGTGGCCTTTCCATTCTTTCTATATGTTCCAAACATGGAGTGTGTAAGACTGTCTTTGTTGCCCACATCCTTAGCCCTCCATATGGCCCTCATTCTTGGGGTCTGTTCTCCCTTGGTCTCATTCTGTCTCAGTCCATTCTTAGCACAGCAGCAAGGACACCTTGAGTGTGGAAATAGAATCTCGTGCTTACAATACCAAAAGCTTTCCTTCCTGAGAACATTCATAGGTCTGAACTCCAGAGCCAGCCACCCTATTTCAACTCCCCAATCCTGGTAGCTCAGCATGAATGATACCACTGCATGCCACAAGTGACCTTCAGCTAGCTCGCACCTCCTCTCCCAACCTCTGCGAATACTGCTGTTGACTTTTTGAAAAGAAGATCATTCTAAAAGTTTCTGTGAGGTAGGAATCAAACTTCGCCAAGCACAATCTTGGCTCTGTCTTTAACCCTTCGCTAAAAGAAGTTCATCAACAAGCATCCTGTGGCTGCTTCTGGACAGCTGAGCCACCATCTATAGCTGTCTTCTACCGCTGAGGCCTGATATCATGAAGAACTGGCTGACTGAGCCTGTGGTGAATCCATTCTAACAATAGCTGATATTATAGTCCAAGAGGTCCAGTTGCCAACTGTCCATCAGATCCAGGCTACCTGTAGGATTCTCAGAGGTAAAACTGGGCTACACCATCGAGCCACTAAGTTTTGTTGAGAAGCAGATTAAATAAACATACTAACACCTATCCTGTTGTTGGCCAGTGGGGTTCACTCTCTGCCCCTACCCTGGCTTTTCCTCTTTGTCTGTCTACACAGGATTGAACTTCTCCTGAAGACTGGAAGCAGCTGTAGTTTTCCACAGCACTGGAAAAGCCCAGTGCCTAGCAGGACCACAGACAACACTGGCAGAATACATGGGTAAAGATAAATGTTAGTCTCTGATCTCTGATGGCATTGACTCTTCTCTGAGCCAGCCTACAGTTCTCAAAATCAGTAATGCCTGGGAAGCTCAGAAGTCTAGTGCAGGATTTTTGATAGAGAGAGCCTTATTAATCACACCCAACACTGGACCTCCAGCCCTATCATAGGTGTGACTCTGCCCGGCAGGAATTAACCTCATCTGCTGCTAGGTGAACAATCACATCTAGTTTTAACTTCATTCTAAACGTTTATATTGGAGAGCAACCAAACTTTGCAAAGCAGGAGCCAGAGAGGTAAAGAAACACAATTAAAATTCAAGTTCCATTTTAAAAATATTAATACAAATATTTGTATCAGGCTAGTAATTTATAGCCAGGCCAAGCTAAAAAGGCACCGAAGATAAACAATTCTCCTTCTCCTTAAGCTGTTAGCTACAACTGCAAGGAACCATTTTAAATGAGCCTTTTTATTAATATTATCTCCTTGAAGTTACATCTTATGACAGTATTTCCTTCTTAATAATAAATATAAAAGTATCTTTATTTAAGGGAAAGTAATTTCCCTCTAAAATAAATAAAGGGAAATTAATTTCCTTCTGACTATAGGTTAAATATTTTATTTGGTTAGTATAATGACAGCAAGGATAAACAAATAAGGTGCAGAGAACGTTTGGTTACCTAGGTACCTATTAAGGCTTTGGCATCCTTTCTCGAACGCTAGCCAATTTCAATAGCATAAGGAGAACGAGGAAATAAATTAGACATTTTAATTGTGAGATTATAACATACTGATGGAAGAGCTGGGAGGGAGCCAAAACAAATTTTAAAGACAAAACAATAATCTAAGCAAAGTTGAAAACATTAGACTCTATGAGCTTCGAAGGGAAATAAGCAAAATCAGCTCTTGCCAAGCTTGCAAGTCTAACCGGAGGATACAAATAGCTGACAAGCTTCTCCAGACAGTGAAGGCTGCTTTAAACAGTAAATCAAAATTGTAATTGGGGAAATTTTTAGCTAGCATTAATAATTGATATTTTAGGGAGCCAGAACCACAGGGAAATCCTCTGAGGAAACTGAGACTTCTTTTTTTTAACATGTCATCGTGCCCGGCCATCTGTGACCATCACTGAGAACAAGCACTGTCTTAAGATCTTAGTTGGGAAACAGGACCATGGGCGAGTCAGCCTTGGACGGGAGAATGTGACTTGTCAGATTTGTAACAATAGAACTATTCTCCCTGTAACTGGCGACTTGGCAGAGGGGCAAGCCCACGGGAGATGTTTGTTCTGCTCAAATCTGATTAGCCTTGATTGCCACCTTCCTGAGACATGGGCCACAAGGCTCTAGACAGCTATGAACAGCAAGGGGCAGCTGTTCTGCCTGGCTCTTGCTGCCCAGCTGGGTCTCTGTGTGCAGAGATCACTCCCTATTTGAAGTCTGACCTAGGACAGCATGACATAGAAGATAGACTAAATAGACAGCCTAGACTAAATGATTTGGGGCAAAGATTTTTAAACCATAGGTCACAATTCCATATGGGTCTTGTAACTGAATGTTGGGGTGGGATGTGAAAAACTTGGCAATGGAAGACGGCTTCTGGATGTTCGGTGTTCAGTGACCAAATATTAATTCAAAATCAAACTCAAAACGAACCTAAGGTGTTCCTGGCAGCATCTGTCCGTGTTACGTCATACGACCACATCAGCCTTCTTTTGGAGCACACAAAAGGAACACTTTACACTGCTCAAACTGAGGTCCACACAATGACGAAGAGTGCTGCCGAGCCAAGGTGTTTGTACTGAACATACGGCTTCCCAGCTTTTATGGAATAAGGGTGCCTTCATGGTGGTAATCAAAGACGCTTAATATTTTCCTGCCACAGTTCCTTAGCGTGAAGATTCAAGTCAGCAGCTCTGCAGGGATGGCAATGTGGCTCAAAAAAAAAAAAAAAGCCTTCAGTTCAATTCCAACGCCATTAAAATGAATCAGCAGGTCTTAGGGGTCTTAGGTTGTGTTGCATTAGAAGTTTGGGTTTAGAAATTGTCCTCCTGTTCTTTTTAAACAGGTTCTACTGCTGCAAAGCAAAACTTTTGGGTTCCTTAACAACTGCTGTTATATATGTATTTAAGTATAGATCCCACTCTCTTAAACACAAATGAACATGATTTCCTGAACCAAAGCTAGTATATTTGATAAATTATTATCATTACTTATTTGTAGTTATGGCAAAAACAATTGTAGATGACTCACTGAGTTTAGGGAGAAGAATTGATACAGATGCCACAATATAGCGCACTTAATTGACAACAAGAAAAAAAATGTCAATTTTGTTGTAATATAGATTTGCTTTTAGATAAACTTGACTATGTAAAAATATTTAAAAAACAACTTTGCTTAAATTGTTCTGTTTTCAGTTTTAAAAGCATGAAACCAGACAGTTTCCATAACACTTTGGGGGGGTGGAGACAAGACTCAATGAGTAAGAGCTCATATCTTTCTTGTAGAGGACCTAAGTTAGGTTCCCAGCACCCATGTCTGGCAACTCACAACTCTATAATCCTAGCTCCAGAGGATCTAGTGCCTTCTTCTGGCCTCTATTGATATTTACATGCATGCAGTGTATGTGCAGCCACACACACACACACACAAATACACACACACACACACACATATACACACTCTCACACAGACACACACAGACACACACAGATACCCAGACACACGGGCACATAGACAGATACACACACACACACACACTCACACAGATACCCAGACACACACTCACACAGAGAGACAGATACACACACACAAACACACATACACACACTCTCACACAGACACACAGAGATACCCAGACATACAGACACACAGAGAGACAGACAGACACACACAGAGAGAGAGAGAGAGAGAGAGAGAGAGAGATACCCAGACACACAGACACACAGAGAGACAGACACACACATACACATACACACACACACACACACTGATACCAGACACAAATAGACAAACACACACAGAGACACAAAGACACAGATAGACACAGACAGACAAACACAGACACACATACACATAATTAAAAATGAAAATAAATGTTTAAAATTTAAGAAGAAACCCTCGTATCAACCATGCACATGACTGAAGGGGTACTTTGAGCAACTTTTACATTTTTCTAATAAAGAGTAGCAATGATTTGAGAATCTTTTTGTGCCTTTGAAAGTGTATGCTGACATCCAAGGAAACATCTTATTTAATTTGCTCAAATTAAAAAGCAATGGAACTTAGGTTCCTGTTACCTGCTGGTGTTGAATTGTTTGCAGTAGTAGATGGGGAAAGGATAGGGATAAAATCCATGAAATGTCTTAACTGAGAGATGCTGTTTCCAAAAGAAACTGAAAGTCATATACACCGGCCTCTGTACAACATGGCTCTGGGCTTATAGCGGCCCAAAGCTTGTAGTACAGTGAGGCCAAGGAGCTGATGTGTCTAACAAGACACAGTTGTTACTGTGTGTAAAATAAGCTTCGTCAAGACAAAGTTGTATGTGTTTTCACTTGTTGTCGCATGTTTGTGTTGGGAGTCAGTGTACATGTGAACACCACACAGCAGTTCTTTCCTTCCGCCATGAGGGTCTCATGGTTCAAACTTAAGTTGAGCTTGGTGGCAAGAGCCACTACCCACAGAGCCATCTTGCTGGCACCCAGATATATCTCTCTGAAGGAAATGCACAAGATATTTGTCTTAGAACTCGTGATTTTTACAGTGGGAAGCTTATGTTGCTGTCTGTATGATATGGTGGTTAGAGGACATTTGGTATGCCATGAAAGTCAAAGCTGGTGTCAGGGAATGTCTCAGCCATATACACCTGACTGTCAACCAGAGCCTCTTGAGGCCTAAAACATAGGACCACAGATAACTATTGTTCTGTGACAACATCAAATTCAGTGAAATTCATGAAAAGCTGTGCCCTTAGTAATGGTTTGTGGAGACATGGGGTGCAATCATAAAAAGCTCCATGATGCTCAGCGGTGACTCTCAAGAGGGTCACCTTAAAAAAGTGATGGATATTAAAGGAGAATGTCTCATATTTTTAACTGAGTAAAAGTCCAATTTTGTTAATTTTTCATAATGATCAAAGGCTTTCAAAATGGTGCTGTAAGTCAGAAGTTTTTGAAAAAGGTATTTAAACGTGTCATTTTAAGGAAGACATTGGAGCATACTTACATTAAAAGATAAAATTAAAAGTCTACTTACAACATTAACAGATGGAAGAAAAGGATAAAAAAATGTTTCTGTAGAAATGCTTGCATCCACAGATGATTTTATCATGAAAATAGCTTTTCCGATGATTCATCTGTAAGAGCGTCAGGTGATCAAGATGTCAGGAGACACAGTTCACAGATATTCTATTTCAATTGATTATGAAAATCTTAAGGGTTGGTAAACCACATTCAAAAGAACAGCAGAAAAAAATGAGCCATTTACAGATAGCCCCTCAAGAGAAAACGTACCGAGTTATCAAGAAACATAGCCTTAAAACTTGGGTTTCATTTTTAAAAAGTTAAATCTATTTTGACTGGATTAAGACAAAATTTCAACAAGAATTCCAACAATTTCTGAATGTCACCAGGCATACTTCTGTAGCTCAGCCCTGTGTGTCTGTGTAAAGCACAAGTCTCAGTATGGATAATTATAAAATAAAAATATCAATCAACTCTGAAAAACATTATCGTGCCATAAAACATTAAATGTTTGCCCAAGATCTTATTCTATTTAAAAACCCATATGGGCATTTTCTTTCATCATTAGTAAATTGAAACATTACAGGAATAAAATATCAAAGAAATGCTTTCAGATACTGCTAAATGGTTCTTCTGTAATCTGTTCTATAGATCCATGTACCTGAAGTTTTGTAGAAATTTTTCTGCTGAAAAGGACTGAGAATAGAAAATGTTGACTGTCTGGTTTGGGGAACACTCACTTGCAGTAATAAAACTTTAATCAGCTGATTGATGTGCAACAAAGCTGTGTTAAGTGGCTGGGCTGGTGGACACATGTAAGCAGCCGGGAAGTCAGTTTGGTCAAGAGGTTGTCCTTGCTTCTCTCCCAAGACAGACGTCATGACCCACTGTGTCAGCAGCCACCCATCTGTTTTTGCTCCACAGATCCATGAGTGAGGGATCCTGCTTCTTCACACTTGTGCCTGGTCTCCCTTGCTCAACACAAGCTTGCAGACGTTCTCCATGTTGCCCTTGGTTCCAAACTTCCATCGGTGCTTCTGGGTCCTTCTCTGTTCTTACAGCACTACAATAAATTTAATTATTTAATTATCCATCTACACAGGAGTTCCCCTGGCTTGACACAGTTATGAGTGAAGCCCATTGGATGATTCAAGACATGTCAATTTGTATATACTTCAAAGTTGCAAAGAATATACTTATACGGTTTTGCAAATTAGATATGCCATTTCAAACTCCCAAGGAAGACATGGAGGTCTTCTATCTTGTTTGACAAAGGATCTCTTTGTTGGTGCTACCTGTACTGGGCTAGCTGGACCACAAGTTTCCTAGATTCTCCTATCTCCAATCTCCAGCATCCTGTAGAAGTACTGATGTTACAAACACTCATGCTAACATGTCCTGCTTTTTTCATGATTTCTGCAGATTTGGGCCCAGGTCCTTACATTGTACCTACTAAACCATCTCCACTGATTTTTATTGTGGTATTTCCGTGTTCTAAGATTGTGTCAACATTTGAGTGCCTGCATGTGACAGCAGGTAGAGTCATATGTCATACAAATATGCACTGTGCAAAGGCATACACACATACGTGTCTGTAAATGTATTTATTATGTATACACATGCATTTATTCACAGACAAAATTCTCTGTAAAGCTTCTAGTCACACGGGTATGTACTATTTTCTCATAGCTCTGGGTGGCTTTTTCTTGTCCCTCCTGTTGTGTCTTGAGGTCCCTGGCGTCTTAAAGGAGATTTGCCCAGCTTACCACTCCTGGCAAAGAGTTTGTTCGTGATAATTTTTGCAAGACAGATCTAGTGTTCACTTTTGCTTTCAGCATTTGTGTTTGTATCTGAAACATTCCCTACAGATGGACTTAGTTTGCTTTCCCTTTTCTCTGCAGCCTTAGTGGCTATCTTAGCAGTTTTCAGTGTTGAGCTTCATGCAGACTTAAAGTTGGTATTGATGTGGTAGGGTCAGAGCTGCTCCACTGGTCGTTCTGCTTTGTTATGTGCATCCTGTGGCCATTTCATTTGCATTAGGCAAATGCATTGTTTGTTTTAATTTACTCCATTGTCTCCTGTCTCAGTTGTTCTCAGTGCTGCTCTAACATGGCCTTAGGCTTCCTTTAGCTTGTCAAGAGTGTTCAGGTTCCTCACAGGATTCCCTTCACTTCAGACCTCTCACCTCACAGCAGGCATTTGCTGTTCAGAAGCTCAACGTATAGCAACTCCTCTGACCCATCCCCACCCCATTTCCATAGGTGTCACTTTCTACTCCTATAGAAACAAAACCATGCCCTCCTGCTGTTACTGTTTTTCCTTTGACTAAAGCCTTTTGCCTTCTATGTAAGTTAGAAGAGGGAAAACAAAGTATTTGAATTCACCCATCTGGCTTCCACTTCCGTGGGTTCGGGCCAACATCCTGTATAAAGCCTCAAGCGTGTCTTGAATTTTGTGTCTTCCTGCATCTAGCATGCTCAGATTTTAAAAATCCTAACCAGTCTTCTTCTCTTTGTAAGGGACACTGCAGCTGTCCAAAGAGTTTGTCTTTCTTTCGGTGTTAGGCTGTTGCTCTTTTGTGCTTTGTGTCTTGGCTCTGTGCTTTCTAGAGTAACTTTAGCTGTGTGTGCAGAATCGACTGTCTCTCTGTCTCTCTCTGTCCTGTCTGTCTATCTGTCTCTCTTTGTCCTATCTCTCTGTCTCTGTCTGTCTATCTGTCTGTCTGTCTGTCTGTCTGTCTGTCTCTCTCTCTCTCTCTCTCTCTCTCTCTCTCACACACACACACACACACACACACACACACACACACACACACACACACTGGTCACACTTTACCTGACAGTCCTAGATCTGCTAGCTGATGTCTTACCACCAGGACTGCCTTCCTTTTGATCGCCACTTTGCCTTTCCTGCTGTTTGATCACTGGCCTCCTTTCTCAGATTCCAGCCTCAGTTTTATCCTCACCATTTCTGAGGTCAAGGTAACATCATTCCTTCCCCTTTCCTTCCAGGAAGGTATGCTTTCTTCCCACCAGTTACAATCTGCTCTCAGGAATATCCACTAAGGTTTTGCTTTGGTTGTTTTCCTTCTAGAATGGTTTGTGGTGGTTGTTGCTGTTGCTGTTGTTCCCACTGTGCACACTATTTCTACTCGAGAGTCCATTGATCACATTGAAACTGTGTCTTCATTTCCTCCCTATGAATGTGTGTCATCCTTAGGGACATCCCTAACAGCTGCACCAGAGACTTTGGTTGCTAAGCCACTTACAGTAATTACCCATCTATCTATTTTGAGACAGGGTTTCTCTGTGTAGCCCTGGCTGCCCTGGAACTCTTTGTAGACCAGGATGCCTTCAAACTCCGAGGCCAATCTGCTTCTGCATCCCAAGTGCTGAGAATAAAGGTGTGTACCACCACCCCTGCCACTCGCAGTGATTTCTGACGGAATCCCAGGCAGTGTTTATAATGGTCGAAGAAACTCCAGCATTCTGTCTTTCTCTATAGTCTAGCATTTCGTTCTCCAGGAGCTAAGACCTGGGTAGTCTCACTTTCGGAAAACTTTGTTTTATACTTCACTGAGGTAGGTATGCAATGGGTTTCCCTCTGCACTTACAAAGCACAGCCTTTATAGCAGTAGGGCAGTTGAGGCCAGGCAAACCCCCATGCTACCAGGGCTGGAGATATGACGCTCCAGGGAATTCCCAGGATCTGCTGTCCCTAGGCTTCCTCTTCACCTAGTTTCCTCCTTCCTGGGTCTCCTGTCCTCAGATTGCCCGTCCCAGGTTGCCTGTTCTCTGTGTCTCTCCCTGACTCAGCTCTCTCCTATGTCTTCCTTTCCTGGATGAGCTCTTCCTGTCCCCTGGGTATCTTCTGTCTTGGGTCAGCTGCCGCCTGGTCATCATTCCTTTGGGGCAGCTTTCCTGGGTACTCTCCATAGTTAGTGTGTTGTCCTGGCCTTGGTTCCTCAGCAACTTCTCGAAGTTTTGCCTGGCTCACCTGCAGTCCAGCTTCCAGCCAGAGGTTTAAAAGGGGGCTCTACCTGGGATTCTGTCTCCCTTGTTATAGAACTTTCTGGTCTCCTCACCTAGCTCAGAAATTCCTACTGCTCGGTGTCCCAGACTTTGCCCTCTGGGTTGGTTTCTTACTAAGGGCAGGAACACCTGGTCCAATCATGCTTCTGACTTGCCTCTGGGTAAGTAGGAACAGCTTACGTGTTTCTGGTACCAGAGGCAGCGGGAGAGAGCGCAGAGAAAATGTGACAATTAGTGGCTTTGTGTGTTCAGTGCCGATAAGCAACAGGGATCACAGTGTTCTCATGGTTAAGTCATTTGGCTTGAAATAATCAACTTGCCTGTTCTTGATTAAATAATAAGATATTTTACTCCATCTGCACCTTACTTAGTACTACATAGCCATGTTTTAAGATATTATCTTTGTATGAGGAAATAATTATAGTTTCGGCCTAATTTCCTTGTCTCTCTGGTTATTTCCCTGTGTTTATGTGTGCCAATTAGGTAAACTACTTCTTATTTAACAACCTATCTTGTCCACATGGAATCATCATTTAGATGGAGCTTAGTTATTCATGCAATTGCTTTTCAAGTTTCAACTTCAAATTTTTGTTCCTAGCTGTGCTTTGTCAATTCCCAGTGGGGTGTTTGCTGAGCCCTTAAATGGAGTCCCGGAGAACAGGGTGGCATGGAGTGCTTGGGTCACAGTGCAATCGGGGCCACCTGTGCTGCTTAGTTTTGTGTCATCTAGGCATAAGCCAGGGTCATCTGGTAAGAGGAAATGCCACCTGAGGAAACATCCCATCGCCTTGGCCTGTGGACATGTCTGAGGGGCATTTTCTTAATTAAATGATCGATGTGGGATGTGGGAAGGCCCAGCTCATGGTAGGCAGTGCCACCTCTGGGCAGATGGGCCTGAGTTGTATAAGAAAGCAAGCTGAGTAAACCATGAGGAGCAAGCCAGTCAACAGCACTCCTTCGTGGCTTCTGCATTCAGTCCCTGCCTCCAGGTTCCTGCTTTGAGTTTCTGCCCTGATTTCCTTCAGTGATGTAGAAAAGTAAGAAGAAAAGCCTTTCCTCTCTGCATTGCTCTTGGTCTTGGTGTTTAACACAGCACTAGAAAGCACACTAGACCTAACAGGAACTTCTACCCCAACCCTCCACTGTGTCCCTGACTCCTCCAGCCCATGCTTCTAAATTTTAGTTGAAGTAAAATACATGAATGGCAGAAGTGTGGTTCTCAGAAGCCTCAATATGTCCATTACTGAAGCTGTCTATCTGGTACTGGAGGAGCTTGGCTTCTATGATCACTCGACTCTCCTACTGGCTCACAACTTGGCAACAGGTCTGGAGGCACAGAGCCTCCAAGATCACTCACTACCTTCTAGAAGCCTCATCTAGTTAGCACGAGACTGGAGGAGTAAGCACATGCTTTTAAGATCAAGAAGTGAATGGTTAGGACTGGGAGCAAGCCCCCAGCTCTGTGTGGGAGGTGGCAGGCAAGCATAGAGGAAATATGGGCAAGTTTTGGGAGTTGTGAACTGGGAAGCCATGTCAGGCTGAGAAGAGAGGAAAAGGGAGTGAGGTATGGGAAAAGTTTGGGTAAAGGAATTTGAAGAAATGACTTCTAAATTACGAATGTGGGCTGCTTAAGTATAGAAGTTAAAGGGTCAGGATGTGGTGATAGATTGGACCTGTGTCCTTCATGGATGCTTCAGACACCACCCCCGTCTGTTGGCTTAGCTCCCCTATGAAGTAGTGAGGAGGCAGAGGGAGACCTTGTGGGGTCGCTCTGTGGGCATGGGGAGCTTGTATGCATTTTTTCATGAACAATAATATGCTTTTATGCACAGCTCTTGGTCCCTGTGAATCTTCCCTAATTGTAGGTCTGATGTAGTCTGCTTGATAGCATAACCTAATACATATAGTTATTGAGGATCATGTCTTATGGGGTTTGGAAGAAACCCTACTAGAGCTGAAAAGTGACTTGGTGGTTAAGAGCACTGGCTGCTCTTCCAGAGGACCTGGGTTCAGTTCTCAGCAGTTACAAGGCAGTTCAGAGCCATCTATAACTTCCGTTCTCCTTTGAGTACCAGGTACACACGCAGTACACGTTCATATGAGCAGGCCAAACATGTAAAAATAAAATAATAAAATAATTAATACTAGTACCCTGCTGCCGGTTAACCACATGAAACTGGATGTGCTATTTATTTCCAATACTTTCAACACCTCCGTTAGTAGATCCATGTCAGATGGACGAGAAGCCAATGTCAACGTCTCAAGTTGCCTCTGGTGTAACTAATCTGTCTGTTTCATTCATTATTTAGTTAAGGTTACCCACAAGGACCCTTCCAACAGGTCTTCTTTAGGGAGATCTCTTTAGAGCCAATGGCCATGCCCTTAGATCCTCTCCCTTGCTCCTATTTTGCCTGAACCTGCAGGACATGTGGGGCAGAGTAGGTAGGTGGGTTGATAAATAGATATCATGATGAGGGTACAAGGAGGAAACTGGTTTCTGGAGATGCTGGTGAAGTTCCCTATAGACAGCAGACTGTTGGCTATGAGACACAGGTGTCCTCAAGCCATCAGAATGGGAGCTCACCCCACCTCCTTGAGTCACCTTTTGCTTCCAAAGGCCCAACTTCTGCTGATTGCCTCTCACTGACTGGAGTGACCAGATCTCACATCTCCTTCCCCCAGGGCTCAGAGCATGAACAGCGTGACCAGGAAGCTCTAATCTGGCATCTGATTTCTTTCTTCCTGAGCCCAGCTATGGAAACACACAGTACCTCTTCTTACTGCAGAAAAGGACTTGACCTAGGTCAGCCTTACCCAGACAAAACCAGAAAGAGCCGTGGGTAAACACACTGTTTTAGCAGGCAATGACTGTCACCCAAAACTGGAGACAGTGATGGTCAGCTTTAATTGTTAACTTGACACAAGAGAGAATCATCTGGGAAGAAAGTCTGTGAGAGATTGGCTAGCCTGTGTGCCTGTCTGTGGGGAAAGTCTGTATGTTAATTGATGGAAAAATCTCCATCTTACTGTTGGTAGCACCCTTTCTTAGGCAAGGGGTCCTGAGCTGTAGGAGTGGACTTACTGAGCTGGGTGTGAGCAAGTGGGCATGCACATGTACATTTCTCTACAATTATGGACTATAACTTAAAACTATAAGCTCAACAAACAAGCAAACAAACAAAAAATCATGTCTTCCTCAAGCTGCTTTCTGTCAGTGGTTTTATCATAGCTGCAGAAACGAGGCTGACACAATGATCAAACTCTGCCCCTCTTGTCCTGTTAGTGGAAACATGAGTCAACCCTCCCCATCCCCTTGCAACTCCCTTCACTGAAACCCTTAAGCACAGGGTGCTCAAACTCCACTTTACCCTGCATTCAGAATCACCAACACCACTGACCTCATCTAGGCTGTTAAACTATACCACACAAACCTGGGGTACTGTGACCTGTTACCTACAAGCATGGCACTCACGGGTCAGTATTCTGTTTCCATCTGCTGAGTGAATTGCATGTCTCAGCCGTAGAGCAGACTGGTGGTTTCTATGGACAGGGGTATAGGATCCCCAAGGGGTGGGGCTGCTAGTTAGAGGTCACACATCTGACAAGTCAGCCAGCCAAGATGCATGGGCTGATGACAGGGATTGACAGTCTGGAACGCTATCCATCAACTTGTGGATGTCAAGGCAGCAGCTTCAATGGTGTCACATGGTGAGTGACATCGAGGGTTAAAAGTGACCCTCAGGAGAACCTAAAATACCTGGCTATGTCCTGTTGTTGCAGGCAGAAGAGCTTTGTGCTGTTTTGAGTCTGGTGACTTTACTCTGACTCCAATCAACATGAGAAGAACTGCTCTGCTCTGGTTGGAAATACTATGGCGGTGTGCCCTTGGGTTCTTTTTGCTTTTAATAACATGTACTAACTATCACTCTGGGTCCCTGTGTTACTTCCGCACCTGCACACAACATGCTGTGACCAAATCTACATCCTCTCTACCTTCTTCCATCCCAACTCGTCTCAAACTCTGCTAGTCATAATTCTGCAACTCTGTCACACCCACATATGGAGAAGACACTAAGTTCTTGTCTTTCTATATTTGGTCTATCTCACTTTACACGTTGTCCCCTAGTCCCTTTTGTCTTTCTGCAAATAACTAACCTCATGTATATGATGGAACACTATTAAGTCATAAAGACTTTACGTTCTTTTCTGAGGAGTCAGGCCACAGTGGCGCAGCTCTGTGGGAGAGCAATTAAAACCTCACTATACAAAAACTAAAGTGTTTGGAAGAAAAGAGCTCATTTTTTTTTTCAGAATGAAGAATGAGAACACAAGCACACGGTCTGCATCCGGGCCTGTGGGACAATATTCAACTAACTCCAAAGCCACTCAACCAGGATTCACCAATAGCGCCCTCTGGAGGTGGACCCCACACACCAAGTTTACCTATACTTCATCCAGTGGTAGAATCACCAGCAGATACTGCTTTTGAACATATGGTCCTTGGTTTCCTTATCAATTGCAAAAAGCAGACATCACTTTAGTCACTGGGAAAGTAAAACTTCTTCACTTTGGAGGAAAAAGGAGACCCACTGCACAAGAGAAACCCATGCTCTTTTTACCTGAGCTTTAAGACCCGTGGAGCCATACACTATCAACCATCCTCAGAGCCCTGACAATCCTTATGAATTTTTATGAAGCACTACAAACCCACTTCAGAACTCTGAGCAGCGTGGCCATGTTCCTGGGTGAGTTTCTAGGGCTGACCAAACTTTGTTAACTTTATTTAACGGCAAGGAACACATGGCTCGTTTAAGAAAGAAACACCAGCTCCTTTTATTCTTCCCTTTTCAAAATCCCTCTGTTCTCAGGAGAGGAAGGCAGCAGACTCATCTAAAAGGCTATTACTCGCTAATCAGACTGCTCATTAACAATTAATTGGATCAAAAGTTCACCGGCCATTGTTGCTGTGTCAATTAGATGCGCAGGACCTGGGAGGCTGAAACTGAATGACCTTCTCAAGTGATAAATAATTTCCAGGGACGACTCGCCTTACCTTTGCTGCCTGAGCTGGGGTCACTGTCCTGGCTGCAGTGGCCGCACAGGGCACCCTTCTGACAAGAAAAAGATGCATTCTCTCTTATCAGACATGCTAATTTAAGCTAGTAACTTAAACCGTGTGAAACAGCATCTCTGACAAACAGAAACTGCCCGGCTATGTCTACACCTGAGCTGCAAGTGGCTATGTGTTGTCTTTAAGAGGAAAGAGGGCCAAATGACCTGTGTCTGGAGTACACCATGTGGCCTTCTGACCCTCCACACCCACAGGGTCTCCCGACCTGGCCCCTGCACACACTGAAGCGCTTTCTCCTGATCCTTGTGTTCCTATCTGACCCCTTTATTGGATTTCTGCTCCATAAGGGGAAAAAGCCTTGGCACGTAAGACTGGAATTTCCTGGCATCGTGAAGATTGTCATTCTACACCAAACCCATTGCATCCTCTTGGAACATGTGCTGTCCCCCCAGACAAAAATAAGAGAATAAAAACTCAAATAATTGAAAACAGAGGAAGTGTTTATTATAAAAAGCTCTGGAAAAAATATATAGCACAGTGCCTTTGTCAGCTCTGAGAAACCAGTCCATTTCTTTGTGTACCTTTTTGGGGGGAACTCTGTATTCAAGAAGATGGGGATGTGTCCTGTTAGCTTTCTGCTGTCCACATGGTCCTGGGTTAAGTGTTTGAATGTCATGGGGATTTGCTGAACTGGATAGCATTTGAACATAAGTGACTGTGGGTATAATTCAAGCCAGGCTGGTGAAATTCCTCATGGAACAGTAGGGGCCACTTACTCTTTATTCAGATGTGACATCTCACTGTGATATTGTGTGAGCTACATTCGAATGTGAGCATGCTGCTCACCTCTCTGCTCACCTAATGAACTAGAACAGACTCTGTAGTGACTGTGATGCCACCTGCTGTCCCATCATCTGGGACTCTCTGGGTCAGGTGACTGCCCTACAAAGTGACAAGTGACAAGACACTCAGAAACACCTTAAAGAGAAAGGGATTTATTTATCTTGCTTTTCAGTTTCAGAGGGTTTAAAACATTGTCAGTCCAACTTCTGTGAGGCTGTGGTAGGGAAGGTTGCAGAGAGGAAGCTGGTGGTGAGACAGAGAGAGAGGGAGAGAGGGAGAGAGAGAAGAGAGAGAGATAGAGAGAGGGGATGAAAGAGAAAGAGAGAGAGAAAGAGAGAGAGAGAGAGAGAGAGAGAGAGAGAGAGAGAGAGAGAGAGAGGCAAAGCAAGATATACATAGATATACATTCAGTGAAATTTCCAGACCCCACTCCCTCCAATGGGCCCACACCCAACAGTCCAACCTGCTGCCATTCCAGCAATGGTTTAGTCAACCAGTGAGGTCGGCTAGTTCCCTTACAATCCAGTTACCTGTCCATATTGCCACCTTCTGTGAACCAAGCCTCCCAAACACGAGACGACATCCCTGTCTTAGGGTTTCATTGTGAACAGACATCATGACCAAGGCAACTCGTATAAAGGACAACATTTAATTGGGACTGGCTTACAGGTTCAGAGGTTCAATCCATTATCACCAAGATGTGAGCATGGCAGCATCCAGACACATGAGGTGGGAGGAGCTAAGTTCTGTCTCTTGTTCCAAAGGCAGCTGGAAGACTGGCACCCATGTGGTTAGGAGGATCTTAAAGCCCACACCCACAGTGACACACTTCCTGCAACAAGGACACACCTTCAAATAGTACCACTCTCTGAGGCAAGAATATTCAAGCTACCAGAATCTCCAACCCCCAATGGCTGAAAGCTCTCTTTCCTTCCTACCAGTAACCCAGAAGCACCAGCCCTGTTCATCACCTTCATGCCTGCAGGGGAAAGTATCTTTGAATATTCAAAAAATTCCCTGTTCTTTTTGGTTGATGTTGTTTTGCAAAATTATTTCCTTTGGTGTATGGTTTTATTTATTGGCAGGAAACATAGCATTAACAAATACATTTCTCTCTGCCTAAAACTTCAGTTGCCTTGGTGTCTAAGACACAGAAATCTCACTGTGAAGTCAGCTATTCTTGCTTAGGCTCTAGTTTGAACTTCTGCACCGAGAGCTGCCCCCAGCAGTCAGATGTAACTGCCCACATTTTAATGGCTTGAGCAAATCTCCCTGTGTCCTTGATGGCAGCCTAGACATTGACTCAAATCTGAGCATGGCAGAGGATACTTCACAGAGAGGCCATCGTGTCTGAGGGCTCCTGAAGCCCTAGGCCCAAGGCCTTCCCTATTCTGGCAGCTCCAAGTAGAGCTTCATTGTGGTGATATTGCCCCAGCTACCTGGCAGCCTGCCTTCTACTGACGTGTGTAGAAGCGAAGTCACAGAGGATACAGACAAGTGTCAACAAATCCAACCTTCACATTGGGCGGGGCCTACTCAGTTTTGGCACTTGTGGAAGAAGTAGATTCTTAGGTCCTTGTGCGAGGAGGGGCCTCTCTGCTGTGCCTATGGTGGCCAGCATGGACCTGTGCTGTTCCTTCCTCTACTGACTAACCTCCAATGAGCCTTTCCTCAGAACAGCTCCCAGGTTTAGTTCACCAGGGTGCTCCAAAGTCAAGCATCAGTCTCAGATGTGCAAAGGCTCCTGTGATGGGAATAAATAGAAGATGCTTGGAACCTAAAAACTCAAAGGGCTGTATCCCACAACTGATGTGATGCCGAGTACAAGCTAAGGGAATCTAAACATGAGATCCTCCAAAAAGCTGTCTGCAACCCCTGGCACCCAAGACAAGTGACACAGCACAGCCATGACGTGAGTCAAGGTGGAATCACTCTGTCCTTCCTCTCATATTCATGGCTCCCACCAGCATTTGTCACTGTGGCAGGGCCAGCAGGGATGGCAGAAGATTTGAAATTCTCTGGAGGTCCTGAAACAGTCATCCCTGGTGCAGGCTTCAAGGATGGGAAATCGCCTAGTAAGCCTACAGCTTACAGGGTGGTAAGTTGAATTCCTTCTGCCACCAGGAGGGAATGGGAGGCACCTTTTGAAGAAAGCCATGCTGGGCAGCAGGCTTGATGAGTCTTACCACCATCGTTCTCTCACACCTTAACAGGTGGCTTCTGCCCGTCCCTGCCTGGCTGGCTGGTGGGAAGGCTTTTCATTCTAGAACCTTCTATACTGTAGCCACAGACCTAGAAATGGGCCAGGAAGGAGCTTTCCTGTGTGGCACTCTATTGGGAGACAGGGCACTCACAGACTATGACCTCAGCTGTTGCCCTCAGAGTGGCAGACCTGCCTAGCCTCCTTCCTGGTAAAGCCTGGCAGTGCAGGACAGGCAAGGGGTCAGGTGAGCAGCAACATTCCCTAAGGAGAGAGACAAACACGCTGGCCAGAAAGAACTAGTGATGGAGATTTGAACAGACGGGGCATCCCCAGGGCATCCAGGCAGCATAAGAAGATAGAATCATTACAGCTCGTGAGGACAACCTGGAGTGCTCAGAAACTACTTAATCATGTTTAAATCGCTGTTTCCAGAGAGTTCATTTCAGTTCAACAAATATTTATCATCGGCTAATTATGTGCGGGACCCTGTGAGCCACCCTGGGGGTGTGGGAGAGGAGGGATGCTAATTAGCTCTGTGAGGTCTCAGCCTGTTGGTTAGGATGCAGGTGATATTCACAGACTTGGTGTCATGGCTCTGACACGGAGGGGGGGGGAGATGCAGAACTAGAGTTAAGGAGGCCCCAGGCTGCAGACTGGTCCCATCCTGCCCATTTTCTTCATCATCAGAGGATAGAACAAGATGCTTGTGGGATCTGCTGTGAAAGGGAGTGGCTTCCAAGTCACTCCATAAACCAGGCTCCCACTGGGATAGGGAATAGGCCTGAGGCAGGAGCAGCTGCAGGGAAGGGTGGTGGTAGTGGTGGTTCAGCTGCGCTGCAGCCACCCAGGGACACTGGAAAGGTTCAGGAAGCAGAGAAAGAGGTGTGCTCTGCCAACCAGGAGAGCAGGCATTGCAGGATGCTCCAGCAGGGAATGGTGTGGTTGCAGAAACCTCAGTGTCCCTTTACAGCAGCCCATGACCTCTGAAAGATGTCATCAAAACAGATGTCCACAAAACGTGTTAGCATGCTAGAGAGGAAGTCTTTCATGAGCAAGCCCAGCCTGATGCCCACTCCTGATGTTTCACCCTACCCACAGTTATTATCTCAGTTAGAACACGCCTCTCTACAAGGCCCTGACTCACTAGAGGTATTCCTCGGAGTCATGTAAAAAGGTATGTTGAACATAGGCATTCACAGAAAAAGATTTGATACTTTGAAGCAGCACTTTGTACTGGAATCATTACACATTACACAGTTTTAACTACATGTTTAAATAAAATTATTTGTTTTGTCCATGCTCTGGACTGAGAGAGCAAAAACTGCCCCCTCCCAAAGCTCAAGTATGCAGATTAAAATGTATACACACACCTGTATAGCTGAACCAGAAGGCACCAAGAATTGTGTATTATTGATAACCAAGAGTGAATGTGAGAGCTGTACAGAATCCAGGGGCAGCCCTGGCTACATAGAGTCTATTCCCTAGAAGTAAAGTCCCATGGTTTGTGGTAGGATAAAGTACTGATCAGAAGACCAACAGGCACAACAGGCCTGCACTACAGGGTCCCTTCTCTGCATGGAAGGCTGGGGTTGACTCTTCCCTGGGGCCTTGTTATCATGGAGATTACTGAGAGATTGAGGGGAAAAAAGAAAAACCTGGAAAAGTAAGAAGCTCGAGAACGCTTATAAAAAGCCAGATCCTGAAAGTGAAGCCTTCATATGTGGCCTGCAAACACAGTTTACCTGTATGTCTCCCTTTTCACATGAGGGTTACAAACTGACAAAACAAACCAACACAGGAATGTCAAGACCACAGGAATCTGGGAAATCAAAGGGAAGCTAGAGCACAGCCAGATATCCTTCAGGCCCTGGAAAATACCAAAGACAGACAATGGGCTTCATGAATAGAAAGGAGAACATGACGAAGGGGACATGGCTGTTAGATGTAGAACAATAACAGATTTCCCAGAACCCAACCCACAGATAAACTGTCACAAATGGAGTTGAGGAAAAGAAGCATTAGGTAAGATGGGCTACTAAAAGCAGTAACATTTGCTGTATGATCAACAGTAATCAAGGTGGATAATTGAAAGGAAGAGGAGCAAGAGAAATATTGAAAAGTAAAATGTTGAAAGATCAGATGATCTGGTTAACTAACACACTGTCGGTCAAGTGCACTCCTTAACATTCTGAGGGGAACCACCAGAAGCATAAATAGAAGTTGTGCTATGCTAACAGTGAGGGGAAAGTCACAAACAAAACCAATAGAAAAACAGAAAAAGGAGAGCAGGGAAAGTTACAAATACAGAAACAGATGGCATTCAGATGTAATAACAGCTACATGTGGACTCTTTAAAGCAGAGTTCTCAGGCCAGAAGGTTGAAACATTCAGTTACATAGTATTCAGACCTTCCCTGGAGCCTCTGAAAAGAGGCTCACTTAGAATTCAGTAGTGAAGTGTGTCTCTCACAAGTGACCTGCAGAGGTTTGTCCACGGGATGCCTGAAATCTTAGTTAGGGTTTCTATTGTTGCGATGAGACACTATGGTTGCATCACCTCTTATAACAACAACAACAACAACAACAAAAACAAAAACAACAAAAACAAAAACAACAAAACAACAACATTCAACTAAGGCTGGCTTACACTTTCAGAGGTTTAAGTCCATTATTGCCATGACGAGAAGTGTAGCAGCATGCAGGCAAACATGGCTGACACTGGAGTTTGAGCTGAAAATTCTACATCGAGAGAGAGAGGGAGAGAGAGAGAGAGAGAGAGAGACTGACTCTACAATGGTCATAGCTTGAGCATAGGAAATATCAAAGCCCACCCCTACAGTGACACACTTCCTTCAACAAGGCCACACCTACTCCATAAGGCTACACTTTTAATAGTGACACTTCCTATGGGCCAAGCATCAAACATATGAGTCTATGGGGGCCAAATATATTCAAGCCACCACATCCAGGGAGTAAAAACACTTTCCCAGCGTTTGTTCTGGGAACATTGGGTGTAGGTGAACATGAAGCTGGACATTTTGTGTAACTTGGTCAATGAAACCCTACAGGCCGGCAGAGTGGGGTTTAGAGTGTTCAGTTGCAGCCTGACAGGAAAGGCAGATGACATCCCAGGCCCCAAGCTGCTCCCTTGGACATTGGCAGGGTCTCCTAGAGAAGTCATACTGTGTATAGGAGCACAGTGTGTTCCAGGAAGGTCTCTTCCATGGGCAAAGCTCAAGTCATGGTGGGGTAGAATTGAAGGGATATAGCAGACTTCTCACACAATCTTCTTAAAATAAAATGGGCAGATCTGTTACAGAGGAAACAGAACTAGACCTTTTAAAATTGTACTAGACTAATTTTCTTTTTTTTTTTGAAAAGTTCTGTTGTTTATTTTATTTTGCGTATTTTTTTTTTTTATTAACTTGAGTATTTCTTATATACATTTCGAGTGTTATTCCCTTTCCCGGTTTCCGGGCAAACATCCCCCTCCCTCCTCCCCTTCCTTATAGGTGTTCCCCTCCCAACCCTCCCCCCATTGCCGCCCTCCCCCCATAGACTAGTTCACTGGGGGTTCAGTCTTAGCAGGACCCAGGGCTTCCCCTTCCACTGGTGCTCTTACTAGGATATTCATTGCTACCTATGGGGTCAGAGTCCAGGGTCAGTCCATGTATAGTCTTTAGGTAGTGGCTTAGTCCCTGGAAGCTCTGGTTGCTTGGCATTGTTGTACTTTTGGGGTCTCGAGCCCCTTCAAGCTCTTCCAGTTCTTTCTCTGATTCCTTCAACAGGGGACCTATTCTCAGTTCAGTGGTTTGCTGCTGGCATTCGCCTCTGTATTTGCTGTATTCTGGCTGTGTCTTTCAGGAGCGATCTACATCCAGCTCCTGTCGGTCTCCACTTCTTTGCTTCATCCATCTTGTCTAATTGGGTGGCTGTATATGTATGGGCCACATGTGGGGCAGGCTCTGAATGGGTGTTCCTTCAGTCTCTGTTTTAATCTTTGCCTCTCCCTTCCCTGCCAAGGGTATTCTTTTTCCTCATTTAAAGAAGGAGTGAAGCATTCACATTTTGATCATCCGTCTTGAGTTTCATTTGTTCTAGGCATCTAGGGTAATTCAAGCATTTGGGCTAATAGCCACTTATCAATGAGTGCATACCATGTATGTCTTTCTGTGATTGGGTTAGCTCACTCAGGATGATATTTTCCGGTTCCAACCATTTGCCTACGAATTTCATAAACTCGTTCTTTTTGATAGCTGAGTAATATTCCATTGTGTAGATGTACCACATTTTCTGTATCCATTCCTCTGTTGAAGGGCATCTGGGTTCTTTCCAGCTTCTGGCTATTATAAATAAGGCTGCGATGAACATAGTGGAGCACGTGTCTCTTTTATATGTTGAGGCATCTTTTGGGTATATGCCCAAGAGAGGTATAGCTGGATCCTCAGGCAGTTCAATGTCCAATTTTCTGAGGAACCTCCAGACTGATTTCCAGAATGGTTTTACCAGTCTGCAATCCCACCAACAATGGAGGAGTGTTCCTCTTTCTCCACATCCTCGCCAGCATCTGCTGTCACCTGAGTTTTTGATCTTAGCCATTCTCACTGGTGTGAGGTGAAATCTCAGGGTTGTTTTGATTTGCATTTCCCTTATGACTAAAGATGTTGAACATTTCTTTAGGTGTTTCTCAGCCATTCGGCATTCCTCAGCTGTGAATTCTTTGTTTAGCTCTGAACCCCATTTTTTAGTAGGGTTATTTGTTTCCCTGCGGTCTAACTTCTTGAGTTCTTTGTCTATTTTGGATATAAGGCCTCTATCTGTTGTAGGATTGGTAAAGATCTTTTCCCAATCTGTTGGTTGCCGTTTTGTCCTAACCACAGTGTCCTTTGCCTTACAGAAGCTTTGCAGTTTTATGAGATCCCATTTGTCGATTCTTGATCTTAGAGCATAAGCCATTGGTGTTTTGTTCAGGAAATTTTTTCCAGTGCCTATGTGTTCCAGATGCTTCCCTAGTTTTTCTTCTATTAGTTTGAGTGTGTCTGGTTTGATGTGGAGGTCCTTGATCCACTTGGACTTAAGCTTTGTACAGGGTGATGAGCATGGATCGATCTGCATTCTTCTACATGTTGCCCTCCAGTTAAACCAGCACCATTTGCTGAAAATGCTATCTTTTTTCCATTGGATGGTTTTGGCTCCTTTGTCAAAAATCAAGTGACCATAGGTGCGTGGGTTCATTTCTGAGTCTTCAATTCTATTCCATTGGTCTATCTGTCTGTCTCTGTACCAATACCATGCAGTTTTTATCACTATTGCTCTGTAATACTGCTTGAGTTCAGGGATAGTGATTCCCCCTGAAGTCCTTTTATTGTTGAGGATAGCTTTAGCTATCCTGGGTTTTTTGTTATTCCAGATGAATTTGCAAATTGTTCTGTCTAACTCTTTGAAGAATTGGATTGGTATTTTGATGGCGATTGCATTGAATCTGTAGATTGCTTTTGGTAAAATGGCCATTTTTACTATATTAATCCTGCCAGTCCATGAGCATGGGAGATCTTTGCATCTTCTGAGGTCTTCTTCAATTTCTTTCCTCAGTGTCTTGAAGTTCTTATTGTACAGATCTTTTACTTGCTTGGTTAAAGTTACACCGAGGTACTTTATATTATTTGGGTCTATTATGAAGGGTGTCGTTTCCCTAATTTCTTTCTCGGCTTGTTTCTCTTTTGTATAGAGGAAGGCAACTGATTTATTTGAGTTAATTTTATACCCAGCCACTTTGCTGAAGTTGTTTATCAGCTTTAGTAGTTCTCTGGTGGAACTTTTGGGATCACTTAAATATACTATCATGTCATCTGCAAATAGTGATATTTTGACCTCTTCTTTTCCGATCTGTATCCCTTTGATCTCCTTTTGTTGTCTGATTGCTCTGGCTAGAACTTCAAGAACTATATTGAATAAGTAGGGAGAGAGTGGGCAGCCTTGTCTAGTCCCTGATTTTAGTGGGATTGCTTCAAGTTTCTCTCCATTTAGTTTAATGTTAGCAACTGGTTTGCTGTATATGGCTTTTACTATGTTTAGGTATGGGCCTTGAATTCCTATTCTTTCCAGGACTTTTATCATGAAGGGGTGTTGAATTTTGTCAAATGCTTTCTCGGCATCTAATGAAATGATCATGTGGTTTTGTTCTTTCAGTTTGTTTATATAATGGATCACGTTGATGGTTTTCCGTATATTAAACCATCCCTGCATGCCTGGGATGAAGCCTACTTGATCATGGTGGATGATTGTTTTGATGTGCTCTTGAATTCGGTGTGCCAGAATTTTATTGAGTATTTTTGCGTCGATATTCGTAAGGGAAATTGGTCTGAAGTTCTCTTTCTTTGTTGTGTTTTTGTGTGGTTTAGGTATAAGAGTAATTGTGGCTTCGTAGAAGGAATTCGGTAGTGCTCCATCTGTTTCAATTTTGTGGAATAGTTTGGATAATATTGGTATGAGGTCTTCTATGAAGGTTTGATAGAATTCTGCACTAAACCCGTCTGGACCTGGGCTCTTTTTGGTTGGGAGACCTTTAATGACTGCTTCTATTTCCTTAGGAGTTATGGGATTGTTTAACTGGTTTATCTGTTCCTGATTTAACTTCCATACCTGGTATCTTTCTAGGAAATTGTCCATTTCCTGAAGATTTTCAAATTTTGTTGAATATAGGTTTTTATAGTAAGATCTGATGATTTTTTGAATTTCCTCTGAATCTGTAGTTATGTCTCCCTTTTCATTTCTGATTTTGTTAATTTGGACGCACTCTCTGTGTCCTCTCGTTAGTCTGGCTAAGGGTTTATCTATCTTGTTGATTTTCTCAAAGAACCAACTTTTGGTTCTGTTGATTCTTTCTATGGTCCCTTTTGTTTCTACTTGGTTGATTTCAGCTCTGAGTTTGAATATTTCCTGCCTTCTACTCCTCCTGGGTGTATTTGCTTCTTTTTGTTCTAGAGCTTTTAGGTGTGCTGTCAAGCTGCTGACATATGCTCTTTCCTGTTTCTTTCTGCAGGCACTCAGCGCTATGAGTTTTCCTCTTAGCACAGCTTTCATTGTGTCCCATAATTTTGGGTATGTTGTATCTTCATTTTCATTAAATTCTAAAAAGTTTTTAATTTCTTTCTTTATTTCTTCCTTGACCAGGTTATCATTGAGTAGAGCATTGTTCAATTTCCACGTATATGTGGGCATTCTTCCCTTATTGTTATTGAAGACCAGTTTTAGGCCGTGGTGGTCCGATAGCACGCATGGGATTATTTCTATCTTTCTGTACCTGTTGAGGCCCGTTTTTTGACCAATTATATGGTCAATTTTGGAGAAAGTACCATGAGGAGCTGAGAAGAAGGTATATCCTTTTGCTTTAGGATAGAATGTTCTATAAATATCCGTTAAGTCCATTTGGCTCATGACTTCTCTTAGTCTGTCTACATCACTGTTTAATTTCTGTTTCCATGATCTGTCCATTGATGAGAGTGGGGTGTTGAAATCTCCCACTATTATTGTGTGAGGTGCAATGTGTGTTTTGAGCTTTAGTAAGGTTTCTTTTACGTATGTAGGTGCCCTTGTATTGGGGGCATAGATATTTAGGATTGAGAGTTCATCTTTGTGGATTTTTCCTTTGATGAATATGAAGTGTCCTTCCTTATCTTTTTTGATGACTTTTAGTTGGAAATTGATTTTATTTGATATTAGAATGGCTACTCCAGCTTGCTTCTTCTGACCATTTGGTTGGAAAGTTGTTTTCCAGCCTTTTACTCTGAGGTAGTGTCTGTCTTTGTCTCTGAGGTATGTTTCCTGTAGGCAGCAGAATGCAGGGTCCTCGTTGCGTATCCAGTTTGTTAATCTATGTCTTTTTATTGGGGAGTTGAGGCCATTGATATTGAGAGATATTAAGGAATAGTGATTATTGCTTCCCTTTATATTCATATTTGGATGTGAGGTTATGTTTGTGTGCTTTCATTCTCTTTGTTTTGTTGCCAAGACGATTAGTTTCTTGCTTCTTCTAGGGTATAGCTTGCCTCCTTATGTTGGGCTTTACCCTTTATTATCCTTTGTAGTGCTGGATTTGTAGAAAGATATTGTGTAAATTTGGTTTTGTCATGGAATATCTTGGTTTCTCCATCAATGTTAATTGAGAGTTTTGCTGGATACAGTAACCTGGGCTGGCATTTGTGTTCTCTTAGGGTCTGTATGACGTCAGTCCAGGATCTTCTGGCCTTCATAGTTTCTGGCGAGAAGTCTGGTGTGATTCTGATAGGTCTCCCTTTATATGTTACTTGACCTTTTTCCCTTACTGCTTTTAATATTCTTTCTTTATTTTGTGCGTTTGGTGTTTTGACAATTATGTGACGGGAGGTGTTTCTTTTCTGGTCCAATCTATTTGGAGTTCTGTAGGCTTCTTGTATGTCTATGGGTATCTCTTTTTTTAGGTTAGGGAAGTTTTCTTCTATGATTTTGTTGAAGATATTTACTCGTCCTTTGAGCTGGGAGTCTTCACTCTCTTCTATACCTATTATCCTTAGGTTTGATCTTCTCATTGAGTCCTGGATTTCCTGTATGTTTTGGACCAGTAGCTTTTTCCGCTTTACATTATCTTTGACAGTTGAGTCAATGATTTCTATGGAATCTTCTGCACCTGAGATTCTCTCTTCCATCTCTTGTATTCTGTTGGTGAAGCTTGTATCTACAGCTCCTTGTCTCTTCTTTTGGTTTTCTATATCCAGGGTTGTTTCCATGTGTTCTTTCTTGATTGCTTCTATTTCCATTTTTAATTCCTTCAACTGTTTGATTGTGTTTTCCTGGAATTCTTTCAGGGATTTTTGTGTCTCCTCTCTATGGGCTTTTACTTGTTTATTTATGTTTTCCTGGAATTCTTTCAGGGATTTTTGTGTCTCCTCTCTATGGGCTTCTACTTGTTTATTTATGTTTTCCTGGAATTCTTTCAGGGATTTTTGCGATTCTTTCAGGCATTTTTGCGATTCCTCTCTGTAGGCTTCTACTTGTTCTCTAAGGGAGTTTTTCATGTCTTTCTTGAAGTCCTCCAGCATCATGATCAAATATGATTTTGAAAATAGATCTTGCTTTTCTGGTGTGTTTGAATATTCCATGTTTGTTTTGATGGGAGAATTGGGCTCCGATGGTGCCATGTAGTCTTGGTTCTGTTGCTTGGGTTCCTGCGCTTGCCTCTCGCCATCAGATTATCTCTAGTGTTACTTTGTTCTGCTATTTCTGACAGTGGCTAGACTGTCCTATAAGCCTGTGTGTCAGGAGTGCTGTAGACCTGTTTTCCTCTCTTTCAGTCAGTTATGGGGACAGAGTGTTCTGCTTTCGGGCGTGTAGTTTTTCCTCTCTACAGGTCTTCAGCTGTTCCTGTGGGCCTGTGTCTTGAGTTCACCAGGCAGCTTTCTTGCAGCAGAAAATTTGGTCTTACCTGTGGTCCTGAGGCTCAAGTTCGCTCGTGGGGTGCTGCCCACGGGCTCTCTGCAGTGGCAGCAACCAGGAAGACCTGTGCCGCCCCTTCCGGGAGCTTCAGTGCACCAGGGTTCCAGATGGTCTTTGGCTTTTTCCTCTGGCGTCCGAGATGTGTGTGCAGGGAGCAGTCTCTTCTGGTTTCCCAGGCGTGTCTGCCTCTCTGAAGGTTTAGCTTTCCCTCCCACAGGATTTGGGTGCAGAGAACTGTTTATCCGGTCTGTTTCTTTCAGGTTCCTGCGGTGTCTCAGGCAGGGGTCCTGCCGCTCCTGGGCCCTCCTCCACGGGAGCCCAGAGGCCTTATACAGTTTCCTCTTGGGCCAGGGATGTGGGCAGGGGTGAGCAGAGTTGGTGGTCTGTTCTGCTCTGCAGCCTCAGGAGTGCCCACCTGACCAGGCGGTTGGGTCTCTCTCTCCCCAGGCGGTTGGGTCTCTCTCTCCCTAATTTTCATCAGAGATGATGTTACTTTGCTTTCTGTTGCTATTATAAATTACCTGTGGTGATCAACTTACGAGGAAAAAGATGTTTGGGCTCATGATCTGGCTTGTCTATTTTATTGGTCTCTTGAAGAAGGGCCAGATGACTAGATCAGAGAGCATGCAGGAAGCAAACTGTTCATCTTTTAGCCAAGGAGCATAACCAACAACAAAAATCACTGGCTCTCCACCGTCCACTTCTAGGGCATAACAAAAGGTCCGAGGGACCTCTGCCAGCTGCATAACAGGTTCTATCTTCCCCCCCTAGTGGCATCCTGGGGCCTGAGTCTGCAATAGAAGGACCCTCAGGGGGTCAGAGTAAATTGATGTTTTTTAAACATGTATGGGGCAAGAGTATATTCCTTTCCAAAATGAAGAATAAATGGGACTTGAATAGTTAAAATCAGCCCAGACAGGCCAAAGACATAACATGAGAGGTAAGCCATTATGTTCCCATTGTATATTTAAGAGAAATGTCTCTCGGGTTGAAGGTAGTTAGGAGTTCTTCAGTAGCACATAAAGTAACTCAAATATTTTAGGTAAATTAAGTACTGTTAACATCTTGATTGGAAGGAAGCAACATTTGTACAGCATCTATCTTATTGATAACATATATTATCTCATGGATATAAAGAATTCTCACAACTCTGTAATAATCAATCCAATATAAATATGGTAGGGACAATTATTCAAATAAATAAACCATAAAAGTGAATGTGGTAAGTATAAAATGTGGTCAGTCTTGTCACACTAAGTATAAATGAGATGAAATTGACATTAGAGATGAAAACTATAATCTTATTTTTGGACTGCAATAAAACCTGAGATCCTGGTAATGCTAAATGTTAGTAAGATTGTGACTGCAGATTTTGTATGTCGCTCATGGGGAGGGTAAAGGGGTGTAGGTACTCTGGAAAGCAGATGGGGACTTCTTGTCATTATAACATAAGAGTCAAGGATTCCTTTTCTGAGTAGAGACATAAGAATTAAAACATGTCTACAAAAAGATCTACAAATGAAGTGATCACCCTTTGTATCTTAATAGCTAAAGGCAGGAAGCAACACAAGGCTTTTGTCTTGGGGGGTGCAGAAGCAACTGTGGCATGTGTGGCAATGAGAAGGGGCGGCCACTGAAGGGTGACTCTGAAGGAATGTAAGAGCAGTTGGACACAACACCATGTTGTTGGTTCTGAGGTTGGTTCTATGCAAGTACAGTCTTGGCGGTGTGGCAGCAAAGGCTCAGTGGCCAGCTCTGGGGTTGAGAATACTCTCATGGGACTTGGAATTCCCCTGGTGAACGGAAATGGATTAGAATGGTGGTCTTTACCTAGCCATGTACATGTTCCTAAATCACCAAACTGTATAGTACTCCAGGGGTTGCAGAAAAATCATTCCTCAGTAAATTAGCAGTCATGTAAAGAGGGTACTATAGAGAGGCTGTACGGTGAGGAGGACATCAAGGAAGAGTTCACAGTGGCAATTTTAGAAGCATCATGAGGGTGAGAAACAGTGAAGGCCAGGAGGTCACAGGAACAGACCAGACAGAAACCCTGGGAGCCCCCCAACACCTTCCTTGAGAAACTAAATACTTAGCCAGGCAGTGGTGGCACATGACTTTAAACCCAGCACTGAGGGGGCAGAGGCAAGTGGATCTCTGTGAGTTCTAGGCAAGCCTGGTCTACAGAAAAAGTTCCAGGACAGGCAAGGCTACACAGAGAAATCCTGTCTCGAAAAACAAACAGAAAGAAAAAAAGAATGAAAGGAAGGGAGGAAGAAAGGAAGGAAGGAAATAAGGAAGGAAGGAAGGAAGGAAGGAAGGAAGGAAGGAAGGAAGGATACCAAAGAAAGAAGGAAATTTTTAAAAAGAAATTACTTTAATTCCAGGGACTCAGGCAGGAGGATTTCTGCAAGTTTAAGTTTAGTCTAACGCAGTGTGATTCTGTCAGAGAGACAAAAGAAAAAAAGAGAAGAGGAAGGGAACTGAGTATGAGTTCTCCCTGGTATCTGCATTCTATCCCTTCAGCACCACAACATTTTCTCTTGACATTCAAGCGTGACACCTCCCCATGATGTCTATCACTTGACAAAACTAAGCATTCATTTGCCTCTCTGTGATTAAGTTGCTCCAGATATAGAGTGTAGGGGAAAGGTGTTTTATTAGTTAATAATTTACTTACCAAATCATTTGATGCTAACAGACTCATATATTTTTATAGGCTGCTGAGATACTGAATCACAGTCAGAGGAGACAAGCCCCATAGTTGTTTTGGAAAAATTTGAAATGACCCTCATATTTTACACAGGGCAGAGGCCTGACTGCTTCACCTGCTCCATGTTCCATATCAACCTGTGCTCGGTTGAAGAATCAAGGTGCTATAAAACATCCCTGTGCATTATCACTGAAGTAATCTGTAAAGGGAAATATAGACAATGTAATCATGGCAGTCTGGGGATGTTCATGGCTGTGGTATACAACCTCTGCACATTCTTAAATCAGAGTATATCACACACGAAAGAGGTCAGCAATAAAGCATTCCAGGACTGATAATGAGACTTCACTGAGGCTCACAAACAAAACAAAAACAAAAACAAGATGTCTTACTTATCCAACGCCTTCATACTGGGGGATGATGGTGTCTGTGGCATCCTGCTGATCATAGGAAAATGGAGACTCAGTTATCTGTCTTCCCTCATCCTGGGTCCCTCAAATGTGTGGCAAAGGCTTGATTACAGGAACCGATGAAAGTGATCCTATTAAAGACTGTACTGAGAAAAAAAAATGAAGTTACTAGAGTAGGTCCTAATCTAATCTGACTTCATGTTTCATTATTTATCCATAACTTTATTTATGACTTTTATTTACAAATCTAACTTTTTATCACTGGTTGTATATATGACCCTCATGCCACAGTTTGTGTAACAAAAGCCCTTATCCAGAGTCATCTTGTAGACTCCTGATCAGGACAAAGACACACAAGGGTGGGCACAGAGGAGAACTCTGGAAGGACATTGTATCTGTGCACCAAAGACAGAAGAGTCCAGCTGGTCCCTTATGCCTCAGCTTCCAGGATGGTGAGTGTCAGCACCTGTGGTTTACACCCTCTGTGATGTTTGTTACAGTGTGAGAGTTGACGCATACACCGCAGCAATGGAAAGTCAGGGAATTCACTCAGGACTGAAAAGCCCAAAGAATAATTGTGCCAGTCAGACAGTGCCTCCTGTGATCACAAATGGAGTCCAGGCATTGGTCTCACTCTCTTGACAGCAAACTCCAGTTTCCTGCCCACAAGGAAATATGTGTCCTGAAATTGCTCTGGCTGAGGGCTCACAATACTCCACTCCCCTATTCTTGGCCATGGCAATCATGTGCCATACACACACACACACCAAGCCCCTTCTGAAGTCTTTGTCCCATCTATACCATGCCTTCAGTTCCCAGCATCTCCAGCAACCCTGTAGTTTCCACACACAGAGGACTCAGAATCCACTTGAAGATTTTTAAGACTCCCCTCCACGTGCTTTGCATTGAGTCAGCTGGGTTAATAAGGGTCTGAACATTTGTGTGTGGTCCCTATTGGACACGTGGCCAGCAGTGTCCATTCCCAGGTAGGGCTAGACTAATGTAAATGGAGGGAGATGCAGTTCAGCCAATGGCAGTTGTCAGAATCAAGACGGGGTAGTCAGCTCCAGCTTGAGCAAAGGGTTTGGAAGAAATTGGTTCTCACTCATGATGGCTTCAGAGTGATGAGCCCAGATGACTCTGCCCAGGGACCACAACCATGCACAAAGCCACCATAAAAGCACACATGGGAAGCTTTATGTCTGACATCTATTTAACCTCATGCCTATACCACCCTAGATACCAATCCTTGGAACCAAAGTCATGTGGCAGCATGTCCTGTGGCTGCCTGCTCATCTCATTTTATTCTCTAGAAGTCTGTCTTTGCTGCAACCTCTTTGACTGTGGCCGTTATCTGTGGCATATACGGTCTCAGTGCAGTGCTCTCCTGGTGCTTTGCAGTACTGTTCCCAAAGAAGAATGGTAATGCTTCCACTGTGAACTCCTTGTATTCCTGTCAACAAGCTGTCCATGCAGCCAATGTTACCCTTGGCATTCGGTTTAGATGCCAGCAATCTTCTCTCCACCTGTGCAGGGGTCCAGGAGGACAGGGTCATTCCTGTTCCCAATGTGTCCAGTACCAGATGTCCAGTGAGTGATTGATGTATGAATGAATATGTGAACGGATGAGTATAGGGGTGAATGAATGGATAAATGGATGAATGTACGAATGGCTGGTCAAACAGATGAAGGTGTGAATGAATTAACGAATGGTAGCCAGAGTAGTTTGCTTTTACCATGTCTCCCTTTTCTATTGCCTTCCCTCAGTCAAACTCCAGGAATGAGGAACAGAAAGAGACTTGGAAGATAATGAAGGCTACATCCCATAGATAAAATTACTGGTGTACTTAACAAGCAGAATCCTCCCTGGCCCTCAGCAGAAAACTTAAGTTCTAAGCATTTAGTCCAGACCAGTATTGATTCCCCTATGCCAGGGCTGTGGGTGTTTGCTTGAGCAGGAAGCCTCCATGCTACCTTTACAAACATGATGGGGAACAGAAGACCCCCATAAACCCTGAGGTTTGCAAGTATGCCTGTTAGCAAAGTCCCCTGGAGGATGGACACCTGGTGCAGTGTTGGCATTCTGGAAATTTCTCCAAGCCCTCAGCTGTTTGAAAGGGTCTCTCAAGTTCCTCCCATGCACACCTCTGCTGAATCCCTGATACAGCTGGCTGCCGTCACCAGTTTACATTCCTCTCTTCTCCGCTAGGTCCTATGATCTTAGAGGTTTGTTGCTTTTCCTAGTAGGTAAAAGATGGAGGGCATATGGGTGCATACAAACACAGTCAGAAGAACAGATTTCTCTCACACAGATAGAAATGCTCACTGGGGGATTTCCCCAGCCCTCCTGAATCAGTCTCTGGGCATGTCCCAGACTTGAGGTTCTAATAGGCTCTGCCTTGTCTTTGTCCTCAGAGGACATACAAACCAGTTAAGTAAAGATAGTGGCATTAATAACAGTCTCAAATACTAAGAAACGTAAACATATACTCAGACACCCATGTGCGGATACTGTTCTGTAAATGAGAGGCATGTAAGAGTACAGAAGAAGGAAACTGCAAGGTAATGTGCACTCAAGAGCTGGAGGTTAGGAGCATGCACTGCACATGTGATGTTCCATGGTGGAAATGGAAATGGTTGCTGGGGAGGGGATCAACCACTGGACTGAGGTTGGGTTCCCCCATGGAAAAGATAGTGGAAAGGATTGAAGGAGCAGTGTAGTCATGGTAACACTAAAGGGAATGGCAACCCCATTGAAAGGCCAACAGTATCGACTAACCTGGATGCCAGGAGCTCCCACAGACTAAGCCACCAACCAAAGAACATACAGGGGCCTCGGGGCCCCCAGCACATATGTAGCAGAGGACTGATTGTCTTGTTTGGCCCCAGTGGATTAAATCTTGTAGAGACTAGATGCCCCAGAGAGGGGAGATGCCCAGCATCCAGGGTATGGGGAATACCCTTTCAGAGGCAAAGGAGACAGGGAATGGGGTAAAGAACTCTGGGAGGGGGACTGGAAAGGGGGAACACATTTGGAGTGTAAATAAATAAAATAATTAATGTTTTAAAAAGAAAGATCAGCAGCCAAAAAAATAAAATCACCATCTTATTTGAAGTTCATCAGGAGAATGTGAACTGGGAATATCTCAGAATTTATGTTCCTTTAAGTCTGAATTTATATTATCATTTTTCTTAAGAGAGGGGCACGTTAAACTTATAGTTGATATTATTGTGGTTGTTTTTATTTTTCATGAAATAAATAGATCCTGGGGGGGGAGAGAGAGAGAGAGAGAGAGAAAGAGAGAGAGAGAGAGAGAGAGAGAGAGAGAGAGAGAGAGAGAGAGAACGAAAGCTGGGGAAAAGTAAAAAAAAGCTTTTATAAGATCTCAGATCCTTTGAATGAGTTGTTACCTCTACCTGGAACACAGTCCTTTCCCCAAATGCCAAGCCTCCCTTGGAGAATTTTCTAGGTAACCTGACTGACCAAACCAGGACCCTTTGTTTTGCTTTCTGCTTTCTAAATATTCTTCAAAATATTAGCCTTAAAAAAGCAAAATAGAAGTTAGCATACTTGTCAGTAAATGAATAATTTTGGATGTAACTTTTTTTAAACATAGTCTGTCCAAGAACTTCTTCAAGTGAATACATGTTAAAGAAACAGTAGGGGACTGGGAGGGTGGAGAGGAAGAGGCCCATGCAAATCAAGGGCAACCCAAGCACACAGCATAGAGAATGGATTTCTGTAGGACATAGACTGAGATTCTACTACAGAGATAAAAGAGGCAAACTGGTAACCACAGACATGCTCTTCAACTAGAAAGGGGACTCAGCAGACTCCAACACCATAGAAACCCCACACGTAATAGAGCAAACATCACCATTGGCTGGGAATGTAGGTGGGGTTATGCCTAGAGTCTTCATCATAGCTTTGCTACATGTCAGGGACTGACATTACTCCTTTTCCCAGCAAGAACTGGCTTCCCTCGGGGGAGGGGGGTGCTAGGCTAAGTTGGAGTCATATTACTGACCAAACCACATACCTATGTCACTACCTGTCCCAAGGTGTGCATTTGACAATTGACTGTAAAAGTAATTTTATAAAAGTAGTAGAAATGATTGGTCCTCCAGGTGTGTACTTCTCAAACACAGGGAACCAAGAGTCATAGTAAAAATAGTAACATGAAGCCTATCAAGAAACATCAGTACCTAACAAGGGGCCCTCAACAAAAGAATAAAGGAAAGGTCCCTGATTAAAAAAAAGTCAAAAGAAAGAAAAAAATTTAAGAGGATACAGCGATACAACCCAACAATATCAGGCAAGCAATTCATACAGTAGGTGAAGAATTGGGCAGAGACAGAAATCATGAGAAAGAATCAAACTGTAATTTCTAAAATCAATAATTTGTTGGGGTTTCTATTTTTGTGACAAAACACCAGGACTAAAAGCCACTCAAAGAGGAAGACTTTTGTTTCCTTGCATATCCTAACTCATAGGAGGTAAACCAAGGTAGGAACTCAAACCTGGAGACAGGAGCTGATACACAGGCCATGGAGAAATGCTGCTTACTGGCTTGCTCCTCATGGCTTGTTCAGCCTCCTTTCTTATAGAACTCAGGACTATCATCCTAGAGATGGTACCATCCATAATGTTCTGGGCCCTTCTCTACCAATCACTAAGAAAGAAAATTCCCTATATGCTTGCCTACAAGTAGATAAATCTTTTGGAGGCATTTTCTCACATGAGGTTCTCTTCTTTCAGATTACTCTAGCTTGTATCAAGTTGACATAAAACTAGCCAGAACAATAAGTTAAACAAAAATGTAGTTGACCACCTTGGCAATAAGACTAGAAGAAACAGAAGAAAAGTATACAAACTTGTAAACAAGACTTTTTAAATACCCACATCAGATAACAGATAAAGAGAGAAATGAAGGGAAATAAAGAAATTAGGAATTTCTATACTGAAATTAGCATCCTATACCTTTGGAATGTTGTTAAATAATTATTTGAATCCGGAGTTACAGAAAGTAAAGAAGAATAAAATGGTACAGAAAACACGCTCACTTTAATAATAAGTGAGAATTCCTATAATCTTGGGAAAGATGTGAACAGCAGGCATTAGAAGCTGATGAAACCCCAATATCCATGACTACAAAAGATCACCATCAGAGTGTGTTATAGTTAAACTGTTCAACATACAGGACAATAAGAGAATTCTCAAAACAGAGACAGGAAAGAGTGTCAAGTCACAAACATGCAAGCTCTCACCAAATAGCATCAAATTTATGCTCAGAAACCTCCAGGCAAGGAAGCAACAAATTCCAAGTTTTTTTTTTAAATAAAGACCTGACTACCAAGAATATCAAGAAAGTGATTCCTCAGAAAGAGAGAAAAAATCTTCAAAACAAACAAAAATATGGATTCTGCTGATCCAGAATTGAGACCTGTAGATAACAAAGGTAAGTCTTATTACACTGGCCAGCCATCCAACCACAAAGTTGAGTATGACTGGAAAAAGAGAATAGAAAGAATTTAATATTCAAACATCATCCTAATAATAGAAGTAAGTTCCCAATAACAAATAAAAACTTGGATATAATGAATGATATCTCCTAAGTAAAGGGGTAGGAAGAATGAATGCCTTCCAAAAAGACTTAACTATACGCTGCTTACAGGAAACTCAGTTCATCAGTCCAAACACAGAGCTAACGTAAAGGACATGAGAGATAGCCCATGTGAGTGGAAATGATATCATCAGGAACCACTACAGTAAAAAAGACTTTGATGCAAAAACAATGCAGAGACAATGAATGGTGCCACACAATGGTCAAGAAGCCAAATCTATAAGAGCTATGATCCCTGTACATGTACTCACACAGTTAACACCAGAATGCCCGGTGCTGTTCAGAAGGATTACTGGATATAAAGAGAAAGAGTTCAGTGCATTAAGAGTGGAGGACATCGACACCTCAACATCTGTGAGCAGAGATCCCATTAAGACAAAATATCCACCAATAAACATCACAGTTGGATTATGAAGCAGTCTAAATGGTCCAATGGACACGGACCCGTTCAATTAAGAGCTATAGAACAAAAGCTGCTCTCATCAGCATATGTCATCAAACCATATTTCATATTCTCTTGACTCTAGAGAACACAATATATTGGGCCACCAATTAGATTTCAAATAGAAATTCCAATAGATTTCAAAACGTCAAAATAATATCTTGTGTTCTTTCATTTAGATTTTAAATTTGCATGTGTGCAAGTGCTTTTCTGCATTATGTGTCTGTACTCTATGTATGCCTTGTGCCAGGAGAGGTCAGAAGAGGACATCATACTCCCTAAAACCGGAGTTACAGATTGTTGTGATCCACAGTATGGGTATTGATAATTGAATCCAGTCCTCTGCAAGAATAAATGCTCTTAAGCACAGAACCATTTTACCAGCCCCTTGTGTATCTTTTCTAAATACAATGAAATAAAACTATAACTCAACAACAGAAGAACTTTTACAAATTTATAAAGAGCTACAGGTAATCAATGGCTGCTGACAGGCAGAATCAGTCTTCTCTAGGCACAAATGCCCTGATAGATTTTTTTCCAATCCCACTTTCTCAGCCCTAAACACATATACACATAAGCAAAGCTGAATGGATCCAGCTAGTTACACACACACACACACACACACACACACACACACACACACACACAGATAATTAAAGAAGAGGCAATGGATCTGAGAGGAAGTGGAGTGTGGTAGAAATTAGAGGCAAGTGAAGGAAGGGTGAAGGTAAGGTAAATATAGTATTCACCAATAAACTGAGTAGACTGATCAAAAAGACAAAATCGACAGAATTTCAGCTCAGCAAAAAGGAAAGACAACTCTAAATTACAGGTTAAAAAGGAGAGGTAACTATGAATAGAGAATCAAAAAGTTGTTGAGACTGCTATTAATAAAAATAAAAGGAAGAAGGAGGAGGAGAAGGAGGAAGAGGAGGAGGAGGAGGAGGAAGAAGAGGAGGAGGAGGAAAATCATAAAAATACAGATACATTTCTGGATGTATATGAGCCAGTCAACTGGACCATGAAGACTCAGAGAACTTGAACACAGAAAAGATAAGTTGAGCTAAACTCTCAAGAAAGAAAAGCCGAAGGTTTCTCTGAAGAATTACGCCACATTTTTAGGAAAAGACAACCCCCATTCTTCTCCAATACTATAAAAAATGTGAAGAAATCCTTCCAAACTCATTTCACAAAATTAGCATTATCCTCATGTGAAACTTCAGATCAAAACACAACAAAAATCAAATTGTATACCAATATTTCTGATAAACATAGAGGTAGAAATCCCAAGTCAAAACCAAAACCAAATCCAGTAAGCTGAATCCAACATTGCATAAGACAGATGAGACAGTTACCATTGTCAGATGTGATTGATTTGGGAAAAGCCAGGATAGTTCAGCATAACTAAGTCAACAGTCACTGATCATCACATCAACAAAATAAAGTATAAAAGCATTAACTCATAGAATCATGTCAATGGACTCTGGAAAAAGATAATTGATAAAATTCGTCATCCCTTTATGATCAAAAATTCCTGAAAATTGTGTCGAAACTTGGGTATCAAAGTGTGCTTACATAGGATGATCTTATCTATTGTTCTATTATACCAGGGTGATTATGGATCCTAGTGGGAGGAACTTTGAAGGCTTAAAGAATAGAGGATAGATACCACGCTGTGTGGTTGAAATATAACTGCCTGTGGCTGTCAATCTGGACAAGTATTACTTGCTAAGAGCGGAGTGGATAGGTGCCATTTTCCTATTAGTCCCAAGGTTCCAATGCCTTCAGCGGGACAGCTTCTCGGCTTAGGTGAAGCCATTGACCAGCATCTCCAGCAGCTTGCTGACACTCATCACTTTCGAGGGACGGGGAGGAGGAGGAATGGGTGCCTCCTGGACTACATGTGAAATAACTGGCGGCTGCACCTCACTGCCACCCTGGTCTGAACAACTCAAGGTCTCCTCAGAGTGGAAGGGCTGTACTATGGAGAGCCCAGGCAAGCTGGAACAGGAAGGGGATCATCTGAAGACATGGACACAAAGCCGCACGGGATTCCGTAGTAGGCTCTGAGCAGAAATCTCAATGCTTTCTCCCCTGAGTCCACCAAGAGAGGGAGTAGGACTTCCATTCACTTCTACTTAGAATCTGCAGCTCTTTGTTCAAATACCACATGTCCATTTGTTTACAGCCTGTTGTTTTGTCCATGGCAGCTGAGGGGCCTGATAACAAGTGAGTCCCTTCCATAGGGTTAGATTTTTCAAAACCTACTTTAATAAGGGTCCTTAAATACTTAAACCTCCCCTCGAGCCCACTACCTACCAGAGGTAGTAAAAAAAGAAAGGTTATTAGGACATAGTTCTTTGGGATGATTCCAATCTTCATTGTTAGAATATCAGCAGTTCAGTCTACTAGCAAACCACCAAAGAGGGATCAGCAGCAGCAGCAGCTCAATCCAGAATAAACCACTAGGCTCCACCAGATTGGTACAAAGAAGCTGCTGGGACATCACAAGTTCTTTGGCAAGTTATTCCCTACAAAGTCACAGTAAGCAAAGATCAGCAACATGGGGCAAGGCAAACCTGTCCCATTGTCGGTAGCCATATTTATATTTTTTTCTAAACATTCACACATGTCCTCTCATGAGTCTGCTTCAGCAAAACCTCCTTTCACCTGTGTCTCCTTCAGTAAAACATCCTTTCACCTGTCTGCCTGAGCAACACATCATTGTGACCTGAGTCTCCAGAACTTTCCACTTCACCCTCCCTACTCTATTCTGCTTAAACAAACAACAGAAGCAGCCTGAAGACCCAGCACTAACCTCAGAGAGGGCTGCAAACCCCACGCCTCACCAGGCACAAGGATGGCAGTCCCCCGTACATCGTTTCATTGTTTGTTGCCACACAGCCATTTAAATCTCAGCAAATTGTACAGAAGTTGTTCGCACTCACCGCCTGGTCAGGTGGGCACTCCTGAGGCTGCAGAGCAGAACAGACCACCAACACTGCCCACCCCTGCCCACATCCCTGGCCCAAGAGGAAACTGTATAAGGCCTCTGGGCTCCCGTGGGGGAGGGCCCAGGAGCGGCAGGACCCCTGCCTGAGACACTGCCGGAACCTGAAGGAAACAGACCGGATAAACAGTTCTCTGCACCCAAATCCCGTGGGAGGGAGAGCTAAACCTTCAGAGAGGCAGACAAGCCTGGGAAACCAGAAGAGACTGCTCTCTGCACATACATCTCGGACGCCAGAGGAAAACACCAAAGGCCATCTGGAACCCTGATGCACTGAGGCTCCCGGAGGGGGCGGCGCAGATCTTCCTGGTTGCTGCCGCCACAGGGAGCCCGAGGGCAGCACCCCGAGAGCGAACTTGAGCCTCAGGACCACAGGTAAGACCAACTTTTCTGCTGCAAGTGACCTGCCTGGTGAACTCAAGACACAGGCCCACAGGAACAGCTGAAGACCTGTAGAGAGGAAAAACTACACGCCCGAAAGCAGAACACTCTGTCCCCATAACTGACTGAAAGAGAGGAAAACAGGTCTACAGCACTCCTGACACACAGGCTTATAGGACAGTCTAGCCACTGTCAGAAATAGCAGAACAAAGTAACACTAGAGATAATCTGATGGCGAGAGACAAGCGCAGGAACCCAAGCAACAGAAACCAAGACTACATGGCATCATCGGAGCCCAATTCTCCCACCAAAACAAACATGGAATATCCAAACACACCAGAAAAGCAAGATCTATTTTCAAAATCATATTTGATCATGATGCTGGAGGACTTCAAGAAAGACGTGAAGAACTCCCTTAGAGAAACACAGGAAAACATTAATAAACAAGTAGAAGCTTACAGAAAGGAATCACAAAAATTCCTGAAATAATTCCAGAAAAACATAAATAAACAAGTAGAAGCCCATAGAGAGGAGACACAAAAATCCCTGAAAGAATTCCAGGAAAACACAATCAAACAGTTGAAGGAATTAAAAATGGAAATAGAAGCAATCAAGAAAGAACACATGGAAACAACCCTGGATATAGAAAACCAAAAGAAGAGACAAGGAGCTGTAGATACAAGCTTCACCAACAGAATACAAGAGATGGAAGAGAGAATCTCAGGTGCAGAAGATTCCATAGAAATCATTGACTCAACTGTCAAAGATAATGTAAAGCGGAAAAAGCTACTGGTCCAAAACATACAGGAAATCCAGGACTCAATGAGAAGATCAAACCTAAGGATAATAGGTATAGAAGAGAGTGAAGACTCCCAGCTCAAAGGACGAGTAAATATCTTCAACAAAATCATAGAAGAAAACTTCCCTAACCTAAAAAAAGAGATACCCATAGACATACAAGAAGCCTACAGAACTCCAAATAGATTGGACCAGAAAAGAAACACCTCCCGTCACATAATTGTCAAAACACCAAACGCACAAAATAAAGAAAGAATATTAAAAGCAGTAAGGGAAAAAGGTCAAGTAACATATAAAGGGAGACCTATCAGAATCACACCAGACTTCTCGCCAGAAACTATGAAGGCCAGAAGATCCTGGACTGACGTCATACAGACCCTAAGAGAACACAAATGCCAGCCCAGGTTACTGTATCCAGCAAAACTCTCAATTAACATTGATGGAGAAACCAAGATATTCCATGACAAAACCAAATTTACACAATATCTTTCTACAAATCCAGCACTACAAAGGATAATAAAGGGTAAAGCCCAACATAAGGAGGCAAGCTATACCCTAGAAGAAGCAAGAAACTAATCGTCTTGGCAACAAAACAAAGAGAATGAAAGCACACAAACATAACCTCACATCCAAATATGAATATAACAGGAAGCAATAATCACTATTCCTTAATATCTCTCAACATCAATGGCCTCAACTCCCCAATAAAAAGAAATAGATTAACAAACTGGATACGCAATGAGGCCCCTGCATTCTGCTGCCTACAGGAAACACACCTCAGAGACAAAGACAGACACTACCTCAGAGTGAAAGGCTGGAAAACAACTTTCCAAGCAAATGGTCTGAAGAAGCAAGCTGGAGTAGCCATTCTAATATCAAATAAAATCAATTTTCAACTAAAAGTCATCAAAAAAGATAAGGAAGGACACTTCATATTCATCAAAGGAAAAATCCACCAAGATGAACTCTCAATCCTAAATATCTATGCCCCAAATAAAAGGGCACCTACATACGTAAAAGAAACCTTACTAAAGCTCAAAACACACATTGCACCTCACACAATAATAGTGGGAGATTTCAACACCCCACTCTCATCAATGGACAGATCATGGAAACAGAAATTAAACAGAGATGTAGACAGACTAAGAGAAGTCATGAGCCAAATGGACTTAACGGATATTTATAGAACATTCTATCCTAAAGCAAAAGGATATACCTTCTTCTCAGCTCCTCATGGTACTTTCTCCAAAATTGACCATATAACTGGTCAAAAAACGGGCCTCAACAGGTACAGAAAGATAGAAATAATCCCATGCGTGCTATCGGACCACCACGGCCTAAAACTGGTCTTCAATAACAATAAGGGAAGAATGCCCACATATACGTGGAAATTGAACAATGCTCTCTACTCAATGATAACCTGGTCAAGGAAGAAATAAAGAAAGAAATTAAAGACTTTTTAGAATTTAATGAAAATGAAGGGACAACATACCCAAACTTATGGGACACAATGAAAGCTGTGCTAAGAGGAAAACTCATAGCTCTGAGTGCCTGCAGAAAGAAACAGGAAAGAGCATATGTCAGCAGCTTGACGGCACACCTAAAAGCTCTAGAACAAAAAGAAGCAAATACACCCAGGAGGAGTAGAAGGCAGGAAATAATCAAACTCAGAGCTGAAATCAACGAAGTAGAAACAAAAAGGACCATAGATAGAATCAACAGAACCAAAAGTTGGTTCTTTGAGAAAATCAACAAGATAGATAAACCCTTAGCCAGACTAACGAGAGGACACAGAGAGTGCGTCCAAATTAACAAAATCAGAAATGAAAAGGGAGACATAACTACAGATTCAGAGGAAATTCAAAAAATCATCAGATCTTACTATAAAAACCTATATTCAACAAAACTTGAAAATCTTCATGAAATGGACAATTTCCTAGACAGATACCAGGTACCGAAGTTAAATCAGGAACAGATAAACCAGTTAAACAACCCCATAACTCCTAAGGAAATAGAAGCAGTCATTAAAGGTCTCCCAACCAAAAAGAGCCCAGGTCCAGACGGGTTTAGTGCAGAATTCTATCAAACCTTCATAGAAGACCTCATACCAATATTATCCAAACTATTCCACAAAATTGAAACAGATGGAGCATTACCGAATTCCTTCTATGAAACCACAATTACTCTTATACCTAAACCACACAAAGACCCAACAAAGAAAGAGAACTTCAGACCAATTTCCCTTATGAATATCGACGCAAAAATACTCAATAAAATTCTGGCAAACCGAATTCAAGAGCACATCAAAACAATCATCCACCATGATCAAGTAGGCTTCATCCCAGGCATGCAGCGATGGTTTAATATACGGAAAACCATCAATGTGGTCCATTATATAAACAAACTGAAAGAACAAAACCACATGGTCATTTCATTAGATGCTGAGAAAGCATTTGACAAAATTCAACACCCCTTCATGATAAAAGTCCTGGAAAGAATAGGAATTCAAGGCCCATACCTGAACATAGTAAAAGCCATATACAGCAAACCAGTTGCTAACATTAAACTAAATGGAGAGAAACTTGAAGCAATCCCACTAAAATCAGGGACTAGACAAGGCTGCCCACTCTCTCCCTACTTATTCAATATAGTTCTTGAAGTTCTAGCCAGAGCAATCAGAGAACAAAAGGAGATCAAGGGGATACAGATCGGAAAAGAAGAGGTCAAAATATCACTATTTGCAGATGATATGATAGTATATTTAAGTGATCCCAAAATTCCACCAGAGAACTACTAAAGCTGATAAACAACTTCAGCAAAGTGGCTGGGTATAAAACTAACTCAAATAAATCAGTTGCCTTCCTCTATACAAAAGAGAAACAAGCCGAGAAAGAAATTAGGGAAACGACACCCTTCATAATAGACCCAAATAATATAAAGTACCTCGGTGTGACTCTAACCAAGCAAGTAAAAGATCTGTACAATAAGAACTTCAAGACACTGAGGAAAGAAATTGAAGAAGACCTCAGAAGATGGAAAGATCTCCCATGCTCATGGATTGGCAGGATTAATATAGTAAAAATGGCCATTTTACCAAAAGCAATCTACAGATTCAATGCAATCCCCATCAAAATACCAATCCAATTCTTCAAAGAGTTAGACAGAACAATTTGCAAATTCATCTGGAATAACAAAAAACCCAGGATAGCTAAAGCTATCCTCAACAATAAAAGGACTTCAGGGGGAATCACTATCCCTGAACTCAAGCAGTATTACAGAGCAATAGTGATAAAAACTGCATAGTATTGGTACAGAGACAGACAGATAGACCAATGGAATAGAATTGAAGACCCAGAAATGAACCCAGACACCTATGGGCACTTGATTTTTGACAAAGCAGCCAAAACCATCAAATGGAAAAAAGATAGCATTTTCAGCAAATGGTGCTGGTTCACCTGGAGGTCAACATGTAGAAGAATGCAGATCGATCCATGCTTATCACCCTGTACAAAGCTTAAGTCCAAGTGGATCAATGACCTCCACATCAAACCAGACACACTCAAACTAATAGAAGAAAAACTAGGGAAGCATCTGGAACACATGGGCACTGGAAAAAATTTCCTGAACAAAACACCAATGGCTTATGCTCTAAGATCAAGAATCGACAAATGGGATCTCATAAAACTGCAAAGCTTCTGTAAGGCAAAGGACACTGTGGTTAGGACAAAACGGCAACCAACAGATTGGGAAAAGATCTTTACCAATCCTACAACAGATAGAGGCCTTATATCCAAAATATACAAAGAACTCAAGAAGTTAGACCGCAGGGAAACAATTAATCCTATTAAAAAATGGGGTTCAGAGCTAAACAAAGAATTCACAGCTGAGGAATGCCGAATGCCTGAGAAACACCTAAAGAAATGTTCAACATCTTTAGTCATAAGGGAAATGCAAATCAAAACAACCCTGAGATTTCACCTCTCACCAGTGAGAATGGCTAAGATCAAAAACTCAGGTGACAGCAGATGCTGGCGAGGATGTGGAGAAAGAGGAACACTCTTCCATTGTTGGTGGGATTGCAGACTGGTAAATCAGTCTGGAGGTTCCTCAGAAAATTGGACATTGAACTGCCTGAGGATCCAGCTATACCTCTCTTGGGCATATACCCAAAAGATGCCTCAACATATAAAAGAGACACGTGCTCCACTATGTTCATAGCAGCCTTATTTATAATAGCCAGAAGCTGGAAAGAACCCAGATGCCCTTCAACAGAGGAATGGATACAGAAAATGTGGTACATCTACACAATGGAATATTACTCAGCTATCAAAAAGAACGAGTTTATGAAATTCGTAGGCAAATGGTTGGAACCGGAAAATATCATCCTGAGTGAGCTAACCCAATCACAGAAAGACATACATGGTATGCACTCATTGATAAGTGGCTACTAGCCCAAATGCTTGAATTACCCTAGATCCCTAGAACAAACGAAACTCAAGACGGATGATCAAAATGTGAATGCTTCACTCCTTCTTTAAATGAGGAAAAAGAATACCCTTGGCAGGGAAGGGAGAGGCAAAGATTAAAACAGAGACTGAAGGAACACCCATTCAGAGCCTGCCCCACATGTGGCCCATACATATACAGCCACCCAATTAGACAAGATGGATGAAGCAAAGAAGTGCAGACTGACAGGAGCCGGATGTAAATCGCTCCTGAGAGACACAGCCAGAATACAGCAAATACAGAGGCGAATGCCAGCAGCAAACCACTGAACTGAGAATAGGACCCCCGTTAAAGGAATCAGAGAAAGAACTGGAAGAGCTTGAAGGGGCTCGAGGCCCCAAAAGTACAACAATGCAAAGCAACCAGAGCTTCCAGTGACTAAGCCACTACCTAAAGTCTATACATGGACTGACCCTGGACTCTGACCTCATAGGTAGCAATGAATACCCTAGTAAGAGCACCAGTGGAAGGGGAAGCCCTGGGTCCTGCTAAGACTGAACCCCCAGTGAACTAGACTGTGGGGGGGAGGGCGGCAATGGGGGGAGGGTTGGGAGGGGAACACACATAAGGAAGGGGAGGGGGGAGGGGGATGTTTGCCCGGAAACCGGGAAAGGGAATAACACTCGAAATGTATATAAGAAATACTCAAGTTAATAAAAAAAAAAAAGTTGTTCGAATATACAAAAGTAAAGCCAAGCGGTCAAAACTTGTTTCCTGTTTCCTGGGAGGGAGGCATTGAAATGTTTTATTTTATTGTCATCATGTGTGTTTGTGAGGGAGTCACACACATGCTACAGCACATGTATGGAGATCAGAGGATAACTAGACATTGTTTCTTTCTTTTTACCATGGAGTTGAACTCAGGCTGTCTGGATTTTTCAGCAATATAATTAAATGAGAGAACCATCAGAGTTCATTAGCATAGTATCATGTCAGCACCACCAGAAACAGGAGGAGCTGAGTGGAGCAGTGTTGTCATCTATGACTAACCACAAACAAGGGGGCTATTGCAGAAGTTCCCTGAACTGCACACAATAGCACCCCTCCCTGACACAGATAAAGACACCAGCCCCATACACACACAAACACATAGACGGTCACACATTGCCCCCTCCCCAAATAGACATCCACACACAGAGACACATAACACCTATTCCTCCATATAGGCACATAGACAGCACATGCACACACACACACACACACACACACACACACACACACACACACACATGCACACACACACACACACATGCACACACACACACATACACACACACATACACACACACACACACACACAGAACCCTCCCTCGAAGAATCACATAGCACATGCACATGTTCACACACACCTGAGTAGACAACACACCCTCCCATACCTGCACATTGGCATGCAGGTGACCCCAGTTGGCTTATCAGGCTGCTCTTCACTTCCCATCTTGTAGACCTTGCCCTTCTGCTTTCTCCCTCGATTCCCTGACTCTTGGAAGCCCTCTTACATTTCTCTCCACAGCTGGTTCAGTGAGGTGTACTCTACGAGTCAGATTGGTGTGATCACCGTTTTCCAAAGTAACAAAAACAAGACATCTGCTTCCAAAGCTCTCCCCCCTCCCCCCCCAACCCAACCCGCTTTCTCATCCAGAGAGCATGGCTCATTCCTGGCCACCTCCATGTTGTGTCCCATCACTCCCCTGCAGCCACAGAGCCCCTTGAGGTCCCAGCTGGGAGGCTGCCCAAGATCAGCTGCAGCTGCAGGAAATGAAGCCTTTGATTCAGCAGATGGCACCCTTTGCTCTGAATCTGTAACAGCAGTGTCTGCACAGGCTCCTGAGAGACAAGGAACAACGTTGCCTTCTGAGTTGATAGCACCAAAATGCAAACGGTCCCTCCTGGACACTTTGCAAACACCACAGAGGAAGCCATGTGACATCATTGGCCAGGTCAACTTCCTGGGACAAGACGCAGAAGTGCTCAGGTGGTGGAATAGTCCCTCCAGTAAAACACCTTCCAGAATGTTCTCTCAAGTTTCCTGTGTGCCAACTTGCTCCTGTTTGTACTTGTTCTGTCGTGTGTCAGCCATGTTTAAGGACATTGTCTGAAGCAATGGCTCAATTATGTATTCTCAGGTGTGCCACCACCCTACATAAGACTAATTGTTTCTGCCTTGTTACCCATAGGAAACAATTATGATAAAAGTAACCAGTGTTTAAGATACAAACTAGATAGTCTTTCTGTTCAACTGTGTAGAAATCTCTGCCACTGTTTCCCACTGTTCTGTTTGGGAGAATCTTCGGTTTGTTGTTTTCGTTTTTCTCTGGTTTTGTGTTTTGTTATTTTCTGCAACACCTGTGAGTTCCAAGTGTGAGTCAGATCAAAACTGTAAGGTTTCCTCTATGGAACTAAGAACAATTAAATCCCACTGGGCTGGAATCTTCGTCATGAACCATATGCTCATGTGATTTTAGTGAAGATTCTTCTAGAAGCAAGTGAGAGAAAAAAAAATCTAACATGATTCAGCCCAACGTTACACAAGATATTACAGACGTTTTAGTCTCCCAGGGTGGCTGGGACAGTGTCCCGTCTGATATGACTTACCATCCCTAGGTATCTCCCTATTCTCTGGACTCTTGGACACCAAAGAGTCCAAGAACAGTGACCATCCCCACACAACTTCTTCTTCTTTAAAGACCCCAGCTGGTAAGGCCGGGATCTGATTTTCCACTTCCCCAGGAATATCTTCTGATCAGCCAAGGCCATTTGACATTGTGCCCAGTCAGCTGTACCAGGCCTGTTGTCATGCAGTGACTTCAGAGATAGACCATATACAGGGAGTTTCCTGAGGAAGCCTGTGTGTGCCTAGGTATGCAAGAGGGTGCTTATGTGTGCAGTGCATGCTGGGGCAAGGGAGAAAAGAGGGAGGGATAAAGGGCACCAGAAGATATGGTTTCTGCTACTAAGCAATTATAGTTTTGTGAGTAAGTCATTTTCTTTAATGAGAGTGATGTCACAGGACACTTCTCCAGTGTTTACCATAAACAGGTTTGTTACTTTGAAAAATTCTTAGACTTAATTACTGTAAGTATTTGGATCATTTCCATCGTCAGTCTATGGGATTGGCATGCCAGTTCACAGAGACACCAACTGTAAGTCTTCCATCCCCGTAGGTAAAAAGAGCTACCTCTCTCAACAGCCTTGTCCTCTAGTGCTCTGTGAGCAGAGAGGGAACCACAAACAGAAGTTCAGAAGAATGACCTTTGGCCCATGTATACCCTATGGCTTCCAGGTTCCACTGCAAAGAGCAGCCCCTGACCCATTTCCCCTGTCCTGGGGTCTCTGCCATGAGGGAGTGAGCTGCACCCCACCTAGATATGCCCTGAACCAGCCACCTCAAGGACAGCTTCCTCCAGGTCTTCTCAGTTGGCTCACACTGTGTGAAAGGGCTAGGGTTATGAAATTCTCTAAAAATTGGCTTACATATATCAATTAGAGGTGAGATCAGCTTCCTGATCCCTTAAGGGTTAATGGGGAGATTTCTGGTCACCGGATCTCCCTGTGATTATTTGGGAAATTTTCAGACATTTGGAAATGCATCTTAGAAAGTCATTGTGTGTGGAATTCTGACATCAGATGGTTGCTAAGTTACTTAAATTATCAATGTGCTGCTCATGAAAACTGCTTATGATTCTGCCATGTATCCTGTCTTGGCAGGGTCATTGCTGCCTCTTCCTGCCTCTTAATTCTCTCTCCCCACTTCCCTCTACTTCTCTTTTCCTTCCTTCTCTCTCCCTTTTCTCACTCTCCTCCTAACTCTCCTTTCTCTCCCTTTCTCTCCCTCTCCCTCCCTCCATAGCTCCCTCCCTTACCCATGTCTTAACAGCACATCTCACAATGTTCTGCTCTTTTTATGAGCACTTAATTAAATCCAGGTACAGATGATTGATGGGAAAGAAAAACAGTTGGGTAAAGATTGTAGGAGGTTTGAAACTTTGGCAGTGAGAACAAATTGGAGCCTAATTAACAAACAGGAAGAACTTGAAGTCGGGCTTAGTGTGGAAAGCATGCTCTGTAGTCACTGGAGAAAAAGAGAACACCAGCAAGTGTGTTAGCAGATGCACATCTGGAAGGGTGTGGCTTGCCTAGAAATGCCTGGCCTGGCCTTGAGAGCTAAAGAACTCAATCCTATTCTCTGAAGAGACATCCATGGAGAAGAGACTGTTGCAGGGCTGATAGCATTGCAATCTTTCTCTGTAGAAAAGCCTCTAGGATGTTGCTTTCTAAGGTCCAAGGCGATGCTCAGGTCAGAGAGAAAATGAGCAAACCACTGGCAGCAATCCAGGAAACCAGATTAAGGCACAATAAGTGAATTAGATATGACACCCCCACCCCAGTGTGAACGCAGAAGCACGTCACTCTGTTCACAGGCAGTGAAAAACATGTCAGCATCCGGCTTTACAGCTCTCTAAAAGACCCAGCTTCCTTTCCCCATGCCAACTAATTAGGAGCATGGTGTCTCTCTGTTTTCGCTGTGCTTCAGCGAGGTCAGGACAGAGGCAATACCATCTTTCTCTGACAGCCACATCTTGGAGTATCTCTGAGAAGGGCTCCAGGGAGAACTTCTGCTTGCTGATATCTTCTCTTCCCTCCCCAGGCTCTGGCTACTCACAGAAAAAAAAAACCATGAAGGCAGGTATGTTCTACCACAAAAGATACCACCAAGACCAGACACAAGCATGGATGTGCACGAACATCCATGTACATGTACACACACACACATACACACATGAATGAACACCCAGACACAGACATAGACACACACACACACACAAAAACACACATGCACAAACACACTTCTTTGACACAGTCTCTCCTTAAGACCAGATCAGATGCACAGGGTACATGCATGGATGTGCATAAACATGCATGTACATGTACACACACAGATACACACACACACACACACGAACACATACAGACACACAGACACAGACATGAACACATACAGACACACACACACACACACACACACACACACATGAACACACATGCACAAACACACTTCTTTGACACAGTCTCTCCTCAAGACCAGATCAGATGCACAGGGTACATGCATGGATGTGCATAAACATGCATGTACACGTACACACACAGATACACACACGTCAACACATACAGACACACAGACACACACACACACAAACACACAAACACATGCACATACACACTTCTTCGACCCAGTCTCTCCCCAAGACCAGAGTAACAGGAAGCCTTCGTGCACTCCCTTGTATAAAAGGAGACCGCACCCTGGAGCCCTGGCTGAGTGGTGAGAAAGGAACCCAGCAGTCAATGCTGTACGTCACCTTACTTTTCCTTTCTAACTATCTACAGGCAACTGCATCCTATCTCTGGAGCCAGCAGTAGATGGAGGTGAAGGACTGGCTTCCTTACCTGTACAGACCAGAGAATAATTTATAAAGCTATGCTTTTTGCTTTGATGGACACTTATTAGGTATGTAGCAACCAAAAGCAAAAAGAAAATAGCAAGTAGCAGAAAGATGGGAGCATCAGAAGAGACCTAAATATCAGCTTTGGGGTTTACAACCTATACCAGAGACGCCTAGGGTGGCCTGCTGGGCCAGCACACAAGGAAATATCATCAACATGGACACTTACAACATCCGCCAGAATCCAAGTAGAGAAGAGGAAGTGGTTAGGTAGACTTCCACCTATCAGCTTACTTCTCGTTCCACAACAGGGATTTTTATCTTTTACTGTATGGGATAGGTATGAGTAAGCCTGGTTAGAAAAGAGTCTCTTCGCCTAAAGAAATGTTTAACATCTTTAGGCATAAGGGAAATGCAAATCAAAACAACCCTGAGATTTCACCTCACACCAGTGAGAATGGCTAAGATCAAAAACTCAGGTGACAACAAATGCTGGCGAGGATGTGGAGAAAGAGGAACACTCCTCCATTGTTGGTGGGATTGCAGACTGGTAAAACCATTCTGGAAATCAGTCTGGAGGTTCCTCAGAAAATTGGACATTGAACTACCTGAGGATCCAGTTATACCTCTCTTGGGCATATACCCACAAGATGCCCCAACGTATAAAAAAGACACGTGCTCCACTATGTTCATAGCAGCCTTATTTATAATAGCCAGAAGCTGGAAAGAACCCAGATGCCCTTCAACAGAGGAATGGATACAGAAAATGTGGTACATCTACACAATGGAATATTACTCAGCTCTCAAAAACAATGCCTTTATGAAATCCATAGACAAATGGTTAGAACTGGAAAATATCATCCTGAGTGAGGTAACCCAATCACAGAAAAACACACATGGTATGCACTCATTGATAAGTGGCTATTAGCCCAAATGCTTGAATTACCCTAGATGCATCGAACACATGAAACTCAAGACAGATGATCAAAATGTGAATGCTTCACTCCTTCTTTAAAAGGGGAACAAGAATACCCTTGGCAGGGAATAGAGAGGCAAAGATTAAAACAGAGACAGAAGGAACACCCATTCAGAGCCTGCCCCACATGTGGCCCATACATATACAGCCACCCAATTAGACAAGATGGATGAAGCAAAGAAGTGCAGGCCGACAAGAGCCGGATGTAGATCTCTCCGGAGAGACACAGCCAGAATACAGCAAATACAGAGGCAAATGCCAGCAGCAATCCACTGAACTTGGAATAGGACCTCCATTGAAGGAATCAGAGAAAGAACTGGAAGAGCTCGAGACCCCTTATGAACAACAATGCCAAGTAACCAGAGCTTCCAGGGACTAAGCCACTACCTAAAGACTATACATGGACTGACCCTGGACTCTGACCTCATAGATAGCAATGAATATCCTAGTAAGAGCACCAGTGGAAGGGGAAGCCCTGGGTCCTGCTAAGACTGAACCCCCAGTGAACGTGATTGTTGGGGGGATGGCGGCAATGGGGGGAGGGTGGGGAGGGGAACACCCATAAAGGAGGGGAAGGGGAGGGGTTAGGGGGATGTTTGCCCGGAAACTGGGAAAGGGAATAACACTCGAAATGTAAATAAGAAATACTCAAGTTAATAAAAAGAAAGAAAGAAAGAGAGAGAAAGAAAGAAAGAAAGAAAGAAAGAAAGAAAGAAAGAAAGAAAAGAAAAGAGTTTCTTCCGTTTGTTGTCAAGGATGTGATGTTTCTGATGCTCTTGAATGTTTGTTTTCTCCTCTCTTCATTACCAGGTTGGGGACCACCCTGCCCAGGTTCAAAATACTTGCAGAACAGAAGGAACTATCACGAGCAATGCCTCGTGACTCCCAGAGTCCACTTTTCACTGAGCTCAAGAAATATTTGATGATTTACCAACAGAATGCCCACAACACTTCCACTATGTGCAGAGAAAAGCCTGGGCAAAGGCCTCTGACCTTTGGTCCAGACCAGAGCCATTCTGTGCACTTTTGCAGGGGCAGGCTGTGTGACCCAGGGCAGCTCCTTCACCCCACACAATGTGTCTTCCATGGGTGGCTTCATGTCAGCACTGAGGGTCCCAGCCTGTGAGACTCTTGGAAGTATTGCTCTTTGTACTGTAGAAATGACTTCCAACGATGGCCCATGAGGTGGAAAAAGGTTGAGGGATATGACTCTGTAGAGGGCCTGGCTTGCCACTGCTCAGTGCTCCCATAAAGCAGTGGGAGCAGTTGGGGCTGGTGTATATCGTGTGTAGCTACAATGTGGAGGCAGGAGTGGAGAGTGGGCCCTGAAAATCTGTGCAAAGTGTGATCTGTGTCCTCCTGAGGGGTTGTGAGAAGAACCTAGAGGTGCTTAAGGGACATGTCACCATTGTTGGTTTGGGGAGCTCTTTCCAGTGGAGTAAGGAGTGGTCTCCATGTGAAAGCTGGAGCCTCCTGGTGGAAAAGAGAACAGTGGGGAGACATACTGGTGGTGATGGACTCCAGTGCTTGTAGTGCAGTGGAAGAATTTAGCAGCATCACAAACAGGATGGAGGCTTCAAGGGGTACTCATATGAGGACACCCAGTTACAGTGACATATAGAAAGCCCAGCCAGGACACTGAAGGTCCACCATGTACAGGGATCTGTAGGGCTACAGGGGAGGCAAGTGATGCATCAGCTCCAGCAGGCCATGAAGATATGAGGGGGAGACCCCATGGAGAAATGTCCATGGTGTGCACAAAGGGAAGAACTTCAGAGAGGCTGAGAAGGACCCAGTCGGGAGAGAGAAGGCTGGGCAGGAAGAGGAATGAATGAGCAGGAAGGGAGGTGGGAGAGAACAGAAAACAATAAGGAAACAGAAAGAACTTCAGACACAAGGGAAGGCTGGACAGACTATGTAGAGAATGCAGTCAGCTGAGGAATGAAGCAGAAATCCCAAATGGCACCCAAGGGAGAAAGCACTAGGACCCTCACCCTGCCAGGCTGAGCCTGTGCTGAAGTGTGGTGCCAAGGAAGTGTTAGTGAACCCCAAAAGACCAGTCAGGAGCCAATAGGACTCAATCACACCAGGGCCTTTATTTGAGCTAGCTTGGACTCAGCCCACCACCAACACGCAGGATGGTTTTGGTGGAGAAGAGCCCAGAACATCTATGGGGCAAGATTTTATAGAAAGCAGCAAGCACAAAGGAGTGGTGTGGGGGTTGGAGGGGTGAGTGTCCTTAGCCTGGCAAGCATCTAATTGGAGAGCTACTGTAGCCTTTAGCACAATTGGCTGGTGCTGGGAATCAAACCATAAACTTAACTTCCCTCCACATTGGTGATTGTGAGGCAGGGGCAGGCTTATAACCTGGGGTGCAAATTTGTTTGTGGGTGTCTTAGTTAGGGTTTTACTGCTCTGAACAGACACCATGACCAAGGCAACTCTTATAAGGACAACATTTCATTTGGGCTGGCTCACAGGTTCAGAGGTTCAGTCCATTATTGGCAAGGCAGAAGAAGCATGGCAGCATCCAGGCAGACATGGTGCAGGCATTGCTGAGAGTTCTATGTTTTCATCTGAAGGCTGCTAGTGGAAGACTGACTTCCAGGCAGCTAGGATGAGGCTTTAAAAGCCCATACCCTCAGTGACACATCTACTCCAACAAGGCTACACCTCCAAATAGTGCCACTTCCTGGGCCAAGCATATACAAACCGTGACAGGGGATAACATGGCCTGTTAGTTACTTGAATTCAAACGTAGATCAGGTTCTACGTAGGTCAGGTCAGGAAATGGAGTCTAAACTTATTGGTCTCTCGGAAACACTGAGCAAGTTCAAGGGCAAAAGTAGATCTGGGTACCCCACAGAGCTGGAGAATCTCATCCAGGGTCCAAGTGTCTGCTCCAGGTTCAATGTTGCTAGCTAGGATGTCTTCTGTTTAAAGAACTTTCTAGAAAAGAGGAACAGGACTACGGAGAGTGGGGGCACGGTCCACAAAAGACTGTCCACACAGTGTATGCATACATGCAGATATCTGGGTAGGGAGCTGATAAAAGAAGGGAGAAAAGCTTTCAACTTGCAATGGGTTTGATTGCCCGTGACTGGTGGCTGAGGAATTTCTGGGAAAGAAGCCTGGGGTTGTGAACCTATATAAAGAGACCACTGACCAATATGAAGTTTGGAGGATACCTGTCACCACGCTGAGAACTTCCCTTGGCTACCTGTTTGGTTTCCAGGCACCAGTAACTTGGACACCATCCCCTATAACCATGGATGCAGCTGAGATATATGTCTAGACCTGCAGCCATGCCATAACCCTGAGGCTCCTGCACCTGCAGCTAGCTCCACTTTAAGTGCACATGTGCTGACTCTAAGCTAGTTGGGAAAGCCAGCTGTGGCCTGTGCTTGCCTCAGGTGTATTCTGGGCACCCAGAACCGCAGTCTATTTACAAGTGCAGATCAGCCCAGAGATAAGATGCACCAAGGGAGATCTGTGTGCTTTCTGCTGATGTCTTGTCACACAGGAGCCTCCAAGTTCCTACCAGCACAGAGAGTTCTAGGAAGAGATGTCAGGGAGAAGCGCCTGGGGCGCACACCTGCATGGCTCCCTTACCTGTGTGAGGCTGTAATCCCATCTGCATTTACGTTGAACACATGATGGGTGGATCCCTGCTGCTGCTCTTGGCCTGCAGTCCCAGCATTTCGCTCTACATACAGTGGCTTAATTGCAAAGCATCTTTCTCAATAGCTGGTGATAAAGGGGCACAGGCTCCCTAGTCACAGGCTGTTACTTAGCTTAAGCAGGCACCATCTCCAGCCTGGAAGTCTAAGAGGAATGCAGTGTACCATACATTAAGAGATCCCTGAGCAGGGCACCGCATATCCTCAGCAAGTGTCTTTACTGGGCTCCAAGGGTTATCGGAGTGGCAATGGTCAGACATTATGACATGGAGAAGCTCGTTGTATTCTTTCCCAACACCATCTCAGGCAATGCAGCAGGAAGAACTCTATGCCTACTTTCTTCTGAGATAGGTACAACTCAAAACTTTGGCTACTATATTCTAATAGGACACTTAAAATGTAGCCAGAGAAACAGATTTACTAAGTGCCCTGGGCTAGAAATAGGTAAGATGAATTGCATTTTACAAACCTCATGGTCTGTATGAATGTTGCTTTCTGTGACATGCTGTGTAGTTTGTCTTTGGGAGAACAAAAATAGTGTGCTTTCCTGGTGAGCTTTTGTGTTTACTTGACACATCTCAGAGGAGGGAACCTCGCTGAGAAAATGCCTCCAGAAGATTTACCCATAGGGCATTTTTTTACATTAATGATTGATGGGAGAGGACATAGCTCATTGTAGATGTTTCCCCCCCCTGGGCTGGTAGTCCTGGATTACATAAGAAAGCAGACTGAGCAAGGCAGGAGGAGCAAGCCAGTAAGCAGCATCCCTCCATGGCCTCTGCATCAGCTTTTGCCTCTAGGTTCCCACCTGGTTTGAATTCCCTCACTGGCTGCCTTCAGTAGACTGCAATTCAGGATATGCAAGCCAAATGCATCTTTTTCCTCCCTAAGTTGCTTGTGGTTATGGTGTTTTGTCACAGCAATAGTAACCCTAAGGGAGACAGATGCAAAGATGTTACCCTACGAGCTTCTCTGAATTGGGTGGAACACACCAACCTTACATAAGCCTCTGTGAGTGCCTGGGAGTGAACCAGCTCAGCTGAAAATTGCATGGGTCCATCCTTGACAGTACCAGACCCATCTCACCCTGCCCAGCTTCATCTCGGTTTCACCCAGTCTGTATCACTCTTCTCCTATCCAGCGTATCCCCTTCTCTATGGTGAGGTCACTTCTGATTCACTCAGCCTCTTAACCAAATAGGGAATATTGCCAAAGGAGTAGGGGGAGTATCTTGTCAAAGATGCTCTATGACAGCAAGCTTTAGAGATGGTTAACATATAGACAGGCGTAAATCTTTGGACTCAATCATTAGTATACATGAAAGAGGAAATAGTACAGATTCAAGGTTACAACTCCAAATAAGTAAAACCGCCTGCCCAAAAGAAACCTCGTGTGCTTCTGTATATGCACATGTGTGAATATGTGCTTGCAGTGTACCACCTGTATGGTTCCTAGAGTTGTGTGAGCATATAGGAGTATATGTATGTGGCTGTGTTATTGTCTACTATGTATGTCTGGTGTCTTTTGCTCCTGTGTCTATGTATTTGAAAACCAGAATTGCAAAGTTGCCCCAAAAGGTTCATGGTTAGTGTACATATGCTTATTTTTCTACACTTGTGTAAGTTTCCAGAAACTAGTCTAATTTCTCAAAAGTCATGCATATTTAGGTGAAAATTGAGATGGACAAAATGCATGTGCGACTCTACAGAAGGCAACTGTGAAATCCTAGGATGAGGTGAGCTACAGAATCAAGGCTAGAAGTCATGGAGGTGCAGACGCAGCACAGGATACAGTAGCTTGTATCATGGTTTGGGGTAAAGTGCCCCTGCAGGCTCATATGTCTGGACACTGTCCACAGTGGAGCTGCTGCTCTGAGAAGTTGGGGACCCTTTAAGAGGTGGAGCCTTGCTTACAGTCAGTCAGGGATGAGGCATTAGGGTTTATAGGCTGAGTCCTCCAGTCCAAGGTCTCTCTCCTTACTGCCAATACAACAGACCAGTGACCCCAATCTCATTGCCTCCCCTCAATGATGGATTGGACTCCCTTGAGATTATGAGCCAGGATAAATCCCTCTCTGCAAATGCTTCTGCTAGGTATTTTTGTAACTAAGTAACTAACCCACTCTTCCATTGCTGTGAAGTCATGAATGGTAATAGGACACAATTCCTGTCCGTGGTTGGATAGACATGACAACGGGAGGGTGAACTTGTCATCTGTGGCTTCATCACCTCCTGCTGAGTGTATTAGTTACTCTGCTGCTGCTTTGACACAATACCATGGTCAAAGACCACTTAAGGAAGAGCGTTTACTTTGGCTTCCAGTTCCAGAAGGAGGGAAGGGTGGAGGCATGGTGGCAGAAGGAGGAAGCCAAGATCTCATGTCTTTTAAAACAAGCTCAAAGCAGAGAGGGTAAACAAGAAGTGGAGATGGTAAACTCTCAAAGGTCGCCACAATCAACATGCTTCCTCCAGCGAAACCTTCTCAGATATCAACAACTGAAGACATGATGTCTAGATATGTGAGTCAATTGCGTGGGGGGGGCAATCTTATTGAAACCACCATGGAATCAGCATGCACTGACTGTCTCTGAGGATGGTAACTGTTAAATAAAAGAGCTACATCAAACAGAACTGAGACAGGACAGACCTAAGAGAAAGACCAGGAAGAACAAAATGGAAAACGACGAGCACTGATATTCCACATGACAAATACACAAGGTGCGAGAACAGGACACAGATTTTTATATCTGACCAAAATGCATTCTATGGAAAGGATGTCACCCTTCACATCACAAAACTTGATAACAATTGCACAGTTACAGTCAGCCACAAGTTCCTTTAAAGCAGAAATCAACAGATGGGGAGAGGGACTTTATGCTAACCACAAACATCATTCCATCCCGTCAGCCAGAGAAGTGAAGAGTTGGGGATGTAAGCAATTCACTCCAATCCAACAGGGAGTGGACCATTTCTTTAAAAGTACAACCTTCATAGAAAATCTCAGTCCACTGGAAAGTACAATTCGACTCCTTCTAACATGAAACAATGCAAATAAATGTTTTTTAAAATAAAAAATGCCAAAGACTGAAGAGAATAGTCAGTCAAGTGCTGGCCATGTTTGAGTATAAGGACCTGAGCTGACCCTGAGAAGCCAGGTAAAATGGTGGGTGTGACAGCGCATACTTGCAAGCTCGGTGCTTGGGGGGCAGAGGCAGGAGGTTCCCTAGATACCAGTGTCTCACTGGTTCTATTGAATCATTGAGCTCTGGGCCAGTGAGAGGCCTATCTCAGTGTACAAGGTGGATGGCTCCTAAAGAATGACAAAAGTTTGACCTCTGGCCTCCACGTGCATACATACACAACACACACACACACACACACACACACACACACACACACACACACACACACACAGAAAAAGAGAGAGAGAGAGAGAGAGAGAGAGAGAGGGAGAAAGACAGATATAGAAAGACAGAGACACAGACACGCAAGCTTAATGCCCCTACACCTCCCCCAACACACACACACAACACACACACACACACACACACACAGAGAGAGAGAGAGGCAGAGAGAGAGACACACACACAGAGAGAGAGAGAGAGGCAGAAAGACAGATATAGAAAGACAGAGACACAGACACGCAAGCTTAATGCCCCTACACCTCCCCCAACACACACAACACACACACACACACACACACACACACACACACGTCTCTTCAGGCTCATCCTCAGAAGTTTGAACCAAAAGGGATATTTTAAAATAACCTGCTGAAAACAAAAACATTGGGTGACAGCTAAAATGTTATCCGCTGTAAAGAGATGATCAAAGGACTGCTGTAAACACTCTGTCTGAAGAGTTTTAGACCTGAGGACACATCAGCAAAGAGGCAGGATACAAAAACAAAGTGTAAAGGCCAGTGGCTCTTCTACACATTGGAAGGGACTCCATTGAAGAAGTTAGAAAGTGTGCAGTTACAATAGCTTCAAAACAAAACACCAAGCATGAACTTATCTGGGAGCAGGAAGACTTCTACAATAAAACTCACAAGCACACAGGAAAGCACCGGAGAAGACAAAGAAGTTAGGAAGACCTCTCATAGTTTCTTTCTCCATTGTTTGCAACCATAGTCACAGCCTAGGGAAGGAAGAGCTTTGTCTTAATTTTCTGTCATAACCCATCACGGAGGGAAATCACAGCAGCAACCAAGGCAGAAACCATGGAGGATCACTGCTCACTGGCTCACACATTGGCTTATGCTCAGCTATCTTTCTCGTTCAGCCCAGATCACCTGTACCTCCCAAAGTGGACCTCCCACAACCATCTTCATTCAAAATAGTCCCTCACAGACATGGCTGTTGGCCAATCTGATTGAGGTTGTTTTGGGCTTCCTAATCCCACGTGATGCTAGGTTGTATCCAGTCAACAGTCAAATGTAACCCAGCAACCTAACATTCTCATGGACCAGTAAATTGACAGTTTAAATTATATTATTTAAATGATCCAAGCAATCTGCAGATTCACTGAATTCCAATGAAAATTCCAGTGACTTCCATCACAGAAATGGGGCAGATCCTAAAATTCACATGGCATGATCCCAAAAATATCCAAAGCAAAAAGAATAAGGTGAAAGGTGTCTAACCAAATGTATATTACAGAGCCAGAGAAGCAAAAAACAGGATAACCTGACACAGAAGTAAATACCTACTCTACTTGAAAGAAGAATCAGAATTAAGCTGAGAGTTAGAGCCTTTTAGTCCCTGGCAAATGTCCCAAGAGGAAGCATTTTGGGGAAAGATAGCCTCTTCAGCAAATAGTGCTGGAAAAACCAGATGTCCAGGTACAGAAGAAATTTGTCTTATCCTTCAGTGTCCATCACTGAGGTGACTCAGAGCAGGAGCCAAAGCAGAAACCACTGAGGAACACTGCTCACTGCTTGTCCACTGGCATATATACTCAGCTATCTTTTTTACACAGCATAGACCACTTACTTGAGGTCTGGGAGTCTGACTTAAAGCTAGGTTCCAGTCTCATATTCTGTACACAGAAATCAGAATCAAATAAAAATGGATCCAAGTCTTTGATGTCAGAGCTGAGACTCAGGAACTGATTGAGGGAAATGGTAGGAAACTTGAAGAAGCAAGAGCAGACAAGGACTTCCTGAAAAAGGCTTGAATGACTCAAGAAGTATGAATTGATGCCTGGGATTACAAGAAACCAAAACTGTCTGTACAGGAAAACCAAAGAACCTCAGCAGAGTGAGGAGCAAGCCTCCAGAACAAGAGATTCCTGTCAAATACTCACCTGTCAGAGGATTAACACATAGATTATACAAAGAACTCAGAAACTTAAAGAACAGAGAGTGATTAATCCAGTCAACAAGTGGATCCATGACTAGATAGCTTTCAAAAGAAGTACAAATGGCCAATAGACGCTAGAAACGTTCTCTGTATCCTTGGCCATTAGAGAAGTGCAAAGCAAGCCTAAAGATTCTGTTTCCCCCACCCCCAGGAAGAATGTCTGTCACTGGGGAAGCCAACAGGAAACAAATGTGGGCAAGGATATTGGGGGGAAAGGGACTTCTATTTTCTGATAGTAAAAAAAAAAATCAACCTAACCATTATGGAAGCTGCATGGATTTATGAAAAACTAAAAGTAGAATACCAAGTGTTATCATTCCACCACTCAGGATATGACCCTTGAGGGTCATAAGTCAGCTCCTCACAGAGATACCTATGTGTCCATTTATTGCTGCACTGTTCACAATGGCCACAAAATGGAACTAGACTAGGTGTCTGTCAATAGAACAGATTTTTTTAAAGTAGTGTATTTGTATAATGGACTTTTATCCAAAGGTAAGAATTAAATCCTACCTATTATTCAATGGGTGAGGATTACATAATGTAATCCCTTATTCTATACAATTAATATAGTGATATAAAACAAACAAGAACACTACTGTGATGAAATTGGGGCAGTGTGAGGTCATTGTGTTCATTATGATACACGACTCAAAGGACAAGTATTAAGTCCACTCATGGAAATCCTTGAAGGTCAGATGTGTAGAGAGTACACCAGAGACAGCATAGTGAGTTATTGTCTAAGGAGAGGTCAGTTTCAATCTGAGAACCAGAAACATTCTAAAAGTAGATGATGGTGTTGGTCTTTCTGGAAAACAGTGGCTCCACGATGATTAAAGTAAGTCATGCTTCACCTACTTTACAATAAAGACAAAAGCTAAAATGTTTAAAGTAAAAGTTAAGGGCTCCATCCAAAATGTGTGAGACTCCAAACTGACTAAGGATTATCAGAGAAAGACAGCACAGAAGGCATGAATGAAGGGCACAAAAGCAACAGAAATGTTCAGTGTACAGTTAGTTTGCCTAACTAAAATCTAGATAATACCCAGTGTTGGTAAGACATAAAGGAATTCATAGAAGGAATTAACACAGTATTAGAAATTAAATGGAAGAAATAACATTAAAAGTTACACAAGAAAGCACTTTGGGGTCAGTAACTCCAGCTCCTGATCCCAAGGCCCTGACCTAGGAAAGTTCCACAGGGGCATGGACAATGGAGGGAACTCAGCACCTGCCCTCCTCAGCACCTGACTTTCACACTTAGTGCACACAACCATCAGGGGACAGCTGCTCTCATTCCCATGGACATGTTCTTGACTCCATCTCCTGCATGCCTCAGTCCCCTCTCCTAGAGGCTTTGTGGTGTTGGGATGAGACCAGCAACACCAGGTCACAGAGGACATGCTCCAGGTTGACAGGACTCAGACCTCCCAGGAGACACTATGGGCACAGCCACATAGGCACTAAAACTCCTGTTGGAGTCACCTCTCTTTGTCTGAAGACTTCTGAGGCATCTGCTTCTGGGTGTTGTTGTTCTGTTTCAACAAGGGTATGTAGGGCACATCTAGGCACCCCTATTTCCTTACCCTTTGGCCAGAGCACACATTACTGGCTACAAGTGGGCCTTCCTCTAAGAGGTCTTGTGGATCTTTCCTTCTGTTGCTCCATCTGCACTTTAGGTAGAGAAATCTTTTTTTCTCACCAGAGTTCATTAGTGGCATCCTATGCTGGACTCCAGCAATGTATTCTTAAATTTTTATAATTTTATAACCCTACTACAGTGTTCCCTCCCTCCTCTCTCCTTCCAGCCCCTCCACACCTTCCCCCCATGCCCCTCACTGCTCCACACGCACTCCTCCTCCATTGCTCTTCAGAAGAAGCCCGCCTTGGCTAGCAACCATCCATGGCATATCAAGCTGCAGTAAGACTAGGCACCTCCTTTTGTATTAAAGACAGATGAGGTAACCCAGTAGTGGGAAAGGGTTCCAGAGGCAGGCAACAGAGTCAGCGACAGTTCCTGCTCCCGCTGTTAGGAGTCCCACAAGACCGAGCTACATAACTGTAACATATGCCAAGGGTGTTTCTGGTTTTTTGCCTTGCGTTTACTTCCGTCTCAGGCTTTGGAGAGGTGGATGGTAGCGATTGGAGACTACGCTGTCATTACTAGAGTTACTTCAGCTCTTCAAAGAGACTTCATTTCTACACAGAAAACCTACCACTGACCAATGATTCAATGCAAACCCACATTGTTTTTCAAACTTAACTCACGGATACATGAAATATTTCCCCAAAACTCCTTTCTGAAGCTTATAGCCATCGCTCATACATGAAGTCCTCTTTTCCACACAGAGGTACAGTCTGGCTTGGCAAGACAACCCAATGGTCATACTGAATGGCCACTGGCCCCACCCACCAGCTACTGTTTTCAAGACTGAGAGACATGGGGGTTAGTCACCTCTGTGTCATTAAACTGTGTCAAAAGTAAGCTGTGGGTCAAGTGAGGTAGCCCTCAAGTAAGACGCCTCTGCTCTGCTCTGATTCATTTTTATTCTTCTTCCAAACAGACTCTCAAGAACTTCCCTGAGCTAACTAGATTCAGTCTAGCTTGAGCTGAAACTAGCTTATACACTTGGTTTGGACATTTGCTTCCTGATTCCAGTTTCCCACCTTTAACCTGTATCAGTCAGCTTTCCTTGACTGTGACAAAACACTTGAAGTGAACAAGGAAAGCAATGTTCAGTTGTCTCAGCTTCGAAGCCTGGGGTCTATAGTCTCTTGAACGTAAGCTTTTGAACCCGCTGCTGAGCAGTGCATCATGGTGGGAGCACAGGTCAGAGAAAACTGCTTATGTCACGGTGCTTATAAGGCAAAGACAGCGGGATGAGGAAGAGACTGGGGCCTGAGAATCCTTACTCAAGCCAATACTAATCCAACCACCCTACAGCACTGCAGGCTGCTGAACAAGCCATTCTAGGCTGCCTTCGGGAAGCGCTCTTCCTTACTATACCTTGAGTGTCCCTTCCTGGCATGATCAGTGGGGTCTCCCTGGCCCTTTAAGGCAGATGGACATTAATTAGCTCATCTTTGCCCAGATAAACAGTGACTTCCCTGACCTTGCCAGTTTGGAGGCCTATGAAATCTCCACCCGTACTGAACATTACAGAGTGTAAGGAAGCCAATATGTCTTTGTTCTAACTTCAGCTTCTCTATTAAAATGCATGCGTATCTATGAGGCAGACCATGCAATAGTTTATTTTTTAAGAAGGAAAAGGATATTCATTTGACACATTTAGAATTACATGTACATGCTATACATGGCATCTATGCATACACAGTTACATTTACACATATACAACTCTATGTGCATAGCTACCCTCAGAAACACAAGTTGGGGATCTTAAACTGTCCATTATGCATTGTTCATTCTTACAGAGGTCATGACCTCTGTAAGAAGCTCATTATGGAAAGTGGCCACTGAGTAGACAAGATGTGAAACAATTAACAATCCCTATTCAAATAGAGGTCATTTGGAAAAGGTAGGTAAGTTTGCAGTTCCCTCAGGGAAAAAGGAAGCATCCCCCAGTGTTGGAGATAGACTTGCATGTAGAAAAGGTGCGTCCGCTGAACTCTCCTACCTCCTTTCAGCCGGGAGGAGCTGTCTCCCTACTTGATCAGCACAGGTTCCCAGGAGATGGCTCACTGTCCATGACTACCATATGATCTTACCAATCATGTCACAGAGAATAGGACCTATCTTGTCAGAGGATTCAGATCTCACCTAGCACACTGAATAACGGACTCAAACAGTAAGTAAGAAGTTACAGTATAGCCATGAATCCCAGCCATTTGTGAGCCTTTAACAGCCACCACAGTGACTTTTTGAAAACTCTTTGTTAAAACAGGGAAGTGTACAGGTTTTTAATAATACCCATGGAGAGACACCTTCCCTGCTATCATAGGGCAGGGGTGTTTACAGAGGAAGCAGGTCCAACTGGACTGCTAGCCACAGGAAATTAGGCCATACTGGGAATGTATATGAGGGCAAAGAAGTGAATATCTATTCCCCTGGGCCAATCTAGAGAAAGGTTTATTTGTTTTATTATTGTATGTACATGGGTATTTTACCTGTGTATATGCCTGTGCTGTGTGAGTGCCTGGCACTGGGAAAAGCCAGAACAGGTTATTGGATGGCTTCAAGCTGTATTTACAGATAGGTATGAGCCTCAGTGTGGGTCCTGGGAATTGAACCTGGGTCCTCTAGAAGAGCAGCTAGTGCTCTTAACGGCTGAGTGATCTCTCCAGTTTCCTAGATAAATATTTAAAGCAAAGTCTTTGCTTTCCCTGGGGTCACGATATGCAAGCATAGCCACTCATGGAAAATATTCATTTCCTCTCCTGGCAAATGTGTACTGAGTCCCACTCCAGGTGCTGTGTGGACACCTGGATGCCTTCTCACTAATGGCTTATTCTCTACTACTGCAGCATTTGCAGAATGTCCCTTGTCCCCGGGGTGGGGTTTCTCTGTTCCCCTGAGCCACTTTTCTCATGTCCCCATGTATTTTCTCTCAGCAACTTGCAGAGACCTCCAGTCTCCCATCGATTCACCTGCCACAGCAAGCAGCTGGTGGGCCTTAAGCTTACTTCTCCTGTGGGTATATGACACGCTTCATTCATAAGGGACCTAGAATCCATGGTAGGTCATTTGCTCTCTCTCTGGCAGCAAGGCATATATATAAAACTCAAAGACACTCCCGGTGGACACCGGTTTGCTCCTCACTCCATCCAGCTGAGCTGTACCAGCCTCCTGCTCCTTGCCTACTAGTGAGACATCATCACAGGTCTCAGGGAACTGGTCTCATTCCTTCAGCTACACTAACAGTTCCCCTTCTCATTGACGCCACAAAACACTGGACAGAACAATTGAAGGAGGAAAGCTTTCTGTTAGCTCAGAGTTCCAGGTATAGTCTATCCTAGCAGGGAAGTCATGCTAGGTGGAGCTTTGCTTCCATATCCAGGAAGCAGAAGAGTGAAGGTTAGTTTCAGTCCAAGGCCCCAGTTCACATGATGTTGGTGCCCAAATTCAGGGAGGGTTTTTAATCCCCCATTAACCCAGTCCAGACATTCTCTCACAGACATGGCCAGAGATTTGTCATCTAGGTGAATCTAGAGACTGTCATGTTGACCATCCATATCATCAATTGTGACAGAGATGAACTTACTGCACATGGGCACGCACTTTGCCCTTCTCCTCCCCAGCCTTCATTGACCGTCACCTGAATGCTGCTTCCAGCTGCCCCTCTCCACAGGTTCATATCCTTTCCCCCTTTCATATCCTTTTCTCAGCCTGTGTCATCATATTATAAGCTGTATACTTGGCGTATATCTATGTGCCCTTTCCCCTCAGTGTGTGTGTGTGTGTGTGTGTGTGTGTGTGTGTGTGTGTGTGTGTGTGTGTGTGTGTGCCTTCTCTGTTTCTGTATCTCAAGCCTGGGTGCAGTGCTCAGTCAGTGTCCCTTCCATCAGGTCTTGACTGGACCACCAGGAGGAGCCACATGAAGTATTAAGACTGACTACTTTTACAACATGTCAGTCCTCTTTCCATAACTCTGATTGAACCCAGACTGTAGTACAAATCACCGGCTAGTAGACAGAAGCTCCTTCATGAAGATTCATCCATGGCTAAAGTAGAAGAGGAGAACTGAAGTGGAGACAGGAGCATGAAATCATTGCAGACTGTAGTGGTTTACATTGATTGCCAACTAGACAGGATCTAGAACCACCTAGGAGACAAACCCTGGAGCACATCTGTAAGGGGGTCTCTATTGTCAATTAAAGTGGGAAGGCTCACCTAAATACAGGGGGTACCATCCTCTGGGGTAAGCTCCTGGAAGGAGTGGACAGGAGAAAGTGAGTAGAGCACCAGCATCCGTCTCTGCTTCCTTCTTGAAGATGCTGGGTGAGTGGCTGACTTCATCACCATAGTGCCCCTGCCAAGATGGGCTGTACAGAGCTGTGAACTGTGACCCCGAAAAACCCTCTTTCCTTAAGTTTCATTTTGTCAGGTGATTTGTTTCAGCAACTGGACAAGGATATGACAAGCATATGTTGCTTCATTTTTCTTGACATGGGACAAAATACAGAGCCTCCCATGAGTCAGAGGGAGCATATTCTCACATCAGAGAGCAGAGACTGTATGTCCTTGCTGTAGGCAGTTTGGCAGAAAGTTGCCACCTCCCACGGGGACCCCTCCATCTTCCCACACATGGCATGCCCTGGGCACAACAAGGGGCATAATTTTGTCTTTAATGGCTGTGCCTTTGATATCCACTTGTTCTTGTGTAAATTCAGTTTCGGGTCTATAAATGATCACACCCCACCTGAGCTAGTCTGTGGCACCCTGGGCACAGCACCTGCAAGTTGTGGGAGGGGATAGCTCTGAAGCAGGTGTCCTGCCTACTGAGAGGTGTGTGGGCCATAGAAGCCACAATGACAGCAGCACTCACGTAAGGGACATTTCCATGTGCTGTGATGGATACAGAAGTGCGGATGCTGTGCTGCAGTGTAGCTGTAAGTGATGTGTATCAGCGAGATTCAGAGAATGGTTAAATCCAATCTGTTGAGCCTAGTGAGATTGGCTTATCGCACGTATTTCAGATTGTATGATTGCTATTATTCCACAGATAGAGCATTATTAGGGTCTCCAGCATGGCAGCTAACCCTCTCTGTGTACAGAGGGCTAGGAGTGAGGCTTGTCAATATGACCCTGACAGGATCTGGCACAGTATAGACTCATTGGGGTAGTGCTGGGTTCCCATGGCCTGAACACACAATCCATGAAAGGCCAGAGTTGGCTTCAGGCTGATGTTATCTTGCTCCTGTCCTGAAGGAATGAAGCATTTTTTTTCTCTGACTTGAAAATCCTCAGTGTTGGGGAACAGGTGGGACAGTCTCCCAAGCAAATAGACATACAGAGCATGCGGAAGTGTGCAGGGATAAGGGAACTGAGAACAGGCAGGCTTCAAGCATTGTGAAATGTTGGATAATAATGTCCCACATCAGCTCTGTACTTGAGCACTTAGTCCCAAATTGATGGTGCTGTTTGGGGATAAGGTCCAGCTATGCTGCAGGACATACATCACTGGGGATGGGCTTTGAGAGTTCATGGCCTTGCCCCACTTCCAGTTCACTTCATATTTGAGGGTGATCATAAAATCTTTTCTCTTTCTCCTGTTGCCATGCCTACCTCTTAGTCAATGCACACTCCCCGCCACAGTAGACTCACTCCTCTGGATCTATAAGCTGAAACAAATGTTTCTTCTGTGAGTCATTTCTGATAATGGTGTTTTCTCAAAACAACAAAAAGTAACTAATCCAAGGCACATTGTTTAAAAGCAACCACTGTGATAATAGAATCTAATGTTATGGGATCTGTGGTAATCACAGGGTAGGAGGCTGAGTGGCTAAAGGAGGTTAGGAGAATCAACACTTGGCGTAGCATGGAGGCATTGTCCAGTCACCTTCCCTGCTGTATGGCAGACATCCACTAGGCTGGGTTGAACCATTCAAATCAGCCAGTGTATTAGTACTTTCCTGTTGCTGCGATAAAGCACCAGGATACAAAACAGCTTAAGAAGAAAGAATTGCTGTAGTGGCTGAAATCCATCATGGCAGGCATGGTAGCAAGCAGCAGACGAGGTGGCAGGAGCAGGGAGCTACAACAACAGGAACAACAGCAACAAGCAGGAAGCAGAGAGTGAAGTGGAAATAGAGCAAGGCTACATAATCTCCAAGCCCACCTTAAGTAGCATGCTTCCTTCAGCAAGGCTGCACCATCAGGTACCTGAGACTATAGGGGAATTCTCATTCAAACCAACATTTAAATTCATTCATGTATCTGAAGATCTGAACCTGGGAACAGCACCTCATATGACGTGGAACAGTACCCATGTGACATGGACCCCGTGCTTCAGTGTCTACTTCCACAGTGGCTTCAGAGTCTCTGACTCTGTCTCTGTCTCTCTCTGTCTCTGTCTCTCCCTGTTCCCCAACCCCTCTCTTCTGATCTCTCTCAATTCTCTTTCTCTTCCCCACATGTTCCCAGCTGACCTCTTCCTTTCTCTTTCTAACCTTCTCAGTCCCCCCTTTCTCTGCCTCTACCCACCTTTCCAGGTGCCCTTTCCTTCCCTCAATAAGCTTCCTTTTGTACTAGGCCTGTCACATGGTGGGGATTCCTCAGGGAAACACCTTGGTCAACTGACTGAGACTCCCTCTCTCTGCATTATACTGCAGTTTTATAAAACATAGCATCCTGGAGACATATGGCTCCCTCCCTGAAACAGGTGATCCAAATAAGATAGAGCAACGAGATGAATGACCCAGCCCTAGATGTGGTAACCACCATTGCTCTACCTTCTCTGTGCCACACAGCTGTTCCCAGCACAGGACTTAAACCCCAGGCTTGACTCTCATGCCTCAGGAAGGCTGCCCACCCTCACCATTCTGATGGGCCAGGTCCAGTGAAAGCTGAGAGCTGTGTTTTTAGCAAGGTGGTAGGTTGACTAAGAGGACATGTGGTTTTTACCTTGAGGAACAATGAATTAGATCCCATTAGAGTATATGAACAGTCAAGAACTAGAAGGGAGATTTCAGTGACAGAGACAGAGACAGAGTCAGAGTCAGAGACTAAGCATTGGGTGAGCTGACCAGTCCTTCATATATACCAAGTTGACTCACACCTGGCAAGCAGCTACATAAGCTAAGAAACTGTTGGGCTGAGCCTAGAGGAATGGCCAACACAGGATAATTCAAGCCACTTGAGCAATGAATGGGTCCTAGGAGAAGCCTCTGTGTCTTCTGTGTTTCAGATATGCCCAGTTCACAACATACTCTGACTCTGGGTAATCCACATGTGAATGATACAGGCTCCCCCAGCAATGCTCTGGAGCTAGGTACCAAACAGACCCTTGCCAGCTCAGTCAGGCATGCACATGGTTCCTTTCCGTAGCTAGCTATCATTGTGGAAGCTTAAGTGGGTGAGGGTTAACGATCTAATTCCCCTAACCTCGTAATGTGGTTATAATGAAAGCAAATATTAGACTCAATTAGGCTACATCTGTGAAGCCTATTAAATACACCTTATTAACAAGCAGGTATAAAATTCCGACAACCTGTTCTGTGGGCTTGATGGAGTCCCAGACCTTCCCTTGAAGTGGGATGAGTTTCTGTCTTCACAATTGAACCTTTCTGAGACTGTTGGAAGCTGTGAGTAATTGTTCCTAGCCCATATGCATAACCCAGAACTGGCCTGAACACACCAGGAGGCATAACAATGAGGATGGGACTTCACCCTGATGAGGCCACAGAGGGCCAGACTGACCCAGAGGCAAGGTGATGCTGAACAGGACATTTTAAATGTGGTTTGCTCTTGAATCCATGAACCCTATGTTGAGCTCTTAGCTGTCCTAAGCCACACAGCTTCTGCATCAACTACTAAGAAACAGAAGAGAAAAAAAATTAGTTTCCCTTGCAAGCAGCTAGGCTGCCTCAGAGCAGCATCAAGGAGCTCAGCTCAGCTCAGCCTTTGGGCTTGGGGCTTAGGACTGGGGCATCCATTCACTGGCTAATTCCCAGTTCATTAGAATCCTGCACTGTTCATCTTTGCCAGCCCCCACCAAACCATCCAATTGCTCACACTGTTCTTTCTCTTCCTGTCCTTGCCCTCGCTCTCCTCTCTCTGCCCTCCCTCCTTTTCCAGCCCTTCCTGTGGCTTGTCTCTGGTGATAGAAGGAATTGATTCTGATTCCTTGGGGAATTCTAACTCAATACAGTCCTCTAAGTTCAGGGCTATACTTGGCTTACCCACCCTGTGCCAGCTGGGTGAGTAAATGTGACTCTGTCCCAAAAACAGATTGCTTCATGCTAAGAAAATAGATGGTTGAAATGAAGTTGTTTTTGTGGTAGAAGTAAGGAGGTGGTTCCCCTGGTCAGCCGCCATTTGTTCTGAGGTACAAATCTCACATGCATACACCCTTTACCAGATTAAGTCTTTCAGGTACACCTCTTTCAAGTACACCTCTCTCAAAGTCCTAGCAGTCATTGTGAGTTCATGGGCCAAGTTAAGTCCTCTGAAATATGTGCACGTCCTAACACCACCTCTGCAGGTGTGATCTTTGGAGATGCACACAGATGAAAATGAAGTTGTGTAAAGCAGATTCTAGCATGACCAGAATCTTTAGATGCAGGGCCATGGGGTATAGAGTCAGGCTCAAAAAAAAAATCACTTAAGAAGATGGCGTTTACCCCATGTTCCTGTAGCTAGGAAGACGCTGGGTCACATTTGATTCAGCCGGGTGAGTCACAGAGACAATACACCTGATGAAAGTAGTTTATGAGTTGTTTGGGCTCTGGGTTTCACAGAATTCAGTCCGTGGGCAGTGCTTAGGCCAAGCACTATGGCTTCTGACCTGGTAGACAGTTCACAACATGGTGGCCAAGAAGTGAAGAGAACACAAGTAAGTTGCAACCTGCAATAAGATATGCCCTTCAAGATACACCTCATGATCCACTTCTTCCTTTAATTGGGCTTCATTTCCCAACAGCCTAATCCAACAATGGGTTAACCTATCGTGAGGTCAGTATCCTCACAACACAATCATCTGTTCATAACATGACTACCTGAGGGCCAGGCATTCCACACTCGAGCCTGTGGGAAACACCATGCAGACACATAGCAAGACCCTTCTACTGCCTCTGGGGAAGGACATGGAAGCTGACCATAGGCAATTCCAAACCCCCACCTCAGGACTGAGAGGAGAAATTACTTATTTTAAGACGCTATATTTAAGAGACATTGTTATGGTAACCAGAGTGAACTCTGTCTCATGTCATGTCAATGTGAATATGACAATAAAAAAAATCATCAAAAAAAAGTTATCAGTTACCAGACACACAGATACAGCCTATCATGAAGGGCAAACCTTAAGATATAACACACCCAGAACAACAGGTTCAAGGAGATCGGAAGTATTTCTAGGAAGATGGCAGGACAGGAAAATGACCAATGGGATGAAAGTTTTTCATTACTGGGACTTGAGGACTTGATGATCAGAGCTGTCAGCCGCACAGCAACTGGAGACAGTAGCAGTGAGAGATTACTTTAAAACCCTGAATTCCATGTTCACCGATGTTCAGCTCAATCCTTCTTTCATTGTTTCATTTGTTTCTTTCTTTCTAATCCACAGGTGGGTCCCTTTAGATAGACAAGCCCCCTTCCTGTGCTCCTCCTCAGCATAGCTCCCACTGTGCTCAGCTGCAGCAGAGAAGGTGGAGTGGAAAGCAGCTGTTCTCAGGACAGCCGGCTCCAGCCAGTTCCTGAACTTTGGTTCAAAGTAGCGTCTAGCACCAGAGTGCTACAGCCATTGTGACGGACCCCCAGAATATCCAGCGGAGCAGTTCCCTCACTAGGCATCAACTGTGACTTGCAGGTGAGACTGGCTAAAATTCTTCACTGTGCACTCTCCAAATGCTAGAAAGTCTCCATCAAAGGTGCCACATCCTCTTTCCTCTGGTTGATGCTACTTTTCAGAATGGACCGTTTTTAAAGACTTGGGTTTGTACTTGACAGTTACAGGCATCTGGTATAGAAGTGGAAATTTCCATAGCTGGTGAGCAAGTCTATGTCTCTGGTGTGCCCCATCCTGTAACTCTAAGATGAGGCTCCTGTTTTTCAGATACTGGAGTCCACTTCACTAGAGGATTCCTGCAAAGCAGCTTGCAAGATCCCAGGCATCTAACATAACTGACAATTTCCAAAGAAGGGAAAAGCAAGATGTGATACATCTGTTTCATGCCTGCAGCCCTACAGCTTGCTGGATCCCTTTGTGTACCAAAGGATCTGGGCAAGACCCATAAGCCCCTCCTCTTTTCCTGGAGTAAGCCCTTCCTCTTCCTCTGCAGTAAGCTCCTCCTCCTTCTGCAGTGGAAACTTTGATTGGTCAGCCTAGGTTGGGTTTGTCCTCTACCATTATGCAAAACTACTAAACAATCATCATGTCATCAGATCAAAAAGGAGTGCCCAATGACACCACCAGTCACTGTTGGGTTTAGAATCCTAAACACAAATCAAGTCATGGAATCGTATCTACCAAGGACTCTGAACAGGAGCTGGTAGACCTCTGCTGGTGGAGTCCCTAAGAGAATGTAATAGCCAGCCCTTCTTTGCCAGTGAGCAAACTTAATAAAAAGGGTCCAGGACTCCTCTGGTTGCTCTGAAAATTGGAAGCAGAGATTGTGCACTAGGGGACAGGCTTGCACTGACTGTCCAGTGGTGTAGTTTCTGTGGCAGGTTGCATTCATACAGGGGTCAGGTCAGCTCTGCTCTTATCTCTCACTCTTCTCTCCCTGAAACTTCACTGTGTCTGCCAATTCCCTGCTGAATGTTAATGCGTAAGTGCTTTTATTCCAATAGAAAGGAAAAGAGCAAGTCCTGGGGAAGGAACATGGCCGCTAGTCATCCAATGCCACCACAGTGGTTCAGCACAGTCTGTGGAGGGCTGGGCTTTGAACTTCCGGCTTCAGGCAAGTGCAGAGGTGTTGATGGAAGGCCAAGCAGGACTCCACGGGCTTGAATACAACTGATGTGAGAGCAAGCAGGTAGCAGCTGCAGGAGAAAGGGTCTCTGACGCATAGAACCTCCAAGCAGAGAACTCCCAAATGAAGCAGAAATGTGGGACTCTTGGGTCAGTGCTTCTGAGGTGAGGGACAGGCTCAGTCTTCCGTGTGAACCAGGGGACGCCAAGTAGTCCACTTACCCGACAGGCCCAGGTCTGTTGTTAGCACCACCCCTTTCAAAGGACCCACATGAACCACTGCCACCCCTGTCTTAAAGGATGATTGACCCTTGACTGTTTGGGCTACCAGGAATCATGTGAACACTCTCACATGACCTTAAAACCCTGTACTGAATCCCCAAGGTTCCCTTCCCTGAACCATTATTTTTTCTAGTCTTGTTTGAGGAAGGACACTGGGAGAACATCTACTTTCTTTCTTTGGCAAGATACACCACCCCTACACACACACACACACACACACACACACACACACACACACACACACAAACACACACACACATGCACACACACACAAACACACACACACAAACACACACACACACATGCACACACACATGTGCACACACACCTTATCACCCACTCCACATTTCCTTGCCTTCCTTTCAGCCTGTACATTTGGCTAGTGAACATGTAAAGCCTTTCTGGTCCTAAAATCCTAAATCCTACTACTCAAGGGCCAAGTCCCACTCTTCCTCCCCTTTAGTAAGTCTTCTAAGGAAACGTCTCATTTCATCCTGGATGAGTCTTCACTGTTCTACTCTGCCCAGCACTCCTGACTCCCTGTCCAACAGCCCTCCATGTCCTCACTGTACTTTGCCTTCCCCTGAACTGCCTACGGTATGTGGAAACTGCTGCCACCTAGAATTCTCTGCACAGTTTTCTAACACTTTTCCTGACCTTTGGTTTTCTTCCTGGAACCCTCTTCAGATACTTCTTTCTGAAGACTCTCATGGTTGGTGGGTCACATGATCTACCCTTGAAAAGAGCTGGTAGACTGTCTAGAGAGAAGCTTAGGGAGATGTGTATCAGTGTCTGCCTGCACATATGTCTGTGTACCGAGTGCATATCTGGTTCCTATGAAAGCCAGAAAAGGGCTTTGGATCCTCTGGAACTGGAGTGTCACAAAGTTTAGGCTACCATATAGCTTCAAGGAACTGAACACTGGTTCTTCGCAAGAGCAGCAAGTGTTTTTAACTGTTGAAGGATCTCTCCAGAACCTTCATTAGATTCCTTAAAATGTTAAGAGTGTGATATCAACAGAAGGTCTTGTATTTATCGTGTTACACTTTCTATCTATAAAATAGAGGTAAGTAGGAGTGGTGTGTGTGTGTGTGTGTGTGTGTGTGTGTGTGTGTGTGTGTGTGTCTATGCATAGAGTTTAGGTACAGGTAGTTTTCTTTTATAAATTATTGTGTGAGCTTAACTGGATTCAGAATGGAATCACTACTGGCAAAAGTCTGCTGAGGCTTTAGACAATTCTGAGGGTGAATGGCAAGTTTTGAATATCAATTCTTTTTCATGCCGTGCGTGAAATAGTACCAATACCAAGCATGGGTGTGCTTAGCTCTGAGGGTCACACTTTGGGTAGGCACCGAAAGGAAGCCTCCATACTCAGTATAAAGGACCTACTGAATACTATTGATTACAACTTGCAGACACAGATAATCCAATGGTATCAATGTGAAGCTTATAGCTTGAGAAGTGGCAATAGCCCAGGACCATGAGCTCACAGACTTGGCCAGCCCACATTCTAAAAGTTCTAACATTTGAACAAGAGATTGATTTTTTTTTTTACTTCACCTTCATAATGCTAGTGAACTTCGTGTCATGTGATATCACGAAACCACTTTTAAAAGTAGATGTTGGAGTGTAGTTTTAGAAAGAAACACAGAAGGAAGGAGGTTACAAGATTTAGTGCAGCTGTGGGGCAAGAAAGTATCTGTTCTCATTTTCGAAAGATGGAGGGAATTTTACCACAGTTGAGACCAAAGGTAGAATCTGCCCCCAATCTTATCCACCTTTCTGTATCTTCTTCCCCAGATGTCATTTCCATTGAGACCACTCTTCTCCAAATGGCATTTTGTAGTTGAAAGTGTGTACTTGAATTGGGGCTTAAACTGTTTAACTGGTTCCTCTCTTCCTCTGCCACAAGCTTCTTTCAACTTGAAAACAACTGCTAAGAGCCCAAAACAATTGGCTGTGAAACAAAGACAGTGACAGGATTTCCCACGTATACTGACTCAGCACACACAAAGATATTAACACAGTGTATTCACAGATTTTAGCACAGTTGTATATTTTCCTGTATGCATTTTATGATCAAAGAAGAACAAATTATCTTTTTCATGAGTATGCTAGCCAATCTCATTTTGAAAAAAAATGCTTCAAGAAACATTTATCATCACAGTAAAATCACGAAAATTAAAACATTTTCCATAGCATACGAAATGTCCATTTATCAACCAAGATGTATCAGCTGTGTGGATTAATGGCTTTGCTGGGTGATAACCCCTTTCTCAACAAAAGAAGCTTTTAAAACTCAAGGCTGCAGGATGTATGCTAAATTTTCTCCGGATAAAATCACAGTGATCTTTAAAATGATATCCACTCACTCCTTCCAAAGTCTTCCTGGAGAAATGAATACATGCCCATGGCATTGTTGATACACTTGGTATCTGGAGCAACCATCTTCCCTGTAGGCTTAGACTTTCTAAATGTATTTTTAATAAGGGTTTTTTTTAAATGTTTTAGTGTCTCTTTTTGCCCACTACCCTCAAAGGCAGTGGAAAGGAAAGATTAGTAGAGCAAAGGACGATGTGGACCTGTTTAAAAATATTTTCTGGAGTAAATTTGATCTGTGTTGTCAGGATATCAGTAGTTTCGTTTATATGAATAAGTAGTGGCAACTCTGTTTGTAAACATCATTTATGGATCAGCAACAGTAGGACTTGCAAACAGCACTTATAAATCAGTAACAGCAGGTAGATCGACAAGAAACCATAAGGCTTTGTGATTGGCCCGAGTCTGCTGAAGTGGCGAAAGCCCTGGAACACCACTAAAATTTTGTTTGTCTTTTCTTTGGTGTGTTTTTTTCTATGAAGTCACGACAAACGATGAGCAATGAAGAAAGATAAGGTGTACCAGTATCACCTAGCATCATCGTCGAAGACCAAGACCAACATCAGTAAAGAATAGCAAGGTGTACCAACACCATCCAGCATTGTCTATTGTCTGTTGGACTATATTTATATCTTTTTTTAAACATCATGTGATTTCTTAAGCATCCACTTTAGCAAAACATCATATGTCTTTTTTTTAGGCTGACTCCAGAAAAACATCATGTGTCTGTTCTTAATAAAGCATCTTCTTGTGCATGTTTTAGTAAAAACACCTTCTCATAAGACATTTTTTTAGAAAAACTTTAGAGACATGAGTCTCTAAAGAAACTAGAGGCATCTCCTGTAGGCTTATGTTTTTAAAAACCCTTATCAAAAATAAATTTTAACAAAGTCTAAGCCTACACTTCCCTTCAATTGAGCATATCTGAATCACTCTTTGAGGAATTACTTTAGTTGACTGCTTTGTTCAAGATTCCAGCCTGGGAATGTACCAGCCCGTTGAGATGGGGCAGGAAGCAGAGCTCCCTCACCTATGTTGGCAGAACCATGTCTCTCCACAGACTTACAGGAGGGGTGAAGCTTTACAGGCCCTGCCCTGCACTGCCTCCCACCTTCCTTGGCCCCTCTTTGCAGCAGCATTCCTTGACAGCTACCCTCACCTCAAAGTGTATCTCTGGAGGCTTTGACCAAGACAGCAGATTTCAAAAGTTCCAAGTAATGCTTCCTGCCATGATCAAGGATAAAACCCTGAATAGAGATGACTACATCCTTAAGAAATACAAGTGGTAGACCAGGTGGGTCAGCTTGTACCAATCATCCCACCACGTGGGGGTCTGGAGTAGGGGGTTTATCATGGGGTCCAGACCAGCCTGCTATACCTCTGTCAAGCCTAAGCTGTAAAGTAAAGCATCATCTCAAAAAAAAAAAAAAAAGACAAATTGGAAAAAATCCAAACTTGCTTCTCAATATTATATGACACATGGCATGTACTCCCAATGGAACTGCCTGTGATTATAACAAAGAAAATTATTTTTGCCTGAAAGACTGTGGGCTGAGAATTAGTTGAGGGGAAAAGTCCACTCTAAAATGATGTGGCAGATGTTGGTTGTGGTGGTTGAAAGATCCAGAAAGTTTTAGAAAGGAAACCCTCAGTGGAGCACTTATCCTACTTAGTCATCACCCTCTGCCCAAGGCAGGCCCTGCGCCTTGCCCCACCCTTCCTAAGAAGGAGCTGTTGATCAGTTACAAGCTAATAAATCATCTGAATGTGGCAGCTGAGGACTAGCTCTAAGCCAGCCCAAGAACTGGGGAAATCAAGGACAAACAAACACACAAAACAGTAGCTGGAACTTAGTCTGCATCTGTAATGTCAGGAGCTAATATTTCATCTGATAAATTGGTTAATGAGGGTCCTTGAGAACTAAATTCCCACCCTCAGAAACCTCTTGAGTACATGCAGCAGGTGAGGAACTAACCCAAAGCCCTTCTTTTTAAGGGTGATTGACTGGGGCCTAAGATGTCACAGAGAAGAAAGGACAACTGTTCCCTGATGAACTGTCTTGGATTTTCAGGCATAGCTGGGCCTTAGCAAACTGCAGATGAGCAATGAATACTGGAGTTTTGTGGTTTACACTCTTCATGTTGTATGATACTACTTTGCGTAGTGGGGTGAGATGGTTGGCTTTGTCAATGCAACATAATCTAAAGTTGCCTGGGAAGAGACCCTCAGTGAGGGATTTTCTATATTGGGTTGGACTGTGAACTTGTTTGTGAAGGATTATCTTAGTTAATCTGAGAAGACTGGGACACTGTGGGCAACACTGTTCCCTAGGCAGGGGGTCCTGCACAGTACAACAGAGAGGAAATTAAAATGAGCAGAAGCCAGTGAGCATGCACACATCCATTTCTCTTTGCTCCTAACTGTAGATGGGATATGGCTAACTGCTTGAAGTTCCTACCTTGGCTTCCCCACAATGATGGGTCGTATTCTAGAATTATAAACTCATATAAACCCTTTTCTCCACTAAGTAGATTTGTGTCATGTCTTAGTTAGCATTTTATTGCTGTGAACAGACACCATGATGAAGGCAACCCTTACAAGAACAACGTTCAGTTGAGGCTGGCTTACAGGTTCAGAGATTCAGTCCATTATCATCATCAAGGTGGGAACATGGCAGCATCCAGGTAGTTGTGGTACAGGAGGAGATGAGAGTTCTACAACTTCATCTGAAGACTGATAGGAGAAGCCTGGCTTCCAGGCAACTAGGATGAGGGTCTTAAAAGTCCACACCTACAGTGACACACCTACTCCTTGGATGTCAAGTGGCCTTGGCATGTCAAGTTGCAGAAGACTAGGCACATCTCCTATTGAGGCTAGAAGAGGTAGCCCAGTTGGGGGAACATGTCCCAAAGGCAGCAGAGTCAGAGACAGTCCCTGTTCCTTCTGTTAGGAGTCTGACAAGAAGACCAAGCTACACAGCTGCTCTCTATGTGCAGAAGACCTACATCAGTCCCAGGGATGCCCTCTGGTTGGTGGTTCCATTTGAGACAAGATTTCTAAGCTTCTTCAAAGCTCTAGTTTTGTGTGGTCTGAAAAGAGTCCTTGATTGCTCATTGGCCAGATATGCTGAGCTAGGAGAAACCCTCAGGAAAGAAAATGAGCCACACGCACCTGGGAGGATGACCTGGAGTGAGGAATGGTGTAAGAGTTTGGTAGTTAGAGGCAGAGCCGGCCTGGATGATAATGGGTCTAGTTTGAACAGCATGATCGCCATGCCACACGGGGAAAGTGAGAGGTCCCAAGAGATGAGAATTTCAAGTGAGACAGAGATGATGCTGGATGGGAACCAGCAAAAAGTACTCCTCATCAGTAACTGGAGCCTGCAGGTGAAGCTCAGCGAAGAGTAAATATGAACTTGGAAGCAGACCAGGCCTGAAGAAGCTCACAGCATGAGCCCATGGAGCACCCTGAAAGGTGAAACTGCTCCAGGGTAGAAATGGCCACCAGGACATAGCAACAACAACTTCCTCTGGTGCCTGGGTCTCAGGAAACAGCTTCCCTCCACATCCCAAGAACTCAAAGTCATTCCTTTTTTTTTTCTCTGTGGTGGTTATTATTCATAGGAGATAAGGTCTCATGAAGATCAGAAACAAATGTCCTAGTTCAATTAAGAACAGATCAGGGCCAGGCCACGGGTATTGTTCCAATTAAGCCACCAAGTGTCACTGGAGTCCTTTCCATGAGACACAGCTAAGATGTATTACAAGAGAAACCCTGGAAGGATACAACCTCACATCAGTTGTGTAGGCAGCCCTGAGCTCAGACTCGGGGTGCAAGAGGCCATGTAGGGGTGGCATCCTTCACCTCCTGCCAGCAAATACCTTTTGTGGTGTTCCCAAACCACCTGTGTGTGGGCTCCACACTTTCTCCTCCATGCAAACTATCTATGCCACTTGAGAGTTATTGAATTGAAGAACCAAATTCAACTTGGTTTTTAACCCACCAGAGTGATTGCTGAAAGTGAACCCAACATAGTTGTGCGTATACAAGCACTGTTGCCTCTCAGAATGGATAAACCTACTCTATGTTTCTCATAGGTGAGGACACCCTTGTGACTCAGTCATCAGATGGCAGGCATATGAGATTCTCAGGGACAAGACCAAATGAGACACCTTCTCCTTTGTCACATAGCTGTCACAGCACCTAAGACAAGTGCTAGCACACGGGAAAATCCCTGTAGGTTGATAGTAGGGAAAACACAGTCTGTAGGTACCAATTTGAATTCTGGGGTCAAGAAGAGACAGCACCTGCCTGGATAGACGGGCTTTCTGGTCTGTTTCAGGGAGGTTGTTTCAGCCTTGGTAAAGATTTCTGTCAGTATCTGCTCTTCCCTTTTACTCCTGAGGCCACCAACAATCGAAGCAGAAGACACACCTCTTTCGAGTCCTGCCCTTTAGCAGGTGCATGAATTAGCAAGGCACTTAGGCCGGTACATGGGATTGGTACCACCCTTCCGCTGAGCAGAGAACCCAAGGACTGCGCTGGCTGTGGCAAGGTCTGAGGAGGAGAATGGCTCTTCCAAGTCCACACTGTGCAGCCAATCAAGCCAGAGAGAGTGAAGCTCATTAACAGGCCCAAATGAATTTACCTCAGTGCTGAGCTCACCTGTGCATGCTTAAAGAATTTGTTCTACCGGTAATTATTGTCTCATAAAATGTAATCACACATGACACCATAGCTGCAGAATAAACGGGAGGAAACAAGAGAGCACTTGGGTGAAACCTCCCCCCTCCCCCCTTCTGTGAGTCCTCTCACAGTGGACAAGGCTCGAGCAATGCATCAGGTCATTCTTCCACTTCCACTCTGCATAGCCGACCTCATGTGATTTCAAAGGACTGAGGCTAAAATTACTCAAACTCGAAATAAATTATCCTTAACGGTTGTGCCATGAGAGACTAAACATGTGGCAATCTCAAGCTGACCTAGTTATTTTCCTCCTTCATTATTTTACTGGGGAAGTTAAGCAGATCCATCCCCAATTAGACATGCACCAGTCAGACAGTACTGGAAAACAGTTGCCTTTAACATTTGCACTGGTATCTGCCATCTTCCCTCTCAGATGCAGTGACTGGCCTACCGCATGTATGCTCCCGTCTTTTCCGGTCTTTGTCAGTTACTCTGGCAGGGTGCTCTCTGTGCATCCTAACCTCTCACAGCAAAGGATATACATTTAATTACCTAGAACCCAATGCAGAAGCAGCAGAGGTCAACAGGTTAGCAGTTTCTATGTAGGAGAGCTGTGGGAAGGACAGACATGGCAACTATGTTTCAAAACGCTAGAAGAGAATCCAGGAGTCCTGAACGCAGCACCCGGCTCTCATTCTACCCAGTCAGGGCATTTGTCTGATTCATAAAAATAAGTCCTTGATGAGTGGGGCACGTTGCACACAACTTTTATTACCAGTATGTGGGAGGCTGAGGTAGGTGGATATCTGTGAATTCCAGGCCAGCCTAGTCTACATAGTTCCAGAACAGCCAGAGCTGTGTAGAAAGACTGTCTCCAAGAAAAAAAATAATGATAAAGGACATAAACTATTTATAAATTTAAAATAGGAATGTTTCTTCAGCCTCAAATCTCCCTAGAAATGTAGGAGGCAGGGTTTCTCTCTACACAGCATCTAGGATTTCTGGTTTTTCTTTCTAGTCACTCATTAAGACATCTGCCAAGCACCACGAGAGCAGTAGTGTCCTGGAAGACAGGTTTAATCTTGCAGATTGTATGCAGAGTATGTAAATGACATCTTTATAAAATGTTGATGAAGCCTGCTTGGGCTTCTTGGTTTAAAAGAACTCCCTTCCCTGCTACTTACACTGGTATTTTGTACCATGTGTGCACTGACAGCAAACATTCCCTCCCTGGTATTTAGTCGAAGTGCTTTATTTAACAACAAGAATAACTGGTGTGACAGGCTCTGGTTTTCAAAAACCCCAGCTCCTCCCATGCCTACCTAAGAATGCCAACCACACCACAAATAACAGACCCAGGTGGAGTCCATGAAGCCCACTCCACCTCGGGCACTGAGAGAGCAAGTCGGTTTTATTAAGACAGCACAGCGGTAACTCTGGAGGTTTCTGAGGGGGTCCTGGCCTCAACTTTGCTGCAGCTTCAGTGTAGGCACCTAAGGTCAAAATGCTGGGTGTCAGCCCCCTTGGCCTACCTTCTTCCCTCTGACCTGATTTGGGGTTGCTCCCCTGCAGGGACCAGAGTGAAATTTCTCAGTTGTCTTGTGCTGTGCATTTGGTGACTTTTCTGATGAAAGATAAACACTAGCATATTTTGAAGGACTACATTACCTATTAAAGGGGACATGAGGCTTTGAAGGTGTAACCTGTGCCAGGCTCTTATTGCAGAAGAATGAATGGGGAGGAGGATCACAAGGAGGGGACTAAGGCCATCCACACGGGCAAGCAGTCAGCGTAGACGCTGAAGGCAGATGTTCCTTGTGTCTTAGGATATTAGGAGGAGTGGCTCCTTCTGCCCTGAGAAACTCTCTCCGCTGTCCTTTTCAGGTTCAAAGCTGAGACTACACACCTATCTCAACTGTTTCATTTGCTTACCTCAAAGGCTACTCAAAACTTAAGAAGTAAGTCCTAGAGTGGGGCGAACAATTACCAGGACCTTCTGCAGCCTTACCACAAACTCCACTGTCATGGGGTCTGCATTGGCAGACGTCTTGGTGAGAAGTCTTTTATACACACACACACACACACACACACTCACACAAGTACATACTACATGCACACACACATGCACACAGAGACACACAGGCTTACCCAGTGGGAATCTGCTGGCAGAATGCAAGCTCTGTGCTCGAGTTCCAGCCATAATCACAAACACAAGGCAAACCGGGTGTTTATGTGCTTGTTGAACAAGAATGTAAATCTTTTGGAAAGCAAAGCTAGCCATAAGGTTTCAGAAGCCAGCCTCCCTCCCTCCCCGCAGTGCCCTGTCTGCTCCAGTCAGTCCTGTGCCAGCCGGAAGGAAACATACTTAGGAGGCATCCAAGCGACTGTGAGCAGCATAGCCAGGCTCTGTGGAAGTGCAGAAGGCGGCTGGAGGGGGCCTCTCCACACCTGCTCCTCCAGGTCTCCCAGAGACGCAGAGATGCGTGTGCAGACCGGGCCTGTGGTGCGGGTGACTCATCTGGGGTCTGTTTGCTTAATCACTGCCACTTCTCACTGAGACTGTTGGGTTTTTTTTTCCCCTCCACAGGTTGTGCAAAATTCACCTTGAACACAAATTGTGGTGAAGCTAGTTTTTCTCTGAGTGACACCTGCCATCCAGTGAGAACACACTGTGTGGCTTTCTAGGCCCTAGGCTTTGGTTTCTCCACACAGAACAAGGTCAGATCTCAGTAAATGGATTCCAAAGTTCAAATGAAAGATGGGGTTGATAACCAAAGGAGTATTAACCTACGTGTGGGCTTCCTAGGCTTGAGTTCTGCTCCAGACATGTAGCCAAACCCTTGACCTGTGTTAACATTACTTGACCCTCATAATACAGCACTGGATTCAGAACCCTGTGCAACCCTGAGAGACAAAGAAACAAAGCCATGCGTACAGGAAGTGTGTGCAGCCATTGCGGGTACAAACGTTTGCTTGTTTCCATGGTATGTTTTCACACCCTGGTCATCCTGAGCAGCTGGTAGAGTGTTCCTGAATTGGAACTGATCTGCGAAGAGGAATCAAGTGCCCCACTAACTCAGGGGTAACCATGTTAAAAAGCTGAGACCCAAGTAGTTCTAAGTCCTCACAGCTCACACGGCACTATTCTCTTGCCTGACACTACAAGAGACTAACCCAGCAGAACTGTTCATGGGACCTTGGACTCCACAACTGGGCTCCTCTGCCTCTATCCGGGCACCATCATACTCCTGGAGCTGAAGGCAGGCTCCATCTATAACACACTTGTGCCTTTTCTTTCTCCTTATTGATTTCTGTCCCCCAGCAGTCACTTTTTTCTCTTATCAGGAAGAAAGGTAAAGACCCGAAGCCACAGGTGAACTGCTGCCCTCTTCAAGGTCCTCAGATTTAGAGCCATAATCTTTTCTTCATTCCTGATCCCCTCTTTTCTGGACAGCCCCCACTGCTTAGCTGGGTAACCTATAGTAAGTGTTTGAATCCATGCCGAGGGACACCATCGAAGTCTGATCAAGTAAACTTTTTGATTGATTGCAACACACCATGGCTTAAGAAGCAAGAAGAAATCTCTCTGAGGGTAATTGCTCGATGCTGACAATGGGATCGGCAAAGCCACACAGGTCAAACATAAGCCTGCCTAGGAATGAAAATGGCAGCTTCCCACTGCCAGGTTGTTCCACACTGTGCAGTGATTTACCCAAGCCTTCTGAAGGAAAAATTGTCCCCAGCTTGAGCAAGGTACCCTTTTAGCATTCAGCATTTCAGCATGGAGGGATGGGAGCCTGGGATGATGGGTCAGAATTTACTCGGTTTGCAGGGAACAAAAACCTGCAGTTTGTCCTATGGTCAAGAGCCTCGTGTATGTGGAGTCATTTAAAGACCTCAAGCTGAGTCCCCTACTTAAACAATTTCCAGTGGAGGAATAGAGTGCAGCTCAATGCTCTTGTCAAGCAGACAACTTCACTGGCCATCGCCTGTAATTAGGGAGCTATCAAAGGTGATGAGTACCCGTGTGTGTTCACCACATAAGGACTCTAAAACTAAAAAGAAAATCTCCTCTCCATTGAACTGAGGAGTCCAGTGGTGGTCAGAATTCAACATATGTAGCACAGTGACTGGCTAGTTGCTGTGTGTCTGGAGCTGCTTAAGGGCAGGGGCCAACGGGAAGCATGTGGCAGTCTATCTAGGAAAACACAAGTATTAGAAGAAGCTGACTGACTTCAGTCTGGGGTCCCATGTTCTGTATCCTTTGGCCTAGGATTCTGCTTCAAGGTCATAAATTCCCGTCAGAGATGAAGACATAAAACAGCAAGGAGTTTGTGGTGAAGTGATGGTGTCTCAATTCTGCCACTGCTTAGAAGATTATCAGGAGAAGGCGACTGAGAGAGAGAGAGAGCGAGAGCAGAGTGATGATAGCTGTCTCCTCCTGGTGTCATAGAGAAGGGGTTGGAGAGCAAGCAGTACCCTTTCCTCACATCCTGAAGCAGTTCTGAAGGTGAATCCAAGATGGAGGGAGGGGACGTTTCTATAAATTACCTTAAAACTCACCTTAAAACCAGCCTAGTGAGTTAAGTTTACTATCCAGGCAAAGGTAGAGGGAGCACAGATAGCCCTTCCCGAAAGGCACTTCCAGGTTGAGATATGCATCGTTAGGCCCCTCTTGGACCATGGTTATCACTAGAGCCCTGTCTTCTGGAGGCTTAGTCCAAAGATCTATCTAAATCATACAGTGAGGAAGCCACTCTTCCATTTATGTGAAATGGGGTACACACCACCAATTTCAAGTGCAGGGACCTCAAAATGTTGTTTGTGATGTTTGCAGAGATCATTCCATGGGTAGAGTATCTGTCCTAAACCTGAATGCCAGTCGTTAACTGATTATCCCATCTCTTTGCAGATGGATGGGATGCGCCCTCGTGTGAAGAGCCATCTGTATTCCTTGGAGCCATCTGAATACACTCTGGCTCGGCAGTTTGCATAGCCAGAGATGCCTCTCTGCCCATTGTGAATTCAGACTGGCTGCTCTGTTTATCACTAAGGAAGACATGGGGTTGTTTCATCCTTGTTCTCCTTCCTATTAAGAGCCAGGGGACTGCTTCACAGAGCCATGAACAGACAAAGTGAAAATCCATAGTGAGACCAGTGACCAGTCAATAGTCCTTGTCAGGGGGGTGCAGGCCCAGTGTCCACTGCACCTTGCGCTTTTATTTTTCATTGGCTCTGATCATACAGTGAGGCCATTTTCTTCCCTAGCACACACTAACGTCTGCATCAAAAGGAGAAAAGAGGCTTCACATCTCTATGAGATAGAGAAGACACTGCCAGCAAATTTACCCCAAAGCTCATGTCAAGCTAAAGATCATCACAAGTCACGAGAGCTACTGGTCCCCTCTAAGGAACCCAAGAGGGCAGCCAGTGTCACACTAGGTGTGACATAAATATAGATCCTCTTTGACATGATCTATGCCTCCCCATTCCCTTGTTATCACCCTCGCTCACCTACACACTCCTTCCACACCAGGTGCTCGGTGTCCTGCCCAAGAGGACACTGATATCTTCTGATGTCGCTGGGTTTGGCAAGGCCTTCAATGCCATCTGAGGTGGAGGCTGCGGCTGTGAGGTCAGGAGTGACTCAGAGTTGAGGTCGCTGAGCACACAATGTGAAACCAGTGACTCAGTCACTGCACGCATGTCTGAGTTGTGTGTCCTGCAATTCTGTGTCCCGTGCTCTACCATCAATTCGTTTGTATGGCTGCATTCTGTGTTTGCTTTCTGAAACCCATCTCTTGCACCATACATAGAGTAACTCAATGGGAAAGATGGGTACAGCCATGTTTCTGTCAGAAGGAGCAAATCCTTAAGGGCCATGGTTTCTTCATACATGGCAGAGTGCGCCTCCATAAGAGCTCCCAGAAGCTGGCAGGTAGGATGTGAACATCTCATCACCCTGAGATACAAGCCTGTAGAAGTCCTCGTGGTCTTTATCCATTCCGCCCAGACCCTCCTGCAGCAGTAGGAGTGCCCAGACAAGATCACTAAAATCTGACCATTACGCTTCCCTGCCCAATGACCTATGTCCTCTGTCATGGCTCCATCTTTGAAGGCTCTACATCTCAGTCATTTCCACCACCTTCTCCCTGTGTAGCTCCTCAGCATCCATTCTAAGACACACCATTCTGTCTTGATTCTTGTCCCTATCACCAGGGAAAGAAAGGAACAACTCTGTCCTCATAATTGGAAGTGGAAGTAGAGGAAAGGACACAGTCCTCAGTGCATGTGGCTGACTTAGTGTCATAGCTGGTGACGTTGGGGGGAGCAAGGAGAACCACAAGCTTTAGAAACGACAGAATGACTTGGAGATATCCCAGAGGAGACAAAGACTCAAGGTGTGTGCTTCTGTACCTGTGTGTATGGTGTAATGTACATGTTCATATGTGTTGGGGTATGTGTGTGTAAGCATAAATTCATGACGTGTGTTCCTCAATTATGTTCCATGTTCCACGTTTCATGTTGAGACAGGGTCTCTCAGCCGATCACAGAGCTTACTACTTGGGCTGGACTCATGTGCGTCATCCTGTTCTTGGAGACTCCCCTTCTCGACTTCCCAAGTACTAGAATGACTGATAGCCTGTCATGCCTGTCTTTAAGGTAGGTTTGGGGATCTGAACTCCTGTCCTTGTGCTACAAACACGTTACCCACTCAGGCCAAGACTCATTTAAAAACAGAAAACAACAACTCTGACTTGAAAGTCCACATGACCTCAGCTGGCAGAGCTGTGGTTTGGTGATTGTTAGCTTGACCAACCAGTCATTAGGAAAGAAATTCTCATGAAACTGTGAATCACATGGTATTCCTGAGCTGTGGTGCTAGAGCCTTTTATCATCTGTTAGCACAGACTGCCATTCCCAGGCTGTGGTCAGGATGGTGTGAAAATCATCGTATATCCCAGGCTGCCCTCAGACTTGTAGCAATCCTCTGCTTCAGCCTTCCGAATGCTACAAATAGAGATGTGAGCTAATGCACTAAGGTAGCTCTTATTTTCGTTTAGAGTTTATAATTTAATTTTAACATTTCTACCCTCTTTTCCGTCAAACCTTCCAACATACTCCTCCTTCTTCTCTTTCATGGCCTCTTTTTTTAACTAATTGCTTTTGCATGCACATATATATGCATATATTTTAAAACATGGCTTTCAGTACATATAATGCTACATGCATGTATGTTTTCAGGACTGTTTTGCACTGGAAAACTAGTTGGTGTGCTCTTCCCTGGGGAAGACCACCTCTCCCGTTCCCAGCCTTCCTCGGTTGCCTGTAGTTCTTTCTTGTGGGCTTTTCTCTGGCCAGTTTGCCATATCCTATTCAGCTCACAGTGAGGCAGTCATTTTATGGGTATAGCTTCTGACATTACTAGGAGACCCAATGTTGAGCTCCCTGATCCTTTGGCTCTTACAATCTTTCCATACTGTTTTCCACAATATTCCCTCAGCCTTAGGTACAGGAGTGCTTTGTAGATGCATCTGATGGGCTCCATGACTCTGCATTTTGATTGTTTGTGATTTCTGTAGTGGTTTGCATCTGTTGTAACCGTTTTCATCTCTAAAAAGAAAACATCACGGGTTCAAAATCAAACATAGCTCTTCACAGTGAGCCCACAACACATGATCTCTTGGACAAGGTACCTAGGACACAAAGGGATCCTTTCAGGATAGTAACAATATCGTAAGATGTAATAAGTGTGGGTTTGAGGAAATCATTAGAAAAGGCAATAAGGTAATTTCAGGGAGTCTACTCCAAGGGTGTCACTGCACCTTGATGGCGGAGTGTCTCCCAAGAATGGGACATCTGGCACCTGCCTTACCAGGACAGGGTTTCCACTCTACAGCTCTGCCCTTATTAGGAGGGTGGTAATTTACTAGCAGAGACCAAAACAACAGCCCTACCCCATTGGGGTCAAAAGGTGAAGAGATGTGATCTTTGTCCTGGAGCTGTCCTGGAGCTTCTGTGGAAAGAAGGCATGTATGGAATTCATCTAGGGCCTCTGCCTCTCTGACAGGCTCACATCCTGGCCCTCAGAAACCCCTTTTCTAAGGAACAATGCAACAAGAGAATTTCTGCTATAGATGGAGTGTGTCTCCAGTGGCCTTCACATGCTTTAGCCATTAATGTCACAGGGCCTATGTACAGGTATATGTTTTAGCCATTGATGTCACAGGGCCTATGTACAGGTATAACCTGTAGTCCTTCTGATCTCTGCCTTTTCAGAGGATTGAGTTGGATGGTAGAGATCAGGCCAGTCACCCTGTCACAACCCTCTGCACTGTCGGACCAACATTCACACTGCAGTCTGACCCTTGTTCTGTTCCATTCCATATCAGAACCCAGGGCCATAGGCATACCCATGGAATGGTCCCAGGATTCTTCCCTGGCTCCAAGATCGAAGCCTGCTGGTAGACTTCCAGACCCTGCCACATACGCCCTGCAGAAGCTCAGAACATCTGGCCCCCACAGGCCACGGCAAGCCAGCAACATTACTGTGGGGGTTCTTAACCCCTTGCTTCAGCTGAACATCCTTCTCTTCCCTAGCCGAGCAGTCCACTATCCCTGGAGCCTGGCATCCCCTGGCCCCTGACTGGTTCACAATGGCTGTCTGTCCACAGGCACCAGCTGGACAAGTTGCATGTCCTCTGAGAGAGCAGCAGTAGAAAGGGTCTGTGTGCAACTCCAGTCTAAAGGTTGGACTATCTTAGGCTGAGGCTCACCTGGTGCCTCCTCTTTACTCTATGAGGTGGACTGTAAGGGCTGCACAGAGATGAGGCAGGGTGGGACAGGAAGTGTCACAGGGTGATGAGGGTAAGAGCAGGGAAGTAGTCAACCTGCAAGGCTTCCTGACTTCCCCAACCTGGCTTCCGGAGCCCAGAAGCAGGAGCAGGGCACCCTGACAACCCTGAAGAGCCAGATACATGGCAGCAGTGTGGTTGATGCCGATGAGACAATACTCCCTGGCTGAGGGTAGGGCGATCATAAATGTCAGATACTCTGGTTGCCACCCCTCATCTCAAAGGAACTGAAGTTCCAAACATCCTAGTATTTCCAACATGGAGCAGTGCAGGAGCCCGTTGCTCCTAGATGCTTGCTGCGATGTCCTAGCATCACCACCCGAGAGGGGCTAAAATGCTAACATCACATGCAAAGGCAGCACCCAGGCCCTGGGATCAGGAGCTGGACAGAGTTTCCTTCCTGCATTGCAATCTGCATTATCCAGCTGTGCACTGTGCACGCAGAATTCAGAGACAGAAGAGCTCTGGTTCCTAACACATGTCCACCAGAAGCCATCAGGAGAGAGCCCTTCCGCTTCCACACACTAGGTGACATCTTCTGCTCTGTCAGCCTGCTTGTCACAGCCATCTGGAATGCAGAAGTGCACTCTCACTTGAACTTTTACTGAAATCTAACTGCAGAACCTCTTAAAACCCAACAACTGGAAACACTTAGATGCTGCAGTTAAGACTGACCAATGAAGGACTGCCCTCTTCCCTGGGCACTTCTTTGTGGACCTCCCTGCTCTAAACACGTTAGGCAGAACTTGTTCCTGACCTCTGCTCTGAGCAGAGTAAAGCAGAGCCCTGGTAGTGCAGCGGTGGGAAGAAAGGCAGCTGTTCTGTTCCCTAGGCCTGGCACTTCCTGTCATGGCAGAGAACAGCCTTCACTTCCTGCAGGCCCAAGATCTCTCACCAAGAGGCAGCTCTGGCTCTGTGAGCAGGCAAAGGAAGAAATGGCTGTCTCCAGCACCATGGACTCTGGCCACATTCCCAGGGCAAGTATGGCTTGATTAACGACCAGCTGCTGGGGCTCTGTCAACCGTGACTTGCGCCCATGGCCTGGGTCCCTGGAGCCTTCACTCCAGCTCCATCTCCTTCCCGGACCAGGCGTCTCCCAGATCAGGTCAAAGCAAAGGCAGCCATGGCCGGGCACTGCAGAGCCAGGGCTGACCGCTGGGAAAACCATAAACCGGCGCAGCATGATGATCAACTGAGCAGTAAATTAATTAATCATCATTTTATGCCTCATCAAGCGCTTTGCTGAGACTCTCGACCAGGGGCCTCGAAGCAGCCAATGGGAAGAGGACTGTTGTGTTTAGCTGGGGGAGTCTTCCACAAACAGGGGAGGCTTTGACAAGCTAATAAATATGCCATCCGTCTCTGCCCTGGCAGCAGCTCGGCCCCACCTGCAAAGTGGTGGGGTTCTGCCTGACCTGGTGGGCAGTGAGCGATGGATGGCAGGGGCAGCCTGAGAAGGGGAATCAGGGCAAAGGGAGCGGGAGGGGCGACAAGCTACTGAAGTTCCTAGACGCTTTTGGGAGGAACCCCATGTTCCTCACCACCTGAACCCCCCACTGTTACTGCCCTAGGAGCAGAAGTCATCAAGACAACTGTTCTTCAAGTTCAGCCCTGACCTTGGCCACACTTGGGCTTTCATGGGCATCCTTGTTTTTCCTCCTCTTAAGCTCCTTGATTCTGGCACTGGATTTTCACTGAGGTTTGAAGGTATGTATGAAAGACAGCCTTCATATGACTGTGTGCACATGTCCCCCACCCTCCAACGCTGAGAATGTGCCTCGCAGCTGTTGAGGAGAAGGCTTCCCAGATATCCTTGATTTATTGCTGTTTAAAAAAAAATAGGCATCAAGGGACACAACTTTTCTTAAGAAAACTACGCTGTCTGAGGTCTGCGGTGATGAAATGGTTAAGGGGATGGGCCACTTTATTATAGGTTTTTGTTGTTGTTGTTGTTGTTTGTTTGTTTGTTTTGTATTTTGAAAGCAAAATTAGAAATTAGTTACAGCTAGGGAAGATTCTAACACCATTCATGAAACACAGACACCAAACTCCACACAGCTATGCGGTTTATCAGTTCTGCTAACTGACCTCTGAGGTAGAATTTGGATGACACTAACACTGGGCATCCAGCAGAGCTGAATGAAGGGGCGTCACTCCAGAACCATGCCACAAGGAGCTTGGGAGCGCAAAGGTCGGGGATGTCAGGCTTGTGAAGAGCCCTCTGCCCTGCTGGACTGACTTAATTGGAGTAGGATCCTTACCCACAAATCTAACCCATGTTTAAGCTCCATGCCCTCAGACCACCACTGACCCTGCTGCTCATACAGAGGTAAACATTGACAGGATTCACATTCTAGATTCTACCGAGTCCTAGGGACCTTCCAAGTGTCTGTAGCAGTCCTGGGCAGGAAGGAGCTTCTTCCACAGGAATGTTTGCTTCCAGACTTGATCCTGGCCTTGTGATGAGTTGGCCAGGGGACTTGACTTTGTATCTGCCCTAGATGAGTCTGTTCCAGTTCTCCTACAGAGCCAGGTGGAAGGCGATCGCCATATTCAAGGTGACAGCCGGCAGGCCTGCAGGAGCTCCCCGTCTCTCTTCCTGCTCCAAATCATCATTGAGATGAAGAGATGGCACTGCTTTCCTCTGAAAGGAAGCAACCCGGGAGATGTTAGGAAGCTGTACAACATCAGGAGAGTGGCTTTTAGCTCAGCCACTTCACATATGACATGTCGTTTCTCTTTCTGTGATCTTGTTCAGCTTTGGAGTTCGAGATTGAGTGCTGGACGTTCTGCAGACCACCGCTCTGGGTCTTCTGCGTGCTCGCCCATCCTGTGTGCAATGGGGATGCAATGTTACACTAGACGGGGATGCAAGAGCTGCCTCTCTTGATTCTTGTGGACCTGTTCTTGGGTTTGAAGCAGGGTGGGCTGAGCTAAGTAAAGATAAAACAGAGGAGTGGGGGACAATGAACCCCACTGCCCTGGAGTTGAACCCCTTTCTTTGAATGCTGCTCTTTTTATTTCTATTTGTGTTATCTTTAAGCCCCAGTTTATACAAGGGAATGAAAGGAAAAGTTCAAGCTCAAAGAAAGACACCCCTGAAGAGGTTCCCAGCCTCGCTCTGCCTGGTGTCACTGCTTGGAACAGTGAGACATGAAGACTGGCTCTTACACAGGCAGCTCCTCATCTGTCCTGTGACACACTGATGAAAGTCCCAACCAAAATGGTTTCCATGATGCTGAACCTGGAGACTGCCTTGGTGACTCCTCATCTGGAAACCTCATAGGAGAACTGGTGAGTCAAGAGGTAGAGTCTTCCAGTTTAAGCTGGTAAGCTTGGCTTCTCTATTGAGCCACCCTACACAGAGTCTACTACTCACATCCATGTTCACGGGATGCTTGCTGCTTCCAGTTGTCCACACAGAGCCTTGACTGGAAAAGTCAAGTTCTTTCCTCTGCAGGTCCTAAGTCCTAAGTTTGAATAAAGTTCTTCCCACCTCTCGTGTGTGTGTGTGTGTGTGTGTGTGTGTGTGTGTGTGTGTGTGTGTGTGTGCATGTGTGCATGCACATTTAGATAATCTATTGCATACATTCTCAAGAAAATCACCTTTGCTTCAAATAGAGGGGATTAAAATATTTTTATATAAAATATATACATACATACTTCTGATTCATCAACAGATGTGTCTAATATTAAAAACCACAAGGAAAGCTTTAAATTGTTTGTTGAGGGCAACGGTGAGAAACCAGACTAAGAAACAAATCAGAAACAAAGACTTTGCATGTCTCTCTTTGTAACGGTACCTCAGATGCCTCCTATGTTCAACAGGCACACACACCCACGGGCCGTCTTCTGATTCAGCTGCTGTGTGCACAGTGCTTGTGTTGTTAAGGATGCCCAGACTCCCTTGCAGCTTGTGGTCTCTCCTGCCCAGCAAGTTCCTTGGATTTGGTGATGACATTTCTTCTGCCTTTCCAGTTTCTGTAGCGTGCATGTCTATTATCATTATTATACTCTTCTCTTGTCACTTGATGCTGAAGAGAAGTTTGCACATCTGGGGCAGATCCAAGTGATCCAAGTGACCACCTCTGAGTTGTGACGTGGATATCCAAGCACCTAAATCTAGCTTGGGTGGCGAGGCTCAGACCGCCATATTTAATTTCTCTTGTTTACTACACCAAGTTTTCCCATTTCTTTTTGTTAGGCATCCTAGTAAAGATTCTACCCACAGTCCCATTATACTATAACTTACAAGCTTCCCAAAGCTATGCCCTGACATGTTAGTGTGCCTGCCCTGTGTGCCACACACCTAGTTGTCTGGCAGCTACATTAGTTAACTAAAAAGAACAATGGATGATGGTCCAGAATGTACCTAATATTTTTGTCTTTAATAGTTTGCAAGATTTTCTTCTATGGAAATACATTTCTGTGCACACAAATTAAGCAAAGCAGCTTGTGTTGGTAAGCATGCAGAAACTAAAATCAAATAAATAAAAGTAAGTATAGTGTAAAAAACAATTCAGGAGTTTTGTGCAGATATCTCTGAGACTCAATCCAAGCCTCTTTCACAGAAGTCTAGCCGTTACTGTACAGTTTTAGATATGTTTTTGGTGTTTTCACATATCACGAGTCTGGCTGTGTGCCCCTTTCCTGCTCTCCTGTCTTCAGATGTGAGAATCCTGGGCCAATTGTCACCTGGCAGCTACCCTACCCATCTCTCTATAGAGCAATGGCATTGTCGGTCCTCACTTGCTTAGCCTTGCTTCATTGTACTGAGGTTCTGCTCTCACCTCAGTCCTGGACCCCAAGAGCCTCTCTCCATGCATTCAGAGGAGGACCAGGGGCAGAAGAGCAGCAGAGAACAGTGGCCATGGAGTTTCTTCATTTACATTTAAGTATTGTCAGTTGTTACAAAGAGAGTGTTTAACTATAAACAAAAAAATGTTATTAAAATAAACCTAAAACTAAATCAGTTAACTTTAAAAGCATGAGTCACTGTATGCTAGGTACTGAAGACCTACAGAACAAGACAGAGCTGAAGAAACCACAGCCCAGGAGAATGATCCTCCCACCTGCCTTCTGCTGCCTGCCCAGCCCTGCCTCCAGTGGCTGCTCCATGCAATCTGCAGCAAAACCAAGGGTGCGTTCATTCCCAGCCTCAAGTGCTGCTGCTCCCTTTGAGCCTGCTGATACACTAGCCTGACCACAGTTCTTCACAAAGCTTCTAGAATTCCCTCCATATATTTTAACCCCCTGTCAGCTCACATTGTGTCATCAGATCTGAAGCATTCCAGTATCTTTACTTGACGCTGTACGCAAGTGTTTGTGGAACACATACCTGTGCTTATCTGCTTGTTTTTAGACAGCTGGATCAAACAGTGTGTCTTACCTTGTAAGAATGTCAGCCTGCCAGGCTTCTGAGAACAGTAAGACTATGTCCCTAGGTGGAGTCGACACAATGACACCAGAAATTATTCTTTGTTTTATACTTGGCTTCAGACTATACCTCACTACATGCAGAATGGGCACATTTATGAACAATTACCAATTATTAACATATAGAGTTGGACATATGAAGAATAGGTGGACAGATAATTTCAGCTTTAGTCAGATAAGTAATGGATGGGTAGATATATGATATATTATAGACAGTTGATAGATAGATAGATGGATAGATAGATGGATAGATAGGTGATAGATGGAAGATAGATAGATAGATAGATAGATAGATAGATAGATAGATAGAAGATGGGGTAGATAGATCAGATAGACTGATAGATAGATTGGTAGATAGATGATAGATAGATAGAAGATGGAGTAGATAGATCAGATAGATAGATAGATAGATAGATAGATAGATAGATGATAGATAGATAAATGATAGATAGATAGATAGATGATAGATAGATAAATGATAGATAGATAGATAGATAGATAGATAGATAGATAGATAGATGATAGGTAATAGACAGACAGATAGATAGATAGATAGATAGATAGATAGACAGACAGACAGACAGATAGAAGATAAGATAGGTAGATAGAAAGTAGGTGGAAAGATGATCAGTAGATGATAAATAGATGGTAGAGAGAGATTCGCCTTTTATTGTACAGAAGAATAAAACTACAATTTGAGTAAACTTTCCCCAACATTATTAACATCTGTGCCAGGCCACGTGGCATAGCTTGTAGTTCATGAACAGGAATGGTTGTTGTTTTTACTTTAGACATGAGAAACTTACATGAAACCTCGTCCCCCCCCCCAACACACACACAGTTAAAATTTAGAAAAGACAGGAAACAAGCGTTGCAGAAACCAAACCAGTGCAGCCCCACAGTTGGCATCCTCCCTGCAGCTCCATGACTTCAAGGCCGGGGCTGTCCCTCTCCCTCTCTTTTGCATGCCTCCACTCTCTCAAATCTGAGTTCACATCCCATTTCTGTCCGGGGGCTCTGAGGGATGTCACAAAGGTGTTCTCAGACATGTAGGGCCCCTGAGGTAAGTAGCCCTGACCATTCTGTCAGAAACAGTTTGGGGGCAGAAGGGCTGCATCTGGCTCAACCTCTTACAAATATTGTTTCTCTTTTGCCTAAATGCTTGGAGGCACATTGAATAGAAGCAAAGGGGCCAGTCTGCTTAGGTAGGGGAATGTCTACACAGGGACTTCTTCTGTCGAGTGGCCTGTTGTGCAGTGTTCCCCACAGAGAATCACATCTTCCCTCTGCTCAAACTCCTCCCATGATACCAGACTCCAGTCCTTAGGACCCAGGTGGACGTTGCTTCTCTGTCTTTGCTGCTCTTCTCACCGTTTCTCTTTCTTAAGGATGCTCAAGTTGGTCTTTTATAACCTGATTTCATTTTTCATAGTACGAACTCTGCTTCTGGTTTCTTCAAACTCAGGAGAGATTTTTCCGACAAAAGCGAATATTTCTTTTAAAACTTTTACATTGATTGTGAGTTTCACGTCATGTACCCCAGTCCCCCTCTTCTTCCTGGCTTGTTGTACCCACCCTTTGCCCTTGAAACTACCTTCCCCAAATAAAACACACACACACACACACACACACACACACACACACACACACAAAAGTCTAGAAAATCTCTCATCCTGGAAGCTGTCGTATGTATATCCCTCTGTCTACCATTGCTTTGGATCATTTGGTCCAGTTTGAGATCTCTGGTTTCTGTGACAACCTCACCACAACTCCTCCTGATTATCCTGTTATTGCCCTGTGTTATGGAAATCCTGCCAATTTGTATCAGCAGGACTGGTCTTTTCATGCACCCAAACAGGTCACAGACGGTGTAGATTTTAAGGTGGGCCAACTCAAAGCCCTGGATCTGGGCCTGGGTGGAGGCTAAGCTAGTCAGCCTGCAGGCTCCCCTTTATCTGCACCACCAGGGTGAGCACTCTAGCATCGCTCTGGCTAAGCCACCCAATGCCACCCTCAGTAGGTGAGAGGGTCAGCTCTCCGGCTCTCACACCCTCCCTGGCTCACACACCTTCAGAGCCAACTCCTCTGTGCTGCTCAGTCAAGACAGACGCATGGCCCATTCATTCTCCCAAGTTCTGTAACCGGCAAGCTCTCCATCTCTCATGACTACCATGAGTGTCCAGGAATGGGGTGACATAGGGCATAACCCCTGCTCCCACTCCACCTCAAAGCAAAGGAGTGGCAGGGCAGCACTCCTGTGCTCTCATCCTTGAGGCAGCGCCCCACCCTCACCCCAGCCCCACCACAGGGACAGCTCAGCAGTGCTGCCCAGGCAAGGTGTAGCACCCGCTCTCCAGAGTGCTGCTGCTGGTAAGGGTCCTGGTCAGCTCACCTGCTGTCTGACCTCAGGGGCCAGCTTTCCTGATTACTGGAGATGGCAAAGGGGTGGTGGTAGTGGAGGAAAAGTGAGCATTTTAATCCTAGAGTGATGGCACAACCCTGTAGTTCCAGAATCCCAGAAACAGAAACAGGAAGTTCAACACATGGTTGGAGTTAGCCTGAGTTACACAGTGAGGTCCAAGTCAGTCAAGACTACTTAAAGAGAGCCTGTCTCAACAAATGTGTACATTTTATGGGCTAGAGAGCAGCTCAGGAGTTAAGAATACTGATTTTTTTTTCCAGAGGATCCAGGTTCAATTCCCAACACCCGTGTGATGGCTCATACTGATCAGAAACACCAGTCCCGGGGCTTAGACGCCCTCTTCTGACAGTCACACATGTGGTATGCAGACAAAAGGCCCATACATATAAAATACATGAACATTTTAAAAGTGCACATTTTAATCTTCTTTACTCACCCACTTCCTTTAAAGACACTGGAAGCTTGCTTCAGTTCCCAACATCCCCTTTAAATGCTGACATAGTCTTCATTTACATTTTTTTCAAAGAAAGAAAATAACTTACCTTAACTTCTAAAGTCCTCCATGATTTCCTGACAGATACTGGGAAGTGTAAGACAAGACAATGCCACCTCAGTCTTATCCCAGGGTTCCTTGCTATGTACCTTCTTCACACTTACTCGGAAATATTTTCCCAACTGGACTGCAATTGCTGTGTTTCGTGCATTCCAAGACATCCAGTCTGTCTGATGTAGCCTCAGCCCTGAATTCCATCCTCTAGTTGGAGTTCTTCCCTGAAGCCCTTAATGTGTTAAAGGAAGCAGATGCAGGACTGAGTGAATGTGTACTATGCTGTTCACATGAGTCTGCCATGTCTGGGTTCCCAGAGTTTTAGACCCATGAGAGCCTGCGTATATACAAATACATATACACATACACATACACATACACATACACATACACATACACATACACATACATATATACATACATATACATATATACATACATATACACATACATACGTACACGCGGGCACACACACACACACACATATATATATGTATATAATATGCAGAGAGAGAGAGAGAGAGAGAGAGAGAGAGATGGGATGCTGCTCTGTTAGAGTACACCTGACTAACTTTTCTGAATATGTGTCTGTCATTTCTTCATGACATCACCCAGCCAAACAAAACCATTCAGGTCATGGCAATTTTCCCCTCCTTATCCAACAAGAAGAGAAAAGTCAAGACCACTCAGGATATGATTTTCTCTCCTTTCACACATTTCTTACTCATCAGACACACATGCAAAGGTCTCCTTGGGGATCGTCTCCTTATCCCAGCTTCCTAGACTGTGTGTCACAACCCCATGCAGGGTTACAAAACCAAATGTTCAGGTTGTGAAATTTGGCAGCCGTGTAAGATTTCTGAATATATAGCAATAGAAATGTAATTCAAAATCAAATGCTCAACGAATCTAAGGGGTTTCTGTTGGGGTTGGCTTGTGACTTCACTGCAGACTTCACTGTGTCCTTGGTCTGAAGACTGTATGTGCAGTGTGCATGCTCTCACAGTACACAATGGCACTGCCTGGAATGCTTCTGCTTAGACCTGAGAATATTGTGTTATTAATTGTAGTCTGGTGGTGGTGGTTGGTTGGTTTACTGTGCACTCACAGTTTTATGCTCTAAACGAAACAGGATGGTTTAATTATAGGAAACAAAGACTTAACATTCTCCTGCCTCACTCATTGGATTGCAGAGTTGTGCCTCCTATACCTGTGATAGGAATACCCGACCAAAGCTTATTCTGCTTGAGGATACAGTCCAGCACAGCAGGTAAGCCATGGCGTCGGATCATGGGGTACTCTAGTGGCATGGTATCTGGAGCAAGAAGCATAAAAAGGTGAATGTTTACTTCCTCCTTCCTGTGCAGTCAAGGCCCCAATCCCAGAGACCTGACAACCGTGGCAAAGGTGAGTCTTCCTATCTCAGTTAAGCTCATTGAGACAATCCCTGATAGATACACCCAGGGATGTGTGTCCCTCAGGTGACGCTAGAGCCTGTCCATCCCAGCATGGAGGTGTGAATTTATGAGATCTTTGAGCTGTGCTACGTTAGAGTGATTTCTAAAACTTGGTGGTCGAGTTGATGGTTTCAGAAGCTTCATTTTTTAAAAAACCATTCAATGAATTTGGGGTTGAAATTAGGGCAGAATTTCCAACGACCTCTGAAGCAGCCGTGAACATTTTTCTGGCATTTCATTCAAAGTACTTGTGAGAAGGGATAGTCTCAGATCCTACGATTAAAATCCCAACCAACCGTGAAAAACACTGGTGACGTCCCATGTCCCACAGTGTCAAATGCTCAACCAAGATCTGACTTTTCCAGTAAAAATAAAGACACCCCACTATTATTCAAATTAGCTTTGTCTTTAAGAAATGGTCATATACATACATATACACATACATATATATATATGAATTGTTTTTCAATGGATCTTTGTGATTTATTATAAATAAATTTGATTTATGTGCTATTTTATGGCCATATATACTTTGACTCATGTAAAAATTTCTCTGGAAAGTTCTGGAACTCTGGAAAATTTCTCAGAGTGAAAACTAACATTAAGTCCTGGTTCAGGCCGCTGTGCAGGCCCCATCTTGGCCCACCCACTCTCCCTTCACTGTGCCTAACTGGGCACCTTGTGTAGCACACTAACCTCAGGAGGTCCCTTCTGATAATGGAGACTGGAGGTTCCCCTCTTCAACCTCAATTATAATGATCCCCCAATTGATAAGAGTTTGTCCTGTTTCTGACTCTGATGGTCTCACAAACTTGACTTGAAGTTGTTAACAAGCAGATGCCTGCCAGAAACAAAAGTTTAGCTCACCAGGAAGTCATTGCTTACATGGGACTCTCTGGGCACTCACCACTCTCACTTTCACAACACCTGTGTTCTGATCACCTCTGAATCTCTGCCTGGTGCTTCTCTGTGGAAGGCTGGGCCCAGGTAGTAAGGTGAAAGGGCGCCTGTGTAGGCAGCAGAATCTTGGGTCTGCTCCAAGGGACACCAGGTCTTTGCTTCCCAGCCAACCTGTGTACTTGGACCTTCCCTACTGAAGGGCCCTGTAGGAGATTCTCAGAAACTGTGCTAAGGCTGATCCTAAGCCTGGAGTGGGAAGCCTCTTAGAAACTTTCAAACAATGAGTAGAAATCCATTACAAAAGTAGTTATGTCCCCAGGTGTCCCGGAGTAAATAGCTGGCAGAACAATCTCGGAAGCAATACTGCTGACCTCAGCCCCGAAGATTTAGTGATTAAGACAGTGGAGTCTTGTTCTAACTTATTCTCACTTGTTCCAAGTCCAGGAAGGAAACTCAACCTCTTGAGCTACTTATCCTGGTAGCTCAAGATCACAGGTCCATGAGCTACTTGAGAAGCAGGTGAGGGGACAGCAGGTATCAAGCACTGGCTTCGAGAGCATCAGCTTCTGGAAGTTCACCTTGCTTTCGTTTCAACTATCAAGTGTGTGGCTGCTGAACACCACAATCTTCCTTGGGTGACCCCAGCAGCTCCATCTCTGTAAGGACCAAGTCTTGGCCCTTGGCAGAGCTGTCCCAAGTGCATACATTATAAAGAGAGAGTCTGCGTGGGCAAATACTTATGGAGTAAAGTGGCTGCAGCCAGGGCAGTGGGAGGCACTCCCTCTCTGCAGGCAGAGGACATAAACCGTCTCTAGTCACTTGCACTTGCGTCATTGTCAGGAGAACCAGGAAGCTTCCTGGAATTAATTGCTCTGTTGTTTCAGAGATGGCCATTGCTATTTATTCAGGCCTTTTAAGCACAGAGTTGTTTTCAAAGAATAAAACTACCTTTACCATACTGTGAAAAGCGAGAGACTCAGTATGTCTCCTCTCCTCTTTATGTAGTTAAAACTACCTAGTGGGAGAACTTCCTTTCAAGAGTTAAGTGAACGCTCTTTCCACAGGTAGATAAGGGGGAAGGCAAGCAGCCCTCTGGCACTCTGCAGGGAGGAAGGCCCCAAGCTGGGATTGCACAATGTCTCTTGGGGTCATGTGACAGAGAGACTGAGGAAGAGAGAAAAAAGGAAACAACAAAAATCTGGACAAACCAGGAAACAGCCCTCTTGTTTCTCACAGCTTAACCAAGGCTACCTTCCTGCTCTCAGAGGTGCAGCTGACAAATTACTGTTAACAGGAATCCCAGAAGGACTGTAGAGGACTCAACTCTGATTTTGAGTCCTGGATGCTTTCACATTGAAGCAAAGCTTAGCAGATGGGAATCTATGCAAACAGGACCTGTTGGAAGGTGTTGGCAAAGCCAGTGCCAATAGCAACCCACGGCTTCCCAGCTGTCCTGGGGCCATCAGCAGTCAGTCGTTGGTCTTCAGGAATTTTCCCAACCCTGTGCCTCTGACTCATTTCCTTTTGGAAGCTCACCTTTCTGTTCACGTCAATCTGAAACTAGGAACTCCTTGTCTTGTCCCCAACAAGCAACAAGGGATGTGGAAGAGCATTCACTTGCCAGCTCCAGTTCTGTCAGTCACCCTGTGCGAAAGGTGACAACAAGCACACATTTCATTTTCGTGCTATTTCATGGGAAGGAAGGGATTTCCAACTCCTTGAGACCAGTAAAATACACAGGTGAGAAGTGGGTAGGGAATAGTATTCTGTCTGGTTCATCTTTATTAGATCTCAGGGCCTGCCCTGTTACTGATGCTAAAGTCATCACCCTGCTGAAGTGAAAGTGAGGGAGCATGAAGAGGTAACAGATCATCTCTCTACAGACTGTGCCCCTTCCTGACAAAAAGTTTATCCAAGGAGAGATTGATACATTGTAGAGGCAGATAACAAATCTCTGTCCTTGGGAGCTACCCACCTTGTATTTTGGCTCAGTCTCTCAGAACTTACAAAGTAGGCAAGCTGGCTGTCCGGGAGCCCCGAGGATACACTGTTTTCTTCGCAAGCCACCATGTCTACGTTTTAACCATGCCTTCATTTTAAAATGTAAGTTCTGTGGATCAAACCCAAATCTTCACACAAGTGGTAAAGCAACCGAGCCATCTCTCCAGCCCTGTGAGGAGACCCTGATATTGTCTTTTCTACCTGTGGTTATCTGGCCCCATCATTGGCTCTGTCCCTTCCACAGGGACACAGTATAGTATGTAACACACAGTATACAGTATACATAGTAACACTGCACAAAGGCTCAGGAAGTGACTTCAGCTCCTCATCACTGTCATTGCTCTTTTCAATAGGATTTGCCTCCAATAGTGTGGAATTGTGATCGGTCATCATGGGGACATCAGATAGCCACTTTTCCTCTCAACCATCTGCATACACAATGACAACCAGGCTAATCCTCACTAGGGTAACTCTCAATGCCTAAGAGCCTTTGAACACTGGAAGCCATCTACAATGTCCTTTTCTTCACCATCAGGACCCAAACCATGCCCCATCCTCTAGCCTGCCATCAGGAAAACCAGAAGGACCTTACAAAGCCTAGCTGAGGACAGAATTCAACAAGCTAAATACAGAGTTGAAAGTAGAGATTCCCAACCTGATGAGGACCCCCAGGATAAGCAGTCTATCAGGTAGTGTCAGAACCAACCCGAGCTGGAGAGTAGCCACATCTAGGAACTGTGTGGTAAGTGTTTCCAGCACTTAGTAGGTTCTCAGCAGTACCTACTGAGTTCCAATGCAGGGAGCTGGTGACCATGGCCTGACCACAAGCTCATGAGGTTACCTCTCTCATCCATTGTGGCTTAACTTCAAACCCATGACAAAGACAGTACTAGAAGTACTGCAGCAGTACTCTCCTGAGGCTTCTCCAACCAGTGGGGTCTACCTAGATGCACTGACTGACTCCTCTCACAGCTGTGGTCTGTATTCTTTTTGACTGTAAGCCCAAGAGTTCTTTACTCACATGGTGTTCCTCCTAACATTAACAGATCCTCCAAAGCAATGTCTGGAGGGACAGAGGGCATGTGTTGGCATAGTGAGAAGGCAGGGGGTAAGACATAATGGACCCAATGCTTTCTTCCTGCCCTGTGAAACAGGGTGTTAGAAGTCCTTCAGAGCCTTTGCTCTGGGATCTGTCTATCTCTGAAGCAGCAACATCCTTCTGAAAATCCAGAGAGGAAGGCATATTCAGATGGGCCAAGGGAAGAAAATGTCTTTGCCTACCAGCGCAATCAGGAGATTCACTAAAATCTTGACTGGTAAAATTGATCTCCCAAGCCAAAGAGAATTTGCCAGTGTTACCTGTGCCTCACCTATAACATCTGAAGGAAATGGTCTGCAGGCTCCTGTCTTTAAATAAAAACAAAGCTACTTTGCTTTGCATGGAATAACATTTCTACTTGAATTTTTGAGGTTACGTCTTGTTCTGTAGCCCAGACTGGCCTTGAATTTATAATCTTCCTTTTCAGGATCCTAGGTGCCAGTACTACAGGTGTTTAGAGATGGCCATTAACACTCCCAGGACAGGTCACTAGGAAGAATCTTCACGTTTCTATAAAGGATTTTCATTCGACATCTGACGGTTCTGGAATTGTCAGATATTTTTCTATTTGGTTGACGTTTCAAGTTGAGCCCTGGGAAACATTATTCTCCTTGGGACTCTCCAGCCAGTGGAGCCTCCTAAACATTGACTGACTCCTCTGATAGCTATGGTCTGTATTCTTTCTGGCTGTAACCCCAAAAGTTCTTTAATCATGTGGGGTTTGTTCTAATATTAACAAACACCCCCCCCAAAAAAACAATTTATGACATTCCTCCCTTCGTTTAAAATGTGACCATATTTGCCCCTGAGGTGAGGCCTCAAACATTTAGACCCTTGACTTGACTTAGCACATGTCGAGTAAGGGCAGATTCCCTGGTAGACAGATTCTATAGTAGGCAGACAGACAGGGAAAGGGACCATGGCTAGGTAATAAAGATGATAAATTTCCAAAATGGCAGCTTCCCTCTCACCCTCCTGACCAGACAAAAGCCTCAAAGCTTAAAAGACCTTACAGGTATTTGTCTCCCACCAGGAACTTCCTGCTTATGGACTGACTCAACAAGTTCAAACCCAGCTCAGGACCTGCCACACACAGTTCTGGACCAATCAACCCTGCTAGCTGTCTTCACACTGACCAATACTAAATTAGGGGAGGAAAGCTCCTCAGAGGCTTTCAAAGCCCTGGAGAAGAGAATATATTCTTTGGCTTCTTGAGTTGTGCACAAGTCTGTGTGTATGTGTGTGTGTGTGCAAGTGTTCATGCATGTGTTCATGTGTGTCCATGCTCTGTGCATGTGTGCATGTGTGTACACACATGTGAGTCCATGTGGTGTGCACATATGTGTTATGAATGTGAATGCATGTGTCCCTGCTTTATGCATGTATGCCTTGTGTATACACATGCATGTGTGTATGTCTATGTGCCTGTGTGTGCATGCATTTATATGGTGTACATACTACATGTGTGTGTGTATGTGTGTCCCAGCTTTGCAGAGGGTCTTGTTCTCTGTGTGCCTGCATGCATGTGTCTATTTCCCTACCACCAATAAGCGCCTTTCTTAACTGCTGATTCTATCTGTGGTGCATGAGGTTTCTCTGCTGCTATCTGTTGTACTTCAGATTTTTGCTGCCTTTTAATTCTTTAACTGGCAAAAAAAAAAAAAAAAAAAAAAAAAAAAAAAAAAAAAAAACCCTATCCAGACCAATCCTAGATTGCATCAGTAGAAATCCCAATGGGCTGATTTGAGGCACTATAAGTTCCACCTTCCTCTTCATGCTGATTTTGCACTTGCTATAATTATGGAAAACTTTCAAACAGTCTATAACAAACATTTGGGTAAGAATGGGGTTCTGTGTACTGGCTGCCACTGGCTCTGCATACTCTTCTAAGGCTGAGACCTGGGAGTGACACCAACCAGGACTTTGCAAGGGAGTAACAAGCGTGTGTCACACCCTCTCATTGTGTCACTTTTGTGGCTGGAGTCCATACTGCCAAATTTAGCAATCCTTAACTGAAGCCCATAGAGTCACAACTCTACCTTAGTGATGATGAAAAAAAAAAAAAAGCCCATTAAAGCTAATCCGATGGCTATCTGGAGTCTGAGCTATGTAGCTGACAGCTTTGAATGAAAGAAGATACATGACTCTACAGTATGAGCACACAAGCACACTCCCTACGGCTCCTTACAAACAGGGACCTCAGATTACATCTTTCCAATAAGCCTGGGTTTCATCACGCAACTACCACACAGTGTAGTGTGCCAGACCCTCTATAATAACTGGGCTAATGAAGATGTGTCAGGTCGGGAGTGGCTGGAGAGGAATATTAGAAACTCACAGGCCAGAACCAGAGTTGTGGTGAGCTGGAGCAGGCTGCGGTGCTGTGTCTCTCTCATCCTCTTGTTTTTAAGGGCACAGTGAACCCAGATTTTAGAGGCTGAGAAACACATCCACTAGCTGGGTTTGGGTGAGCCTCAAGTGGTCTCTGGCTCCCTTTTCTAGAAGTAGCACACCTGTTGCCAACCAAGTCCACACCTTTATCTGGCCCCCATCAGAGATAGAGAGATGGGCCCTTCACTGCCTTCGGAGCAGCCGATCAGGATTGCCTTGTCAAAATTAATCGTTGTCTAGAATGTTATTAGTGGAAACACTAAATTTGCTCTTAGGGTAAAGTTCTTTCTTAATGAACAGCGAGTCTTGCTAGCTCGCCCCCTCCTTGGCTTTTCATTAGTGATAACATCAATCCAGGTGCTCTGAGTCTTAAAAACTGTAAATCTTGGCCTGTCACTGGAGGAGGGGAGAGAAAAGGTTAAACAAGTTTGTGGAGGAAGATTTCCCAGGTGCTATTTTGCAAGTACAGAGCTAATTGATGGTTGTGCCATAATAGTTACTGCTGATAGCGATCGTGTAAACACTCCCTGCTTGCCCCAGGAGCATTCTCAGGGCGTCCCGGGGAAGCAGCTCCTAAGACTGAGCTGTTCCATCACGCACACAGAACACCTCAGCTCTCTTTGGAGGGCCACTTTGATGCAGGCCAGTACTGGAATCCCGTGAGATTCCAGAATGGAGAAACTCCATCGTGAAAACAGAGACCTAAGTAATTAAGTACCCAGCACCTCATCAGGCACGCTCTGTGGAGCTCCAAAACCGCGGGGGCAACTCTCAAAAACAAGGAACTTGTTAGAGAACCACAGAGGGGCCTGAACTTTCTCTGGGGGATTTTCATCTTCTTTCAGCTGCCCAAAGTTTGCGCCTAAATGGCTGAGGTCTCTCCCTCTTCGATTTTAAGGCTCATTATTCTTTTGCAAGATGTAAAAGCGACGCCATGCTCCCTCATGGTTACATCCTGGAAGCAGAGAAAAGAATTTGACTGGCGGCCCCTCATCTTATTTTCCAGTTTCCCCCATAGTGCCCTGGGCCCTGCACTTGGACCACCACGGGTAATGTAATTTGCTTCCGTGGCCAGAGTAAGAGAGGGGATAAAGCTGGGGGAGAATTCTCACACAAAAGCACCCGGCCCATTTGCATTTTCATTGGTTTTTCAGAAAGAAAATCGGGAGCCAGAAGAGTTGTTCTAATTTCTGCCGTCCTTGAAAAATTACCATTTGCTTGAGAAAGGAGCAGTGAGCTGATACCGCCATGTGGTCTGTGGCCTACGAGGGGTCTATGATACCCCAAAATAAAAATTAGAGACGGTAACAGTGCTTTCATTTTCTTCCTTCCTATCATGTAACCTCGTTTGAGCTGCATTTGCCTGGAGATTTTTTTTTCCCTTATGAAAATAGTATTATGTGTGACATCCAGGCTTCCATAAAAAATGATTAAGACTGAAGTGTCTTTGATGATAGTAGTTGGAATCTATAAATAACAGGGGCATAAATAAATCCGGAAGCAAGCAGTGGCTAGAAATGAGTCACCCGGGTTTCATTCACTGTTTGGTTACATTGCTTTTTGGTTTTAACATCTGTAAGTTAGGGAGCAAAGAGCTCTCTACTTCAGGGCGATAGCTGGGTGCCTGGTCCAGCTACCCCCAGCCCCAGACCGTACAGGAACTCACTCTACAGATTCTGGAGGATGCAGCCAGCAGCAAGGCAGTGCTTACTTTGGGTGGATGGCGTGACGTTATAGTCTCTCATCTGCCTGTAAAACTCATTGTCCCCTTCATCTGGGCCATCGCAGTCTCCTCATCTGGGTCATCCCAGTCTCCTGGTTTTATGTGTAATATAACCTCCTAAAGACTCATCAAAATTCTTAGTTTTAAAAATAATTGAACCTTGTCTTATTGTTGATAATCTGATTTTCTTGGGGGCAGAATGCAGGCTGCATGTGTTAGACATTTTCACCAAACCAACATTTATCTAAAACTATTCACTAGCAGAGAGCAGGTGCATAGAGAAAGGGGTTTTTTGAATGATCACGCAATCATTCTAGTGAATTCTGCAAGACACGTCCTGGTAACTACAAGGTCAAAATAGGGAAACCATGCATGGCTTCCAACCAAAAACAAGATCTAGATGAGCTTTCAAAGTCTTTCCTTCCAGAAATAAAATTCCAGATGCCTAGCAGAGATACTGGGTAGAGAGCTCAGTCTTCTGTCGCCTAGGAGAATCAGCCTAGCAGGGATGCCTAGTCCTCCTCAGCTCAGGATGGGAGCTTCAGGGGAGTTGAGTGGAGGGTGAGTTGCCATAGTTGAGCACTGAGTCAGAGCACAATTGGGGGGGGGGTGATTGTTGTGTCTTATAAGGGAAGCCAGGGATATGTTTGGTAGGGCGAGGTTGGGGGGACCTCTTCGGGCCTATGCTGAGGCATCCCTTCCCCAGAGGTACCAGCCATAGAATGGAATAGAATTTATTTAGGGCATGAAGAGGGGAGTGGGAGGGAGTAGAGACAGAGAGAAACACACATGGACACACACACACACACACACACACACACACAACCAGGGAGGGGGAAGAGAGAGGGAGAGAGAGAGAGAGAGAGAGAGAGAGAGAGAGAGAGAGAGAGAGAGAAATAAAGGCTGGCTATGAACATGTGGAGAGAGAGGGGGCAGAAAGGGAAGAGGGTAAGAGAACAAGAGCATGAGGAGGGGGCAAACAGCCCCTTTTATAGTGAGTCAGGCATACCTGGCTGTTGCCAGGTAACCATGGGGTGGAGCCTAAAAGGAATGCTAACATTCACCCCTCCACCTTTCTCCACTCTTCCACTACTGGGCTGGGCTGCATCTGCTGCCCCACACCTGGAGGTCAGTGCCTTCCTGACCTAGCTAAAGGGATAAAACTTGAGGTGTCTACATGTCCCTTCCCAGACACTGCAGCGGAGGCTGTTTGCCTTGTAACTAAACATGCCTCGCTTTTAACTTATTAAATCATTGCCAGATAGTGTTGTGCCCTAAGGTAACCAGAAGCATATTCTGTTAGGGAGGGTATATTGAAAGCAAATCTCTACTACCAAACTTGACAATGAACTTGACCCAATTCATAGGGAATACAACCCCAAGCCCTTCGCCTGGGTGAGGGAAACAAGCCTCTCAAAGGGACCCTGGAGCCCTTTGGGGGAAATTGTGAAAGGGCAGTGAAGCCCAGTGCAAGATGTGAGAGGACGTAGCTTCAGGGCTCTTGGCTGCTTTTGGAGGGGAGAAGCATCTTGCACTAGAGCAACAGGAAGACTGGCTCTACTCTGCTCATCTCTAGCCTCTTGCTTGGCTGAGCTGGCCACAGGTCTGCAGTCCACCCACAGATCTACAGTCTGAGTTCCTCTGTAGAAGGGCTTGCTTTCAGGACACAGCAGAGCACCCCCAACCAGTGGCCACACAATCTGGCGCTTTTTGCACTTTTAATAGTGTGTGCGTGGGTGTGTGGGTGGGGGGCTGAAGTCCTCTACAGCTCCTCACCCAGGGTGACCAGAGACATGTAAAGATCATTCTGAACAATCCATCAGTCAATATATAAGACCCTTGCCACAAGGATCTCAGCCTCCTGACTGGCTCTAACCCACTGGGAGAATTCTGTCTTCTAGCTTCCCCAAGCTGCAGACTCCTTCCTCCCCCCACCTTCTACTCCTGCAGCCTCCTAATTTCTCCTCTTCAGTGAAGGACAGCTCAGGTCATGGCCCAGAATGCAGGCTTCCCCTGCCTCTCCCCCTCTCCCCTCCCTCCTCCCCTCTGGAGTTCATGTCACAATGTACATCTCATGAGAAGTCCTCTGTGCCCTATGGGCCACTGGCCATTCTGCAAACGTACACCAGAGTCTCATGCAACAAAGATCTAAATAAAAGTGCCTCAGAGACTTTGGCTTAGGAACTTTAATAAAGCCAAATATTTATATTAAAAACAGATCATCTGGCTTCATAACAAAGCCAGACCCTCAGAACATTTTTTAAGTGTACAGGCATGCATATAAACTCCTTCTAATTGGCTAGTGACCAGAAATCACTGATGGATTCAGCCAGCCCCAACCCCACATGCAAAGAAAACCCAGAGCTTCGGCTTCTCAAGTCTGGAAACACGAACGGAGCCACTTCTGAGCCACCTAGATAGGCAGACCATGGCATACTGTTACATTCTAGCTATGTACCATGACTTTGGTATTAACGGATGAGGGGGTGGAGAGTAGGGATGAACTGCTGAAGCTTTGGGGTTGGGAACTGAGGAGAAACACAGCTTTTTAAAATACAATTCAGACTTAGCTTTTAAGAAGCACATATCAATTACATAATGACATTTTCATACATGTAGATCATGTGTTTAGATCATACTCTCCTCTCCCCCGTGTCCTCCTTTATCTCCCTCCTACTCTGGCTGATTCTCTCTCTCTCTCTCTCTCTCTCTCTCTCTCTCTCTCTCTCCCTCTCTCTGTCTGTCTCTGTCTCTCTCTGTCTCTCCCCAAATAGACATCTTCTACTTGGCCAGGCTTGCTATCTAAATTTACTCCTACTAAAAATCACTAGAAACCTAGAAATAGTTTGAGTACATTTGTGATACAGTAATTTCTCAACTCTACACAATCACCAAACATCTCAATTAAATCTGATCCTTAAGGGACCAGAATTTCCTGTAGTGCACCTGAGCGTCCTTTGTGGATACTTGTGGGCAGGGACACTGTTCCAGGAGGTCCAGATATACTTCACCCACCCCCAGTGGTGACCTCAGGTACTCAGGACGCTGAGGCAGGAGGATCAGGACTTTAAGGCCAACTGGTGCAAGTAAATGAGACTATCTCAAAACAAGTCAAAAGAGAGCTGGAGTATAGCTCAGTGGTAGAGGGCTAGCCTGGTATGTGTGAAGCTACAAGTTCCATTGTTCCCAGCACCAGAAAAACTAAACAAGAAAGCCGTCACCATTGTCAACTGGCCACCACATGATGACTTTCATTATGGTTACAGAGCTTTAAAAAATAAACAGGTTGGAGAGATGACTTGGTGGTTAAGAGCACTTACTGCTCCTACAGATGACTTAAATTTTGTTTCCAGCAATCACATCAGGTGGCTCACAATGCCTGTAACTCTAGCTGCAAGGTATTAGATGTCCTCTTCTGGCCTCTGGGAGAACCTGCACACATGTATGTATGTACAACTGCACATACAAACACACACACACACACACACACATATACACACACACAGAGAGGTAAACATGCACACATGTATACAATCTTGAATATATGCATGCACACACACACATACATATATACACAACTATGAATGAATGAATGAATGAATACTAATAGCTTTCCCACTGTGTTTGTATCTAACTCTAATTTTAGAGGGACAGAGGGAGGAGGCATAGGGCCAAGAGGAGGAAAAGGAGAAGGGAGAGAACTGGTCAACAAGAGAGACTGACATTGTCCTTTGAGGGTCTTTTCTGTCATTTCTAATACTCAATACTCTTTAGCTCCTGCTAAATTTGTCTTGGCACACCCAGCAGGACGCACATCTGTAGGTTGATGTCCTTATGCAGGTGACAGCAGACACAAGATAAAATGAAGCCTGTCATTGGATGAGAAGGAAGGGAAGCAGGGACAGAGGTTTTAGAAGAGGGGGAGAAACAACATGGAGGCAGATGTAAATGATCCTCACCATGCATCTCTACATAGATACACGTTGTTATACTTCTTAAGGGATGGATTTCTACAGGACAGTTTATCTTATCTAGGTGGGCGGCTTATATCTTTATCAACTGGTTGTGAGTTTATAGTGTGGATGTATTGTGGATTGAGAATTTAACATATAATCTTATTGCTCAGTTATAATTTATTGAGTGATGATTTTACCGGGTAGTTGGGAGTTTATACTTTAACTACCAAGGGGCGGTTGTTAGGAGTGTGCGCAGAGTCTGTGGCAGGGAGCCGCAATAGGCCAGCCCATGCTGGACTTTTAGAGCCCTGGTTTTACTGGGTAGCTGGAACCAGAGACTTCGAGGCTATCAGAGAGCCGCCGAGAGAGATACTAATCAGAGATAAATTATGGTTAGTTCCATATGGCCCTCCAGTGCCGGAACTGACTCTAGGGACCAGTGTGGCAACGTGCTACACTGGAACAGCCCACGCACCGCACCGCCTGGGGCAGAGAGTACTTGGGGGCAGCGTGAAGGCTGTTAAGATAAAAGTACCCCGCAGTGTCACGTGGCCCTACGAGTGCTGGCTCTAGAGCGGGCTAAAAGGTTCCACATTTTTAAATATTTACCACAACACACATCTGGAAAATTCTGAAGAAGGTCAGAGATGAGCCAGAACGAGGAACCTTCCTATAGGGTATAGGGGAGACCTGGGACCTGGGACCTGGGACCTGGGGATAAAGGGTGAAAGATCAACTTCCGATTCTCAGTTTTTCTGAACGGGAAGCTGTAAGTACTCCTGCCTAAGAAGAAGAAAGTCAAGTTGTCTTGTGAAGTTTGTGAGCCCTACTGGCACCCACAAAAGCACGGAGGCAGCATATTTCCTTTGAGGGACAGACATACATTATTCAGTTTTACTTCCTTCAAAGGATTAACTTGGGCCTCTCTTTGGAACCTATTTTCGTAAGACCCAACAAGAGAATTCCACACAGCAGTGCAGAACAAAACCCAAACACCGTCTAGCAGCTTGGAAATTCTCATTTTTTTTTAAGTTCAATTTCTCAGTGTTTTTTTCCATGAAGATGTATCTGTGAATGTATCCTGTTTTCAGGGCAATACGAATTGCTCTGTGTCGCTTGGAGGCAGGGACTACGAGCCTCTGAGGACTGGCCAGAGATTTATTTCTCTGCAAACCTTGCAAACAAGCCTCAAAGTCTCATGGGGAAAAATGGGTGCGCAGTCCTCCTTCTCCTCACCCTGTGGCCTGCTCTTCTGTCCTGCATTTCTCTTCAGCGTGGACAGCTTTGCTCTGGGTGAACAGAGGACTATGTGCTCAATCAGCAAGTGCTCCTCCACTGGGCTGAGAAAGCCTCTCTCTCTCTCTGTCTCTCTCTCTGTCTCTCTCTCTGTCTCTCTCTCTCTCTCTCTTTCTCTCTCTCTCTCTGTCTCTCTCTGTCTCTCTGTCTCTCTGTCTCTCTCTCTCTGTGTCTCTCTCTCTCTCTGTCTCTCTGTCTCTCTCTGTGTCTCTGTCTCTGTCTCTGTCTCTGTCTCTCTCTCTCTCTCTCTCTCTCTCTCTCTCTCTCTCCATATTCCATCTGTGGAGTAGAAGCTTCCCATTTAATCACCAGAGGAAGACAAATTGCAGTCTGTGGTTTTGAGTCAGAGTAATATTTCAATGGTTGTTTCTTTCTAATACATTTTCTTTATTTTTACAACTGTTCCCCACCCTGAGAAGTCGTCAGTGTCAGCAATGAATGAGGCGAACAATCCTCACTTTTCTAAGAGAAGAAAGAAAAGAACCGATTGAGTTATGAGAAGGAAGTTAAAGAACTAAAGTTAAAGAAAGTTAATGAACTAGAGTCAGAGTGCTTCCTGGTGCTGGACCAGCAGATATATGGAGATCCAAAGTCTGGGAAAGAGACTTTGGACAAGCTACCAATGGTCAAAATTGTCTCCTGGAGTAAACCAGTGGACCCCAGGAATTTCATCAACTCCTTTAATCAGTAATAGTTATGGATTCAAAGATGTCCCTGGTTTTACACATTACTAACTGCTAGCCACAAGTCCCAAGGAGGAGCTTAGGGGGTGTGTACCTTGGGACCCTGTGGTATTGGAACCCATAATTCAGAACAATGACAGAAAGGTCAGAGAATCAGAAACAAGAGAGAGAGGGAGATTCTGTCCTTTTGAAATCACCGTTAAAGAATGGGTTGCCCCACAAGTGGTGTTTTGCCTACCAGAGAGATAAACAAAGTGGAATGCCATGCCTCATAGCACACACCAGTAAGTACACATTCAAGATCTTAATTACACTAAGACAAAGGGCCGAGAGGCAGCTTAGTGGTTTAGAGTGCTTTCCAGTCTTACTGAAGGCCAGAGTTCCCAACTCCATTGTCAGGCAACTCACAACTGCTTCTAACAGGGGATTCAGTGCCCTCTTCTGGCCTCCCTGGGCACCTTTAATGTGCACAACCCAACACACATACACATAATTAAAAACAAACTAGGGCTTAAGAAGTTCCAGAATTATCAGAAAACAATCGGTGGATTCCACTCTAACATGAAGTAATGCTGAACTCAGACTGCAGCTAAAAATCCGAAAGCAATAAGATGCTCTGAATTTCAACAAGGGTGTTTAAGTTTTGTGGCAAAAAAATAAAACCTACATTAGCTGCTCTTTGGCCAATTTGAAATAAGCTAGAGTGATCTGAGAGGAGAGAGGCTCCACTGAGCAGGGCCCCATCAGACTGTCCTGGAGGCACAGCTGGGGGTGTTTTTGTCATTCTTGATTGATGTGGGAGGGCCATCCCTCTACAAGGGTACAACTCCTGAGAAGGTGGTCCTGGGGTGTATAAGAAAGCAAGCTGAGCAAACCATGGGGAACAAGCCAGTCAGCGGTGTTCCTCCATGGCCTCTGCCTTGGTTCCGGCTTACAGGATGCGGCCTTCATCACAGCAATAGAAAACAAACTCCTCCAAGCCATCATTCAAAAGCTCAGTGACAAAGGAAGGAAAAAAAACACTTTTTTTTCATTTTTCACAGAAAAAGGAGAAATTTTCTGAGTATGAAAATTTTAATAATGAAGAAGGAAAAAAGTGTACTAGAGCAGATGGCAAAGGATCCAAAATGCCCAATTTCACTCTAATTAAAAGTTCATTGCAATGATCATTGCTTGTCTATCAAAAGCAGCTTCAGAACTGGGCAATTGCTACTGGCCTCATAGGCAGTATTCATAAGGGATGTTCTTTGGGACACTGAATCCAATGGTAAGTGTGCACACATTAGATGCCTAGGATTAGATCTCTTTCAGAGTCTGTATTAGCTATTATTCTTATCTCTACAACTGGATACCTGGATACCTGGAAAGAAAAAAGAAAGGGATGACAGGTTTGTTTTGGCTCGGAATGTGAGGGATGGATAGAGCCCATAGCTGTAGAGAATTCATGGCAGCAGGCATCTCCATGTCTGTGGAAACGTACACAGCTACTTGTTCATATTATCGGAAGACAATGGTGCAGAAACAGGAAGCAGAAAGCAAGGCTGGACCAGAAACTCAAGACCCGCCCCACAAACATCTATTTCCTCCAGCTAGATTCTATCCCCCAAAGACTCCATGAGCCCCCAGACAGTGCCTCTGGGTAGGAGTCACATATTTATATTTATGTGAGTCTATAGGGGCCATTTTATAACCAAGCCACAACACCCTCTTTTGCTTTTAACTTCCAAAGGATTTGTGAAATTTTACGAAGTCATTTTTTCATCAGAGAGAACTGACTTCTGAGGTTCTAAAATGAGAGAAAATAGAATTTATAAGCATTTTACCAATCATTCTCAGTATTTTGTTTAATAGATCTACCAGGATTCGGGGCACTGTAGAAAATCTTTTCAAAATTTGAAAGGACAGGTTTTCTTTTGGTCCCACCAATACACCCACCGGCACACAAAGGAGGCATTAACCCTGCAGGTCTTGGGGCAAAGGAGCACCAACTATGAGCCCACCTATCTACCCTCATCTGTTGGAGCTCACCTGCCCACCTTCACTTAAGCAACTGCACTTGTTCAGTATCCCTTGCTCACGGTCTCACAGGATGCATTCCTCAGGTCGAGTTGCAAGACTAGGCAGCCAATGTATGCTCTAGAGGCAGGGCCAAGGTACAACGGGATGCACGTGAGTTCTCAAAGTCCTCTGCAGCTCCTGCCCTTGCTTCTGTGTTAGCCTGTAGTGCTGCCCCTCCAGTGTTTGCTTCACAGGTTCCAAGTCCTGCCTTTTTTCCCTCATCAGAGACACTAGGACTCTCTTCAGAGCTCCCTGGGACTGGCAGGTAGTCTTTCCAGGACTTCCGGGTAGCTACAAAGCTTGCCATCATGCCCACAGTCACTCATTCTGGGCACGAAGGAAACTTTCACTGCCAGTGTTTTGGACAAGACAACCACATCTACTACTGCTTTCCCACCTTTCCAAAACAGTAGGTCAGTCTTCAGATTAATATCCTGAGATCTAAAGAACTTCTTTAAATAGTTTCATGATCAATAACATCTTGGCCTTTCCCAAAAAGGATTTTCTTTTTGAGCAGCAGACAAAAGTAGAGTCAGAAATTCCCATGCATCACGTTAACCGCCTCTTTTATTCTTTTTATATTTTTATTTTATATGTGGTGTGTGTGTGTGTGTGTGTGTGTGTGTGTGTGTGTGTGTGTGTGCTGTATCCACAGAAGCCAGAAGACGGCATCAGATCACCTGGAGCCGAAGTTTCAGATGATTGTGATGGACATCTACGTATCATGGATGCTAGAAAACAAATTCAGACAAGCAATGCTGACTGCTAACTACTCTCCAGGCACTGTTTCTTAGTCTGTAGTCATTTGTTTATTTGTTTGTTTTGTTTTTAATCTTTCATTTTTACTTTTTTATTTTATAGATATGCTTTGCCTGCATGTGTGTATGCATACTACATGTTGCCTGGTGCCTGAAAAGGTCAGGAGAGGCCTTCAGATATTCTGGAACTAGAGTTACAGACATTTTTGAAAGGTACTAGATGGGTGCTGGAAGTTAAACATGGGTCCTCTATAAAAGCAGCAAGTGCTTTTAACTTCTGAGCCAACATTCCAGCCCTAGCACCCTGGCTACCTTCTGACTTGCAGACAGTTCTGCTTTGCAGTAGACAAAATGAAATTCACAAGTAGTTTAGAAGGTTTTAGTTATCATAGAGGTGATAAAGTCAAGCACAAGGAAGGTGAGGGACTCTCCTCAGGAGATGAACTTTAGCTCAGTGACCTAGAGAAAGAATAAATATGAGGCAGCCATGAAACCCTCTGCTTGAAATAGTTTAAAGCCTTGTCTTTTTCTTTTATTAATTGCATTTTTATTTACATTTTAAATGCTATCCCATTTCCCAGTTTCCCCTCTAGAAATCCGCTATCCTCCCTAACCCCCACCCCCTGCTTCTATGAGGGTGCTCCCTCACCCACTCACCCACTCTCTCCCATATCCCCACCCTGACATTTCCCTATACTGAGGCATCAAGCCTTCACAGGACCAAGGACTTCTCCTACCGTGGGCCGTTAGCAGCCAACTCATTCCGTTTGTGGTGGTTTGAATATGTTTAGTTCATGGGAAGTGCTAGTGTTAGGAGGTGTGGCACTGTTGGAGTAGGTATGGCCTTGTTGGAGGAAGCGTATCACTGTGAGGGTGAGCTTTGAGTTCCTCTGTTCAAGCTCTGCCCAGTGTAGAAGAGTGATTCTTTTCCTGGCTGCCTTTGGATCAAGATGGAGAACACTCAGCCCTTTCTCCAGCACTATGTCTGCCTGGATGCTGCCATGCTTTGCACCATGATGATAATGGACTGAACCTCTGAAACTGTAAGCCAGCCCCAATTAAATGTTTGCCTGTATAAGAGTTGCCTTGGTCATGGTGTCTCTTCACAGCAGTGAAACCTAGATGTAGACAGCAAACTAAGGCAACCTTGTTATGTCCAATTGTGTTACAGAATGGATTTGAGTAGTTGCACACAGGCTCATGTGTCTGAACACTTGGATTGGTGGTAGTATTTTAGAAGGTTGTGGAATTTTTGTGAGATGACTCCTAGCTGGAGTGGGTTCCTGACCTTGTGGTTTATAGCTCCACTGTGTTTCTTGTCCTATCCCTACTTCCTGATACTCTGAGACGCAAAACAAGGAGCCCACACTCCCACTGCCACAACTGAGAACTGCTCTTGCTGTCATATCATTCCTGCCATAAAAGAACCTTAAACTAATAAAAACACACATACTTATATACACATAAATACATACATACACATATACACATGCATATACACACATACACACACATATACACACAAAGCACAAAGACACATGCACACACACATACAGTATATAGGCATACTCACATGTACTTATTATACACACATAATACACACATACATACACAAACACATGCATGCACACATGCATACACACATAAACACACATGCACACACATGCATGCACATAATACAAATGTACACATGTATACATGCACACACACATACACACAGGCACGTGCACACATACACACACATACACACAGGCACATGCACTCATGAAAACACATACTACACATATACACACATACAGTATATAGCCATAAACATGCACGCACATACACATACTTACACACACACACACACACCTATGTACACATGTACACACATATACACATGCACACACACAAACTCACACTTTTCTTTCTTAGGGTAATTTTTCTTAGTCACTTCACAGTGAAAAATAATAATCACTCATTACTAATCAGGTTAAGAGTATAAAGTTAGTATCTGTTAAAGGAAAACTGAGAAAATAAATGAGTCTAGAATTGCTTCATGGAGCTGATAGGACTGAGACATTTACGATTTGTGTTTTGTTTGTAATTTGATCATGCATGTAAATAACACTGTTTCAGCCACTTTAAAGCACATAGTTCAGCCACATCAAGAACAGATACACTGATCACTATCTCTTGAACCTCTTTGTTTCCTAGAAGTTAAATTTCATTCCCATAAAATGAGCTCTCCACTCTATCCCCCTCTTGTCTGCAGTGGTCATCTCTGAATGTTCTAAGTTTGACTATTCAAAAGGACCTCAAGCATGTTTGATAATGTTTCTTTTGGGGACAATATGAGTACATGAAGTACAGTTGATGCAGAGTCCTAGAGGAGACATTGCTCTGGTGTTTTGGCAATGCAGTGGGCAGAACAGTGGAGTGACAGACAGGTGGGTCTGTGGTGATGGAACTAAGGTTGTTAATGTTCCCTCTGACCACTCCCTCCTGCAGCAGCCCCACGTGGCCTTGGAAAGTGCTAGAGTACAGAGGTTGGGGAAGGTTAGTTGAGGATATGGACTTTCCAGGGGTCGAGCTTTTGTGAGGCATCACTCATGCTGAGATGGGACACTTCAGTGATACAGACACTTCTGACTCATGCTTGTTCTTGGAAGAGATTCAAACTCACTGGTTTACTAAGCTAGACTTGGATGGATCTCTGTCTTTGGTCCACCGGTGTCTTCTCTTTCTGTGCAGATATTCCTTTATGCCTTTCCAGGAGGCACTTGTCACACAGATAATATGGTCTGTGTCCTTTGGAGAATGGCTTGCTTAGTTATTTACATTTGTATATTTTGTGGTATGGATTAGAACCTCCTTGCTTTTTAAAGATGATAATCCTCTGTGTTTATGCCATAGATGGTCTACTCATCGGTTAAGGCACACCTGTGCTATTTCTTCCTCGTCTGTTGTAAATAGTTCCCCTGTGAACAACAACAAAAAAATGCGCGTCAGAAATTGGATTGCTGGATCTTGTGCTCGAACTAATATTTAAAGTTCGGGCAGTCACCATGTTGCGATGGTGGGTGCTCCACTTTGCAGTCTGCTCAGAGGGTTACAGTATTCTGTTTTCTTTTCTTTTCTTTCCCTAGTATTTACCCTGATGGCTGTGTGCTAGGAACTCCATGTGGTTTTGGTTTGCATTTCCTGGTGCTCAGCAGTGTTGAACATCTTCCCATGTGTTTTGTGGTCTTCTCTAGATTGTCTTTGCGCAGATGTCTGTTAGCATCCTTTTTCTTATTTTGAGAATCAAGTTCTTGTGGCTTCCTAGGGAGTCTCTAGATGTATTCCACACAGGAACCCTTTGCAGATGTCTCTTCTGAGTGCCATTCTGTAGGAGCTAGGGCAGAACTTGCCCCTCTCATCCTGCCTTGTCTGCACAGTAGATACCAGCATCCCTATGCCATCGTGGAATGATATGGTCAGCAGCACATGGGAGATGGAAAGGCTGAGGAACTTGATGTGACTGTGATGCTACACCATCACAGAGCAGAACACTGACTCTGCCGCAAACACTGGCAAGAACACCATATTAAGAATTAAGCAAGGCCAGGTGAGTGGTGACCCAATCAAGCCCCATATCATCTGTTAGGATGGGGTCTCCAGTGGTCCATGTTCCTCTCATGCACTATACTTCATGTATGGATCATGGTGTGGAAGCAGCACCATGTCCACTTAGGGACTCAAGGCAGGCAGTGCTATGGGTGAGCTAACCCAGTGATGCACTTGCTGGAGGATAGCTCAGTGCAACAAAAGCATTGGCATACCTAACTCAGAGGTCTGCTTTTGACTTGTGCTCCAATTCTTAAATAATAACAAGCTGTGATGGAGCAGCTGGCAGGTCTAAGAAATGACACAGCCCTGGAAATTGAGACCAAGAAAACAGTCTAACCTCCTGAACTATTTCAGGTTGCACAAAGGCAGGGTGCATACACTACAGAAAGCAAATCCACTCTATTTTCAGTCAACTCAACACAGTAGTTACCAAAGACCCTAAAAAGAATAAGGTAGGTATTAAAAAAGCTGGCTCGTCTGCCATGATATTCTAGAGACAGGGGGCATGAGGGTATCAAAGCAGAAGAATGGAGAGTAGAAACTGGCCACAGACTACCAGGAAAGGCGACTACTGGGAAAATCTTTCTGAAATCAACTCAGCCACCCATTTGCACTCAGTTCATAAGAGTTAGAAGAAGATTTGGCAAGGTTCGTTTTTTAATAAGCTCCACCTTAAGGTTAAACAAGAAAGACATCACTAAAGAGTATATGTCCTGGAGATGCTGTTCCCAGACGGTCCCTGGGTCTCCAGCAGTGGGGTTGTTGTAGAGGATGCTTTCGGTGTGTGAAACATGAGAGCAAGGGATTTGAAGTTGGCCATCAGTCACAAGAGACTTGGCAATGTGCAGGGAGGATTACATTTTCCTTTGTGTTTTTGTATTGGGGTGTGTGTGTGTGTGTGTGTGTGTGTGTGTGTGTGTGTGTGTGTGTGAGAGAGAGAGAGAGAGAGAGATATGCAAGTCTTTTGAATGAAGACTACTAGTACTTTTGAAAATACTACCGATTTACATTTTCAGCTGAGAAACATTAAAATTTTTCTTATCAGCTCTAGAGCAAATAAAAGATGAAAGTTCGATCCAAGCACTTGCAACCTGGGTGAGACCAACAGATTGTGGGTATGAGAATAGAAAGGAGAAGACCTTGCCGCACTCCAGGGTAAAGGCTTCAGCCTTCAGAGTCCTGTGCCCAGTTCTTTTGTCCATTAACTCACTCAGGCTGTGGAAAATAGAACCTTTTGCCTGTCATTTGCTCCTCTCCCTGAAGATGTATGTGTATATATTGGAGGAGAGGGGGTGTTTACTCTGTTCACTCACTCCAGACACAGAAGTGAAGAATTCCATGGGAGAAGTCAGGGATGGGAGTAACAATGAATAGAAGTAGAGTAAGCCTGATGCCATGAGCAAATGGAGACAGCCTACACAGAGGCACAGCCCTTGGTGTCGCATGAAGGCTAGGACTTAGACTCAGGGACCTCATTCTTTGGGCACACTATCTGGACAAAGGGTCCAGCTGGATGATCTGGAAGCCAGAGAGGTTGTCAACCACTTGGCAAAGCCAATCTGCTCCACTTCAAAGAACTGATGCTTCAGTCAAGAAGGAGGAGCTATGATCCTGATAGGCTTTTCCTTTATCCTTCAAACAGTGTGGCCAGGTACTGGACCACTGCAGGCGGGCAGACACTAACACAAACTCCCCTGAGCCCGTGGCACCAGCTTTGAATCCATTTGTGCACAACCCAGCTGCTCTTGGCTAGAAGAGGATGAGGAAAAGTGTCACAGAGGTGGCACTGCCGGGGAATGTGAGCATGCCAGACTGGAGTCACAGAGGGCCAAGCAATCTGGAGGCTCTTACACGGTCACTTCATTCAGTCTCTGTATTCTCTTCACAGGCCTTCCCAGTGACCAAAACAGAAGTGAAGGAACTTAGAAGATAATTGGCTTTCATCACCCTGGACCACCCAGAGTAAAGCTAGTAGCGAATTCTATTCTCGGCCTGAGTGTGGGGCCATGATGGCTCTCACACCCACTGAAGAGCTTTCTGTCTGAAAGAGTCTTTTTCTAGCACCATGGTGCTAGAGGACTCTGGAATATTATCCATCCACAGAGGATCTTTTTCTTGGTTGTAGACCAAGTTTCAGTTAACACTTAGGAGGAGAGTGGCAACCAGGCACAAAAGTTCTTGTAATCCTTCATTCATCACTAGAAAGTATAAATGGATGGTGGGTGAAGTCAATGCTGTGTGGACTTCAAACACTCTCGGCTTCAATCCCAGCTGTCCTCTCTCCCCTCCTTCTAATGATGTTTCCATGACCTGAAAGATATCTGTCACACTTTCAGGAATATGATAGGACCTAGTTAAATAAATGGTATTTTATTTACACACTTTCTTAAAATACATACCCTAATGAAGGTCTATTTCATCATAAAATCACATTTTTAAAAATTACAGAATTGTTACTTGTTCATCAAACTGGTAAGTAAATGATTCCATCAGTAAAGTGGATGCTAAGAAGGCATGAGAATGTGGGCTCCAATCCTTAGCATCTATGTTAAAGTAGGCAGCAGGCTTGCCTCTGCCATCACAGTGTTGAGGGGTGGAGCCAAGGGCTTCTCTGTAGCTCGTTGGCTGCCCTTAGTCAGTGAGCTCTAGATTAAGACCTTGTCTTTAAAAGGTAGTGGGGAAAATGATGGAGGAAAGCCTCATGTTGATCACATGTACAGCACACTCATGTGCACTTACCCACTCACACCCATATACACACTCATCTATATACCACTCACAAGTTCTACTGGGCTTGTGAGCTGTGTATCTGTTTTTAAACCTTATTTCCCGATCTCTTTATTTTTTTCTTTATTCATGGAACTCTTTCTGTCAGAAACTTACTTAGTTTTTCCATTTTATTATTTATTTATTCATATGAACTTTCTCTTTCTCTTCCTTTGCATTTTAGGAAAGTTCTCACTATGTAGCCCAGGCTGGCCTAGAACCTGTGCTCTTCTTACCACTGACACTGCAATTATGAGTGCACAACACCATGCTGGCTCAGACTTCTGTTTCTCATCACACACAAATACACACTCATACACACACTCACACAATTAAGTGTTATTAATTATATTAGGAAGCTCTCAAGTCCAAGCCAATGTGGCAAAAAAATTCTGCCTAATTTACTTTCTCATTTTCTGTTGTATTAATTTTCATGCTTGGATGTTTACCTGTTATAGATAGATTCTGTGTAAGTTTTTTATTTTCAGATGATTTTTTCTGTTATTTATTTATTTATTTATTTATTTATTTATTTATTTTTGAGAAAGAGTCTTTCTCTGTACCCCTGGCTGTCCCGGAACTCACTCTGCAGACCAGGCTGCCCTCAAAACAGATCCAAGTGCCTCTGCCTCCTGAGTGTTGGCATTAAAGGTGTGCGCCACCACTGCTGCATGTTGCATTTTTAACTACATGTGTATTTTCTGCCCGAGTGCTTTCTACAGGGGATGCTAAAGTCTCAATGCACTGCAGCCTTGGAAGTGCCTGAGCCTAGAGTCCTCTCCTTATGTCGCTTGAAGCTATCATTCTGCGTGTCACAGCTTCTTCTTGACAGATCCTGAAGATAGCCTAGTCTTGGCGTGGGTTGACTTCATTGAGTGTAAGTGGGAATAAGAAAGAAACACCAGGTTTCCTGATGTCACACAAAAGCTATGGTTTCCTGGAACACTGACAGTGTTGATAAGGTGACCTGGTGGCTGGATGGTTGACATGTTGACACTGCCAAGAACAAAGAAATGGAAGCACATATCTGAATACGTGCCCAGGCCTCCACAGGAACTAAAATCGAAAATAAAGTGTCTCCTCCCTTTAGGCTTGTGGGTAAATACGGATCCAATTTGGGAAAGAAAGATAATCAAAGAGAAAGGAGACCGAATAAAGGCAAAGCGGTCCTCCAGTTCAACCCACACGCATATATCTCAAGGCAGCCACCAGTGTCTTCTGCCTCACAAAGAAGGGAAAGCTTACAAGTTGAGGGTCCTTCCATTACACTTTCCATCAGAGTGTGTGTGTGTGTGTGTGTGTGTGTGTGTGTGTGTGTGTGAGAGAGAGAGAGAGAGAGAGAGAGAGAGAGAGAGAGAGAGAGAGAGTTAGGAAAGCCATGAATCCATCCATCTTGGGAAGAGTTTCTGAATGAGCATCCTCCCAGAATCCACATGGGGAGGGGCAGTGGTGTTGAGTCTGTCAGAACCGTCAGGACTCCTGCTGCTGACCTCTCCCCAGTCTTCTTTTGTGGAACTCACAAATAAAAAGTGCTATGATGTGGTCTTTAGGTTCAGGGACTCATCGCCAGATCCTCATGGGGGTCCGGGAGCAGGGGTGAGGTCAGGGAATATTTAAAGAGTGGAACCTAATGAAAAGGGATCTTATGGATGGAGTTAGGGTTATGAGAGACTAAGGCGGCTCTCACAAGTCTGGAGATGTTCTCCTGAGAATGAGTTGTTACAGGAGCCTGCCACTTCTGAATCCACCTTTGTATTTCTCTTCGCCTGCCTCTTCTGCACCAAGTCCACCATGATTGAATCTGCCAAGAAGCCCCTACTAGAGTTAGGAACTGAACTGGCTGTTGCCATGATCTTCAAATCAAATAAACCCCTTTACTTTGAGAGTTACCCAGCCTCAGCACACAGACTGGGACACCATGCAGATCTGCAGACTGTTCCCCAGAATTCAATGTGCGTAGTTCTCAAATGGCTTCTCAGGCAGGATTAGTGCCCTTCATGGGAGGCGAACAGATTCCACATTTCCCCCTTGGAGAGCATTGGGCTGAGAGCTTCTGAGCACAGGTTACTTGAGCTCCTCAAACTGAATCTGCTCTTATCCCTCTGAGCAGGGAGTGAAGGCTGTGCTCTCCTCAGGCCTTTGAGTTGGATGCTAATAGACAGTCACGAATATGGTTCATCTGAGATAAAGTCACAAAATACACCTGTTTGGAAGTCTTCAGCCACGAGCTCCAGGCCAAGCTGGTCATTATGCCAGCCATGCTATCACCCTGACTGATAAAAGTAACATTAATGCTTGTTTACTTGTTTAAACACAGTGTGGAAAGTGTGGGGCTCCGCCGTGCTGTTTAATTGCTACCAAAATATTTGTCTGTCAAGTAAACAGCTATAGATAAAAGAGAGATGTTGTTCGGAAAATGGATTAATTAGTATTTAATTGCTATAACTCACAATTAATCCATTAATATTAGGAATGAATGCTTACAACAAATTAGTCAGGCACAAAGGAAACCAGGGAAGAACCAAGGGTAGCCAGATGGGTAGCTCACGAGAACCTCAGCTTCCTGTAACCATAAAGCAAGGAGGTGTTGAGAATCCTCCGGGCATCTCCTTGGGTTCGAACTCCAATCTCCCTTTCCAACCTGCAGTCTTTTAAAGCTTTAACTGACTGTGGAGCTTCGGTAGGAGGCGGATGACTCAGCTAGAGGTGATAGGAACAGCTCCTTGGCAGGAAGGCCTACCTGCAATTGAGAGTACATCTAAAAATAATTGCTTTGCAGGAGGGAGGCTGGAGGAAGGGGCTAGTAAGCGGAGTGCTTGGAAGGACGGGGGCCCCGACTGTTCAGTGTGGATGTTTCCAGCCAACCTGAGCGCTCAGCTCAAGCCAAGCATATCTCCGCTAACACCCCCCACCACGCCAAGCAGCTTCAGTTGAGGCCACCTGAGTGTGGATTGTTCTAATCTATTCCAACTTGCTCCAGGAGTGGGTATCTACCCTCCCCACCGACATCACCAGGCCAGCTTGGGAGTGCCCTCGGGCTGAGTACATTCCCTGTGCCCACGCCTGGCAGGGCCCTAGAGACTAGGGTGGGACCCCAACCGAAAGTGCAAAGGAGCTTCCCCCCCACCCCCAGCACCAGGCCTTGCTTAGAGCTACCCTGCCCACGCACACCGGGGAGCTGCTAATTAGAAAACAAGACCCCCCAGACAATGGGGTTTCAGGGCAGCGCAGCTCTCTCCCTCCCACTCCCTTCCACCCACAGTCCGCTCCTAAAGACCTCTCTGAATGGTTTGCTGTCAGCAAAACAAGCATGAGCCCCTGGGTCCCACAGACAACAAAGCTAGGCAGCGGCATTGCAGGCAGGTGAGGTCACCCAGGTAAAATTGCACTGACAAGCTTTTAATTAAAGTTTTCCCACACATCTTTCCGCAGGTCCCTGGAGCGATTTATTCATGATGTGCCGAATGCAGCCAATTGTGAGCAGGGGGGGGAAATGTTTTATTTTCAAAGCTCTTGCTGACAGCTAGAGAACACTTTGTTATACAATCTGTTTATGTTTTTCACACATATACACACTCACACCCCATCTTGCTAAAGGGGAAATGGCTGTGGAGGGTGTTTAGCTTGTGTAGCAGTAATTAAGTACATCTGCTGCTGATGTCATGAAGGGGGGGCAGAATGCCCTCTATAAACAGCCCCCCTTCATGCCCCTCCCTAGCTTGTCAGAATGAGGTGGCTCTAGGCAAGCATGGGTTCTACTTGGTGCCGGGAACCCATGCACAGTGACTCCCATGACAGGAGGGACAGATATCAAAACAGAAGCTATCTCATGGGCCAAGGACTCAGCAGTCCCCAAGATGCTCTCTCGTGCTCCTGTCTCTGCCCCCCTAAGGAAAATTCCACATTGCTGAGACAGAGTGAACTTCAGCTGGATCAGGTGTTCCATGGTCCCTGGTTGGTTGCCATCTTGCTCTAAGGAACCAGAACTTCACCACAGGAAAGATAATTTTAGGGGAAGATGGTGGTCAGCTTGGAACCCCATCCAACCTTAAGTCTGTCTGTGTCTATTGCCTTCAAACTAGGCCATACTGTGTACCTCTGCTGCTTCTGAACCACACAGTGCTCTCCTTAGCCACAGTTTCCCTGGCAGAAGGAAGACAGGCTGGTGGGAGGAGTCACTGCAAACTTCAGAAAGTGTGGGAAATGTTTTTTGAGATGCTTTGCTAGGGCAATGGAGACCCTTGCTGTATGGGGCTAGAGATGTAACAAAACTGTTGCCTGTGAGAATGTAGAAAATGCACTCTAGAAATTGATTCTGCTCAGGGGATTTGAGAGCCAAATGTTGAAAGTCTCAGCTGGCATTTTGCACTTTGCAAGGTAAAGATGAAAAGGCTTGACCTGCAAAGTAAATGCTGTTTCCAGCAGAACTTAGAGACTGCGTTGACATCAGGACATGCTGATTTTGAAACCAAACTTTCTTGTGTCTCCAAACTCTTGATAGAAAGACTCAAAAAGACCCAGGAACGTTACCTCAGCACCCGACATGGCCTGCCTCTAGGAGACTCTGGGATCCTTTGACCTACTCTGCCCTCTATACGTTCAAACAGAACCGGTCTCATGAGAGCTTTATGGGGAGGCTTTTGTTTCAGTTGGTGGACTATAGAGTGCTAACTACAAAGGAGACCCATGGTGCATTGGAAATAATTATAGCAACCTAGTGAGGAAACTGTTGAAAATAACGGTAGGCTTTGGTAGCTAAGATGGGTGATTGCAGATAGCAGGAAGAGAATAAGCTCTTTTCTAACGAAGGAAGCATCTGTGGATCACTGGTGAGTGCCAACAGGCACAGTGAATGGCATCAGCGAGAAACACCAATGGCTGAAGGAAATGGAACTTGTGACTGCCCAGAGTCTGACTCACTATCGTCTAGTGCTCCAGATGTACCTTCTCTTACCCACCATGACCACAGATATATCTCATGGTCTTTCCTGAGGTGACTACACTAGTTCTCCACAGAGACTGTTTGAGTAACAGAAATGGGTAAATATAACATATTGCCTGTTGACTGGTCCACAGCCGACAGGGACATGTGGAAGACATGGGCTTGCCTCCTGCTCACTTCCTGAGTCTCGGAGGCCTGAGGTGATTTTAACTAATGTCTCTATGATTTTTGGCACAGTTCACAGAGTGTACTCCTGAAATGTTCACCCATGCACTAGCCACTCTCCTTATTGTAGTGATGAAATGTCTGAGAGAGGCATCTGAGGAATGAGGGGATTGTTTTAGGCTCACAGTTCCAGAGCATAGTCCACCATGGCATGAAAGATAGAGTGGGTAGAGCAAAGGGCAACTCATCACGTTGACTTGGCTGTCACATGCAGAAAGGGATGAACACTGCTTGGTTCCTAGCTCACTCCTTTTATTCAGTCCAGGATGCCAGCCCAAGGGACGGTTAGCATGGGTCTTCCCACCTCAATTTACCTAGTCTAGACAGTCCCTCACAGACACGTGCCCAGATATTTGTTTCCTCTGTGATTGAGAACCTGTCAAAGTGTCCACCGATATTAACCATCACACCCGGGACCCCTGGGTCAGCATTTGTGCAGCTCTGCTTCTCCAAGCTGCTGAGCTGTAAAGAGCTCAGGTCAGTGGAGGGGCCACAGGACCTTGTCTGACCTTCAAGAGAAGAGGAAGCCATGCCATCCTAGTCTCTACTGTCAGCCATGTTCTACACAGAAGTGAACCAGTAGTGAGAGGAAACTACACAAAGTAATACATTGTAAAGACAGGTTTATGGTATGTGGAGGGGGAACTGTGTGAAACAGGGGGGCTGCAATTGGGATGGGATGTAACAAACAAACAAACAAATGGAGAAAACCTGACCTAGGCATCTGGGAGCTGCAAATCTGGAGCAGTCAATGGGTTGGCATCTGTCTATGGGGATTCTGGAGGTGGGACCATTCCCTTGCTAGGAAGCATTAGTTTTTCTCTTTAGTCTGTTCCATTACCCATAAGGTGAGGGTCACTCCACATCAACCGATGGAAGATGTGGCTCAAAACTAGAGTACTGATGGAAAGATCTGCCTGCATTGGTCTAAAGATGCCACCAGTTCTGCAGCCCTGTCAAAGCGGCACCTCAGAGTGACATTACACATACACAACTTGGTTCAGCTGTTTTTCCTCCTTGAGAAGGAAGATGTTTGGGAAATCCCTTCCCATGGATTCAAGGAGTCTATCTCCGGGTTAGTACACAACTTCGGGGACAGTGTTGGCACCATGGAGGAATAATAACGAGAAGTGCAGGAGGAGAGGGTTTTCCACCCTGGCTCAGCACTGACTTTCCAGAAAACCCACCAATGGAAAACTGCAATGGCACTCCCTGTCTTTCCCTGCTCCTGCCTGGGCCAGGAAGTTCCCTTACTTTTGGGTCTGTTGGGAGGGCAGGTGACAAGTGACAAGCAGGCATAAGACAGGCCTCTGAAATGTGGCTTGTGTCTGAGTTTGAGGCAGAAAGAAGGGCAGAGACCATAACTCTCTCTAAATCTACTGCCACTTAAAGAGATTGATTGGGGGTAGGGGAACTCAGAGTCCATAAGTAAGGTCACCAGCCGGGCATTCCACACACTCTAGCCCAGGCATCTGGAAGGAGCTCCAAAGTCCACTAGGCCTGTAGTATGTTAGGAGATCTAGCAGAGGAGGAGGAACTGGAGAGCATTCCCTGGTTACAGGGAATCGCTGGTTCCATATCATAGAAGCCCAAGGCAGCACTCTTAACAAGCGGACATGATTGTGGAGACAGAATAGTGAATCTATGAATTATATCTGCCCCTTAGACCTTGGGCCTCTAAACATCGCCTCATGCAAAATAACAAACTCTGCAGGTAAGAGAAGGGAGAGTCAAGGAAGGAGGGAGGGAGGGAGAAAGAGAGAGTTTCATTGTCTTAGTGAGCCTTAAATACAGTCATTGTCCTGTAGGAGAGAGGTCTTCTAACAAGAGGATGGGGGTTGGAGTGATGAAGCTGTGGCCACATATATAACCACCAGTCGCTGGCAGGGGCTACAAAGTCCCCACCCTCAATGTGCAGAAGAAGCCTTATCCAGACCTCCATATTAGAATTTTGCCTCCCATATGAAAGACAACATATTCCTACTGCTCTAAGCACAGTTTATGCTCTCTTATCACAGCAGCCATCGGGAACAAGTACAGACATCCTCTACTAAGAATGATGAGCACAGAAACTAAAGAGAGGCTCATGGATTAAGATTGCTTGCTGCTCTTCCAGAGGACCCCAGTTTGGTTCCCCACACCCATGTCAGATGACTCATAACCCTTAGTAACTCCAGCTCCAGAGGATCTGATTCCCCACTCTAGACTCTTCAGGCACGTGTACTCATGTGCACCAACACACAGAGACATATCACACACACACACACACACACACACACACACACACACACACACACACGGATAATAAGGAAATAATGATACATGTTTTAGCCATAAGGATAAACTGTTCCACACAGCCATCAGGTGACATCATTTGCACACCCAGTCATCGCTAGAACTTTAGATTTCCAGGGCTCCATAGCATCACACTGAGACACATGTGCCATGCATATGAAGGGTGCTGGGACCATGCATTGAGGAGGCACGGGAACCAGCAGGAGAATGTGATCCTGGACTAGAACCTGAGCCATCTGCACCTGAGCCATCTGCCTCTCTGTATCTGAAGAAACCCTTAGCAAGAGTCCTCAATGTATGTGCTAGTGTCTGGCTGCAAGAAGAAGGAAGGTTGGCAAGACGTGTTTCTTCATTGCCCCTGCTGCCTGCCATGAATGCACAGGTAGATACCTGCCCTGGGAATAAATATGGGCAGGAGCTTCTTGCAAACAGACCTCATCCAGGAGTCTCTTCTCTGTTAGCAGTTGCTCTGTGTGGAGGACTAAATAAACATTGTATCATGGAAAGCTCTATGAAGCTGTTACCTGCCCTCAGCTGCATGCGGCTGCCCTCAGCTCCATCAATGTAACATCCTGTGTATCCCTTGTTGTCCTTTCTTCTCTCCCTGGTCAATTTCTGACATAACTTAGTCTGATCTCGAACTCTCTAGCCTCCTGCCTCCATCTCCAGACTGCCCAGCTCACAGGCACATGACATCAAGTCTGCCCTCTGTCTTTCTTTCCCAACAAGCTTGGGAGCTCTGTTCTGCTGTATTTTGTTTTCCAGGATGTCTCTCACTCTGTAACTCAAAATGGCATAGAAGTTACTATGTAGCTCAAAGTCATGGTGACTTTTATGCTTCAGCTTTTCTGAGTGCCTACACTACAGATGTGTGCCTCCATACCTGGCACCTTCTTCTGAACTTTTGTGTTGCCAGCTCTAGAGAGCAGAATGGAAGGTGTTCTCCTGAGAGGAGCCACGTTCCTCTCCTCCTTGCTGATACTTCATCTTTGTGTCTGATCTTTGCTGTGTTTCTGTGAGTGCACTGATCTGTGGCCTGCATAGTGGGCCAGTCTCTCTGTCCTTCAGCAATCCTTGCTAGTATATGTCATCAAATAAGGCAGGCAAAGGCAGCTCTTCCTGCTACAGACACCACTTACAGAAAGCCACAGAAGTATCCAGAGAGCCAACTGTTGGGGATCAGAGCTGCGCTAAACAAACTGCCTGGCCTGACCGGCACCTGTCTACTTGCCTGGCAGAATCCTGAGGATGACTAAGCCTATAGATATTGGAGGACCAGGTCGATCACCCACCAGAGATGAACATGGTGCAGGACCAGTCTGTCTCTCAAGACCTTCACCAAATTGACATATTTCTTTCTGGGAAAATGAGGCACAGACTGGGGGCTCTGATGATCACTCAGCCCATAGTCCTGCCACCTATGGGTATAATTACCCATGAGCTGGGGCCTACAGTTGCTTCACTTCCCCCACCCTGGCGTAAAGGGAGCTGCTCATGAAGACTCCACCATGGACATTCTCAATCCAGAGCCCAAAGTTCTGTGCCCCCGGGCTCACCATTGCCACAATTGTCTGGCTCCTGGTTCCCGTGTAAATCTCAGAAGCCTAGAAGACCCTGCCCCAGTGGGATTGGGGCTCAGCCTGAGTGCCTACCAGGTGTGACTACAGACGTCCACTTTAACCCCAGATGTCAGGTTTGGACCTGGTGGGAAGCTCTGCTCCATGCTGTTGAGCAGTGAGGAGTGTGTTTTCTCACAAGGACAGGTTTCCTTTTAAGTCTGTTCCTTGTAGTGTAAGGAGAGCTCTTTTCTCTTGGTTTGTGTCATGTATGTATACTAGATGTCAAAAGTGTCTATTTGTGGGGTTAGTGCATCCATTTTGGGGTTCGGTGCATTGCTCATTATCTCCCATCATCAAGGCACTGCAAAGGTTCCTTCAGCTCCTGGATACTGCAAGTTTGCTCCACCCTAGGTGACTTACCTCCGGCACTCTCTGCTGTTCTCTTGTGAATCGTTTCAGAGAAGCTAATACATTAACATCCAGGACTCTACTGTCTTCTTGCCTTTGAAGACTGGGAAACTTAGATCCTGTGGCTGGTGCTTTTAAGTCATGCTTCAGAAGAGGAGGCTGACCTGGAGAAATGGGATTTTTTTGATAATTTATTGGCAGAATGTTGTTGCTTCTCTTGGTGACGTTTCTACAGACCATCTTTCCGTTGCAATCTGGTTTGCATCTTCCTGGTTATCAAAGGCCCCGCACATCTGCCGGCTGCATGAGCAGGAAAGGAGCATACATGGCTGTGCTCTGCTCCCCATGACTGTCTGGCTTGATATGCATATGCCTCCCCTCCCATCTTATTGGTCAGAACTGCAGAATCTTGGATGAGAAGTTGTTGAATTAACAAGAAAGGCTCAGAATGGAGGTGACAGAGTTCCCCACTCCCACCAGTGCTAAACTGACCCCTCTGAGGGGATGTATGGGGCTGTAGTAAGAGCTTCCTCCTCTAGGCTTCTTACCTTCTTCATAGATTCTCAGGCACTACCATTTCTGTCTGAGTTCTTCCAAGTGTCTTGTCATCTGTTCCATTTCTCTGTCTCATTATAGGGCTGGGCACCCATTCCTACTCACAATGCTGTCCAGTGAGTTGGAAGGCCTGTTCTAGCTGCCCGAACTTGGGATGTCATTCCCACGCTGGTCAGCATTTAAGGAGACATACTAGTAAATAGCACACATACCCAAACATGGATGCTTTGCAGTCCAGTATCCATGCATGCCACAGTACAAGAAAAGAGTATCTCCTCACACCTCAAACAAAGGAATGAAATCACAGGCTTGCCTTGTGAGACAGCACTCTCCATGGGTCCAGGGAATGTGGCTTCAGTCCATCCCTGCCAGGACTAAGCTTGTCCAGCTGATACTGTCCTTGCCATGCTGTAGTTGCCCTCGACCAGGATGCTTCTTCCTGTGATATGATAGTGTGGTGGCCTGCGTGCTGGAGGCTTTCCATGGAGATCTCTGGTCCAGCTAAGTGTGCAGGTTCAAGTAAAGGGGAGAGAATTCGGGCAGGGAAGGAAAACAGCTTTTGCTGCCTCTGCTGCTGCTGCTGCTCCACCACTGCCACAGGATGTTGGGCTGGGCTGAGCCAGCAGGGGACTGACTAGTCAGCAAAGGGTGCAGGGGAGCGATTTCAGGAGAACAAATCTCTTCCTCAAGTGGTAGTGTTACAGCTCTAATGACAGAAGCTCTCAGACAGTGGGATAATTCCTGCACTCCTTTAATCCTTCTGAATAGCCTTCTTAAATAGGATGGCTCGGTGTCTGATAGAAGGTACTTCCTATTGGTTTGGCTTGAGAGCTTGGGAAGACCTTATCTACATAGAAGTAGGCATGGTCCTTCTTCCATGTGACTGATCTGTCTTGAGCACATGTGACCTATGATCACATCCTCACCTGTGACTTGGGGCATTGCCCTACATGACTGATATTCTCAAACCTCTCTACAGGGGGTTGTGGGGGATGCTGTAGCTACATGGGAGGGGTCTGATCTCCTGGGAGACTGGGATGCTCCTGATGTTCCTTTTAGGGTCTCTGGGGATTTGACCTATCTCAACCAGGAATCAACGTAACTTTTACAGCCTGCTGCCCCACAATGGTGAGTTACAGGTATCAACTTAATCAAATGAAGGAACTGAATGGGACCAGAGTATTTGTGTGTGTGTGTGTGTGTGTGTGTGTGTGTGTGTGTGTGTGTGTGTGTTTCCAAAATAGGCCAGTAGGTAAATATGCAAGGACCAATTGGTGAAGAGCCACCCTCTCTTTGGGCTACATTGTGATAGTGAATCATATCAACTTGACAGGATTTAAAAATCACCATGGAAACACACCTTGGGGTGTGATTATGAGGGTGTTTCCAGACAATTTAACTGAAGAAAGAAGACATACCCTGGATGTAGGTGGTACCATTCCATGGGCTGGAGTCTCAGACTGAATGAACACTGGGGAGAAAGCACGCTGAATACCAGCATTCTTCTCTCAGCTTCCAGGCTGACGATACAGTGTAATGTCTGCCCCATACTCCTAGTCAGCAGCCTTTCCTGCTGTGATGGGCTGTGTCCCCTAACTATGGACAAAGAGAAACTCTTCTAATATTAAATTGCTTTTGTCAGATGCTATAGCAACAAATTAAACACTCGGCCTCCTGGGCACCTGTAAAGACAGGTGTAGCAAGTGAGGGTATCTCTTGTCAAGGGTAGGACACTCATTTTGTCCCCAAAGCATCTTGGGTTCCCATCCATAACCATATCCCTAGACTTCAGCCACCAACTGAGGTCAGCCCCATTCCCAGGCTTCAGACCTGGCCTTCTTCCTGAACAGGCAGACCTTCCAGGAGTCCACAGCAGGTAGTCTAATAACCCTCTTATATGATGTCATGTGTGCAATTTCAGTCCTTCCTTTCTGGACAACGCTAGCTAATGCTAATGACGTAGTACAAATCTGCTCCTGGGGAGACACAACATGTATTGCAAATGCAGCTAAGACTCGGAAATCATCACAAAACAGCATACAGATGCTGTTACTACTACTACTACTACTACTACTACTACTACTATTGATTCTAACTTTAAACAAGAGGATACTGAAGCACAGAAAGACCAAGGGCAAACCTTGACTGGCTAAGATGTTAGAATAAAGCTGCTTTTCCCACACAACACAAGAAAGCATGCAGCTAATAACAGTAGTTAGTGCACTAAATATGCATGAGGGTAGATGAGGATTCTTCTGAAGATGTATGTGCCTTAGACCTCGAGTGTGGCTTCTCTGAAATAAAGAACTTTGCAGGTAAGTTAGCAATCTCAAGTGGAGCTTATGCTGGGGTCTTGTAGTGATTTAAATGAGAGATGACTCCCATAGTCTCAGGCTTCTGAACCTTTAGTTCCCAGTGATTCTGTTTGGGGAGGTCCCAGTGGTACAGCCATGCTGCAGAAGGTATGTCACTGCAGGCAGGCACTGAGTGTAGAAATGTCACACACTTCTAATTGTCTTTCTGCTTAGGTAGTGCATGTGCTTCAAGGTGTAAGCTCAAAGCCTCTTGCTTCCGTGGCCAGGTCTGAGACCTGCTGCCATGTTGCTGCTTCTCTGCTGCTACAAACTTTGACCTTCTGACACTGTAAGCAAAAATAAATTTTCTTCTGAAAATTGTTTTGGTCATGATGTTTTGTGAGAGCAACAGAAAAGCAATTGTGGGCTCTAAATCTGAGTCAGCAGTCAGGGAAAGAGGTATGGAGACTGAGCCGGAGGTAAGACTGTGATATCCTCATGCCATGAATTGAGAAGAGAACCCTGTCCCTCATTCTCTGGAGCAGAACAATGGGCCCAACTGACCTTGGCCCTCATCCCTTTCAGGCAGGGCTGTTGTCTGAACCTGGCTCCAGGAAGGCCAGCCTTACCCAGTACCGGCAACTATGGGAGAAAGAGAATGGGCCTGGATCCCAGACTTCTTATGCCTATTTGCTCCTCAGGAAGCTTTGCAACTTCTCTGTTTGATTCAGGTTCTAGCAAACCTTCCTCACCTTCTACCCATGCCCTGTACACATTATGTTTACAGCGCTTGTGGTGGTTTGAATATGTTGGGCCCAGGGAGTGGCACTATTAGGTGTGGCCTTGTTGGAGGAAGTGTGACACGTGAGGGAGTGCTTTAAGGTCTCTCCTAAGCTCAAGGTCCTCCCAGTGTGGAGTCACCTTTTGTTGACTTCAGATCAAGATGTAGAACTCTCAGTTCCTCCTGCACTATGCCTCCTTAGACACTGCCATGCTTCCCACCATAATAATAATGGATTGAAACTCTGAACCTGTAAGCCAGCCCCAATTAATGTCGTCCTTCATAAGAGTTGCCATGGACATGGTGTCTCTTCACAGTAATGAAACCCTGACTAAGACAGAGCCGTATGCTCTACTAGTTCAGTCTATGTCCTCATGAGTCACCATCAAACATAGGCTCAATCATCCTCCGCACAGGGCCCACAGAAAGCTTCCCTAAAAACTTAGAACACAGTTTTGTGGTGTAGCTTTTCATTCATATATTTATTCTTTCTCTTTAGTGTTCTGTTCTGAGCCTCATCTGCCCTCCTGGACACTCAGAACGAAATGACAGTCTGGGAAGGTACTTCCTGCTGCTTCAAACCAGGACATGGCTGTGACAACAAACCTCACTTTTAGAATGAACACCAGTCTCAAGTCTTCCCTGTCAAAATATGTAGATCTCAGAAATGCGCCTTACTGAGGAGGAAAAGCTGTGTACACGCATGGTGATCTGGCGAACTTCAGAAGTTCAGAATCGGGCATGGCTCCTGAGCCCAGAATTTGTGAAAATAATCTGGAGTGGAGATCTTCTCAGATGTGTATTCACAGCTACTCTGATCTTCCAAATATGTGTCCCACAAGGCCCAGAAAATCTTTATTCCTGTTTCTATGGCCTTCATGGGGTGAGAGGGAGAACAGGAATGGGGCTCAACAGCTCTATACATACCAGCAGGTGGGCAGTTTGAACTGGGCCATAAAAGACCAGGTCCTGTGGCCATCATGGAGGAGAGATGACAACCTTCTATCTATACATCCCAATGAGCCCCAGCATCATCCTATCCAAAAGGCAGAAGATGCCCTCTTCTGAGATAAGAGGAAACATTTACAGAGGGTCACAGGGGTCATGCCAGACAGATCTGCAAGGGAGCCCAGGTTAGCTCCTGGGAAACCTCTTTATTCCTCTTACATGTCTCTAAGTCATGACACTCTCTCCTGTGACCAAGCAATGGTCTGCATGTTGTTGAAGTCATGACTCCATGCCCAGGCAATGGCACTGGGAAATGGTAGAATTGTCAGGAACTGGAGCCTGGTGAGAGATCTTAGAGCTCTGTGGACCCTGAAACAGACTGTGGTGTCTGTTCTCTCCCTTATTCTTCCCATTGTTTGCTGACTGGGGGATTAACTGCTTGACTCCCCTGTATGTTCTGTACACAAGGTGCCACCCTATAGGGCTAAAGAAGCAGGGCCAACAGATCAGTGCCAAAACCTCCCAAATTCAAATCAGATGGAAACTTTTCTCTTTGCAAGCTGGTGATCTTCAGTGTTTTTATTAGAAAATTTGCACAGTGCTTACTTCTCAGACTCCTAAAGATGTTCAGCCCCTTTTCTTTCTAACCAGACTGTTACCATGGAGGTCTTCAGGTATGCCTCCTCTCTGGCCATACTTGAGCCCTCAAATAGCATACCCTTGCTGTAAGACAGGCTCAGCCATTGTGCAACTGGGCCCTGCAGCTTGCTGTCTGCATGTCACTCAGAGAACTGGGATGTTCATCAAGGCCCGTCAGGCTCTCCAGACTGAGACTTAGCCATTGAGGTCAGCTGAGGGGCACACAGCTGCCAGGGGACTCCCAAGACAGTGTTCAGTCTTCTGTGCCTATAGCAAGGTTTTATGTATAGCATACATATACAGAGACTTGGGAGTCTAGCTCTCTGTCTTTGTGAAAGCCATATACAACCCCTGGCATCATCTGGCATCTGGACGGATCCTGGCTTTAGAATCAGCAGAGTTCTGCAGCAAGGCATCCTGGACTGGGGAGCTGAGGCCCAGCTGTGGGGTCCTTGTAGATGAGGTACACAGGCGCCCCTTTGGGGACTATACTTGGCACTCAGCCGTGAGGGCCGTTCCACCCCATTGCCTTCTGAAGCAGTGAAAATAATAATAATTTCTGGGACTTTCAGATTCAGCCTTCCAAAGTACTTTTCCAGGGACATACTCTGAAAGGACGCCATAGAAAATATGGTCTCAGTGACACAAAACTTCAGACAGCCTCCTGATTTAGGGGGCGAGACTGCTAAGGGGTTTCTGGGAGTATTTTTTGTTGTTATTGCTGAAATATCAGAAGTATAATATCCGTCTTTGAGCTGGACCTCAGACCCCAGCACATAGAATTCCACACGAGCTTGGCTCTGTTTGTGTCTGTCTTGAGGGCTGAGGGAGTTTAAAGTTAGTGTCTGTGTCATGTGCCCCACTATGAGGGGGCTATTTCTATAGGGGGTATCGAAACTATGTCTTATGTGATTTCTACAAAACAAAAGAGACAACATTCTAGAAGGGTACCCATGCATATGTACTAGGAGCTCATGGTTGCTATTCCTGAATTAGTATACAGACTCCCCATTAGAGCATGTAGTCAGCCAAAGCTGCCACTGGGAAGGGAGTCTTTGTCAAGCACCTAGTCTGTGGCTGATACATATGAGGCTCTGAGGAAGGGAACGAGACAGAGGCTCTGTTCTCACCTGCTCATAGATTCTGTAGCAGGTACAGAGCTCTGGACAGATGCATGCAATTTTCCGGTAATTTCCCCACCCCAGCAGGGGATTCATATGCACAGACCTCTCTGGTCTGGCATGCTCTGAACCTGATGCAAATCTTGCCCTGAAGAACAGAAGCTCTCCTTTCCCACTGAAATTCTGAGTGGCCCAGTTTACTTCACATATTGTCCATGAAACTGCAGAATATAAGCTACGAGATCAACATCTTCCTGAACACAGCCATAGGACAACAATCTCACATTCTAGTAATGTCCTCACAGACTGGGAGGTCTCAGACTCATATGAATCTAAACTCTCCTATTCAACCAGGACCCCTGATTTCTCAGGCTTAAACAGAATCTATGCCCTTACCACCTTCCATTAGTGTTTCTGGAAGTTCAGGGGTGAGGAAACAAAGAGTAATAGGATTTTATTTCCAGGAAATGGAGAAGGATGTGCCCAAGTGACCATCATCCCTGTGTGGGAGAGAGGCAGCATTCTCACAGATCCAGATGGGCAGATGGCGCTGGGACTTGGTGTGCTCTGCAGGGTGGGGGACATGCTCTTTTCCCCCAGATGGTCCTCCAGAGGGTTCCTGAAGCCAGGGTAAGTAATGGCTGGCGGATGAATCTCTGAGGCGTCTGTTTAGAGTGCGCTGACGCTTCATTGAAGACCTGCCAGGGCCTGATGACAGTTATACTATATCTTACGGGGAAGGAGACAGGACGAATGTGCTAGATTAATACTTTGCCTTTTTAATCTATTAATCTACCACCTTTGGGACATGATTTTAAATCCACTCCGGAGCAAAGTGACTGAAAATCATTTTAGTCTGACAGCTTTAAAAGATCACAAGCGAAAGACGTTAAGAAGGTCTCAACCCATTGATACCCAACAAGGGCAGCTATTTGGGATTTGCCTCGCCCTAGTGATAGCTCTCACTACTCCCCGTGAGAGGACCTGAGGCAGGCATCACATGCCAACAGGAAAATGCCCTAACGTATAGAGTTGGAGGGAGTGAGTGCATTGCAGGGGTGCCTGGCTGTATTTATCACTGGTGGAACCGGAGGCCCTCAGAGTCACTAAAGAGAATCACTTCAGTGTCGCAGACAGCAGTAAGGGATCGGAGTGCTGGTGACAGAATGCTCAAAGTGTGCAGCTGACAAGGCCTGGAATGCATTTGTCCAAAAGCTTAACGTTGGGCATCACAGAGGCAAATGTATTTGTATTTTCAAAGCACGTCATTAGGTCCTGATGTTACTGGTGCATCTGTCACTGAGCTATGACCAGTGCTAGAGCTATTGACAAGGCTTGGCATTCATCTTGTCTGTGATAGCCCAGGTTCAGAAATTGGATACATGACTTAAGGGTCCTTACAGACCAGAGAAGAGTGGGCAGGTAGCTTAGAGGCTACTGTGCCAGTGTCCTCCTAGCCAGCTCTTCATAGTTAGAAATGTAAACAGACCCTTAGGGAGGGAGAGGATCCCAGCACATTTGGAAAAAGGATCCAGAGATTAAGGTCCTCTAATTATTAGGTTAAAATGCATTCATGGTAGCCTGGGGTCTGGGTGTGGAAACTGAAGGCAATCTGTTCCTGAAACCAGAGTCTCAGGAGAAGCGCCAAAGACTGTCCTGATGCCCTAAGGGTTTCTAAGAGGGCCTGGTAGTTCATTAGTGTGCTTGCACCTAACTGTCTCCCCCTCCTGGCCTCTGGAATCTCTTCCCTCCCAAACCTACTTCATCCAAATCCTTTAGAGAAGTCACCCTGGAGCAATAATAGATAAGAGAGTTTAAAGCAAGAATATAGAAACACAGAGAGTTGTTATCAAGCTATGTTGTCAGAAACAAATAAAAACATGGTTAGAATTGACTTGTGGGTGAAGGAAAATATAGGAAATTGGGAGGGTAACAATCAAGGAAGATCAGGTAAGACCCAGAAAATAAATGGTATGATGAAAATAGGTACAAAGGAATTATCACAAGAAAAGGTTAAGCCCTGGAATATTCTAGGTTAACCAGTCAGGAATCCCAGTCCTTCTGTTGGTGCATCGGGCAGTGCTGAGCTTGGATGTTTGGGTTTGCAGAGTGGGCCCAGTGCCTGTCCCTTCTCTTCCTGCAAGTCTCCCTGAAAAGATGGCCATGTTTGCTGATCATGCTTGTTTTTCCCTAATTAGGTTGGTGTTTAGTTAAGAGAACTGTTCAGTCATCATTCCTCTACTATGATGTCTTCTGGTTATAAAATTGGAAATGAGAAGTCACAGGAAAACAGCTGGGCGAAAAACACCTAGAGTCCCTCTGATGTAGGCTTGGAAAGTTCTTGTGCTCCTCTGATCTCTGTGCATAGCCGCTGATATTTCTTCAGAGTCTACCATGAGTAGGGAGATATGGAGACTCCAAACTCTGATGACCCCATCCACCTTTGGCTACATTTCAAGTGGTTGACCTTCCTCCTACCCCGGGCATTTCTCTCCTGCAGGCAGCCAGTCTAGCATGGCCCTGCTTTTTGACCTATTATACTTTTGAGGATTGCTCTGGCCAGGTAGGTGAGCACCTCACTGTCTACATCTCTCCACGTGTCTCCTCACCTGGAAAACTTTGTTCTACTTCTCTTTAGAAAACCAGCTCTCTGGTGACCTACACTTCAAGGAGATGCCCCTCTGTGAGGAGCTGTCTATGTGACCCCATGTGAATCATGAGTTCTAGAAGAAGGCCTCTCAGGATGAAGCTCCATGGCCCTATCCTGACCTCGAGGGCTGGCTCTATGACTTTTAGGTGAGTGATTTTTAGAGAATGCTGAAGGGACTCCCCATGCATCCAATGCAACTTGTCACTCTGAATGATGAATGATGCTCATAGAGGATCAAGGCTCAAGCTTCCCGTAGGAGGCCTAGGCATTGCTCCCTCACTCCATCTCCACTCCAATGCTCATGGACATTCCTTACCTGTGGGTCCCCATTATGCGGTATGACACATGTGGAGGTGCAGCCAGAGGCATACTTCCCTGTTTTCTAAGTCCAAGTGCTTTTCTCAAGTCCAGCCCATGAAGACCTGGAAGGAGTTGTCAAAGTGAATCCTCAAAGTCCTGGGAACAGAAACACACTATTCAAGGTTGAGAGCCTTGGCCCTGGAGTCCCATGAGAACCCACATCTTGCAGTCTGCTCCCACTCGGGGCAACTCATCACACCCCTCATTCTGAAATACCAGAAGTTTTGGTGACTCCTTCCCTGTGCTTTCTGCACTACAAACCTTCACTCCTGTAGTCTCAGGTCTCCACCGTCAGCTACCACACCCCTGGAGGTGGCCAGAGTTTCTACAGGATCTAAGTGGCTGTCTCCAGCAGTCATGCCTACAGCACATTTTGGTCATAGACTTTCCTTTCTGAAACTTAGCTTTGGTCCCCATTGAACTGTCACCACCTGACCCCCACAGTTTCAGGAATGGAATTGACAAACAAGGCTACCGGCAATGTGAAAAGCACCCCCCATAAAACTGTAAAGCTAAGTACATGATAAAATAGTCAGAAACACCTCTCAGTATGTAACAGTATGTGCACAATTATGACTATGGTTGAAGTATGGTAGAGATATGGGATTATACACATCTATGCTGTGGCTCCAGGCATCACCAGCCTTGTGACTATGTCATTCCAACTCTGACCTTTCATGTGTCTCCCTCTCTCTAATTCCTCTTTTCTTCACTTTTACAAGAATACCTGTCCCTGAACTCAGAACGCAGACAGGTACTGCAGAATGCACACTTCATCTCAAGGCTCTCCACTCATTTGCTTCTGCCAAGACCCCTTTACAGGTGATGAACCCACGTAGCCTGGTGGTTGGATTTTGAGTGTCTCATGTGGGCTTCCATCAAACCCTCCAGAGTCAATCATTCTGTGTATCTTGCTATGGTCAGCAATTCTTCAGGTACCTGTGGTACTATGGTCACAATGCCATCACTGTGGACACAAATGGTAGTCCAATTCCTTGAAGTCAGTCTTAGAGCCAAGAAGTAAGGACCTTTTTACATTCCTCTTTTTTGAAAGAAAACTTTTTATCAATTATTTGAGAGTTTTTCCATGAAGTATTTGGTCATATTCAACCCCAATTCTTCCCACATATGTTTTACCTCTATAGACCCATTAGAGTGCCCTCTTTTCTATCTTATATAATCCACTGACTTGAGGGCTAAATGTGCTACTGTTGTTTTGCTAAATGTACATAGTATTAAACTGTTCTCATCCTACCCATAGATTAGTGCAACTCTCAGGGCTCATTAGAGAAGTGTCATTCTACCATAGACAGAAGTTAATACAGAAGCTTTCTACAATCTTGACACACACCTCAACCCCATCCCAGTTGTGTGTGTGAATTCAGGCATGTAAAGGCAAGTTATGGTATTCTGTGAAAATTCTGTTTTATTCTTTATCCATTGTTTTCCTAATGTTTAGGGATTTTTTTTTGTCTTGACTGACAAAAACTATCTAAATAAATTAAAATTTTGTCTTATGAAATCAATAAAAATTGTTAATATTTGTTCCAGTTGGCTATTGGCTTTGTTTAAGACAACTTCTAGTGGAAGGCGCACAAATATTTGCATATTATTAGGTTTGTAACTTCTTTGTTTGGTTAGTTGGTTTGTTAGATTTGCACCTTTGTTTGAGTCTGTCTTGGAAGATTTTTTCCAAGTTAGCATAAGGAGGAATTTATTTGTGGGTTTCTCTCATGGAGTCAGGCTTCACTATTTAAGTGATTAAGCAACTAATTAACTTTAGATGCAGACTTCAGACCCATCTCAAGTCCGTTCTGTTATTTCAAGTGAGATGAGTCCATGATTGTTCCTTCAAAAACCGTGGCTGATTTCTCATGGTGCCATTTGCCTCTGCCCAGATGGCCTGAGCTGGATCCTGTGATGGTAGGTCTTCAATGTTAATTTGACCATATTTAGAAACCCCACCCCCAGAAGATACACCTCTGAGTGTCTGTGAGAGCATCTTCAATGGAGGTGTAAGAGATGAGAGACCATTTATAGCAGAGTGCACTAGGTGTACAATTAAGGGTGTTAGAATCCATGGCCATTATGGTAAGGCGCATGGCAGCAGGCAAGCAGGCATGGTGTTGGAGCAGTTGCTGAAAGATTATCCACAGGTAGGAAGCAGAGAGAGATAACTGAAAATGCCATGGGCTCCCAAAAGAGAGAGAGGGGGATATCATGAAGGAATATTGGACCAAGTAAAAACTGAACCCCACCATGGCAAACTTCAAACTCTGTAGATCCATGCCTGATGTGAATGGGCTTAGACAGCTCCATTTGTCCAGCTTTGTTGACTGCAATACACTTCTCTCTCTCTGGTTCCACTCCTTGTATGTGGTGCCCCTTGGCATACATCCATAGCTCTGGCTTCTCCAACAACTTGGAGTTTCAATCATAATCCAGGCTTCATGGTCCCAGCTTCATACAACAGCTTTTCTGGGCCTCCATGTAGAGGCTTCCCTGCCACATCCCTGGCCTCAGAAACTTTGCCCCTTTATTCCTGTTCCCTTCTTGAATCTAAAGCCAGAACCATGTGGTAAATATTGTCAAGTTCTTCTGAAAATATTTGGCTGACTCTGTCCTTGAAGTGGATCTGCATAGGCTTTTATTTACTGTTGTTCTTTAGGAACTGGCAATCTCTTAGGCCCTTTCTTTCCACAAGTCAAAGGACTTGTTAGGTGGGGTCTTGCCCGAAGAAGATCACTCCCTCCATTCCATCTCTCCTCTATGTCTTTCAGCAAAAACCATGACACTGACATTATATTTCTTGATGTTTCCTCCTCAAACTACATTTTATGTTTCTTTTTGCTCCTCTCACTCTCTTTCATTGTAGATCTGCACTGATCACTGATGACTACATGACCAAGTCAACATTAGGTTGTCGTGAAATCTCTTCTGCCAACAAAATTAGTTACAAACTTTTTATTTATGCCTCAAGCAGATTCTTGGGGGAAAGAGCAAAAGGAGCCACATTCATTGCCAAATTTTACAATGGTCTCTAGTACATATGTTAATATTATTTCTCTCTGAAACCTCTTGAGCTGGGCCTCTATACTCAAGGTTGATCTCAGTGTTACTATCTTCCAAGCTTCTACTGTGAACTGTTAAGCCTCATTTACAGTGTTCAATGATCTCCTTCTATTCCACAGAACCAGTGTCTTCCACTCTTTCAAAACCCATCATGGTCACAGCAATAGCTGACCCCCTGATTCCAAATTCTTAATTACTTTTTTAATGCTGCAAAGACACACTGTGACAAAGGCAACTTAAAGAAAAGAGTTTATTGAGGCTTGCTTACAGCTTCAGAAGGTGAACATCATGGTGGAGACCATGGTGTCAAGGCAACCATGCATGCTGTTGGAGCAGTAGCTGAGAGCTTACATCCTGATCCATGGCATGAGGGGGAGAAAAAGAGTGAGTGAGAGAGAAAGAGAGAGAGAGAGAGAGAGAGAGAGAGAGAGAGAGAGAGAGAGAGAACTAATTGTTAATGACATGAGCTTTTTAGACCTCAAAGCATGCCCCCCACAGTGACACACCTACAACAAGGACAGGCCTCCTAATCCTTCCCAAATTGTTTCACCAATTGAACAGCAAGCATTCAAACGTGAGTCTTTGGATGGGGGGGCATTGTCATTCAAACCACCACACTGGAAGTTCTCCTTTTTGTTTGATTGAGACAGGGTCAATCCCAGCTGTACTGTTCTAGAACTTGCAGGCTTTGCTTGGATTATAGGTCTGTGCCTGACATTGGTTAGGGCATGTTACCTCTTCATGTCTTCATGTCAGGGAAGACTGTGATTCCTTCCACCTCTACTACTCCCACAACCACAACTCCTCTCTCCCTCCTCTTCCCAGGTCTCTCCCTCTCTTTCTCTCCTTGCTGGTATCTGTATTGAACTTGTGTGAGATTTATGCTAACTCGGTGAAACCTAGACTTGTTACCATAGACATCTTCCTGTCCAAGATCAACAAATGCTTTTAGTGTGCAGCAGGCCACTAAGGAACCCTTGGAAAGTCTGTCACATAGATTTTCTTTTTGGACAGTGCATCAAGCTTCTTGGGAATGCTATTTTCGGTTGATGCTTTCTAAGATTTGTTATGACCACACGAGAAGGCAGTGGCTTTGTATGTGAGCTTTGTAGCCCACTACAAGTCCCTTAAGGCACATTTTCTTTGTTTACACAGCTTCTTTAAACCTCAGGGTCCTGTGGGTAAGTGGAATAAATGTTGCTTCTTTTTCCTTGCACTCCAAACATACAAGGAGGGTGTATGCAGAGTCTTGTGTTTACACGCATGGCCATGCATCAAAGCAAGCCAAGAGAAACCCCAAGCCCAGAATTTGGGCAGAGTCTGTAGCAGGTAGAGCCTGGATGAATGACTATAATAGATCACTGAACCACAAAGTGCAGCACAGGCCTTGGTTGTGCAAAATTCACCCCGTGTTCAGGAATGGAAAGCTGCCTACCTCACTATGGGATAACCTCTGGGCCTCTATGAGGAGATGGCCACCCACTTGGCCTGTAACTGCCCCCCTAGAATGAGGAACTGCTTCAGTGTCAATTGAGTCCCCATTCCAAACTCAAAGGGTAACTATCGAGCTAGGGTAGATCAACCCAAGCCCTATTCTGCCACAGAGGGATACATGAAGAAGCGACTCCACCTCCATACATACACAGATGCTGCCACATACAGCCCTCTTTCTGCCCTCAGGAGACCTACTAAGCTTTCTCAGACATCTGTGCTATATAGTTCTCCAGGGTTGATGACCCTCCCTCCTCCCTTTCTCTCTGGCTCACTTTCACCATACAGACCAGGAACTAAGAAGAATTTCCTGGATCCCCTTTGCATACTGTTACCCTTCCTGCAGCTGTGTTCTTACCTCATGTCCCCCAGGGCAGACATAGCAGGGGCTTTGATGATCAACTTGCCCATGGTACTAACTCTGCCTCCCAGGGCCCTGTTGTGCTAGTGAAGGAGGCTCAGACTCTTCTAGAATGCCGGCAAGCACATCCAGGGAAGATGGTCCACTCAGAGACTCCCTGGGTTCTATGTCAGAGGTCACCGGCTGCTAGTGAGCACCTGGGACAAGCTGGCTGTGTCAAAGTGACCCGGCCTCAGGCTGAGTCGCTATAGGGCAGTGCACAGGACAGGATATAAGGCAAAGGTCCAAAGGCCCCCAAGCACCCACTAAGGAGGAAAAAGAGCTGTAACACCACACACCTGTCCAAAGAAAAGCACCTGGCGTGGGCCCAGAAAAATGTGAGGCAGCCCCTTCTCCAGCTCTTTTGGGCCTGCTCTTCTTTTGTGTCACCACTGAATGTCTCTTCAAGTCCAGAAACCTGGTCCTTTTATACAGGTTGCTGGTAGGGGCCAGTACAGGACCTTGGTGGATTGAGAACACAACTGCCTGGTAAAATCCCCAGAGGAGAAAACCTGTCTATGTCCCAACTCCCTCCTTAGCAGGCCTGTACCTCTGTGAGATCTGGATCTTCTGTGGATTACCCAAGTACTACAGAGGTCAGGAAGCAGATTCACTACTCGGCATCCTGAAGTTATAGAGGACCCATCCAGATTCAAAGCACTTCTCTTGTACCATCTGACATGAGAAGGAAAGTCTTTTTAAAAGTAGAAAACCTTTAAGACTAATTGTAAGAGGGAAAATACATTCATCTTCGTAGTACATATCTTCAGAATTTGGCACATCTTTTCCCTGAAAGGGAAGTGGATACATGTACAGCCTAAGCAAACCTTAAGCTCTCCTGGATTCCTGTGCTGACTTCACCCTTAAAGAGCATCTGAGTCCCCCACCCCCACCCAGCACCCTGTTGAGCTAACCATCCTTCAGCATCACTGGAATGAATCCACCTTGTCACTCACCAAGTTGCTAGTGTTTCTGTCCCAGGCTGAGGCAGAGGTGGCCTTCTTCTTGTCACCCAAACTTTTGTCACTGTAGAGCTCAGCTTGACAAGGGGCCATCTTCACCTCTCAGCTCTGGTTCAGGGACCAAGTCTGCTGTAGTCACGGGTCATGGGCATTGACTATGTGAGCACATGCTTCCCTTGACTTTGGTGTTGCCCTCCTCTGGCCACCTCTCCTTTCCCCACTGCCTCTGCTTGGGTAGCCTTGCAGCAGATTGCTGTAAGCCAGTTCTCTCACTTACCAATCACTGACACAGGAATGAAGTCAGATCTGGGAAACACTGGTACTAGATCCAAATGCGATGGCATGACCTGAGAGATGGCAGTGTACCTCGATAGCCCTGCTTCTTACAATACCTCCCTTCTCCCCATTTGACTTTGTGCTTGGGCCCCTCATTCCAGGTGATGGTCCTTTGCTGTAGACTTCCTGCTTGGCTTCCTCCTCTGCTTGAGAGAAATGTCATCCAACATGGTTTACTTACAGCATACCATGGCAACTCTGTAAGGTACTTCTACCTAGCTGGCATTTACTGAGCTCCAAAATACCAAGTCACCTGACCAGCAATCATACGAAGGATCCCAGGTAGAGATGTTCTGGTCATTGAATCTGGCATTAGGGACCCCACAGTGCTGTCCTGGTGACACTATTATCTTCCTGCTTCCTTGAAATCTTCAAAGTGGAGTTTACAATCTCACCCTCAAATGCTCTTCTTATCTGTCACCTCCTCTTCTATATCCTCATTTACTCCACTCTTGTTCAGTGTCTCCAGCCTGAGACAACCCACATATCCTGGTCTGCAGCATGAGAATCCCCAAGCATCAACAATGCCATTGACACATTGTGGGAGGGGAAAGTATCCATGGAGAAGGTATTAAACACTTGGAGAAGGCCTGGGACAAGATAGTGCTATCATATTTAGAATAAACATGTCCCGAACGTTCAGGCCACAATCCCTCTGTAGTGAATAAAGAAGGAACATGAAAGCTCGGGGATGGCTCAATGGGCCTTGCTACACAGGCATGAGGACCTGACTTTGGATCCCAGCACCCATGCAAGTTCTGGACAGGCACCCATGGCATCCCACCTAAAATCTTAGTGCTTAAGAACGGAGGCAAACTGGATAGCCAGGTTAGACCAATCTACTTCAAGACCCTTCTTAATAAAGTGGAACACTGGGGGAAGCAGAGGCAAGAGAATCCCTGTGAGTCAGAGGACAGTCTGGTCTACACAAAGGGTTCTAGATCAACCAGGGCAACATAATGAGAGCCTTTCAATAAATGAATGAATGTCTTTAAGAAGACATTCAGTGTCAATCTCTGACCTCCCCATGCATGTATACATATGTGCATAATCACACACAATGCATGCATATATACATACATGCACATACACACAAATGGGCACATATTCACATGAATGCGTACCACAAATGTACACACACGTACATACACATGAGCATATACACATATACATGCACACCACACACATACTTGCACATATACACATGCATGCATACCATATACATACACTACAAATATACAAACATGGGCATATATACATACCCATGCATGCTACACACATACATGTACATACACATACATGGGCATATACACACACCCATGCATACCACACATATACACATAAATATATATATATGCACACAGGCACACACACAGGCACATACACATATTGGTACATACACACATGCATGTATACCACACACAAACATGCAGATACACACATTGGCACATACAGACATGCATGCACACCACACACAAATGTGTATGTACAAAGATTACGTAAAAAGAAAGCCCATAGAAGGCAGAAAGGTGAGAAGAGAACTCCTGGAACCTACTCAAGGACATGATGCTGAAATGGAGGATCCACTTCTAGCTTCAGTGTTATTTGCAAATTTAAAATAACGAAGTGTTTTTTAAAATCCATATATATTCTAAAGAGTCACTTCCAATTCTAAATGCATCAAGGCAGCCAGAACCTGCTGCATTCAAGGTATTAAAATTGAAGCCGATGGTAGCTCCACATTAGTCATTACATCAAATGGAGATGCCTTTAAATTTATATTAAATTCAATTTAAATGCCATCAGAACCATGGTTGACAAAGTACTGACAGATGAATATTTTAGAATGACTCAATAGCAGTAAACTTTATTTTCCTACCTTGAGGCAAGGCGGTGGGCTTCTGTGTGCAATAGGTTGAACGGGGTCTGCAGTAACGTGGCTTATGATTTCCATAAAGGGAAAATTTATCTTTAAAAAGTGATTTTAAAGGCTTTAAGTCTTGAACTCTGAAAACGTTTCTCCAGGCTTCTTTCTGCTCTGCTCATTATTTCATGCTATGAAATCTAATCCTTATCCCACTCTCAAATGCCTCCTGATTTGGAATGGACAATTAGTTACTTTAAAGGTTTTATGTTTCATGTTGGTAGCCAGTAATATTTCAGTCTGATTATTTTCACTTGGAGTTTTGGGTCATAAAGAGAAAAGGGTCTCTCATAGCATTGTGGTGACTGTGGAAAGAGTAAAATTTTAGCCCAGTGGTCAAAAAGACTCAATTAATTAGTTAACTAGCCTCTGCAATGGCTTCCAATGAGTCATTCCACTTAAATTCAATATAAATTTAAAGGCATCTCCATTATCTGCCTTAGGGTAGTTCTTGGTATTAAATCTATAAGCCTCATAAGAAGTCATACTGCATAAAGAATTATTGGGAATGATCAGACATACTGATGATTGGTAGATGATAGAAAGATATAGATGATAATGATAGAAAGACAGACAGACAGAGAGGGGGAAAGAAAGTTGAATTATATGACAGATGACAGATAAGCAGGTGGATAGACATGTGGTTGGGCAGACTAAATGGATGGATGGAGGGATGGACAGGTGGGTAGGTGGATGGAAGGATGAATGGATGGATGGGTAGGTGGATGGATGGATGAATGGATAAATGGATGGATGGGTGGGTAAATGGATGGATGGGTGGGTAAATGGATGGATGGATGATGGATAGATGGATGGATGGGTAAGTGGATGGACGGATGGATGCATGCATGGGTGGGTGGGGAGATGTATATTGATCTAAAGAAATAAAAGACTCCTTCTAGCTGTTCCAACTTTTCTCATAGTTGAGTTTATAGTTCAAAAACCATCTTTCTCCAGACTTAGTTTCCAGAATCCTGGAAGTTTTCTCATCTTTTGTCCATCTTAGAGGTTTATTTACCCCATTCTTTGGTGTTTCCTAATGCTTTTTTTCAGCCTAATAAATCTCTAAATCCTTTTATTGATTTTTACCTGGTCTGTGGCTTGCTTCTCCCTAGCTCCAAGCACCAATCCTTGAGGAAGGCATTGGTTAGTTGGAACTTTCAAACATGGCCAGTGGAAGTTGGGAGACAAGTATCCCACAACGAGAAAAACCAATGGACTTTACTGAGCCCCCATGCTACCCTTCCAACGCCATGGGCCAGAAAGAGGATCCCAGTGACCTGAGCACAAGCAGAGTGATGCTGTTCCCTCTCTCAGAGGGAGGAAGTTCTGGAGTGAGATAGAGTTCTTCTGCCAGAGTTCCCCAGAGCCCCTCCAGCCCTAAAGTGTTGAGCTAGGGCTGACAGAGATTACCACACTGCTATCCCTCATTTCGAGATCCTCTTCTCTCTGCTTCCTGCCTTCCCTGGATGGTTCTGCCTGGTCATTTCCCTAGTGCTCGAAATAGCCATTGAATGGTATAGGAATAAGAGGCAACCCAGAGCATCCTGGGGGGTGACTAAGGCACAGGCAGGTAAGTAATTCTCCTTGGTCTCGGTGCTGCTGAGAAATCCATCATCCCATGGGGATACCACATGTACCAACCTCTATGTAACCACTGAATTTCAGACCACAGGGATGCCTTCTGCAAATAGCCTAACTGACCCTGGAACCCACACTGCTCAATGCTTTACATTGATAAAGGGACTAGTGGACACTGCTTCCCTGAGCATGTTCAGTTTTGAAATGCTTCCACCAGTCTACAGCAAGTCTGTGTCACTACCGAGAGGAATAAAAGCCACCAAGCCTTAGAGAGATGGGTCTGGGATTGAAGGAATGGGTGAAGTTCTTTTGGCCCTTTTCCCCACATAGCCGGGTTAGATGTTAGAAAGGTGCCCCGATGACCCTGGCTGTGTGCTTCTGCCCTAGCTGTGGAGCTCTCCTCACACACAATACTCTGGCAGCGCAGCACGTTTCTACCCCGTGGAGGTGTTCTGCTGTGTTCCAGGCCTGCCCTACAGCCAGGCAATTACTCACAATGAGGAGACTCAGGTGTGACTAAACTGAGGGCTGCTTCCAGGAAGACTCCTTGGGGCTTTCAGAATGTTCTGTAAGAGTCTTCTGGCTGAACCAAAAAGATGGCTGTGATCACCCAGCTTGTCCCTCTTTTTGCATCCCGCCCCCCCCAAAAAACCTTACAATAAATATAGACATTTAAATCTCCACACTAGTGACAGCAATAAGCCCAGTGTCCAGGGAGACTCTGGTAAGAGACACACTCAACGGAGGCTCTGTCAGGTCTCTGACTGCAGTCAGCCTTCTGCCTTTTCCAAGCAGGGAAGTGTGGTAGAGAGATGTCTGTGCAAATGACAACTCAGGCCACTTCAGATGTTTCTTCTCAATGGTATTATTTCTCTTCCTTTAAAAGGAAAAATTCTAGTGTTTTAATTAGTCAACAACACAAGCTTAGAGTATTTTTGTTTATCTGTTTTGTCTGATACTCATTTGTAGGAGGCAAAAAAAATCAATCTGTATGGAAATGTGTCTACTTTGGTGAAGAAAGAAATAAAACTTTACTTAGAAGCTGGAATAAGGCTTAGTGTAGAACACTTGTGTCTAGCATATATGAGGCCCCAGATTGATCCCTGGCACGTCAAAAACAAATAACCACATAAACAAACCAGAATTATAAGTGACTTTTAGACACCGAGTGTGTGGGTGTAGAGACAGCCGTGAAGTGGAAATTTCTGGTTTCTTTAGAGACTTGGTTGTCTCATGTAATGTTGTTTTTGTTTTTCTGTTTTTTGTTTTTTTTCTGGAAACTGTCTTGTGAGAGGATGTATTTGCTGAAACAGATACGTGGGAGGATGTTTTGCTAACATAGTGTCTTTTGGAGGCAGCCTAGAAAAAGGACCTACGATGTTTTGCTAGAGTGTATGCTTGAGAGGACACATGACTTTTAGAAAAGATGTAAGTGTAGTTCGACAGACAGTGGACGATGCTAGGTGGTATTGGTACATTTTGCCATTCTTTGCTGGTCTTCACTGGGCCTTGTTGATGCTGGTCTTCGACTCTCTAGGTAATGACACACTTTGCTGCTCTTTGTTGGTCATTGTTTTTCATGATTTCATAGAAAGAAATGCACCAAAAACTTCCGGTGGTGTTCTAGTAGCTTCCTGGCCACGTCCATGGACTTGGGCCAATTGTCAGAGCCTTATAGTTTACAGATCAACCTGCAGTTGCTGGTTCACGAATGTGTTTGCGAGTAGATCAAGCAGCCACTGCTGTTTCTTGTGAACTAAACGTCTGTGTGTGAACTAAAATCCTGTCAACGCAGATTAGATTTGCTCCAAGGAAATATTTCTAAACAGATCCACATCCTCCTTTGCTCTATTAACCTTTCCTTTCCACCACCTCTGATTGGTGGTGGGCTAGAAAGGATATCAAAACATTTAAAAACCCCTATTAAAAATAGGATTTTAAAAACCTAACCTACACAGCCTACACAGGGCATCCACACCCATGACACATCACTGTGGCTTCTTGCAGTTACCGTATTGCTGAGTCAAGACCCTCAGGCTTTAAAAGGTTCAGACAATTGACGGAAGAAAGGCTTGGTGTGTGGAATGCTCACAATTTCCAGAACACCCAACATGAGCAAAACCCACCAGAGCATGTCAAATATTAATCAAAAATTGCACAGCCACTCTCAGATTCAGATTCTGGATTAGAAAAAGCATTATGGCAGTGTAATTAGTCAGGTGAACCTCAGAGAACAACAGGACAGACACCCAGGCATTGCATCGCTGTCTTTCAATACCATCTCCTAGAGCAAGTGGCAGGAGACAGCTGGTCAGAATTTCTAGATGACTTAATGAAGATCAGTGTTCTTTGATCAGATCTGGTGATTTAATGTTATCAAAGTAATATTCCCTGCTGCATTTCTTGAAAGAATTTCACCTTGGGAATCCCTGGGGTCCACTCTTCCATTCTCCTATCCTAATGCGGCAAGAAATAAAGTATGGGGACTCCCTCCACAGTGCATGGTGGCTGGCAGACTGCTCACGTCGTCAGAGCCGGTTTCTTTGAACCCTTGTGATAAGGTCAAAGGCACCATTGTCACTCAGGCCACTCTGGCCTTGTCTCCAGACCTCTGTATCAACACATCAAATGAGTCCTACTTTCCGAAAGTCACTAGTCTGTTGCAAGCTGGTGGGGAAGTCAAGCCCATGCAACCTGTCTTCTTGTGCTCTGCGTTTGATGAGGTTGGAATTGGAAATGAGGAGTCAGAAACAGCCCCAGGGAAGTTGAACTAAGACTAAGGAATAAATATTGCCTGGAAGGGCCTATATTCAATGCAGTAAACCCTTACATGTGACAGGACATTCTTCTTTTGTAACATTCATGGTCACTGTAGTCACCACCATTGACTAGGAAGGTTGTGAATGGAAGTTTTCCAGCTATCCTGTTCAAACAGAATCAGGATCAGCATGTTGGCTGACTGTTGTCACACAGCCTTGGCAGCTTTCTAGAAAAGAACTTTGAGTCTAAGCATGCTAAACTCTCCCTGCTTCACTGCATGCTGTCAATCCCTTCATCTCTTCCAAGGGCCAGGGTCCCATGTTCACAGTGCACTTTTCTTCAGCAAAATACAGCTACCACGCTGCACTTCTGACACAGCAAACCAGTGCCCCAACACACTCTATTTGTCCCTTCATAACTGTACTGAGAAATGCTGAGGAGGAAAGATTGTCCCAAAGGGGAAAGCAAAACTCATGTGGGTTCAGCATGCCCAGTGCCCAATGTAACTCTACAGGTTCTCATGGGACACTATCAGGCTGACACCATCACAGATAAGGTGGACAGGCTCCACCTCATAATCTCTGGGACTCTTTCTAGAACGTGTGACTCCTGTGTCATCTCACTCCTGCTTCTCACCGTGGCTGGACATAGGCATATTTACATTTGGAGACCATTTTGTGCTACGTGGACCAGGATTTCCATGGTCAGAAAAGGCTTCCTTTTGCTCACACCTTGGAAGATCATGAAGAAGAGCCACGCAAATACAAATTCAACTGATGGAACACCCTGTGCGTGACCTTGTGCATACCAAGCCCTTGTTGCTTGTGATTTCCCTTGATTTCATGACACTTGTGACTTCAGGATGTCTCCCCTGAGGCAATGACATAACTACCAAAGCCAACTGTCCACAACACCTTTGCTGCCACCAACACAAGTCCTGTGTCCACGGCACACATACTCCCTTCTTCCCTTTCTGTGAAGCTGTTCTCCTCTGCTTCCCTTTCAGTCATCCCTAGTTCACACTCACTCTCTCACTCAAGCTTCTCAGTGGGCCTGAGTAATCTTTATGACTAATACACATACCAATTATTGACACCCATTCTAAGCTCTTTTGAAAGTGTAGAAGAGTTGATGACATTTGATAGACTTAATGGTTTTGGATAGCTTCTGGCAGCATCATGAAAACCTCCAACTTCAGTGTTCCATATAAAAATATTTTAGCCGTAGCCTCAAGAAATTATCTGAAGTTTGTTGCCTCCACTACCAGTCTGGAACTATAAAAGTCTACTATACAACTCAACTAGCCTTCCAGATAATCAATATATCACTATGTTGGATACTTCAAAAGTTTGGCGAAAGTACCTAGTGGTCTTGTCTGAAAATGGGAACTGAGCCCCAGTGTCTGTGTGTATAGACTTAGAGAAGATCGTGGACACTGCTCATCAGTGAGGCAGCCAAGACCAGGACCACTGGAAACTTCAGAGGGAGCTAGATTCAGATGCCCAGCCTCCTTTCTCCTCATTTTAGGCAACTTGATGCATAATAAAAATGTTAAGATCCACATTTCAAGCACCAAGTCTGGCACTTTCTTGATAATACACCAGGAGTTGTATGAGTAATCATACAGCCAAACAAAGGCAATTCTGTCCCAGACTCCCATCTGGAAACAGTGATGACACACCTGCAGAAGCACTCACTGTGTGATCAAAAGTGACCACAGAGTCTTTCTGGAGGCCTGGGAGCCCCATTGATGAGTCCAGCTTTGCGTAGATGGTCATACACACAGACCAGTAGAGGAAAGGAAAGGCCCTGGAGGAAAGTGCTCTTATGCCTCTCCTCCTCTGACAGAACCATTTCTTCCCTGCACCTGAGCACATGGTAGGATTTTGAAATGTTCGTTTGTGACTATCGTTTGTGTGTCTACTCAAACTAGAAAAGCCCTGGTTCAGCCCATGATATAGTTTAATGGTTTCTGAGAGAAGTGAAGTGTCGGGTGTGCCTGCAGTCCCACTGCTGTGGGAGAGAGAGCACCAGGCTACTGATGGCAATGATAGACAAGCCCCAAACTCTCTTGAGATGTTCAGCCAACTTTCTGTGCCCAGATTAAGTTATGCAGACACAACTCCTGCTCCAAAATGAGATGTGCAGGTGAGCAGAAAGCTGGAGGTTTGAATGTGAGGTGTGACTGGGAGACAGTGATCTTCAGAGTAGAAGAATTGGATTGGACTGTGTGCACATGTGCATGTGTGCACGCGCACGCACATGCACGCGTGTGTTTGTGTGTATACATGTGTACGTGTGTGTGCATGTATGTGTACGTGTATGTGTGCTTGTACACGTTCATGCGTGCATGCGTGCATGCATGTGAGTGTTTCAGTGTTTTTATACAGTGCATCCCCATCTGTGTGTGTAGAGTTTATGTGTGTACTTGATTGTGCTGTTGTGGGCTGATGGGGAAGCAATGTTCCTGTGTGCATGTAGATATGTCCATGAGTGTGTTTGTCCCAATGTTAGTGTAGAGTGTTTCCTCATATGTGTGTGTATCTGTATCTGTGTGTGTGAGAGAGAATAACCGAAAATCAAAGATTCATATTTTTAAGGTTTCAAGAATTTAAGATAATGTTCAATCTGAGAAGTTCCAGCAGAGCTAGGACTAGGAAGGATTAGGGTTAGAGTTAGGATTAGAATAGTGGTTTTCTTTTCATTTCTTTAATTTAATATTATTTTACTTATTCACTTCATATCCCACTCACTGACCCCTCCTGGTCACCACCCCCATAATTCTTCCCCACTCCTCCACTTCTCCACTGAGCTGGTAAGGGTCCGCTTGGTATCTCCCCACCCTAGCACTTCAAGTCTCTTCGAGGCAAGGCACTTTCTCTCCCACTGAAGTCGAACAGTGGTTTTCAAACCCCTAATGCTGTGACCCTTTATACAGTTTCTCCTGTGGTGACCCCAAATCACATAAATATTTTCATTGCTACTTCATAACTATAACTTTGCTACTATGGTTGTGAATTTTACTATACATATATCTTTTCTGATGGTCATTTCTGTTTAAGAGCTGTTTGACCTTCAAAGGGTTTGTGACCCACAAGCTGAGAAATGTTGGGTGAGAGGACTAGGGTTAGGCTTGACGGAAAATATGATGTGCCATGGTAGGCTGGTGGATCACCCTGAGCCTGTCTGTCTTCCTTCATCAATCCTCCCATCCTGATAGCCCATCTGTACATGCTTAGATTTTTAAAAACCTACTTTTAATACAATTTTTCAAATTCTTTAACCCTCTTCTAGCCCATCATCCCAGAGCAGGGGAGAAAAGATAGTAAATAGGACAAGGGGGTGTGGACCTGTTTAGAAGTAGTTCTTTGAGGCAATTCCAATCTCTATTTATCAGAAGTCCAATTCAGTAGTGTCAGGATACCAACATGAATCAGCAGTGGTGGCAAGATCAAGCAGAAACTGTCAGGCCTCCCTCCAAATCAGCATGAGACAGCAGGAGTGACCAGAATCAGCCGGGGCACCAGAAGAAGTTCTCTGCTGTGCCTTTCTCAATGAAGTGAAGATTGGTAACTAAGACTCTAGCCCAACTAAGTGTTGCAAAGCCAGCTATGCAAGTGCACTGTCACTGCCTATTTATACTCTCTCCAAACATCATGTGTCCTCCCACAGGTCTTGCCTCAGCAAAGCAATCCATGGGTCTGCATGAGCAAACCACCACGTGAGTCTATATCACATGACACATCCAGAAACTTCCTTTCACTTTACTCCTGCATATTATGAAGACTGGGTGAGCAGGAAGCCAGCCCAAGACTTCTGATAGGCACTGTGTTTTTTTTTTATCTACCTTCCACACTCTCCTTTACTTGTAGAAGTTTAAGATTCAAGAGACAATAACAGGCATAACTGAGAGATGGAGATATAGAAATAAATACATAAAAACACAGATAATTTAGTCATAGAACAGAGGGAGAAGTTGATGTAGGAATGGAGAGAATATGGATATTAGGATATATGTATGTATAAATAAATATAAATGTGTTAAATCAAGAACACATGGTCTCAGAAAGGAAACCCAGAACTGGCCCTTTAGCTTCAGATGTAGAAGCCAAGACCAGAGTGCATGTGTGAATGTTATGTTGAGCTGGGCACACAGATGTGTGCCCATATGTGTCCACATCTTATGAAAGGGGAGAGGGGAGGGGGAAGGAGAGGGGGAAGGAGAAGGAAGTGTTGCATAGTGTAGCATCCATGATACTTCTCATGTCCTTGCACCAGTACACATGATGTCCATTAGGCAAGTTAGGTGCCAGGCCTGGGCACCAAGGCTGGATGCTCACCCTCCCTTACCAGCTCCTTGCATTGTATTACAGCACCACGGCTTTGGATTGCAATTATGCAGTTTACAGAAATGTAGGCTCTGCGGCTTTTCATCAGGTTAATTTAGGAAATCAGCACCCACTAGCAGCAGTGAGGAAAAGAGCAAGTATTGTCAGCCTTGTCAGTTCACGGACAGAAGGGCTACTTTATGGTTGGTCTCAGCTGTATGGATCCGATTCTGCTCCTGGACGGGGAGTCACAAGGCAGTCATCAGTGTCCTGGTCCAGTCTTTACTTTACCAGGTTGATCATTTGTAACAGGCCTAGTGAGGGGAAACAAGGCCAGGGAGAGGGAGCTACCAAAGGCAGGTAACACAGGACAGGAGACACCAGCCTGAGAGGAGGCTTTGGGGAAAGTCATGGAGAGGTCAGTTATGGAACATGGGGATGATCCTTTCTGGAACTTACCTGGGTTGAGTCCCAGGGGTTACAAACTTCGAGAAGGCCATCCCTACTGCTCTGGAGCCTCATGAAAAACAATAACACAGGGAGAACATTGCACAAATGACAGTAGAGTCTCCACACTGATACTCAGCACTCAGCACTGTTACTCAGCACTCAGCACCATCACTCAGCACTCAGCACCCTCACTCAGCACCATCATTTAGCACTTATAACTTAGCACCATCACTCAGCACCCTCACTCAGCACTCCACACCCTCCTGTGTAGAATGTGAAGACACTTGCCGCCCTACAAACACCTGAGGTTCCACAGAATATTTAAGTAAGATGTTGCTGCTGAGGTGCAGGGCAGAAGCTCACTGCTGGCCTCTGAGGGAATCCTATACCAAGACAAGTCAGCTCCATCACACCAATATGTGATTTCCACCTTCCCAAGGGCCAGCTGCACCTGGAACTTCACTTTCTCTTCCACAATGCCTCATACCAACCCAAATCTGCAGTTTACCTGGAGTGATCAAATTTGCTGGCTCCACTCTGGCCACAAAGACACATCCATATTGAGTGGGGGCTCTTCCTGTTCCAGGAAACATGATTCTTAGAGGGACCACCTGTGTTCCGCATCACACAAACCTCTGACTACACAAATCTTGTCACCTTCCCTGACAACTGTTAGTCAATCCAAGCTTGAGAGATTCCTCCCTTTATGCCCTGAGTCAAAGGGCCTAGGTCCAGTTTTAAGACGCAGCACCTGTGAGGGCTGAGTTCTATGTGACTTCATAGGTACGTTTTTCCATCATCCCCAGCACAGCCCTCCCCGCTCCCCTGAAATTGACGGGCACACCTATTTCTTTCACAAGTCCTCAGAACAATTTGCTATGTTTTGATTTGAGTGCCGTCTACAGCCACTAATCACAAAAATAAAATATTAGGTGGGGAGGAACATTTCCTGTGTTTGCCTAGTTAACTTCTCTTATCGGGACACTCATTAAAATTAATAGCAGTTAGCATTAATAAAATGGTTTTGAATTTCGTGAGATTCTGTTTCCACCTCTGAGCTTCCTACTTCATCAAAACATCATGTGCTGAGCCTTGAAAGATAAAGAGGTCTTGAAGGGAACTATCTTTGATGCTCTTGATAACACATGCATGTGCTTGTGCCTATGCACACAGGTGCAGTGGTAATTTTTGGTTACAATGTATAGAGTATGTATCCATAAGTTGAATTGTAAACTTAATTGATACCTTTGCTGAAAGTCATGAGGGAAATAATAAGGACACTTGAAGCAGCAGCTTGAGCTTCCTCAGCATGTGAGCTTCCCCTCACAAGGAGTCTGTTCTTCACCTACAAGTTCCTCCTGGAAGCTATCTCCATGGGTGGAGCCCTCCTTTGGCTGCTCCTTCTGCACAGTAGAAAGATGAGTTCATCAAGTTAAGGACTGGGCCACACTGTTGTCTTTTCCACATCCTCTCCAAATATATCCTCTTCTTCCTCTCCCTGCACAGTGCGTTATCTATCTATGGCCCTTCTAAGCCTCCGGGTTGTTTAATGAGTGTACAGCAAGGATACGTAGTTAAGGTAAATTCTAATTATCAGCATTTGCCTTAGGGCAAAGAATCATGTGGGGTCATCCCTGGAAACAGGAACCAGCCATACTGAAGACCTGTGGAGAGACAAGAATGCCCAGTGAGGGAGCTTAGCTGGGGGTCAGGGGATCGGATGTTAGGGATGAAGCCAGTGCTCCCTACTCCAAATAAGCTGCTATTTCTTGAAATGGAAACTTCTACTTTCTTTTGGAAAGTTAGTATGTCAAATGAGGTTTTGCTGGGGCACATGGGGGAAAGAGTGTCTTGCTAAAGCAAACACAGGAAAGAATGTTCTTCGGAAGCAGGTACAGGTGAAAGAATGTTTGGATATAGTGAAAGGGCACTGAATGAAGGAGTGTAAATATGACCCCACCGACAGTGGGAGAAGCGCACTGAGCTTTGGCTTGCTTTGCTCTGCCTTACCATTCTTGACTAATGACATGCATGTATTGGCTCACTTTACCAAGTGTTATTGAGCTTAAGTTGTGGCAATGCAGACACTGTGAGAAACTCACCTAAGAACTTCTCTCGAGGTTCCTGAGGAAGCTTGCTGCTTCTGCCACCTCGCTGGTGAGCCTGGCAGTTTCTTCAGGATTGAACTACCGTTGCTGGTTCATTCCTGATGTCTGCTTGCTGAAAGGACTGGACTCTAGCTGCCATTTCCTGCCTGCTGTCTGCCCGTGTAGAGGACTGGTCTGCAGCTGCTGAATCCTATTTGGTCTTTGCTACAGGACTGACGTGCTGCCAAAGAAGATCAAGCTCACCCCTAAAGAACTATTGCTGAAAACGTCCATTTCCCCCATGTCATAGTAACTTTGCTCTTCCACCACCTCTGCTGAGTGGTGGGCTAGGAAAGAGGTTGGGCCCCCATTAAAAGTAGCTTGCGAAAAATTTAAGCCTATGGTTTCACTGAGTCCTATTCACAGGTCAAGAGGCCCTGGATCTCTGACACAGGAGCAGCTCTGTCTACAAAGCCTCCAATTCTATCCCTCCACAGCCCACAGGTGATGATCCACACAGGACTCCGGCAGCTGTCAGTAAACACAGAGCCCTGGCACAGGGTGTGTTTCAGGACTCCTGGCTGCAAGCAGGCATGGTTACAGCACTAGCAGAGGAAGGATTCAGAGACTGGGCGGGGACTAGAGTTTTAAATTTGAGTTCAGCTTCTGAGTGGAGCACGTATATGGCCTGTGGTGTGTGCTTGGGATGATATTTGAGGGCTGGGTACAACATAGCTTGTGATGACACTATGGGGAAGAGCATGGCAGCACTGAAAGGGTTAACAAGAGCCCTGATGAGCTGTGGGTTTTGTGAGTGACCCTCTTATCCAGTCCTCAAAGCTGAGGTCTGCTGCCCACGCAATCCACCCATCACGTTGCTTCCTCCACATAGAAACTTTATTGACCCTTCAGAGGAAAACATTCTATGAACAAAGCTGATATCTTCCTGTACGTCTACAGGGGAGCAGCAGTTATCAGACAGCCATCACACAGTGCTGGGCACAAGCATGGGCTGAGCTGTGCTAATGGTGATAGCCATCAATTTGACACAACCCAAAGTCACCCAGGAAGAGTACACTAATACAGAATTATCTAGAACCTGTTGAGCTTTGGGCATATCTGTGGGAACTGTCCTATTTTTTTAATTGACATAGAAGGCCCCACCCATTTGGGGCAGCATCATTCCCTACAAATCAGGAGAGGAGGAATCTGGCTGAGGACAAGCAAGGATGAGTTTGTTCTCTCTGCTCGTGACTGCAGATATAATATGCCAAGCTACTTTAGTTCATATCTTGACTTTCCAGAAATGATGGACTATGACTTGGAATTGTAAGACAAATAAACCTTTTCCACCCTTAATGGTGCTTTTTGTCAGACTTAGTCACAGCAACTGAAATGAGACTAGTGTTGCATCACAGTAGAAGCTCAGAAGGCTCCCCAAAGCCCCGTCATCATGCCCTGCTGCAGGCTGCAGCTAAACTCAAGGTAGACATTGAAAGAGCCTCTGTGTCAGCAGCGCACCCTACTTCACCCCGACAGAAGGCAATGGAGGGCCAGACTCCAGGTCTTGATGAAACCTCATGTCCACACCTGTCACTTCAGTTGTGTCATATCCTAGCTCTTCTGTCTCTGAACACTTAAAAACACACTCTGCTCATGATCCAACGAATCTGTCCATGTCTGCCACATGCATTTCTCGACAGTGCAAAACATGAAGGCATGGCAAACACGGTAACATATAGGAAGTAACTAGTCAACTTGTATCCATCGTCAGGAAACAGGAAGACGTGAGTCCTGAAGCTTACCTCCTTTTCTTGTTTCCCTTTCTACTCACTCTTGAACCCCAACCCTTGGAATGATGCCACCCACATTCAGGGTGTGCCTTCTCTCCTCAGCTACACCTCTCTAAAAACACTCAGATATCCCTAGGGGGTTGCCTCAGGTGGTTCCAGTGAAGATTAACCAGCAGGGTCCTCACAGTTAGTCAGCTCAAAACTAAACCTACTCAGTCTGGTGACTCTGAAATCTAGGAGGCTACAGTACCCTTAGATTAAGACATGGGGCAATTTGCTGTAAATAGAATACGATGCAGGAACTACCAGTAAATCGGTGCTCATGGAGAAGCCATTGTTGAGTTTGAGTGTTGATCTGGGAACAGAGATGTGGTTTAAGGAAAGCCTTCATAGAAGAGAGCTGGAAAGTTGAGGAAGCAGCTGAGACAAAGGCAGAGTCATAGGCTTTCTAGAGCAGTGTTGGCCTACTGCTCAGCACACCACAGGTGATTCTGCCAAACCAAGCATCACAATGGTCTCCATCTGCATCTGTAACCATTTCTTTTGGGCAAGCTCAGTCAAGTGAGTTTAGTGTGCATCTCAATTTCCCCCAACCCCCCACTGTACAACTGTGCTCTAAGGCAAGAGGAAAAAATATCTCAATTGATAAGTGTTTATTCAATATGTCTTATCAGTATTAGGGCTACTTGTCCACAGGCTCACATACTGAATACCTGATCTCCAGCTGGTACAGCTCTTTAGAAGTGACTGGGTCCTGAGGGCATCAGTGTCATCAATGGATTAAGTTATTGATTTGTTGACAGCTGAATGGGAGTTTGGGCATACTTGTAGGCCACTGGCAGTGTGCCTAAGAAGGTGATATATATTAGTTACTTTCTATTGTTATCATAAAACATATAACCAAGACAACTTATAGAAGGGAGTGTTAGGGCTTATGGTTCTAGGAGATGAGTATCCATCGTGGTGGGGAACCATGGCAGCACACAGCAGGTGTGGCTGCAGGAGCAGGAACGTGAAGACTCACATCTTCCACCACAAGCAAGGAACAGAGGGAGAGAACTAGAAATGGAGCCAGGGCTTTAAATTCCCAATGCCTGCCTCAAGCTCCCTAATTCCTTCAGCAAGACTGTGTTTTTTAAACCTCTCTGTACAGCACCACCAACTGTGGACCAAGTATTCAAAGGCTAGAATCTATGGAGGACATTCTCATACAAACCACAACAGGCTAACCCCTCCCGAGACCTGGCCAGCAGGACAGTTTGCCTCCTTTCTTGCACTCACTCCTAGGCTATTTTGACTTTTCTCAGGCCCCAAGCCATGGAACCAGCTGACCTTGGACTGAATGAAACCTTTGAAATGAACCTCGAACTTCCTTTCCTTGGGTTATCCAGATGATGGGAAACTGAGGAATGAGCTGCCAAAGTTTATAGATAAAAATAAAGGCTGTCCTGTCAAACTGTAAGTTTCTGAGCTCACAGAGCATTTCAAAGTCTGTGATAAACACATAGTTACGGGGTTGGGGATTTGGCTCAGTGGTAGAGAGCTTACCTAGGAAGCGCAAGGTCCTGGGTTCGGTCCCCAGCCCCAGAAAAAAAAAAAAAGAAAAAAAAACACATAGTTACACATGGATGATCCAAAAGTATCCATTGTACATCTAAGAGTAAATGAAATTACATCCCTATTGCAACTTTGTTGTTTATTGGTCTTTATAGATTCCTGTTTGAATATTTGTTCTTCCTGTTATTATCCAAGGCTTACTTTGATTACCTGAACTTGTGAAGTGCTGTGAACTTAGGAAGCAGTCTATTTTGTGCTTGAGAAATTGAAAATGAACTCTACTTTTAATCAGAGATTTAATCTTTTAATCAGAGATTTAATCTTTTAATCAGAGATTTAAATTGGTAACAATGTGTTCTGTGTTTAGTGTTCCTCATTGTAAGTCATGTCCCCTTTATGGCAAGACAGTAATAAAGTGGAAACTGAGGCAGCAGAAAGATGCACCAAAGATTAGCATCTGTGGTGCTAAATTTCCAGTAAGTCTCAAAGCAATGAAAACCTATTTAAAAACCAACCATACAATATGCACACTCACTAAATCATCTGATTTTTCACTCCTATCAACAGAATCCTGTGTGTGAAGCCAGAAAAGAGCAGTGTAGGACTGATAGCTGGGAAACGCTGTATAGCACAGAATGATAAGCCCCTGGTATGGTGGGAAGAACCTGTGCTCAGCAGTTGATATTCAAACCCAGAACTCAGAAGTCTTTACTGATGTAGAAGGAATTTAAAAATCTAGCTGTGTTGTGTGTGTCTTTAAGGAAGTAGGAATGGGAACTGCTGGCCTTCAAGAAGTCCCTCCATGTTTGTCAGAGTGTTCGATGTTAACCTGACACAAACCTAGAGTCACCTGAGAAGAGAGAACTGTAGCTGAAGAATTGCCTCTGTCAGATTGGGCTGTGGCCATGTCTATAGCGTATTTTCCTGGTTGCTAATCGATGTAGATGGGCCCAGTCCACTGTGATGGGTGTCATCCTTAGGCAGGTGTTCTGGGCACTAGATAACAATAGATAAGCTGGAGAGATAGATAGATAGATAGATAGATAGATAGATAGATAGATAGAGAGAATATGAGAGAAGTCCAATAAGCAGCTTTTTCCTGGTGGTTTCTGCTTCAAAGTGCTGTCTTGAGCTCTTGTCCTGACTTCTCTCAATGATGAACTGTAACCTATAAGATGAAATAAATCCTTTCCTCCCCAGGTAACTTTTGATCACAGTGTTTTTCACAGCAGCAGAAAGTATTATAGGGCAATGCCCTTCCTCACCCAAACCCTCACCCAGACCCTGACCCTAACCCTAGCCCTGACTCCACCCATTTTCTTGAGGATCATTATTTTCGTCTTTCTGCTCCTTGGCCCCTGTGTTAATCAGTTCTCTGGACTACAAGAAGGCACCTGAAATCCTCCATTGATAAGAAGAAAGGGCAGTTTAGACCCTGTCGTTTCAGAGCTTTCTGTAAATGATTAAGTGACCAGTTACTCTGGCCATGCTTTGTGGCAGAGAACACATGATGAAGAAACTTCTCCTGTGGCCGCTCACACACAGGAAGTGTTCTCAAATGCATGCCCCACTGAACCAGGGATCTACTACCTTCCAACCACACCAGGTTGACAGCAAGGTTTTAACATGTGAACCTTGGGGGAGACTCTTCAGATCCAAACCACAACTTCCTCCTCCTATCCAAACTGTCTTGTCACACATCAGACCAGGCCCACTCATTTCTAGGCTTATAGGAGTCCATGTCCTCAGTCCTCCTACCCCAGAGCCTGCACAACAACCTATCATTTAATATTCCCCAAATTCTTTCAAGGCTGCTGTGTTCCCAGCACACAGAGATGCATAGAACAAGGCCTCGAAATGACAGTTCAACTTCTCTCTGGTGGCTGCAGTCAATGTTCTCCAGACTGAGATCTGAACCCGTATCCTAAACACATGCTCTTCCCTTAACTCTTTTGCCCCTCTGCTGGTAGTGGATTTTACACGCTGAGCTATTGTGCCAGCCCTATTATAAGGGAAAATGTATCTGAAAGATCTTGAATAGGATTCTATTTTTTTGGACCACTCTTGCACACAAAACATGAATTAGGTCAAAACACTCGATTACTGCCAAGTTAGAAGTGTAAGTACAAGGCAATTAAGTCAAAAGCAGACTGGGCAAGGTAGCACATGCCTTTAACCCAGGCACTCAAAAGGCAGAGAGGCAAGTGGACTGCTATCATTCAAGTCCTTCCTGGTCGATATAGAAAGTTCCAGGCTAGTTAGGGATTATATCATAAGACCCTCAACTCCTCATCCCCCTAAAAAGAGAAGAGAAAAAGAAAAGAGAAGAGAAAATAAGAAAAGGGAGAGCAGACAGGATGGCTATGGTATGTAAGTCAGGATTTTGCTTGCTTTCTTTGACCACACATGCAAGCACAATGACTTCATTAGATGTCCCACTAAGCAGGTGACAAAGGAACACATCTTCTGGAACAGCTCCTCAGCTCCTGGCTTTATCACCAGAAACATTTCCCAAGGTTTCAGGACAAAGCAGGCAGTGCTGAAGTCCAAGTGCCCAAGCCCACTCCCTAAAAGCCTGACGTCAACCAATGCGTAGTCCGGGTCTCACTTTTCCTGTATTCATGGGCATCACTGGTTGTTGGATACTCTTAGTAATATCTCTGGACCAGGGTAGGCAGGTAGACAGCTCACTGTGCAAGTTATGGAACGAAAAAGACCAAATCAACTTGGATTGAGAGCCTCTGAGAGCTCCCTTCCAGGATGGAGGCTGGTGACTGCTCCTTTACTTTGTTTTGCTTTTGAGATAAGATCTCATGTAGCCCAGGCTTCCCCTTGAACCCGCTATATAGCTGAGCATGACCTTGAACAAGGATGATCCTACAGCCTCCACCTCCAGAGTAGCGGGATTACAGGTGTGTGCCATCATTCTCTATTTGAATGAGGGCTGGAGATTCATGGTTTCATGCATGCTAGGCAAGCACCCTATTGAGCTGTGTTGATGGTTGGTCACCTTGAATATTACGAGGAAGAGAAGCAGACAAGTAAACATGATAAATGGCCCCTGTATGCCCACTGGTGTGGCCAGCAGACTGCCTGCAGGAACTGAGCTGGGAAAAGAGAGGCCATGGTCAGAAGTCTTGAGTACGATCCTTCCTTTCAAGGTCCTGCCCAGCAGTGCCCCAACCTCAGAGGATCTCTCTTGGAGTTCTACAGGGCAATGTCAAAACACAGGAACATGGACTGGGCAGAAGAGACACCCACTTGGTACAGGCTTAGGCTCAAGTCAAACATTCCAGGACTGACTCCAGGAGCCGGCAGTTGCTGCTAGCTCTTCAATGTTCTCTCAACACCCAGGGGAAGTCTTGGCTATTATACTTCCCGACCCTGGTAGGTTCTTGACACAGGGTTCCCAACTTCAATGAACAACAGCTAGACTAAGGGTGACTAGCCACAGAGAAGGGGCATCTTCCTGCCAGGTACTGGAGTACAGTGCATTGTGCCTGGTCTTCATAGTGTCTTGAGAGAAAGCAGGGCTGTGTAGTTAATGCTTCAATAAATGAATCTGCTTGAAGGTACTAAAGTTAGGAGAACAGAGTTGATTAAGTGTAGCTCATCAGAGGGTCTATCTCCTGACAATGTCTGTTTACCCACAGCACTGCCTTACCTAACTCCTTCCTTCACAGCTAGTCACACGGAAATAGCAAAAAAAATGTAAAATAACCCTCCCTTGCCAGAGGTCTCAAGTCTGGGACCTCTCTACTTCCACTTCCCTGCCCTCAAGGAGTGGGATGGGTCTTGGTTCCTCCTGTTTATGTCTGGGTCCATTATCAGGAAGGGCACTTTAGTTGAGGGATTGAGTATTATATAATCATTATAAAACAAACCGTTTTTCCACTGTGTGAGAGCCAGGGAGAAGAAACCAAGACCTGCCACCCACTCCTATTTAAACAAACTAATGTCACTCCAGAGGCCAGAAGGAGCCTGCTCTGCCACCCACCCGCACAGAGGCTATCGCTAAGCTGTCAGGCCTGACCTCCATGTTGGTGGTTGGGGTGGGGGGGAAGAGCAGGGCAGTTCACTACCTGAGGATCTCCAGGGTGTGGTCCCCCCAGGCTACCCCAGGATGAGGAGGATTAACGGGAGAATCTGTGGCAGGTACCACTCCCTCCCCTAAACCATCGAGTCTACTCAAGAAAGATTACAAAGTACAGCTTTCTGCTGTCTAGATCTAACCTCCACCTCAGTGTCTGGCACACTACACACCAAGACCTTCTGGCACGGAGTGAGGGGCTGCGTCTTACTGTAATTCCTGTACATCTTGAGGACCCTCTCCCCACCCTTGGGGAGGGGGGCTGATACACAGTTTCTGAAGTTGCTGGAAACTGAACTAGTCACTATGGAGTCTCCAAAGAAAGGCGACTACTAAGAAAAGGTAAACACAGGAACTCAGAACTCCTGGTTAAAATAGCTGGAAGGCACCTGAAGACCTGAACTGCTCTCTGGCGCCCCCATCTCGCCCAATACCAGTTGCAGGGAAGCCTCCTACTGGGTTCCTAAGGAGGAACAAGAGAAGGGTGCTGAATATTTTTGGGTGACTAAATCTCGCACGGGGCCAGTGGATCCCCAGTGGATCTTTTCATAAGCTTTCTAGAAATTCCTCAGACCCATACCTGGCAGACAGGCAACGGAGCAAATCACTGGCCGCGCATTCCTGCCCCCTCTAAGGTCCTGGAGTGTGGATCGAGGGTGCCTCCTGAGGACCAGACGCGTATGTGGGGCCCCACGGGTTCTCTCCCAGTTGTGGCTCCCTGCCTTGGACTCCAGCACGCGGCTGCTCTGCCTAGGGCCCCAACCTTCGGAGGATGGAGCAGCGCTGCGTCTCCATAGAATATGGGAAGATCTTGTTCTGTGCACAGAGGACAGGGACATGTGCTAGGAAGGAATCGAAGAAATGCCAAGAGAAAGCGGGTGTCCGCTGGAACCTGTTCCAGCTGGCGAGTATGCGGCTGTGGGCTTGCAGAAGTTGAGCGCCTTTTCTTTTCACAGCGGCTCGGGATCGCTCTGAACCGGAGGTGCTTTCGTTTTGCGCGCAGCTTTTGCCCAGCGCTAGTCAGCACAGCACCCTCAAGGGCGGCGAGATCCCGACTTGCTGGGCTAGTTGGCTCCTTCTGGGGAATGAGGAGATTGAGGACTGAGACCCAGGAGGGAGAACACAGAGACCGGAAGGGATGGGGTCCTCCGTGGAGGGAGCCAAAGTAGTCCCGGAATATGGCCTTTCCGGGAGCCCGATGGGTCCTGTGCCTGTGTCATCTTCTATGAAATCTTCCACGCCTAATGCTGTAACTGTCTTCCCGGGAAGACATGAGTCCTGACATCTGCGCAGGTTGTGTTGCCCAGCCTGACCCCATTCCGCAGAGCGTGCAAGCTGACTCTGAGGGTCTGATGGGACTTTTTCCTCCGTGCCCGCCATGTCCAGGTGCCCTCGACCCTGATTTCACCCCACCACTCTGAAAGCCCTGAAACTCTGTCAGGAGGTGACTCTATCATGCCAGCTGACGCTCTGGGAACTCTCCTGCTGGCAGTGGCCTTATAGGACCTCGATGTGATAATTAAGAGCACACGTGGCTAAGGCTCTGTTTTAGTAGATAGAAGAATAGAGAGGGGCCTGGAGCAGTCCGCCAAAGGACTCCTCGGCTGGGACAATTCTAAGGGTGGGTGCGGGTGGATGGAGAGCTTTGTAGTAGCGAGGGCAAAAACCTGTGATTGGGACAGACCCTGGGTATCATTTTCAGGACTAGAACATACTTCACAACACCCCGCCCCAACCCCTGCACGCACGCGAGGCACCCTGTAGTGAATGATGCATCCGGGATCTGTGAGCAGCCCCAGCTCTGGGAACAGAGAAATTGGTGCACCACACCGGTCCAGCTCAGGCCTTTGACCTGGGACTGTCATGATCAGTGCAGGGCAGTTTCTAGGATGGTAAATAGCTCCTGAGCCACCAGCCCACTGTTCTTGGGCACCACTCCTCAGCAGAAGTCCAGAGCCTAGATTGTGTCCGCAACTCTTGCCATCATCCGAGTTTGGGGCTGCCCTCCTATTCATCACTCCTAATCTGATAATTGAACTCATGTTCGGGTTTGAAGCCCCTCCTAGCTCGCCCTTCTCTGGTTGAGTGAGAAACGGAGAACTTGCACCCGCGCAGGGTGAAAGTGCAGCGGCAGGCTCTTGTATCCAGAATGGGCAAGGTCTCCAAGGAAATGTCCTCAGGCCAGACCATCTACTCCCGGACGCGTCCGGGTTAACCGAATGCAGTCCCTGCCCTTGATCTTGCAGGGCTGAGACCAGGGCGGCAGGCACACAGGGCGCTTAGACCTGCGCGGCCTTGGCAGCCCAGCCCCACATCCTTTGATCGGCCTTATTCATTCCAGCTGCGCCTTATTTGTCTGTCATTTCCCCCCCTTTCCTCCAGAATCATTATTTATGGCAGAAAAATAAAGGGTGCTCCCTGGAAAGAACCGAGGCAAGGAGTAAATTTCTGAGAAACAAGAGAGTGAACGTGTTTCCTTTTAAAGGTCACCAAAAAGGAGGGGAGAGGAGGAGGGGAAGGGAGGAGGGGAAGATGAGGGTCTGATCAGTGCTTCCTGGAACTCATTATGGGAGAGCATTAACTAATCACTAAATCAGAGCCATGAAAAAGCAAATATTTTAAAAATAACCGAAGTATAACCCTGTTGTTGACACTAACGATTAATAATTGATCAGGAGTTACACACAATAAATTGTCAATTTATTTCCCTATAAAATATGCTTGCTAGTGTAGCTAGGTTTCCTCCCCTGGGCATGTCCTAAGAAGATCCTCTCCTCATGTACATGCTGCCTGGATCACACAGTCAATCCTAGAAGAATATTAGACTTAACTTCTTTTCAGCTCCAAATAGAACAAAATTATGTTGGGGCACCTTTTGGAAACCCTTTCCTTATGATCTCCTGGTCAGATTTAAACAAACAAGCATTCTTCCTCCTCCTCCTGCCTGGGATTCCGGGAGAACAGTTAGGGTGTTTCATAACTGTTTTAGCTGTATTATCAGTATCGTCTTCCCAAATAATGTCTTCATTTTTCTTAGAAAAGACGGCATTCTACCCACTCCCGGTACTGAGAACCAGTTCTCTGCTGGCAGTTTGGAGGAGAAAGAGCTGTTCAGAGAGACTGCAAAACGTACTGAAGGCACAGAGGAAACCTACAAGTGGTGGCATTTGACCCTTACAAGTTGGGGTTACCTAGGTTTTCTCTTTCCCCTAGCAGTGGCTGAGGTCTGTGGTAGCCAGTAGGCTGGAAACATTTTCATAATGACCAATAGGAAGGGGGAAATTATATTGTCATAGATTAATTCTCCTTAAAATAAGCCTTTAAAATATTGGTAGGGATTTGTCACTTGCATAAAGATTTGAAACTACATCAAAGGGCCATGTCCCCCTTGGGATCTGTGGAAATTTAAATGATGTTAATGTAACATTCACATGGGGCAGATAACTGTGTGTTGTTTCCAAGATCCACTCAGGTTAACATCCTTGAAATGCTATTTTTCACAAAAGCTATTTTAAAATATATTTGATATATCTATAGATTTAATTTGAGGTCTAAGTGAGTGTTTTCTTCAGATCTTCATGGACTGGTTAACTAAAAATTTTAAGTGGCGACAGTGATTAGTATGTGGCTAATTGGAATAAACTTTGTAACAATTCGGAGCATTTAAAATTAAAAAAAAAAGAGGCTTTTCTGATTCCCAAAATTGGTTTGAAGTGGATTTGTTTTAAAGACTAATGCCTGTGAAACTACTCCCTCATGCTAGTTTAGTAGTTTCCAGAAGGTACATTTTGCCTTTAGTCTCCTTTGTAAATATTCCAACATCACTGTACTTGACCCTCGAAGGCTTGGGGCTTTGATGCCTCCAGTAAGTCTGGACCAGGTAGAAACTCAGGGAGTCTGCAGCGTTCAGGGCCACACACTTCTGCAGCCCTCTCTCCCTAAGAAGTTCTAGCCTTTCTTCCACCTCCAGAAGGAGCGCAGCCTGCAAGAGGGTCCTTGGGAGACTCACCCCAACCCCTACTAGGCCGCTGGTTGTTCCTGCCCCCTTATTCTCTGTTCCCCGCCCCTACTGACTCTCAGACAAAGGTGGGTGAAGTTCTTTTCAAGTTTCAAAGGCAGTTGCTAGGCAGCTCTGCTGAGACAATAACTCTTTTATTGGGAACAAATGTTGACATTTGACGGGCGCAGGAGGCAGCACCCGAGCGGGCCGCCCGGCAAGCGCCCCACGGTGCTCTCCTCAGTGCCCCGGGCCCCCGGGCCCACCTGAGATTAAAGCGAGAATTCTGATAAATCGGCTCTAATGAAACCCGGCCTGTGGAGGGCCTTCTGCCCTGTTGGCTGCCGCGGCCAGACTGTGAGAGTGCGGGGCCCAATAGTCAGCAGCGCGCCCGCCTGGGCATGCAGGCAGCCTGCAGCCCAAAGCCGCTGCCCTGCCTGAGCTCCGTGGGCCTCATTTCTCCACGGATGTTGCTTCCGTACATGGGATTCTCATTTCTCCCCCTCCCCACCTCTCTCCACTTAACGTTTCTAAAAGGAAGTCCCCCAAACACACACACCTGCAATTTTATGTTCCTCATGCTTATTTAAAAATCAGGCTCTCTAGTAAGATATTCGGGTCGGGAGGGAGTGGATAAGCTATGGAAATCTGATAATTTGTTGGGCATATAAACATCAAAGCAGCTTCATTAGCTTTGGCTAATCTCCTGAGGTCTCTGAGGTGTCACCGAGAGAAGCACTAGTCCTCTGGAAGGGGTGGGGGTCTTGTGCTGCAAAGGGACCTAGTAAGTCCAGGTAGGAAAATGTCCTGAGATCCCATTTTGGTCACTATACCAAAGCTTCGGTAAGCTAATTCTGGGCACATGCAGGAAGGACATTTTGGGCTTGGGATTTTCCCCAGTCACACTACAGCCAAACTTCTGTCTTACATGATGTCCATTCATTAGAGTTATCTTGGGCATTTTGTTTGCTAGATATTGTTAATTTTCATACTTTCCCCTTAAATTTTCAAAACACTCAGGTCACAACATTACATGTGACAGAGATAGTGTCTCCCTGCCCTTTCAGAAACACGGCCAATGCCAATAAAGAAGGGCCAGTTTGTTAACGCAGTGTACTAGGAAACTGAAACAAACAACAATAAAAGACAACAAAAGTAACCCTCTGACTCCCAAGCCCAGGAATCTCCCAGACTAGCAAGGGTCCATCCCCAGGGAGGGAGGGAGGAGAAAAAAAATATCTCCTACCCAGAAACCGACTTTAGGTCTGTGCTGAGTGCCCATGCATTTCAAACCAATCCCTAAAGCCCAAGCAACCTTCATTTCCCCCTCCATAGGCACCGACTTAGTTCCTCCCCAGGCCAGTCTGCAGGGGCTTTGCTTCAAGTACCCAAGATGACTTTCCAATACCCTTTCTAACAAGACCCCAGCAAGAGGCCACTAATTTCTATGGCACAAAAAGCCACTGGAGAGAGATCCTTTTGTCAATATCAACTGGCCTACAATTTCCCATCCTCGGCCACATCAGCCTATCGGAGCTGGCAGATGTTTAGACAAGATTTTATAAATCGTTCAATCTCAGCCCATAATGAACCCCAACTGACCATTCCAGAGCAGCCCAAAGCACCAGAGACCTCCCCCGCTGGGCTCCAATAACGCTCCCCTGCTGCACTGTTATTAATCATGGGATGAAATAGGTGAGCCTCTTGAAAAATAAGTGTATGATTGATTAAAGGGCAATCTAAGGAGCTATTATTCTTGCTTTATAAACGTAAGTTATATTCACTCAATTTATCTTTGCAGAGGAAATAAATGGTTGTTCGTTTCTCCACAGAAATTTTATTATATGGGTATCCACATAATTTGAGAAAAGCTGAAGTGACAGAGTGGTTGCTTTTATGATACTAATCAAAGGGGCTGGGTTATTTGGCTGCAAATTCCAGACTGGTCCTGTAATTAGGAGGTGAGTAGACAATAAATAGACAATGTCTGAGGATGTTTAAACTTTTCTTTTCCCCGAGGGGAAGGCTAAGCAGAGTGCCATAGTAAAGAATCTCCTTCCCGCCCCCCTCCTGTTAGTGGGAGCTAAACAGAAAGAAAAAGCAAAGGGGTTCTTCAATAAATGTGCATGATCTATATCAACTGAGATATTGCAGGCTGACGAAAACAAGTGTTCCCATCAGTCATTTCCTGTGGGAGGGCTCCCCAGTACCAGTGGGAGGACCCTTCTTCTCCACCACAAAAGAAGATAAAATGCAAAGAGGTGACATATCCTTTTATTTTTTTTCATGTTTTAGAAATTTACACTAAGAAGGGATTTGCATATTCAGAGAACAAAAACCTGAATTACTTTCTCGAGACACATTTGCCTGTAAATAAACTAAAGCATAGGTATTTTCCCTGTTGCACATTAATCTCTCTCAGGTCTGCAATTTTCAAATAAGCTTGAGAAGGAAGTTTATTTCACTGGGCTCTTCACTTAAAAGGTGAGCTAGGATCACCTTTGGGGCAGGAACCAGGGTCAACACTGTAGCTCCTACCAGAATGGCTCTCCAGGAAAAATGAGCCCCGAACACCATTTTCTTGTAGGCTCATCTGTTTTTATTTACAGTTTTAGATATAAATTAGTAGAGAATTCATGTTAAACAACCAACAGAGATTGTATAACCAGCAATGTTCAAATAAAAACCAGGCAGAATTTATTTACAAAAGTTTTAGATTTCATTGCAATACAACTTGCATAAATTACTAGAAGCTTTATGTCATTATAAAAATAAATATCAAATTTGTTTCCACTTCTGAAGGACCCAAGTTCTTCAATCACATTAGTTCTACCGTGTACATTTTTTTTTACAAATAAATTTTACAGCAAGTTCTATCACACCTATAGAATATATACCGTGGCAATGAAGTGAAGATATCCTGAGAAAAAACAGATTGTTTCCAAAAGTCACACAAACATAGGGAAGCTATACTATGCCAACGAGTTCTCATATGCCCAAACAACGTGTGTCCAGTCCTTAGAGTCTGTGGGTTGGCAGTGCAGTCTGCATCCTCTATACAGTGGCACAAAATGTGGTCCGCATTTCCACATCTGGGGTTTGTATCTGTGTATTTATGAGCTTGGGAAGGGAGAATGGCCTCCTGACTTTTTTTTTCCAAAGCAATTGTGACACCTACCTGTGGACCAAGGAAAAGACCAAATCATCCCAAATTCTTCAGTTCCACATCAACACATCACAACACACAAGCTTGTGTCTCCTGGCTCTGCCTCTTTGCCATCTTCAGTGGCCAGAACTAGCAATGTTGTCTAGTTGTAAATTTCTGTAATAGCTCTGGGCTAGAAGAACTATGGATACTGGACACCAAGACCATGAAAAACCAGGCCTGCTGGTGTCTCTTCAATTTTATTCTGAAAACAATATCCATTACGGGTTTTAAGGGTTTTACTACTCAGGTTTCTGCACAACTCACTCATTAGACAAGATGTCCTTTGTGTGTCTAAGCAGTTTTGAAGCACACAGAGATGCCCAAATTTTTTAAACCATCATCAACCAACAACACAGTGGTAGGATGTGTGTGTGTGCATGTGCGTGTGCGGGTGTGTGTGTGTGTGTGTGTGTGTGTGTGTGTGTGTATACTCTGTTTAGAGAAGTGATTCTCCAAAGCAGAACTTGAGCAGAAAAGAAAAAGAAAACTATAACACAGAAGGCAAAGAGGCTAGAAGAAACCCAGACTCTATTCTCCAGCCCCAAGAGGCAAAACCACACCACACTGTACAGGACAAGGGCTTGGGACTGGATGCCGCAGAGGGAACCCACTTACTTGCACTGCTGAGCTTGGCCCTCCTATAGGTAGGGCTGGACGCCTGCACCAACAACTGCACAGCCCTCACTGGCATCTGTCAGGGGAGGGGCAGTTAGTGAGAACAGCCTACAGCCCCTGGCAGCTAAGTACCTACCAGCTCTTACCCTGCAAGGGACATCCCAGGGAATCTAAGATCCATTTTACTTATGCTCTTTCCTTTCTTCCTCTCCTTGAGCCCCAGTCTCAAGGATACAGAGTTAGGAACAATGGAGGTAGTGTAAGAAAATTAGGCCTCCAAGAGTTCTGAGAGAGTTCCTGGAACCTGTGCTCTCCTTGAGCCAAAGGCAGACAGAATCCCACTAAGGTCCACTTTTAACCAACACCACAGAAGAAAGACTACACCCACCAGGGATCAAGGACAGATTGCATTTCCTGCCAATAAGTTTGCCAAAACAAAATAGTTACAATTATAATATTAACAGTAAATTAAATAAAGAGTAAATAAAGCAGGATAGACCTAAAAATAGGGCTAGCCCTTTTTTGCCTTCACTCTTCAACCGGCCTCCCCACACTGGCCTCCCAAATTCTGGGTCTGAGAAAAGGCTAAGTTTGCCAAAGGTCTCACACCCCCGGTGCCCATTCCCAGGTTTCTAGCTAGTTCTGATTCACCAGGATCCCTCCCCGCGGGCCTCAGGCAGCCTACCTTTCTTGGGCTCGTAGCCGCCGCCCGGAGGCCTGTAGTGGGACTCCAGCGAATGCGAGCCCGCCTTGCCCGCGTCGCTGGCCGCCTTTGGGATGGCGTGCAGTGTCTCGCCTGGTGAGGAGGCCGCGGTATTGTACCGCAGAAGGCCCTGGCCTTGGAGCGCTGCGTTTAAGTTCCCGTAGTTTGTGTAGTTGCCATAGAAAGGGGACGTGTAATAGAGGTGGCGGCCCAGCAGCGGCGAAGCAGAGTAGGGCGAGCCTCCCGGAGGGGCCCCAGACGAGGCAGGCGCGGCGGCAGCGGGCAGACCCGGAGGCCCGCACCCTGGGCCCAAGCTTGGTTGCTTGAGGTCCGACGTGGCTATCTCGGCCAGCGACCACAGCTTGGGCTTGCTGGCAGGCGGCGGCGCTCCAGGCGACGTCCGGCTGCCTAGGGGCGTCTTGCCACCGCTACCACCGCGCGGCGCGGCTTCGGGCGCCGGGCTCAGCAGGGGTGCCTCCACGCCGGTGAGGGGCGAGGAGGTTACGGGCTTGGGCGGCACCAGATCCCGCTCGCACTCGTCTTCATCGTCCTCCTCATCCTCCAGGTCCTCAAACTTGTCCTTACACTCAGAGCCCGATTCGCACAAGGGATCCCCGGCGCGGCAGGGCAATTTCTCCCCATCTGACTCCGCCGAGCACGAGTGGTCGGTGAGCGAGTCGACGTGTAGACTGATCCCTGTGGGGACGCGAGGACGGTGGGCAGAAAGTTGGGCCAGCGGGAACACCGCACTCCCATCCTCCCTACATTCTGCACCGGCCTTCCCATGACTCCGCACCTCACCCGAGGCAGCATTAAACGTGGCCCAGCATCTCCGCAAAACCCGGTGACTCCCCAACCCAAATCCATTTGCTAGGCCTAGGTCTCCTTGAGTGACAGGTGCGTAGTGTTTGCCCCAAACCTCAGCCCGCCTGGGAAGAAAGCTCCCTGAGCCTTCGCACCGACTGCTGCCCTGCTCACCTTCGTCCTCCGCGGAGGTCTCTGTGCCGTCCTGTGCCTTGTCTGGATTCTCCTCCTTGCTTCTGGAAGCATCTCCCTCGTCCTCGTCCTCGTCTTCGCTTTTGTTCCTCGGGGCCCAGGTCATTTTGTTCTCCTTCTTGAGGCGCCGGCGCGCGTTGGCGAACCAGGTGGAAACCTGCGTGAGGGTCATCTTGGTGATGATGGCCAGCATGATCTTCTCTCCCTTGGTGGGGTACGGGTTCTTGCGGTGTTCGTTGAGCCAGGCTTTCAGTGTGGCAGTGGCGTCCCGCGTGGCGTTCTTGCGGTACGCGGGGTCGTTAAGCTGGTATGGGTAGGCCGCGCTGCCATATGGGTGATAACTGATGGCGCCAGTCATTCCGGTGGTGTGCGTGTCGTATGGCGAGCCCTGGAACCCACAACAGCCTGTGAGTGAAGGGTGCATGGGGCCCTCAGGCGTCACCCTCAAGGCGACCCTCCGTTGGCCCCCTGCTGCCTCTCCTGCTAGGTTTCTCTGGGTTGGAAACCTTTCATCAGTCAGAGAATCAGAGAAACACAAGGCTCGCTGTTGAAAAACAAAACTATTGCTATTTGATTCTAGAATTTTGTTTTAACACCTTATTTTTTTCTGAAACGGCATAGTTTCCCGAGTAGCGCGAAAAATGTCTAACGAACATAATTTTTGGATAGTCCCGCAGTTCTGCAAGTAGCTTTTTTATATCTAAATTTCATCTGAGGCTTGCCGCGCTGCTCCTCCCCCCTCCCCTCCTTTATGTAGCTTTAAAAAGATACTTCGCAACCCCACTCCGCTATTCACCCTCTGAAGCAGTGTAAATCCAATTTGCAACTCAGAAGCCAGTCAGCGTTTCCAATTCTTCAACTACGTAGTAATTAGCATTTTAATTCATCCTCTAACGTTTAACTACCACACGTTGGTAACCTTCTCCCAAGGCCTGGTTCCTACCCAGGGAATTCCACCTAGAGCAGACCCCCTCCCCCCATACACAATGTCTTCACACGCCCCCAAAACTGCCAGGACCAGCATTGGCAGGGCCCATTCTCAGGACTCAAGAGATACTCAGGCAGATCCCGGATCTCTGGAGCTGGAGCCCATAGGCCAAGTACGAACTCTGGCAGCATTTAGCGGGTCCCAAACCCGTTAACACATTTTTAATATTTTTTTTTTTCCTGAAAGCCGGGTTGGCGAGACAGAGAAAGGCCAAGACTACAGAGCTTCGGCCTGGGTCTAGGGCAGCAGCCACAGGCTCACGCGCACACCCCCCCCCCTACACACCCCATGACCCCGCCAGTACCAGTCAGGCCAAGAAACCCAAACCTGGCAGCATTGGCCCTAGAGGCCTGGGCAGCGATGGCCCTCGGCTCGGAACCACGCGGAGATCAGACGACCGATTTCTCAGCCCCAGCAATCCGCAAGCGCGAATTAGAGCTAACTCGTGGCCCAGGCACGGGTAGAGTAGCACTTCGCCCGGGCTCAAGGGAAATCAGCCTACGAGCTCTGCCGGTCAGTCCCATCTCTTGTTTAGTGCGGCAGCGGGTGCTGGTGACTTTGGAGCCGCCGCCCGCGTCCCGTTCCTAGCACCCGGCTAAACCTACACCCCGGTCCCGGTCTCCCCAGCCCCCACCCCAAAGCGGTTACCATGTAGGACGGGAAGCCGGCAGCGGCGGCGGCGGCAGCGTCGGCCGAGTACTGCAGCGGGCTGCCGAAGCCGGTGGCCGCCTGCGCTGTGAAGGCCGCTGAGCCGGGGTACGGACTGAACGCGGAGCCCGAAGCCGAGCGCGCCAGCTCTTCGCTGCGCGGCGCCGCCAGCGCGGACGCGCCGTACGCGGGGCACGAGTAGAGCGCCAGCGAGCCGGGCGCTTGGTACAGGTAGCCCTGCGGGTAGGACATGGTGGGCGCCGGGCGCAGGGCCCGCGTCACACGGAGCAGCGGGCAGCGCGCGCGGCGCCCTCCATCCACGCCCGGCCGGGGCGCACCGGGGCCGTGGGTCGGGGCAGGCTGGACTGGAGGGCGCTAGCTGGGCGCGGGGCTGGCGGATCGGTGGGGCGGCGGCGGCGGCAGCAGAGCGGAGCCGGTGGGCGCAGCCGCGCGCCAGGCCGGCGGTCGGGATTTGGGGGAGTCTGCAGTCAGGAGTGAGGAGTTGAGGAAGGAGCGCTCGAGTTTCCGAGGGACATTGGAACGCCGAGCTGTCCGTCACACCCTCATCTGCATATTCTGGTGCCCGCCCCTCCCCTGCTCCGCCCGCCGCCGAAGCCCCGCAGAGGCCGGGGGAGGGGCAGAGAGCGGAGGGGAGGGAAGTGGAGGGGAAGGCGGAGGAGTGGCAGCCAGAGGCTGGAGGGAGGGACGTGCAGGCTTTTGTCGCGCAGCCGCCTCTCTCCGCTCCCGCCCCGGCCCGCAGCCGGCAGCGTTGAAGCCCGGCCTGGCCAAACTGGGCGTAGCGCTCACCCCCTCCCACTGGCACGTCCTCTCAGCCACGTCCTCGCACCCGGCCGCCGGCTCCCGCCTCGGCCCAGCCACCTCCCGGGGCCCTATCCGGGCACTGCCGGCGCTCTTGCTGGACTAGCTCTGGTCGAGCAAAGGCCTCCTGCAGTCGGGCCAGGTCCGATCCACCTGGGGGAACGTACGGATCGGACACCCTGCCACCCAGAAGATAGCGGCCCAGGTCGCATCCCGTGTCCAGTGCAGACGCCGCAGGGAGCTGGAGGGCAGTGTGGAGACACCTGCAGAGTTGCCGGGCCGTCCCACTTCTACAGTCCTCTGTCCGCCTGTCCTCAAGGCTAAGGCTGCCCAATTGGCCTCGCGTCTGGTCTCCTGCTCCTGGCGCCTGGGCTGCCAAGCATCCACCCGGAATCTGAGCGTTTCGGTTTGAAGCTGTGGGAGGCCCCGAGATGAGGTTTCTACCCAAGTCCACAGAGAAGATTTCAGGCGGTGTTAGGAACATCATGTCTGTTAGCGTCTGGAACACTGTCAGTGAGTGACTCGCTTCAAAAAACGCCCTTCTGGTCCCCAAAGAGTTTTTGTTTTCTTTGGTTAAGTTGAATGCGTGTTCGAATTTGGGGGAGGCTCCTGCCAGGAGAACTGACTGACTTTGCTAGAGTATCCACTGCCACTTCTCGAAGGGATATGGGCCAATCGTGTGGTGGTTCAGGTCACCCGAAGTCCGGTAGTTGACTCGCGGGTCCTGAGGGCCCGAGGGACCCAGCCTTTAAACTTTTTTTGCTCGCACCTGCTCCCTTTTCCCCAAGTGAGGGTCCTGGGTGGCCAGGGAGGGCTCTGGTACACTGGATGTGAAGGAGCGTCAATGGGTGGCGCTTGGGACTCGTAGGGGTCAGGTGTGAGCTGGCCCGGGAGGGGGCGCCCGCCCAACAGGTGTCTCCTTCAAGCTTGCTCCATAGAGCACAAGGACGACGCCGGCTGGGGCGCGTGCCTGAGCTCAGATCTGCAGCCATTCTAACCTCAGTGGGTTCTGAAGCTAGTAGAGGGCGTCAGAGTTCTCCCTCCTGCGAGCGCCTGGCTTCTGCGTAGGCCTGGGCTGTGGCGCTCCAGCTCTTGCGGCAGCCAGATCCGTGACATCCAATGAATGCTGTAGTCGGCGGGCGGGCCGGGCTTGAGTTTTGTCTTGTCCCAGGGAACCAGGAATCAATTGTACTGACGGAGATAGTTTCTCCAGAGCCTTTGGTTGGCAGGCAGGCAGGCAAGTTTATCACTTTTGGTAGGTACTTTCCAGGCATTCTACTCAAACTGCCACCACCACACATCCTGCAGACCTTCTGAGCCCTTTTCAGCAGTCTCAGTACCTACGCACAGGCACAGCCAACCTCCCATTATACCTTGGGCCTACAGTGCAGACCCTGGGTGGGGCATCCTCATTGGGGGAGAGGGAGGGGGAGGGAGGGAGGAGAAGGGAAAGGAAGAGGTCACCACCCTAGCACCCCAGTACAGAGCAACTGGGTGGAGCCAAATCAGTTTATTCAGACATTTTTGTTTTCACAGGAAGGGAATTCTTTTGGGAAGGGGCCCTCAGTGAGAACTCCTGTACTGGATAACAAAATACCACAGGTCAGACTGAGGCACATAGTATCTTCCAATTAAATTGGTTTCAACTTTTTATATGAAGCATCTAATTTTTATCCGGGGAATGATTCAGATTTTAATCTTTTCTAAAGATTAGTTTTCTACCCTGGTTTCAATTTCAATGGGATTTGCCCTACCTTTTCCTCCTGACCTATGCCAGGTATGGAGGAGAAAGCAGCACACACACACACACACACACACACACACACATACATACATACATATATATGTGTGTGTATGCATATGTATATATACACACACATATCAGTAGCACGGAGCAGGTCCTTGTCCCTATATTCAGCTGATTCAGACATTAATTAATTACATAACCAGACAAGTGTGCTTGACTTTGTCTCCTTGTGCCCATGGACATCAAGAAAGTGCAACCCTATTGCTTGGCACAACCCATCTAGACCAAGGCCCCTCTGTATTTCCTCCATGAAATATCTTCCACGAAAATTTAAAATGTCCATCCTGCTTTCTATTACTAATAAAAACAGCCTACCTTGTACAATTAAACAGTCGAATCTGACTACATGCTGATTTTATTGGCAGTGACTGTGGCAAATTAAAATGCCTATACAGGGACATTAACTTGTGAGTTCCCATTGTTTTTGGGGCATTTAAACTCTGGTTTACACGAATGTTCCTAAACTCTGGAAAAGCCTATTTTTTACTTCTCTTAGGTTAAAGTTGCCTTAATCTTTAAAAAACACCCCCCCCCCAAATGTCAATGAGGGAAATTTACTTTCCAAGTGTAGAGAGGGCCTGGGCAGACAACCCTCACTGCTACTGGGGTGACAGGGTTACCTCAAACTGCTCTTGGTTTTCAGTTTCAAAAGAGTCCTGGATGTTGTGTTTCATGTAGGAGGGGAGTTCAGATATCTCTTAGGAATCTGGTGAAATCGTTAATTGCTTAGAAAGCCCTCACCTGTGACAGTTACTCAGCCTGTGGGACCCTCCCTCACGTATACAGTGGAGTTAAAAAACAAACTATGCTATTGTTGCCCTCACGTAGGCAAAGACAGAAATATTTAGAGTTGGCTCTGGCTAGCGATTCTTTCAAGCTGCCCCGTTTTCCGTGGAGTCCACTGGCGGACCAAATATTAAGGCCAGAAGAGGAAGATCTTTCTGAGTACGAAGATGGTTTTGAAGGCCCAGGCGCTGGCCGCCGACACTGTACGGTCTCATGGCTTTCAGAAGGCGACTAGGGCTAAAGTCGCGCCGCAAGCGGCGAGGGGGCGCTGTGGCCCGCGCCTGCCGGCTTAGGCCCAGCTGAGGAAACCTGGCGCTGCCACCGTGCCACCGACGCGTGGCTGACGCCCGGCCAGTGGCCAGATCTGTCCTTTCCACGCCTGTTTTATTCGGAAAAGAAGGAAAACAATAAGAGCAGGCCATTTCAATAAAGCTAGACCTCTCGTGAGTATTCTGTTTCAACTCTGGCCTCCGTGGCTTATTTAAATTTGGGGCCCAAAATAAGCTGCCACTTTGATGCGTGTAGATATTTTTATCTTAAATAAAATGAAACATTTACTTTTAAAGTGGGTTTTCTTTAATGAAGGAAATTTAAAATTTTCCTTAAAATTTAAAATTAGGTAATTTTCCACGTATCAATTCACATTCTATTATATTAGCAGTTAGGACTTTCTGGAATGTGCATCTCCTTGCTCATCAAGACAGAAAGGAGAGAAGAAGTCAAGCTTTTGCTTCTTTTTTACTTAAGTTTCGTTTTTGTTTTGTTTTGTTTTGTTTTAAAGATTTTCAGTGCACCAACTTTAATTCCACATGCAAAGGAAGTTTCCCTCTGGTTTACATTGTATTAGGGCTACATCGTCGGCATTTCTAGTTTCTAAAGCCGACGCGCTTTCCTGGAAAGCGCCACGCAGGACAGTCCTCCGAAGGTGAGGTGGTCTTTGATGCCCGCATCCTGGAAAGAGAAGTCTGGGCCCCACCTCGGGTTCCGCAAACCAGCCTGCGAGGCCTGGCCTCCTTGGAGGGCACCAAAGAAGGCTACCCCTGCGGAGCCAGATCAGCTTTCTGCCCTGAGCTGGGGGAAGTAGGGGGTAGGAGGGAAGCACTTTTTTTTCTTGTTTCTCTCTGGAGGACGGAGAATTCCACTAACCAGTGCTTTCTCCTTTAACTCTCCTCTCTCCCTCGCTACAGATCCTGGTCAGCCATCAATTTGGCTAACTTGTCTTTCCTGGTTTTCGTTAGTGGGCAGCATGAGTTCCCAGTCTCCGTTAGAAGCCCGCTTCAGACAGGCTTCCTGAAGTTTCTCTTCCGCACAGAGTCCGGACAGTTCTCCACATCAGGCCATTCGGTCACTGTTCTCATCTCTATCTGCCGGTGTTCTGCTTCTGTCGCTCCTCTTATCTCCCAACTACGATTCTGCCGCCCGCGGTCCACCCGTGTTCTGGGAAAGGCGTCCACGAGACCCGGCCCAGGGTTTTGCGCCTCGCCAGGAGGTAGCCGCGCTGGCCAAATCTGGGAGTCCACGGCGCCGCCAGGAGGGAGCGCAGCGCGCGCAGCCTGAGAACCGGGCAAAGACTGGACTAGGGACGTAGTCTTCCCTGGGACTGTGCTAGTTTACTGTCCCAGAACTGGTGAGGGAGTTAAAAGGGGACCCATTTCAGCACGGGCTGAGAGCAGCTAAGCAACTTCACAGTCTGCTCCCCAGGCGCAGCTCTCTGGCCTAAAGGAGCTGAGCTCGCGTTCTGGGGCTTGCTTACTCTTGGTCTTGGAATACACATTCCCCCAACCCCAGGTAGCGGCTCTGGGCTGTGCGGCCAGGTTTGCAGCCGCTGGAGACTGCCATTCAAGCCCGGCCCCAGGAGCAACCGCAAACCTGTCTGAGCCCGGGAAGCGTCTTTGCTGGAAGGAAAGCGAGACAAGAAAACCCGGTCCTTCTCTAAGTCTTTCTCCAAGAAAGCAGGTCCTGCAGTGTCTGCATGGGGGTGGGCTTAATTTCCATCTGCCATTTCTCACTGGTGTGCCCAAACACCTCTCCAGGACATAGTTTAGGCAGCAGGTAACCATGAACACATCATTTTCTCACGCTCTCTCAGATTGCTCTTACATACCGGGGAATATTATAATTTTTAAGAAAACGGAGGAATGTGGGGAGGGGGGGGGACAAGGCAGGGAATGCAGATTCTAATAAAACGCCCTGGGAGAAGGGTATTGGTGCTGGCACAGAGTGGATGAGGATGCGGAGTCACGAACTCTGGAGAAGCACGGGGGGGGGGGGGCTGCACACACCTCCACACCTAGAAGATCCTGAAAATGACTGGGTCCACGGTGCTAGGGAAGGCCTCCAGACGGTGAGATGCACTTCCTGCCTCCACCACAGAGCTCCAAGCACGACCCAGGGCAGAAGGTACCCCAACTATCTAGCTCGAAATGCTTCAAAGACTTGGGAGGGGCATTTGGTGACACCTGAAAAAGCCAGAGGTAAGAGCTGCTCTCTGTCACCTTCACTGCACACTACATGGGGAATGGCACATGGGTGCTGGGGAGGCTGTGGCACAGAGTAGCAGACCTGAGACCTACCAGTGGACAGCAGGAAGTGTTGCCCTGGAGAAGCCGCTCAGGTCAGGGGAGGAGGACAGAGGGACAGTGTTGAAGATGGAATTTTGAGACAAGTGGCAGGATTTTGTGCTTCCGGACAGAGAAAGGGCTCTATAGAGTCTGCGTGGGGCTGGGCTTAGTTTCCGCCTGCCATTTCTCACTGGCGTGCTCAAACACCTCTCCAGGACATAGTCTAGGCGGCAGGTAACCAAGAACACACCGTTTTCTCATGCCTACTTCAGGCACAAGATACCTGTGTAGGGCTCAGCTCTGTCAGTAGGGCTCTGTCCTGAAAGACACTCCTGGATGGAGAAGGAACCATTGCAGGACCCTAACAATTCTTAGCTGGGAAGGGCTGTTGCATGCGGATTTATTGCTCTGCATTTTAATTTTGTGTGAGCTATTTTATGTTTCTAAAACATTTACAATTAGGTACTGGCCTTACAAAGGAGCGCCATAAGTGTGGAAGGACAGTGTGCTTCTTGGGGGAGGGGGTTGCTTGACTTTAAAAAAAAAACCTCTTAAACATTTCAATTCTGTATCACTCTTTATAATAAATACAGACATATTGAGTTTGCAGTTTAACCTTTATAACAAATGACCGATCTCTCTCTCTCCCTCTCCCTCTCCCTCTCTCTCTCTCTCTCTCTCTCTCTCTCTCTCTCTCTCTGTGTGTGTGTGTGTGTGTGTGTGTGTGTGTGTGTGTGTGTGTGTGTTGGGTGGGGTTGTTTGAGGCATGGGAGGGACCTGGACAGGGTGTTTTTCTTACAGGAAGTGTGGGAGTGGCCCTGCTCTGATCAGAACTTTATACACAGGAATTCTACAGGCCATAGATTCTGCAAGAAAGGGGTCTAAAGGCAGACAGGACACCTGCACACTTCTGTGGGAAGTGCCTTGCTCCTGCTCTGTATGGAATTCTAGCACCAGCACCACAGTGAATGGTGAATTTATTTCAGAGAACTCAAATAATAACTAGAGATGGGAGATAGGAAGCTGTGGGAGGAACCTGTGGAGGGAGCAAGAAGCCTGAAAGGGAAAGAGAGGCAGAAGCAGGGAGGAGGAGGGTTATCCTCCTACTGCAGATTTTTCCAGGCTACTTCTCTCTCCAAGACTGGAACACAGAGCTTTTTATAGAAATAATGGCTGTAGGCTCTGTCCACTTGTCCTGGCTGCAGCCGGAGGAATGGTTCTTTGCAAACCGAAGTCCCCATAAAGCCCTTGTACTGTGAGAGAAGCCCTTTATCACGGTCTTTCCCTATAACCTGCTGCAGAGTCTGAGAGGAATAATGTTTCTAAGGCTTCTCTTTGTTCTATGGTTCAAACCTGATAAGCCTGAAGCCCTGGGTTACTGCCACTACTGTCTGTCCTCTCCGTCCACAGTAGGGCTGCTTCTACTGGCTGCTACCTCCAGTAAAGCCTTCCATTTCTCAGGAATTTCCAGGGCCAATGTCACCATCAACAGGGCTTTTGCTGTCCTAGCTTTCTGCCACCGCCTCTGCCAGCCTGCCTAGGCACTAGACAAGCATTGCTTAAATGAATTCCCACATAAGGGGTAATGCCTGGCTCTTGGCTGGTCATCTCTGGAAGGCATTAGGTGGGTATGGGATGGGGCATGGACGAAAGAAAGAACCATGGTGTAGAAGTTTCTTTTAGGTGCTGATTTTCCAGCCCTACCTGCACTTGACTACGTAGCCAGTCCAAGTCCAATCATACTCTCTCATAGCAGCCTGGGCTTCTGAGGATAAAGTAAGATCAGCCTGGGAAGCCATGTTTTAAGGCCTCTTGTTCTTTGAATGTCACCATAGGCTCGGTGTCTAAATTCTTGATCCCTAGATGGTGTTGCTGTGGACAATATTGGGTGGTTGTGGGAGCAGTAGGAAGTGGGCCTGTGGAAGTAGCTGGACGTTGGCATTTTGTAGCCTGGTCCCATTTCCTCTTCAGTCTTAGTTTCCAGCATATAGATACAATGTGACCTGTTGCACCTCTTGCTGCCAAGCCCCTCCTTCTCCATGATGTAACTGTTTTCCATTGTACCTTAAATCCAAATAAATCCTTCTTCCCTTACATTGGTTTTGTCAGGTGATTTGTGTCACTTCAACAAGCAACCAATTCAGGGTCCAATAGATTAGACTATTTCAAGTAGCTTTTTGTTTGTTTGTTTCTTTTTGAAACACAGTCTCTCTATGTATGCCTGGCTGTCTTGGATTTCACTGTGTAGACCAGGTTGCCCTTGAATTTATAAAGATCCACCTGCCTTTTCTGGGATTAAAGACATGGGTCACCATACTGTATTAACATTTCACTTTTAAAACACATTTTTGAGTAGCAGTCATCCCCAGACTTAGTATTCCTTGAGCAAAGTGCATACGGTTTCATTTTCTTTAAAGTTTTTTTTAAAGATTTATTTATCTATTTTATGTATGTGAGTACACTATAGCTGTCTTCAGACACACCAGAAGATGGCATTGGATTCCATGACAGATGGTTATTAGCCACCATGTGGTTGCTGGGAATCGAACTCAGGACCTCTGGAAGAGTAGTCAGTGCTCTTAACCGCTGAGCCATCTCTCAAGCCCCCGGTTTCATTTTCTATCAGATTACCTGCAGATGTCCCCAAAAGGGCAGATATCACAGTAGTGGAATGAATGAGTATTGACACTTTGATAAAAAAGAAAGTTAAATAAAAGCAAATTGAACTTTGATAGTTTTAGTAAAAAGTACCATAATGGAATCAAGTTATAAACATCTTATTTAAATACTTACCTAATTCCATTATTTATGTGTTTGTATTTTCCTTGCATATATATGTGTGTGTGTGTGTGTGTGTGTGTGTGTGTGTGTGTGTGTGTGTGTGTGACATGTGTGTAGTGTTAGAAGAGATAAAACGAGGGACATGAATTCCTTAGATCTGAAGTCACAGATGGTGATGAGCCACCGTGTAGGTGCTGGGGATTGAATGTGGGTCCTTTGAGAGAACAGCAAGTGCTCTTGAGTGCTGGTTCATCTCTCCAGACCCTATGCCAAAATTCTTCTTTCTCTTTTTAAAATATATTTTTAAGATTATAAAATAATTACATCATTTCTCCCCTTTCCTCCTTTCAAACCTTCCCATTACCCCTTCTTCTGCTATTAAATTTATACTGCCTTTTAAATTTAATTGTTTCAATATCTATCTATCTATCTATCTATCTATCTATCTATCTATCTATGTATATATACAAGATATCTATCTATCTATCATCTATCTATCTTTATATACACAAAATATATGTATGTATACACACATATATGTGTGTATATATATGTTTTTACTCATTTCCTATTTGTGCCTATTTGTATGTATATGTTGTTATTAGGTGGTGGCTATGTATATGTGTATGAGTACATACAGGTATGTATATGCACATGGCCAAAGGTGTTTGCATATATGTTTGCATATGATCAGGTATGTGTGCATATGAAAATATGTATGTGCATGTGGGCATGAGTATGAATATATATATATATATCATGTACTTAGGTGGTGATGTGTATATTTCTCTGAGTATACATGGGTATGTATATGTGTGTTTATGTGTGTGTGTATGTGTGTGTATGCATGAGCATGTGTGTGTCTTTAAGCATGTGTGAGCATGCATGTGTGTGAAGTGTGAGTGTGTGTGAGCATGCATGTGTGTATGTGAGTGTGTGCTAACATGCATGTGTGTGTGTGTGAGTGTGTGTGAGCATGTGTTTATGAGCATGCATGTGTATGTGTGTGTGTGCTCCAGTTTAGAAGTATGTGTCTAGTCTAGAACCTCACTTTCACTTGCAGATCTCTAACTGTGGCAGTCCCACCCAGGCACAACATCAGTTCCTTCCACTTCCATAAAGTTGTTCTTGGAAACTCCATGTCCTTTTCATTGCATGTAAATTCTGAATTGGCTTTGAAACTTCTACAAAGGGCCTGCTGAGGTTTGAGTGGAATTTAATTAACAAGAGAGATCAATTTGTGGAGATTGCTTTCTTAAAAGCATATTGACTCATCCTATCTGTAAATATTACAAATCTTTTCTTTCAGTCAGATTTTTAAAATTGTTTTTTTGGGGATTGCTATATGCCTTTTGGGATACAAACTTTGACTATATTTATTAACATTATTCCTCGACATTTTATGCATTTATTTATTTGCTATTGAAATACAATTTTTAAAAATCACAATTATAGAGGAATAAAAGTGAGGAATTTGTTTTTGTTTTTTTGGTTTGGTTTTTGTTTCTTACTTTTTTTTTTAAATTTTTTTCTAGACAGGATTTCTCTGTATAACAGAGTCCTGGCTGTCCTGGATTTACTTTGTAGACCATACTGGCCTCGAACACGGTGCTTTTCTCTGTCTCCTGAGTGCTGGCATTAAAGAAATGCCCCAGTACACCTGGCTAAAATTGAGTTTTGTATACTGACTTTATATTTTATAACCTTGCTAGAATCTGAGTTTGTTACATTAGCTTTTAGCAGATTAAAAAAAAACCTTCTCTGTAAACTATTATGTTGGTTGTCCACAGTCATTTCTCTCTCTCTTTCTGATTTACTTGCTTTCTTTTCCATTAGTTATAAAATATGGAATAGTGAGCTTCAATATGACGCGTTCATACTGCATGTAAATTCCTTTGATCATGTTGGCTCCCCTGTGCCCATGACTGACCTCCAGCCCTTCCCTCCTGACCCCCCTCCTATTCCCTGGAGGTTTCCCTTCCACACTCCTGACTTTTTCATTTTAGATTCCCCATGTGAAAGACAATTGTAACTCTTCTTTCTGAACCTAGCTTATTTTACTTAACGTGATGGATAATACTGAGTCCCATCTACTTTCCTGTGAATGTCAAGATTTCATTCTTCTTTATGGCTCTATTAGATCCCAAATGTGTCCATGTCCAACATTTATTTTCATTGATGACATCTTGGGCTTTAGCCCTAGTATTGGGTGGGCAGTGTGGAGGGAACCTTGCCTCTTCCCTGTGCTCTGAGGGCAGTCCCTTGGCACTGAATGCAGTGTGGACAGCAGACTTGGCTGTGTCCTTCTGTGGTCAGGCGGAAGATGTTCCCCAACATGTTTAAGCCAGAAAGGGTTTTTGTGAATAACAGTTGTACTTCCTGGACCTGATTTTCCACATATAGTGAAAAAAAAGAACTTCCATTAAAATCTACTAATATGTGTGTCACTAGTCGATTTTCAAATGTTGAACTGAAGTTGGAAGATGGAGGCTTCCTTCAGTGGATTTGACTGTTTTACAGATCAGTATCTTTCGTGAGTATAGAACCCAAGTCCTCAAGCGTGCTTCAGCGGACAGGACAAATCTTCAAATGTGTTCACGAATGAAGCTCAGTATCAACGGACAGCACAGTCGGGGAGACAAGTTCTTTGTAGGAACTTGCTATATTAGCAGGAAAAGAAAGTGACTATCTCAACATCTTCAACTTCTTCGTGTGGGGTCCTAGCTCTGTGGTAGAGTGCTTTCCCATCAACATTGCAATTCCAACTCCAACACCGCAAAACAAACAAACAAACACGCAAACAACAAATGAATATCTTAGTCAAGGTCATTCAGGAGACTGCAGGCTAGAGAAAACCTTGCTGAAGGAAGCTGGAGAGCCAGACAGGCAGAACGCCTTCTACTAAACATTGTCCCACATACCTCAGTTTGAGGAAGTGGTCATATGCACAGATACATGAGCGAGGTACTTAAAAGATACCTACAAAAATCCCAAACCGTCTTCAAAATGTTAACTTCACATGAGCCTTTAACACGGTTAAAGCTTGTCGTGGTTTAAGTGAGTAATAACCAACATTGGCTTATGTGTCTGAACACTTGGTCCCCTCAGGGTAGCACTGTCTGGGGAGGAACCTTGATGGAGGAAGTACGTCACTGGAGTGGTGAGGATTCCGAGAGTTTATAACCTTGCCTCACTTGTAGTTTACTCTGCGTTTAGTACGTGTGGATTGAAATGTGGTCTCTCAGCTGCCTGCCTGGCTGTCTGCTTTCACCGCCTGCTGCCATGCCATTTCACCATCATGGGCTTGTATCCCTCTGGAACTGGAGTCCAAAATAAACTTTTTCTTCCACAAGTTGCTTTTGGTCATGGTATTTTATCATAGCAACAAAATGAACTCATACAAAATCCCTTGTTTTAAGAACCCATTGTGTTCCTGAGTTATTTTAAAGTCACAAGAAACACTAAGTGTGTTTAATTTTTAAGTGTCACTCATAGTATTATCAAAATATTTTTAAAAAGCGTGGTTAAAGTGAGGTCATATACAACAGTGAGGACCAGCGCACAGGGTAGAAAGGCAGTGAAGGAGTTACAATGTAAACCAGTCACAACAGCTGTGGCTTCAAATGCTACTCTGCTGAGGCGCTCATTCATCAGAGTGGGGTGGGAGTCAGTGAATTCTCAGTCAGACAGGAACCCTCTTTACAATGTCCACAAAGTTGAGAAAGGGGGACTGACCCAACAGCTGATGACATCATTTCTTCCCTTGGTGTGAGGTCACACAATTAGCTCTTTCTGGTGCAGTGTAGGTAGGAGACACAGGAACTGACAGAACCAGTGGAGGACCAAGGAGAGGATCACACAGATCTTGCCTGTGAACTCTGAAATAAATGTTCTGACAGAACAAGTCCATATCCAGGGAATGGAGGAAATTAATAATGCCTCTTACCTCACAGAGGCACCAGAGTCATTTTGAAACTATGGAAAGAAACACAAAACATCTTGAAAATAAAAGGGGAAAATGTCACAAATTCCAGGTTTGCAAGTTTTCCTTAGGACCCAAGCAAGACTGCTTATAATAGGAAAAGGCATACACTGGTTAAAAAATCATTTCGGGTGGAAAATATAATAAAATGAAGAGCTGGCTCAGTGGTTAACAATTCATACTGGTCTTGAAGAGGACTTGAGTTCCCACCATCCTCCTATCCACACTGATGGTTCAACTCCAGCCACAGGGGATCTGATGCCCTTTTATGGCCTCTGCCGGCAACTACATTTGTGTGCACATACCGACATACAGGCACACATGTATATAGATTAAATAAATATTTAAGAATGAAAAAGCAAGCCACAGGCAATCTCTGCAAAAACTACATGTCATTATTAATATCACAGTTTATTCTTTAGTGAGGCGTTTATAGTGGCAAATGCATTTAGTAAGATAATCAACTTAGAAATTTCAGCTCTTAAGTAAGTATTTCTCAAAGAAGATATAGAAATTGTTAGTATTTTGAAACCTTTTGGCATCACCAGTTATAAAGGAGCATCAGTTTGAACCCTCTTGATAAGCCCAGGACAAGTCCACTAGAATTTAAAACACACAATATCAAGTGCGGATAAGAATGGGATACAGAGACAGTTGAATGCCATGGGTAGCTGCAAAGGAGAACACTGGCTTCGTATGTAACTGTGAACTGTTATTAACATGGGGAATTACTAACCAATCACTCCTCAACACACATGGTCATGGTCATTACATAATAGCCTCAGACTGATATCAGCCAATGAGTGGACCACTAAATTTGGAACTATTCAGACATGCAGGTTTTAAAGTGTGTGAATGACACGAGGCAGGGATCGGTTCTGATGCAGTGAGTGAGTGGTGGACATACGGATGGGTTCCTGCCTGTGCAGCCTTTCTTCACGACAGGCAGTGTCCATGGTTCTGGGACTGAGGGGTGGTGGTGGGAAAGAAGGAAGGATTTTTATAAGAATGGGATTGACATGGATTCACGACATATAAAAAAATTAGATGTAGTGGTAGGGCTTCACATGGTATGTAAATTTCATCTCCATTAACAAAACAGACTGCTTATGCTTTTGCTGAAATGATGAATTAATATTTAAATACTCACTGAAGAATTCATATTTGCATGACAGAGCCTATAAAACTCTTGCCAAAAGCAGTTGTTCTCAGCCACCCTTATCTGATGGTAGATGGGGAATATTCTGATTTTATACTAACTGTATTTTCAGATAATTTTTTATTCTTGGTTTTGTATATGTGTGTATATATATATTTGTGTGTATATGTCAGCGTGTCTCTGAGTGTATCTGAGTTTGACCATGTATGTGCTTGTCTATGTGAATGTTTCTGTGTGTATGTGGGTGTATCTTTGTGTATGTATGTGATATGTATCTTTGTGTCTGTGTGTGTGTCATGTATCTCTGTGTGTATATGCATGTGTGTCTGTGTGCATCAGTGTATGTGTGTGTGTGTGTACGTGTGTATGTGTATTTCTGTCTCTGTTAGCATATGTGTGTGTGTGTATTTCTGTCTCTGTGAGCATGTGTGTGTTTGTCTGTGTGTGTTTATGTGTACACCACATGAGTGTAGATGCTTGTGGAAGACAGATGAAGTCACCGGATTCTCCTGGAGCTGGAGTTATAGGCAATATGGAACTGCCCAGTACAGGTCCTCTGGAAGAACACCAACTGCTCTTGACAATGGATCCACACCCCAGTTCTCTCTTTACTTATTACATTTGTTACTGGGCATATTTTATGCTGGCCCTCTCCGCATTGCTGAGATTTGACTCTGACTCCTTGGTAACTGTGCTTGTTAGTTTCATGAAAGCTTTACACAATCTAGAGTTATCTGAAAGGAGGGAAACTCAACTGAGTTGAGAAATGCCTCCATAAGATCCAGTTGTAAAGCATTTTTAAAATTAGTGACTGATCGGGGAGGGCCCAGCCCTTTGTAGATGGTGCCATTCCTGGGTTGATGGTCCTATGTTTTATAAGCCAGAAGTTTGAGCAACAATCCAGTAAGCAGCAGCTTTCCATGACCTCTGCTTCAGCTCCTGCCTCTGGTTCCTGCCCTTGTGTGAGTTCCTGTCCTGACTTCCTTCAGTGATGAACAGTGCCGTGGAAGTGTAAGCCAAATAAACCTTTCCTTCCTACCAACTTGCTTTTTTTTTTTTTTTTTTTTTTTTTGGTCCTGGTGCGTCATCTCAACAATAGAAATTGTAACCAGGACAACACATTTGCTATTTTGCTGGTTTTTTCTCGTTCTGTTGTTGTAAAGAGCTCCTTATGATAGTTTTATGCCTTTAACATCCATAGAGGCTAAAAGTATGTCCCTCTTAGATGTTGTCTTTCATTAACATGTTTAGGGTGCTATAGGTGACTGAGTAGAGCAAGAGAGAGATGTTCCTTCCCAGGGAGGATTTGTTGTTCACTGCCAGTCACCCCTAAAATGCATATGGGTGACATCATACATAATAAAAGAAATGTGTGCAAATAAAATTGTATTTATGCAGTATCAATTAGTGAAAAAGAGGCCATCAATTTGAAGAACAGAGAAGGGTGTATGAGAGGGTTTAGAGTGAGGAAAAGGAACGGAGAAATGTTATATAATTAAATTATAATTTCAAAAATAAAAAAACTATCTGAATTGAAATAAAATCTTGATTCTCTTTTCGAATAGGCTGTGACTTTTTGACTGACCAGGAACATTTCTTTCCAAGAACTTGACATTTAGGAACATCCATGTTTTTCTTTTACCTATTGGATCTTCCGACTAATATTTTTATTTGTCTGAAATTTAAACTTTTAGTCATATGAGATAGTGCTTATTAAATAAAAAGCAAGTGTCTCAAAGGCCCCATTCATTTATTTTTATTCATTCCTTTGAAATCACCCCACTTTGTATTAAATGTTCCCAAGTATTTATAGTCTTCATTATCTCTTTATCATTTCACGCTCATGGGTTTGAAAAAATGGACCTTTTAATTTGGAAATGATTTCAAATTTACAGAAAATTGCAGAGACCATACTGAGCTCTAAACAGCTGTTCAGCTTGCCCACACTCAGCTTTTATATCGCCATGTTGGTTACACATGGCCTAGGTGGACACGTCTCCCTTCTAGGCAGAATCTATTCTCAGCACCCAGAGCTATCTATTTAGGCTACAGATGGCCTCTCTAAACAGTTAAAAACCAAATGCTTATTCTTTCTAATGTAAGCTGTCCAGACTCCAGTGACTCCAGTGGACAGTCATTAACCCTTTATTTGCTAGGCTGTCCCATTGGGGTCCTTTGCTGTGACTTCTGCACATATTTTGTTTAGATTTTCCCAAACTCATCTCTCACTGGGAACCAACAGGGGGTGTCCTCCTCACTGTTCCCTGAAGCGCATCCTTCCAGGCCCTGTTGTCCTCATGCCCATGAGGGGCCCACCTGTCCCTGTACTTGTTGCTTTGGAACATACTCAGTTACTCTTTTCTCTGCTTGTTCCTGGCATTATCATCCTAATCCAAGTTTAAAATTGGAAACTTTCCCTCACATTTTGTATTCCGTATCTTGAACGTTTTTTGTTTGTTTTGTTGAGTTTTTGTTTATTTGTTTGGTTGGTTTTGGGACAGGGTCTCTCTATGTAGTGTCAGATGGCCTGGAACTCGCTATGTAGACCAGGTTGAATTCATAAGAGATCCTCCTGCTTCTGCCTCACAAGTTCTGGGACTAAAGGCGTGCACATGTAGCTGAACTGTGATGACCGTAGACTGCATACAAGCTCAAAGACAGAAGATGAGTATAGACCGTGTACAAGCGCGAAAACAGAAATGACTATAGACTGTGTATATGCACCAAGGCAGAAGATGAGTATAGACTGTGCACAAGCACCAAGCAGAAGATGAGTATAGACTGTGCACAAGCACCAAGCAGAAGATGAGAATAGACTGTGCACAAGCACCAAGCAGAAGATGAGAATAGACTGTGCACAAGCACCAAGCAGAAGATGAGTATAGATGGTATACACATGTGGAGACAGAGATGAGTGTAGACTGTGTGCAAGCATAGAGTCAGAAGCACTGTAGTTTTGTTTTCTATTCCCATAGTTCCTCCTGGCTACTTCTCCTGCTTGATGATGTCCATTGAGTGACCCCCACCTTCCTGGCATGCAGTGTGCTCCAGTTTTCCGCTATTAAAAATGGCACCATGTCCCTTCTAGTATATCCCCTTGGCTGGTGTTCATGTCATTGGGGGAAGTGAAATGGGCTCTTTCTCAGTAGTATCATGGTAGGCTTACTGCTGGATGCAGTAACATTTTAGTAATCGAAATGTCGTATCTTGTCTCCTTGACCAGACTGTGTGTTGAAGTTTGTGCTGGGATTCATGCATGAGGTTTCTGTTTCCAGCATGCGCCCTGCTAGATTAGGATGTGTCAAGCCTTATAGCCTTGTGGCAGGGGGTGAGTATAGTCAGATAATGGATATGCAGAAAGGGTCAGTGCTATCCCAATTGGATTGATCTCACTCAGTGGGACACTTATGTACTGAACATCTTCATGGAGACTCAGTGGGGTGCTGCATGGAGCCTGGTTTGTGAGCCTGCAGTGAAGTCCCTGGTCTCTGATCTCCTGGTACATGTCCCTGTCTACCTTGTTTCCCAGGAAGCAAGTGAGCAGGGGTAAGAAGAAATGGGAAATGCTATAAGCAACTAAAGAGGGGTGTTTGAAAGCAGCCCCAAGAGAAGGTCACCCCAACATGGAGCATCAGCCTTTGCAAGTGATAATGAGCTTCTGAGAGGTCTCTGGAGAGATGCTGTCCACGAAAGGTGGGTGGTGACCACCCACATCTTATAATCGCAGGCAAGAAGTCAAGAGGACTTAGTTTCTGTGGCTGATGTAAAATGGCCACACAGCTGGCTTAATGAAGCAAAAAACAAAAACAAAAACAAAAACAAAAAAAACAAAACTATATCGGTATCATATATCTCTAGCTGTCTATCATCTATCTATCTATCTATCTATCTATCTATCTATCTATCTATCTATCTATCTATCATCTATCTCTTCTCACAGTCTTAGAGAGTAGAAGTCCACAATGAAGGTGTCCTCAGAGCCAAGTTTGGAGGCCAGAAGGAATGGTCTTTCCTATCTCTTTTAACTCAAAAATTGTCAGATTTTCAAGGACTCTCCACCACTCCAGTTGCTTTGGGGGTCATTCTTCAACCCCCAGAGCTAAAAGCCATCCTCTGAAAGGAATGCAGCTAGCACATACCCTTAGGTGCTGACCCCACACAGCCTCAGTGACCTGGGAGGAGCAAGATGGCAGGTCATGTAAGATGCTGCTGTCATCAGGAGACAAGTCGGGGAGACCCTGGATGTAGGTATCTTGTCTCAGGTAGGATGCTCTGGTGTCTGCCATCTTTTATGTTCATTCCATGACTTCTGGGGAGTCTTTTCTCCTCCTGTTCCCATGGTGTTTCCAGGGTTGCCCAAACTCCAGCCTCACCCCTTATCTCCCTGCTTCCCTATGTCCTGAGTGAAAGTCTTTCCTGTATCTTCTTCCCTCAGTCCCAAAGCAGTCCTGGACAGGGAGCACAAGGCCCCATTTTAGTAGTCCCGCAGTACACTGTTGATACTGCCTAACTCTGCCATGACTGCCAGGACAGCCCCCATTTGCTTGATGACTTGAGTGATAATGTTAATTTTCCTCAGGTATGGAAGCTACAGGATCAAGGAAGGGGTTTCAGGAGGGTTGGAGTCTCCTGAAGCTGCAGGGTGGCTCTCCTCTAGTCTGTCCCTTGGTTTCCAGTGACTTCACAGGGTCATGTGGATTCTGAATCTACAGGGTCTGGGGATTCATCCCATATTATGAAGATAGTAGGCCTCCAGAGTGAGGGTCCACTCTACGGTCTTCATTTGATCTCTTCCCATCCTGGGGGGATGGGTTAGTGTTTCCACAGGGATCTGGGGGTGCATGCCAGTCTTCAACAGCCACCCTACATACTAGCCTAGCCTAGGTTTTCCAGGGTGTTAGAACTTGTGTGCCTGGTTGCCTTAGCTTATTGTGCAAGGTCTGGCTACACTCTGTTCACCCTGGCCCCTTCCTCCACACTGCTGGAATGTGCCCTCTGGTCTCCACACCTCAGATTCAGGTGAGAGGTGCTGCAGAGCACAGCTAGTCTAACCTGTTCTTAATCACACCCAGAGGAAGAGATCAACCCTAGCGAACCTGGTGTCCATTCCTAAGCCCTTCAGCCTTAAGGTCCAGGCCAGAGGTGGGTGGGTGGGGGAGTCAGAGTGCACCTGGTCCCTAGGGGCTTTGGTCTGACCATCTGCCTACCTGCCAGGCTTTCTATGGTTCTGACTGAAGTCCCTTGGGCTTTGTTGACTAATGGAAATTACAGGAAGATGGGTTGGGTAGGGCTTGCTCCAAGGTAAATGTGTTCACACTGAGTACTTCACATTTCCAGCCCACTCCTAAACCCAATAGTGGTCTGCTCTTGTCAGAGGGGGTTCTCCAGTTTGCTTTTTTCCTCCTATCAAAATAAGAAATGTAGATTCCAGTTAGCTGTGAAGAACAGGGCAATCACTGACCAAGGTCTTGATGGAGACACTTGTGCCAACACATGAACCGTTAGTCTTCAATTTTTTTTAAAAGGCTGTTCTGAAATCAACACTAGCATGGTACCCAGGCCTGTGATCCCAGCACTTAGGGGACCTCTGTTAGGTCTTTGTGATTTCTAGTCAGCCTGGTTTCCATAGTGAGATGCTGTAAAAATCTGTCCAAAGGGGGGCTAGAGAGATAGACGAGCAGTTAAGAACATTTGTTGCTCTGACAGAGGACCACAGCTTGGCTCCTACCACCAACATCAAGCAGTTCACATGATCACCAACATGACCTCCAGTGCCAGGAGGATTCAATACATCTGGTCTCCTTAGGCAGTGACACACATAGGTACACATCACCCCAAACACACAAGCAAATTTATGTAATTAAAAGTAATATGAGTAAATTTTTTTTTAAAAAGAACATTTTGTGCTGACCAAGAAAGCTAGTTAGCTATTCTTTACAAGAGTGTCTTGGGCAGTGTGTGTGTGTGTGTGTGTGTGTGTGTGTGTGTGTGTGTGTGTGTGTAGGGGGTGTTTGTGTGTGTTCATCAAAGAAAGCTGATTTTAAAGAAACATCTAAAGCCATACAACGATACCTAATTAGTTTGCAAAATTATTTTCTAACTCCAGAAATTCAATCGGCAAGTAGGTCTACCATATCATGGAATAAATAATAACTCGAGTCAGAAATAAGCTACTTGAGAACTAGAGGTCATTGGCAAAACGGAACACAGCTACTGAATGGAAGCGTGAGAGACTGAGGTAGGGCGGTCTAGGAAGTAGAAACTACACAAGGAAGTGGATGAATGCAGGACGTGAGGCTTCCGGACAAAGCAGTCAGGCCCCCTGGACCTGGAGATCTATTCGGTCACACACACACACACACACACACACACACACACACACACACACACACAGAGTACTTTCCAGGCTTAGAGAAGAGAATGGAGGAGGAGAGAGGAGAAAGGAGGAGAAAGGAGGAAAAACGAAGGAGGAAGAAAGAGAAGGGGTGGGGGGGGGAGAAAAAGAATGGAGAGGGAAGAGAGGGGGAGGAGAGGGAAGGAGGAAGCGAAAAGCTGCAGGACAAGTCGTTTAGTCAGGGCTGTTGCTACGATAGGAATCAAACTCTCATTTACATAAATAACACATAATTATACTGTTCCCGTAAATGACTTCAAGATTATTGATCAAGTTAAGATTCCCCTGGCTTCTGTAAGAATTTACTGCAAATTGTGGCTTTAGGCAACCGACTGCCCTCTTTGTCCTAGAGGTGGGAGGTCAAGTAAGGGTGCAGATGGGTCTGGCGCCATCTTGAGGCCCTAGGGAAAATTGTTCCATCTCTCTGGCCCCCTCTGCTCTACTGCTGGTGGCTTCATGACCTCTGTCCTCAGCTTCACTTTATGGTGTTCTCTGTTGAGTTCCTCCTCTGTCACGGGCATGTGCATCGACACACACACACACACACACACACACACACACACACACACACACACACACACACACACACACACACACACCGGTCCACGTGGAGATCAGCAGACAATTAGTGAAATCACGTCTCTTCTGTAACTATGTAGGTTCTGAGAATCGAACTCAGGCCGTCAGTCTTGACAGCAAGTGCCTGTATCCACGGAACTGTCTTCCTGGCCTGGGATAACAGAGAGTTGGTATCAAGAGGTTGTGAGTCTCCATGTCTTTGTGTGGAATGTACCTTCATTCCCCTTGTGTAGATTGTGAGAACTGTGAAAGCTGGGTTTTCAGGAAGGACTGGGTCCTGCTTCTAGGGAGCCTTTCTCAGGGCTGCCCTAGTACGCTTGGCTCCGGGCAGGTTTCTGGGCAGCAGGAGCTGCAGCTGCTCTACGTTGTTTCCAGTGCAGCTTTCTCAGGCATTGCTGCTTTGTCTCTCTCTCTCTGTAGGCTTGTACCTGGGGCTTCTTGAAGTTTAATAGCTGGTTATCTGACACCACAGTAAACGTCTCTTCTCGTGCTTTTTACCAATCATGCGTCCTTCACTTATAAATGCCATCTTACATTGCTATCATGTGTTCCCAGCATCCCTTTGTGTTTTAGATAGACCCCTTGCTGCATGTTTGGATCCTTTTCTTACATTGTGACAATTCATTTAAAATGAACATTTGAGAGTTTTTTTCTTTTCCTTAAAAAAAAAAAAAAGAAGTCCCAGAGAGCAGGAGGCGTATAGAAACTCGCTCTCCTGCTTCTCTATGGCACTCTGCTCACTTTGCATCCTGGGAAGGAAGGACACTTCTGCATGCCTCTGTTAGAGATGGCTTTGTTATCCACCCCCGACAGGGTCCATGCCTGTCATTTGGTCTTCCACTTAGGATCCATTCCAACCTTACCCTCTTCCACTTGTGAATTTCCTGTTGTTCTTTTCAATGTTGCCATAGACTGATACTTTTTCCTACAGGCAGGGCCCTTGATACTTTGTTGAAGTTCACAGACATTTAGTTAATTGGAAGAAACAAAAATCATAATACCGAGGCCAGTCAATGAAAGCTGTACCCTTCCCATGTGTTTAGGGTCTACAGTGCTATCATGGAGAAGGTTCCCTCCTAGGCACACATGTTTGAATATGGAGTTCCCAAGTTGGTGCAGCTGTTTGAGGAAGTTTGGGAGTTGCCATATTGTTGGAGGAAGTATGTGAGTTTACAGAATCCCAGCCACTTTTTTTTTTTTTTTTTGGTTCTTTTTTTTTGGAGCTGGGGACCGAACCCAGGGCCTTGCGTTTCCTAGGTAAGCGTTCTACCACTGAGCTAAATCCCCAGCCCCCGAATCCCAGCCACTTTTAATTGGCTCTTTCTTCTTCATGCTTGCAATTTAAGATCTGTCCTCTCTTGCCTGGACATGCTGTCCATGCCTGCCATTATGGATTCTTCTCCCTGGAGCAATAAGTCAAAATGAACTCTCCCTCAGATTGCCTTTAGTCATGGTTGTTTTTTTTTCCACAGAAACAGCAAAGTAACTAATGCAGGGTCTTTTGCTTTTGCTCAGTAATATTCTATGGTGCACACATGCCCATCTGGTATCTTTATTATGACGTGCTTAATATTTGATGTTGCTGAAATGGATGCTTAAGTGTTTTTACTTTTCTATTGCTCACTGTAGCCATAGAGAAACAGAGCTGTTCTGTATTTACCTTTTAGCATATGATCCTATTGACTTCATTTCTTAGTTCTGGCATGTTTTGTAGCTTTTTAAAAATTTTCTAAATGTGATTATACTTCCTAAAAAGAAAATTTTATTTCTTCACTTTTAGCCTGAAAGAAATTTCTTTTCTCATCTAATCGCACTAATTAAAGTCCTAGTTGAAAGTTTACCAGAAGTCATATAAATATTGGTTGTTGCCATGTCTATGTTCTGGGTGGAAGGAACATCCAGTGTTTATTATGAAATACAGTGCTAATTATAGGTCAGATGTAAATGGACTTTATGAGTTGAAGATGCTGCTTTTCTGTACCATTGGCAGAGGGTTTGGGCTAATAATGGATACAAACATTGTTAACCAGTATACTTTTAGCTGCAATAATTCTGAATTTTCTTACTGTTTTATTCACATAGTGATTTATGATAATTCATTTTGATTTATTAAACTAATAAGTGAATTTAGGGGATTTGAGGATAAACTCCTTTAGTGATAATATAGTTACTAAGTTTGGTTTACAACCAACTGCAAAGCTAACTTTTGAGATGGGGATTAGTTGACAATTCTCTTATGAGCTTTTTGTCCCAGGCACAAAAGGATTTGAGAGAAAAATCATTAGGATTTCATTTCTTATTATTTTGAAAAAATGTGCTGATCTTATTTGGGCCTGGAACTTATTTGTTGAACTTATTAAAAGACTTTGATTAATAGTTATTTTTAGATGGATAGATTCTTTAACCTGACATATTTTTATCTATGTGTTTAATGAACTGTGACAAGTACTATACAATGACTTCATACTTCGTCTGGGGTCCGTAGTGATGCCTCCTTTCTCCCTGCTTCATATTGGTAGTTTCTCTCCTCTCTTGTGGTTTTTCTTCTTCAGTCAACAGAAATTTATGGATTTTTATTGATCATTTTTTTTAAAAAAACGTATTTTTCTATTCAATTATTGTTTTTGTTCGTACAATTGATCACAGCTATGTTCTTTGTTTTTTCTTCCTCCTAATTTGGTTTTGATTTATTTTTTTCCTTCCTTCCTTCCTCCCTCCCTCCTCCCACCTCCTCCTCCATTGTCTTAAGATAGATGTTTGGACATTTATTTAATTATTTGATTAACTTTCAGCATCTCACTCTGTAGGACAGGATGGCCTGGAACTCAGTATGAGGTCTTAGCTGGCTTCAAACTTGTGGCAATCATCCTGCCCAAGCCTTCTGAAGGCTGAGTTTATAGACATGAGCTGCATATGACCGACAGGCTATTCATTTGCCCCTCATCTCCCCCTCCCCCCTCTCTCTCTCTGCCTTGAGATGGATCCCACAATCTAGGACTCAATCTTGAGATGGATCTTTACACCTTTCTTTCTGAGCCTGAAAAGTTCATGTCTCATTTTTCATACACTTCCAGTAATTCTACATATTCTCTGCTTTTCCTCTGATCTGGATCTCTTATTTGACCCACAGAGTCACATAAATGAGCTTAGCTTCATTTCAGAAGCATGGCTGTTTCATGACTGTATGTGTGTTCCTTTTTGCTGGCTCAGTGTATGTCCTGCCTGCATCTGAGCTCTACATTGTCTCAGTCCTTAGTTCAGTGAATGCCATTCTACTTCCCATTGTGAGGTTGGTTTGGGCTGTGACTTGCCTTCTTCAGTGGAAAGGGAATGTTTGCTTCTCTGTCACCCTCATAGTCTTCTTAAATTAGCATACAAAGTGATGTCCTTCATCACAGATCCTCCTTTACCCCTTGCCACCACTCCCTCCTGCTGGTCCCCTTCCCCACTCCAATATCTTTACTTTCAGGACACATACAATCTACTATACCAGTGGATCTCAGCCTATGGGTCCCAACCCCTTTGGGGATGTCATATCAGATATTCTGCACATCAGCTATTTACATTACAATTCTTAACAGCAGAAAATTATGGTTATGCAATAGCAATGAAATAATCTAATGGTCATCCCAGCATGAGGAACTGTGCTAAAGTGTCACAGCATTAGGGAGACTGTGAACCACAGTATTACACCTTTCTTAACACCCCCACACCCCTCAGTCTTCTCTCTGGTTTTATGACTCACATCTACATTTGCATATGTAAAATTAATGCATAGATAAAATGCATATATAAAAATGAAAACCTAGACTCTCCCTGATAGAAGCATGTGTAGTATTTGTCTTTCTGAGTGCTGATTTGCTCAATAAAATAATTTTCAGTTCTATTTCATCACAAATGTATGGTTGCATTTTTCTCTCTAGATGAGCATGGTCTCATTGTATGTGTGTTTACCACATGCTCCATGCTCATTCCCTGGTTGATGGACATGTATCTTAATACATTTTTTATTATGAACATGACAGCTTAGGATTGCTCTATATCCTTGATCCATTGACCATTTTGCCCCTACTAAATGTTATGCTATCTTTAAGACTTTAGTTTCTAATTGTAGAACCACTTTGATCCTGAGATGGTCACTCCATCTTTCTGCAGCTAGTTTTGGCATTGTGACTCTGTTGATTTTCATCAACCTATGCAGATCTGTTTGGAGACCTGAGACTTGAAGACCTTAAAGAATGGAGCAGATTGCAGTCTAGTGATGCAGATAACTTTACTGTATTTTCTGGCTACCTTTATACACAAACGTAAGAAAGAAAGCAATGATGCAAGGAAGGTGGCTTGAGTTCAGAAAACACATAAATACATGCCAAAAAGCACATACTAAATATTAGCAGAGCAGTCCTTTCCCAGAACTATGTTAGGTCAGACCAATTTGAACACCATTGTCTGGCATGTACTATAGATTATATCTGGGAAGCATGAAAACAAGGCAGAAGGCCATATGTAGATTCAGGGTACATTGAAGACAGCACTCAGTGTATCCTTTCACCAGATTAGATTCTACAGCTATGTCCTGACACCCAACAAGAATAAACATATTTTATAGAATGAATGCAAATGTTTGCCACAGGAGGCCTGAAATCATGTCCAAGAACAACTCAGGGAACAAAGTGCACTTGAAGTAAAAGGTCCTCATCCCTTTCTCCTGGAGCCTCTAACAGTTCCCCAAGGCCATTGTTCACCTTGAGTCATCCTTTTAGCCACATTCTGACAGGACCCTTTCTGTCGTCTTAGTTTAACCTAGTTATGTCTTCATGGGAATTTTATGCTTATTGATAGGATTCAGTGGCCTTCTGATTTTTGATCAAATCTCATAACTTCTGCCTTTTTAATTGGGGATTTTAGCTCGTTTACACTTAGTACAACTATTATTCACTTGGTTTAAATCAAATATATTACCTATTTTCTCAGTTCTTTCTATTCCCTTGTCCTATCTTTTTCTGCTTTATGGAAACTGATATTTAAATTTCTTGTTTATTAAGTTTCAGTACAGGGGTATGTTGCAGCTTGAGCATCCTTCTCCTCACCCCCTCTCTTAATTTGTCTTCTGTTGATGTGATGAAATACTCACCAAAAACAACTTGAGGGAGGAAAGGATCCTTTCTGGTTCAAAGTACATCGCAGGGTAGGAACTAAAGCAGGAATCTGAGTCAGGAACTGAAGCAGAGACAATGGAGGACACTGCTTACTGGCTTGACCTTCATGGCTTTCTTGGGCTGATTCCTTATACACCCTGGGTCAACGTGTCCAAGGGTGACATCACCTACATTGGACTGAGCCCTCCAGTATCAATTAACAGTTAAGAAAATGCCCCATAGACATGGCCACAGTCCAGTCTGATAAAGGAGATTTCTCAGTTGAGATTACCTCTTTCCAGGTGTGTCTAAGTTTGTGTCAAGTCGATAAAATCTAAGTGTGAAATCCAGATGGTTCCAGTTTACTTAGGAAATAAGGGCAATTATCAACAAATGGAATTTCATGGAGTTATAAAACCTTCTGTGCAACAGTAACATGGGGAGAAAGGCAGGAATAAAGTACCAGCAAGGTATAAAAACAAAACAAAACCCTTAAGCAAGAAGAAATCAAACAATTCAGTCAATAAATGGAGAGTTCTCAGAGGATGGAACCCAGGTGGTCTGTAATCATCCCATAATGTTCAGCTTTTCTGGCTAGTGCAGAAGTTGGTCTTTAATTTTTACTATTCCTATTTGTCTCCATTCTAAGTATCTTTATTAAAACTCTTCTACACTATTCCAGGGTCTCTAGAAGGTTGGCTTAACTCAACAGGCTACACCTTGGGATGCCAATTGAGAATGTTCTTCCCAGCTCTCCTGCTTTTGGTGTACAGCTGGGATACATGCCTCATAATGTGTTGTGCCCATTCTTGTTCCAATGGTCAATTATCTTCTAGAGAGTTTAAGTGACAAAAGTGTCTATCAGTCACATCCTCAGATACCATCCCTGGAGCTCTTTGTTTCTTTTTTTGTAGACTCAAGCTTCTCTCAGAAGTCACTCGACCTCAGAACAAAGGCTTCTGCTATTAACATTTCTTGTAGTGTCGTCCACTGGCAAAACATTGACTAAGACTTATCTACTTGGGGAGAACCTTTATTTTGTCTTATTTAATGGAAAGTTTGCCTGGATCTAGAGTTACGGGTTGTTTTTGTCACTTGCAGCACTGTGTAGATTTCCTCACTGTTTTGGTTTCTATATTCCTTACAAGATGTCTGCATGCACTGTGATCTTTGGTTTCTGTCATTTTGTACCCACTGTGGCTGCACAAGAAGTGTCTGTGTGCTGATTGCTGCTGAACTTCAATGACTTTTGTTTGTGTACTTGTAAGTTGCCATTCAATTGATAAAACATTCAGCATTTTAAAAATTACCATTATTGACATTATTATTACTTCTCTTTCCTCCCTCTAAACCCTCCCATATATCCATTCCTCTTTGCTCTCTTCTTGTGGCTTCCTATTTTCATTGTTATTACTTATACATAAATGTTCCCAAATATATAAATACAACCTATTTGGTCTGTATAATGTTCCAGGGATGACCATTTGGCATTGGATAACCAGAATTTTTATTTAATGTACTTTTCACCCCTTCTGTCTTTCAGAAACTCCCAATGAGCTTAAGGCTGCACAGGGGGTGCTTGGCCACTGGTCTCTGAGGCTTGGTTATTCCTCAAAACACCTGTTATGCTTCACTTTGGTTTTGTGTTGCTCACAGTGCACTGTCCATCCACAACACATGGTTGTATTTTTGCGGTTGCTTTATATCCTGGAGAATAAAAATAATCCAGAACAATCTACTTATCTATTTCTGTAATTAGGGGGAATTTCTTTCTCATTTCCAGTCATCGACTATCAGTTCTATTTTACACATGCATCTCTTCCTTTGTTTTGTTTCTGATGGCTAGATTCTAGAATCTCCTGATTAACAAGTGTTTGCATTCAAAGACAGTTTCCAATGGAAGTTTTCAACCACTCTATTGACATTTCTACTTGATCATTTGTGTAGAATTCCCAGAATGCTGCCTGCATTTTGAATCAGTGTAGTCTGGCCTGTCCTTCCTTGGCTTGTCTGTCCTTTCTGCCCTTCCCCTGTCCCCCAAGTGCATTTCCCTCTAGCATTAAGTCTAAGTCCACATAGTACAGTGAACCACCATTTCAAATTTAGATTTTTGCTAAATTATGAATGGGAACAGTACAACAGAGCAAACTGAGTATGCCATTGTGATCTAAATTCTAAGTCAAACGGTGATTGTGTAGAACACATATGTTTTATTTTTAACAGTCTTAAGTTTATTTGTGGAAATATCAAAGTGCATCAGTCAAGCATGTAGTGGGGGTTGAGGGCATCACCATGCCATGTGTGCAGGGGTGATTGGTAGCATCACTGTAGCCATGTGTGCAGGGTGATCACACCAGCTCATTATCTTTATATGGACAGACAGAGGCTTTTACTTCAAGGCCTTCAGAAGGGTCCTGAGGCAGACTTGGAGCTGGGGCACTTGCTGTAGCTTCAACCTTGGTTTGAAACTCAGCCTTTCATTGGCAGAGCCTGCAGCTCTTGGCTGTGTAGTCAGGAATTTGCTTCCCAAACTTGGGATGGGTCATGAGGGATGTCATCAGAGTTATGGTTAGCATCCTCAGCCATCTTGGGCTCCACAATGGCTTACTATTGATTCATTGCTATGGCCTTTCCATCATGTGGCTGCATCTTCTTCAGGCCCTTTTTTGTGCTTTTTTTTTTTTTTTTTTTTTTTTTTTTTTGCCAAAACACATGTTTCTTCTGAACTTGGGGTTGACAGTCTTAGATGTCATCTCTTTGTGACCTGGGTTTCCTGATGCTCTTTTTGTGGTATTTTCAGGGCTGGTTGTGTCTGCTGCAGAACGTGGGACTTGGCCATGTCAGCACAGAAAACTATGGCTCCTGAAGTACTTGAGACCAGAAGAAAGGACTAAATGTATTAAGAAAAACAAGGCAGCTGGTCAAATAATGACACCTTTGGTCAAGGAAAACTATGATATGAAATTGGCCCATAAAATTACAATGGAGCCCCAAGTCCTTGAAGCCAGGTGTGTTGTGGTTCCCTAACACCACGCTGCAATGCATTTCTCCTGTTCTGGTAACAAGACTCACTTCCAGTCTTATTAACAGCACACTATGTCACACCTGGCTAGCCTAGTGCACCTCTACTCCTGGTTTGTATCGTCTACTGGGCACTCTCCATCATCGGTTTGGAGTATACTCTTCCTTTCTGTGCTGGGCCTGCAGCTCAAGTGTAGTGCACAAACATAATACTCTTGAAGCCCTGGGTTTGACCCCCAGCACCACAAAAAGTACAAAAGGAAGTTCCATATTTTTACATAGAAAAATGGAAAGTCCTCCTATAACATATCATTCCTTGGTGCTTTGACACTAGTCTCACACATCTCAGGAGGACTAGGTCTTGGGTTGGAATATTCTCCTGTTCTGTATTTTTTCCCAGGAGAAACAAGTTAGCCTACATGCACGTACTATACAGTTGAAGTCCTAGTAGGCTGTAGAATCTGGGTTAATGAAGGGAAAGTCTACATAATCATGGAACTTATATGTTTTTAAAATTATACTTACTTTTATTATATGTGTACTGTTGTTTTGCCTGCATGTATGTTTGTGTAAAGGTGTTTGATCCCCTGGAACTGGAGTTACAAACTGGAGTTACAGTTGTGAGCTGCCCATGTAGGTCCTAGGAAGTGAACCCAGGTCCTCTGGAAGAGCAGCCAGTATGCATAACTACTGAGCCATCTCTCCAGCCCATCATGAAACTTCTTATTAATATATTTCTAAGATCAATTCCTCATGTTAGGCAGCACCTGGTTGTGTCTGCTAGATTGTTCAAAGAGAACGTCTAAGAATGCCAAAACAGTGCTAAAACCAATGCCTCCTTGCCAGAGTATGTGCACGAGTCTCTCTTCAAGGGAACCTGCTAGAAGCCCACATGCATCTTCCTCAAATCTCTCACAAGCATCTCCAAGCCTAGGGGGTCACAATGATGACCATGATAAAGGTGGTGATAGAGGCCCTGGGATGGACATTTAATTATTCAACTGATTTTCTTAAAAACCACATAGATTTCTTTAAAAAACACATTTATTAATGCTTTGTGTTTGACAGTAGACTGGTTTTGCTTCAGAAGTTTGTCTGTTTCATCCATGCATCCAAGCCTGGGATTAAAAACAGTTTAGCATAGTCGAAAATTGTTTTGTTTTTTAAATAAGGACGTAGATTCTAGCAGAACTCCACAGCAAAGACAGACCAAGCACTAGAAGGGTCTGAATGGGGAGCTGTAGGTGGTTCCGAGTGCCTTGCTCTGTCCTCTGTTCCCTGCAGACAGTTTGACTTTGCCTTTAGTGTACCTGGGTAGCACATTCACACATCAGTGCTCCCCAAAACACTGATGGAAAACAAGTAGTTCATACCGAGACAGTGGGACAGTGGTGTCTTTGGGGAGCCTACACACCCTGCAGCCATTAGGCTGAAGTTACAGGAAGATTAAGACCTAGCTTTAGTTCAGTAATCCTCCAGGATCTAGAATCTCAGTATTGATTATGTTGCCGTTGATAGTACATAAGGTATTGTCTTACTGCACAGATGAATATTATAAACTATGCAATTACTAAGAAAAGGTGGATAATTGTCCCTAACTATCCCTTCATACACTCCTTTGGAGGTGGGCTGGACTGCATTTTGGAAACAGTTCCAGGAAAAAGGATAAATACATATGGGTCACTGAGAATTTTTCTTTGTAAAAGTCACATTTTGCACCTTTTGGCAAGCATGGGTCTGGGCTATAATAGAAAATACGTCTGTTACAGATGAAGGTTTTCTAACATAAAGTACACTCTCAACAACCAGAGGGATTTGAAAAGTTCACTTTCTTGATGGCCAACAAGAAGGGTGCTAATGAAAGACTGTTTCCTAAAAAGCGGGGTTACAGGGCCACACACTGGGAGGGTTCAGGGACTGTGCTGGTAGTGGAAGATGGATGGCCTCAGCTGTGATGGCGACACTTTGTGGCAACTTTGAAATGCATGTTACATCGTCTAAGACATTGAAGAAGTGAAACTTGGTTTCAGGACAGAGGATGAGGTTTCTCAGAACTTTCTACAGTATGTCCCATTTCAATTGCTTCCTGGCTGAATAAAATCCCCGCAGAAGAGGAAGTCTCTGAGAACGGACATGCCCGCTCTTCATTTGTCGCTACTTTGCCTTGAGACCTAATCGAATGACATGAGCTCAGCTAGTCATCACCACAGGAGAAAAGTCATGTTCAGATGACAGAATAACTATCCAGTGTTGCCTCATTAGCAGGCCAAGGGTAACACTCCAGATGCCAAGAGGGCTGGCTGTACTGATTCAGCCTTTCTGAAGAGACTGTCAGTTAGGATTCTGAGAGGGATATTTTCAGTTTGATTCAAATTAGATAACCCTAGAAACACATGGTACTGTGCAAGGACAGCTAATGGTATGCAGAGTCAAGGCCCCCGCCCCCTGGGGGAGGCCTGTTTTCTACCAGCCAGCTTCAACTTTGGGGTTCTCTGAGTTTTGTACTCCACAGCCTCAGTGTGACATTCTAGCAGGCAAAGTCATGAACTCACCAACTGAGTATCAAGAACCACATGGACATTACTAGCAGCCACTGAGACCAAGATGTAGATTCACCTGGTAGAGAAAGCACACCCTCATGTACCCAGGCTCAAACAACATTTAAACTAGGCCAGTAAGTGGCTCAATTCTACTGACTTTGCTTTGAATACATGAGGCCCCAGATCTAATGCATAGCCCTGAAAGAACAAAAGGAAGAAAACCGAGAATGCAAATCTTTATACGTTGGAGAGAGAGGTGGTTTGAACATAAAGCCAGTACCCTGGCTCCAGTAGGTATCTATCCACTGTCTGACACTGGCAATACAGGGTTGAGGGTCTATCCACTATCTAACAGTGATGGAGATCTAGCCACTATTCTGCATTGGCACTAATGGGAATCTAGCCACTGACACTAGCAGGAGCGGGAATCTAGCCACTCTTGAACACTGGCAATACAGAGAGGGGATCTAGGCATTATCCAATACTGGCAGTGATGAGGATCTAACCACTGGCTGATTTCCTTCTCCTTTGTAGGTTCTTGGGAACTAGCTTAAGTGCCTTTATGAGTGTCTGAATAAGGTACTCTTGGTGGACCAAGAGGCACATTTCATCATCTGAGCCTTGAAGGAGGGAGCGTTGCCAACCCTGGAAAAATAAACCACCAAATGCTTTTCCTTAAACTGGCACTTGTTCCAAGAGAGACACAGAAGGAGAGTTGCACTAGGAAGACTCTGATATAGCAAGGAGGAAGGGCTGAGGAGACACTGGCTGGGCTTGAGGCACAGGTGACTGGGGAGTGTGTGGTATGGAGATAAGTAATCAAAATACTCCTCTCTAGTGATGTCCCCAGACTGCCGTCAACCATTCCTGAGGAGTAACTGTGGCCCATGACTCTCGGCTTTCCAAATGATAAAGTGGTATGTGTGAGTGTGTAAAATTGTGAGCATGTATGAGTATGTGAGAGTATTTTATATGTAAGAATGTGTGTATATATGAGAGTCTGTATGTATGTACATGTGCATATGAATGTATATACTTTCATTTATGGGGATGTATATGCATGGTATATATGTATGCATCTATGTGAGTATGCATATGTTTATGTGTGTATGAATTTGAATGCATGCATGTGTGCACATTCATGAATGTATGTTAGTGTGTATACATATGTTTGTGTGTGTGAATATATGTGCATGTATGTATATGGGTGTGTATATACAGATGTGTATGTGAGCATATATGCATGTGCGTATGTGTGACTGTATGTATGTGTGTATGATGTATGGTGTGCGTATGTACGTGTGTGAGTGCATGTGTATATACTGTGTGTGTGTGTGTGTGTGTGTGTGTGTGTGTGTTAGTGCACACACATCCTGGTAACACTGTTGGAAGTTACCTTCAATAAGAACAGTGATAGTGTCCCATTTTTTCAGAAATAATAAAATTCAGTCAGATTTTCATATTTGAGGCTGATTTGGAGAAGGGACTATCAGCTTCTTGTTGCCTAAACAGTAGACTACATTCCAGAGCTTTCTACCCCTCCAGAATGACCGCAGTTGGTTGCTGCTTTGGCAGGAGTCAGTTCTGAGTCTGTTGCATGTGATGTGCTCCTCCGTTTCCCAACATGGGCTCCTCACCAATGTAGCTAGACCGTTTTTACATGCCTACGAAAGTCTGTCCTTATTTTTCACTGTCATTGTCAGAGGAGGAAGTGATGTGGGGCTCCCTCATGGGTCCCCACAGGTCCCCAGATGGAAGGGCTGGAAGGACTCCGGGCCCAGCAGACCCACAGGGCATTGGAAGCTGCTTTCTGGGTTCTCACCTCACCATGCTGGCAATTACTTCTCAGAACCCTGTAGCTACAACTAATCTTTCCTCTTTAATTGTGATTTCAGCCATTTTGCTATTGTGAAATACTTTACTCTTGAAGAGCTAGGTCCCGCCTACAGTCTCTATCAAGCATCTCCAGTTTATGTGGTGAATTCCGCTGGGTTCCTCACTTTGGGTACCAACTCCAAGAACTCTTTACTGGCCGGATTTATGATGGATGCCATCTGGTCTGATAGGAGGAAACAGATATTGATTTTTAATATTTTCTCCCAACTTGTTTACCCTAGGATAATACTGCAGCTGTGTGGCAGCTTGTCTCCGAGTGGAAAGGATTATTACCACCGCCTTTTGACGGGATGAATCACCCAGGACGGCTTGAATGGCTAAAGGGTAGACTTTGATGTTATGTCGCTTCATTTACCCTTATGACTAAATGATTATTGATTTTATATTTTTAAGCTCTTGAAACGTGAAAATAACTTGGTGGAGAAGGCTGGCTGTGTTAGTTTTATTAATTTATTTCTGCGGGGCATAATTCACTTTGGACCAGGTTGTGAAGGTTCTGGGTTCATGACCGGCTGTAGATACAGTGGCAAAGAAATGGCTTATTTATATAGTCATTGCAAGTAGTCCCAAAATCAATACAGTCTGGGATTGGATGATTAAACTCAGTCCCTTTGTGGGGTTCATTCCTGTAGCTGCTGCCGAAGTCAGCTGGACTGCCCCAGTTTCATGTGATCAAGTCTACAAATAGCAAGTTTGTTCAAGTTGAAATATGATTTTTTGGCTCATCATTTTTTTTATCTGCTATGTTCACTCAATGACGTTTTAACAGCCTACGGGGGAAAGGGAGGTTGATTGACTGCTTCGCTGAAATCAGTAATTTGTGTCCAAGCAGCCTCCTCCAAGGACGTCTAGGATGCAGCTGGATGGATCCTCCAAGGCTCTCAGCAGAGATCCCAGTAGCCTGCGCTCAGTGTTGGGAGCATCCATTTGCAGCAAGACCCAAGATGCAGACTGGATCTAAAGCCTTCTGTGCATTCAATAGGGAAAGTGTGTATGTGCGTGTGTCTGTAGAGTCCTGCCTAGAACCCTCACCTAATGTGTGGTACTTTTGTCCCAAGAACACCAAAGTCACCTGACCCCATTTATTTCTCCATGACAAGCTCAGAGTCACAGGCAATGAAAGATCTGGGCCCTTTGAGTTTCATTTTACACATCCGCCTTCCCCCCTCCAAAGTCATTTTTTTAAAAACACAATTCCTTATATCTGTTCTTTGGTTTGAACCAAGTGTGGTGTCACACACCTGTTTTTCCAGCAATTCAAGCAGGAGGAAGGTGAGTTGGAGGATAACCTGGTCTGTAGAGGGAGGCCCTGATGTGTCAACCTAAATAATGAATAATGGTTTGATTATTAAGGCTCAGTTTTTGTGATTGAAATAAGAGCTTTGAGTCCTTCATAAAAGCTTAACACGTCTCCTAGGCAGCAGAGAGCTTCTCTTGAGCACGTGAAGGGAAGAATTCGTTTCCTAGGACTTTCCACATAGTTGCAGAAACAGTGGAAGGCTAAAGTTAGCCCCAAACAGAGATTCCTGGTGTGAATAGTGGTTCATGCTTTCTTTTTATCTCAGCAAAGTTTTCTGCCTTATTCTCCCTCCCTTGGCTTTCTTTTGCACCATAGTCTGAGCCTTCCTTGGACAGAAGGGACAGCTCAACAAGGACACTCACTCTAGTGTCTCACTCTAGTGGAAATGGGCTATAACCCTTCTACTTGGTCATGTGAAATTTGCCCTGGGAGCCATTTCAGGTTAACCGTATGCTTCTGAACTATGTGCTGGTCAGCCTTACCTCACGCTACCCAAGCTTTCTGCTTGTGCACACAGGAAGTCACCGTTAGGCCTTCCGTTTCCAGGACAGGACTTCCCAGCATTGCGAGTCACGACCGAGTGTTTTTATGGAGTTACACAAGGTGTAAAACACTCCCTCTCACTTTAGTCAGTGTGTGTGCATAATTAATATGCAGTAAATTATATAGCTCCAGTTTAAAGCTTGTTTAAATGCATAGAATTGCAAAGAGAATGGAGAAATAAAATAACTTCGGAACAGCGTAATGTAATATGTTGATCAATTTTATAGGGAGTGGTGAATATTTAATTAATCACCTTTTGACAATTATTCACAGTGGTCAGAATCAAGGTCTCCATTAAAGCCGAAGAATAGCTTCATTACAAATGACTCATAAAAGTGTCAAGGCCTGGCTGTGAGGACAAGTCATTTCCTTTCCCTTTAAAACCATTAGCCGGGCTAGTGGGGGTGGGGCAAGTGACAGGGCACAGAATCCTGTGATTACAAAGAAAGCTTCAGGAGAGGGTGTGTTGTTAGAAAGTTGCCATGGTCCTTCTGTCCACTTCCTTCAGAAGGAGGCAGACATGGAGGCATGCTGGCTCTTGGTGCATCCTCCTGCCTCACAGCCTCTATCCTATAGCATTTGCATCTGGGCTTCAGGCCTGGTGAACCTCTCTTCTCAAGGCTCTCAGCAGAGGGACCCACCTTTGCTCTCATCTTGATCGATGTACTGCTGCCTCCTGGAATGGCTGCAGACAGGGACAGCAAAGAGAAACATTGTCGCAGGTCGGGCTTGACAGCAAAGAGAAACATTGTTGCAGGCTGGGCTTGAGGGCTCAGAATGGCTGGACTGTCATGGAGCCTCTTTACTCCAAAAACAATGCCAAGACTCCATAACTCCTGTTGTGTCAGTGAACCCGTATCAGCTTGTCCTCACTGTCCAGGCACCCTGATTCAGGTGCTAGCTGTCAGGATAGGGTTAGAGGAACCTGTATGGACTCTTCACAGAGTCATGTGTTTTTTTCCCAAGCGACCCAGTTGTGACTACTCATGACCATAGCTTTGGAAAGAAACATTGCCAGACAGACCTGTGACCCTAAGTCTCCTGGCATCTGCAGGGGTAGACATGTTAGTGTTGGGGTCACATCCCACCTTCAAAGGACAGAGCCTGGAGTTAAATTCCCCATGCCAGGAGAACAAGTGGATACTTGAGTTCAACTGCATTAGTGAGTGGTTTCCTTAGCTATTAAACCTTCTCCCCAAACTCGAAAAATGCCTGAAGTGTTTTAACCCAAACAGAGCCTGAATATACTTCAGTTTTCAAAGGCTTCCCCTGTTGCTGTGACCAACGATGGGATGTTTCTTGAACTCCTTTTTCGTTATTTGAAGCTCACATATGACACCCATGGGCAATCTCTTTCTGGGGCGCACACCCACCCGCACAAGTTCAAGTGGCCACTTTTAAAAACTAATGGTTATTGACTCTGGTCGGGATCTCTATGATGTTATCTAGCCCATAAAGACTTTGTGGTATGCGTTTACATTGTATCTGGCAAGTGTCTAATCAGTATTGATTTTCCTCGTGTGTAGTACCTATGTCAAACAACCTAATATATTTAAATGGAGATTATTTCTGTTATTTATCTACTATGTGATAAGATCAAAGGCAGTTAACTGTGCAGTAGGAGGGGAAGACAGCCCAGCGTGCTTGGGCCTTCCCTCTACAATTGTACCACTTGATGATGGCAAGCAGCTAAAAATTAACTTTGTGAAGCATGCTGAGATTCGGGGTCTGAGGAGATTCAAGCAGATGGAGGAGAGAGATGCTGGCTCGTGGCTCTGTGAATGCGGGCAGTGGGAGGACAGGCTCTGCAAAGTCCTGGGAAATCATGGCTACACTTAATTTACTCCTGGTTTTTGTTTAGATATTTCTGGAGAAATCAAGCGCAAACTTAGGCTGATGGTTATGTGATTTCCCTGAGGATGTGGACCAGTTAATCTTCAGAGTGAGTCAGGGGGACCTGCCTCTGGGGGAGGGGCTTGGCAGAAACATGGAGGGGGGGCATGCTTATAGCATTTTACTAATGGAGCCCTGCTGATGGCATGGGATAATTGTAACTGACCTAGCACAAGCATCTGAGAGCAGTGGAAGCTGACTTTATATTTGTTAATTCCCTTCCCACAAAGAAATTTCTCAATGTTTCTCCATTTCAAATTCATCTGAGTAACAGCTTTTGGAGTTAATTATAACCTAAGATACATATTTATTGTGTTGAAGTGCTTAGCAGCTCATTTAAGACGATCTAATGAAAGTTTTCCAAAAATTAAAAAAAAAAAAGTCACAAACACAGATTCATGATAGGGGACTTGAGACTCCCTGGCAGAGAAGTTCATGGTGACAGACTCTAACTCCTGCTCAGCCCTGCCAGTCTCCATCTTCCCCAGTTCTTACTCTTATGTTGATTTGGCTGCAGGGTGAACCTGGCTGTTCCTTCTGAGAACTCACCCCCAGGGATGAGAGTGGAGCTCCCTGGCTTTGCTGGGTTTGTTCACAGGGTCAGGTTGCTACTCAGTGGTGGAACCCTTTTCTACCACACACCAGTCTCAAGCCTCTCACTGGGCCTGCTGAGCCAAGCACCAGGTCAGGAGCCAGGCACACCAGCCTCCCTCACCACTTGCCTCCCTCCACACTTGCTGCCACTGAGCTTTGCCCTGAGCAGACAAGCTTCCTGAGGGTGGTGAACTATGACGGTTACAGTATGCTTCTGTGCAGAGTGACTCGATAGTATCGACCTGTGCTCTCTGTGGCTTCAGGAGCAGGCTGTACTGATGGAGGGGGCTCTTTGAAGGTCAGGAGTCTCTACCTGCTCTTCGCCTTGAGTGACTGGCAAGAGTTCCATGCCCCGTTGTCAACGGGGCCTCTCAGGGGCCTATGTAGCAGAGGAGAAAGGCTCAGGGCTCGCTCAGGCTCAGGCTCCACTCTCCTTCTCCGTTCTCCTCCTGTGTCTTCCTCCCTGCCTGCCTTCCTCCAAGTATTACTCCTCTTTTTTTCTGTGCTTCTTTCTTCCTCTGTCCTTTATCTTCTTTCTTCTCTCTTTCATTCTTCTCTTTCCTCCTGATACTTCCCCTCCCCCTCTGTACTCCTTTCCCCTCCTCCCGCCTTTCCAGCACCCTTTCCTTTTATCCCTAACTTGGCACCCTCAGTTCTACTTACTTTAATGTCTTTTCTCATGAACCAGAGCTCCCGGCTCCTCATCTGGGACCTTAGTGCTAGCCTCTGCCTCGTGCTGTTTCCTTTATCGATGCCGTAGTTCCTTCCTGCTCTACCCAGTGATGAATTCACTGGACCCAGAGTGCAGAGAGGTCTCCATTCTGTCTCGAGCCCTTTGCCACCATGCCCTGTGCAGCCTGTGGTCTATGATCTCTCTGTGCTTAGAGAATGGCAGTGAATGTAGGTAATCCTGAGAGTTCCAACTGTCAGTGCTCCAGGCAAGGAACCTTTCTGCAGTAACAGAACCAACTTTGGCCCAGACCCGAGGAGCCATGATCCACAGTGGTCAGAACCCCACCCCGTGTAGAGGACAAAGCCTTTGTGTGGGAGGCAGGGTATCATCCACTCAGTCAGGGTTCTAACAGCACAATGCTGCTGTTGAGCTGTCAAATCTGATGATGTTTAAGGCCAGGTTCTTGTCCTCCGGGCTTAGCTTCTTGTTTCCTCTCACTCAGGGATGGGTAATTTATGCAGATATATGTCAATCAGCTTTCTTTTCTGAAAGCACTTTCCAGTTTTAGGGATGCTGGGTGTGTGGTAACATCATTACTGCCTCCACAGCTGCATTGCTGTGGAAGTGGGAGGCAGGCAGGCTCAGGGGCCCTGGCAAAGACAGGAGGGTAGAGCAGTTCTAGGTGGAAGTTAGCGTGGTGAAGTCCACCCAGAACTTCTATAAAGGATAGCAGTGAAGCATAGAAAAAACCAGAGGGAGACCCCTGACATCAGGGTCCCAAGCTGGACATGACCTCAAGGATAGGGTCCCACTTACAGTTGGATTGAATGGCTGTGGAGTAAACTCTTTCTGCTCAGGAGAGTGCTGCCATCTGTTCTAAATGGACCAGACATGCATGTATAGAAATCACTCAGGACTTCTGAGACACTGACGTGGTAGGAGGATCACCCTTGGTAGTATCATCCTGGGCCTGCCAGAGCAAGGAAGAAGGGAAGCTCACAATCTTCCACACACTTCAGCTTCTACCAGCCAGACACAGGAAGCTGCTGGGCCTGAAGGCAGCACTGGCATGGAGAAAAAGGTGGGCTGTGATTTCGTGAGTATGCACACCACTGTCTGGTAGCCCAGAAAGCTGAGGCCTCAGCTTGGTTAAGAAAAATCACTTCTATCCTCCTGCAGCAAATGACATTTCAATAATCACATGCTTGTGATGCTTAAGTCGAGATTTATTATTATTGCTAATAATAATAAAAATGAAGATTGCTTATGTTCTCCCTCAGTGAGCTGCAAACATTGATTTTCCTAGGGCCTGCATGTATGTTCAAAGCCCACCTTTTCTTCAGTCTGCAAGGTGGATGGATATTTGATTACCTCAATCCCTTAAACTCCAAATGAATGATTGGCACGGTATTGATACGCCCAGGAGAGATGGTGTGAAAATCTCATAGCTCTGTCTCATGCCTTTATGGGTCTATCAATTTCAGCCACTGGGTAGGACCTTGGATGGCAGTGAAGGGGGACCCCATGCGTGGAAATATCCTTCCTATCTGTCCATCAGAGACACATGTCCTCCTTGCTTGCCTCAGTATTGAGGGAGGCTTTCTAGACAGGAGGGCCTGATGGGAGCTTTTCCCAGGAAACAGGTGGTGCTCTGTTACTAAACAGTAATTAACTCCTCCAGGCTCAGCCCTCCACGCCTGCTAATCTTGGTGGCTGTTTACATGCTACTATTTGTTAAATGGCAACGTTTATTGATTTAGTTACCTCAGTCCCACATTGTAGATTTTTCTCTTGGTCTGTGTTCCTACATGTGGTTCAGCATTTTTAAATGTCAACTGCAAAGTATTATTGATCAGTAATTAAAAGTGTAGAGAAAAATTAGCATAGTAGAAGTTTGCGGTCATTAGCAGAAGTACTGTCGGGCAATTATTTAGCATGTTTTAACATTTATTTTCTTTCCTATTATTGACATACAGTACGGTGCTCTGGGAACCTTTTTTTTTTCTCCCCTAAAAAGCAAAATTTTAACATCAATGAGAATTAATGACGTTTGGAAAAATTGCTTGTTGGAGTTCCTGCTCCACAAATAATCCTACCCTAGGGCCTATGTGCTGGCAGGAGGGAAATGAGGGGGCTTATCACTTTTGGGGTGCTCATTAGGATGGCAACATTAAAGCTGAATGAAGACAGAGCCCTTCTGTTTCCACAGGGAAGAAGAAATTGCTGCTCAAAGCTACTCTGGTGCCTCTGCATAGTTCTCACCTGGGCCTTGTCACACGAGGGATGGATGGCATTCATCGTTCAGCAGGGCTTACTGATGGAGATAGAGTTCTATTCCAAATGCTTAGCCACCATGCTAGTGCTTTAAAAGACTGTGCTCCCACTCTGTTCCAACAGCTGAAGCACAGAGCCCACATGGGTATAGCTGCAGGTGATTGAGGGGAAAGGTGGGGGTAGCCTTGGCTTCTTCTCTGGACTGATTGTTCTAAGGGCCACTGTATTTGAATAAGGAAAAAATCTCTTTGAATCCATCAGTGTGGACTAGAGGTAAAAACAAGCACACAGGTCCTACAGCTCCCAGCCCAGAGCTTGCTGTAGAAAGGCCACAGGATGTCTGAATTTTTCTATAGCAAGGATGGGGAAGAAAGCATAGCCCAAGTGGGGGGGTCACCTTATGAAGGTGCTGGGATGGGACACACAGGGATGGTTGAGGTGTTACTGCAAAAAGGGGAATAGTTTTATGGTCTGAGCCTGTGAAGGACATTAACATGGGGTAATTTTATGTTCCCAATAGTTTTGGTTATTTTTCTCTCAGTTGTGACAACATATCTGTTAGGAGAAGCTCAAGGAAGGAAACATTTGGTTTTGGCCATGGCTTGAGGGAACAGGCCAACATGGCAGCAAGAGCTACAGAGAACTGGTCGTATTGTGTCTATACTATCTGAGCAGTCAGACAGAACCACTGTCTCTCAGTTCTCTTTCTCTTTTTCATGTAGTGTAGGTCCTCAACAATGACATAGTGCTGCCCACATTTAGGGTAAGTCTCCCTTCCTCAGTTAAAGTTCTGAATCATCCTCACAGATATAACCAAGAGGTATTTTCCATGGTGATTACAATTCCTGTCAAGTTGACAATACCTTCCTTCTCTTTTCTCCTTCCATCATTACATTCCTCCCTACATCCTTCAATCCATCTATTCACCTTCCCAACACCTCCACTAATCCCTCCACCCACCCACCCACTTATCCAACCCACCCATCCACCAATCTACTTAGCCATCTACCTTAGGTAGAATTTCTACTGTTGTAATAAAATTATGATAGCTAGAAGCAACTTGGGAAGGAAACAATTTATTCCATTGTATAGTTGCACACCACAGTCCATGATGGAAGGAAGTCACAGCAGAAACTTAAACAAAGCAGGAACTTGGAGGCAGTAACTGAAACAGAGGCCATGGAGGGATGCTGCTTACTGGCTTGCTCCTCATGGCTTGCTCGCTCTGCTTTCTTATACATCCCAGGACCACCAACCAGGGGTTGTACCACTTACAATGATCTGGGACCTCTCACATCAATCACTAATTAGGAAGATACCATGCAGACTTGCCTATAGCCCAAGCTAATGGCACATTTTATCAATTAGAATTCCCTCTTCTGAGACATGTCTAGATTTGTGTCAAGTTGACAAAACCACATCACTTATCCCATAACCTTTCCTATTCACCCCCAAGATCTTGTATTAATATCAATATCACAATATAAAAAACAAATGATGTTACAATTTCACATTCCTTAAAAATTCAGTCTCTTTAAAATATTAAGAACCTCTTTATTGGCATTGTCTAGAGTATCTGTGAATTGCTTGAAGTTTCTAGAAAATATCCAGAATCTCTGTAAAATCCCACAGTCTCTTAACTGTGGACTACTGGAAAATAAAAAAGAAAATTAAAATACTTTCTTACACTAGGACCATGCTTTAATCCCAGCACTTGGGAGGCAGATCTCTATGAGTTCAAGGCTAGTGTGATCTAACAGTGAGTTCCAGGACACCCGGAGCTCTTACACAGAGAAACTCTGTCTTGAAAAAACATAAAATAAAATAAAAATAAAATACTTTCTTACTGCCAGAAAGAAGAGTCAGGGTATTGTCACAATCTGAACAAAGCAAAATGAAACTCCAACCGTGTGAAAAGCTCAATGTCTAATGGATAGGGCTCACTCATGGTCCTTTGGGTTTCAAAGGCCTTGGATCTGTCTTACATATGTCATACATCTGACCAGGTCTGGCTGCGCTTCATAGCTGTTGCTGTTCTTGGTTGTTGTTCCATGGTACTGGACTCTTCAGACTGGTGGGTCCACACTGCAACTGGGCTGCCCTTTCACCAGGAGCCTCTTCTGGCTTCTCTTTAGGGATTTTGACCCATCCATAGGCAACTTCAATCAACCACTTAGTCATACACCTTTGCCAATAGCTTTTGTGAACCTCTCTTCACAGTCTCCACTCCCAGGACATAGTACCAAGACTCCACTGCTTTTCCTAATCCATTAAAGCCTTCAAAACCAGTATCACCTTTGTGGCTCTTACACATTACCAAGTTCATAATATATAGTTCTGGTTCCCTCTGGACCACAGTTTTTATGTGCCGACTCTGAGGAAGTAGTTCCCAGCTCTTTAGATCAATATATCATCCTCTCCTTCTGTCTACTCATCCTTATACACATGTAGTTATCTATCGTCCCACCCATACATACATCCACCAGCTATTACTGGCTTCTCATTGGCTTTCAAACACATTCTTCTGGCGCACCATTTGTCAAGCATCATCTAGAGGAACAGATGAGTCTTTGGAATACTTGTGTCTAGAATAAAGACTACAGGTTTCTGTGTAGAGTGTTTCTCTGAAATCCTTGGGGAACACGGTGACTAATGGTGGAGTGTTTACTGCCCACTGCATCAGCCCCAAGGCAAGATGCTAAAAGAGTGCTTAGAAGCCAAAGTGGGTGGATGACAGGGATGTGTTTTTCCAGTTTGGATATGGGTGCCTAGTAAGGTTGACAGAGAGGTATCAAGTTTTGCGGGTCTGGTAGGGTGTGAAGCAAGGAAAGATTACTAGGCTTTCTGTGAAGAGGGTGCCATAGCCTTCTAAGGGGACACCTCAGCACTGCAGCGACAGGAACCGAGTTGCAGGGATTCAAGAAGATGAACTGTGCACATATGCACAGCAAACTCTAGGGCACATAGATAAAATGGATCTGATGTGGAGACAGGGAGACCCGTGAGTACTTGGAAGCTAACACATATCCACAACAGAGGTTACCACAGAGGCTCCAGCTCTGCTAGGAGATTATCCCAATTCACTTGTAGCACTGTGGTGAGTGGGCATGATAGTACCGTTCCCAGACTTCCTTGAAAGGCCTATCGTTCATGAAGGCTGTTGGACAGACATGATGGCTGGAGGAGAGAGTTGAGAGGAGTAGAGGGGAGCTTACCATGTTTCAGGTGGTAGAGCTTCAGTGTTTGTACAGAGGGATGTGACATGGGTACCAGGTTCTACAGAATCATATGCTTCCCCATTTATATTGTGGATGACTTTTGACAAGCTGCTATCTCTCCACCTTTTGACCTAAGGGTGCTCATGCTCAAATAAAGGTGCCATCATTCATGAGATATGCTGTGGAGCCCCTAGGACCAAGTGTTGGGTTTGACCAGGGAGTGGCTTCATGTTTCCTAAACCACGTGCTGCCTGTGACTTTATACTCCTGTTGAGATGAGTTGGTGGGTCACTAGGTGCCTGCAGCAGCGTGAAGAGGAAGAGCAAGTTTCCAAAATTTAGCACCCACATCCTAGGAATATGTGCAGTGAAGAACATGATTTTTGTTACCTGATAAGACTTCTCGTAGGGTGATGCCAACATGGTCTTTCATTTGACCAGGCAGGACAGAGTAAGTGTTAAGTTATAGTCACTGCTCACCTTGACATAGATTCCAGCACCAGAGGAGGCTGAGCTGACACTGTGGTGGTTAGGATCTGTGAGTCTTCTGAGAAACAGCACCCAGAAGCCAGCCAGCATGATGGGCCAGATCTCCACACAGCCACAGAAGGAGAATGTCCCAAGATGTATTTGCTATGATATGTTCATTCCCCATCTTTCTGTGATAGCTACTTTTCCATTGCCTAGAGATAGAACCTCATGACAAAGAAAGGAAGAAGAGTTTATATGGGCATAAGTTTTCAGAGGGCTGAATTCACCATGGCTCTAGGCATGGCGCCAGGCACTCAAGGTACCTGGAATCTGAGAACTCAGGTCTTCAACTGCAAGGACAAAGTGGAGAGAACAAACTGGAAGCAGGGTGAGGTTATACACTTCTTGAAGCCCATATCTAGTAGCATACCTCCTTCAGTAAGGCTATACTTCCAAACCATTCCCCAGGACCAGTAACTGAGTGCAAATGTTTAAATGCCTGAGCCTATGGGTGGACATTTTTCATGCAAACCATTACATATTTATTGTTCTTGAAAAGAGATCCTGTAGGTTGATGTCATTTTGCAGGTAAAGGCAGGTAGAGGACGGAACGAGGCCTGTCATTGGACGAGAAAGAAGGATGGGCAGGAGAAAAGTTTTAGAGAGCCAAAGGAGACCAGATCAAAGCGGAGGGAGCTGAGAGAATATGGCGGCTGATGTTAAGATTCCTCTCTGCACGTATTACAGGTTGTTATGACTGTTTTTAAAAGATGGGTGTGTATAGCATTTTGTGTTATCTAGATGGTCAAATTATACCAATCTAAATCAGAGGATATTGTGTGATGTGTTCTTTCATGTGGCAACTTAATTGAGTACAAGAGAGTGTGTGGTGGCCAGATGCACTGGGACAGCCATAGATTGGGATGTATATGTCTGTTTGATAATGAGACCAGAAAGTCAACAAGAAGCATAGAGTTGGAAAGGGGTGGATCTCAACCCAGTTGTAGACAAAGCCATGCCCAACGCTGTTTTAGAGTCCTCTAGAAGAGTGGAACTGATGAATGAATACAGGTTTGGTGTGAGACTTACCAGGCTGACTGAAAAGACAGGATAATGATTGCAGTCAGCATGCTTTGAGGCTGAGAACCTAACAGCTGTTTAGTCACATCTGGTGCTGAAGGCCTGGAGGATTCCTGGAGATCTGTTGTTCTTCATTCCACTTTGGAAAGCAGGATATTGTAGCTCCACCATGATCAGACTTCATTTCTTCCAAGCCCTCCTCACACCTGGGCTACCACCAAAGGGTGCAGCTCATTCTTGTAGCTGGTCTACCCTGCACAGCTAATCTATCCTGGAAATGCCCCGATAGACCTACCCAGAGATGTCTCTCACTAGGACAAAGTCTTGGGCCATAGCTTCCAAGGGTACAGGGAATGCCCTTACTTGCTGCCTCCCTTCTACCTTCTCCACGGGTTAGCCTATGCGTCCCTCATTCTACAGCAGTCAAGCACCTGCCTTTCATGTGTACTCTGACGATACCCTGTGAAAATGGAGGCTGGGCCCCACCCTCCCTGAGGTGTCAAGAACTAGATCATGTGTTCACATCACCCCTGTCTGTCTCACAGTCCTCTAGTAACACTTGCCTGGGCACTACATCGAAAGCAGAATGTGTATGTTTGTTCCGTAGCTCTGGCTCCCTGGGGAGCCCTTAGCAGCAAAAGTTCCAGTGGCCACCACTCTGATGCTGCCTTGGTCATAATGGGATACAGTAGAGCTGGTCGTATCCCAGAAAGGCAGGGAGTTGGTGCTCAGTGAGTGCCCATCAGGAAGTGGAACACTAAGAAGAGTCTGCCCTGAGACACAACACAAATATCATGGGGGAGAGGAGGGGTTTTATTACAGTCCCTGCTTTCTAAAGTTAGGAATAGTCTCCTGGTGACTATTCAAGGGGTCCAGGAACTAGAGGGTATTATCTATTGCCTAAGAAGAAGGGACTCCCATTCATGCATTTCAGGGCAGGTCTGCCCTCCAGGACTGTCCACAACAGGGAGGGGAGAGTGCAGAGCTAAACTCAGCAACACGGATGCAGGTAGAAGCTTTTAAAAAGCAGGAGGGTTCCTGTGCTTGGAGAAACATAGAATTTTGGAAACTGGTGACTGTGGGCTGGTAGCTGGAAGGGAGCTCTGGTACCAGTGAGAATGTTGCCACTTAATAATTCAGTGAGCTATGTGGTTTCTTTCAAGAAATGAAATATATTAAAAGCTGTGTTTTCATTTGATTAATAAATGTGGTTTAGGAACGACAAATAACCAAATAATTAAAGTAAATCCAATCTCTTCCTGCAAACATCCTTTAAACAGTCCTTAATTTGCTTTTAAATATAAATATTAAACACCACCCACCCAGAAGGCTCCTTGCTTCCTGATGACTTTGCCCTCCTGGTTTTATCTACCATTTATTGAGTGTGACCAGCTCTTGCTTCCTGACTGGAGGCTTTGAAGGAAGAGGTTGTCTGCTGGCTGCTCCTTTACACAGATCTCTCCAGAAGCAGAAAGACATTTGTGCCATTCGTACATGCATAACAGAAATCTTTCCTTAAATATAACTTCAGAGGGCACGTAAAGTTCCAGAATAATCACCATGGCTATTTTATAAATGGAATACTTTCCTAAATAATAACTGTGCAATGCCAATTCCCTTCTTTGGGTATAGGGAGGGTTAGTGTGGACACACTTGCAAGACATGGGGATGGCGTGAACTGTGCCTCTTGTCCCAACTTGAAATCAGTCTTCAGAGTCATGCTTTGTCTGTCACTCCAAAATGAGCCAATAGAGATTCTTAGGGCAGCACCTGATAAAAAGAGCCCTGTATCCTGGTGTATGGTCCAGGGGCAGAGGTGAGGGATGCTGTAGCCATAAGAATCCCAGTGAACTGGCATCTTCTGTCCTCAGAAGTGCAGGGCAGATGAGAATGGTTCTCTGTGTGATGTGGAGACACACACCTGAGCATCTTCCTTTTCTATGATCACCTTGGTCACATTGTCATTCATAGAAGTCTACCCTCTTTCTTTTTTCTCTTGTCCTTTCTGTCAGTCCTCTTTAAGAGAGTTATCCCTCCCCTTTGCTGAAGTTCACGGAGACTGAGCTGTGTTGTGAAGACAATCTCAAACTGAATCCCGAACTGCTGTGGGTCATCAGAACACCCTACCTGGACACCGGAGTTGCTGGTGTTGTCTGTTCTCCTGTCCAACATTAAAGCTAGGACAAAACCAGGCAAAAAAACCCCTCCAGATGGAGAAGCTGCCTCTGAAAGAAGAGGGGAAAAAGGGAGAGAATTATGGTGGGAAGAAAAAAGAAAGAGAGGAAAAAGAGAAGGAAGGAGGGGGTGAAGAGGTAAGATAATAATAAGAGAGCCAGGTCAGTGCAGGAAGTGCCTAGCAACGCTGTCAGAACCCAGGTGCTCATCTTGCTAGGAAGGGTGGGTTGGTACAAATCAAAGGTGGTCCCGGTACTTGAGACTCTACCATGATTCTTCTGCTGGAGCCCACATCTGGGTTCTCAGGCCCCTGATATCTAATAGTACCATTGGACAAGTGTAGGTTCTTGACCTTGAATATGCTCAGGGTCCTTTGAGGTGAGCTGGAATATTATGCAGGAAGGATGAACTCTTTCTGGAGGAGAATATGTAGAGCAGGGATTCTGTTAGGTCAGCCAAGCGATGAATGGAGGAGGAATGACTCACATCTTTCCTCTCACAAAGCATGCTCATGGGTGAAGTGGGTGCTGTGTTTGTCAACAGGTAGTCTGGATCTTCATGGACTCAGTGTCAGTGAGCTGCACACTGATGTCCAGGATGCCATATGCAGGTCTCATAGAACAGTGAGAAATCGCACTGTAGTTCCCACATCCCCTCCAGATCCTTTAGAATCTTGGTTCTGACCCACAGCTGGGATGGATCATGGTTGTGCTTGCCATACCTCACAGTGAACATGCAGTCCCCAGCTTTCTACCAAGAATAACCACAGTGGTGGCCATCTGTTTAGGGGGTACCTATACATGTAGGAGAATGCCAACACACAAAGCTTACCACAGAGCCTGATCTATTTTGAGGTCCTATCTCTGCATCTATGGTACAAACCCATGATATAGACTGGGTTCGCATCCGAGAAATGAAAGAAGAAAAAGAAATGAGAAAAAATAGGGACCCAGAATAGCAACAATGCGCAGGCTCGGCTTGGAAAGTGCAGGTGGAAATATGTACACAGAGAATTGCCCTGCTGCCTGGGATTGGTTACTAGCAATTGGTCACAGAACAGAACTACTGTTCAGCTCGCAGCAGGAGCAAGCAGCCTGCACACTGTGTGAAGGAACCTGAGGGAGGTAGGTTCTGGGGAAGTCCCAGTGCTTTCTTCAGGAAGGACATCTATGAACATATCCTGTTCGCTGAAATGTCCTTTTGATAGACAGTGAGCTTACTGGGATCATTCACAGGAACATGGGTTAATCATAGGTAGCTATGACACCCAGAAAGTCCACATTATCTACTGTTCATCTCTAACACAATATTAGAGGAGCTTTTTGAGGGAGATGGGGGGGGCAGGATCATGTGATCTTGTGAGTCTAGAACATCCAAGAGAGTGTTAATAGATCTCAGCTCCTAAGGGTCTGATGAAGTTGGCCACAGCTTCTTTGAGCTCATCAGATGGACAAGTTGGCTACACCATTTTAACTGTCCTCAAACACATCCTTCCATTCTTCATTTTTTTTTTTTGCAGAATGGATCTGGATAGAGCTATCCAACAATGACTCCAGAACTTGTGTGTTCAGAGACCCAGCCTGAGGTATCCTGTGAAATGGTGTTTACTGATGAAGTACTTCTGTATTGCACCATAGAGACACATCAGTTTGGTGGAAATCCCAATGATATGTCCTTTCCTTTGTAGCTCCCACTCTGGGTCATAACATAGAAAGCAGTGTTATGGAACTTTCTTCATGTTTCCATTTGGTCTTATATCTGAGTCTTTGATCCATTAAAACTTAATGTCTGATATCATAGCCTTTTTCCTATGTGAAAATCCAGTTTTCCCAAAACAACCAATTGAAGAAGCTGCCCCTTTCCTACCATGTGTGGTTGGCACCTTAGTCAAGCACATTGAGCCACATACTCGCTGACTAACTCCCAGACACCTGCTTATTCTCCTTTGTCAGTTTGTGAATACCATGCTGGTTACTATGACTTTTTAATGTATTTGAAACCCTGGGATATTAGTCACTTTTCTGTTGCTCTGATGGAGTACCATGACCAAGAAAACTTATAGAAAGAAAAACTTATTTTAGCTATGACTAAAGAGAGCTACATTTTGTCATGGTGGCAAGAGGCCAGCACGGGGGCAGGAGCAGAAGTCTGAGGTATCTCAAGTCTTAACCTCAAGCACAAGGCAGAGAGAACCGACTGGAAGTGGTTTGATTTTAATCACAAAGTCTGTGCTGAGCAGCACACTTACTCCAGCAAGGTTGTACCATCTAAACCTCCATGAATAGGACCAGCAACTACAGGCAAGTGTTCAAATGCCCAAGACTATGGGGGGGTATTCTCCTCCAAATCACCACAAGGTGTAATTCCCATAACTTGGTTCCTATTACTCTAGATGGTTTTGAGATACTTTGGGTGTCTGTTGGATTTACAATAAGATTTTTTTCTCTAGTGGTATGAAGAATAGGGATTGACCCAAGTCTGAGACAATTACTCATTATTAATTTCCAACAGGAAGAGGGTCTCCTTGCTTGTCAGTATGTTACATCCAGTGTATCTGATCACTGTTGCATAGTTTTTAGAATTTTGTTCAAATTTTACTTCTATTTATTTTATTTTGATGCTAGTATAAAATGCTATAATAAAAATAAAAACTTATTAATTTCTTGTAGATTACTCACTGCCAGGTCACAAATATATTACTGCTTAAAAAATCAAATTTGTGTTCATCTGTGTGTGTGTGTGTGTGTGTGTGTGTGTGTGTGTGTGTGTGTGTGTGTGGTGTATGTGGTGGGTTCACATGCTGGGACAGCACAATTGATCTTTCTGTTAGTGGTTTGTCCCTCAGCTTCACTGAATTACTGTATCATTTTTTCCTGAATTTTCATGTATATTTATGTGTAAAATAGTACCAGCAAACCGAATGAAAGGAAAATTCACAGACAGGGAGAAAGCACTAGCAAAATAAATATCTGCTGATCAGCTACAGGACTGATGTCCAAAATGCACAAAGAGCTCAAGTCAGCCATAAGAAGAAATGAAGAATTACTTTAAAGAAGGGGAAAAGATTTGACAGCCCACCCCCAATGGAAAGACATGCACATGGCACCAGATTTTGAAAAAATGCTAGCATATTCTTATTAGGATAGCTGTTTATTAAAAAGATGAATGATGGCAGATCCAGTGCTCCAGACCCCCAACCAGAGACAACTTGATTCCCTGGAGATCCATCACAATCAGGCTCACAGGAGAGCCCCTCCTCAAATATATGGCCTAACTAGAAACCCCACTAGGCTCAGTGGAGGTAGGAACTATTCACCCTACTGGGGACACGTCATCCTTTGGTCCACAACTGTACCTGGGGGCAGAGCAGGTGCTCCAACACTACCCCAAAGCTCACACTCAGAGCTTGACTCCCAAGAGGTCTGTCATAACTAAGCTCACAGATCAGGATCTCCAGATCCCCTCCTATATCCAGAGACATCCTAACTCAAAAAGATCCATCATAACCAGGCTCACAGGAAGGACAGGCTCCAGTTAGACACAGCAAGGCCAACACCAGAGATAACCAGATGGCAAGAGGCAAGCACAAGAACTTAAGCAACAATGCCACTTGGCGCCATCAGAACCCAGTTCTCCCATTACATCACAGCAAATCCTAGCACACCTTAAAAGCAAGATTCTGACAAAAACATCCCAACTCATGAAGATGATAGAGGACTTTAGGAGGACATAAATACCTCCCTTAAAGAAATACAGGAGATCACAGGTAAACAGGTGAGGGAATTGAACCAAAACATCCAGGATCTAAAAATGCAAATAGAAACAGTAAAGAAATCACAAAGGGTGGCAACCCTGGAGATGGAAAACCTAGGAGAGAGATTAGGAGTTACAGATGCAAGCATTAAGTATCACTAACAGAATACAAGAGATAGAAGAGAGCATCTCAGGCAGAGAAGATACCATAGAAAATATTGAAACAGCAATCAAAAAAAAAATACAATGTGCAAAATGTTCCTAACTCAAAACCTCCAGGGAAGTCAATACACAATGAAGAGACCAAATCTAAGAATAATAAGAAAAGAAGAGAGCGAATTTTCCTAATTCAAAGGGCCAGGAAGTATCTTCAAGAAAATCATAGAAGAAAATATTCCTAACTTAAAAAAAGAGATGGCCATAAATGTACAGGAAACCTACAGAACACCAAATAGATTGGACCAGAAAAGAAATTCTGGTCACTTAATAGTCAAAACATTAAATACACAGAAGAAAGAAAGGATATGAAAAGCAGTAAGGGAGAAAGACTAAGTAACATATAAAGGTAGACCTATTAGAATTACACCAGACTTCTCAACAGAGACTCTAAAAGCCAGAAGATCTTGAACAGATGTCATGCAGACCCTTAGAGGACACAAATGACAGCCCAGGATACTGTACCCAGAAAAACTCTCAATCACCATATATGGAGATACCAAGATATTCCATAACAAAACCAAATTTAAATAATATCTTTCCACTAATCCAGCCCTAGAGAGGATAATAGAAGAAAAATTCCAAAGTAAGGAGGGAAACTACACCTAAGAAAAGCCAAAAAATTGATCATCCCACAACAAAACCAAAGAAGAGAACCACACAAACAAAATACCACCTCTAAAACAAAAATAACAGGAATCAACAAATCATCAACTTTTAATATCTCTCAACATCAATGGACTCAATTCCCCAATAAAAAGACATAGACTAACCGGCTGAATACATTAACAGGACCCAGCATTTTACTGCATACAGGAAACACATCTCAGTGACAAAGGCAGTTACTACCTTAAAGTAAAAGACTGAGAAAAGGTTTGCCAAGGAAATGGTCCCAAGAAACAAGCTGGAGTAGTCATTCTAATGTTCAATAAAGAAGACTTTCAACCAAAAATTATCCAAAGAAATGGGGAAAGACACTTCATACTAATCAAAGGAAAATTCTACCAAGATGATCTCTCAATTCTAAACAGTTAAGCCCCAAATGCAAGGAAACCCTCATTTGTAAAAGAAACCTTACTAAAGCTCAAAGTGCACATTGCACCTCACACAATAATAGTGAGAGACTTCAACACCTCACTCTCATCAAATGGACGGATCATGGAAACAGAAACTAAACAGAGACACAGTGAAACTAATAGAAGTTATGAACCAAATGGATTTAACAGATATCTATAGAACATTTCATCGTAAAATCAATGAATATACCTTCTTCTCAGCACCTCATAGTTTTTTCTCTAAAATTGACCATATAATCAGACAGAAAACAAGCCTCAAAAAATAAAAAAAATGATAATCTCATGAATTCTATCAGATCACCACAGACGAAGGCTGGTCTTCAATAACAGCAAAACAACAATTTTTTAATTTAATGAAAATAAAGACACAGCATACCCAAACTTATGGGACTCAATGAAAGCAGTGCCGAGAGAAAATTTATAGCACTGAGTGCCTTCATAAAGAAATTGGAGAGATCGTACACTAGCAACTTAACAGCATATCTGAAAGCTCTAGAAAAAAAAGAAGCAAACTTACTCAAGTGGAGTAGATGGCAGGAAATACTCTAACTCAGGGCTCAAATAATCAATTAGAACCAAAGAGAACTATACAAAAAAATCGACAAAACTAAGACCTGGATCTTTGAGAAAGTCAACAAAATAGATAAACCTTTAGTCAAACTAACTAAAGGGCCCTGAGACAGTATCCAAATTAACAAAATCAGAAATGAAAAGGGAAACATATCAACAGAAATGGAGGAAATTAAAAAAAAACCCATCAGATCCTACTACTAAAATCTATACTCAACAAAACTGGAAATCTAGATAAAACAGATGATTTTCTAGACAGATACCAGGTACTAAAGTTAAATCAGGACCAGATAAACTATCTAAACAATCTCACAGAAATAGAAGCAGTCATCAAAAGTTCTCAACCGAAAAAGGAAAAATAAAAAGGTCCATGGCCAGATGGTTTTAGGACAGAATTCTATCAGATCTTCATACCTTCAAAGAAACCCTAATACTTCTCAAATTATTCCACAAAATAGAAACAGGAGGAACACTACCTAATTCATTCTATGAGTACACAGTTATGCAGATACCTAAACCACAGAAAGAGAATTTCAGACCAATTTCCCTTGTGGATATCAATGCAAAAATACTCAATTCAATTCTCATAAACCGAATCCAAGAACACATAAAAACAGTCTTTCACCATGATCAAGTAGCCTCTATCCCAGTAATGCAGGGATGGTACAATATATGGAAATCCATCAATGTAATCTCTATATAAACAAACTCAAAGAAAACAAATCACATGATTATCTCATTAGATGCTGAAAAAGGCCTTTGACAAAATACAACACCCCATCATGTTAAAAGCCTTGGAAAAATCACAAATGCAAGGCCCAACCTTAATCATAATAAAATCAATATACAACAAACAAACAGCCTACATCAAATTAAATGAAGGAAACTTGAAACAATCTCATAGTACTCTAGATTATAGTACTCTAGAATATAGTACTCTAAATTCTAGCTAGAGCTATTAGACAGCAAAAGGAGGTCAAAGAGATACAAATTGGTAAGGAAGAAGTGGATGATATGTTAGTATACATAAGTGACTCCAAAAATTCTACCAGAGAACTCCTAACCCTGATAAACAACTTAATCAAAGTGGTTGGATATAAAATTAACTCAAAAAAAATGAGCAGCCTTCTTCTACACAAAGGATAAGTGGCCTGAGAGTGAAATTAGGGAAACAACACCCTTCACAAATAATATAAAACATCTTGGTGCAATGCTAACCAAGCAAGTGAAAGATCTGTACAACACGAACTTCAAGTCTCTAAAGAAAGAAATCAAAGAAGATGGAAAGATTGCCCATGCTCATGGATTGGTAGGATTGACATAATTTTCTTGCCAAAAGCAATCTACAGATTCAATGTAATCTCCATCAAAATTCCTATTCAATTTTTTACACAGAGAGAAAGAGCAACTTTATCTGGAATAACAAAAAATGCAGGATAGTGAAAATGATTTTCAACAATAAAAAAACTTTTGGAGGAAATCACCATCCCTGACCTCAAACATATACCAATTACTACAGTGCAATAGTGATAAAGAAAACCATGTGGTATTCGTTCAGAGACAGACAGGCAGATCAATGGAGTAGAATTGAAGACCCAGAAATAAACGCACACACCTATGGTCACTTGATCTTTGACAAAGAAGCCAAAAACTTGCAGTGGTAAAAAGAAAGCATTTTCATAAATGGTCCTTGTCTAAGTGGAAGTCTGCATGTAGAAGAATGCAAATAAATCTAATTTTTTTATCTTCTTGTACAAAGCTCAAGTCCAAGCGGATCAAGGACCTCCACATAAAACTAGATATGCTGAATCTAATAGAAGAGGAAAGGGGAAAAAAATCTTAAGCACATTGACACAGAGGAAATGTTCCTGAACAGAGAACACCAATGGCTTAGGCTCTAAGATCAACAATTGACAAATGGGATCTCAAGAAACTGAAAAGCTTCTGTAGTACAAAGAACACAGTCAATAGGACAAAACAGCAACCCACAGCTTGGGAAAAGATCTTTATCAATCCTACATTTGATAGAGGGTTAATATCCAAAATATACAAAGAACTCAACAAGTTAGACTCCGGAGAGTTAAATAACCCTATTAAAAATGGGGTACAGAGATAAACAAAGAATTTTCAGCTGAGGAATATTGAATGGCTGAGAAGTACCCACAAACTGTTCAACATTCTTAGTCACCAGGGAAATGCAAATCAAAACAACACTGAGATTCTACCTCACACCAGTCAGAATGGCTAAGATCAAAAACTCAGGTGACAATAGATGCTGGGGAGGATGTGGAGAAAGAGGAACACTCCTCCATTGTTGGTGGGATTGCAAGCTGGTACAACCACTCTGGAAATCAGTCTGGAGGTTCTTCAGAAAATTAGACATAGTACTACCTGAGGACCCAGCTATGCCACTGCTGGGTCTATACACAAATGATGCTCCAACATATAACAAGGACACATGCTCCATTATCTTCACAGCGGCCTTATTTATAATAACCAGAAGCTGGAAGCAACCCAGATGTCCCTCAATGGAAGAATGGATACAGAAAATGTGGTAATTTTCACAAGAGAATATTACTTAGCTATTAAAAACGACAACTTCACAAATTTTGTAGGTAAATGGAGTGAACTAGAAAATATCATCCTAAGTGAGATAACCAGACCCAAAAGGGCATACATGGTTTGTACTCACTGAAAAGTGGTATTAGCCCCAAATCTCAGAATACCCACAATACAACTCACAGATCATATGAAGCTTAACAAGAAAGAAGGCCAAGGTATAGATGGTTCAATTCCACTTAGAAGGGAGAACAAAATAACCATGGAAGGCAGAGGGAGAGAGGGACCTGGGTGGGAGAACAGAGGGGAGGGAGAAAAGGAGGACAGGACTAGGTATGGGAAGAGACAGGAGAGAAGTCCAGAGGGCATGGAGAATGAATAGGAGTAAGTAGCAGTGTGGGTGAGAAACAAGGGAGAGAACCACTAGAAAGTCTCAGAAGCCAGGAATGCCATTGACTTCTAAGACGAAATGGGGATGACATTAGCCAAATACCCAATGGTGGGGAGATAGAACCCGGAGGGACCTGTCTACCTCCAGTAGACAGACATGGCATGGACAGTGGAGGGATCAGGCCATCCACACAGGACAAAAATTTTAACCCAGAATTGTTCCTATCTAAAGGAAACACAGGGACAAAAAAATGGAGCAGAGGCTAAAGGAAGGGCTATACAGAGATCTCCCCAGCTTTGCATCCATCCCATCCACAGACACCAATCCCAGACACTACTGCTGATGCCAAGAACTGCTGCTGACTGAGAGCAGCCTGGTATGGCTGTTCTCTGAGAGGTTCTACCCGCACTTGACCAATACAGATGCAAACACGCACAGCCAACCATCATCCTTAGCCTGGGGACCCCTATGGAAGAGTCAGGGGAAGGACTGAAGGAGCTGAAGGGGATTACAACACCATAGGAAGAACAATGTCAGTTAACTGGACTCCACAGAGCTCCCAGGGACTAAACTACCAACCAAAGAGTACACATGGCTCCCGCTACATACACAGCAGAGGACGGCCGATCTGACATCAGTGGGAAGGGATGTGCTTCCTCATGTGGAGACTTGTTGCCCCACTGAAAAGGGATGGGGTAGGATGCGAGAGGGGTAAGAGGAAGTGGGTAGGTAGGTAGGGAAGCACCCTCTTAGAGGGGTGGGGTGACTGTTTGGAGGGGAGACTGGGAAGAGAAAATGAAAAATGTAAAATGATGGAAAGTGTTGGAAGCAAGACTTCACATGGTGGGAAGGCTGAGCAGTAGAGCCCTGGGGGTTCCCTCAGTAATTAATGCATAACCTAGAAGCTTCACTTCTGAACCCATTCTCAGAGAAAGAAAAGCTGCCCTGTGCATGCACAGCAAGCTGCGCACAGCTAAGATGGGGAGCGGGGGAGACCGTTTGTCAGCCTGTGAGTGTGTGAGCACCATGCAGTAGAGGTAGGGATAGAACCCTTGGCAAGGTGAAGCATCGTGTCTGCGAGCGAAGCCTGGCAAGCATGGCTGAGCTAAGAGAGGCAGTTAATGAGTTCACTTGATGTTAAATTTTCAAAAGTTGAAATCCTATGATAGAACTTAAGAGTGCACAAGGGCAGGGCAGGGCCAGGGAGCCACTGACCAAAGATTCAGTGTCTGAGGAGGCTTTAGTGACAGTATTCTATATAGTACATAATTCAAAATACCAGAAGAGGCTTCAGTTACTGTTACCACAAGAGATGATGAACAGCTGAAACGACAGATGTGTTAATTAGCCTGGGTAGGCTCTCCCGTGGTGTGCGTTTGTATGGAAACATCACGTTGTGGCTCTATGAAGGTATACAGTCATTATTTGTTGATTAAACTTTTCCAAAAATTAGAATTTTACATTGTTCTCTCATTGCAGTTCTAGTTCACAGAGTAAGAATTCATCACGAGAGATTCAGCTCATAGAGTAAGAAATTATAAACACGGATTTCTGTGAAAGGGGAGGAGAAAGGCAACGAGTACCTTCTCACAGTCTCTGCAAGTCAAAGCATGATATCCACTCCGTGTCATGAACACTATGACTTATTGGTCCACATCACAAGTGCCCAAGTGCCATTTTCTGTAGTCTAACTGTATTAAATACTTTCTGCTGTTTATGAAAATTAACTCTACTGGGAAGCACTGTGCCTCCTGTGTATCTGGTCTTGGCCAGAGCTGTTGTCACCACTGACAGAGTTTAATCCCCTTCCACTGCAGCCTTCACTCCTGCACCTTTCATCTGAAGTCATTCGTTCTGGAAATAATTTATTGTACAGGCCCACACGAAAGGATTCCTGCTTTTCAGAAACCTGTGGATCAAAGATGATTGAACACTGTTTCTTGTTTTCTTAAAATAGGAATAAATCATCGTCTCTGGCCTGAAATAGGTGGTGGAAATTTTAGTCAGAGTGATGCTACAGTGCGGAAATTCAGGAGGACTCAGGTGGTCTTTCATGCCTCCAACTCTTTCCTTACTTTGTGAAAACCCACAGCAGGGAGTATCCAAGCACAACACAAGGCTTGTGTAACCAGAACGATGGACTCTGCATTTGACACACAGCTCTCTGTTCTGCACTCGGGCCAAATCGCCCAGGACAATACTCTGTCTGCAGAAAGCAGTATCTGATTAGACATTTCATTTTGGGGAAACTACCATTTTCCACAGCAAAACATCTTGCTGGCTATCATAATAAAAATGCTAAAAGCCAGTCCACATTTATTCTTGCTTCTCCAAACACCAGCAGTGCCTGCCGGGTGTTCAGTCTTTGTGCAGCAGGTGCAGAGGCCACTGTGAACCCCAGGAGGACTGCTGTGGTGTAATTCAATTTAAATCTAGTTCATTCATGATTAAATAGAAGGAAGGGGGCTCTAAATTTTGATATCTTTCTGCTTATTTTTTTTTTACTTATATGTGATTTTTAAAAATCAGTTAGTTCTTGGACATGAAGGGACATGAGCCTCAACCATCCAGCATCTTGGTTATTCTGCACATAATCTGCCAGCTGATGTCAAGTGGAGTGTTTTTACTCTAACAAATCCAGAACACGTGGACAGAGAGTCCTGATGTCTAACTCTCTTCGCTCTGAGTCCCTCTCAGTGTTTGGTTCACAGTGATAATTTTTTTAAACTGTATGTACATGTGTTAAGCACTTCGGTAGATTCCTTTGAACCCTGCCTGCTGCTGGCAGGGAAAATGGAAGCATGTGTGGTTCTGTGTACACAGGCAAATACCATCAGCCATGCTTTCTCTGGGACACTAACCTTCCCACACACTTTCCACCCTGCCTGGGTTTTCTTGAAGGTCGATTGGGTTTTTAACTGTGTTATCTGCAAGGTGTTTGATGGAGTGATCCAGATAACAGGGGAGAGAGAGCAAAGCAAAAAGAATTTTTTGAAGATCAAAAGTGGCTGTTCATTTTGTTATCTGACCCCATCTGTTGTCATGGTAACAGGCTCCTTTTAACCTGTGTCGTGGGATGGGTTGCCTCTATCAGCTCCTTTGACTGAGGGCGGTTCCTGCAGCAGAAGCCGACTTCCAGGCTTTCTGTGGAGCACAAGGGGGACAAAGCGTGGTGCCCCGCATGGTGGAGGACTGAGATTACATTTTCAATTTAAACTGCTATCTTAATTTAGGTAGTGAGGAAGCCAATGCAGTAGCTTGTCCCCTGCCTTTACAATCGGTAGGTAAATGCCATTTGGAAATGATAAATAAATTGACATGTTGACTCGCACGCGATGGAAGATTGGTCTTATTTTGTTTGTCGTTTTGTGGCAAGACAAAGTGACAGAGTAGCATCCAAAGCAAACTTCTAGAAAGGGAAAAATTAAAGGATTTTGTTTCAGGGGTCCACACAAAGGTAACCGAGGTTTTGTGTGTTCATGGGATTTTTGAAGTCGGTTTACATCAGGCTACACAAGGACGCTAGAAATGGACACGTTTATTTTTTAAAAAGCTCTGGTAGAACTGAATTTCGGAATACTAGGTTCCTCCTGAGGCCAGGCTAGGAACAAAAAGCAACTATAAAATCCTTTCAGGCTCAGCTAATGAAGATCCCGGATCAGCTCCTGATCAGCACCCAGTGCTTGATTCACAGATGTCTCTGTCCTTTAGGAGCACATGTGTGGTGAGCATCTCTCTCTTTCTCCAGCTCACCGAGGCAATCTATGCTGCTTCTGTTCCATGTCTGCCTCATCTCTATTCAACAGCACAGAGCCAGGGGCTCCTTCCTCTGGAAGCTCCTGACCTTGTCACTCCTGTGGCCTCTGTGACACACAGTAAGGATGGCTGCTGTGAACACCCTCTTAAGTCCAAATGCACACCTACTCAGCTTTCCTTGAGTCCAACTTCCTGTGTACTACACAGGTTCTATGAATTCCTGAGCTACCGATAGCTTAGGAGACAGCATATGTGTCCTCCTGGGTTTGCTCATGCCAATCCGGGACTTTCCACCTCCTTGCTCTGGAAAATTCCTCATTCTGAAGAAGATTCTCTCAGGGACTTCAGAGGGTCTAATGAGGACCTAACCCAAGGAGACCCTCCCTGGCCTGGGCATCCTCAGGAGCATAGACATTCTCTCCCCTGGGCCTATAGAGCCTTTACTTTGGACAACACTGACTCAGGCTAGGCACAGAGTCACATCCCAATACTTCTCGGTTTATCCATTTGCAGAAACAAAGGCAGCGCCTGTTGCCAGTCTCCAGAACAGGGCAATAGGAGTGAGTCGTTTCCCCCAGTGTCCCACGCAAGTATCCTATTCTTCACCAGCTTCTGAGATTCAGTCGAGGCCGTCCTACTATGAGTCAGGAGGTGGATAGGAGCATCCTGAATCACAGAGACATAGGCTTTGCACCCCCAAAACAGAAGCTTTTCCCATCCTGGTTGACCTCTTAGGAGAGTCTCAGAGGGTCTTGTAGGTGGGTAGCCCTGGCCTGAACATAATATTTCACAATGTGCCCCTAAACACAAGCCACCCTGTGAAAATGTACAAGTTTTACAAGACAGTTAAACACTGTCCAAAAAAGTGACAGAAAAGCTACAGCTATGAAATCTCAAAAACACAGTGTAGTGTCCCAATTAGATCATTATGTTGGACACACCAGTCAGCATATCAACATGAATGGGGGAGCTATAACATGCTCTGCCCCTAGATGAAGAGGCACAGGCAATCAGTGGGTACTGAGAAAGGGGTCATCGGTTCTCAGCAGAAATGAGCTCTCTGATACGATATCCAAACTCACGTGGTCAGCCTTAAGCCCATCACATGTGAACAACATGGATCCAATAGGCTATATGTATGCGTGTCAACAAGTATTAAGTAGAGGCTGTGAGTTCTATAGGGAATGGGAAGTAAATTCGAAGAGTTAGGGTAGGGAGAGGGAAAGAGCTAAATGATATAATTATAATACTCATGTGATGACATTCTCAAAACTATTAAAAGAGATAAACTTCAAATAATCCTGAAAATAAAATGTAGACATCTTTGGCAGAGGCCACGATGTTGAACAAGGTATGCCTATGTGTTGGGTGTAGGTGTGATATTTAAGGGTAGAGATTTTTTTTTAAAGTTTTATTCTATTTTTTATTCATATGAATACACTGTAGCTGCCTTCAGATGCACCAGAAGAGGGCATCGGCTTCCATTAGAAATGGTCATGAACCACCATGTGGTTGCTGGGAATTAAACTCAGGACCTCTGGAAGAGCAGTCATTGCTCTTAACTGCTGAGTCATTTCTCAGAGACAAGTACACTGAAATATCCTTGAAAGTGTTTGCCTCAATAACTCCGTGTTTCAGTGCGTTTATCTCTGTGTGTGCATGTGTATTTATGTATGCATGTGTGCTTGTGTGTATAGGTATATTTGCTTGTGTGTATGCCTGCATGTATGTGTATATATGTATATGTGCACTGTATTTGTGTGTGCAGGTATATGTGTTTGGGTGTGCGCATGTGTGTTTGCATGTGTGTACATGTGTGTTGTGTGTGCATGTGTACATGTTTGTGTTATGTGTGTGCATGTATGTGTGTATGTATGTGTGTTGTGTATGTGCATGTATGTGTGCTTGTGTGTCTATCTGAGCACATGCTTGTCCCTCTCCACTCTCATCAGCAGGAGTTGAAGGTTATAAACACAGAAACAATGAAATCTTGTCCTAGAATTCTTACACACCTGTCAATTTAACTTCTGCAACAAATACTTGCTAGTGTTTTGTGATGTTGAAATAGGTTTGATGCTGAGGTAGAAAGCATATTACATTGAATTTCTCCCGTTGCTGAAAACATTTCCCTCAAGTTTAATTTGCTACGTTTTAAAATCTAATAGCAGAAGAGAGTCTAACCCAGATACCTCCTTGTCTCCAAGGAGCTGCTCAGATTTCCCTTTGGGTCATTATGTTAAAGACAAAACAAAACAGCTTTACCATCTTTCCAAATACATGTGAGTAGACAACGTATGCTCCTTCAGTAAACGAAGGGGATTTCAGTGGAGTTTTTGAGTATTTTGGCTGCTAAACCCACATTTTAGTGACCCTAGAATACATGATACGTTGTTCAACAGAAAATGCTCCACACCTCCCCTTTATTTCATGGATTACTCTTCCTCCAGTCTTAGACTAAAAGGTTCTGATATGCATGGTAAAGACTGCCTCACTCATCCCCCGGAGGGCATAGGCAATGAATTGGAGCTCTATGGACTTCGAAGGACCTGTCAATTACAACAGGAACCTCTCAGTGTTCTGGAGCCCATTATTCAGAGAGAGAGAGAGAGAGAGAGAGAGAGAGAGAGAGAGAGAGAGAGAGAGAGAGAGAGAGAGAGAGCGCGCACAATGGAAACTTGGTATACATGACTGTGGAGGGATGGGTGTTGGAGGTATGTCAATTGCTAGGTGCTCTCGTAATCCTCCTCCCCACTACCTTGAAATGGCTTCTTCTGAGTCCTCCCTGGTCTAGAGGCAACCGGAATACACTAGGCCTTGTGGGTTCCTGGAGAGACTTGCCTCTGCACCTGTCCTTAGACACTCACTCAGGCTGCTTCACCCTTGGGAGCCTCTTTTACACATTGTAAGATCCATAAAGTCTTTTTCTGTTAAAACCTGCCATTGGGTCCCATTGTCTTTGTGTGAAACTGAAGCCCTTTAAAGAAGCCTTATGCTGGATGCCTGGAGAGTCTCTCATCTAGTAACACTCAACAGAAGCAGCAGAAGCACAGGCAGATTATGCAAACGCTTCTAGAGGACCCATTTTAAATGAAATAGATTTGCAAAGCCGTAACTACTTCAAAGAGTCTGTTGTCTGTGGACAGAAAATCATTTAGAGACAATGTCAGAGATGAGGGTAGAAGTGACACCCTGGACAGGGATAATCCTGGATTGTCTTTAATGTCTGGCTTTCAGCATGCATGTAACAATAAATTAAAAATTAGGAAAAATAAATGGGAAATGTCGAAAGTCAAATTGCTATTCCCTTTCTAGTAAGTTCTATGACTCCTGTGATTGCGTGTAGACTCAGATTTTTCTGGGTTTCTGACTTTCACTTTTATGCTGAAAAATAAACACAAATAAAATGAATAAATAACCTCTGATAAATAAATAAATAAATAACCTCTGATAAATAAATATAAACAAACAAATAAACAAATAAATAAATAACTTCTGATAAATTTGTCCCAGGAAGGCAACATCGACTTTACTTTATAAGACTTACTACCACTTTCTTTTTTAAAACATAAATTCTAAAAATTCCACTAAGAGCCCATGCCTATGTTTTCATGCACCTGTTTCTCTTATTAGGATTTCCCCACAGAAAACATTTTAAAGTCAATTTCAAAAGCTTGCTTGCAGACTGTTCTGGAGTGAGGAGCTAGGAGAAGCAGGCTAGCCCCTCAGATCTGCAGGCTGGCTCCCTGGCAGGTCAGGCCTCAGGAGAAGGCTTTGTCATATGGAAATGTTTAAGGGTCCAGCTCACAGCCTGTGGAGGCTGCCTTTTATCTTTGCAGGGTTTGAACATGATCCTTTCAAAGCCAGATAACCCAGGAAAGGCCTCGCAGGGACTCTGGCTGCTTCCTTCCAAGCTCCTCACCCCTGTCCTCAAGGGGACAGTTACTAGGATTCAGTGTGTGCTTTGGTCTGTGCGGCCCTGGAAAACAGCACTTCTTCCTACTGTTTGCCTTTAAGCAGCAAACGCAGTTTTAAGATTGCAGCTAGCCCAACACGCCTACTTGGAGCTTTGTTTGAACTTAGGCATCTTTTACAGATGTTGCAAAGCCGGTAACTAAAATTCCACTGAAACCTTAAGCTCCCCGCCCCATGTGACTACCCTTGCCTCTTTCCAGCCTCATGGCAGGACTCTTTTCCCACTGCTCCTGGGCGAGATGGATGCTTTTCACCTATTTTCACAAGAACACTTCATGAAAGAGGAGGACATCTCACTCAACACAGAAACAGTCAAGCCGCCAAGTATACAGCACGATGGATGGGCCGCTTAAACCTCAGCTTGACTCTCCTAACAAGACCAGAGCTTCCCCAGCTGAAGAGCTGGGAAGACCAGACTCTCACTATCCCCTAGTCCATAGCAGACTACTTTTTTGTCCAATATACTAACAATTAAATAATTAAACAAGAAGATACCAAGTTTTAAACCATTAAATTTCAAGTGGCATAAAACAGCCCAGTAACATTGCTGCATCAGTAGCAAGATCCCGTTTCCTATTTTTCTTCCGGGTCTAGATGCCCCTCCTCCAACTTCCTGTTTCTCATCTGTTTCTGAACCTCCTATGTCACAGCTCTGCTGAGGGAAGCAATCATATACATGTTTGCCTACGGAAGGGGTTCCCATGACCTGACTCAATTTCCAGTGATTGAAGACAGCCACCTTCATTTCCAGATAAATCAAGCTGGCAAAGCAGTAGCTGGTAGTCTCTTTAAGACAACAGGGGCTCTGTTGACAGCAGACTGAGCACACAGATGTCTTCTTGTCAAATGGTTATTTCCATGTTTCTTCCTGAATCTAGTACAGGCAGTCTTCCAGAAAGATGGTGGGAGTTTAGGTGTGCTGTTGTTAAAGGCAAGGGCTGCACCTACAGCGTTTGGGTAGACCCTATGCAGTTCAACACACCCCTCCAGTGATGAGTGTATAAACCCCAATGTGCAATCCAGCTCCCAGGATCCTCACAACTTCTTCTACAAAGAGGGCCAACAGTCAGTGATTTTTCACTTGACAGTTGGTTAAAAAGCTAACATATCCTGTGTGAACTACCAAATCTGAGGCTCTGTAGAGGTATGGTGGTGTCAGACTTCAAGCCACATCAAATCAAGCAGAGGTTATTCTACCAAAATCTGTTCCCCCCTATACACACACATATGCACGCAAGCATGCATGCACACACACATGCAGGCACCATTTGCCTGTCCACAATTTCACTGGTTATAGCTATATCTATGGAGATATAGAGGTAGCTTCTAACCACAAGAGATATTCAAGGAGCCTCTACCTGGGCAAGACACAAATTTCTGTGACACTAACATGATGCAGTGAGTTGAGATGGGAGTTAACTGAGAAGGCTTTCCTCCTCAGAGATCGAGGAAGACCCTCAATGCACTCTAATGATTGTAGAACTGGTAGAATTCTGCTAGATTAAGAAGTAAACTAAGGAGACTGGAGATGACCCATGAATCAAGAACATGTAACAGATCTTGCAGAAGAGTGGAGTTCAGTTATCAGTATCACGTCAGGCAGCAGTGAATCTTGTCACTCTAACACTAGGGAGACTTACACCCTCTTCTGGCCTCTATGGGCCCTGTACATACATGCAGAAGTTCACAGGCAGACACAGGCACGTACACACACATAGTTAAAAATAAGATCAGAAAATAAAAGAAGTCAACTAAAGAAAGGTAGTGGGAAAGAATGAAGCATGAAGCTTAAACCAAAGCAGGGGAGAAGGAAGATCATTGGCAGCAAGGATGGAAGGGCCCAACGGTGGGGCTAACACACACAGAGCTTATGCCCGCTGTGAGTTAATGATGATGAGTGGGCTGCTCAGTGGACTGCTCCTGCTACATCTTCTGACCTGCCCTTTCAGTCTGAGAATGATAGTGACAACAGCAGCAGCAGAAGTAGCAGCAGCAGCAACAACAGCAATGGCGACAACAAAACTCAAGGAAGTCACACTGTATGTAATGACCAAAGACTGGATGCTTCTCAGCTGAGCCAGGGAGAAAGAAAAAGTCCCCACTCACAACACATCTGCCTAGCATTACACTGGGGAGGCTGTTTAGTACAAGGAAAAGTAATTCAGTCTGGAGGAAGGTGAACACATCTCTTCTGGAAGACGGCATGGGTGTAAATACTTGTGTTATGTATGCAAAGAGGAAAGCTTCAGGAATTCACTGGAGGAAAACTATTAAAGAATTCAACAAGGTTACAATGCATCAAAATCAGCAGGCACAAATTACTTACCTTTCCATTTACTCTCGTGGAATAATTATAAAATGAAATAAAGAATATAAACCAACATAATGTACCATCACAAAGAAGAAAATGTTTAGGAATGCACATGGCAAATGTAGTGTTGAATTTATACTCTGAAACCATAGAGTGTTTTTGGTTTTTTTTTTTGTTTTTGTTTTTGTTTTTTGTTTGTTTGTTTAGTTTTAGATTTATTTTATGTTGCTGTCTCCAGACACACCAGAAGAGGGCATCAGGTCCCATTACAGATGATTGTGAGCCACCATATGGCTACTGGGAACTGAACTCAGGCCCTCTGGAAGAGCAGTCAGTGCTCAACGGCTGAGCCATCTTTCCAACCTCATCATAGGGTTTTTCTTTGAAGAAATTATGGAAGATCCAAATAAATATATGGACATTCCATATTCATGGATCAGAGGACTTGATATTGATAAAATGCAACGCTACCTAAACTGACTTTCAGTTTCAACATGATCCCTAGGAGAAGGTGACTACTTAAATTTTGATACATTGATTAAAATGTTCTCATGAGAGCTATAAATGATGAAGAAGAGATAAAACTAGCTAGAAAAGAAGAATAAAATGTGAACCCGTGTGCTTTGCTTATTCCAAAACCCACTGTAAAGCAGCAGGAAAATTGGCCCGAGACACAGAAACTACCAAGTCCTCTTTGAGGATGTGCAACTACATTGTTTCTTAACTAGCTGAGGACCATGATGCATGGGAGAAGAACACTTTCCAACAAACAAACCAAGCTACTGGCTATCCAGCCACGTGCAAGCAAAAACACTTCGAACATACCTTAAAATAACCTAAATGTTGACAGGAATGGCTAATATGCTGATATATACATAACTCTTAGAAGAATACATTAAGATAAATCTCTGTGACTTTGAACTTATCAGTTGATGGCTATATAGGATACCCAAAGCTTAGTCAATAAAGGAAGATTGAATCTCACCATCATTAAATGCTCTGTACCTCAACGGATTCTATAAGATAGTAAGATGTCCTTCCATACTGAGAGAGAAGGTCTTTGCAGATCACGTGTCTATCGAGGGGCTTGCCCCTAGAACATCCCAAGAACTGTAGAACAAAAAAGCAAATTGCACAGGGGCTGAAGGGTTTATGTACATGTTTCCTTAAGGAGGACACACAAGTGGGTGACAACCCTGAGAGAGGTAGCTAGGCATCTCAGTCAGAAGATTGCTGCAAATTATTGCATAGGTACCAGGATGGATAGACAAAGAGTCAGACAATTCACATTGACAAGGGCATGGAGAAACTGGAACCCTTATGTGAAGCTGCCCGGCCGGAAAGACAGCTCAGTGGGCCCTGAAACAAGTAAGAGTGGACCTTCCTTGTGACCCAGTAAACACGCATTCAGAGAAAATGTAGACACTGTCCATGCAAGAGCCAGTGCCAGTGTGACTTGCACTGCTGGCTGTAGCTCATAGGTGGGAACATCCTAAGTGCCTATCAATTGACGAACAGCAATACAATGGGAGGTTTGTCTGTAGCTGGGAATACTGGTCTGCTATAAATGGACTGAGGTACTGCCACGAGCCACAGGGCAACCTGCTTGACCTTGAACATATTATGCTAAGAGTATCACTCCATCAACAGGAGCTGCCCAGCACAGGAAAAATCTATAGAAGAAGGAAGTAGATGATGGGTTTCTTAGAGGAGTAGGGAGATCAAAGGAGCTGAAGCTCAGGGACGTGGTTTTCTTCCCTAGGTACCCAACGGTTCTGACATCAACTGTTGTGATAGCTGCACATATTTCCGACACAGTGTGTTGTCAACTTATAGAGCATGCAGTACATAGATTGCATTTAGTAGAAGTGAATATAAAAAGAAAAGAGCTTGTGTAAGCTCTTATTGTCACATCCACAGATGGAGGCTCCTCAAGACCCTGAGAAGCTCAGTCCCTGTTCTCCAGACACCATCATGACATGGATCCCGACATAACTGTGTTTAAACCATTTGAGTTCTGGAACTATTCTCCTGGCCAGTGAGTTTCGCATCCAGTGGAGTGGGTTGTGTTCCTGAACCTGCCCCTCACAATTCCTATATTGTGGAGAGAGGGAGTGAAGAGGCAGGTAGGAAGGGAAATGAATATCCCCATGCCCCCTCCTGCCCCGGGCACTCTGTATATCCTGCCATTTTTAGTTTCTTATAATGATCCTTCGGGATCGATCGTGTTATTATCGTGATTTAAAAAATGGGCAACCTGGAGCTAAAGATGATTAAGGAACTCGTCAAAGATTGCAACAAATGCTGGGGAAGTAAAGCCAGGAGAAGCTGTGCAGCCATTGTTCTGTGGGTGCCACATCTCTCTTTGTATGCAGGAAGAGGTTTCTGCAGGGCTCCCACAGCTCTCTGCCTACTCTCTCCAGGATACCACATTGCCAGGCTCTGAACCCTGCTATCTTCCTGGTTGCATTCCAATCCTATTACTTCCAGTTCTCAACCTGACTGTGCAAGGAGCTGGTATTTTGTTAGAAAATGTCACCTGGGTTTTCAAAAGGATGGTTGCCAACTTATAGCCATCTCCTGCTGTCACCAACCACACTGGTCTCCCATGGGTGCTGTTCTTAGGTCCTTGGTCTTAGGAAGTTCAACTGGGCAAATTTCAGGAATACCTGAGCATGACTAAGTTGGCTTTGCAGGTCTACTCCATGTAGCCCTACTGTGGCATGCTGCTACTGCAGAGCCAACTCTCCTCAGGGCCTCCTCTATTGTGGTATCATTGGTGGTGACCTCAGATGGGCACCAGCTGGGCCTGAGTGGATTTGCTGTATCAGTGGGAGAGATTTCTCCACCAACCAGTAGACACAGAATACAGCTGTGCAGACACTATCTCATGGTGGTGTGTGTGTGTGTGTGTGTGTGTGTGTGTGTGTGTGTGTGTGTGAAATGTTAGAGGTGAGGTGAGTGTTTGTATACTAAAGGTACTCTTAGCTAATGAAGACTCACCCAGGCATCAACTGGGTGCTGTTATATCCCCTGCTGCCCTAATGTGCATATTGTCAGGTGTGTGTCCCTCTTCAGATTAGAAGAACCAGCTGTTTTTTTTTTTCAGTTGGTTAAACACTTGAGATGACACTAGCTCAGTGTTTTGCTGTCTTTCCCTTAAGAAGGGCAGACTGATTTCTTTCTTTTCTTTCCTTTCTTTCTTTCTTTCTTTCTTTCTTTCTTTCTTTCTTTCTTTCTTTCTTTCTTTCTCTCTTTCTTCCTTCCTTCCTTCTCCTCCTCCTCTTCCTCCTCCTCTTCCTCCTCCTCCTCCTCCTTCTCCTCCTTCTTTGCCCTTATATATTAAGCTCCTAGGTAAATTACAACACATCACAGATGTTTAGTGTTTCACATTTCAGTCTGTCACCCAGGCTGAGCTTAGGGTTGGTGAGCTTCTAGTCTTCGATACAGGATGATGGGGAAAGATTCTATGGGAACCCCTTGTGCTGGGAAGAACTGCCTTCCACCTCGCTGTAGTTAGAGATCTCATGAAGACTAGTAACCGTACTGTGGTAGCCAAGACCGGTCATTTGTCACACCACAGGCTGTCTATTCCTGTCTGTGTACTAAAACTACACCGCCCAGGTAACTGTGTCCACCACAGTACAGGTAAGGTCAGGGATCCTGGGAAATATTTAAGGCCCAGTTGTGCTGGGATGCCTAGTTCATAGGCTTCCTTTATTGGGAGGCAGTACATGGAGCTCACATATGTATGTCAGGTTGTACTTAGTCAAACATAAATGAACAGGCATTGATTCCTTTGAAGGCAACACCCTGTGTTATAATCTACATACTCCAGTGTCACCCATCTTGAGCAACTAACTGAACTGCAAAGACAAAGACAGCAATGTCAGTGTTCAATAGCGGCAAAGCCAGATGTGCCATTTGGAAAGTTCTAGAAAGCAGCCCCAGAGAATGGTCTGTTGGACACCATTTCCAGATTTTCTGGGATGCTGTGATCTTCCTGTGGTTCTGAAGCAGAAACTCAGAAGGGCCCCTGTCTCTCCCTTGCACACCCACCCCCTGTTGCCTGGGGAAAACATTGTGTATTTACAATCTGTTTATAGACTGCCATTAGAGGTTAGAGTAGAACCTTTCAGTTGCAGTCATTAGCACTAAACAACTGAATTTGAAAGCAAGATTTGAGGTCAACCAGTTTTCTAAACAAGACTGTTTGCTACGAAACTCAAGAGAAGAATGAAGCCTGTTCCTCAGAGGAGGAAGTTAAGTCATACACATAACTACAGTTCAATGGTATAAGTTACCTCATGATATAAGAGTGGTAACCTGGGCTGTGCTCACACCAGGGAGCTTAGGGAAGCATGTTTTGGGAAATGACAACCTCTAAGAAAACTAAAAACAGAATATCAAAGAAGGAAATTACATACACAACCTGAGAGAAGGTTAATATTGGGATGAACGAAAGATTCCTGGGCAAAATTCAGTATTATAAGTTAATACCTTCCAGGATGTGATCATGGAGCTCAGTAAAGCGCTTGCCGTGCATCTGGGGTACACACATAAGAATGGCCAGCATGGCAGCTGACTTGCTATCCTAGAAGTAGGAAGATGGAGACAGGATCATCAGGGCAAGCCGGCTAGCCAGACCAGTCAAGTTGGTAAGCTCTGGATTCAGCAGAGGATGCTGCCTCAGTACATAAAAGTGGAAAGTAATTGAGGAAATTACTTGACGTCAGCTCAGGCCTTCATGTGCAAACGCACACATAGCTCACATAGGAACCATGCGTATGCACACACACATAACACTGAACAGAAGATTGTAATGCCACCCAGTTAACTTATAAATATTCTGTGATTCTAGACAAAATAGTAATCTGTGACTTTGGGAGAAGGCATTCATGTCACTTCTAGCTCAGAGGCCTTTGGGCTCTGTTTCTGAAGTACATGTGTCTTCAGCAATAGGATCTTCCTTTCAATCTCTGGGGAGCCACCAAAGATCATAGTAATAGCCTGTAATGATGTGAGACTTCTTGAGAAGCCATGACTAACAATTCAACAGAGAGCGCCTGGCATCTGCGGTTGGGGTCCTCTGCTCTTGGAAAGAGTACCCGTAATCCAGAAAAAACATTATTTAAACTATGTATGTTTATTTATGCATAGATTTAGTTGTATTACAGTTTTTAAAGTATAAATAATTAATAGTATGACTCCTTATGACTGTTTCAGACCCCCTTACTGTTACATTATCCTCTTTCCTCCTGTATTTACAGCCCCTATCCTGAACTAGAGCCCCTATCCCCTTCCTCATTTCCCAACTAGATTACTTGTACCCTGCAATTCCCATCTTGCTCTCCCACCCCACCTAGCAATGGTTCCTTCTGCTTTTCTTGTTTCTATAGTTACTTCAGGATTATGTACTCACATCTGGAGATTTGGGCTAGAACCAATTCTTTAAAGAAAATTACAATTTTTTTTTTGATGAAAGAATTTATAAAACAGTAATACTTTAGAGTGTCATTTTAATAATTGCATTATTTACTCTTCAAACCATCCTTAAATTAATGAAAGGAGAAAACATTGATAAAATAACAATTCTGAGGAAATTGTCTCTTAATCGTTTTCGAAGTGATGGTATACCAGACCTCACCTGGGTGTAAACACAACAGCCACAGTGTTGCTCTTTGAAGGATCTCATGACCCCAGGATGCCGAATCTTGAGTGGGCACAGGGGCCGGGGACTACACTGTCATCATTTTTGTGTGCATATCCTCTACTGACTCTGTACGAAATGTTAAGAGATTCAGTTCAGTGGCTTCGCCTGAAGGGCAGGAGAACTAGAATGATTATGCACAAAAGATGGAACTTTGGCTGAGGGCAGACCTTGGGCGTCCAGCTTTCTTCTATGCTAACCCAGTGCAACATGCCAACAATATTTTGAGTGAGTGTAGTTAAAAATAAAAACTTCCTTAAAATATTTTCTGATTTTATACCTTTGATACCCTTTGATAGAGTCGGGAAGATTTTTGATGTTTTCTTTCAGAGTGAATGAATGCTGTTTTGGCAACTTTGATATTTCATTCGAAGGGACCGTAATAAACTGTTTTCTTTGTATTGATTGAAGAAATATAGTGTTTACTTTTTTGCTTGGTTTTCTAGTAGTTATTCAATAGGTGAAAGGGCAATGTCATCAGTTTCCTAACAGGACATTCTGTGTGAGATTTGCAAGTCCTACAGGCACCTTTAAGCAGGGATAAATATGCACTCCTCCTGCAGATGGGCATTTTTTTTTACCACCAAAGGATGATTATAGTGTGTGCCTTGAGACACAGGCTATAATATATTTCCTGTCCCTTTATTGCATTTTGGAATCATAAACAATGACTGTTTGGCTCAAAGCCATTTATTCAGCCCAAAAAGACATTATTTGCACAACAAAAATCAATAAAAATGTTACTGGGTCTGGCTGGATACTTTGCTTAACTGTGATATTCGTCTATCACTGATGGAATGCCATCTCTCGCAGGAGACTGGGGCCAAAACACAGCGATCGATCCAGTCAGCAGTGATGGATACTGGCATTTGGAGAGGGCTGCTGTGGAGAATCTCGATTAAAAAAATCTTTTCTAGGTTTTGCCCGCAGCCCAGTCAAGATCACCCACACAAGAGCTTTGCTCTGTTCTACTGGGTCGCTCCCTCTTGTGGCAGAGAAGCGCTCCAGACCCAAGCTATCAGGGAGAGAATTAAGTCAGACTGTGTTTAGCCAAAGGCTTTGGCACCACGTCCAGCCTGGTTGATTTAGACACAGTGCCCCTTCCTTTTCATTACCCTGGTGTGTCAGAAGAGCCATTTCCACTCAGCCAGAGTAGTGAAGAGCTTCTTCAGGAATGTGAACTCTCTCTCCTTTTCTCCTCCAGTGCTACCTTAGTACCTACAACACAGATTAAAGCTTCCCCCAGAATAATTAGTTCTGTATTCCAACTTCTAGAAGGAATACACAGGGAGGACTAAAGTCACACTAACCAAAATGACAGGTGTGAGTGACTCAGGGATCATACCAAATAGGCTAGAGACAATTTAACGCACGGGGCTTGGGAAAAGATGATCTATTACCCTCCAGGCCCATAAATTTAAAATATGAAATTGTTTTTCATTTTTCACTGGCTATCTCCCGATCCGCAGCATAAATCTGACCTGGAGAGCCACGCAGAAGGTGAGAGGGGGTCGCACATACTTTTACTATATTTTATTATTTCATTTCACTTCATCTATTCGCGGATATATGCCATACCTTTTCCAAAAAGCATAAGTGGGAGATGGAGCTGTCTGAAGAGCCTGCCCACCATGGTGCTCGCCAGGGTGTCTTTGGGCTTCAAGGCCGAGACTCTTGGGAAGTTTCGTGGGGACACTGAGCAAGGAGACCCTAGGCTGCCAATCCCTGTGATGGAGGTTTTCTGATACTGCTGGGCAAAGTCAGGGAGCTGGCGTCTCTGTGCATAGCTTTGTCTGTGGCTGTGCCAGGCTGTTGGGTATTTGTTTATAACCCGCAGACCAATCGCATGGGCTCCCCGCTGTTTTCTACATCTATAGACACACTGTCTGAGTAAAAGTGATCAGCACAGATAATTCACTTGGTGGCTAGCACACGCTGTGCTCTGGTTTAGTCATGGGTCCCAGCAGTGTAGATTTGATAGTGACTGGCGACCTGTCTCCTTCCTCAAGCTCTCTGTAGCAGAGGTCCTAGGCTGTGGACTTCACACGAACTCTAAGTGATTATTTTTAGTGCTTCTTGCCACGTAGGATTTTCTAAAGTAGAGTTACAGCTACATTTGTAAGACAGGAAAGTATCACATCACAATAATGAAAAGCATCTGTTGCAGAGATTAAATGCTTAATAAATCTCACAGTGTTATGATTACAATTTCCTTGCTGCAAGGCTATGCATAGTCTATATACACTGTGCACACACACATACATAGCATAGTTGTATATAGATACATATGTGTAGGCATACATGTGTATAGGTGTGTACACGCACATTTGGGTCCTGAGTCAGGAGCCTCATGCTGCTGTCAATGCAATTACCACAATGTATTCTTCAAACTACGCTTTCCACATTGCAGTGTGCTGACCTGAGAACATTCTCCCAATCATCTTCTGTGAGTCAGTATTGTAGGTGACCTCTCTTGAAACTCTCCCTAGAATGGGGACCCACCTCAGAGGACCTGTCACAGCTCCCAAGAGTATTTGCTTCCAACTCTGTCCTGCTTACTTTCCTAGATGTGTGTGTTCACCAATGGTTAAAACTTAGTTCTCCCATAACCCGCAACACACAGAGAGAGATTAGGCAAGTCACTGCCCTGAGTGCAGAGACAGATGCAGGATGGTGGACAGCCTCGTGAAGGGCCACAGTCCCTTTAACTGAGTTCTAGCGAGCTGAAATCCACCCTGCCACACAGAGTGGCTTTTCAAGCCTCCAGTGGGTGTGATAATGAAAGTTTCTGTTTTTCAGTTTGACACAGACCATAGGCTGTCTTTTGTGAGTATTTCACATTTTACTTTTAAAACGCATCACAGTCTAGATTCTGCCCTTTCTTCTCATTTGTCTTTTTCAATGACTTGCAGAATAGATCTCCACTCCCTTTGACTGGAGTGCTGAGATGCGTGTTGGACTGGGAAGACTGGTGTGTATGTAGAGGCAGGACACAGAAGACTGTAGACTGTTGGTGCTACTTTTAATCAACTGAGAAAATGACCCAATTAAAGGGCCTTAAAAGGTATTTGCTGTGTGGCTAATGCAGGGAAACGGTATCCAATTCAAATACAGTACTAAACCTAGTTAAGTTAATTGGAGTTAAATTGTCCCTTTGATGACTAATGTGACTTACTGTGAATGGCAAATTATTGAAATAACAAAATACCACCAGCCTGGAGTTTTTCCTGGAGGGACCTGGAGCTTGGGTCAAGGATGAAGTCTATTTTGTGAGTCTACCGTGGAGATGGTTTCTGGATTTTCTAACAAGGCACCCATCACTGACCTGTGACTGTCCAAGCCATGTTAGTACTAGGAGAAAGCATTATTGCATAGGATCAAATGGTGGGAGGGGCCCCAAAATTCACTTAGCATCTAATTTATTAGTAAATGTTGGACCTTGACAAAATACTGCATTCGCGTGATGCTTGAGAAATCCAAGCAGCAGTTGTCACACAAGGTGGAGATCGAGTAGATACATGTCTCAGATCGATAACATCGATTGCTATTAAAGCAGTCAGTGCAGAACAATGAGGTGAGTTGATTCCCGGGCTCCAGGTGGACCCTGTTCTGCCCTTCCCACTTCCCAGTTAAGAGCATCATTAAATGTCTGAGCAAACAGCACACAGAGAGGCCAAGTGTTTTATTAATTCATCATCAGAATTATCTCAGTGCATTAATATTAATAGCCTCAAATTGGATTTCATTTTAGAGCAGGAATAAATGCGCAGATAGTAAAGGCTGCACAGCCATGCACCCTGCGTGTTCCTGTAACCCAAGCTCTGCTTCCTAAGGACCGCAGGGCAGAGCAGCCATCGCTCTTGGCTTAGAGAGGGCAGAGAGTAGGTTTGCATCAGGAAAGGCTCATGTTGTGGCTGAACTGACCCTGCCAGCCTCTGCTAAAGAGGCATGTCATTCATGATGTCTTCCTAATAGTATGGTCCCTCAGAAACCTATCCGCAGGGCCACTTCTCTGCAAAGTGCAGTACCTTGAAGTTGTGCATTGCCCCAGGCACAAGGGAAAGGGAGCAGAGTTGAGTCATGTTGAGCTTTATCAAGGTAAGAGGTTCCAGAGTAGACACAAAGTCACATGACTTTATCCCAGCATGTCTTGTGATTAATTCAGCTCAGGTAGAACTTTCTTTGGGTGGGGTTTTAGTCATCTCTGTCTTTTTGTATCCAGGGAGATCAATGTCACAGGCTACTGTAACAAAACTCCCACAAGGCGACACAAGATGGGAAAGTGACAATACCCTCTGCTCACAGGAACAATGGTAGGTCTTCCTGTATCCACAGAGTGCCCCTCCAATTTTCTGCATATGTCTCTTCAGCTGTGTGCATCTGTGTGTGTTCAAACATTCATGTGTGTGTAAGTGCTTGAGATGTGTATGCTCATGTTTGCTTGAGAGCTAGTGCAGTGCATGTGGAGGCCAAAGAAACCCTCTGCCACCATTCTTCATGTTCCTTAGCTTTGTTGCTTTGTGTTTTGGGTGTTGTTGATGTTAAGACAGTGTCTTTCACTGACCTGGAATGTATATATTAGGTTAGGCAGGCAGCAAGACCCAGTGATCCATCTGTCTCTGCTCTAGGATTACAAACACGTGTTACCACATTCTGGTTTTTGTTTGTTTGTTTTTTAGCATGGATTGGAGGTTCAAACTCAGATCCTCATGCTATCAAAGCAAGTACTTTATCAATTAGGCTGCCTCTCTAGCTCTGTAGGTACACATATATCTTCTTATTGGGACAGCAGTCACCTAGCTTTGAGGCCCAGCCTGTGACCTCAGTGCACCTTGATGACACTTCCCCTCTTTGTAAGTGAAGGCCCTGGAGTTAAGACATTCAAGGCAGAAATGTCAAGGATAGAAACTCAGGTTCTGTAGCCAAGAAGCTATTGATAGCCTCCCACGGAGCCAGCAGGTCCTAGGGCTGCTAGTTGAACTAGTGATGTCATTGCTAACAACAACACACTGATGCTGTCACTGTATATGCTGTGTAACCTGTAGAACAGAGAAGCAGAGCAGGGCTCCGTGAATAGTACATATCCCTGAGCAGCCTGCAGATCCTGACCTTGAACTGATGTGATCAAGTAGCAACCACTACTGGGCCTTAGCAGCACTATAGAAAAGTGAATCCTGCTCCTACCTGGTCCCACCCGACCCATACCACAACCCTGCATTCCCATGGGTGGTCTCAATAGACCACATTTCATGCACAGCCTCCATTTGGTCTCTTAGTTCTCTGGGCAACCTATGCTAAGTTGTGAGTGAGACTGTGTGGCTTTTCCTGAAAGACATGAACAGACATCTCTTTATCAAATATCGGCATCAATGACTGACCAAAGAAAGGATTCTTTCGAGTCCGGCTTGGTGAACCAGCAGTTTATTGGGGCTACTTAAAGAAGTACGAATGAGGACTCATTCATGGGAGAGTGGATGATTCAAAGGCAGCTGCTTCACTATAAAGCCAATCTCCTCATGAAAACTTTGTCCCTACAGCTCCTTCTATGACTTGCAGGCAGCAACACGGGGAGGAAAAACCCCTCTCTACAATTACTTGCTAATAACCTTGGAGAGACAGCCTTGGAGATTTATAACTTTCTGAGATTCACAGGCCTTATAAACTTTATTAGCTTCCCACGGCTTAGGACCTTCCTTTTATCCCTAGGAAGCAATATACACATAGTTGCTTTTTAGATTTTTTTAAAACTTTATTTTGTGCATAGCTTTTGGTCTGCAGGTATGTATGTGCACCATGTATATGCCTGTGACCTGCTACCGCAGGTCAGAGAAGGGCATTAGATTCTCCGGAACTGGAGCTATTGATGGCTGTGAGCACCGTATGGATGCTAGCCTTCGCGCCTGGGTCCTTGACAAGAATAAATCACCTTAAGTGCTGAGTCATGTCTCCAACCCAAGGCAGGGATGTTTTAAGGCAGAAATAGCTGCTCAGCAATGATCAAACCACAATAATTTTGAAAGTGAAATTATGAGCTTGCAAATCTGTGGGGCTGGAGACAACTGGAGGACGGTACTCCTGCAGCAAAGAGGAAGGGAGGAAGGCTTCACAGATGTGGAGAAGGGCACATCACAGCAGCAGTGTTCTCCCTGAGCAGGGTAGACTGTGTTGCCCCTCTGGTCTCTGAAGTGAAGAGCACCAAGATCTCCCTAGATCTAAACCTCCTGTGCTGGTTCCAGCTGGCATGTACCACAGAACACCACATCAGACCTGAGTGCCTGTGCTCTGCAGGAGGTGACAGCCAGGGTCGTCTCGGACCATGCAGCAAACTTGATTTGTAGGCATCTGGTAGAGGGTATTTTGAGAAGTATGACCAGAGAGTGGGATGGTTCTGCGCATTCGGGGACCAACCAGAGGGAGAAATCAATGATTACTTGGCAGCTGATCATTCCTATGAGTGCCTAAAAGTGGTCTCATTGCTAAATGTAGCTAGAATTGTTCAAATCTGGACCTCCTTTGGGTGGACATGGTTTCTGCTCAGGGACCCTGGGGACTCTTCATCACAACAGGGGTGTCTGTGGCTTGAGAGAGGACACTTATGAACTGAAGGAGCCTCCAGGGAGGAACTCTAGCATGGGTCTTCCTGACTGTAGCCTCTCATTGGTACTATTCATTACCACTCAGACCATGTGTGCTATGCCTCCACACATGTACATCCACCTAACTGGGCGAGGCCAACAGGCTTCTTTCCCACTTCCTTAGACAGTAACTTCAGGGTGCTGGAATGACTTTCTGTCACTTATATTATTATTGATCAACCTCAGAAAATCAGGAGACCAACATTAAGAGATTAAATTATTACGTTAAAATGTATTCTCTCATTAGAACCTTCTAGAATGGACTGCATAATCTAACATAATAGATAATTCCTGTTTCTTAAGCTGTATTTCAAACAAACAGTTAATGATTTCTGAGACCAGAAATTTCAATAGAAAGGGGGAAAAAATCCCGTAATTAATTCGACCACATGTGAAAGTGGAATTTTTAAGAAGATAAATGCAATGCAAAGGTAAATATATCTTCATATGTAATTTCTTTCCTAAATAATTCAAAATAATATTGTACTGTGTGAGGGTGGCTTCTGTAGGCAGGCTGTCCCTGATCAATTTACCTATGTAAATACTACTGAGATCTGAAGTGCCAGTGTGATTTCATTCAAGACTTCTGAGGTCAATTAGAGAAGAGTCTCTGTGTTGGCAACTTTGTCCTGTTTTGTTGACATGCTTAGGCATTGATCACAGAAATAGTGTATGACTGTCATGCTTTGTAAAGTGCTGCACAGCAGACCACACAACCACCCTCTCATTGGGGAGGTGATTGAGGTTCCTGGAGTAAAGAACCAGCCAAGATTTTTCACAATGTCAGGTACATGGTGTCAATCCAGTACCACAGTAAGGGTCTTGGAGGAATAGGTAAGACTTGGTGCACAAGCTGTCATGTACTGGCTGGTTTTGTGTGTCAACTTGACACAAGCTGGAGTTATTACAGAGAAAGGAGCCTCAGTTGAGGAAATACCTCCATGAGACCCAGCTGTAAGACATTTTCTCCATTAGTGATCAAGGGTGGAGGACCCAGGCCATTGTGGGTGGTGCCATCCCTTGGCTGATAGTCCTGGGTTCTATAAGAAAGCAAGCTGAGCAAGCCAGCAGAAGCAAGCCAGTAAGTAACATCCCTCCATGGCCTCTGCATCAGTTCTTGATTCCTGCCCTGCTTGAGTTCCAGCCCTGACTTCCTTTGGTGATGAACAGCAATGTTGAGTTGTAATCTGAATAAATCCTTTCCTCCCCAACTTGCCTCTTGATCATGATGCTTGTACAGGAATAGGAACCCTGACTAAAACATAGCACCTGCCCAAGTATGGGGTACCCAACAGTGAGCACTCTCTCATCCTGACTCCTTCCTGGCAGGAGCTATGATAGCCATCAGTTAAGAATAGAGGGCCCCATCTGTCTGAGGCTCTGCTCTCAGAAATAAAAACATCTCAATTAGATTGCAGTTTGGAGATCTACCTCAGCCTGGAACCCTTTGACACTTCTTTAAAATAAAAAAATAAAAATAAACCCTTTTTATGGGTTCCTTGTGAATTTCACATTGTGCACCCTAGTCCTACTTATATCCCTGTCCCCTCATACACACTCACCACCCTTGCAACCTCTCCTCCAACGGAAAAAAACCTTGTTGTAAAAGTTGTAGCATGTCACAGTGTGTCCACACATCTTTGCTTGCAAATGTTTATTGCAATGAGTCATTGGTTTGGTTCAAGACCTCAGGCTTCTTCTACACTCTCAATACTGGAACCTCATTGGGAGTCCTCTCAGATATCCTGTTGTTACCCTGTGTCATGGAGATCCTGTGTGTTTGTATCTGTAGGACCGGCCTCTTCATTCACTCTAACAAGTCATAGGTGAGGTATATGTTGGAGTGACCAACTCAAGTCACTGGATCTGGGCCTGCCAGCTCTCCTACATGCACCCATACCACCAGAGAAAATTCTCCAACCCTGCCCATGCTAGCTTATCCAAAATCAAAATGCAAGGGGGCAGAGCCAACTCTTTGTTGTTATACCCTTGGGATTGGCATATCCATACCATAACATTATGTGATGCTCAAGTGAGCTACAGAGTCCACACTCCCCGGTGCTGCTGCAGGCCAAGGTGGTCTAGGCCAGCTTTCCCTCTCTCACGCCCTCAGGACTTGCTCACCTGCAAACCTCTGCCCCACAACCAGGGCCAGTTCTACTTTGCTGCCCAGGAAACATGTAGGGACCACCCGTGTTGCAAGCAATGTGGATCTGCCACTCATTTTTTTAAAAATCTGTGCCTGCAACAAATCTTTCCTTGACACAACCCTTTGCTCTCAATGTACCATAAGTTTTAAGCTGGAAGATATACGTATTCCCATTGTACCTGTCTGACAGTGTTCTGCTGCAGGTATGGAAGGGAGAGCAAGGACTTTATTTGTCCCCGTCCAGGTCCAAGAGAACCAAGAATAGGAAGAGTCCAGACTAGGAACAGTGGGAGAAGAGGAGCTGCTTCAGAGGCCATGGGGCAGAATCAGTTGAGGTCACTGGGCTCTGTCTCCTTCCCATCCTGTCTATGGCATACACAAACTTGCTGGGGCCTTTTGGCTTTGAGTTGAGGTGGGTATTTCAAGAGAAAGTTTGCTTCCTAGAGAAGTCCTCTGTCAAGCAGGCACTGTTGCTGAGAACAGTCTTTTTGCACATATATGGCTACAGCATTTCGTCTCAGGACCCCAAGACTGGAGTTACTGACACAGTTGTCCATTGCATTCCATGATCTCGGTTTACCTCGACTTTTCTGTCAGTGAAGGAAGTGGTTCCATTTTATGGACAATTCAAATATTTCCTGTTTCTTCCATTATAAGAATGCCATAGTGGATAACGCTCCACTGTTTGCAATGGCTTAAATGCCCCCTCCCCCTACAGCCTTGATTTCAGTTTCTGTCCCTGTGCAAAGACACTCTTCGCCCCAGTCCAGTGGGCTCAAAGGACCCAGTGCTGTTCTGCTTTGGAATTGTTTGTGTGCTTTGGGTTGATATTTACTCCTCAGCCTTTTGGGATGAGGCTTTTGTTCATGTGTGTGTCCACCCATACATATGTCTTTGGTGGTAGATAGATGGTGAATGTCTCCCTGGTTGGTTGTGCTTTGGAACTGTGTCCAGGACCTTGTTGGCTGTCAAGGCTTTCATCGTGTTTGGCTAGTACTGCTTGTCTTTCATGTAGAGGACAGAGGCCAAGTGTCAGCACACATGGCCCTTTGCTATTTCTCTGTACATACATGTGTACCTTATGAGTGCAGGCGTGTTGACTTACATGTCCCTGTGACTCAGCAATCTTGTTTACCATGCTCCGGTGTGTTCATTCACTCCAGCCACCAAACCCCAAGCCTCTGACTTGTGTTCCATGCTGACAATCTGTCTCTCTGTGTGCTCCCTGACAAGATATGTGTCTGTGTGTATGAAGCACAGATTGAGGTCTTTCTTTCTTTTTTTTTTTTTTTTTTTTTTTTTGGTTGCGGGAGAGGCATTGTTTTAATAGACTGTAATAGTTAATAGTTTATAAACTGCTCTCAAATTTTCTTTAAACCTGCATGTCTTGCTTCTCCCCTTTCCTGGGTTGCGGCTTGCGTGACTTCCAAAAGTCTCATTTGCACAGAGCAGAGGATCTCTGTAATGCAGGTGTGGTTTGACATAATTCACATTTCAGAAGGCTGCAAATACACACACACATACACACACACACACACACACACATAGTCATACACAGAGTACACAGTTACACAGAAGACACAGTCACACAGGCACATTCACATGCAATCAGGTATACATACATATACATGCAGCCACACAGAAACATGCACTCAGATACACACACACACACACACACACACACACACACACACACACACGCACGCACGCACACACACACATAGTCATACACAGAGTACACAGTTACACAGAAGACACAGTCACACAGGCACATTCACATGCAATCAGGTATACATACATATACATGCAGCCACACAGAAACATGCACTCAGATACACACACACACACACACACACACACACACGCACTCACACACACACGCACGCACATACACATACAAAGAGAGAAGGGGGAGAGGAAGGGGGAGGGGGAAGGGAAGAGGGGGAGAGAGGGAGAAAGAAAGAAACGCAGAAACATAGAAACAGACACACAGACACACAGTCACACAGACACAGACACACAGACACAGGCACACAGAATACACATAGAAGTGCTTAGATTTGGGACAGCAGGGCTTCATGATCCTGAACTCAGAAGCCTCCAGATGCTTCCTTGCTAATTGCTCTTGAGGATTATATGCTCTTCCCTCTTCAGATTTTAATGTAAACAATTAGCAGAAAATACATCTGAAGTGGCATGACAGAAGCACACATTTCCCACAAATTTCACACCCGATAAGCTTCCTTTTCTGTAGTAGGTAGAAACCTTGCCTCCTATCCCTGCCCTAAACAAAGCTTTTGTGCTAAACATTCTGTATGTTATTATACACCAGGTTATAAGGTCATAGGACGGTTTTATATCTTGCCATCGTATCTGCCTTGACTAGTTTATTTTCCTCTCTCTCTGTGTAGCTCTCAAATTTTTGCCATCCATGTAGGAACTTAGCAGCTGCTCAAATATTTCCTTTTTCTTGTTTTGGTTAAGTGTTGTGTCTACAGGCCTTTGTTAAGAGATGTATTTTAAATTAAGTCTCTTCTTTCCGTTGTTTGTCTGGATGTCTCACCGTAGCCTAGGCTGGCCTGAAACTCACGGCTCCTGTACCTGGGAGTAAACGTGTGATGCGCCAGGCTCGGCTCGCTCCTGCACTGCTTCCTGTATAGTTAGTTATCTTGGAGTGGAAACGACCTATGCTCCTGACTTCACACCTGTGTGCGAAGCCCCGTGGTGGAGACGATCATGTCTCTGCAAGGATGGTGCTTATCACTATATCAACGGATACTTCACTTACTGGGACATTCATGAAGATCCAGTCAGCCAGAGACAGTATTTGACCTCAAGCTCTCCAGATGTAGCTGCGATGTCTGTCTAGGTCAGTGGGAAAGGTTGAGCTCACAGAACTGTCTTCTCCTTGTCATTAGTTTGTGTATTATTCATAGTTTAGCTCAACATATATCAAATTCATTGGTATTAACCTAATTCAATATTTATGCTTAAAGGCATTTCTCCATTGTCCCACAGGTAGTTATAGACTGGAAAATCAATCTATGATGTGATAAGAACGAGCTGCTCACAGCATTTCATTCATATCAACCTGGCCCTTCCCCAAATGTACTCTCTCTGTGACCCTGGCTATCTTGAAACTTACTATGTAGACCGGGGTAGCCTCAAACTCACAGAGATTCCCCTGCCTCTGTCTTCCCAGGTGGGATTAAAGACGAGCATCATCACTGCTCACACAGTCCAGGCTCTTTAATGGAACTCAGACAGTGAATCAGACAAGGAGCTGGGCCTGAGGCACCTTGGTTTCTTCCTTGCCTTCCTTGAAAGCGAAGTCATCAGGAGGCAACTGAGGGTGAGGACAGTCTGCCTACGTCATCCCCAGAGCCTCAGGAAGCTGAGGTGCTCAGATGGGCTCACACTGCGGTGGGCTGGATTCCATATTATCAACCAGGCAAGGCAGCCCCCATGCTGGACATCAGCACTGCTCTGCAAGGCCAGCTGTCACCTGTGTGGTACAGCATCAAAGGTAGGCTCTTACACTTGATGCTGACTGAGGAGCAGATCCCTCTACAAAACAAGTCACAGACAATGCTGCCTTTAGTAACTGACATGGGAAGAGTAGGAGGCAAAGTCACCAAAATCTTCACCAGTATTTAGTGCCAGCTCTGAAAATAAGCACCAGGCAAATGGCACAGGATGTCATTAGACTTGGCCTCTGACACAGTGTCCACTGCAGTGGGAATTTCTTTGAAGCCAGGAAGACTTCCAAACACCTCACTGAAAAGCATGGGCTAAATTATGGAAACAGATACTGAATGCTTCACCTCCAAAGAGGCTGTCCCATGGAATATGTTTTTCAGGACCCCCACCTCCTCCTTAGCCACTCAAAAAACACTTCCTAATTTATTAAAAAGAAAAAAAAAAAGAACGGAAGAAGTTACAACTGCTGGCGAGTAATCCCTGGATTCCCCAGAGGGCTTTATAAAGCCTACAGAAATTAAGACTTGCCAAGTTCTTTCATTGAAAGAGTAGGGCACTCACACCCCAGCATTGGAGGTGTGAACACAGGGGGATCTTGAGAACTTTCAGACCACACACCAGTGTTAATGGAAACATCATGGGCATGTTATGTGTCATGTGTGGATTGTGGTGATCATGTGTACTATAAGGTATTTCAGGTATGTCTTTCAATAACAACCTTTCTTCACGTTCGGTCAATTGCAATAGATTCATCCGACTTAAAGAATCTTTGTTAATTGTTTTTGTGTGTGTAGATATTAGCAAGAGGCATATGGGTGTGTGTGGGTGTGCCATGTGTGTCTATGTGATAACCCGAGGTTGACATCAAAATGTCTTCCTCAGTTGCTCTCCACATTCTTCCGAAAGTCTTTCACAGAACCTGGGGTTGCTATTTGTGCTAGGCTGGCTATCCAGAGAGCCTTGGCATCTGCCTGTTTCTGCCTCCAGTACAGGGTTATGTACCTTTAATCCTAAAACCCAAATATTTCATGGGCACTAGAGATGCAAACTCAGGTCTTCGTCTCTATGCAGCAAACATTTTACCTGTTGAGTGGCTCCCTGTTCCTGCATAAAGTACACGTTCCTTGTGGCATTTTTGCAGATACTTAATTTTGGTTACTCTTCCCTGATTTTAAGCCATATTTTTATAGAAAATTAAATTTTTTTATGACTATGTTTTTGATGGTGCTGAAGTGAAGGTTTTCGAAATCTTTTTATTTATTTACAACTTAATGGCTGCATGTGTAAGGGTGCTTAGTGGAGCTCAGAAACATAAGAGCTATGGTGGTTTTCCTGATTGGTCTGCAGTTTTTACTAATTACCAGGCATGGCTTACATATAGGAAACTGCTCTCCAACCAGGGAGACCTCATTTATACATCTCCTACTCTGAAGATTATGTGTAACCCAGCCAGCATTCTTTCCATGAGCAACCTTGCTACCTCATCAGGAAGGCTCAACTCTCATGCTCACTTTGGTGACCGATCCTTTGCGAGTTGCGGAATGTAGTGGAGATCATGGACTCTATTCACACCGACTCTTAGCAGACACAGGTAGCTTTCAGCTGGGGGCCTGTTTCATGAGCCTTCCTGAAATGTAAATTCCCTGGCCTAATGCAACCTCATAATTTTAAGTTGCTTTCTTATATGAAAAAATATTGCTAAAAAGCAATCCTCAGTAAACATTCTCTGATTCCTTTCCTCAGTGCTTTCTGTTTGAATAACTGTGAATACTCCTGTTTCTCTCCCTGGGTACAGACTTTGGGCAGAGGGACTCCCCATTTTCCAGTCCTTGCTATTTGTGTCTGATTGACCCTGTTGCAAAGTGCTCTTTCTTGAATTGTTCATCAGAGAGGCAAACTCTGATCAATGGGAAGTTTCTCCATCATTTTTTTTCAATCTGGAATTTCTCTCCCTAGTCACCTTGTATGTCCATCACTGTTTCATTTGCGTCTCTCAGCATGGCACCATTTTAGAGTAGAGCTAAGCCTTCAGACCCTCCTTTGTTTCTCTTCCTTTGCTTCCAAAGTTTGTGAATCTCTCGTTTTCCTTTTTCCTCTCCTTCCCCTTCCTGAACTTCCCTTCCCCCTTCCCCTTTCCCCCGTCCCCCTCCCAACTTCCTCCCCCTTCCCCTCCCCTAACTCCTCCTCCTCCTACTCCTCTTCTTCCTCTTCCTCCTCCTCCTCTTCTCTCTGTCTCTCTGTCTCTTTCATGACGGATCAGACAATGCTCATGATACTTACTGTGTGATTCCATAAATTCATTTTATGGCATGGTGGTGGCTGAAGTTACTGGATACAGCCTCCAGGTTCTCAACTGCTGGGTCTCAAAGATCCAGGACCCAGCTTCATGCAATTTAAGACAGGTGCCATTTTCAGTCTCAGCTTTACCCAAGTCTCTTTGCATGGTTCCTGCTTGTCATCTTGGTATTGTCCCAATTTAGGCAAATTTCAAGTGTGTGTGTGTGTGTGTGTGTGTGTGTGTGCGCGCGCATGTGTGTGTGTATGTGTGTGTGTATGTGTGTGTATGTGTGTGTATGTGTGTGTATGTGTGTATGTGTGTGTATGTGTGTGTATGTGTGTGTATGTGTGTGCATGTGTGTGTATGTGTGTGTATGTGTGTATGTGTGTGTATGTGTGTGTATGTGTGTGTATGTGTGTGTATGTGTGTGTATGTGTGTGTATGTGTGTATGTGTGTGTATGTGTGTGTATGTGTGTGCATGTGTGTGTGCATGTGTGTGTGTGTGTGTGTTGTACATGAATGCACATGTGTGTGAGGCCTGTGGTCACTGGCTAGTGTCTTCCTCAATTACTCTCTGACATGTTTTTGTTTGTTTTTGCAGATAGATCTCTCTCTGGAGCTACCTAATTTGACTAGATTGCTTAGCCAGCCAGTCCAGAGCTGCTCCTGTCTCTGCCTCCCAAGTACTAGAGAGCATAGGCACGCAGTGCTGAATCCAGATATTGTTTACATTGGCGCTGGGGATTGAATTCATGTGTCATGTATGCAGCGCTAATACTTTGCCAACTGAGTTGTCTCTCTCAGTCCCCTTTGCACTTTTAAAAGGTTACAAGTGACAATGTTGCCCATTTGGTGTTGGTAAAGGTTCCATTGCATTTTAGATTCCCACTATGTAATACTCAGTAGTCTTTCCAATTATCCTAGTCCATCAAGCAATTCAATAATCCAGAAATTTCTGTCTTTTCTCAAAGTTGGTGTCTTTCCCATCTGAGAATAAGCATGCATTGTAGGCATTGATCTAAGGAATTCAAATGTCTTTCACCCATGGCTTTCCCTGGGTCTCTGTGGACCGTGAGGTTTGTGGACTCATCTGCTTAGGCTTCTCTTGGCAAAGTCAGCTGACAAAAACAGACAGTAGTGTCTCCACTGTTACAAAGTAAGTGGGCTGTCCTGTGAGGCTGGATGACCGAGGCCACCTGGCTCCTTGCCAAGGTTTTCTACAGCCCAACTGTTGTGACTCCATGCCTAACATGTACTTGCAACCATTCTATCTCAACTAGGGGTATGGCCTCTGTAAGCAGATCATGCAGACCAGGATAGAGAGGCAGCCCAAATATCATGTGTCCAAGGTGCTATGTTCAGTGCAGCTGTTGATGATGTTTCCTGGTCCCCCCTGATTGTTTAGAGGTTAAAGCCCAAGCTCAGGGGAAACTTGGGCAGCGCTAGACAGGTCCCAGGGCAGAGCAGCTACCTGTGTGTCTGTGCCTGGAGGAGGGATCCTTAAGAGGAGGGAACTACACTACACAGTGGGGAATGCAGAATGGAAAAAGGAGATTATTTACCCTCCCTGTTGGTTTAATTAAAACCTTAAAGCCTGTGCCTATTGGAGCTACATAATGCAATTAAAAAGACATCGGGTTCTCTACCTGCTTATTACAGTGACCACAGTGACAAGTGTTTTCCTGGGAACTACAAATCCCTTTTTGGTTTTCATCTATTACTTTGGGATATTCTGCTCCCAACTTTCAGGATGAGAGTGACTTTAGCATGGAGCTCCCTAGGACATCCTCCGGTTTTGTGCTATAAAATGAACAGGAGAATGGTTAGAGAGGTGTAGCAGAGCTGGGAGTGGAAGGCTGGGAAAGGAGTGGGGAGGTGGGGGTGGGGTCGGGGGTAGCTTCTATATCTACTTCCTAAGGAGAGGAAAACATGGCAGAAAGCCCTGTCACAATATGGATTGTGGTGTCGTGGCTTTAAAAAAAAACCGCAACAAATATATCATTCAGGGCAGGGGTAACATACATAATTAGGATGATATATCTATACAGATATAAACAGAGATGTATACATGATATAGATATATTTCCTCTGCGTGAACTCTGATCCACTTCAAGCTCACTGAGTTTGGATGGACAGGTCCCTCCACAGTGTTTTCCCGAGTGTGCCTCTGTGACTATTTAAGAATAGTGCTGGGGGATGTCTCTCTATATTATGTTTAAAAGCCAGGTTGGAGGAAGTTCACAGAAAAGGTGCATCAGTCATCTGAGCTGTAACCCTCTGTGAAAGACAATGGGAAAACAAATGGCTGAGAGGTTAGTGCAGTGTCTTAAAGGGACAGCAATAAATTGCTAGGACGTTTTTATGGAGTTTTTTAACCTCTGGCCTTTGCAGGGGAAAAATCAATAAGATATTAAGAAAATCATGAATTAATGTTTCATAGAGTGTTGGCATCCACGAGAGGTGGTTTGAGTGGGTGGGGGAGAGAGGCGAATATCGCAGCCCTGTTGAAACATGGAGATGCTCTGTTCAAGAGCTGCGGCCATCTCACCTCTATTTCAGTTCCGCAGGAGGGAGGCTTCACAGCCTTTCGGTGAACACGAAGAACTGAAGCTGCGATGTGGGCACATGGATGAAATCCTCAGAGGAAATGAAGTACAAATAAGCTTTAAGTGAATTGCTTCACCAGGGAGATTCATAAAGATTTTCTAATTGACTCTCGGCCATTGAGGTGACCCTCGGCTCTAGCACTGTGTTTTGTGTAAATGAAGTCTGACCTCAAGCTGGCTCTGCAAATATAAGTGTCTTTGGGGTTCCCAAAGCATTGCTCTTTGGCTATTCACTCAACCTGATGTTACCTTCCAGCCACTTTTAGACTCTGCCCTCCCTCCCTTTCTTAACGTGGCTCCTTGGGGGAAGTTATTTTAAAGCCACTGTCCATAAATAGACTTCCATCTCCAAGGCTTCTAACCCTTGCACCTCTTTCTTATACAGCAGAATTTGATGCTGAGGACTTCGGGACTGTGGCCTTCAAGAGCCTCCTGTCTCGTGGATCCCTGTACCTAGGTTAGGGACAATTCAACAGGTGCATCAAGGGGCTCCTGGCCCATAGCTCAGCCCTCAGACAGCTCCCTACCCTCTTGCCCTGCCTGGAGGCTACGTACTTCTTGCTTCTCATGTTTCCATTGAAGAACAAAAGGCAGCAACTAGTGCTGGGTGAGAGTTGGGACTTGCCTCTGACAGTGTGGCTCCTGATTCCTAGCCCTATTGAGCATACCAGGACCCAGTGCAGACAGGCACTTGTAATATTGGGTACTGGAGTCCTTTCAACATGGAGTTGCACCATCACCTCTTGATGAACGTTCCTGGGTCCAGCCAGACTCTGGGCTACATAGACGTCCAAGAATCCAGAGGGTCCCTGCACTTGATGCCCACCTCTGACTTCTCAAATGGCTACCCCACTGGGGCAAGACTCTCCCAAAGGTAGATCTGAATCAAGGATCCTCAGTCCTACACACAGCTTGGTCTCACCTGAAGCCTCTAGGGGACAAGGGCCAGGCTTGTTTTTCAGATACCAACTGGGTTGTGCTTTTCTCTGGCAGGGTGGAGAAGGGGGAATTAATGGTGGAACCAGGCTTCTGATTCTTAAGGTAGTCCCCACCAGTGCCTGGACAAAGGCCTCCCCAGAAGCTTGAGGATGCTTCTTTTTCCCAGGTGGTGGTAGGACCAAATGGGACAAAGCCCCACCAGTTGTCAGGTGGTGGAGAAGCTGGTGGCTAATCCCTACAGTGAGAGAGGATGCTCCTGCAGAATGGAAGACCAGCATCCTGTGTGCTGAGGCCCCTGCTCCATAAATCCACGCCTGGGAGATTGGTTTCTTAGCAGAATTGTTTAATTGGTCTCATGGCCCAGCTGCTGGTGAGGACTCCTGAGCTGCCATTCCCCATTGTAGGAAAGTAGATTAGTGGCTATCATTGTGACCAATCCAGAAAGATGTATTTAAGGGACAATACAGCTTAGAGTGGCAAGTTGGGTATAGAAACTAAGGGGTCTCTCACCAGCTGATTATCTGTGCAACTTCTTTTCAGAGGAGGTGGCAATGGAACTCTGAAAGCTATGTTTTCTTCCAGACAGAAGCAGGTATGAAGAACCCTGTAAGGACAACAGTACTCACCAAATCTTGTCCTCAGTTTTGGAAGACCTCACTCTGTGATCATAGGATTTGGCAGCAAAGACTAATATCCACTGACCACGTGGGAGGAAGGCCTTGGTGACCTTTTCACATACAACATGCTTAGTATTCAAATGGCCACAAAAGCGTGTACCTCTAAGTCCCTGTCTAACTTTTTCTGTGAGGCACATGGATGCCCAATTGCCTTCCATGTGCTAGATGTGCCTTGGATCTGGAATTTACCACAACAATGTCCACACTGTGTCACCATGATGCAAAGTGCATAGGGCCTCTGGAGTCCTGGGTTAAAGAGAGACTGGAGCTGCTGTCTTATTACTCTTGAGAGCACGATGTCATCCTTGGAGGGAAGAAGGGACAAGCTCTCATAGGACTGGTGGCCACCTGTAGGGGACAGTTTCATGGCCGCTGGATGGGGAAGTGGGTCAGGTCATAGCTGATAGAGAAGCAAAGGAGAAAAGATCGGTTAGCCACTACAGGCCTGGGAACACACAAGCGAGCCTAAACACTATGTACCTGCCTGGCCATCTTCCCATTTATATCTAAACATGCAGAAGGGAAGAAAAACCGGGGCTGCAGCTCCAGTGATTGGAGGGACAGTGTCAGTGACAGTGATGGATTGATGGTGATCATATCAGTTGGACAGCCCTCATCAGAGTAGGATGCTCAGGACAGGACTCCTTTCCAGTGCCTGCCAACATGAGACAGTTAATGTCACCTCCCACACTGAGACAGGGCAGTAGGCTGAGAGAAGAGTTGAGCCTATCAGAGGAATCTCCCAGCTTTGCCTAACGGCAGTCATCCAGCCCTACTTTGTCATTCTTCCGTTAGAAGCCCAGGCTGTTCTGATCAGCCAGGTTGGACAAGCACTGCTTCTTAACCTGGACATGCTACTTTTATTCCTGGGCTGGTGTGTGGCTCTGTTGCTGTGTGTGGGCCCTGGGCAGGTTGGAATTCATGGTGTGCAGCAGCCACAGAGGGCACATGTTTGCAGTCACCTTGTAGCATGATGAGCCACAAAAGTTGTCCAAACTGTCAGACTTTACACAAAATGCTAATGCACATGAATAATGAGTACTGCCAGTCCTTCTGTCCTGGCTGTGCTGGTCGCTGTTGACACTGGAGACACAGGCAGAGCTCACGGATGTCCGCACGTTGCCCATGAATTCCATTTTCAAATGGAAGCAGGACTGATTTGTGCTTCAAATGTAACCAAACAGCCATCTCCTGTAGAGAGGAGCACATGGAGCTGAGACTTCATCTCTTTACTTCAATGGTAATGGGAGGGGAAAGCTCTTTTGTACATCCTGGATATGGTGAAATTACAGTGAGAGTTCACACCTGCCCTTGGCCAAAGCCTACAATGCCATGCTTTATTGAGTCTTGGCTCAGACAGCTGGAGGGTGACTCAGGCGAGGAAGATAATTCATGGTGGTTTGTTCATCCTGAACAGTGAGTCGGTTGGTAATGGAGTTAAACAGGGAGGACAGTGGTGAGACCTGTGAACTAAGGAGAGCTTGATAGCTCCTGGGAAACTTCCAACATCCTTGTGACCACAGCAAATCACCTGCTGGCTCCAAAAAGGGAAATGACAACATTCAGCCCACTACCCCATAGGTGGAGGATTGCATCATATTCTTGCTTCTCAGGAAAGGACGCAGTGGCTGAGAATCCAAGACCCTATCAAGCTGAGGCAAGAGATACCCACACCATTGTTCCCAATGGCAAATTTAAAATAACCAGTAAGCCTTTCCAGTTCACTCCAGCAAGAACACACTCAAAGTGTCTAAAATCAGTTAGGGTCTTTGACACACAGAAGGGTAAAATCTAGAGGAGATTGATTTTCTGAGGCTTTTTTTGGGGAGAGGGACAGGGATTGAGTGATGCAAATATATTGGGAGTATTGTCTAAGGAATAAAGGAAAAAAATCCCAGAGCCCTGGGTAGTCATGTCCAGGGATGCTTTCTGGGGACCGACAGAGGCCAAGAGCACTAAGACCTTGAATGGTATCAGATGTCTCCTCTCTTTTCTTTGTTCAAGATTACATTTTCATAATCATCATGGGCGAAACCATGTGGGCATTTGCACTGTGATGATCTCCTCAGAGCCTTCTCTGAAGGATGGGAGAGACAACATGGCTAGAAAATGCCTTCCATGTAAGTTTGAGAACCTCAGTTTGATCCTCGGAGCCACGATGAGTGCTGGATTGTGTTTCTGATCTGAGATGGAGACAAGACGTCTACATCTTACTGGACAGCCAGCCCAACATCTTGGAAAGTTCTAGGCCAATGAGAAACGCTTTCTAAAAAACAAAACAAAATAAAACAAAACATGGACAATGCTTGAGGAGCAACAACAAAGAAGGCTGATCTTTGACCACTACATGCACACACACACACACACACACACACACACACACACACACACACACACCTGCTTTGAGATGCTCCAAAGCCTTTGAGTCCAGGCTCTATGCACATGGTACTATGAAGGCATGAGTTACAGACTTATTCAACACAGAAGGACTCAACATTCATGATCCATTAGCAGCAGGCTGACCATGCAAAGAAGCAGTATTGACTAATCCAAAAGAAGGAATCGTAGAGGTCCCCTGTGGGTTCCTATACTAAGCTCAGAGTGAAAATGAGAAGCGGTTTACTTTTAATGCACACTCAAAGTCTTTCTCACTGATTTTCCTGAGTAAAGTAGCAGCCATATGTCAAGGAGCTCAGCTGAAGGTGAAAAGGGCCTCCGATGTACTTCAGGCTCACAGTAGCAAGACCAACCCAGAAAACAGAACACTGTCCGACAAGGGTAGGGAACACCTCCAGACTCTTTCCCTTAGACTTTCAAAGGCCTTTAAATGTGCACAGGACAGCTCTGACCTAGTTGCTATCAATAGAGGTTGTAGAATCTTGGGGGAAAGCAGAAGTGTGTGGGGTTGAGGAGGGGAGACTTGTGGGAAGCTAGGAAGATCAGTCCTCTGTGGGATTCTGGTAGTCCACTCAGTCTGCAAGGTTGACCATCCTTTTCCTGGGTCTATACTGTACTGAGAAGCTTTCTCAGTTCTGACCTATGGCTACATTTCTGGGTTTCTCCCTAATGAAAGGAATATACCCTGGGCCTTCTTCCAGGGCATTGGATTTCTAAGCAGCAAGTCCATGCTCCTTTGAGAGGGGTCCTAGTGAGGAAATCAATGATGGAATGAACTGTGTGCAGGCGAGGCCTGATCCAGAAGATGAGAACCTCACACATCTTGTCTTATGATAACAAAGGAAAGAGAGAGAGAGAGAGAGAGAGAGAGAGAGAGAGAGAGAGAGAGAGAGAGAGAGAGACTCAGATACTTTCATCCTGTGGAATCTGCATGGCGGAGCATGCAGGATGATAGAGAGACCTGAAGCCTGGGCAAGAAGCAGAGAAACTGGATAAAGTGTGTCTGAGATGGTAAAGAGGCACAAAGAAGCCATCCCATGCTTGAGGAGTGGGTAGATGTGCCCCCACCCACCCATAATGAGGCAGTCCCCCGGCCCCTGTCCATGCTTCAAGATTGATATCAGATGAGCCAGGCTGAGGAGGGAGAAGGTGCCCATGTTTGGTGATGTTCTTCCCTTGCTTGTTTTATGTTTAGATCTTAAGTTCTAGAGAGACAGGTTAGGGTGGCTGTTGCTTGTGGATGTTTTAATCACCTGCCCAGGAAAGCAACAGACAAAGTAGTAGACAGGTTGTTAGAGCCAATTAGAAGTCACAAGGGTGCCATATACACAGATCAATGGTATCCCTAAAACAATTCTGGTCATTAGAAAGCATTAGTCACTCACCCTAGTTGCCATATCAACCATTGCCGCTGTGGTTGCATGCCTAGCAAGAATCAACTCAAGTCAGGAAGATTTATTCTGGATCACAGTTTGAGAAGATACATTCTGATGTGGTAGGGGAGGTAGGTGGCAGGAGCATGAGACAGTTGCTTAAATTGTGTTGGCAGTCAGGAAGCAGAGAGAGAATTGGATCAGAAGATAAAGTTGATTATACCCTTCGAGGCTTGCTCTTTAGTGCCTAATGTTCTCCACCCTTTAAAAGATTCTGCTACCTTACTATCTGACAATGTGCTCAAATACATTAGCTCATGGGTGACTTCTATATGAAAGCCATAGCAAGCCATCTATGCTTCTCCAAAATGCCTGGTGATCTCATAATGCAAACATGCTCAGTTCAACTTCCGAAGTAGTCCTACAGTTCCAGTTCAGTTCGAAATTCTAAGTCCAAGTGTTTCTTGAGACCCAGAGAAAACTCTCAGCTGTGTGGTGGTGGTTTGAATAAGAATGGTCCCCATTAACCCATATGTTTCAATATTTGCTCCATTGTTGGTGGAACTGTTTGGGAAAGATTAGGAGGTGTGGCCCTGTTGAAAGAACTGTGTCCCTGGGGATGGGCTTTGAGGTCTCAAAAGCTCATACCATTCCCAGTTAGCTCTGACTCCTTGTGTTACAGGTGTTGTATGAACTTGTATACTCTTAGCAACCAATCCAGCAACAGGCCTGCCTGCCTGCCACCATGATGATTGTAGATTTATATTCTAAAATTAATGAATCCTCACAAGTAAATGCTTTCTAAGTTTTCTTGATCCTGATATCTCCTCACAGCAACAGAAAAGTAAATAGAATACTGTGAACCCATGAAATATATTTTTAAAATGTTACTAATCCCAACATAAGCAGTGTAGCATAAACATTCTCATTCTAAAAAGGAGAATGTGGAGCACAGCAAAGAATCAGACTGAAAATCCAACAGGAAATAGCAAACCTTATAGGTCTACGTCATGTCTCAGTACATATTGTGCTGTGACACGAGCCCCAACAGTCCAGACAGCCCTATCCCTACAGCCTTTCTATTTGAAGCCCATGAAACATCTCTCTGGAGCTGATTTTGCTTGATGTCTTTGGCTCCTTGGCAGACATCCCATTGTCCCTGCATTGACAATATCTGAGAGCATCTGTTTCAGCTGAGGACTTTGCCTTGGAGATTAATAGACACTTCTTTCACAGAGTCCCATCCTACTGTACCTCGTTTAGCCTCATTAGTTCCTGGAAACTTGGTATAAACCTTCCTATCTGTATAACTCTCATATTTTGCACGCTTGCAAAAACAGTACCATGTGGCTAATTATTTTAGGTTCTGCTTCTGGGTAGTATGTAGTCAGGCCCCTTTTCACCTTAGCTACAGAGCCTGCCTTTGAGTTTCTTCCTGGTGAGTCTAGGAAAATATTTCTCTTTCTTGAGCTGGAGTCCTTGGAGTCTGTCTTTATTCAAGAGTTCTCTTTTCAAATGTAAGTTTTCAAAATAAATTTGCATTGTCCCACACTGTATCTTTTGTTCTTGCTCTCAAAGCACCTTCCCTGTAGGCCAAGTGTAGAGTGTGAGGTTTTTTCTTAACTTTGCCGACGTCTTTAATGGGTGCCACCAGTTTGTCTGTAGTTTTGTTTTCTACAACTTTAAATTCTCTGACATGCGTTTCATCACCAAATTGTATGCTATTTTCTCCTCTTTGTGGTTTGATGTTTGCGTTGGGTTGTCACTCTAAACCACACTGGACACGGTGAGCAGTCATCGTGCTGCAGCCGGACTATAATGTTGTCGTGGAATTTCTTTTGCAAAGTTGATTAGCCCATTTCCCTTGAATTTGTCTCATTAAAATTCCCCAACAGAAGGAGGATGCAGTGCCAGAATATAACAGAATAGCTTTTGTCTAGTTCCTAGTACAGTCCTTGTGTGGTGGTTCGTATTTTCAGGAGAATAGGATTTATAGTCACTTAGAAGATAAGCCTTTGTCTGGGTATTCCTGGGAGGGATTATTTGCACTGAGTAAATTGAGGTTGGAAGACCCACCATGACTCTTGGTGGCACCACTCGGTAGACTGGCCTGTGCTAGATACAAATGAGAAAGGAGTTGAGCACCTGTGCCCATTGCTTCTGAGTTCACGATTTTCAATGTGATATGGTCATCTGTCCCATGATCCAGCTACTGTGACTGTCATGGACAATACCCTTGATCTGAGCAACAATAAACCTTGCCTGAGTTTCTTTGGCCATGGTATTTTGTCGCAGGAATGAGAAAGGTAACTAATACTGTATGTTCACCTATGAAACCTTTCAGCCTGGCCCTCATTGTGCACTTTCCTGTCGACATGATGGCTACTCTCATTCCCTCCAGAATGGCTCAACAAGCATTGCCTATAGCACCCTACAACCCTGTTATCCACATCTGCTTTCCTCCCATAAACCAGGCCCAAAGGCCTGAGAACCACATTCCCAGGTGTTCTTTTTGTTTTTCTTTTTCCATGGCAATGATCTTACTTCTTGGTACCAATTTTTAGGTTTTCTTTTTCCTTATTGCTATGAACAAATACCTGAAAAGAAAGAATTTAAAGACAGGAAATATTTACTCTGACTCACAGTTCAAGAGACTCCAGTGCATCATGCTGGGGAAGGCACGGTGGTGTGAACAGCTTACTGTGGCAGTGCAGTGGAAGCGTAAGGCCCAAATCCTGTTGGCAGTCAAGAAATAGGGAAATCAGGATTGAAGTGGTTTTAGAACTGCACTGAGCATGGGTAGACTTTTTGTCATCTCCTGGGTGACCCAACCTACTAATGATCTATACAACATTAGTATTGTGTTTAGCAGTCAGTGATTATATGGGGAGATGATTTGCAATAGATTGGGCCCGAATAGTGTCCTCTTTTCATTGGGACTTATTCTTCTTTGAGTTTAGTATCAGGCATGGATTTGGAAGGGTCTACTGATATACCAAGGTTGTACAATCAAGGAGGCATCAACATCATTTTGATTTGATACATTTATTGTTTAGTTTGTTTTGGGATGAGAGACTCAATACCCAGAGGAAAAAAATAGGTAGTTTCTGCACATGGTGCACCCATCCGGGATCAAGCTCACACTGCTGACAAAATAATTAACAGAAGATCTGGGAGATGGACACCTGGCTAGAGAAGGGGTCCTGGGTAAATTCAGGATCAGGGAAGCCCATGAACGGTGGGCAGATATCAGGGCTGCTGGCGGGCCAGGTGGGACCAGGTGGGAGACTGAGGAAATGCTACATTATTAAAACTCTGCCTCCAGGGGGTCCTTAGAACAAGTGCCCTGGAAACAAATCAGTAGGGTGAGGAGCTGAGTGAAGAATAGGTCCTTAGGAAGTACCTATTATCATCATAAAGTTATTAAAGAAAGCAGTCATTCCATATCCACCTGCGCAGCTTTGAATTCCCACAGAAAGAACGGTCCTCCCTGTAATTGACAGGGATCACCTTTGACAGACTCTCTTCATTCCTGAGCGCATCAATCGCAGCCTCAAGCGCTTCCTTTTTTATTCATGGGCGTATATATTTTTAATCATCCGATGGAAAATCATTAGAAAAGGACAATTGGGTAACGATTAAGTTTGCATTTAGAGCTGTAATTAAGCTCCACTCTCAGGCTCATCACGGGCTTCCTTTAGTCTGACAGGGGCTTCCTGTCCTCTGCCTGCAAGGTGCTCTGGTTGAGAAACAGTGTCCATAAAGACATAGGCCTCCAAGACCTCCTGAGCTCTCCCTGGGGTCTTGAGAGTGACACCAAAATATGCTTAATAACAAAGGACTCAGACTCCAGGCTTCATTTAAGCCATACTTGCCAGGAACACCCCTCTCCCCTTAATCCAGATATTCACAATGACTTCATGAGCGTCAACTCAGGGCCACACCCTGGGACCTGGGATTGGATAACTGTGGGTCGAGAGAAGAGGTCACTCAGTCAGGCTCTCCCTTTTCCTCAGTGTTCGATAAATGAGTAAAAGGAAGTGTGATCATAGCACTGACTACTTATGTTCTTGGTGTGATGTGAGGGTAAATAAAGGCAAAGTCAAACTACTTGAGTCGATATATAGAGATGAACTAGAGTGTGAATTGAGGTGGGCTCTCACCAAGGAGGACCACAGCCAGCACAAGAATACACTGTTGTCTGTTTCACATGTGATTTATTTGCCATGTTTTACCAACGTACCTTGACATCACTGTTGAGGTAGAAGGAACCTATGTAGGCATACATTTCTTTTGCAACCTACTTTTAAAAATGGTTCAACCTCTCTTGTGAGCCACTACCCAGCAGAGGCAGTGGAAGAGAAAAGTTAATAGATTATGGGAGAAGTGGACCTGTTCACAATAGTTCCTTGGTGGTGAGTTTGATCTTCTTTGGCAGCAGTTCAGTCCCATAGCAAGCATTAAGTAGAAATCAATTCCTTTACACCAGTCCTCTAGGCAGGCAGACACCTCACATAAACCAGCAGCTATAGTCCAGTCTTCTACGCAGGCAGATGCCAGGTATAAGCCAGCAGCTGTAGTTCAATCCTGAAGAAACTGCAAGACTCACCAACTGGCCTGAGTCAAGGCCGCAGAAATGGTAAGTTGCCACAGAAACCTCACAGAGCAGTTCTTGGGTGAGTTTCTCTCAATGGCAGCATTACCATAAGTTGAGCTCAACAACACTATGTAAGGTGAACCAAAATATGCATGTCATTAGGGAAGAATAGCGAGGCGAAGCAAACCAAACCAGTGTTCAGTGCTCATTTCCCACTGTCTGAGGGATCATATTTATGCTCCTTTATTCTGGGTCCTTTCACATGTTTGCTATATCAAAAACATCCTTTCACCCGTGTCTGCTTTAGGAAAACAATCTTTCCTGTGTCTGCTTTAGCAAGACATCTTTTCTCCTGTGTGCCCCAGCAAAACATCATTTGACACAATTGACTTTCCAAAGAAACCAGAAGTTTTCACTTCAGACCCACCTTGGGCCACTCTACTGTAGACACTATCAGGATTCTCTTTTGTTGCCTGCCCGGTCTTCATAACAAGATATCAGAATCCTGTCTCAAAGAAAGGGATAGAGAGGAAGAGAAAGTCCATAAGTTCATAACTTTATAACTCTTGCATTTTCCATTCAAAACCAGTGCCATATGGACAGCGTGAAGGTTAGTTTACCAGGCTGAGCTATAACCTGGTCCCCACCCCCCGGGCCATAATTCAAGCCTTTGAGTGCTTGGGAGATGAACTTTCACAGACTCACTTCCCAAGGGGCTCTGAGTCCACAGTGCCCCACAGCTCTGTATCAAGGGGAAGTCTGTCAACAGAGTTTATACCTAGAGCTTGTGATGGGTGGAGCCTGTCCATCCTCAGATGCCCTCAGGCCATCTTCTTGTTCCTTCCAGTGAAAAGTAATTGGCTTCATTGAATGGTCCTAATTCCTGTAACAGCCAATCTTTCCTGGGCCCCGAGTTAACATACTCTGTTGTCTGGCCAAACTGAAAACTTTGCAGATCTTTCTGATTTCACTAAACCTGATCAAAAGTGGATATCAAAACTCTTTCTTAACCCCACAGGCTGGGCTGCCTTGCAATTTCTCCTGTTAAATGAATAAGTCTTCTATTTTTTAAATTTACTCTCCCATAGTCTCATGGCATGGGGAAATATATATATATCCTCTTTTCTAATATATAACATGAATGGCTTCTAGTCCAGTCACCCTTGTTCTCATCTGAATCCCATATTCCTACTTCCATTGTCCTCTTTCCAACACCACAACAAATGACTTGGTGAGCTCTGCTGACAGCATTCTAGGATGGTCTTCTTCAAACTTTCCCAAATTCTTTCTGCAAGCCACTTTTAGGGGCTTAAGTACCGAGTGGTCAACTTTGGGTAGGCAATAACCCTATTTCTTTATAGCAATATTTTGTGTTTGCTGTTACTGTTATCTCTGAGAAATATCTGGGAACAATAATTAGAATACAGAGTTGTATTAGCTCCAGCGTTTCAGACATTGAGTCTATTGCTTTCCATTCTCATGACAAACTACAACATCATGGCCGGAGGGAGGGGGAGGCTGGAGATGCTCACCTTATAGCAATTGGGAACCAGAAATCAAGAGGACAAACCTAGGACAAATACCTAGGACAAACTATGCCCTTCAAGGTCATAGCCTGTCAAGCTCCTCCTCTAACCAGGTCCTATTATCTGTTCCTTCAATGAATGCTTTCCAGTAATGTGATCAAATTATGACTGCAATTGATGAAGGCTAAGCCCTCAAACCTAAAGGCCCAGCTCTGAGTACTGCTGCCCTGATGACGAACATCAATACACAAATCTAAAGACTTCATCCTCAAGCCATAACAGAAAATATTCACGAAGATGCTAAGAGCAGGGAACAATTGCTAACACAGGAGTGAAAAACTAGAGTTGTGGGTGATTTTGATCAGAACTTAGGTAGACAGAAGACAAGAGATCCTGGAGTTGGGAGAGGTTATCTGTCAATATGGAATTTGCTCTTGGAAAGTCTGCACCATGACAGTCAGGATAGGATATTCATCATGATCTCCATGCTAAGAAGCAATGGCCCTGTGTGGCAGCATGCAGCTGCAGAAATAACTTAATTGTAGGCAGAGCTGTGGGGAATAGAAATATGTGAATAGCCTCAGACTGGGTATCAACTGAGAGGAACGAAGAGCAAGGACTGTGATAAGAGGAGGGTGAGTGTACACATAACTATAACAGGTAATTTATATACATGGGCATATATACATGTGCACACACACATGTAAACACACATGCACACACATGTAAACACACATGCACACACATGCTTAAGTAAATAAATGCAGTAAAAATCATATAATTGATTTAAAAGTACACATCCCAATTAAATGCTGTTGATTTGTGTCTGTATCATACCTAATTACCCATCATCACAGATCTTAAAAATATTAAAATGATAAATGTGTTATAAGTAATTTCACACTAGTACACAGAGGATGGGTATTTACTGAGATAAATAATTTTCTGCAGAGACCTTTCCCCCCCCAAAACCGACACAAGAATACATGCAAAATCTGATAAATCCTTAATCTTGTTACCATACTGAAACCTTAATTAAGAACATGTCCCCTAATGAATTGTTCTAAATATTTACCTACAGAACTGACCTTAAGCAAACGCTGACAGAAAGCAGAAAAGAGAAACAAGTAACAGTTCAGTCCATGAGATTGCCATGTTGCTGAAGTAAAATCCTGGCAAAGACCTTGCAAACAAAGACATCACAGTCAGGTCTTTTTTGTTTGCTTGTTTTTTTGTTTTTTATTGACAAACAACAAACACCCTAAACAAAATACTCTTGTGCAAAGTCATTAGCCTGCAGAATGGACTGCACATCCTGACAGATTATCACAAGAACAAATGTCCACACTTGAAGTTCAATGTAGGTGTTTCAGTTGGGTAAAAAAAAAAATAGAGGGGAAGATGGCATAACTGGGTATTAATTACACATAGAACGAGTTTCTGATGAAACTTCATGGCCATCCATAAGGAAAATGCACAGTGCAGCAGAGCACAAGGAAACTCTTTCCTACTATGGGAAGAGTTCAAAGAAGAGATAAAACTAATAGATGAACTTGATGTGAAATGTCAGGACTGACACTCTGGATTGTGTGCTGAGGTGTCTGCTCTCACTACTGCCGCCGCCATGTTCCTGTGACACAGGCAATCCAATACAGCAAGAGAAATAAAGGAGCTGCGAAAACTGAAGAGAAAATTTTTCTTTTTACTTACCAAGTATGTGAAATTTTACATAAACTATTAAAATTAATACCTGAGTAGCCACTGAATTAATGAAGGCGCAGTATAAAACCCATTTGTTTTTTATATATAATGAACATTTATTTTATACATAATGAAATTAAATTTTTATATAATATCAGAGATAGTAGATGTTTTTATGAAAGTCTAGATTGTGGTTCCAGGACACAGAGAATGTAACTCGAGTCTTCTTCATTTTCTCCCTTTTTTTCTTGACAGTATTTTAAAAGGAGAAAAATTACCCTTATCTCAATAGCCATATAAGAGAAGGATCCAGGCTCCGCTGGAATCTATATCTTTGTTTACTGACCCCTGATCATAGCACCAAAGAACACCAAGTATTTAGGGTCAACCATGAACAAATTATGCATATTTCTCTGAGATAATTCATTGATAACATAAGTAAATGAAGAAACAAACAAAATAGTCTCTTCAAATACTTGTTCTGTAAGAATTTGGTGTCTGTATAAAAACAATTAAGAAGGACTCCTATCTATCAACAAATATCACTAAGAGGATGACTAAAATAATCCAAAGACTAGGAGATGATATTTACAATCAATACATTTGCTGGAGGACACATCCAAGACACATAAGAACTGTAACAATTAAGATCAATATCAAGTTGGTGAGAGCACAAGGCTTAAACAGGTTTTGTATTTTAAGCATTGGTGGTGGTAGCTAATCTTAGTTGTCACCTTGATTGCATCTGGGATCAACTGGAGCTCAAGCTGCTGAGAAGTCAGGTGAGGAACTTTTTGATTAGACAATTTTAAGCACGAGTATCCAGAAATCTGAGTGGCATCTTCTGGTGGCATCCCAGACAAACAGACATGGAAGAGGGAACCTTTGCTCTCCCTCCTGATGGACAGTCCATCTATCCTGCTGCTGTGCCACTCCTTCGCTAATACTAGAACCTTCTTCTTCGTGATTCCAATGTAGGCGGAAGACTAGCAGCCCTCTGGAATTTCCTCAAGGTTCTAGCACTAGATTGAGACTGAAGAAACGTCCAGATTACAGGAGTCTCAGCTTTTTCTGTGCTGGACAGCCACTGTTGGACTACCCAGAATATGTCCTGTAAGTCAGTCTAATAAGTAGAATAAATCCTATTACATAAAATGAATACATTGATAGTATTTGTATCAATATTATACATACTTTAGATAATGAATTTATATATATATATATATATATATATATATTCAGTCAGTTATGTTCCTTCAAAAAATCCTGACCAGTACACATTGGATATCAAAAGTCCTGTAAAATATCAAAAGTATACTCGGTCTCTTTAACCACCAATGTCATACAAATTAAAGCTGCCAGAGAATGCCACATAAAGGCACCATGATAGACTATGTGACAGAGACCGATGCAAGTAAGACAGGTTCCTCCCTGCCCTAGTTTCATCGTATTGACTCCTACAACCATTTTGAGTGCTGACTGGCAGTCCCCATACTACTCAAGTACACTTCTCCCCTACGACCCACAGTGACATTCCAAAGTCTAGACCCTGAGGGAACTGACATCCACACATGAGAAGTGAGCATGAGAATGCTCATGGGAACTTTAGTGACAATAGCCGAAAGAGAAGCCATGGAAATGGATACAAAGTATGAGAAGGCTGTAGGGTATGAGACTCAACAGTGGTAAACATGCATAGGTGACAATTTGTATGATTTTTTGCATGACTCTCAAGACCTTATGAACGTCGACAGTAGTAAAGTACAGAGCACATCTACACACTGAGGTAAGACGCAGATTCATCTGCTGAAATCAAAATCAGAACAGAGGCGACCCTGGGGTGAGGGACAAGCTGCTTGTTGTGCTTTATCTATTATTGATATAGCTTCCTGGTGGTTAGAGAGCCAATAATACAAAGGTAAACAGGTATCCACGTGTTCAAACTGGTGCATGCTTCCCTAGTACATATACATATAATACTTCAAGTTTAAAACTGGAGGTTTGAGGACTGGAAAACTAAGAGGTGCATTATCTTTAAAATGTTAGCTATGAGGAGATAAAGAGCTGAATATGAAGAATCCGGAGGTTTGGATTGTTTTCAGGCAGTAGTGAGAGTCTGTGTCAGGGCTATAGCAATGGGATGGAGAATGGTCACCAGTGAATCCCCTCCTACAAAGACACTGGTTGACTTGGATAGAAAATACCAAATGGACTCTCAAAATGCAAAAAAGTGAGGAGGGTAGAGAGATGGTTCAGTGGTTAAGATTACTAACTGCTCTTCCAGGGGACCTGGGTCTTATTCTCAGCACCTGTGGCAGGTGACAACTGTCTGTGACTCTAGTTCCAGGGGGAGTCAACACTCTCTTTGGACTCTGAGGGCATCCAACAGGCATGTGGTATACACATACACATATAAATACACATATAAATACAAAGAAACCAATGTATTCTCTCTCTCCCCCCCCCACACTCACTCACACACATATTCTCTCACATACACTCTCCCACACACAAACACACAAACTCTCCCACACACTCTCTCTCTCTCTCTCTCTCTCTCTCTCTCTCTCTCTCTCACACACACAAACACTAACACACACATTCTTTCACACACACTCTCACACACACACTCACACACACGGGGCAGAGCCTTATGCTGACCTTGACCTTGATGACTCGGTGGAGGAGAGAAGAAGGGTGCATTGGGGCTGGAGGAAGGTCTGAGTTAACTGGCAATGGACAATCCTGGAAGAAACTGCTTTCACTAGCTGGCCCATGAAAGAGTTCATAGAAGGGGAGACAAAAGCATGGAAAGTCCTTGTCTATTGGGACTCAAACTCTCAGGCAAGTTTTCAGGGACCTGTGAAGGGGCTAGGAATGGAGGGCACATTTCTCCCTCTTGACAACTTAGTGGATATCCTTTTCTTTCTTTCTGTCCATTTCAGAATTATCTGAGTTTTCACAATGAGCTTGAGTTACTTTTATAAATAAAAGATCTGCTAAGATTGTAAGTAACCATTAATTTTTTCTATACAATATCTTATCAGTAAATAAGTACTTATATTAATTTATCCCTCCCTGCAAGACATTTCCTATTAATACTTAACATATATTCTGACCAAGGAGGCTGGCACCACAAAGGTGAATTCAGAAAACAGAAGTGGGGAGATAACTTGTCAACCACGTGGCAAATTTTCATTACGATGCACGATGATTACAGGCTGTCTTTGAAGATTTTCCTCTTTTAAAATTGGCTCCGCTACTGTACAGAAAGTAAGATAAAATGCCTCCTTTGCATGCGAGCCTTGATGTCTCTGCTGTGTTTCAAATTTGAAGGTTTTTTTTCTTTCCAATGAAAATCAAAAAAATCATTAAATGATGTTAGAGACAGCAGGAAGTGTGTATGAATCACAGAACATCTTGTGGTGGTTGATAATATTTCATTATCTAAATCAGTCGGTACCGATTTCTTATATATCAAAGCTTATAATTATTTTCAAGGATGTGAACCATGGAGGGAAGTGGAAGTCTGAGAATGATGTCAATAGAAGAACCAGGGCTTCTGCAGGAGAGTGGAGGAATTTGCCCAAAGAGCAATTATGTAAATAAAATATGCCCAGGGCTAGAATAATTTCACTGTCACCCACTGACAGGGATGGCCCCAGGCACAGGCCCACAGTATTCACTTAGGGAGGTGGATTTGTGGGGGTGGGGAGAGGAAGAGAACCCCCTTTAATTTATTTGTTCCTTATTATGCAGGATGGAGTCAGGGCTGTTTCTGCCACTGTCTTTGCAAAATGTCCTACAGACCTCTTGAAATGGGAGGAGTCATCGGTGACCCAAAGCTCCCCTGACTGACTAGGTCAGCCCTTCTATCCAGGTGATCATGGTTCCCCCCTTTGAACACAAGTGCCAAATGTATTGGCTCCACTCTTGGCCCTTGTGCTCTGTTACCTATCAGACATTTTGAAAGAATAACTCCCTTAGAAAGACAACTTTGACTTTCAAATTAAATTTTATTATGGGGGGAGGGAATTCAGGATGCTAAGTGGCATAGACAAACTTCTTCTCTTGTTAAACAAAGCACTGTGGGAACATGTGTTATTAAAAAGGAGTGGTCACATCATGGCTTCAGGGAGTGTATGGAAGGGCCTTCTCCAACAGCCAGCTTTGAGATCATCATGGAGGCAGTGCCAGCCACCTGACGCCAGAGAGAGGGTAGAGGCAAGGTTTCAGAGCTTTGTGTGGTAACTAGCAAGTGAGAACCTGTCTCTGAGGATGCAATGGGGTCCTTGGGTAGCAAACAGTGCTTAATAGTTCCCCTAGAAGCTACAGTTTCTTACTCACCTCCTCACCATGGTCTAAGATTTCAAGGTCAGAACCATTCCCTCTCATCTAGGTGAAGCAGAAGGAAGGCCTCCAAACCTCAGGCCTGAGTTTCCAAGCATTGCTACAAGGTGAACCTTGGTTTTCTCTTCCACGTGTTGGTGCTGTTATAAAGACCTTCAACTGAGTGTCAAGCACATTTATTTCTGTTTTGTGAACTGGAAGTCCAAGGTCAAGATGTTGACAGACTTAGTGTCACATAGAGGCGACTCCTGGTTATTGGATGACTGTGCATCGTGATGGGCAGGAGTGAGTGCTTGGTGGGGGGTTGTCTGGTTAGAGTGTCTACCTCATTTATAAGTCTTCACTCTCCTGTCAAAATCACGTCCTGTGCTCCTTACTTGTCTCATTGTTCTAATCCAAGTGCTTGACAAGCAGAAACTAAGGAAAGGAACCATTCATTTAGCTTACGGTTCAAGGAACAGTCAGTCAAGGCAATGAAGACATGGTAGGAAGGGGAAGCAGCTTCCCATGGGCCGAGGCCCCCATCACATCAGTAGAAAATGGCTTTAAGCTATAACGCCTCAAGTTCTTCCTGTCCCTCCCTACTGTGACCCACTTTCTCCACCAAGACATAACCTGATTCCACATCTCCCCAAACACTGCCACGAGCAGGGAAGCTGGTGCTCCGATGCTTGAGCCCAAGGGGACATTTCATACTCAAACCATATCTCCTAGTAGCTTCTTTCCCATTTTCTCTAGAGGACCTTTCAACATGGGTATTTTGAAGAGACACAGACACGAAGATCATAGCAGGCTCTTTGTAGCCTAGGAATTAGGGAACTGACTTCAGAGCTTGGTGGGTCAGCTGTTGATGGAGTCCATGAACTGTTTAGACTTTCCTCAGCCACAAGTAACTCTAGGCCAGGCAGGCCCTATGATGCTCTAATAATGTCAGCACTAGAAGAAGCTCTATGAAGTGCAGTTTGGAGACATGATGTTCATCCTAGGCTTAAATGAGAGCAAACAGGAGTTCAGAAAAGCTCTGTGTGCTACTTGGAAAAGACTCCAATGCTGGTCTCAGAACCTAGGACCTCTATATTGTGCCATCTGAGTGCTTTCTAGAATGCTAGGTATTTTTTCCCCATCTTTATTAAATTGGGTATTTCTTATTTACATTTCAAATGTTATTCCCTTTCCTGGTTACCAGGCCAACATCCCCCAAACCCTCCCCCTCCCCTTCTATATTGGTGTTCCCCTCTCCATCCTCCCCCCATTACCGCCTCTGTTCTAAACTTTGCCTCCCTATTCCCTGCCAAGGGTATTCTTGTTCCCCTTTTAAAGAAGGAGTGAAGCATTCACATTTTGGTCATCCATCTTGAGTTTCATGTGTTCTGTGCATCTAGGGTAATTCAAGCATTTGGGTTAATAGCCACTTATCAATGAGTGCATACCATGTGTGTTTTTCTGTTATTGAGTTACCTCACTCAGGATGATATTTTCCAGTTCCATCCATTTGCCTATGAATTTCATAAAGTCATTGTTTTTGATAGCTGAGTAATATTCCACTGTGTAGATGTACCACATTTTCTGTATTCATTCCTCTGTTGAAGGGCATCTGGGTTCTTTCCAGCTTCTGGCTATTATAAATAAGGCTGCTATGAACATAGTGGAGCACGTGTCTTTGTTGTATGTTGGATGCTAGGTATTTCTTAACAGATTTCTACAAGGCACACATATCAGTTATGCCTTTACAAGGAACTGAGGCAGAACTGCAGAGGGAGCAGCTCTCTCTAGCAGGATTTCCCAGTCACCTGAAGATGACAGTCTTAGTTCTTCAGTAGCCTTGCTTCTCATGGTTGTGTTCTCTGGCTTCTCCTAAGTGAGCATTCTGCCCCTCTTCTTTTGCTTTATCTTTCAATTCTCCGTAGTTTACAGCAACCTAAGTGCACCAGTGGATTCATGACTTAGGAGACAGATCCCAGGTCTCTGAGATCAAGGGTAAGGGTGACAGAGAGAGAGAGAGAGAGAGAGAGAGAGAGAGAGAGAGAGAGAGAGAGAGAGAGAGAGAGAGGCAGAGACAGACAGACAGACACAGGAAGTGACAGGCAGAGAGACAAAAAGACAGAGAGACAGAGACAGAGAGACACAGAGACACACACAGAGAGGTTCTCCCTGACCTCTACTGTTTGTGATGAGGACACACTGATATCTACTATCATATGGTAAATCTGCACTTCCCACAGGGTGAGGCCCAGGCAAATGCTTCTTTCATTTGCAGAGGGAGGCACATTTCCCCAGGGCTTCGTCCTAGTGAGGACTGAGTCTTCTTGGTCCTTCATACCAGAATAATTTGACCAATGCTCCAGTGTGACACTTTATAGAAGGGTTGTGCTTTTAAACAGGTCATAAGTGTGATTTAAAATTTCAGCTTTCTAAGTTATTGAAAGCCTCCTGCCAGTGTGGCACAGACTGTTTCCCACACCTTTCATCTTCCGAATGGCACTGTTTCTTATGAGGCACGTCAGAGGGTCTTACAGGCATGACCTTCCTCAGTGGGTCATCGAAGCACAGGCCCCAGAGAGAGGTTCTCACCCACTGCAGTGGGAAGTTCACATCTTGCTTATTGCTGGTCCACAAGCTACCTGTGACAGACTCATCGTCCCTGAGCGAGCTTCCGTCTCGTCTCTGTGTTCCACTTATGTCTTTCTACAGTTGGGCCTTTGGGAAGTTGGGGATTGGGGAGAACTGCTCCATTTCTTTCCAGTGGTGATTGGCAAGGAACCAGGGAAGAGGTCCAACTGTTTTCATTCCACTGCACTCTTAAAGCCCACTTACTGGGCAGCTCTAGTGTAAAGCCATAGCTGCCTCAGAGGGAGCCTCAGCTGCCTGACCATCTGTGGGTAATGGAGTTACAGAACTTGCGTTGAGGCTCAGGCCTTGGGTCTCAAACCTGGCACATCCCCGGCCTGAGGCATTGGCAAACTGCTCTTGCTTCTATCCCCTCTATATGCTGTGGCCCAAATTGACCCTCTTGCCCATGGGCCTTGAGAACAGGAATCAGGGTATTAAAGGTAAAGACATTGGGCATGGAAAGGGAATAAAATGGTAAAAGGACCATCTCTGTTTGCCACTCAGTGTTCTGCATCATTCCTGAGTTGAGGCTCTGCGGGAGTCTATACTATGGCCTCCATGGCAGCAGTAGAGGACGGTGAACCCACAGAGATGGTAAGTTGCTGGGCAGCAGTTCAAAAGGATCACTGAGAGGGTGACCTCAGGACGGACCCAAACGGATAGGTCAGGGACATACTTTGGTATCATGGTTGCTTCCACAGAGGAAGTAGGGAAAGCCTCTTGCACTGTCTGTTGGAGTTGCTACAGAAAAAAAGCACTATTCATTCATTCATTCATTCATTCATTCATTCATTCATTTGGTGTGTAGGCTCATTCTCCCCTTCTGTGTTGTATCTTCCCTGATCTCCTGTGGTTTTCTGTCAGAGCAGACCATGGCCCCCACCAATAGAACTGTAACACCGGCACCTCTTACAAATTCCTTGGTCAAATGTCATCACATCCAGAGGTTCATGTGGGCCAGGACATCACTGAATGAGTATGTAGGGACATTGTTAAACTTGGGAAGGTCCTCAAACACACCTGTGGCATGTCAGTTTGTGTCTTTGGGAGGACCACGAGCATCCGACAATGAACACCACTCAATTAATGTTTGACTTTATGAAAGTTATTTATTTGTCATCATCACTGTCATAGTAGGTTTGACCAAAATAAGAGCTTTGGTGTTTTTTTAATTTTCAATTTATTTAATTGCTCTGTTTGCACATAGCTCTCAGCTTTTTTTGTTCAGAATGTTTTTTGTATACAGCCTAAGAGCATGAGTAGGACTAAGCCCAGAACTCAGCCAAGGTAGTGTCCCTGTTTGTATGTTGCTGGTTCCAAGCAAAGCTATCTGTCTGTCTTTACCCAGGTGGACTCTTGTACGCAGATTTTTTTTTTCTCGGAGGCTATGTTAACTTCTCCGACGCTCTCCAGCTCCGTCCGTAGAGCAGCGGCACTAACTCATAAAATTAATTCCCATTTCGTGGGATTGTCAGAAATGAGGATTGTTCTGACCTCTCTTTGAACTCATCAGGCGAAATGAAGTTGCTCACTGAGCTGGGGAAGACAAAGCTGGGTTTCGGGAGATCAATCAAGTCCACCACACTCAGGAGAGGCCCACAACCTGCCTCGCCACAGTGACCCCGGCGGCTGCCGATCCCGTGCACAAATGAAAGCCATCACTCCTGGTGAAGAAGATACTAAATTATCGGCTTTTAAATTTAATTTTCAGTTTACTTGTGTTTTCGATTAGTGTGCCATGTCTCATCAGGACCATACTACCTTTGAGTGCAAGCACCTCCCTGTGGAATCTTCAGCTGCCCTTGCCTTCAGAAAGCAAATTCCATCAGAGATCCATCTATTAGCACCTAGTATGGGTGTGCAGGAGGGGGCAGAGGGGTTGTTCTCCTGAGCAATAGTAGCAAGTTATTTTCATCAGACCAAAATCAATAACAGTCTTGGAAATAAAACGTCACCCTGAGCCTGGGGCCACAGAATGTCCTGACAGGCTCCTAAAACTATGTGCTTTTGGCTGGAGGCCTTGTGGGCCGACCATTCACTTTCCTTCCATGATTTAGTCTGGAGATGTCTCCCCAGGCTAGTAAAGCTTAGGACTGGGTGACAGATGGGTGCCTGGGGAAGCCATGTCCTCAGCCAATCCTCCTCTGGAGAGGGGGAGCTCACTTGGGCACAGATAGAAACTTTCTGCTCTCAGGGGCAAAACTGCAGTTGCCATTTTCCTGAGGTGTTTAAGGGTCTGGTTAACATCTTTAATCTGATCCCATCTGTTAGAGCTTCAAAGACACTGGGATAGGAAAGCTTTGGACAAAGCTGTATAGCAATGACCCTGGAGGTGGGCCTTGTAGTAACCCCCAAATCATGTGATCTATTGTCAGTCAACAAACGTTTAGTGAGCAGTGAGCTCATGTAAATAGTAGCCAGAATTGTTCAGTTATCTGTGAGGCTCAGGGATCATCTATCAAAAGAAAAAAAAAAGACATGATTCCCACAGACTGATTGTGGTTGTGAAATTTGCAGATCCAGCCTCCTTCTGGGCATCTCTCATGGGGTCTGCAGGAAGCTGGGAAAACAACTGTAGCCCCTCCAGATGGTTCTGGCTGCTACAGCCCTCCTCAGTTCTCCTGACCTTAGGGACACATCACTCACCCCACACCCCTTCACTCATCCCACACCCCTTGTCATGTGGCCAGTTCCTCCTGAGTCTCTGATTTCTTTTCGTTCGTGTACATTCTTTGCACACAGTGGTGGGCTTCTAGTGACATTTGCACTCTATACAGCCATGATGTTCTTGGCTACAGTCACTGGTGTTCTTGGCTATAATCACTGTCATCACCCACCCCTGACCCATTTCCCAAGAGTCCATGCCAGTCTTAGTTTGAGTTTTATTGCTATTGTAAAACACCATGATCAAAAACAAAGTTAAGGGAGGAAACTTTATCTTCGAGGTTACAGTTCATCATGAGAGAAGTCAGGGCAGGAGCTCAAATCAATTTCCAGAGGTAGGAACTGAAAGAGAAGCCCAGAGCGAATACTGCTTACAGGATTGCTCTTAGAGCATCCTCGGCCTGCTGTGTTATCTAGCCCAGGACCATGTAGGAGTGTCAGTGCCACAGCGGACAGGGCACTCACACACCAACCACTAACCAAGGAAAGGGGGGATCACAGCCTTGTCCTAAGGACAGTCTGAGCCATGGAGCCATTCCTCATTTGAGGTTCTTTCTTCCCAGATTCATCTAGTTTTGTGTCAAGTTGACAAAAGATAACTAGCACTCTCTCCTTTCCTCAACTAGTCCTTTTTCTGCTTCAGTCTCATAGAATAAGATATCACAACCCTCTGATCAGATCACCCAAGTGTCTTAATCATAATGACATCTCTCGACAAGGTTAAACAAGTCACCAAGGCCCTGGGACGAGTGTCACAAGGCCCATCAATATTTGGTCTATTACTTCATTGATAAAGAACAGGTGTTGCTTCCATGCATCACGCCATCTTCTGTAACTCCCTAGAGCACACCCTACAGGCTACAACTTTACCCACAAGTGGGCAGCCTTGAAGAATGGTCTACTACAAAATCGCCATGATATCACATAGATTAGTTTACATGCTAGTTGTTTCTTTTTTATGGTTTATACATTACGTGATGTACTGGCCAGTCAACTTGACACAAGCTAAGAGTTATCTGAGAGGAGAGAACCTCAATTGAAGAAATCCCTCTATAAGATCTAGCTGTGAGGCATTTTCTTAATTAGAGGTAGAAGAAGGAGAGCCAAGCTCGTTATAGGTGGGGCCAGCTCTGGGCTTGTGGTCCTAGGTTCTATAAGAAAGCATGCTGAGCAAGCTATCATGATCAAGTCAGTAAACAGAACCCTTCTACAGCCTTTGCACCAGGCTCTGCCTCCAGGTTTCGGCCCTGGTTGAGTTCCCATCTTAACTTCCTTCATGATGGAATATGAATGTAAGCACAAGCCAAAGAAACACTTTCCACTTCAACTTTCTTTTGTCCATGGTGTATTATCAAAGCAATAGAAACCCTAATTAAGGCAAATTCATACCATATTGCGGGATATTGCTGTGATATACTACTATGTTGTTTGGGAGAGAATTATGTAAGGACTTCAGAATTTTGGGCTAGAAAAGTCATTGGGCTTTGAGAGCCCAGTGAGCTGTCCTGTAGGAGCTTGGAAAATTGAATGCAGTGCAGATGATAGAAACCTGGCTTGTGATGTTTCAGAGGGAAACAAAGGCCATTTGTGTGAAGAATCTGTGGTGTCTGGTTAGATGGAGTTGTAGAATCAGTTATTAACAAGAGACTGGTACCATTGAACTAAAACTTTTGCTTTGATGAGACGATGAGTTCATTGGATAGAACATCCAGGAAGTTTTAAGAACTGAAAAAAGACTGAGCTCCCGGGTATACACCCACAGAAATGAAATCAGGCTCCCAGCCATTGACACCGCCACACAAAATCATTACAGAACTTGCAACATGGGACATAGAACATGCTTATATTTTCCATCAATACATGGTTGAATAAGACTGTGCAGCCTAAACATGGGCTGAACAAATCCACAGTAGACATGGCAAAACAGGGGAAAGCCCATGAGGCCTCAACCCTACACAAGGAACAAAACAGGGGAAAGCCCATGAGGCCTCAACCTGACACAAGGAACAAAACAGGGGAAAGCCCATGAGGCCTCAACCTGACACAAAGAATTACCGTCAACTAAGAGATGCATAGAGTGGGAGAGAGTGGGCAAAATTATCTTCCCCAGGGAAAAGCGCAGCAGTTGGATACCTGATACCGAGTAGTTAATCTGAAAACATACATACAAGTAACATTATACATTATGAGCAGGCTATATCTAGCAATCTATATGTATGAACATATACATGTATGCATGTGTGCATGCAACAGCAGTGAGTAAAAAAAGTCATTAATTTAGTAGAGAACAAGGAGAGAGATTAAAAAATATAAGAAGATAAAAGAAATCTGCTTTCCCACAAGTTGGAAAACTGTTCAGATTTAAAAAGAAGAAAACATTACAATCTTCAACAATGTGACTAAACACTTGACTTTATACACAGTGCAGTAAATCAGAGAGAGGATGCCCAGTCTGCTGTGAGTCCAGAGGCTCATTACCCTCAGTACACCATAGCCTCTGGCTGCCATTGCAGACATGGCACCACATTATATGGAAACCCTGGCTGCTTTCATATCTCAGGAGAGCCTCTATGGAGGAGGTAACAGTTGTCCTGTGCCCATTATGGAGCTCTTGGAGGGATGTGGTGGTTTGAATATGCTTGACCTATGGAAGTGCTACTATTAGAAGGTGTGACCATGTTGTAGAAAGTGTGTTACTGTGGAAGTGGGCTTTGAGGTCCTATGCTCAAGATCCACCCACTGCAGAAAAGTAAGTCTTCCCCTGGCTGCCTTCTGATCCAGATGTAGAACTTTCAGCAACTTCTTCAGCAACAGCTTTTCCTGTGTGCTGTTATGCTTCCCACTATGATGATAATGGACTGAACCTCAATGAAACTGTCCCTTAGAAGAGTTGCCTTGATCATGTGTTTCTTCACAGCAATGGAAACTCTAACTAGGAGAAGGGACTAATGGGGCAGAAGGGGTGTGAGGGAAGGGTCTCCTGAGCCATGGGGCAGAGCTCACCAGGCACAAGGGCATTGCAGAGCTAAATCATTTTATATGGTCCTATACCTGGCAAAGTCACCCAGTGACTGATGGGGGAAGACAGGCATGGGTGGGACAGCTGGCAGTGATGTCAGGACCTTGCTCTGTTGGCAATTTGGGTGCCATAGAAGATGACATGGGAACAGGACTGTAGCTGTAATAGCTTGGCATTAACTCTTGGGTGATGCTGCCCCACCCCTGGAGTGACGCCTTCTTTAGTTTGTACCCCAGTTCTAAAGCAGAGTATGAGTTAGACTTGATTATTCACCATGTTTGATAATGACTAAACAGTATACTAAGTGTCCACTTAGGTGTACCCAGAAGCTAGGCAGCTCTTGATATCCCACACCATATTTTATGGAATGCAACATGGCTCCAGGGGGTAGGGTGTCTCTCATGGGCCATGTCACATCTGTGAGCCCTCTGCTCACACATGGTCTATAGATATTCTCTCCAGCTAATGATCTGAGTGCTTGGATTTTAATGACAAGTTGGACTAAGTATATTATGTTGGTGACAGTCCTGTTGAATCTCCCTCCAGGACATGGTGACAAGTGCTGGGGGCAGGTTCTTTGCCAGGGGCACGCATTCACTCTAACAATGTGCCTAGGGAAGGTAGATTTGGAGAAAGTAAGTACAGCTATGCTTTTATAGAACCAGCAGCACAAATGTGCCATCTAGACCTCTATGCTGCCTTCCTGAGGTGCAGCCCAGGGATGCCCAGCAGAACCACCCACAGGGGACACAGGGTGTGCCATCCTTCTCTGGAGACTTAAGTGCTGACAACTGTCAGACACACTCTGATTAAATGCTTTGAGTTTCTTCCTTGAAAACCTGGGAGAGTCATTTGCAATGCATTGTGGGTCTCTGTCCCTTTCTTACAGTGGCCCAGGCTGTCTATGGGTAACTACTCTTCCTATAGACCAGTCATACTCATTCCACTGCATTTGGCAAGCAGGGTTCTACCAACAGGGATGCTCACAAAATCTGTCTGTGATTGGGCTTCAGTGAGACTTTCTCTTCTGTCCTCAGGTAGACAAAGACTCAAGAGGTTTGAGATCCGAGATGCCGAGAGCTCATGGTGCTCAGGTTCCTGTGACTCCCAGAACCCTCCAAGTGTGGATGGGTATGTAGGCATACATTTTTTTGAGACCTACCTTTAATAAGGGTTCAATCTCTCCTACTGCCTACCACTCAGCAGAGGCAGTGGAAGAGAAAACTTCTTAGGACGTGGAGGAAGTAGACCTAGCCAGCAGTAGTTCTTTGCGGGAGAGCTTGATCTTCTTTGGCAGTAGTTCAGTCCCATAGCAAACACCAAATACAACTCAGAAGTTGCAGACAAGTAGTCTACGCAGGCAGACATCACACATGAACTGGCAGCTTCAGTCCAGTCCTTTCGGTCAGCAGACACCAGGCATGAACGTCAACTAGCCTGAGGTGAGGCCGTGGAAGTGGCAAGCTGCCACAGTAACCTTACAAGCAGTTCTTGGGTGAGTTTCTCTCAATAGCTGCATTACCACAAGTTGAGCTCAACACTGCTATGTAAGGCGAATCAACATTTGTCATTAGCAAAGAATAGTGAGGTGGAGCAAACCAAACTGGTCTCAGTGCCAGTCTCTTACTCTCTGTGAGGTGATATTTAGATTCCTTCATTAGGAATTACATGTTTGCTAATCAAAACACCCTTTCACCTGTGTCTGCTTCAGGAAAACATTTTTTCACATGTTTGCTTTAACAAGACATTCTTTCACCTGTGTGCCCCAGCATTTGACATAACTAACTTTCCAAAGAAACTAGAAGTTTCCACTTCATGCGTGGAGGTTAGAGTATGTGTGTTCTAGCTACTTATGGCTGCAAAAGAAGTCATTTCTGAACTCAGGTCATAGGCAGCATTGCCATACTTGTAGACACACAGTTTGTTGTAGGTTAGGAGTTTGGAAGGCACACAGTTGAGACCTGGACAGAGCTAAAGCAGAAACTGACTTGGGTACCTGGGGTACCCCCAGAAAGGCACAAGGTACATACTGTTAAGTACAGTAGCTACAGGTGAACTCAATAAGAAAGAAAGCAAACATTGATCTTATTGTTACTATTGTCACATGCAGTTCTGACTAGTCAGTGATGCGACACTTGTGCTCAGATGTCTTTTCACAGTGAGGTGGCTCTGAGGAGCTCATACACATTTGAATAGCCTCAGTGTCTATCTGCTCCAGATGTAACATCGTTCAATTGCTCCAGCAGCACTCTGGGTAGCAGCCTGGGAGCCTAGGGCCATGTATGTGTGGGATCCCAGTGTAGAAACCCCTCACTGGAGTTTAGCATTATTGACTGTGGGGGCTGTGTTCTTGACTGACATGCTACTGTCTTCCAGAGACCAATATTGGATGCACAGAGTGTTCTTGAGTGGACCAGTTGTGCCCATCCTAGCATCTCTAAGAATGAACCTTGCCATCAGAACTTGCTAAGGTATTGGAATATCTGACCTCTGCTGCTGTTGAACAGGGAAAAGCCACCTATAAAGGGCTTGTGGGACAGGTAAGATCCATTCAGATAATCTCCCTGTCCTATGGAGTACAACATATAACATCCCAAGCCTCAGAAATCAAACCTACCAAGGCAACGGTGCTGTGCTGTGGGAGCAGTACAGGGAGTCATGTTCAGAGATTCTGCCAAGAACACTCAACATCTACTCCCATTTGAGAATCTACAATGGAGTCATCCACTGCAGGCCAGATTCGAAGTCCCAAATCCTTGGATGTCAGTCACCTAAACCCCTTGGGCACTACTCCTCTTCCTTCATGTATCAGTGAAACCAAGCAAGGCAAGCATTAGTTATCCTTAGGAGCAAACCAAAACAAATTCACTTCTTTGTTATATTTTTCCCTGCTTCAGGAACTGTTTAAAGACCGCTGAGGGTCCTCAACAAGCCACCTCTTCTTATCCAGAAGGAAGATGTGAGTACCAAAGCCCCTGGTTTTGTCTGTCCTCTCTCCTGTGGATTGGCTTCATCTCCCCACTTGGACACACATCTCAACATCTCTGCACAGTCCCCCAAAGTCACAGCAGCCTCTACTCTCAAAGTGCAAGTTGCTTCTCTTTGTCTCTGTCGCTATGTCCTCCTTTTGAGATGCAGGGATTTAGATTCTGTGTTTATGTGACCATGCACCAGGTCTTCCTGGTGAGGCCAACTGCTGCCCTTTTGGGTATGTTACCCGCTGCAGCACCCTTCCTAGGTTGGAGGTGTTTCTTGAGGTTCTAATCCCGTCTTTACCCTCATGTCCCTAAGCAAGTCGGTCATGTTAAATTTCACTAACATGGGAAGTTCCTTACAGGTGAGACTTAGTGTCTTCGTGCTGCTGGGGTCCAAACTCCACTCCACATGTGTGTTACACAGTTTTCAAAAGAGTGTTCCTTTAAGGATGTTGTATAAAATATTCACCATGCACAGGGTACTTAGACGGGAAGATTTGTTTTGCTGGGGAGCGCAGTGAAACTATGGTTAAACAGGTTCAGCCTCTGGAGCTGGCAAAACTTTTGAGAATAAACCATAATTTCACCATGGAGGTGAACTTCCTTTTAATTCTTGATTGAGACTAAACACAGATTGTGTGTTAAGTGGAAACAGACTCCACACACATCTCATGGAGCAGTGTGGAGAGAGACCGTACAACCTAGAATGCAATTAAACTGTTCTTCCATCAATCAATCAATCAATCAATCATCAATCAATCAATAAAAAGTCTTGAAAATATTTAAATGTCCAATCTGTTGCTGTCAGGACTCCTAGTGGGATTCACCACTACAATGATTCTCAGCTTTGCATCTGATTTGCATTGCAAATGAAAGTGTTAATTAAACATCGCTCTGATACTACCTTGGTTTTAAGGCCAAGGCTTTCATGTTTGCATCCTGTTCTGAACTTCCAGGCACCCGTAGTCGGGACTGAGTGATTTCACTTCAGCTGGAAGTGTTTCAGTGTGTGAAATCAGGGAGACATCTTTTCTCATCTTTTATGTGTAAGGATCCTGCTTTAGGTCATGTAATAGAGAAACCGTTTTTCAAAGCTCTAATTTTAATTAGACTTTCTTCTCTGTCCCAGAACAGGTTAGATCATTAACTTAGAAAGGTAAAGCAATGAATTTGAGAGACACCAAGGTGAGCGGTACATGAACAGCCCAGAAGGACGCAAAGAGATGGGGGAAATGATGATGGAACTACATTTTAACTTAATAGAACAAGTGTTTTTAATTTTTCAAAATAAAAAAAAAGCTGTGTCTTTAATGACAGATTATGTGTTCCACTGCAGGTTTGCTTTAGAATGAGACATTTCAGGTCAACTGCAGTGAGAAAACTGAAATCCTAAGTATTGGGCTGTTTCTAATGATCAGGTCTGAGACTACTGTACTTTTCAAGTGGTTTTGCATTGAAATAAGAGTACATGTGTGCATGCAAACACATTGTGGACTTGTTTTTAGAACGTTTGACTAGATAGCCTGTGGCAGGCCGCTGAGATAACTGACCTGTGTTTTGCCTTCTAGGAAGTTAAAGTGACTGACCTTTCCAATGGCCCTGCTTCTCAGGAGCAGTCTCCATGAGGGCCCCAGGCTGTGCATAAACTTTCTGTGTCCTTAGTCCCAGACAGGGCAGGTGCCTTGGGGGCCAGCTTGCAGTAGATCAACACCTCAGGGCTTTGGAGCACTGCAGCACTGTACCTGGAGCATTGCAGCTCATAGCTTTGGAGCACTGCCACACTGTACCTCGAGCACTACAGCATACAGCTTTGGAGCACTGCAGCACTGTACCTCATGGAGCAGAGTCCTTTCTTCAGATCTGAAGGCCTGAAGCTCTCAGTGCCTGGAGAGTAATTTTGTCTTTTACACCCAGGTGGGTGGTAGTTTTAAGGAGGGACCTCAGAGCATGGTTCCCACAGTTCCTGGTCTCTCCACTCATTTATATGGTACCAGGTTCTCTCCAGTGGCCTTTCAAATACTGGGCCAGGAAACCTTTGGAATACTGAAATTTGTAGGGGAGGAATCCCCAACTGATAGCTGCAGAGTGTGTTAGAAGGCATCCTGAAGTGTCATTTCTCTGAGCCACTAAAAAGTCCCCACTCCAGCCCAGTAATACCTTGACAGTCCTTTCAATTCTTCTGACCAAGGGTTCCCTGGAGACACAACAAGTGTACCACTCGATGGCTTTGCATTTGAAGCACAAGGTGAATCTGTGTCAGTATGGAGAGTGTGTTGGGCAGTTTTACAAGATTTCAACAAAGCTAGAGTTGTTTTGATAGAGAGACTGTCAATTGAGAAAATGGACCCCCTCCAGATTGCCGTGTGGACAAACCTGTGGGGTCATTTTCCTGATGATCAATATGGGAGGGTCCAGCTCACTGGGGTTGGTGCCAGCCTTGGGCCAGCGATCCCAGGTGCTATACAAAATCATGCTGAGCAAGCTGTGAGGAGCAAGCCAGTAAGCAGTGTTCCTCCATGGCTTCTGCTTCAGTTCAGGCTTCCAGGTTCCTGCAGCTGCTGCCCTGTCTCCCTTCAGTGACGGTGTGACCTGAGAGTGTAAGCCAAAACAAACCTTTTCCTCCTTATGTTTCTGGTCATGGTGTTTATCACTGTAACAGAAACATAACTATAGACCATGAGTCTGTGTGGGACAAGCTAGAAAAAGAAGGAAAAGTGAATTTCTCTCCAGCTTATTTTACACTCATGTCTCAGACACCCAGGCTAGGGCGTTTGCCTTCCCATTCATGAAGATCCTCTGCTTTCCTAGGAGGCCTCAGAGATCTTCATCTTCACATTTAGTTTCAAAAGGATGCAGAGGAAGCAGGGAAGAACCAGGCTGTGTCAACCTAGTGTTTCCAAAGCAGGACCCACAAAAGTCTGGGCCAGCTTGAGGCCCATTTGCATATCTTGGTAAGCCCAAGCATTTCTGAATGTACAGCCTGCTTGTCAATCTATTGACTTGAAACACACACTATTCACTTACATGTAACACTTGTGAAGTGGAAACTTCCAGCTTCTTTGGAAAGTCAATTATGTCAAAGAATGTTTTGCTGGGGCACACAGATGAAAGGCTGTCTTGCTAAAATACGCACTTGAAAGAATGTTTTCCTGAAGCAGACACAGTGGAAGGATGTTTTGATATAGCAAACACAGGAAAGGACCCATGATGAAGAAGTATAAATATGACCCTACCCTGTGGAAGATGATCACTGAACATTGATTTAGTTTGCTCTGCCTTGCTATTCTTCACTAACTACATACATGTATTGGTTCACCTTACATAGCATTGTTGAGCTCAACTTGTGGTAATGCAGACTTCAAGAGAAAATTGCCTAAGAACTGTTGTAGTTTGCCCTGGAGTTACCTGAATTTTGATGCTAATTCCACTGCCCCAAGGACAGCTGCCTAGTCACGCACTCAGGACTCAGGTGACTTCATCAGAACCTTCTCCCCATTGAATTTATAAAATACAGGTGAGGACCAATACAGGGTAGAACAAGGCCTGTCACTGGATGAGAAGGAAGGATGGGTGGGAGAATAAGTTTGAGAGAAGAGGAGGAGGGAGGAGGAAACCCCAGAGTAGCTTCTGGGCAACATGGACTCTGACATTAAGAGTGCACGCTGGACCTTTACAGGTTGTTATGAATGTTCTTAAGGGATGGATAGTACTGGGTTTTGTTTAGGTGGGCAATTATATCTTATCAATTGGATCAAAGGTTATTGTGTTGTGTGTTCTTTCATGTGTAGATTTAAGTGTAAGGGAGTGTGGGGCGACTGGTCTGGGCTGCCACGGAGTTGGGATGTGTGTTTCTGGCATGGAAACTTGCCATGGGAACTAGGTAGGTAGAGAGATCGCTGCCAGGCTCAGAGAGAGGCCTTCAGCAGCGTGATATGGGATGGAGCAAAGCGGGTGAGAGGCTTTGCACTGAGATTAATATATCAATCAGATATCTTGGGGCACCACACAGTGCAGGATCTAGAGGGAATAAAAGACACATTTTATTTTTTAGAATTTTACAACCACAAAGAACTGCTTTTGGGGTTCCTTTGGTAGCTTGCCACTTTTGTAGTCTTAGCTCAGTCTGATTGGTGAGCCTGGTGGTTTCTTCAGGATTGAACTGCAGTTCCCTAGTGTGTGCTTGCTGTAAGGACTGGACTGTAGCTGCAGGTTCATGCCTGGTGTCTGTTTCCCTAGAGGGCTGGTCTGGAGCTGCTGAATTGTATTTGATGTTTGCTATGGGACTGAACTGTTGCCAAAGAAGACTGAACTCACCTCCAAAGAACTACTGCTGAAAAGGTCCACTTCCCCCATATCCTAATAACTTTTCTTTTCTACTACCTCTGCTGGGTGGTGGGCAAGAGAAGAGGTTCAACCCTTATTAAAAGTGGGTTGCAAAAACTTTATGCCTACATGCATGGATCCATTTCTGTGCACAGATGCAGACAAGTACATATTATGTATTATTTTTAGCAGTCATTTAGTTAAAAGATAGAAATGAAAGTATATGTGTCCAGGCCGAGGACATGGCTTAGTGTGTAGACATTTGGCACCAAAACCTAATGCACTGAATTCAACTCCTGGGATCCACACAGATAAGTGGAAAAAACCACTCTGAAAGTTCTTTCCTGACCACCATTTATACACAGTTTCACAGGAGTATTCCCTTAAATGAAGAGATGTAATTAAAATGTTTTAAAAATAACTGTGACTCTCCACTGAATTCCCCTACCAAGGCTGTTAATCTTCTACCATCCTTTTCCTGCTCATCCACACAAACAAAACAAATACAGATGTGTTCCCCATCCCTCTTTAACCTGTGCAGGCAGAAGCTGCTCTTCACTCCATCCTCTTTTTCATCAGTACGTCTGAGCTCTTTCCACACTGACAACTAAAATGTTTCCTCTACTTTTACATAGCTGCATAGTATTCCTCTGGGTAGCAAGGATAAAGCAAGTAATTGTTAATCTAGCCATTGTTGATGAGGATTTGAATGATTGCAATATAATATTTTAATATAGAAACAATGATGTGAATTAAAAACATTTTGAACATGAGAAACAAGACTCCTTTTTTATAAATATTTAAGCAAATGATGAATACCTATTTGCTTAAAAGATGGGCACAGTTTTCTAGTGGAACTTCATGATGATGTCAGAACTGGCAGATATCAGTGAGTCTTACTAAGGAGTCCATGAGAGTGGCAGTAAAGGTGGAGCCCTTGCCTTGAGGTCCAGCCTCTTTTCCACAGGAACCCTGTAGAATGAGCGGTAGCTCTCAGTGTCTGTAGGGGAACATGGCTCAAAGAAGCTTCTGTTCAGTTCCCCTTTTCCATGTTGTGGCTGGCTGGTGTGTCAGACATCCCCAAAGACCCAAGGATTGAAGGGCTGGTATTAAGAGGTGGTTTTGGCAGGTGATGGAGTTGTTATTCAAAGGGACTGTGAAAGGTTGGCCTCTTCTTCTTTTTCACCCTTAATTCTTGGTTATAGTGTGAACTTCCTCCTCTGCTTCTTACTGCTATCATGCCGTGCTGCCTCACACAAAACCAAGTGACGGTGGACTGAGTCCTCCAACATGCTGACTTACATGCTTCTTCCCTCTCTGTGGCCAATGGTCTTGGGTGCTCAAGGTAAGAGAAAGCCATTTTCATGCTTATCCCCTCCCACCCCCACTTCACATCACACACCGTACACACATCACAACCACCACACATTAGAGACACACTATAAATAACATACCATACTGCGTATCACATACCACACACATCATGCCATGGACTATACTCTGTATGTGTTCCACTGAGAAGGCTGGGCTGATTCCATGAAAGGCTTCAATTGACAGTTAAGGAGACTAGGCCTAAATCTGTTTCTAAGAACTGGGCGATTTCAGGAAAGTCCAGGCCTCAAAAGCTGTCCCACCACCTGGCCTGAGGCAAGGAAAATGGGTCAGCAACATTTCCAGACCTCCCCAGAAGGTTTCCAGCCCCCACACCCGGGTCATGGAATGTCCCCAACAGATTAACATAAAGGTCTTCCACCCTAGATTTCCCTAATGTGCTTTAAATCAGGCCTATGAGCTCACTTGGTTGTCTTTCTATTTTGGGAGGCCCCAGCATGCTGTACTTCTGCAGAATTAAACACTCTTTGTGTTTACATACTATTTGAGTCTGAGGTGTCATTCTTTGTCAAATCATGGACCCTCAAACCATGTGTACACCATTCACACATACCACACCATATATGCATAGAATACCATGCACATGCACATGCATTACATTATGCCCAGTTACAGAAAATAACCTATCACTCATGACTCTCCCATCCCTATCTCGCCTGCCATTTACACACACACACACACACACACACACACACACACACAGACACACACATGTACATGCAACATTGCACAGGTCCATGCAGCACCCAAACACTGTACACATAATGTAAGTCATTTTTAAAATTGCAAGTATGGCTGCCATCTTCTGATGTTTTTGCTTTGTCCAGAGCATCCCTTCCCATTTATCCCACTGTGTAAAAACAAGCTGTTCCCATCACTGCTGAAGCTCATAAATGCCTGCAGCTTGCCTGCTGCTGGCCACTGGAAGTCCCCTTCCCCACAGTCCTTGCTCATCGTGGGCTCAGGGTGTACTTGGTCTTCCTTAGCCAGGCTTTAGACTGCTCAGCAAGGTAAGTTTTCTTCGCCTGGCTGGGCTCTCTTCCTCCCATCTGTCCTCTCTACAGAGTCATGGGTCGAGTGTCCTGTGCTCTGGGTAAACTGGCACATAGTTCCTTGCCTGACTCCCAGGTTCGAGAAAAAGACTTGGCCTGAGACACCCATGCTTCTCAAAGCAGGAGCCAGGAGCAGACAGACAGTTTGTACAAGAGACCAGAAGAGGAGCTAATGGGGTCCCCTGTGTTTGTAGAAAAAGGCCACCTTCCCAACAGTAGCCTGATGTTCTGACACTCAGGAAGATCTGAGCGGAGGGGTAGAGGGTGGGCAGATCTTCCTAAGGCTTAAGAAACGCTCTTAGAGCCTATAACAGAGTCTGGTGTCAGTGTCTCTTTAGGGAGTCCCTTTTAACCACTCCATTTGGCATCAGCAATGTGGCCGCCTAATGTTTACATTAAGAGGTCTCCAGTAAGCCTTCACTTCAGAAGCAAATGGGAACTGGAAGCCTTCAGCACCAGCGGATCTGAATGCTGATGCGCGCCTTCTGCGCTCTGGGGCGGTGCGAGGTGTTGATCATGGCTTCTCACTGATAAGCAAAGTACTTGCAGAGCGGGAAGACTCTGCATGTGCATGCAGGATAACTCTAATCTGCACCCTGCCCGTCCTCCCGCATTTGCATGGACAAGCAGCCCGGATGCTAAGCTCTCTATTAGAGCTGCAAAGGGCTCCCCTCATTTGAATAAGGCCTCTTTGGCACACAGAAAAGGCGGAAAAGGTGCAGCGAGCAGGAACCTCCTGGAATTAGGGTGACATTTGGAAGCAGGGTCCTTAAATGTTCGCTTTTTGTCATGTTAAATTCTTGAGTATTTTTAAATCTATTGTAACTGTCAGTTGCATTAAATGTTTTTATTCTTATTTATTTCTTATAGAGCAAATGGCAGCAGACCAGAGTGCCAGGAGTCCATTATTCTGGCTATCTGTATCATGGGAAACTTCCAGCAGACTGTTTGATGCACTGTAGAAATACATTTGAATATAGGATTAGACTCATAATGTAGAAAGCAGTCAGAGATCCAAAGAGCTGGCTGGGAACTCAGGCAAGCAAGAACTGTCTGCAGTTTTGCAGCCAAATGAAGGGGCTCCCAGTGTGTTGCAAGCATTCTTGTTGGCTTGCAGCATGGAGCTGGTGGCTGTGGCCGCTGTGGCAGCACCATCTTATTCTTACACAGAGGGGACACTGAGCTTGAAAGTGTGCCTTGAAGAGGCTCCTGAGCTTTACAGGGAGGGATGTGAGGCGACCATATCTGTGAGAGTGTGGAACCACCTTGGCTTCTGCTGTGCCACTTTTAAGGGTCCCTGAGATCGGTATGTCAGATTTTAGTTCTTGGAGTGTATTTTAGCATTGGATGTACAAGCAGGAGGTGCCTGAGGTTCAAACCACTGAGACCAGAGGAGATCTTTGCTATGAAGTTGCTGGTCACACCTGTCTTAGGGACACGGATCTGTCCCTTGTTAGATGGTTCTTAATAGGATCTTCTAAGTGTTCTCAATATGCCGCTGCCCATGTTGTAGTGATCTCACACATGTAGTGACAGGGGTGGTCAGCGGCAGATGTTTCCAGGCATTCTGCCATGGATCTGGGATTAGGACACATTCCTTTCCATCGGGATATTAACTTTGGCACTTGCCCATCTGATACATTAATTCTCTCTTTCTTTGATTTTTGACATTTAACTGAAGAGAGAATTCTAAAGTCTAGGCTTAAATTAAGGAACGTCACTCATCATTATTTAGTCAATATTTAGAATTGTTCTCCACACATAATATTTTATTAATAACCCTCTATAATCCAGTAATACCCAATAGCAGTCCCAAGGGCTACTTGTATCCTAGGATGGATGTGATTGTGACCTGACATGATTGTAGAGAACAACATCCTATTTCAGTGATAAGACGGAGCTGGGTGCCCTTGCCGTGAGAACAAGTGTGTCACCCATCATTGCACATTCTCTTACACCCTCGTGTGTGTGTGCACGTGCACGTTTAATGGATTTGAAATGTCTTTTCTGGTGATGAGATTTTATGTACATCCTGAAAAAACAAAAATGTGTAACTGTCAGTTAATCGCTATGACAACTGGATGAAGTCATTTCCAGGCTCAAAGCTGTAGGAAAGAAATTGGAGGGAAGAGAAAAGACCTGGATCGATGGTCACAGTCATGCTACACTGAAAACATCAGTGGGCAATCCCAGCAAGAGGTACTGTATTGGCCAAAACCTCCTTACTGTCAAGCCAGCTTTGCTTGTATCAGGCTTCCATTCTCTGTGTGTGTCTGAGAGATTCCCTCTCAGATCTCAGAGGGAATACGGACCCTCTGAGTCTTGATTTCCTTACTAGTAATGTGGGCATGCCATGGAGACTGTGTGGCCTTTGTAAGCTGAATCTCACTCTGCTGTTCACACCTTGTGCCATGACCTGCCCTGTGGAAACAGGTTGGGCACATGCACCTCAGACCTTAAGGCTACAATGTTTCTAATGCCCACTCAGATCTTTGTCCAAAATGAGATTTGAATAATTTTAAGGGATGCAGATACAATGTTTCTAAGGGCCACTCAGATCCTTGTCCAAAATGAGATTTGAATAATTTTAAGGGATGCAGATACAATGTTTCTAAGGGCCACTCAAATCCTTGTCCAAAATGATTTTGAATAATTTTAAGGGATGCAGACATCTTATTGATAGCAACGAGACTGATGCTATACTCCAGGTGTCTGTCCTCAATGCTCTGTGAGAGTTGATGCTGGAGCAGCCACAAATACCTGCCAGGCACCTCACTTCCGGTGGAGTTCCTTCAAATGACTGGAAACGCTGCCTTGGGTTTTGTGTTTCCTGGTGTTCCATGTCCCAACAGGAAGGTATATATACATTACAACCTTAAAAGTAACTTGAAAAATCATTTTTTGGCACAAGATTTTACTTTGACTTGAATAATTTCCTGATCAGTGGCGGAGTTTTTATGAGAAATTCACAATGCTCCCGGGGAGCTGAGGAACAGGACGATCCTGTCTGTTCTTGTTTGGTGGGAATGCTTCTTTCTAGCTAAGCTTCATGGCTATTACACATGCCCATGTCACAGTCCAGTCACAGGACTGGATCAGGGTCTTCATGCTCCTGAGCTAATGTAGTTATCTGCAGAAAACAGAGCCAAGGTCCTGCAGATGACAGAAGCAAGAGGCCATTGCTACAGCTCTTCACAGCTGAGCGTGGGTCAGGAAAGACATGGTATCCTTACCGTGCTCTGGGGTTTGGTCTGTAGAGATGGGATGGTAAACAAGAGGGTCTTCTTCCCACCACAGGCAAACTGAGCCTACAGCATCCCACACATGAGGCACTTGGGTTGCTTTCTTGAAGAAATCTGAATGCCCTGAACGTTATTTCTCCATTTTTTCCTGTTTTGCTTCTCTTATACTTTTTATTTCTTGTCTCAGCACTTGCTTTGCCCTAGACTCCCACCTTCCCGAACAAGATGCATAAAGATTCAACAGACTGCTGGAGCATGGGGTCTTTGGGGACCCATGCACCCCTCACAGTCTAGAGCTGTGCCTGTCATGGGCTGTATTTCTGTGTTTTGCCGCCAATCTGTGACTATGTCCAGGCTGTGTTATCTCTACTGCTGGAAAACAAGAAAGAGATTTGTAGATCCTGGGCTTTATAGAATCCCTTTGACCAACATAAAGTTTTCAAAAACAGTATTGGATAAGAACTTCTAGTTGACACTGTCTAGAAACTGAAGGCCTGAAAAATGTATGTGGTTCCTTGTCTGGCCTTCCAGGCCTGCTGCTGGCAAAGGAAGGAGACCGGGCAGCTGTCTTAGCAACCTATCCGTGAGTTGTTCATGACCTAAGGAACAGCATCAAAGGCCTACATGAGAGCGAGCCTCTGTCCTCCAGCATTTGTGTAATGTTTCCTGTCAGAAAATCCTCAACGCTCAGCTTCTGCCCGATCCTACCAGCTTGCTGCTCCTGTTCTGACAACTGAGCCTTTCCATAGAGCCTAGACTCCCCTCGGGGCCGCAAACCTATCCTTCAGCCTCTCTCAGGAGCCACCTGCATGAACAAAAGAAAAATAAGAAGAACAGAAAACTAATGCCAGAAACTCCAAAACATAAGAGAGGCTTTACTTTCTTAAAGGTAGAAAATAAGCCCCAGTTAAAGGATCCTGAGCTATGTGGAACAGATAGGGTGAGGGCAGGGGTGGGGATTGTTTCTCTGAGCTCAAGAGCATGTCCCTCAGATCTTCAGGCTACAGTGTTTCTAATAGTCACCCAGACCCTTGTTCAAAATGAGTTTTGAATAATTTTAAAGGATGCAGACATCTTCTTGATATCAATGAGACTCGTGTCGTACTCGATGCTGTCCTCAAGGTGAGGTTGCACACTTAATTGCCTCAGTATTTTAAATTTTTTTTTCGGAGCTGGGGACTGAACACAGGGCCTTGCGCTTCCTAGGCAAGCGCTCTACCACTGAGCTAAATCCCCAACCCCAGTATTTTAATTTTTGAAGTCTATTTTAGAATAAGCTTTTGTAGAAGTTATGTTGAAATCCACCACGACTGTGGTTTTGTGGACTTTGCTGCAGAAAGATAAATGGTGCACCAGGCTCATAGTGGCCTCACAGGCTTCAGGCCAATTTCTGAGTTGCCTGCACTTTGCCCAACTTCCCTATCTCTGGGTTTTCAAATCCCCCTACCTAGTTACATCATGCAGTTACTGGCTCTCAGGTACTGTGTTTCCTCACACAGAGGTTGTACACAATGCAGTCTTTATATTGCTTACAAATATATGGTGTCTTTATTAATTTTGTCCAGACATATCCATATAAGCACGCTGACATGGTGCACACCAACACTGGAGACACGGTATTATAATTTCTCAAGTTTTCCCAGCTTGGCTGAGATGGTCTCACAGTACCCTTAGCGCTCAACCCTTATCTGCTTGTATGCTTGATCAAATTGAAGTTCTGTTTAGTTTGTATGTCTATCTTTTCAATTGGTCTTAACGGTATAGCCCAACTGTTCTAATTTTTGAAGTATGTTTTAAAATAAGTTTCTGTAGAAGTTTTGTTAAAATCCATCATGACTGTGGATTTCTGGAATTTGTTGCAGAAAGATAAATGGATTGGCGTTCTTTAGTTGTAAAAAATATCTTAAGATCACATTGATTTATGTGTCATGACATCTTTCTGAGGTCACACCCTCATTCTGCACATGGCTTTACTCGATATAGCTAGAATAGGTGCCCTGTATTCATTTCTATGATGTATTTTTTATTCTGTGTCATTTTGTGGTTTTCATAGTCATATGATTTTGTTTTTTCCTTAATCTAGTTGGATAGTCTTGTAGCTTTTTAACTTTTAAATAATATTATCAATGAGCATACTACAGGTATTATCATTTTCGTTCATTCCATCTCCCCATCGATTTTCTATTGTATACCCACTCTCAAATTCATGACCTCATATATATATATATATCTCATATATGTATATATATCATATATATGTATATGTTACATATATGTGTGTATATATACACACATTCACAACTTACACACACTCACAACTTACACACACTCACAACTTACTGAGTTCAGTTATTGTTACTGTAGGTATATATGTTTAACACTGACTACATGAGACTCCCATTACAGAACCTTTGGATTGGGAGGCACTCATTTCTGGGGGATAATGGGGGGGGGAAGATAAACAACTGATTGTGAGTAGCTCTTCTAGGGATTTTTCTAGCAATTGGGATATCTGCATTTATATAAAATCAAATGTACACCGAGAGACTTGGAGGACCCTACTGCAAAAACATGTATTCAGATGCATCATCATGCTTGGTAACTAAGCAACAGTCTCACTAGCAGGATGATCTAATGGTTATTCCTGATTCAACACACCTCTTCTCTCCTTTTCATCCAGATAACTACAAAGGGAGACATCTTCCTCCATCTTTCCTCTAAGTGATCCTGTAGAGGACTTTTAATCCAGCAAAATGGTTTCTCTGACAAGGGATCACATCCAAAGACTTCTAGGTGTATATGATCTAGCCAGAGTGTGGCATGCCCTAGATTACTGTATGATCTGCCTGGAATACAGACATGCCCTTAGTACACACAGTTAAAACATAACAATGAAGGTAAGGTTAATTTGTAGAAGGAAAAATTCATGTTTGAAAGTGATGTCTAATTGAGAGATTGACAAAGTGATGAACCAGAAAAAGATGTGACAGAATGAGGATACGCCTAACTCTCAGAAGAACAGTCCAGGCAAAGAGAGGGTACTTAAGAGCAGTGTGAGAGGTATATATCATATGATGTGTGTATGGCAGTTTTACTGGGATAGTTTTAAGAGACAGGTTGTAAAAGGAATAACCTAGACACAGGTAGAGATAGAATGAGCCAAGAGAATGAGAATGACCCAGATTAGAACATGCTGCCAAAGTTAGTATGAGGCCAGGCAGAGCAATTCAGTCACAAGCCCTGAGAAGCTGGGGTGAATCAGACAGCTTGGAAGATTAGATGTATGGAGGCTAGTAGCTTCCAGGGCTAAACCTAGGGCTAGGTAGAATAGAGACAGAAATACTCTGGCCTCAGCCCAAGCCCTGTATTCACTGTTGGGTGAATACTTAAAACTTCATATGAAGAAATAAAAGCAACAGTTACATTAGCTGTCTTATTTCACTTCAGAGCATGAGACACTGGATTGGCCCTCATTTTTAATTTGATGTTCAAAGTTTCTGGGCCAATCTGGTTTCTTCTTTGCATCTCTGAAGCATAAACAAGCTCACGTGATATTATATCCATTACACTCACATGCCCACACTCATAGCCAAAGCACTCATATAATTCTGTTCATTTGCAGAATCATAAGTAGCCTCAAAGTCTCTCCACTACTTTTGTGCACAGCAGAATAAATGCTAATGTCAACGTAGCATTATGGGTGTGATTCGTTTGGATCTTTGTAGTCATTTACATTACAAATTTCCATGTGCTGGGTTTGATCCTCAGTCTGTGGTGCTCTCATAAAATGATAGAATCTTCAAAAGGATGAGCCAAGTAAGAAGTTAGGCCACTGGAAGCATGGTTTAAACTGACTGATGTCACTTCCCTCCCAGTGTCACAAGATAGCCTCTTCCATGTGTCTTGTACTTTGCCCATGATCTTGTGCTGTCACCATCCTGAAGGAAAATGGCCTAGGGATTTTGGCAAAGGCTTTGAAATAGTGGGCCAAAATGAATGTTTTCTGTGTTAAATTGAAAAATTGATACTTTGTCATAAGAACAGAAAGGTGGCCAACACACACCATTTGCATTTTAATGGTCTCTCAAATAATCTTAACTCATGCCAATATTTGACCTATGAAAAACAGCTCCAAGATCATGGGTGAATGTAAATAGATGAGAAAGCACATTAGAAGCTCTCTGCAGGTTCCACCAGGAATGACTGTTGTGCATACATGAGGGTATGCGTTTCTCTCTGTGTGTGGGATTGCCTGTATTCCACACCCATTCTGTGCTTCTATCTGGGTGTTTTCTATTGAGCAACTTTTCTAGGTAACTAATCCCTCACTGGAACTAATGTTACTGTTAGACACATACTTGGAAAGTATGTTTTCATAAACTGTAATATCAGTTCTATAATACTTACTTAGCATTAGTGGACCTCATTTCTCTGAAACACATTTCCTTGAATGTCCTATTCATGGCTGTTCTTAAAGGCTTCATTTACTTGGCCCTAGCAGCTGAATCCTCTCTGAATGGTTTTCTATAGTTGAACTTTCTTGTTTTAAAAACAATTCTGTCCTCTTTCTGTGAAGCTTCACTTGTGTGTGTGTGTGTGTGTGTGTGTGTGTGTGTGTGTGTGTGTGTGTCTTTGTGCATGTGTGTGAGCATGTGTATGTATAAATGTACCATATCAACTTTCTATTTAAAACTTCTGGTAGCTTCAGACCACTTATATCCCTCCAAAGAAAATCCTACTGCTCTCCTGGCTTCTGGAAGAATCTGGACGACCACCTTGTGTGGGTGAGTGCTGATGAATTCAGGTGGATGCAGCGCTCACCTCTGCTTTGCTTTTATCTGTGTGCTCAGGTTCACTGGGGTCTCCAGTATAAATACCTACAGTAACTCAGGGACCAACACGGAGGAGCGAGAGCAAAGAGTGTAACTACCAGAGGACAGGACGAGTGCTGTGCTGTGAGATGCTGTTTCTGCATGCTATACTCACATACTCACATTAGCTCTGGTTACTTCCACAGATCTGCACAAAATGAAGCCAGTCAAAATCCCAAGATAGAGAGGGGAGGAGCCCACAAGACCCTACACCTTGATAAAATTAGGTATTCATAGTTGGAGGGATAGAAGGGGAGAGTGGCTATGAGCAGAATACATTATATACACATGTGAAATTTACAAAGAGTAAATAAAACAATTCAATCATGTTTTTGGTCTCTCCCATCTTTTAAAGGGATAACAATAACCTCTTTCTTATAGATCTCAAACCCAACTTTTATTTCTCCAGCACTGATTGTTGTGGAAACATGCGAACACTTTGTGCTTCTTAGAAGATACTTCTGCTAAACTTTCCTTCATCTGCATATGCACAGAAGGAATCTTGAAATATGGACATAAAAGTGGGTGTATCACCTTCAGCTTTGGTAACTTCCTAGCCTTAGCGACGACTCTCTATCAGAATTTTCTATTTCCTCTGGTACTTTCTGCTCTTTGAAGGTCAATGTGTTCTGCTTAGCCTGTGTGTTCTGCTTGGCCTGGGGCCTTAGGCACTGTGGTAGATAATGTCTACACTTACTTCTAAGAACACAGGTCCCTCTACGAAGTTCCTGAGTGTGCCTCTTAGCACATCTAAAAGACATGCATCCTCTCTCGGTAGTGGTCACACCATAGAGTGGAGATGGACTCTTACTCATAATTTACCACAAACAGTTAATTTCCCTTGTCAATGTGACTGGTAGAGAGTGGGATCTTTCATGGAAGCTTTATGAGGAAACCATGTGCTCAGAAAGCATCAGGGAGCTACAGGTAGTTTCTGGGGATTGATCCTGCTCTTCTTCCAATAATCAGAGCAAAGGCTTAAAGAAAATTAATTGTGCCAAGAACGAATGAACTGTAAAGCAAATTGTCTCTCAGCTGGACTTCTGATCACGACATAGGATGCTGTTACCTTGACTGACTTTGATCTTGGGGGTCCCTGAGCAGAGATCACAGTGAACCTGTGGATTGGCCAAAGTGACAAGTCTGTGCTATTTTAGGTCCTTGGTGTCATAGTTCAATATGCAACAAGATAAGGCCAAAGGTTTTCCTGAGTGCTGGTGCCCAGAGGTCTCCCAGAGGTAGAGGCATCATGGCTCACGTGGGTGTTCTTCTCGGGACACTGACTTATGTCCTGGCTTAAGGTGGTGCTTTTTTCCTCCTCCCCCATCTCCTCCTCCTCATTTTTTTTTTGAGATAGCTTCTTTGTAGCTCTGGCTGTCCTGGAATTCACTCTGTTGACCAGACTGGCCTGAAACTCAGAGCTTCTGCCTCTCAAATGCTGGGATTAAATGCATGCTCCATCACTGGCTAATGTGATGTTTTCTCACAGCTTTGGTCCTTCCCTCTCCCTTTCTTCTCCTTTCTTTTGTTTCCTCCTTACTTTTACTTAGTAAAAATCCATCCTACATCTAACCAAACCTTGGTCGAGGGTTCAGTTAGTACATGTTGCTTCTGTAATAGCCAAGAAGATCAGACAGTCTATGAAAACACAATCACTTGAATTTAAAAAAGAATTTTTCTTTTGCTGAATATACTATAGGAAGGATAATTCTATTTATATTTAAAATATGTATATGTGTATATGTAACTAGGAAGTAGAAAAATGTAAAATACCCCTAAATCTATCTGAAAATTTTTTTACTGTTCCATACCATTTAAGAAGATCTAAGAAGCACATACTTTGACTGGAAGGCTCAATATTATGAAACAAACATGGATTTCAAAATGTAAAAATAGAAATGCTTCGAGCTGGCAAATGAATTGCTAGATTTGCTATTTTAAGTGGCAAAGGTTAAGACTGGGTGTACAAAGTATAATATGGGCAAGGGAAAGAAATCAGAGGCCCAAAGTGATAGTGACTGCTGAGGTGCTAATAATGAAGCTGATGAAGAAGGGGGGATGAACATAAGGACAGTGCAATGAAGATGATGTGACAATCATGATGGCGATGATTCAGAAACTGATGAGGGAGATGAAGGTACTGTGGTCGGGGTGCAGAAAAATCATATCAGGGTTATAGACACGATGTCAATATAGTACTCATACATGACATTCTCAAAAATAATGAAATAAGTGTTAAAAGCAACATTTTAAAGTGTATGATACATTTTAAATGATTCGTGTATCCGTAAAATGGAAGTAAATCATAGAAAAACAATTGATCTCCTCATGTTGAACAAACAAGCAAAAATCAAAAACAAAAACAACCAAGAAAGTGGACATACAAACACCTCACAGTATCAGAGCACAGCTCATGCATGAAGGAACTGAAAAGATCCGCCCTAAATTAGTCTGACAGTCACAGAGCAGTAGTGTTGGGGGATAAGGATGTCAAGATTCTGCGGAGCGATGAACTAGGATCTCAGGTGTCTGCAGCTGACCTGCTTAATTTGGAAATCTACTGAGATGCACCTATATGTTGTGTGTGTGTGTGTGTGTGTGTGTGTGTGTGTGTGTGTGTGAGAGAGAGAGAGAGAGAGAGAGAGAGACAGAGACAGAGACAGAGACAGAGAGAGACGGAGAGAGGGAGAGAGAGAAGTTGCGAGTTCATATACATGTGTGTGCATCTGTGTGCATGTTTCTTAGCATTCGAGAGTATATGCATGAGTGCATGTGCACATGCATGTGTGTCCATATGTGTGACTATGCACATGTGGATATGCATGTATATGCATGTGTGTGTGTGGTGTATGTATGTTATGAAATGTGTAGCACAAACATTTATAAAGAGGCATGGAGATGTAGCTCAGTTGGTAGCTTGCTTGCCTAGTGTAGAAGAAGCCCCAGGTTTAATTCCCCAGTACCCTCATTTCCACAACCCAGTGACACAGCTACTCACAAACATGATTGACCCATCACAAGGTGTACACTGTCCTTCAGTCAGGGTCACTTTTCGAGCACTTACTCTACAACATGACTGACAGAGTGCCAGATGCTCTCATGCATTTTCTCGTTCTGTCATCCGGATCAAAGCTTACAGAGGAAGCAAACTAGGGCACAGGTGGTTGAAGGGTCATTTCTGGAGTGGCATGACTCAGAATGACTCAAGCAAAGGGAGACAGTGATGGATGGCATCAGAAAATTCTTATTACATTTTCTTTTCTAAAAATAGGTGTGGATGTGTTAGAATGTCTACATCAAGGGGCCAGAATACAGCTCATTGTACCTTCTGTCCTAGCCTTTGTGGATCCTCCATGAGAAGAACTCCATTCTGTCCTGGTGGGAAATGACATTTTGCTCTCACAATAGCTTTGATCAAATCACATGTTTCAGTAATAAAAGTAAATGTCAGACCTTATGTAGAACGAGATAGCTATTTCTAGGAGCCTTAGTGATTAAAAAAGATTATGTAGGCCCAACAGTCTTCTTTGAAGGACAGAGCAAATGGCAGAAAGCCCCCTTGAACTTCTTCAACTCCACAGTAGAAAGAGTGTGGAACCAAAAAACCATGAGCTTTTCCCTGATGAAAAGGTACAGAGCGACATGTGGCTGGTGATGATCGTGTCTACCATAAATGCTTCTTATACAGATGCCTCCTTTCTACCCTTGTCTTGGAAAAGGCAAGACACAGAATTGGAAATAAAGACCAGAAGTTACTTCGTGGCTTCCTGATGGCTGCTGCTCTTTAGAGCATTTTGGCCTTAAATAACATGATGGCATTGCTGAGATGACTTATTGGTGGACAATGTCCAAAGAAGGTTTTCCGGAGCCTCCATCCAGGCTTAGCATCACTCCAGAGCTCTTTTGGGGTCCATGGGTGGTGGCTCAGATGAGGAGAAATTTGACCTCTGGAGGTTGTGCTTGGATGGTAGTTGTGGCCGTGGACATGAACCAGGAAGAATGAGCAGTGCAGAAAATCTCTTGTTGTTATTCCTAGGAAGCCCAAATGAGGGCTGTCAGCACCTAGGTTTATTTTTTATCATTATTATATTTAAGTGTGTTTGCATGTATATCTGTGCACATGCATCTTGGTACCAAAGGCCAGAAGAAGACATTAGGGTTAGAGTTATACGCAGAGCCATAGATATGAATGCAGTGACCCACAGAGCATGGGTGCTGAGAACAGAACTCAGGTCCTCTGTAAGAGTCAAAGAGGTCTTAAACCACTGTTATGGCTATTCCTGGTTATCAACTTGACTATATCTGGAAGGAACTACAGTCCAGAAATGGAGGGTACACCTGTGACCTTGAGGCTGGACGATACAGGTTTCTGACCTGGATCTTGACATAGAGATCTTGAGACAGAGTGGCCAGGAAAAAGTTTGGCCCAGGCTAGTAGTACATGCCTTTAATCCCAGGAGACTGGAGCAAGCACAGGTCTGAGTTCAAGGTCAGCCTGGGATAAAGCAAGTTCCAGATCCAGGTGTAATGGTACACACCTCTAATCTGAGCCAAACTTTCCACTGGAGGCCTCCATTGGAAGAATGTTGGAATAAGGAAAACTCACTCTTCTTAGACTGCTTGTACTTACTTGCCAGCACATCTGTTGGAACCTACTTCTACAGAAGACCACCTTATACCAATGGCCTCATGGGACTGAACAATTGCTAGATTCTTGGACTTCCCATTCACAGCTGCCCATTGGTGGGTTAGTTGGACTACAGACTGTAAGCCATCACAATAAATTCCCTTAATATATAGAGATATTCCCTAAGCTCTGTGATAGAGAATACTAATACAACCATGTACTTCTCCAGCCCTCAACATGAATCTTAAAGTTACCTTTGTCCTTTTGTAGGAATTATTTAATCCTAGTCTGGAGTTTCTACTCCACTTTTAATCATTTAGTTTCTGGATAAAAGATGTGTATAACCTTTATATTTATAATAAGCCTTAATCATCACAAGAGCTGGGGTGATAGCTATCCTCTATCCCATTATGTTGGTTTCCCAGTCAATAGTCTCATTATATAATTTGCTGTGTCTCATCTGGACTGCTCTTAATTCAAACTAGTCCACCTACATGACCATTATTTTAAGAGTCTTACTCCATGGTGGTTTCTCCTTTACTCTTCTCTCTCATCTTGTGGTTTCTCATCCAACTGCAAGCCCAGGAACCCTGTATCTCTTCTGTCCAAATATTGGCTGTGATCATCTTTATTCTTCAATCAGAAATAACTTGGGGGCAAGGTCACATAGCATCACTTGGGTCTAGGTGTCGGCTCTCTCATCTCTGGGGCAACCAGGTCTTAAGGGCCTGCATTTAGCATTACAATATATAGCAACAGACCAAACCTCAATATTTGTCTGGTTACACATTTTTTATTGCCACTAACTTGGAGAACCCAGCCTTTTAATGTAATTATCAAGATATTAAGGAGATGGCTCAGTGGATAATAGCATTTGCTGTGTAAGCCTAAGGTTCTGCATATAAATCCACAGAATCCATGTCAAAAGCCAGACACAGCTCAAGTATTGATCACAGGGCTCCTATCAGAGGTAGGAGACCTAGACAGAAGACTCCAGAATATTTGAGTCAGCAAGCCTAGAATATGCATCGAAGAAAAAAGACAAATAAGGAATAAGTAAAGACCAACACCCAGCATTACCCTCTGACCTCCATATGTGCATCCATACTTGCATAAAGAAATAGATACATGTGTACTACATGTACAGATACACATGCTCACATACACACACATACATACACACCTATACTTGTTATATCAGACCATCAACATACAGACACACACACATACATATAGACACTTCTTAGCCTACACAGCCAAACACATACACACATGCATATACACAGGAATGGACACATGAGTAGTACACATACAGTCTCAATGCTCTCACACACATATTTATATGTGAATGCACACACATATACTTGTTAGATTAGACCATTAACACACACACACATATATACACATACAATGCACATATACACACAGAGATACATACTTGTTAGCTTACAGCATCAAACACATGCATACATATACCTGCACACACCCGTTAGATTAGACCATTCCAAATAGTCTGATACTTGAGTGAATCATCTCTTTACCACATTGCTATCATTTAAATGTGTGCCCTACATGTTTGTGTGTGTGAACACTTGGTCCTCAAATTGTGGTGATATTTCAGAAAGTTATAAAACATTTACAAGGTAAGTTTTAGTTGGAAAGAGTATATTACTAGTGGATACCATTGAAGGCTATCCCTGGCCTCTAGTTTCTGGGCTGCTTTCTGTTTTTTGATCCACTCAGGTGAACAGCCTACACCACATACTCCCACTGCCATAGATGGAACTGACCGGCCATGACTTCCTTGGATGAGTCAAAATGAATCTCTTCTCCCTTAATTTACTTTCAGGAGCCTGGCTGCTGTAGTGAAAAAATGATCAATGCACTTAGTTGAGCCATTGATAAAATGGGTGAGTCTTCTTCCCATTTCTGCCTGTGTTAGCTCAACAACACAGCAGACAGTAGAGGTGTGTGTGTGTGTGTGTATGTATTCCTGCAGGGACTCTGAATGACCTACCAGGAGCATAGACAGCCCATAGGCTACAGGTACAAAGACCATAGCCTACCAGAATTGCAGTCAATAGATTTCTACGACAATAGACAGGCCACAGCCTACCAGAGGTACAGAGACCACAGGCTACCAGGAGTGCATAGAGACCACAGCCTAAAAAGTGTGCAGAGAAATTGTACCATGTGACTTCTCCAAAATGCCTCCTTCCAGAGAACTTCTAAGTCCCTTTCTGGAATCTCTATGGTTGATGCCTGGGCATCTGTTAATTGGTTTCTAAGGTGAAAGTTAATAATGCTGAGAACTCTGACTAGCGAGTATTAAGAGGCAAGAATAATAAATTCCATGGAGTCAGCAAACAGTGAATAATCATGATGAAATTCCTCTAGTCAATTTTTCCACAACTTCCAACACCAGAGACAGTGCTGAGAAGGTATTTCTGATCTCGTCTTTCCTCCTCCCTGGCCTTGCATTTCACTTAAAATATTTCTGCAGTATTGTTGCTTGTGTATATTCCTTCTCGAAGTTAATTGGACATCTGTAGCAATGCTCAGGTCTCAGAACACTGCCACAGGGCAGACATCAGCTTGGAAAATGTCTGCTTACAGTATGGGAGGAGGTGTAGTTTCCACGTGTAAAGTTGAGTCCAACTGCATCTTCAACCCATTTTGTTTCTGGCAATATCCCCTTCTCTCTAAGGTGTGTAAGTCATCTCTAATCCTAGACGTCAGATAATGCGACTGTGCACATTAACACACTCACAGCTTGCTAGTTCTTTTGAGGAGCACACCCTCAAAATCATTTTTAACATAATAAAGTTGTATTTGCTGCAACAATATACCTTGGGTAGGGTTTGCTGCTAATTATCTAATAGCACACACACACACACACACACACACACACACACACACACACACACACTTTGTTTTTGTTATTTGTTTATAATAAAAAACAGTGATGCCAAATGCCCCTGTCCAGCACAGGAATGGTGTAACGTAACACTCACATGCTTCAGAACCCTAGATGAACCAGGCTGTGGAGCCCTGCCTTTGAAATATGATTTAAAACAGAATTCATAGTGCCGCAGAATTACATAAAACTGTGTGAAATTGTGCAGATAATCATTTAAATCTCCCTACATGAAAAGATAATTGCTCTAGAAATTAACTGTACCTGGGGTTCATTCATTTGGTCATGGCTAGTTTCTTATGTAGCGCTGATTTGATATTAGAGCTAATTAAGATCAGGTCAGAGTTGCTGAAGGTCAGACATTAATGTGTGGGATCATTGAAATGATAATTATAAACAGATTAGGAAGCCACGGTCCTTTATAAGGGGTTATTAGGTAATTACTGTGAGCACGAACAGCTTACTGTAATAATGGATTATCGACTCCTCACGGCACTCTCAGGGTGAGGGTGTACTGCTTCCTCAAGGACTAAGGAACCACATCTAAACCCAGAGCCCAGCAAATAAATCAGATCTTGGTTGTGTTGGCCCACTCTTTCCTGGAAGGGTTTTTGCTTTGGGGAAGGCCTGTTGTGGCGAGTGTGCCTTTGTTTATCTGAATGCCAAGAGGGCAGGTGCCAAGTAGGGTAGAGATGGAGAAAATCCCATTCCCTATTGTTAGACTGGCACACAGTGGAACACACAAGGCCTCTGTGGGTTATCTGGGTTCTGAGTGTAGAAGCCCCATGACCAACTGCCCAAGATGTAGGAATCTCACTGAGCCTGCTCTGTCTCCAGTCTGGGGGTGAATCTCAGCTTGCTTTCTCTGGGCATACTTTAACAATCACCTGAACTGAAATGCTAGCAAGTCTCATAAAAGTTGGCATTCAGGCCCGGGGCCACTCGGGATTTGTCCTCAAACCAGAAGAACCCCATGACAGGCAGGTATTTACCTCAGGTCAGCCCACAAAACTCTAAGGAGAAATGAGTTCATGAGTGTGAGAAATGGCCAGAATGTTTAACTTGCTTTCTGCCTTGAGCATGTCAGAATCTGGCAGCCTCTTCTCCCCATGAAACCCCAGTCCCTGCTTCCAGTTCCCTCCAAGACTTTCCCCTCTGGAGAACTAATCCTGCTGCTTCCCTCAGGGGCACTGTTATAGATGAAAGCGTATTGAAGCAGGAGTCTCCAAGTCTGTTCATTGTAAGGCTTTAAATCTTTGGCCCAGAGCTGAGCTTTCTAGGAACTCATCAGAGGTTGGGGGTTGAGGTGAAGTGTACTCATGACAAGGAGGACTTAGGCACCAGCACTCTGCACCCTTGGACATGTGGCCTCTGGTGTCACTGCTGGAGGCTTTGGCTGCCCACCAGGGCAAAGTCTCCTTTGTGATGGTCTCAGAGTATCTGAGTATCTTCACAGATTCCAGCCTTGGCCTCAGGCTGGGATTTCTTTCATCTCTGGCCATCTTGAGAGGACTTTGGCCTCAGATTGATCTTTAGTATTAACAAAGCATACCTGCCTTTCAGCATCATTCATCACAAATACACACACACACACACACACACACACACACACACACACACACACACACACACACTATTTACTTGAAAAATAGAAATAGACCTAAGCATGAAATGTTAGGATGATGTTGATAGCCTCAAGTCAGTGTCTTGGGACCTCCAGGCCAAGGACTCAGGACCATCCACTGAGGGACACTGCTGATGTTCTATGTCAACCTTACCCAGATGTCTTGCCAGTGAACCCTAGCGGCAGTGAATCTCGAGTGTGCTTTCTTTAGTAAAGTTTCAGACACTCCCATTCCTATTTCCTGCAAGAGCCTGCTTGCTCAGTGTCATCACCATCAAAGGTAGATAAAGCGTGTGAGAGAGAGGTGTGTATGAAGGGACTGTGGGCAGGCATTAGCTCATTGGTCTTGATTTGTGTGATGGTGGATAACGTGTATGTGTAGATCATGTGGGGTCTCCATCGTTCCTAAGGTTTTTGAGAGATCTCGTAGGGGTTCGTCTGTAATAGGCCAAAGGAATTCTTTCCCTTAAGGTTCCTCCCAGCTTGGGTGCCTCCTTCCTGACTGGGAGCTCTGACTATAGTAAGTGAGTCAATACAGGATCTTAGACCACATCTCTGACCTGACGCGCTTTGCTTGGAGGTTTTTTATGATTGACGGTTTCAGGAAAGTGACTGAGAGGATGGCAGTCTGTGTCCAACAGGGACAACACTGGCAGGAAAGTAAGCCACCAAGTCATTATGTGACTGTCAGAGGAGACAGTGATTTTAAGCAAGGAATGCTAAACAGAGTGGAACTTGGATCCTGTCTCATAGCAGCAACTGACGTCCTGATTGAGACTCAGTGGACCTGGTAAGAGGTGGGTGAGGGGCATGGGACCCAGGACTCACCTTGTCCTCCAACATGCAGAAGTATGGGTGCCGGAACCTGTTGCCTCTGGAAGTATCTACAGCTCTGGGGCCTTGAAACCCGGGAGTCTGGAGACACAGGGGCCTAGGGCCATCTGACCACGGAGATTGACTGGGTGTCAGAGAGCTCTGAGAACAGGTCTGTCAGGCACCTCCTTATGGTTAAGGAAGCAGACTGTGCTTGCAGACCAGAAGTTCCTAGCATTAACCCCCACTCCTCTCAAGAGGAGAAACTGGATGATTGGAGCCTGGAATTCACCATACTTGAGCAAAATGGAGAAGACCAAAGGTGAAGAAAGGGCCACCCAGTAGGGAGCGAATGGTGGATAAAGGCCATGGTCCCCAAGTGTGATATCTGCTGAGACCTGGAGACTGAACTAAAGCTCTCAGCTCCCTGCCTCCCTTTTCACATTCTTCTTTCACATTCACAATCACCCAGGCAGGTTTTGCGTGAGGTGTTTTCATTTTGTTCTTGCACAGTTGTCTTTCTGAGAAGTTGCTATGAATGGCCAGGGCAAGAGTGATGGGTCTGCATATTGTTAAGGGCTTTGTATGCCTGCCCATGTCTGCCTGTTTTCCGGGTAAGCAAGGGCTGTTGGGCCACTGAAAAAAAAAAGCTCCGTTAAGAAGGCAATCAACCTTGGGGAATCCTGTTCCAGAAGTCAGTTGATGACCTGCTCCTGTGTGACAGGCGAAGGTCCTTATTTAGGTTTCATGACCTTTAGGGCACAATGCATGGTCATGGTGTGTGCTCCTGTAGATAATATTCTGGGATACTTCTCCTGGAGTCATGAAAACTCTGTACTTCATGCAGAGAGAGGACCTCCTGGTATGGGACATCTTTGAACTGAAGGGAAGATTCATAAGTGGAGGCTGGAGAATCAGAGGCTGTTGGAAACATCTGCTGGAGGTGTCTTTCTAGTAATTCTTTTGCCTCAAAAGACGCAAATTGAATCAGTTCTCTCACCCTGCTCTCTTCTGTCTTTCAGAGTGTTGTGACATATTGCTCCCACGCAAATGAAAATAAATGAGGATTTTACAATAACATTAATAAGAAATGAAAATAAAAAGGCTCATTAGTCAAAATGCGGATGGCAGGAAGTGTCACAATAAAAGATGGATGAGCAAAAACATATCGAGAGGGTCTATCTCCCAATACCAGGAGCTCATCAGCTGCTTGCAGAGTTTATGGGACACAGAGTGGTTCAGAAATGTTGGACTATCAGTCCTTGTCTCTGAGTGCCTTTCCTGAAATTCAAGTAACACCCAATTCAAGTAACACCCAGGTGGAATCTTTTTCTCTCCTGATTCACCTTAAGATCTCCATGTTTCTCCCAAGCAAGAATGTCCCAGGATGCATTGCATCCCAACCACGATGTCCTTTAGTTTGTTTGTGGGGACTAAATGGTACTTTATGCCACATGACTATTGAAGACATCTCATGTCTTTGATGGGCAGATAAGGCAATAGGACAGCTTAAAATTCAGGCTGCTAAGCTGTCTGTTAGTCTGACTGGCAGCATAACAGATCATTGTGATGTTTATAGTGATGGAGTCACAGTTCTTTCTTGGTCTCTAAGGCAGCATGACTGGAATGGATCCTCCTTAGTGGGTTCATGCTCAACTCTTGGGCTTCCTCTCTCCTGTGAGGCAATAACTCCCACAAAATAAGCCATAAGTCAATCATTTTTCTTTTTCTCCGTGTTAAGACAATGTAATCCTGTTTCCTATGAGAGCTTTCCCACCAGGGTTTTTACCCTCAATGCACAGAGTTAAATGTAACTGCTGAAACATCAAGGAGTCAGAGTGAAGGCATCTGTCAGACTAATTCAGTTTTAGCTGCATGGCCAGGTCAGTGAAAGTTGGATAGGGATAATTAATAATATGTTTATTCCTTGTCGGAGTCTGGGTTTTACTGGACAGCTCTGATCCAGGAACTTTCTTGATGGTGTAAAGCCCCTTCTGTGTTTGTACAGCCTGTGGGTACTTTGGTCAGGGTTTGGATTTGGCAGATAAATTGAAGGATGCAAGTCCATAGTAGGCAGGAGACCTGCAGTGACTGGTAGGAACTTTTTGGCCAGCCCCTCCTTACCTCTAGAGGTAAAAAGCAAGGACACTCATCTCCTTCTCTAGCTCCTGTTTCCTTTTCACCCAACCTTTGGCATCAGTGAGGCATAGGACATCTCTTTGCACTGTGCAGGTGATTGACTGGATACCTAGATCCACAGAACTAGCTCCTTAGAGGGTTGTCTTAGTTAGGGTTTTACTGCTGTGAACAGACACCATGGCCAAGGCAACTCTTATAAGAACAGCATTTAATAGGGGTTGACTTACAGGTACAGAGGTTCAGTTCATTATCATCAAGATGGGAGCATGTCAGCTAGAAGACTGGCTTCCAGAAAACCAGGACAAGGGTCCTAAAGCCCACACCCACAGCGACACGCTTCCTCCAACAAGGGCACACCTACTCTAACAAGGTAACACCTCCAAATAGTGCCACTCGATGGACCAAATATATTCAAACCACCACAAGTATTAACTAACACAATTTGTCTGCTCATATGATCAAGGACTTTCTGAATTGAGGCTTTTTTCTTTTGTTTGTTTTGTTTTTTGAATCAAGGTGTTCCTTTTTTTTTCTTTTTCTCTTTTCTGGAGCTGAGGACTGAACCCAGGGCTTTGTGCTTGCTAGGCAAGCACTCTACCACTGAGCTAAATCCACAAACCCCAACTCAAGATTTTTCAACATGATGCTAACCCATGCGATGCAGGAGGAAAGGCAATATTAGCTGCTGGTGACAAGTTAAATCTCAAGATGGAGAATGGTGGCTCCTCACAAAGAGAACCTTAATCCTGACGTTGAACTTTCAAACAGGAGTGCAAAATGCAGGAGAGAAGCTTCTATGCTGTTATCATTGCTTCTGGCTTCAGAGACTTTATAAGCTCATGGGCAGTTAAAGAGGCAAGAACATGGTTTTGAGAAATCTACAGAGAAAGATACTCTGTACTATGCTGAGAATTGCTAAGTATCCCAGAACTTGGGTTACCCTGAAAGTGTTTATTGTGACATTCATACCTATCTGTAGTTTAATTGATCAAGGTCAAGTGGTTTATTTTGTAGCAGAGGTCTGAGTGAAAATGGAGTGGTATTTGTGTATGACTCCAACACACACTTAGAGCTCCCCACTGCATCCTTTAAAGTAACAACACATCTAGAAAGACCACAGTGGTCCAGAAAAATAAGGTACATCCTTATGCCTAAGGGGACCATAGTGTTAAACTGAGTACTGCCCATTGCTTACAGGCCCTGTCACTACCTGTTGTATCAGTAAACCAGCCAGGTGCCTCAGGCCCAAGGAAACCCAATGAAGGAGACTTGGGATTTTCCAAAGCATGTTCTAAACTAGCCTCTAAAAGAGACTGTGGGTCCATCTCACAAACTCACAGAAAGCAAATGAACTGTTCATATCTTAAAGACCTAAAGAGCGATGTATGGAACTGACCACTCCTGTGCTAAAAAGCCATGGACTTTTTTTTTCTCAACTTTCAAGAATGTAGAAAATGCCACAAAATGATCTGCTTTCAAGATGACTTTGGGTGATATAAGATATTTTTTGTGATTTTCTTAGATAGGGTTTTACTGCTATGAACAGACACCATGACCAAGGCAACTCTTTTAAGGGCAACACTTAATTGGGGCTGGCTTAGAATTTCAAAGGTTTAGTCTAGTATCATCAAGGCAGGAACATGGCAGCACCCAGGCAGGCACAGTACGGAAGAAGCTGAGAGTTCTACATCTTCATCTGAAGGCTGCTAGCAGAATACTGGTTTCCAGGCAGCTAGGATGAGGGTCTTAGAGCCCACATCCACAGTGACATACCTACTCTCACAAGGCCACACCTACTCCAACAAGACCACACCTACTTTAACAAGGCTACAACCACTGTAACAAGGCCGTAACCACTCTAACAAGGCCACAACAACTACAACAAGGCCACAACAACTACAACAAGGCCACAACAACTACAACAAGGCCACAACAACTACAACAAGGCCACAACAACTACAACAAGGCCACAACAACTACAACAAGGCCACAACAACTACAACAAGGCCACAACAACTACAACAAGGCCACAACAACTACAACAAGGCCACAACAACTACTACAAGGTCATACCTTCTAATAGTGCTACTCCCAGGGCTGAGCATATATAAACCATCACTGTGATCTTTGACAACACCACACTTGTAATGCACGGTGGTTGTATTCACTCCTACCCTCTGTCGTGTTCCTCACTCTCACCTCTGCTTCTTTCTCCCCAGTTGTTATCTCTCTACCTTTAAGATCTTCCCTTTTTTCTCTTCTTTCCTCTATTTGTCTTTCCTTTTTTTTCTTTACATTTGAGGTCTGCTCATGACTGCAACAGCTATGTCATACCAGAAGACAAAACCCTATCACAGTCCTCTCCATTTTTTGGGTTTCCATAGTCCTTCCACCCCATATTCTAAGGTGTTCCTTGGGTTTCATAGGGAGTAACACAGATGTCTCATTCAGGGCAATACACTCTACAGTCGTGACTCTTGACATTTTGGCCCAGTATGGGTTCTTGCTTTGATTGTCACTCACTTCCCAAAGGCTTCTCTGACCAAAGCTGAGGGCTGTCCTAGCTGTAAATAAAACTTAATATTTATTAAATAGTTCAACTACATGCCCACTTGGTAAAACATCAGCAACATACTTCAGTATATGGCCTGTGACTTTCCCAGTCATGGGCTTTTATACTAAATGTGGTAGCCTAGACCTGGAAAGGTAAACAAAGTGTGTTTTCTCCCAAACTTGCAGATATATGTGTTTAAGTGAGTGTCAGTAGATGACAGAAAGAGAAAAGGGGACATGAAAGTGAGGAAGGTCTGAAGGATGTTTCTAGGGAAGGAAAGACTAAGTGGACACAGATAGGAAGGCAGGGAAACCAGATCACAGAAGGTCTCAAACAAATATGAAAAATGTATAGACATCTACTACTTTGTAAGGTATTCAAAATTTTTTATTTAAATTAAAAAGACGTTTTGACAAGATGGTTTTGCAGGTAAAGGCAATTGCATTGAGAGATGGCCATAACTCAATTTCTGGAATCCATATGCAAGGACAGAACCGACTTTCGCAAGTTGTCATCTGACCTCCACAAGCACATGAACTGGCTTTCATAGACCCTCATCCACACATGTGCATAAATAAATAAATACATAAATAAATATAAAAATCTGAGGAAACAGGGAGTTGAAACAGAAGTGCACTACATGATTGGTTAATGTTGCTCCCAGAATCATGTTTTCAAATCAAACTCCTGATAGACCTCAAATGTAAAGAAAAAAAAGGAAAGACAAATAGAGGAAAGAAGAGAAAAAAGGGAAGATCTTAAAGGTAGAGAGATAACAACTGGGGAGAAAGAAGCAGAGGTGAGAGTGAGGAACACGACAGAGGGTAGGAGTGAATACAACCACCGTGCATTACAAGTGTGGTGTTGTCAAAGATCACAGTGATGGTTTATAGGAGCAGATACTTCCCCAAATAATATAATTTGCCACTGATCTTGGTTACCCTCCAAGACTTTATTGCTGATGACTCTACGAACTTTGGTTGCAGATCATAGAGAAATCAGGCTGGCATTGAATTGTCAGTTTCTTGGATGCTGGTTAGTATTCATAGAGATAAGAAGTGCTATTTATCTAGAGAAGTTATAAATGACCTTACTTTTGTTAGATAATTTGAACTATAATACTGAACTACATGTCCTAGTGGCATGAATGTTCTGGGGTGAAACAACTGCTTTGTGAGGCTTAACCCTTCAGAAGAAATACATACTTGGCATTGGAGAACTGGACAAAACACTCGGTAATTTAAAATGTAGAATATAGAGAACAGATGGTTTCATGCCAGATATTTTGAGGTTGGATTTAAACCTAAATACTGGAATTCTTGCATGATGTTATCTCTACAAATTCACCCACTTTTTCCAGTGTTTATGCAGCAGGAAGCCTGTCATAGACTTCAGACAAATGACTCCAAAGGAGGCCCTTCAGATTTACTTTTAATTTTTATTTAGGATTACTTAAGCCATGTCACCATGTTGCAAAAGGTGGATTATCAAATACATTGAATATTTAACACAATCACTGCTGAAATTGGATTGGGGCTCTGTCAACTCTGCGGGTACCTGGACATTGCTCTGTCAAGGGAAAACTTCACCAGTTCATGAGAGCAGACTCAAGAGTCACCAAAAACCTGAAGAAACTTCACAAATTGGCTTAGCTGAAGACAGATGGTAGCTTGAACTCAACCCTGGAATAGCACATTTCTACCCTTTTCCCAGAATCACACTTCTTTATTGTGATTTTTGAAATAAAAATAGTGTGAAGTAGCATAGCTGGGAAGCAAAATAAAAAAATTATTCTGCTTACCTACAAATTTACTCTCATCAATCTTAAGTGGAAGTCTGAGAAATCAGCCAATAGAAGATAGAAACAATTTAATGTTGGCGTCTCCAAAGTTAACGTATTTTGAAACTCTTCCATCTCCTCTTTTTACATAAATTTGGTGTTCAAGAGAGCAAATAGAAAGAGAGATTAAATTGTCAAACATGAAACCCTGAGTTTGACCAAGTCCTCTTTGTTCACAGGCCCCCAAGTCTTGAAAAGTTGTATGAGAAAAAGGACTAGCGTGTGCCCTAGTGACCATTGGCTATTGGGGTCATTTTTTTAAGTTCTCTTTCTGTGTCTTGCTCACTCACTTCAAGAACCCTCTGAGTGGAGTCCCTACCTTTCAAGGTTGGACAGTCTTCATGGCTGATGTCAACCTCTCCTCTGTTGCCAAGGCCCATTTAGAGTAAGCTCTACCATACTGTGGTTGAGTGAATGGAATGGACACGTACAATGGAGGGGCACATGAATGGCTTCCTGTTTCACCTGGTGAAATGTTATTTACCCTGTGAAGAATATGTGCATTGAACGACATGTTTTGCCCAGGGCACCATGTCTGGATTGTGTGCAGCTCATGGCTGTCCATAAGACCCGAGCAAGTTTTCCATATTTCTGTCTGGTTTAGCTGTGTCTTGCCTAAGTCAATCCAATGAGAACAAGATGAAAACCTTCTCTCCTAGCTGACTGGTCCTCCATAGTTGATTGTGATGTGTGTTTGAATTGGCCTTCTCATGGATTCTTCTCTCAATGTAACCTTGGACTCAGGAAGCTATACCTGTTGTGCTAAGTGACTGTCTGACAAATCAAATCACTGATCATTTCTCCTGGAAAGCTTATTAATAAACAGGATCCATGCAGACAGGTTTTGGGGAAAGCTGAGTTTCGAACTTTCACTTCTCCAAACATCTGCTGTGCTTGCTTCTGATAGGAATACCCTGAGGAAATGCTCAGTTTTTACATTGCTTGTGTGTATGAATGCTTCCTCTGCAAAGGTAGTGTGGAGCTCCTTGCCTGGATGTCTGAACATGACCAACAGGAAGATGGTGTTTAGGTCAGGAAGTGGCAAAGTGTGTAGAAGAATTTAGATGCCCAGACAAGATGTGGGTTGGACTTTGGCTAAGGTATATGCAGAAGGGCACTGTCTTCTGTTGAATGGAGATCTCTGTGAACCCAAGGAAGGAATGGCTCTAGGTGCTTGCCAAGTTGAAGATCAAAAAACCAAAAATCAATAAATCAAAATGTGACATGTGAAAATCAGACTAGGACTGAGGACTTTAGTGCAAACAACTGACAGTGTTGGTTTCTGCTGTGGGTAGTTTTTGACATGGATTCTCTCCTTGAGTGTGCAAGCTCCTGTTTTTAGCCTATGCCTGAAGCTGTGTGTGTGTGTGTGTGTGTGTGTGTGTGTGTGTGTGTAAAGTAAGCCTTTTTGTGAATGTGTTAAAAATGATTATCTGGGCTCTTACATCTAGTTAAAATAGTAAGTTCGTCATTGGAATGCTAACTAAAAGAAATGAGAGACTTTTTTTTTTAATGAGCTGAGAAAATTTACCTTTCTTTGATTTTTGTTTGATTGTGTTTGTGTGTATGCCCCCCTCTCTCCCTCTGTGTGTGTGTGTGTGTGTGTGTGCGCGCGCGCGTGCGTGTAACTTGGGTTTTTTATATATTCAGTTTTTCAAATACTTGATTGTAGTCCATACTATTTTGTCACCCAGACAAGTACAATTTGGTTAATTTGGTTATAAAAACTCTAGAAGCAATGATTCTTACCTAATACCAGATTATGAAGATATTTATTAATGTAAGAAGATAAATACAAGTCCTGGCCAGCAAGAGAACCCTGATGGTGATGGCGGTCTTCCTGGCTGGTCCATTCCAGTCCAAAGGAAAGAAAGCATGTATTTCCAGGCTGTGTGCAGCCTCTACAGTAATGATGATAATTCAAAGTTAAATATGTAGTATGTGTTCAATATTTTTTTTTGCTAATGTGACTGGGACAGCCTATCATGCTTTCGGTCCCTTGTGAACCCCAGTTCCGAATATACCTTTGCTGAGACCGTAGTCATCACATAAAGACAAGACCGTGCCTTTCTGCATCTGTTATGGATTTGATTTTGCAATGTCCAAGGTCCAAGAGTCATTGGGCCAATGCCTTCTCTCTGCATGGTCCACTTGTGCCCTTTGCAGTTACCTACAAGGCATCTTTCCCCTGAACTCCCTGCTTTCTTTGTCCTAGGCACCCCCATTCTTTTATCTGTCTGTCGAAATCTCCATCTTAGTTGACCCTTGCAGGAGCCAGAGACAGACCAAGAGCCCACGTGGGTGAGCAGTAGCTCCCTGACAGATGCAGGGAGCCCATCCCTGCCCCCACCCGTCAAGTCAATGGAGGATGCAAACCAGCATCTCGCCCAAGCCCACCCAGGGCGGAAATGCGCTGCCCTCGAAGTTGAGAGGCCCTAGGGATGCCTCTACCTCGGTTGTCCATCACATGTGCTGATGGGCATGAATGGGGCAGAGGGGGAGTCCCTTGCTTGCCTGCACCTGTCAGCATAGCTGATGGGCAGGAAAAGGTGGGGGAGGCCCTCCTCCCATTCTGTCAATGCAGCTGACAGTCAAGTGTAAGTGGGTAAGGCCCCTGGCCTCTGCTAGTCAGATGGAGACTGTTTGATTGGGGAGTGGATGGGGTTCCACTTGCCTGGCAGAATGAGGGGCTGTAAGCATTGGAAGCAGGAGGCTCTACTTAGACTAGAGTGAAAGACAGGGCCAGTGTATATGTGTGTGTGTGTGTGTGTGTGTGTGTGTGTGTGTGTGCATGCTTGTGTATGAGAGAGAGCCTTCCTGCAAATGTGAAAGTGTGGCCTCACATGTCCAGGTCACTGAGACATATTGTCTGATGAAGGGATTTGGACAGTGTTCAAACTAATATGCTATATAGGAGACTCACAGGAAATCCATTCTCAGAATAAAGAGGGGAGGAGTCAAAGACAAGGCAATTGGGCTGACCTTCGAATGGACAAAGAAAATTCTTTGGATATATATTTTGTGTTTGAGTTTGGAAAGGAATGTACTATTCAAATTCTTTGTTTAGTGCTTTTGATTGTTTATTCCTTTCCCTTAGTCTCTGCTATGGTAAGCCATGTTTCCATGGAGGGTTTTGGTGCAGGTCTCTTAGGAACATGTCTTTGAAGGAATCTTTACATGTGACTCACTTACTAGTCAGATCTACTACATTAATGTGTAGAAGCCCCTGGGAGATTCAAGAGCTCTCATGCTCTCTTGGAAGCTAGGTGTTTCTGCCAGAGGCATTGGCCATGTACAATCTTGGAAAAATCCAATGGGGGAGCAGGGAAGAGCAGTTGCCTCAATATCTGGTCAGTACTACATGGTCTGTGAAAGACCATACAGATGTTCTAGTGATACATATGGCAAGAAAACACTTTTCTTTCATAAAACACATTCTTTAGCTTGGTGGAAATATTTTACCCATTAGTTGAATATTTTATCCATGAAATAAAGGAATACCTCCCCATAAACCTAGCAGTTGGGTGTTAGCAAGTCAAGACCAAGTGCAGCAAGACATTGTTTCCCTTGTGCTCAGCTCTTCATCGTTCAAAGATTAACTTAGATAATGATTATATTCTTTTAACTATAAGTATTGATCTGCATTTGTGCCTTTGCATGCAAGTGCACTTATTCATATGTGTACCATTACAAGTTTACAAGTGTGTGCTCACAAGAGGATAACTTATAGTAATGAATTCTCTCCTTTTTCTACTTGGGACCTGGAGATTGAACATAGGTCCTCAGGCTTGGTAGAAAATGCCTTTATCCAATAATCCATCTTGCTGCCCTGAGAGATATGTTTGTGGAAACAAGGCCACTCTAAAATTTTCTTGGTTGGGTTCTTTTAGAATAGGTTTGAAAAGTAAAAAGGTCGGTAAACCATGTAATATTAGAAGCTTGGGCAAGAAAAATCTAACAGTCAACTTTTGGAAAAAAAAAAAACAAAAACAACCCAGAACGCCAGAGTTCGTTCCTCTTCTCCTAATGACATGGAAAGCTCAGTAGACACACTCATTTGGTTCTGATGGAAAAGAGCAATCTCCACACACGCTGGGATGCTTTTGCTACCCTTTACTAACAAGTATCCATGCTGGAGATTCTGAATGCAGTGAAACTTGCCTGTAGCATGTTCCTTTCTCCTTTTGAGTGGCTCTTCCAACCAGCAGGGTTCTGTTGGACCCCACTCATGTGCCTTGGAGACAGAGGCCAGCGTTGGTAGCTCTTTGTGATCAGCTACAGAATTGACAGCAGGGGTAAACAAAACACATCACAACTTGTGCAGGGAAGGGAGCCTCTGAGAACCCCTGCTTCTTAAATTGCCAAGAAACTGACATCTCTGATCCCTTCTGGTGCTGCAGGCTTCTGGTGACAGGCGTCAGGAGCATTTCCATTTTCACTTTGCTTCCACTTTCTGCTTCCAGTAGAATTGAGACAAAAAATTAAGAAATGTGATATGATATGTATGGCCCTTGATCATTTTCCTCTTATGCTCCACACTGGTCACTTTACGCTTGAAGTGAAATAACCTGACAGCCCCTGGCAACATCTCTGCTAAACAGTAAGCAAGGATTCTGTGGCTATTTAAGGAAAGAAATCAAGTATCCAAAGAGACACTAAAGAGTTTTAAGGCTCTTCATATGGCAGAGAATGGACAACAGTTTAGCAGTTTAAAGATAATTGGCTCAAGACCAACTTGGGGGTGGGGGAAAGCCATACCACACAAGGGCTGAGACAGATACACCTCAGCCACTGTCTGTGTCACAGAGCTGCTGAACAACCCAATTTTCCACAAGTGGGTGACAGAAGCCACAGGGGCTTGCTGAAGTGTTACAGTGAGAGGCAAAGGTGAGGAGTGAAGTCTTCTCTCTTAGATGCTTTAATTTAACCAAGACTGCTTAGCAACTTTGGGGCAGGAAGAAAGTTCCTGATTATTACCAATCACTTTCAGATTTAACATCAGGAAGGTTTGTTTGTAGCACGAGAGTGTGAATAAAGCCTTCAGTCCTCAGGCGTGGAGCCACAAGTTGACTGAATATGCAGTTTTAGCGGCTGTATGTCACCTTGAAGACAGCTAGCTAATACAAAAGAAAAATGGGATGAGATTTAAAATGGTGAATTCTGACTGCTGATAAATAAATATGCCCCCGAGATTCAATAATTCATCACTTTGAGTTATTTATCTCTCTCAAAAGGTTTCTGAAATCATTCTTTACTGTTTCACTTGATTAATTCTTTGATCTCTGTGACAAAGATCACTTCATCCATGGCCACTGTGCTGCACAGGCTGAGTTATTAAGAGAACCGAGGAGGACAAACAGGTGGATGTTAATCTGTTAAAACTGTAAAGAGGCTGGGAGAAGGCTGGTGAAATAGACCGGATGCACAGGCTGGGAACGGGCGTGGGAAGCAGGCTCAGGGAATTAGCTGAAGGAACAAGTAGTCTGGGGAGCGAGCTGGATAAGCAGTAGGCTTTGAAGAAATCATGCTTCTGAGAACCACCTATGGCTGCTCAACCTTGTAGATTCCCAAAGCTTAAAGTGGCTGATTTGTCAATTGGGCTCCAGAGACTTTTATCTCTGTTTTGAGGCCAGTTTGAATGACAGGAGCCAGCTGATACCCTAAGCCTGTTACCTCTGCTACAAGGTGAAGGCTTAATGACGGAGGGTGAACAGCTTCCTTGACTTGTGTTGGGAGGTTAGGTGATGGAAGCAGCATTGATAGCCAAAGTCTCTCACGATAGTCCCCAAATAAACCTGGGTAATCACATATACTCCCAGTCAGTCACTGAAGAGAAAAGGTGAACCCTTCACTACAGAACAAGAGTGTAGTGTAGGCAACTAGTAGGAACACCAAGCATGCCACAGAAGGGCAAACACAGGCTGTGTTCAGCTCTTCTGAACCCCTAGCCTGGTGGATCTCATGGCTGCAGAGGCTGGAGAATGGGAGGAGGAAGCTGCTGCTCATACAGTTTCAACTCTGAAAGATGAGTAGATTTGGAGGACACTGGACAATAGTGTGCTGCAGACAACAATGTGTGTGGTGAGCTGATAGCAGCTTAGGGCAGAAAGCGTTTACTCAGCTCACGGTTCCAGGTTCGAGTTCGTCATAACTGGGAAGTCAATGTAGTTTGAACTTAAAACAGCTCATCACACCACACCACGGCACACTACATCACACCACACCACTTTCCCCCCCACTCAGCTCACTTTCTCTACTTAACCCAAAATCCAAACTGAGGAAGTAGAGCTGCCCACTTTCAAGGTGAGTCTCCCCACATCAATTAACATAATCCAAAGACAGAAAGCATTGACTCAGCCAAAGACATAGCCACAGGCCAACCTGATTTAGACAATCCCCCATGGAGACTCTTGTTATCTTTCAGATAATTTGAGATTTTGTCAAGTTGACAGTTAAAACTAGCCATCGCACATACCAAGGAACTGTTTTTGTTTATTGTTTGTTTGTTTTTGTGTTTTTTTCCTAACATGTCACGAGAAGCCTGGATATAAATACCAGCCTGATTGTGATCTTGATAATCTTCAGACACTCTGAATCAGAGCCCTACACCTAGGAGAGCCAGTAGGTGAACATATGACTTGGTATGAGCTGCAGAGACAGATGTGAACGATCAAAACCCTTTTATAAGTTAAAGGACCCTGCTTGTCAATTCCTCATCCATGGAGAAAGGGTTTGACAAGCAAATTAATGAACTGTGATGAAATCCCATGACCAAGTCAACTTGTAGAAGAGAGAGTTTATCTGGGCTTATGGTTCCAGAAAGAAAAGAATCCACCTTGGAGGGGAAGCATGGCTGCAGGCATCTGGCATAGTAGTCAAGCAAGAAGCCGAGTGCTCACATCTTCAACAACAAACAGGAAATGGAGAGAAACTGGAAACTTTAATCTCAAAGCCTGCCTCTGGGGATGTACATTCTCCAGAAAGGCTGCACCACCTAAACATCCTCAAACAGCCATCCACTTGTGACCAAATGTGTGTGTATGTGATTTCTTGATCCAAAGGCTGACCAAACCTTTCTGCAATCAAGAGAGTGGTTGATACATAGGTTGGGACAGTGTGGAGCAGGGAGTCACCCTCAAGCAGTTGTCCTCTAGGGTCTGAGCTGCTATGTGCTTTTCTTGAGTGCCCCTTTTGACAGACTCCAGCTCTGGAACAGTGGCATGGAACCAAGAATGACTAAAGGCAGAGGAACTCATACTGCTTCATATGCCTACCCTATAAAATGTAGATCCATGCAAATGCCTGATGGGGGTTGGAAAAAGGACTGTGAGGATGAGTGGGACATCTAGAGCTCTTCATCCATTCCTATCTCCACTGCAGCTTTAGGAAAGTCTCCCTACTGGTAATGAAGAGAATCCTCAGCTTGTGTATGGCACATCCCCAGCCAAGGATCTGCTGCCCTGAAAAGAAGGGACTGGACTAGGGGAAATTCTTGTGCAGCTTCACAGGTCTCCAACTTCCTTAGGAGCTTTGTTGCACTAACATGCATGTGAGTGTGGTCAGCCAGGATGGGCTGCATGCCAGGCTTCCTGGAATTATTGGTCCACGAAATCCTTTTGCTATGGGATGCCTATTAATATCTTAGGGCACAGCATGGAAACCTCTAGTTTAGTTCATTAATTTGCTTACCAAACCCTTTTTCCATGGATGAGGAATTGACAAGCAGGGTCCTCAGCCAGGTCTGCGTTTATAGCAGATTCCAAATTGGTGGAGACAACTCAGTGACACTTTACCCTTGTGGCATTTTCTTTATTAGGTTGTGAAGGAAGAAACAGGGGAGGAGCTGCCAGGTTGCCCAAGGATTACCTGTTGTATGAAACACTTCAAGGAAAACATTAAGAGTTCATTTACTTCAGGAAATTCTTCAAAGTTCGTTTGCTTTCTCTGATATCAGCTTGTTCTGGTGACAAATAATAAATAAAAAAGCCATTATGTTTCAGATTCAAATAAATAGTAAAGTAAGAACCAACACAGATCCAATTGCATAAATGGCATTTGGTAAGAATTACACTCAATTTGAAACATGTAAAAACACACGGGACCCACAGACATGGGTGGGAGACACCATACAAGCCTTGTTCTTCCAACATCTTGCCTTGCATTTATTTCTCAGTAATCAGGGTAGGTATCAATCAGAAGTGTGCCTGGGACTCTTGAGGAAGATGAAACAGCCTGACAGTCCCTTGTTCTCTGAGTAGATCTTGATACCTGGGATCCTGAAAACTGATCTTGAGGACTCTGGGGTTGGTCTTTGTCTTTTCATAGGAATTGTTCATGGCCAGGACCCAACTTCTCTGACAAACATTTACCAAACTTATTTCAAGGCTGCTGGGTGTAGACATTCCTGGGGGCAACCATTCTCTTTCACAGTATTTCTGGGTCTGACATCACCCCTAGGACACTCATACTGTTGGGATGACAGCATGGTCACCTGGGACATGCTCTGATTCATAAAGACTTTAAGGACTATTAGTGAAACAGAAAGTTTATTGCAATTTCACAGCACATTGAAAGTTCCTGTAAATGGTTCTATGCTACCCACTAGCAAATGGTTCTATGTTACTCACTGGCCACTACAAGTATGTAAGATGAAGGTCTGCAAGGAAACAGATGACCACAGAGCTCTCAAAGCATTCTTGCCTGGAAGGGACTCAATTTTTTTCCAAATGGTGGTGCTCCTAAAATTTTCTTTTGCAAGGGCCCAAGAATAGCTGAAAGAAAACCCCAGACTCAAATAGTATGTATAATAAGTAGCATTTATTATATTAAAACACCCAACATGTGTGAATCGACTATTCAAGCAAAATGGCAGTGACCACAATGAAGTTCAAAGACCTCCTTTAAAGCCAGTTAGGGCTTTTAGAGTTGTGGTTGGGTCATCTTCCTCAGGATTGGTTGAGATAATGGTATGGGATACTTTTATGCTTTTGATTCATTCTCACTTCAAGGAAGAGAGGGTTTACTTATAGGGACTTTTTTTATATCTGTTATAAGGTCCTGGCCAGATGTCAGTGTAGTGGTTGATTAGCTTGTGGATTTTTTTTCACTGAAACTGCTTTTCCATTTCTTTTGGGAAACTGATGGCTGGCGGTTCTAAAATGGAATGAGTTAGGTTCTCTCACTCCTTGTTCTGAGTTCTAACTGAAATCAAACCCTTGATTTCTCAAGGTCCAAGTCATTGACCTAGTGGGTAAATTGGGTCCTAAGGACCATAACTTCCACAACTGAAATGTAGGCCTGGACAAACCAGAGGAGAGGGTTTATGAAAAAGGGCTCACAAGTCAGAACAAGGAGTAGATAAAGTAATGGCCCAGCCATTGCTGAGACTAGAGAGAACTCGCAAATGGGGGCAAGGGTAGGACTATTGAAGCTAAGAAAGGCAGGCATCAACCAAATTTTTAGTCTTGTCTCTAACAGGTCTTCAGGGTGCTGAGAGGCTTTGCATTTGATATTCAGGTCATCTGATCTTCCTTCAGGAACAAATTTAATAGGAGAATGGCGAATCCAAGTTTTGATCCTTTTCAGCATGGCCTTGGGGGTTTCCTTTTTGACTTAGCTTTTCAGCCTGGGACAATGGATGGCAGTATTCTCTCCTGTAACTGCTTCCAGCTGACATTAGGACAGCTGTCATTAAGGTCCAAGAAGACCAAAATGATAGTCCAAGGCTGGGAAATGGGGCATTTATCAGAAGAATCTGATTGGCTGATCCAACTGGAAGACAGGGAGCAATCACATCAGCTGGACTGGTGTACATCAGCTTTCATCAAGTCCAGAGATCAGCAGCTTGCAGTCCTCAGGTGATCCCTGGATAGTTTGTCAGCAAGTTGAAGATCTGCTGATACCAATATAGACTAGGACAGAGGTTTAAATTGTCTAATAATTGGGAAAGTTAAGGAATCCCAAGACCAAGGGTAAAATCCCATCTTCAAAAATAGGTGGGTTCACTTATCTGAAGTCTGTTTGATCATGGCAGATTGATTCAAGTCTTAATGACTTTTTGATTCCCTAAAGTTTATGTGACCCGTAGTTTACAAAAGGCTGTGTATTAGTAGGAAAAGCAGTTAACAGGTATCTGTAAGACAGCAGGAATAGATTCTTGACTTTGAGACCTAGTACAAGCTATATGTTTGGGTTAAAAGTGATGGAACATTCTTTTCTCAGTTCAGAGGGCTGGATATAAAGATTGAAAAGAGATGTCTCTGGCATGATGAGAAGCATCTTCAAGTTTATATTTAGGGGACAACCAAAGGGAATTTAAAGTCTTAAGGTTCTGACTGATGTGTAAGCAGCCACTGTTCCATGACACATCATAACTTCACTGTTCAATGTTAAAATTCTGAACTTTTGAAATCATAGTATAACAATAGCATGGGAGATATGAAATATGTCTTCCTCTTCATTTTCTTTTTTCTTTTTTTCAGAGCTGGGGACCAAACCCAGGGCCTTGCACTTGCTAGGCAAGAGCTCTACCACTGAGCTAAATCCCCAACCCCTGTCTTCCTCTTCTTTACATATTTTAAATCATATTCTACACATCTACAACTTGCATTTATATACCTTAAAACATCTTCAGTCTGAAACCATTTTTTCACACCTTCTAACCTTTATCACTTGCATTGCTAACCTTATCATTTTCCTAGACTTTCAAACACTTTCTTACAAGTTTTCATATCCCCAGACCTTACATAAACATTTTCTATTCAATTTTCTATGATGAGTTGTGGTAAAGAGCATGCCATCTAATATGAAGTCTGTGAATGAGACAAACCTGTTTGTTCTTTTTAAAATAAGAGAACTAGTAGTTTTTTAAATTAACTAATGAATTGACTAATGAACTAACAGAATGGTAGACTACCCTGAGTTAAGGATCCACTTGCCTATTCTCTTGCTGTTAAGCTACAGTTAGCTTAGCTGTCAATATGATCAGAGACCTGAGAATGATAAATTATAATTTAGATGCCACATATTAATTCAAATGGCAGAGGTTATTCCACAGTCCACTACCTACCTAAACAGTCCTCCCAGGTTCCTACTAAGGCAGAGGAAGTCTGGCCATCAGGCCCAGAGGATGAGAGGCTTTTTCTGTGGGGGAATAACATGGGAGTGATTGACCTCACCTTGTCTTAAGCAATATATGGCTATTGATTCTCTGGTGTGCTCTGTTTATCCACATTTAGACCAGGTGTTGGCAGTGGGCAAAGCATTGGTACAGTTATTCCCAGTGGTTAGCAATCACAATCCAGGTGGTAGCCTTTGTAGTTATGCCCATGTGTTCTTGGAGACCTTGGGGGCATTATTAGGATTTGGGAGTCTCTGTCTGTCATAGTAAGTGTAAACATATTTAATGCCCTACTCCGCAGATCTGTGACAGGTTTGATGGTGAGAACCTACCTGGTATATCTGAGTTAAACCATCTTCGTCTGTCTTTAGCTATCTGCTTTAAACTGTACCTTATAGACATGAAACCAAAGGATAAATAAAGTTTATTATTAGAAATAATTCTATCAGTTCTTAGCATGACTTAAATATGTTTCTGAGCATATTAAAGGATATGATCATTTATAGTTACTGGTTATCAGCTTGTAACTATTTCTTAATTTTTGTAGCATGTATGAGAATACAACTGTTATAGTAGCTTTCAAGACTAAAGCATGTTAGGTTTGAGCCTTAAAATTAATGACTTTGAGTTGAAGTTCTTTTAGTATCAAAATAAAACTTTTCTATCTATAAACATAGTCCATAAAGAGACTGGGGCTTTTTCGGACCTTTATAAGGTATATCATTATAAAAAACTGAAACTTATAAAAGTATGAGGCTATATTATAACTTAACAATATTGGCAAATCCAAGGCTATATCTTTAAGGCTGTGATCTTTAGCCTTTTTAATGTTGCAAACCACTAAAGCAATAATAAAATAAACTGTGTTTCAAATAGTGAAAACATAAAGCAATATTGTAACAATTTACCAAGACAGAATAGAGACCATATAAAAATGTGGTCTCAATTCAAAAGTATCTTTGGGGACCTGCTTCCCTGGTCCACTATAGTCAAATGTTACCGCCCTTAAGGAAGATGGTGGTGAAGCCATGACTCTCCATAACAGAGATGGCTGCCAGCCATGTGACTGTCCTTAACCAAGATGGCAGTGAAGCTATGTATCTACTTTCTGTGGGATTTTGCAAAGATGTTGACTAGCCATGTGTTGGCTACATCCCTGAATGGAATCATGTCACATGATTTAAGACAAACTGAACGTAAACTTTTAATTACTATCTCCAAGTTGTGAGTTTAACCATCTCCAACAATTTCTAAGTCAATCCTATTTTTTTTTGTTAATGAAAGATTTATTTTTTTTATAGATTCTTTTTTTAATTTTTTTTTTATTATCTTGAGTATTTCTTATATACATTTCAAGTGTTATTCCCTTTCCCGGTTTCCGGACAGACATCACCCTCCCCCCTCCCCTTCCTTGTGGGTGTTCCCCTCCCAAACCTCCCCCCATTGCCACCCTCCCCGCATAGTCTAGTTCACTGGGGGTTCAGTCTTAGCAGGACCCAGGGCTTCCCCTTCCACTGGTGCTCTTACTAGGATATTCATTGCTACCTATGGAGACAGAGTCCAGGGTCAGTCCATGTATAGTCTTTAGGTAGTGGCTTAGTCCCTGGAAGCTCTGGTTGCTTGACATTGTTGTACTTTTGGGGTCTCGAGCACCTTCAAGCTCTTCCAGTTCTTTCTCTGATTCCTTCAACGGGGGACCTATTCTCAGTTCAGTGGTTTGCTGCTGGCATTCGCCTCTGTATTTGCTGTATTCTGGCTGTGTCTCTCAGGAGCGATCTATATCCGGCTCCTGTCGGTCTGCACTTCTTTGCTTCATCCATCTTGTCTAATTGGGTGGCTGTATATGTATGGGCCACCTGTGGGGCAGGCTCTGAATGGGTGTTCCTTCAGTCTCTGTTTTAATCTTTGCCTCTCCCTTCCCTGCCAAGGGTATTCTTTTTCCTCATTTAAAGAAGGAGTGAAGCATTCACATTTTGATCATCCGTCTTGAGTTTCCTTTGTTCTAGGGATCTAGGGTAATTCAAGCATTTGGGCTAATAGCCACTTATCAATGAGTGCATACCATGTATGTCTTTCTGTGAGTGGGTTAGCTCACTCAGGATGATATTTTCCAGTTCCAACCATTTGCCTACGAATTTCATAAACTCGTTGTTTTTGATAGCTGAGTAATATTCCATTGTGTAGATGTACCACATTTTCTGTATCCATTCCTCTGTTGAAGGGCATCTGGGTTCTTTCCAGTTTCTGGCTATTATAAATAAGGCTGCGATGAACATAGTGGAGCACGTGTCTCTTTTATATGTTGAGGCATCTTTTGGGTATATGCCCAAGAGAGGTATGGCTGGATCCTCAGGCAGTTCAATGTCCAATTTTCTGAGGAACCTCCAGACTGATTTCCAGAATGGTTTTACCAGTCTGCAATCCCACCAACAATGGAGGAGTGTTCCTCTTTCTCCACATCCTCGCCAGCATCTGCTGTCACCTGAGTTTTTGATCTTAGCCATTCTCACTGGTGTGAGGTGAAATCTCAGGGTTGTTTTGATTTGCATTTCCCTTATGACTAAAGATGTTGAACATTTCTTTAGGTGTTTCTCAGCCATTTGGCATTCCTCAGCTGTGAATTCTTTGTTCAGCTCTGAACCCCATTTTTAATAGGGTTATTTGTTTCCCTGCGGTCTAACTTCTTGAGTTCTTTGTATATTTTGGATATAAGGCCTCTATCTGTTATAGGATTGGTAAAGATCTTTTCCCAATCTGTTGGTTGTCGTTTTGTCCTAACCACAGTGTCCTTTGCCTTATAGAAGCTTTGCAGTTTTATGAGATCCCATTTGTCGATTCTTGATCTTAGAGCATAAGCCATTGGTGTTTTGTTCAGGAAATTTTTTCCAGTGCCCATGTGTTCCAGATGCTTCCCTAGTTTTCCTTCTATTAGTTTGAGTGTGTCTGGTTTGATGTGGAGGTCCTTGATCCACTTGGACTTAAGCTTTGTACAGGGTGATAAGCATGGATCGATCTGCATTCTTCTACATGTTGCCCTCCAGTTGAACCAGCACCATTTGCTGAAAATGCTATCTTTTTTCCATTGGATGGTTTTGGCTCCTTTGTCAAAAATCAAGTGACCATAGGTGTGTGGGTTCATTTCTGGGTCTTCAATTCTATTCCATTGGTCTATCTGTCTGTCTCTGTACCAATACCATGCAGTTTTTATCACTATTGCTCTGTAATACTGCTTGAGTTCAGGGATAGTGATTCCCCCTGAAGTCCTCTTATTGTTGAGGATAGCTTTAGCTATCCTGGGTTTTTTGTTATTCCAGATGAATTTGCAAATTGTTCTGTCTAACTCTTTGAAGAATTGGATTGGTATTTTGATGGGATTGCATTGAATCTGTAGATTGCTTTTGGTAAAATGGCCATTTTTACTATATTAATCCTGCCAATCCATGAGCATGGGAGATCTTTCCATCTTCTGAGGTCTTCTTCAATTTCTTTCCTCAGTGTCTTGAAGTTCTTATTGTACAGATCTTTTACTTGCTTGGTTAAAGTCACACCGAGGTACTTTATATTATTTGGGTCTATTATGAAGGGTGTCGTTTCCCTAATTTCTTTCTCGGCTTGTTTCTCTTTTGTATAGAGGAAGGCAACTGATTTATTTGAGTTAATTTTATACCCAGCCACTTTGCTGAAGTTGTTTATCAGCTTTAGTAGTTCTCTGGTGGAACTTTTGGGATCACTTAAATATACTATCATGTCATCTGCAAATAGTGATATTTTGACCTCTTCTTTTCCGATCTGTATCCCCTTGATCTCCTTTTGTTGTCTGATGGCTCTGGCTAGAACTTCAAGAACTATATTGAATAAGTAGGGAGAGAGTGGGCAGCCTTGTCTAGTCCCTGATTTTAGTGGGATTGCTTCCAGTTTCTCTCCATTTAGTTTAATGTTAGCAACTGGTTTGCTGTATATGGCTTTTACTATGTTTTGGTATGGGCCTTGAATACCTATTCTTTCCAGGACTTTTATCATGAAGGGGTGTTGAATTTTGTCAAATGCTTTCTCAGCATCTAATGAAATGATCATGTGGTTCTGTTCTTTCAGTTTGTTTATATGATGGATCACGTTGATGGTTTTCCTTATATTAAACCATCCCTGCATGCCTGGGATGAAGCCTACTTGATCATGGTGGATGATTGTTTTGATGTGCTCTTGAATTCGGTTTGCCAGAATTTTATTGAGTATTTTTGCGTCGATATTCATAAGGGAAATTGGTCTGAAGTTCTCTTTCTTTGTTGGGTCTTTGTGTGGTTTAGGTATAAGAGTAATTGTGGCTTCATAGAAGGAATTCGGTAGGGCTCCATTTGTTTCAATTTTGTGGAATAGTTTGGATAATATTGGTATAAGGTCTTCTATGAAGGTTTGATAGAATTCTGCACTAAACCCGTCTGGACCTGGGCTCTTTTTGGTTGGGAGACCTTTAATGACTGCTTCTATTTCCTTAGGAGTTATGGGGTTGTTTAACTGGTTTATCTGTTCCTGATTTAACTTCGATACCTGGTATCTGTCTAGGAAATTGTCCATTTCCTGAAGATTTTCAAGTTTTGTTGAATATAGGTTTTTATAGTAAGATCTGATGATTTTTTGAATTTCCTCTGAATCTGTAGTTATGTCTCCCTTTTCATTTCTGATTTTGTTAATTTGGACGCACTCTCTGTGTCCTCTCGTTAGTCTGGCTAAGGGTTTATCTATCTTGTTGATTTTCTCAAAGAACCAACTTTTGGTTCTGTTGATTCTTTCTATGGTCCTTTTTGTTTCTACTTGGTTGATTTCAGCTCTGAGTTTGATTATTTCCTGCCTTCTACTCCTCCTGGGTGTATTTGCTTCTTTTGTTCTAGAACTTTTAGGTGTGCTGTCAAGCTGCTGACATATGCTCTTTCCTGTTTCTTTCTGCAGGCACTCAGAGCTATGAGTTTTCCTCTTAGCACAGCTTTCATTGTGTCCCATAAGTTTGGGTATGTTGTACCTTCATTTTCATTAAATTCTAAAAAGTTTTTAATTTCTTTCTTTATTTCCTCCTTGACCAGGTTATCATTGAGTAGAGCATTGTTCAATTTCCACGTATATGTGGGCATTCTTCCCTTATTGTTATTGAAGACCAGTTTTAGGCCGTGGTGGTCCGATAGCACGCATGGGATTATTTCTATCTTTCTGTACCTGTTGAGGCCCGTTTTTTGACCAATTATATTGTCAATTTTGGAGAAAGTACCATGAGGAGCTGAGAAGAAGGTATATCATTTTGCTTTAGGATAGAATGTTCTATAAATATCCGTTAAGTCCATTTGGCTCATGACTTCTCTTAGTCTGTCTACAGCTCTGTTTAATTTCTGTTTCCATGATCTGTCCATTGATGAGAGTGGGGTGTTGAAATCTCCCACTATTATTGTGTGAGGTGCAATGTGTGTTTTGAGCTTTAGTAAGGTTTCTTTTACATATGTAGGTGCCCTTGTATTTGGGGCATAGATATTTAGGATTGAGAGTTCCTCTTGGTGGATTTTTCCTTTGATGAATATGAAGTGTCCTTCCTTATCTTTTTTGATGACTTTTAGTTGAAAATTGATTTTATTTGATATTAGAATGGCTACTCCAGCTTGCTTCTTCTGACCATTTGCTTGGAAAATTGTTTTCCAGCCTTTCACTCTGAGGTAATGTCTGTCTTTGTCTCTGAGGTGTGTTTCCTGTAGGCAGCAGAATGCAGGGTCCTCGTTGCGTATCCAGTTTGTTAATCTATGTCTTTTTATTGGGGAGTTGAGGCCATTGATATTGAGAGATATTAAGGAATAGTGATTATTGCTTCCCGTTATATTCATATTTGGAAGTGAGGTTATGTTTGTGTGCTTTCATTCTCTTTGTTTTGTTGCCAAGATGATTAGTTTCTTGCTTCTAGGGTATAGCTTGCCTCCTTATGTTGGGCTTTACCCTTTATTATCCTTTCTAGTGCTGGACTTGTAGAAAGATATTGTGTAAATTTGGTTTTGTCATGGAATATCTTGGTTTCTCCATCTATGTTAATTGAGAGTTTTGCAGGATACAGTAACCTGGGCTGGCATTTGTGTTCTCTTAGGGTCTGTATGACATCTGTCCAGGATCTTCTGGCCTTCATAGTTTCTGGCGAAAAGTCTGGTGTGATTCTGATAGGTCTGCCTTTATATGTTACTTGACCTTTTCCCTTACTGCTTTTAATATTCTTTCTTTATTTTGTGCGTTTGGTGTTTTAACAATTATGTGACGGGAGGTGTTTCTTTTCTGGTCCAATCTATTTGGAGTTCTGTAGGCTTCTTGTATGCCTATGGGTATCTCTTTCTTTAGGTTAGGGAAGTTTTCTTCTATGATTTTGTTGAAGATATTTACTGGTCCTTTGAGCTGGGAGTCTTCACTCTCTTCTATACCTATTATCCTTAGGTTTGATCTTCTCATTGAGTCCTGGATTTCCTGTATGTTTTGGACCAGTAGCTTTTTCCGCTTTACATTATCTTTGACAGTTGAGTCAATGATTTCTATGGAATCTTCTGCTCCTGAGATTCTCTCTTCCATCTCTTGAATTCTGTTGGTGAAGCTTGTATCTACAGCTCCTTGTCTTTTCTTTTGATTTTCTATGTCCAGGGTTGTTTCCATGTGTTCTTTCTTGATTGCTTCTATTTCCATTTTTAATTCCTTCAACTGTTTGATTGTGTTTTCCTGGAATTCTTTCAGGGATTTTTGCGATTCCTCTCTGTAGGCTTCTACTTGTTCTCTAAGGGAGTTCTTTATGTCTTTCTTGAAGTCCTCCAGCATCATGATCAAATATGATTTTGAAACTAGGTCTTGCTTTTTGGTGTGTTTGGATATTCCGTGTTTGCTTTGGTGGGAGAATTGGGCTCCGATGATGCCATGTAGTCTTGGTTTCTGTTGCTTGGGTTCCTGCGCTTGCCTCTCGCCATCAGATTATCTCTAGTGTTACTTTGTTCTGCTATTTCTGACAGTGGCTAGACTGTCCTATAACCTGTGTGTCAGGAGTGCTGTAGACCTGTTTTCCTGTTTTCTTTCAGCCAGTTATGGGGACAGAGTGTTCTGCTTTCGGGCGTGTAGTTTTTCCTCTCTACAGGTCTTCAGCTGTTCCTGTGGGCCTGTGTCTTGAGTTCACCAGGCAGGTTTCTTGCAGGGGGAAAGTTGGTCCTACCTGTGGTTCCAAGGCTCAAGTTTGCTCGTGGGGTACTGCCTAAGTCCTCTCCGCTGTGGCAGCAACCGGGAAAATCTGTGCCGCTCCTTCCGGGAGCCTCCGTGCACCAGGGTTTCAGATGACGTTTGGTGTTTTCCTCTGGCGCCTGGATGTGCACAGAGTGCAGTCTCTTCTGGTTTCCCAGGCGTGTCCGCCTCTCTGAAGGTTCAGCTCTCCCTCCCACGGGATTTGGGTGCAGAGAACTGTTTATCCGGTCTGTTTCCTTCAGGTTCCGGCATTGTCTCAGGCGCAGGGGTCCTGCCGCTCCCGGGCCCTCCCCTACGGGAACCCAGAGGCCTTATACAGTTGCCTCTTGGGCCAGGGATGTGGGCAGTTGTGGGCAGTGTTGGTGGTCTCCTCCGCTCTGCAGCCTCAGGAGTGCCCACTTGATCAGGCGGTGAGGTCTCTCTCCCACGGGGTTTCGTCAATCCTATTTTTGACCCTGGACTTTAAGAACATGCCTGAGCTTGAAAAGAATGAGCAGTAACGCATTTTTGGAGTTAGCAATAATGTAGAACAACATAAAACAACAGTAGAGCAGTATGAAATAATTTCAAAATTATCCATACAAAATAACACCCAAATCCCTAGTTTATTAGATTCAGTGGTCAGTAAACCAAAGAATGAATTGAGCCTGTGGCTGACTGCAGGATCAGAGTTGAATTGTTTTATACCATGTGGTCATCGTAAGAGGGTAAAGTCACATGGTAAGTTGCAAGACATGGGGCCAGCATGGTTACTAATATTTAAAACATTTTTCCTCATAGATCTATCATCTATCTATCTATCTATCTATCTATCTATCTATCTATCTATCCATCTATCATCTATCTCTATCATCTATCTATCTATCTATCTATCTATATACATCTATGTATCTCTATCATCTATCTATCTCTTTTATCTATCTATCATCTATCCATATCATCTATCTATCCATAGATATAGATAAAGAGAGATAGAGATATATTCTTTTAAATGTGATTTATAGCATTTATTTTCATGTTACAAAGTTTGGCTGCTAGCAAGGAAACATTTTTATATTTGAAAGCATGAAGTACAGCTTAATACCTCATTAGAGAAACATTGTTTTTAATCCTAACCTTTATTAGTCAATTTTAGGACAAAAATTACATAAAGATATTATCCCAATTTAAGAATATTTAATTTATCAAATACCATGTTTCCTTGGTTTATTAGTCAGGATTCTCTAGAGGCACAGAACATATGACATGTCTTCCCATATTGAGGGAATTTATTATGATGACTTACAGCCTGTAGTACATCTTCCCAACAAAGGTCAGCTGTGAATGCGAAGTCCAAGAATCTAGTAGTTGCTCAGTCCCACAATGATAGTTGTTTCAGCTGATCTTCTGTAGAAATAGATCCCAACAGATATGCTGGAAAGAAAAGGCAAGCAGCAAAGAAGAGGGAATCTCCCTTTTTCCAATGTCATTTTGTACGTTTCCAGCAGAAGGCACGGGCCAGATTAAAGGTGTGTATCACCTGGTCTGGATCTGGGACTTGTTTTGTCCCAGGCTGACCTTGAACTCAGAAATCTCATTTGCCTTTGTCTCATGGGATTAAATGCCTATACTACCTTTCCTGGGCCTAAGCTTTTTTATAGCCACTATGCCTCAAGATCTTCATGCCAAGATCCAGGTCAGAAACTTGTGTCTTCCAGCCTCAAGATGTGGATCACAGGTGAGCCCTCAAATTCTGGATTGTAGTTCATTCCAGATACAGTCAAGTTGACAGCTATAAATAGCCATTATACTTGGGTTGACTCATGCCAGGTGTTGTTGCACAGAATAGTTCCAACCCCGAGTTACAAGTTTTAAGCTATCTTTTTTTTACAGATGTTATAGATTTTTTAAAAACAATTTCTAACTTATGTAACAAAAATCTATGTCTAAGACATACATTTAATACCACTCAAAAAGAAACATTCAGTGGCTGCATACATTTATGCATTTAAAAAAAGACAAACAAAACTTTGCTTACTTCCTTTTGATGTGATTTCAGGGGAGGAGTACCTTGCCACCTGCTGAATCCAATTCTCAGGGGCACAGAGGGTTTTTAGCAAGACTAGCAGTAGCTTCCTTACCATAGAAGCTGAGAAGCTGCTGGTGCCCCATTAAGAGCAGCTTTTGAAAATCCACAACCCCGGGCTTGGCTCCAAGGGGAACACCAATTTATGAGTTTTCATTGTCACAATTCAGCTGCTTTTTTCTAAAAATCCTTGAAATGAATTAAAGCTATGTCAAAGGGGAAAAAGGACAAAGGATGACGTTTTAATCATTTTTCCTCTGAATGTGAAATATAGTACAACAATAACAACAAAAGAAATGAAACTATAGCTATACATGAACAGGCATGGACAAAGTAACCATCAAGGACAACCAGTAGAATTGGAAGGAGAAGGAAGGGACCCAGATATCCTCCCAAAAGGACCCAGACAACCCATTAAAGGAACACAGACATCCCACCAATGGGACCTAGACATCCTGTAGTGTAGGCCAAGCCCAGCAGGGAAGAACTTACCACTTTACTCACCGTGGAAAACAAAGTTGGAGGACAAGCAGAATCAAGACAGCAGCAGCAGCAGCAGCAGCAGCAGCAGCAGCAGCAGCAGCAGCAGCAGAAGAAGAAGAAGAAGAAGAAGAAGAAGAAGAAGAAGAAGAAGAAGAAGAAGAAGAAGAAGAAGAAGAAACAACAACAACAACAAAGCAGGCACATAGAGACAGGATGTACTTCCTCAGGGATCAAAAAAGAAACCAAAATGGTGATGGTGGTTTATCCATACCTGGGCTTTGCCTGATGGGCAAGACCCATCTGCAGTCACCAAAACCAAGGATAGATTGGAAACTTTTGATTCTGACAGATGAGGGTGTGGGGCAACCTCAGAACCCTCTAGCCATGAGGAAGTAAATGTGCCTTCTGCCCATTCTCCTGTAGTCTCTAGATTGTGGTGGATACCAGAATAGCACAAAGACAAGACAAGGCAGAGGCATGCCCTACATCACCAACTGTCTGCTCTCCTGAAAACACCCTACTATTGAGTCAGCAGGGGTCCCCCCCACAATCCTGGTCAAGCCTACAAATAAAAGGGTACAAGAATCACTTAAAGAAGACCCCAGACTTGAATAGTATTTAAACACAAAGAGCATTTATTCTGCAAAGTCAGCCAGCATGTGGGGGGGGTCAATTATCCAATCAAAATTGTGTCAACCCAAGGGAAGCTTACAGGCCCCCTTTAAAGCCAGTCAGGGGTTTTGCAGTTGCAGTTGGGTCACCTTCATCAGGATTAGTTGAACTTATAGGATATTTGTATACTTCTGATTGGTTCATACCTTGAGGGTGAGAAGATTACCTGATAGTGAGATATATATATCAATATATATCTATATCTATATCTATATCTATATCTATATCTATATCTATATCTATATCTATATCTATATATATCTATATATATATATATATATATATATATATATTGTCAGGCAGTTGCTGATTGGCTGCCCCCTTTTTCTGTGTTTTTTTTTCCAAGAAGCATGGGCTGACTTTTTGAGAAATTGAAGCCTAAGACCTAACATGGTTGCACGTTCTAAAATAGAATGAGTTAGGTCCTCTCACTTTTAGGACTCTGTGATCACTTCTAGCCCCTGCATTGTACTTCTTGTTTGACTATGTGTTCTCTATGACAAAAGTGTTTCTATCTGAAATTAGCAGAGCCTTTCCTGACACCAGAATTACTGTTGATAGCATCTCTGCTAACCACCGTCAGTGCTGGTCCAGCCTGTGGAAACAATAGTTACAGATATCTAATGTAGATAACCAACAACTAATAGCCTATTTACATTAGAAACAACCTTTTTGTGTTTAAGCACAAAACAAAACAGAATAATTTAAACGATTTATTTATTATTTCATATGTATATGTATATGCCTGAGTGAATATGGGTACACTGCTGGGAAACCCTACTACATAATGTCAAAGTCTACCATGTCTTGATATCTCCCGTGATTTCAGCACAAAATGGAAGACTCCCTTCTATGCAGGGATTCCTAATGAAGGACTCCCTTTTCCATGCAGGGCTTCCAATTCTCTACCTTATCTGGGGAGCCCAACTCCCATGTTTTACCTATGGAATGTCAATTAATCCATGTTGAAATTACAGTTTCACCATCCTGAAATGTCTATCCATGCAAATGAGGAGTTCCTAGAACCTTAAACCTCATCCAATGAAACTTAATTGTAAGAAGACCCTCTTCCCACTTTCTATTGTTTATAAGGTCCTTGTTCACTGTAAATGAAGAGCACAAACTGTTTCATTGACTATGGTCTAAGAGGGCTGTTTTATAAAAGAACTGTAACACTGAAATCTTTGGGGAAGGGACTCCCACCCCTACCCTCATTCCACATTAACTGCTGGACCAGAACACTGCTTCCCCCCTGTTCATGATTTCATTGATTCATCCTTTCCCACCCAATGTACATCAGGTCTAGACACTTCAAGTGAAGAATCAAAAGAGGTAACCACAGTGCATTGCATGTTTGAAGTATCTGAGACGTCCAGAAAAAGGCTTCCAATCATGGAGTTAGAGTTTATATGGTTGTCAGCTGACCTCAAAGTACTGGAATCCAATTTGGGTGCTCTGCAAGGAGCAGTGTGTGCTCTTAGCTGAGTCATGCTTCCAGCCACTAAAACCAAACTCAATTGATCCAACCAACCAACTAACCAAACAAACCAAACAAACAACAAAAACCCAAAACATTAACAAACAACAACAACAACAACAACAACAACAACAACAAGAAGCTCCAACAACTTTTATTCTTCATTCATTTGAATTCCAGGAATAATTTTCCAAGATATTAACTTTTACTACAACAACAATGCCAGTGCATGCATAAGGATTCTGCAGCTCTTATTTCTAACATATAAGGCTGGTAGGTCACTAGGGATCTTCATCTGAGGTTTGGGGAGGTGAGCAGAGCAGAGAATAAGGACAGGATTGCCATGCAACATTCTCTGGCATCCCGCATGCACCCACCCACCCACCCATCCAAGAGTTCCCGGAGAGCTGTCCAGGCCTACAAGGCTAGGATGGCTGCAGCCTCTCACCAGAGTCAATATTTAGAATTCAATATGCTGATGGTAGTTCATCTTACTTAATGGCATAGGACGTTCTCTGCTGGTCCTCTATGAATGATTCCTACGAAGCTGGAAAGATGAAATGCTCAGCTATGCAGCTGTGCCTTCCTGTGACTTCTACCCATGTGGTCACCATGCTGGAATCATTGCAAAGTCTCTAGGTGTGCTGGCCTTCTGCTCCCATGACTTCTGCAGTTGCAGACTCAAATCAACCCATATCATGTATGGATCGATGGTCCACTTGTACCAGTTTCTAGCTGATGCTGTATAAAAACTATTTCTACTGTCTTCATCTTGCTCTAAATACAATTTTAGTATGCAGAAGGATTTCAGAGGTTATATGAGAGGACTACACATTCTGTCGGAGGTTGAAAGTAGTCATGAATGTGGGTCTTAGGGTAGGGATACAAAAAACGGTCTCCCTGGATAACTAGAGATGATTCTCAGTCATCAGCATTCCACAGTCGTCTGTGAGATCCACATTAGTTCATTTAGACTATCAGTACACACCAACACATAGATTCTTCTTGTGGCACCTGCCACACATAGTTTTCTATGACACACTTGCATCTCATAATACCCAAAGCCATCAGGCCACCTTCCCTGCCTGTCAAGTCCCTTCAGTGGATTTCACTCACCACCCTGGCCTTCATCCCAAACACTTGACAAGGCTCACTAGATCATCAGCCAACATCTTTTCTAATATAATTCAACTGAATAATTTAATATATATAAATAACGTCAGAGTAAAGTAGGAGCAGGAAGGTACTTTTTGAAGGTAAGTATTTCATGCCACGTGGCTCTGTTTTGAAAACGTTTTTCTCTTGCCTGTCGTAATCTGTGGTTGAAAGACAGCACAGAGTCTACAGCAGAGAGGGAAGGAGGAGGGGAGGGGGAGGGGAGAGAGAGAGAGAGAGAGAGAGAGAGAGAGAGAGAGAGAGATTACAGAGATAGTGTCATTTCAAGTTTCAAATAAGTTTATCAATGTGTTCACTCCAAATACACCCACAAGCTAACCCAGGTGATTTGCAGTGGCTTCTTACTAAAAGCTGTATAATATGCTTGTTCAACAGTCCCACTGGCTTTAATCTTTTTTCCATTGTCAATGCCCTGAGACTGAAACCTGTGCTCCAACACTGCCCTGTCACCCATCACACTCAGACCAGTGTTCTGCTCTGCAAATGTACTGTGACTACCTTGACCATCTAAGTATTCTGTAACATATCTGCCTTCTGCAATACTCCTACCAAGTAAACTTAGCCAGAACACCTACCTGTGTTCAATGTTTCTTTTAGCAATCTCTTCTCATTGTCCCATTAAATTCCCAGCCTTAGTTGAAGTTTGTTGCATCTCTCTCTTGGCAAGTCCTCATTGCACTGTCTTTCACTTGTCACCATGAGATCCTCTGAATGAAGCCTGTAAGACCATTTATGACAATATACCAAACATCACAGAAATGGCACAAATCCTGACAGATATATCCTATTTCTGCCCTAATTTCTATGTTATTTAGACTTCGTCACTGAGACAAATACCTGAAAAAGATTTGATGAGCAAAGATTGACTTTGGCTTAGGATTACAGAGATTCTAGTCTACAGTCCTTTGACCTTTCTTTCTGGGCCTTTACTAAGACAGAGCACCATGTCGGAGAGGGAAGGAGAGCTGAGGAATGTTCAACTCGTGGCATCCAGGAAGAGAAAGCCAAAGAGACAGACAAGAAAAAGTCAGGGCAGTTCAATCTCTCACAGACACCCTGTCTGGGATCATGTCCCTCAGCCATGCCCCACTTTATCAGTATGAACTCATTAGTGGGTTTACTGGTCTATTGCTCTGAGCACCCTCACGGTCCAGCCAGATATAAACCAGTCCTTTAACATGTGTACTTTTGGAATACATAGCCTACTCAAACCATGACATACAGGTCCATTACTACAACCTGGGTTGAAGCCCATGCACATTGCAACCTGGGCTGGTGTCTTCTTGCTCTCTCTCTCTCTCTCTCTCTCTCTCTCTCTCTCTCTCTCTCTCCCCATTCATTTTCTTGTTTGGTATTTTTATTTTATTTTTCAAAATGACAAATGCTTGGCAGATTCAAATGGTAACCAAGAGCTCATGGTGGAGAGCAGAACAAGCCTGGTCTTATTCTACTCACAGAACCAATTCCTCTTGTGGAATGCATCAGGCATTAACCCCATGCTACACTCCAGAGACCCAACAAAACTGACCAAGAGGAAAGGCACAAGTGAGGATGGTTGAATCTCACTTAGAAGGGGGAATAAAACAGTCATAAAAAGCAGATGAATGGAGGGAACTGAGAGGGAGAGGGAAGGGGAATGGAGTTATTCAGAATCATGTGTGGGGAAGGATAGGATATTTGGCCAGATGACCATTAAAACGAGTAGAAATCTGCAACTAAAAAAGGCCTTTAACAAAATCCAACACCACTTTATATTAAAAATATTAGCGAGATCAGCAATCTAAGGCACATACCTATACACAATCAAAGCAATATTCAGCAAGCCAATAGCCAACATCAAGCTAAATGGAGAGAAACAGCAATTCCACTAAAATCAGGGACAAGAGAAGGTTGCCCACTCTCTCCCTATCTATTCAACATAGTATTTTAACTTCTGGCCAAAGCAACAAGACAAAGGAGATCAAGGGGATACAAATCAAAAGGAAGAAGTCAAAGTATTTCTATTTGTAGGGGATATGACAAACAGCTGTCAGCAAAGGAGCTTGATATAAAATTAACTCAAACAGTCAGTAGCCCTCCTTTATACAATGACAAACTGACCAAGAAAGAAATTAGGGAAATGACTCCCTTTACAATAGCCATTAATAATATAAAGTAGCTTGATGTAACCCTAGCCAAGCAAGTAATAGATCTGTATGACAAGAACTTCAAGTTCCTCAAGAGAGAAATTGAAGAAGATATCTAAAGATAGATTTCCAATGCTAATGGATAGGTAGATAACACAAATAAAATGGCCATCTTATCAAAAGCAATCTACAGACTCAATGCTTTCCCTATCAAAATTCCAACAAAAATTTTCAGAGACCTTGAAAGAGCAATTCTGAACTTCATATGGAAAAACAAAACAAACAAACAAACAAACAACAACATCAACCCAGGAGAACCAAAATAATTCTGAACAATAAAAGAAATTCTGGGGGAATCACCATCTCTGGCCTCAAGCTGTACTACAGAGCAATCCTGATAAAAACTTCATGGTATTGGTACAGAAACAGACATTTTGATCAGTGGAATCAAATTGAAGACCCAGAAATAAACCCACACACCTATGGACACTTGATTTTGAATAACGAAGTAAAAAACCATGCAATGGAAAAAAGAAAGCATTTTCAACAATGGTGCTGGTCTAACTGGGTGTCTAGGTGTAGAAGAAATGTGTTCTTAATCTTGAGACAGAGCAATATGCAAGGACGTTTGAGTGTCTGTGGAAGAGGCACATTCATCCTGCTTGTCCTTGAAGCATCATCTCCTGTGAGTTGCAGACTTCCCCGGGCACTCTGGGATAATATGTACACTAGAATAAATATTGGCTTCGTGTAAAACAATTGTTCTAGCTTTTGGGAGCAATTAAAAGATAAACACATAGGGTGTATTGAAACCAAAAGGACATTTTTTTCTTTAGAGAATCGGGATTCAAACTTCTTTCCAGAGCAGAATGCCATTCAAAATGGCCAGTTACCATGCAACATAACTGGGTTTAGAGCAAGGACAGGGTCCTGTCCAGCAACCTCACTGTGAACAAAAGCTGGCCACACAGTAGGGCAGCTTGTTGCAATGAGTGCTGGTTTACTTTCAGAACGACAAACCATGCTTTACTTTGACTTTCCATGCAGTATATCTCTTCTGATAAACAAAGAACGGATCACAGTGCACGTTGACTAAAGTGCAAAGGGTTGTGTATACTGCCATTAAGTGTATGTGCGTGTTTTTTAAAAGGTGAAAAAGACAGACCTCTGTAAATAATTTTTTTCTCATAGCATGTAACAGAAGAATGAACAGGTGTCAGGTAGTTGCTCCTTTTCAATGTTTTTTTCTGAACTTGGGATTTATATTTTATCAATGAAGCATGAACATTTAAGATTCGGGATTGTCCCACTGCAACAGGCATGGTTTGTTTATTTGAGGTTGTCCCTCTCTTTCCTGGTACATGCATGAATGATGATACTTTTGTCTACATGCCAATATGTCTAGGATGACATCTTTGTCTATTTACAATGACATTGTTATTCATGCCACCTGTGCCCACTTCTTCACGCAGCCCCATCAGAAGTTCCTGTCTTTTGGATCCGGCCAGGCATGGAGCTTAAAACACTTTGTGTGTGCCTTTTCCAAGGTTTCAGTGGAGTTGACTTGAGTTCTTAATGGAAATCCATGTTTGCTCAGTTAAAACAAATAACCACAGAGGTGCTCAGTGCTGGGACTCAGCGTCATGTGGGCAGTCACAGATAAAGCAGAGCATGGACCTGCTGCCTGAGTGCTTCGAGCATGATGCTATTTAAATAAGTCATCGGTGATCACCTGCCACCCATGTGCCCTGGGAGTTGCTCCCCTGAGGCTGCCTGTGGTTGCTAGACAACATGGTGTCCTGCTGGAGTGGCTGCTGGGTTTTAGGCTTCACCATGGAACTTAGGTAATCACCCACACTCAGAAAGCAGCTTCTTTAAATCAACAGAGGCCCCCTATCCTATTTACCCAGGTGCAGCCAACAGGTCAGTGTGACCTCTCTCCACCTGGTGCTTAAAGAACCTGGCTTCAAACTCATCTTCCCCAAAGTCCATATTGTTTCCAGATCTACACTGTGGGTAGTCAGCATTTGTCAACATGGGGCTTTTCTTCATTCGGCTCATGATGGGATGACTGTCTTTTCAGATGCCATGAAGAAGAAATCCTACCTGAAGACTGGCCCCACACCTGCCTGTGCTCTCAGCTGCCATCCTACCTGGAGGCCTTCAGACACACAATTCCCACCTGTGCTAGCCAAATTCTGAACACTAACAAACATTTTAATATGTCCCTATGGTAAAGTTTTCAAGCCTCATGTGCTGGGTGGCTCACGCTTGTAGTCTCAATATCCTGGAAGCTGAGGTGGGTGATTGGCGTGAGATCAAGGCAAGCCTGGACTGTATGAGACCCTGTCTCAAAATGATGTGTGTGTGTGTGTGTGTGTGTGTGTGTGTGTGTGTGACACACACAGAGACAGAGAGACAGAGAGACAGAGAAGGAGACACACACACACACACACACAGAGAGAGAGAGAGAGAGAGAGAGAGAGAGAGAGAGAGAGTTTTTAAGTGTGATAGTGGCACCTGCAGGGTGAAACAATAAGATTGGCAATAAGTTTGAAGCCAACATGATTTCATACTAACTTCCAGCCCTTATGGGCAGTGAGATCTTAATCTAAATGTATATATGAATGTCTGTCTCTCAACAATATATCTACAGTCTATTTATCTATCTGTCTATGTATCTATGTATCTATCTGTCTATCTATCTATGTATCTATCTGTCTATCTATCTATCTATCTATCTATCAATCATCTATCTATATCAGCATATTTAGTATATGTATACCTGTGTGTTTAATATGTTTGCTTATGTGTGTATATCTGTGTTTTATATTTGTACATGTATTTATTTGTTTATATGTTTACACATCTTCTGCTGGTTCAGTTTTCTTGGATAACCTTGCTTGATGAATCAAACAGGTCAAGACTCCTTGGATGAAAAGTAACCCCATTGCTCTAAGTGCTATTCTTTACAATGCTGTAGGTCACTATAAATTTCAGGGACTCAGTAATAACTAGGATTGTGGAGGAAAGGGCCACAGATTTTAGCATAACTTGGGATGTTATTTTTTGGTATATACACACACACACACACACACACACACACACACACACACAGACACACACACACACACATATATATAATGCAGATTTAAGGAGAGGGGAAAACAGAAAACTACACTGAACATTCTAGACTATTTCTTCTATCCTCTTGAGGTCTCTGGATAGTTAAGCAATTATTCAAAAAAGCATCCTTCTCACTGTGTATCCTCAGTCATGTGTGCCTTCATCACATGTAACAGCTCTTCTGAGCCAGAACCCTAGGACTGCTGATGGGATGCCCATCCATACCAGTCATATCCTATCCTAGCAGATTCTCCCAGCTTATCTTGCCTGGTTGGGACTTGAAGAATTGGAAAGCCCCCCTCCCCACAAAGTGTTGAACAGTAGACAGGACCAAATTGGCCATAGATGACAGTACCATTTGTTTCCTGGAGAGACTGTGTCATGGCCGCACATCTGGTAGCTTAGAGTAGTAGAGACTGCTTTCACCACTGAGGAGCACAATGCAGCTAAGACAGAAGTCCAGAAAATACCTGCTTCTGGTTCTTTCAGCTTCTGGGTATAGCTGATAGTACTTAGCTTTCCTTGGCTTATGGTCACCTCACAATAATGTAAGTTGACATTTTCTCTGCTGATTCCATATGTCTACATTTCTTCAGATATTGCATTGGGACCACACTAGCTCATCACATGCTCCTTTTAACAAGTCTTCTTAGCAAAGTCATTTCTTAGCAAGGTCAATGTCTGAAGTTCTAGGTGGATATGTCTACAGGAACACCGTTCAGCCCAGCTGAGTGGTCAGCCATGGTTTCCTTAATCACTGTTGCACCTAGAGGAACAGAAAGGTAGGTGAGTATAGAGTCACTCTGAGGGTATCTCAAGCAGGGAAAGATGAGATTCAGGATCACTGGTATTCCCTGACCTGTGGTTCTTCCAGCGAATAGCCATTCAGTGTTCAATGGACAAATAATCCATTCCTAGGTAACCAACTAATTTATGAGATAACTAACTCATCTTTGTAGCAACTAACTCATTCCTGAAGTAACTAATCCATTTCTGAGGTTACTAATCCACTCCCCATGTAACTAGTCTACTCCTATGGCAACTAACCCATGCTTCAGACAATTAACACATTGCTAAGGTGATAAATCCACCCTAGACATAACTAACACTCTCCTGAGATGATTACCACACTCTAGAGAGGAGCAACCCACTCCTCAGTCCAATTGCCCACTCGTGATAACTAAGCCATACCCTAGATGAAGTCATTAATCCACTTCTTTTTTTAAAAATTTTTTATTAGGTATATTTCTTTACTTACATTTCAAAAGTTATTCCCCTTCCCGGTTTCCTGTCCATAAGCCCTCATTCCTTCCCCTCCCCTCCCCCATACAGGTATTCCCCCTATACATCCCCAAGACCCCACTTCTTAATACTGTCACAGTGAAAGGGAACTTTAATGTGAGTCTGGGAGAGGACAAAGGTTCCAGACAGGTGCTGTCACATCTCAGAGACCTTCTCTCATTCTTTGCTCACTTTCTCCAGGAGGCTGGACTGCACCTGATTCTAAGGCTGGCACATCTACCAAGATGCTCAGGAAACCCAGTGTAAGCAGCATCATGGTTATGCATGTGCTGAACACTGTGCTAAACACTGCAGTTTTTAAGAGGACTCTGGGCTGCAGGAGGCTCTCAAGCATCTTAGTCAAGTTTCTGTACACACAGCAGGATTCCAGAACAAGGCTGGAGAAGCCATCTTTGACAGGATGTCCCCCTGGGTTCTGCACATCTAGAAGGGTGATGCTTGGGTATTGATGTTGGAAGAGGGGTAAAGCCCGTGTGTTCAGAACTTGGAAGGTAAGAGCTGGGTATGCCTAGTCCTAGGGATGACAGCCCTACCCTGGACCTTTTGTTTAGACATTCAAAAGACTATATCACCTCAACAGAGGATGGGCACCATTGGCCCTCAAGAACCCCTTTTCTCTCCACGTTTAGCCCCTTGAAGATGTATGTTTACTTGTAAACAGAAGTGTGTGCAGAGTCCCAAAGTATGGGGTTAACCTAACTCAAAACTGACCACCACGCCTCAAAATGGCTGCTCCTTTTAAGTTCAAAAACCTGGCGTCTCTCTTAGGCTTTGTCCTCCAGAAGACCAGAGGTTAGCTAAGTCAGCCTGAACAAACTCAGGGCAAAGTCTAGCTTACCATTCATACCCAGGGGAGCCTGACGAGTGGTGGCCAACGCAGGCCTCATGTCGACATTTTGCCTGTGCCGCATTTGCTAAATTTAGAGCTGCCTTTAGAGACTCAGATCAAGACAGTCATGGCATTTTTGTCTTAATTGTCTGATTTCTGCTAAGTTTTTTTTCTTTTTATATCACAATCAAACCCCCAGTACAACAGCAGAGGGACTGGATTAAATTGACAGTCATATGAATGAGTTTGTCCTTTTGAGGGAAAGTCAAATTATTGAGGATTAAATACTTTGCCGCTTTCTAAAAATACCAAGCGGGATTCAGAGGGAAGAGTCCCAGAACTCTGTGACAATAACTGACAGCCAAGCTGAGTCCTTCCTGCTTCCTGCAAGGTGTGTCCTCATTAGGACATGGATTCCCGCTTAACCAGGGGGGAAACGAGCCCAGGATGGTAACAATCCTAACTCAGCATATCCTAATGAAAACAGAATATTCTATAAAGGTAAAAAAAAATCAATAGATTTTAGCCAGCCTTATGCTAATGAGCTACTCAGAGTTCTTTGACAGTCTCTTGGGGGTTGAGAAAATTATGACACAAAGCCCAGCCTCAGTAGGGTCAGCAATTTCCTGTTGGGATCTTTCCTCTCTGCTTTTACACCGAGTTTGGATGCTCAGTGATACAGTATTGATTTAAAGATGTATTTGTTCTCATCTGTTCAGAAAGAATATGGGATGTGAGTTGCGGGACCCTCTAATTGGATTCAGCATGTTTTGTATTAACTAATTAGGGGCTCGCCTTTTTTGTGTTCACTGCATTTTTTGGTCTCTCAGCTATTTCAGCACCCTTTCTTCAGTGAAACTGGAATGCTAGATTCATTATTTTCTTTTAAATATTTGACAGTGTCGTTTCAGCCTGTTGAGGTGCCTGGGTACGTTGTAGGAAGAGCCAGTGCTCTCCTCTGGGCCCCTCCCACTGTTCTTCCATAATCTCATGATCATACTTCCTTTCCCGGACTTTCTATTGTACAACAGGTGCACATACACATACATGTGCATGATTATGGCTGACCTCAGGCTGCACATACGTGCCGAAAGGCTCCCTGAATTATCTCAAAGAGACTCTATTCGTTTTGCACACTGCCTTTTAAAATTAGATACTTGCTTGGCTGCACCAGCCACAAATCAAGTGCAACCACGGGGGGCTTTTTTGGCTTAGAATTCTGGAGTGAAGTAAATGTTCTAGAGCTTTGAGCCACTGCTACCTCTCACTCTGCGCAGCCTCTAAACCTGCCAAGTCACCCTGACCAGGGCTTCTGAAATGCACAGGCATGGTCAGTCCTAGAGAAGAACTGGGAAGGGGTGGGACAGACTTATATGAGTGTCCTGAGGAAGGGCCAGCTGTGATTAAATTAAACCAGCCCAGGGTTGAGACAATCCACGGAGCATAAACATTTCCCATGTTAAACAAGAAGGGAGAACAGGGTAAAGTATGCTGGCAAAAGTATGCTGGCAAAAGGGCCAGACTTGGTAAGAACAGGGTGTGATAAGCCAAGTACAGCCAGAACTCCTGACACTCAATATTCAGGGAAGTCTTAACCTTCCAATATTATTAGAAGTGTTCCTCCAAGTATGGCATGCTCCAGGGTCCTTCTCACCATTATAAGACAATGTCTTACTTCTAGTTAGAGTGTGACATTTTGGTGCCTTAAGATATAATAGGTCAAGTGTGTCTTCTTATCTTGGAACTATTTTCTCCTCTAGGATAAGGACAGTCCTGTCCTGGAGGATTGTCAACATGATCAAAGTAAAGCACAACAGGGATTTTAAAGGCTCAAAGCAGTGATCATGGTAAGTCCATAGCTGTAGTTTCTGCAGTTCTCATAGCATGTAGGCTCTATAGACACTTTTCTAGTGCCTGGGAACCAGGGGCAGGTAGCACGAGTGTTAGGGAGGGTGACAATTACAGGTGAGATGGCTATGAAGATATATCTTAAAGTTACTGTTATTATCGAGGTTATCATTTTACACAATGTGAAGGTAAGGTAAGGCCAACGTGGAATTGGGCTAGGTGGGTTGATATTAAACTTGAGGAGGATGTAAGTAAAGGCTGAGACTAGGTTAGACCACTCTTGGGTGGTCAACTGTGGCATCTTTAGATACACAGAGGACAACTGGAGGAGGGATTTTGGAAGATATCAGAAGCATTGAAATGGTTCTACTGTCACTAGGTTCTATGCTTGGCTTGAAGGCTGTGGCCAAAAGTCACTATGAGCCAGGAAGGATGGTATATATCTATAATCCCAGGTCCCAGAAGGCAGAGGCAGGTGGATCTCTGTGAGTATGAGGCTATTCTGGTCTAAAATGTTCTAGGCCAACCAGGAAGACGTTATCTTAAAGACAAAATAGCGAAAAGAAGTCTATACTGCTATAATGAAACCCAGAAAGCTACACGTGTTGCTCCAACAGAAGTCACTTCTCTGGGCAGTCTGGAGTGGCCAATGCCTTTAACTGCTTCTGCTAGAGCTTCTGTGGACACTAACCACCTTTGGCTCTGAGTAGCTGATGTATAGAGGTCAGAGAACCATAATGTTGGTTAAGCCACATGGCTTTCTCATTGTGAAAACTCTTTTTCAGAGTGTCATCTAATCATCTAGCTACACTGAGTGGATTCTGTTGGTGACAGAGAGACTCTAGGTCATCTCTCTGAGAATCAGCTTACAAATGGATCAGCTTTTACTCTAGGATTATAGACCAGTCTACCCCAGTGGCTATCATTGTTCCAGTCTTGAAAGGCTACTGGGACAAGTACCCATGGTGCTTAGCAGTGGCAGAAACAAATGAGCAATGAACAGGCAGGACAAGCTGTGAAAGCAACTGAGCTGGGATGTCTGACAACTAAAGCAGCAGCAGTCATTGGATGGTTCAAGAGCGATCAGGACAAGAAATCCAACAGCAGAAGAGAAGAGATAACCAAGCAGGCCAGAGAGTGATAATCAAAGCCAACATTGACTGTCAACTTGAATGGGCTGAGAGATCATTCTGGCATACTTTCTGGTTATTGTTTGAGAAGACATTTATATAAGAAGAGAAGGACACTTGGATGTGGATGGTACCATCTCCATTATCCATGGTCCCTGCTGGAATAAAAGGAGAAATCAGAGAAAACCAGACATCTTCTCTTTGCTTTCTAGTTACATGGTATGAGCTGCTGTGTCTCACCCTCCCGCATGATGGACTGAAATCCTAGAAACTCTGAGCCCAGGACATGTCTCCTTATGATGATTTGCTTTGGTGTTTGCTGCAGGCTCAGAAGTTGATGCCACATGGATTTAACTCAAGATACAGTCTTGGGAGCCATCTCCATGCACAGGCATGGTCAGTCCTAGAGAAGAACTGGGAAGGGGTGGGACCGACCTATATGAGTGTCCCGAGGAAAAGCCAGCTGTAAAATCTTGTCACATAAGCATAACACCTGATTTTGGATCCTCAGCATCCATTAAAAAAGTTGAATGTGGCAGCATAATTCTCTAATCCAAGTCTAGGAAAATGGAGTCAGGAGGATTCCTGGAGCTCAATGTCCATACAGTCTGAGAGAATTAAAGATCTCCAGGTTCAGTGCTAGATTCAGTGATAGAATGAATTAAGGAAGACGGTCAATACTAACCTGTGTTCCAGATACTTAACCACATGTATGCATACTTATCCACATATACTTACAAACACACCCACGTAAGCATGTATAACACACATACACACACACTCACACACACACACACACACACACACACACACACACACACAATTTTTGTAACTGACATACTTTCAGTCCCATACACACAAACATGATAATGTTTGCTAAGAGGGAGACTTACCCCTGGTACTCTCAAAGAGCTCTCATAGAAGGCACCAGTTCCAGGTTGGATCTCAAGATAGCTTGGTGTAGGTCTCTGCTCATGCAGAACAGGATGGGCAATAAGAACTGGAAGACAAGACAACTTGGAGGGACCTTTGTTACTTTGGGGAAGTGATTCTGTTTCTATATGCACTGACACAACACCAAAACGTAATGTCAGAATCCAATGCCCAACCAATGGAAAGGCTTATTCTAAGAGACCTTGGGATTTGGAGTCATCTTTAGAAGTAGTCAAGAGAGTAGAGGTTGTATAGTAGGCTCTGTGGAGGGTCTTTTTCCTAACCTGCATTGTATCGCTGACTTCCCAATTAATTTCTGCCCTCTTTATGTTGTATGATTCTATAAATGTCTTCAGTTTCACCAAATAATTCTTTAAATAAGCTTTTAAGTTCAGTAGGGAAAATAACTCCACTCCAGTATCCCAAGCATGCAAATATCCAGCTACAGCATCTCACACCTTAGTTGTTTTATTGTTTGTTTTGCTTTGCTTTTTATCTAGAAAGTGAGATGGATACAAGATACATAGGGTGGTAGCTGTGTTGCAGAATTCAATTAACTGCCCACCAAGCTCTGGAGATCTGTCCGCCTCAGCACTGGGGAATACAGACCTTCACTAGCACCTCTACTTTTATGTGACTTCTTGGGGAATGGAACCAAGCTCCTCATGCTTGTGTAGCAATCATTTACCTCAACCCAACTATCTTACCAGCCCGAGTTCTGCACACTTGAATGAATGACAGACAGAACCAGGTGGCAGCTGACTCCATGTTAGAGAACATAGACAGGGGAGTAAAACAAGTCGGCATATTCTCCGTGAATGAGTCACTGAGTATGGATAAGGTGGCTCAGGGACTTGTCCTAACCACACCCTTCCCATGAATGGCATTCTGCTTTTCCAGCAGTCCCTGGAGAGAGTGACACTCCTACAGGCCATCCTGATGGAGACATTGACCCTCTGCCCTGCGATTCTGCTTTGTTTTAAGTTGACAGCTAAAGTCACATATAGTGCAGGGTCCATCCCCTGACTTTATCTGAATTTGCTCGTGCAGAAATGTCATTTCTAAATGAAGTCCTATCACCTGTGCTGAAGACTGGGGCTTCATTTTCCTCTGAGAGACAAATTGGACAAAATGAAGCCATGGCATCCTGAGATGCTCTGGTGATCACTAATGGTTTCGGAACCAGAAAAGACTTCAGGATATTTGAAGACTTGAGGCTCCCTTGGGCCTACAGATGGCACAGGAAGGAAAATGGGTCTGAACCAGGGCTGGCCACCTCCCCATTATAAGCTCTGTGGTCTGATCCATATGTCCTGTCTATGGTGACATCTCTACAGGTGCCTTTGGGTCCCTCACAGAGCTGGGGAGAATCTGCTCCTCCGAAGCTGGATAATTCTTTAAAACAACGATGCCAGCACGCCACCTTCATGCTTCTTCCGTTAAACCCTTGTTCTTGAACCCAGCCTCATCCTATCAAACCACTTAGCACCAAGGACCTTCCGCTCTTGAACAAACCTGACCAGAAAGCAGACATCTTTAGAGTACTGTCTCTGTGACCAGAGCTTTCAGACTTCTTCAGCTGCTCTGGGCTGTCCGCTCTGCCTTCCTTTGTCCCTTTCCGAACATCCACGTGAAAGTAATGTAAAGGTCCCCAGTTCTATCTCTTCACCAGCCCTGGCTCCTTGTCATGTTTCTTTCCTTCAAGAAATGCCATCAATGGAGGCTCCTTCTCTGTGTTTTTGAGCTCTCTGTGTCACCCCCATCACCTAACTGCATCCAGAATGAGGCACCATGGGAAGATGGTCTTCCTAATAGTGAGGTGAGAGAAGACCTTCAGCGAACCTAGTGGTGGACTGTCTTAGGGACTTCGATGACCTAGGTGTAGAAGAAGGTCCCCAGTGCTGATGACAATCATGGGGACAGGCTCCACCAGGAGTAAAGACTTACAGGGGTGAGCTTCCCCACCTCAGAAAGAGTTGTTTAACTGGGTCACACAGATTAAGCCAAAAGTCACGCACAGCTGGTGCTTCTATCTTGCTAACTCGTGCGAGAGTCAGCCCCGTCTCGTCTCATGGCTCAGTGATTGGGAACTCTGCTATGCCATGCCTCTGGATTTGTCAGCAGTCTACCCACACTGCATAAATGCAGGTACCTGCACAGCATGTGGCCACCTAGACCACAGGCCTGTCTCCACAGGGGCACACTTGATTTACTGGATGGAGCCTCTGCTTCAGCAGAAAATCCATGCTGTGTCAACAGGTGGCAAGCACATCTGACTCCTTCTTGACGTATACGGCTCCAGTGTGATCTATTTCCTTTTAGTGGGTGTTTATCTTTCCTATGGATGATTTATCGGCTTCAGAATGAGCTGTGTCAACTACCGCACATGGTATATTAATTCCCGCGTGTTCGGCAAATGCTTCCTCAGTGATGTACCTTACTCCATCTTCATGTGCTTTCACTGGAAACATTTTATCCTTTCTTTATTTGAATTAAAGAGCTTTTTCTAAGTAGCTATTCTCCGTGGAGATAGGGAGGGGGGTGTCGGCGTGCAGGCATATGGAAAGCCAGGCTTTATTTAAAAAGCATTTTACTGCCTCTCGCATGAGAGTGTTTAACACATAAAGTATTTGGCTCCAAACTTTCGATAGGCTGTTGTTTAATTATCCACAATTGGGTTTCATCTTACTTTCAAGTTATAATTGTTTCATTACCGTGTTTAAGCTGCTTAGAAAATGGAATGGCACACGGATTCTTAAGGCCACTAACTGCACATATGATCATTTCTATTTCACAATGGCGACTGAGAGCACAGAGTGTAGAAAAGTGGCTTGGACGGTGTTTGCAGCAGCCCTGTCTCTGCACCAACCCTCAGACCACACTTGCTAATCTCTGTAGCAAACACTCTAATAACCAACTGAGGACCGTCATTGGACAATGGGCAAGCACGCAGTCCGTAACCAACATTGTACAAGGAAAGCACCCGGTCAGATCCATCACTGTGAATTGGGAAAGTACCTGATCCAGAGCTCTCAGTGTACACCAGACAGGTACCTGGTCCAGAGCCCTCACTGTACAGCAGAAAGGTACCTGATTTAGGGCTCTCACTGTACACCAGACAGGTACCTGATCCAGGGCTCTCACTGTACACAAGACAGGTACCTGATCCAGAGCCCTCACTGTACACACACATACACAATTTAAAGGAGAAAAAGGAAGAGATAATGCTATTAAATTATAATCTCAAAGTTTTTAAAAATCTTAAGGAAAAAAAAGAGTGTGCACTAAGAAGTGTCTACCCCATAACCCTCAGTGTATAGCAGGCAGCCCTGGTACTGAACCCTCACTGCACACTAAACAACCTCTGATCTGGAACCTTCAATGAACCAACACACATCTCATATCTCTATATATTAATTTAATTTTGCACATTCTAAAGAATTGCCTAAAGTCATATCGCATCACTGAAAAACCCCTTGGTGATGCAATTTCATTTGTCTTGAATGAATCCTTGGGGATGGTGTTGCTGGGCATAGTGTAGGGAGGATATGTATAAAATTTTAAGAAATCACTCAAAATATTTTGAAAGATATTTTTGTGCTTTGCACTCTCATTTCCAATAACAGAAGTTCTGTTTCTACAAATCGTCTCTGTTTTCAGACTTTCAACAGTCTCAGCATAATGAATATTGGAAACCTTAACTTATGATTAATTTAATTCACATTTCAATAAAATCTAGCAATATTTGGCAACTACAGGCTGAGGTGTGTGTGTGTGTGTGTGTGTGTGTGTGTGTGTGTGTGTGCGTGTGTGTGTGTGTTTTAGCAAGTTCAGTTGTTCTCTTCTAGTACCATAGAGCCAGGATGGGTTCAAACTCATGATACCCTGGCTTCTCAAGTGTTGGAATTGCTGGTACACTCCCCCATACCCAGCTAATCACCGAAAGATGTGCTATTTCTATACTTGATGTGATTTTGTAAAACTGAATTTGTCTTGTGTTGTCTCCATTGTTCTTGTATTGGATACTTCTTCACCCATATTCTTTCTCTCAGAGGTTTGGTTCATGGTTACATAGCCCTGTGCACTAGAAGAAAACATCCTGGTGTGGGGAATAGGTCCCAGAGGAGAGTTTTTTATTACACTCTTTTGGATGTGGAAGGTATAAGGGGGAGTGAGAGAGAAAGAGGGAAAAAGAGAAAGAGAGAGGGGGGTTGGATTTGAGGAGAGAAGCTTTTGGCAAGTTATAGCAGCTAGTCATGTCTGTCTGTTGATCTACTTCATGTAGCTTAGCATCACCTCCTAAAGTTTCTATTGTGGTCCAAACTAGAGCCAATAACTAGGAAGTAATTGTCCAAATACATGAGCCTAAGCCTGTCGAAGAAGTTTTATATCCAAGTTATACTACTTTGCCCCCTCCAAAAAAGCTCATGACTGTCTCATAATGCAAAATGCATTCAGTCTATCTTCAAGCATTTCTTTTTTTTAAAATTTATTATTAACTTGAGTGTTTCTTATTTACATTTCGAGTGTTATTCCCTTTCCCGGTTTCTGGGCAAACATCCCCCTAATCCCTCCCCCTCCCCTTCTTTATGGGTGTTCCCCTCCCCATCCTTCCCCCATTGCCGCCCTCCCCCCAACAATCACGTTCACTGGGGGTTCAGTCTTAGCAGGACCAAGGGCTTCCCCTTCCACTGGTGATCTTACTAGAATATTCATTGCTACCTATGAGGTCAGAGTCCAGGGTCAGTCCATGTATAGTCCTTAAGTAGTGGCTTAGTCCCTGGAAGCTCTGGTTGCTTGGCATTGTTGTTCATAAGGGGTCTCGAGCTCCTTCAAGCTCTACGAGTTCTTTCTCTGATTCCTTCAACAGGGGTCCCGTTCTCAGTTCAGTGGTTTGCTGCTGGCATTCGCCTCTGTATTTGCTGTATTCTGGCTGTGTCTCTCAGGAGCGATCCACATCCGGCTCCTGTCAGCCTGCACTGCTTTGCTTCATCCATCTTGTCTAATTGGATGGCTGTATATGTATGGGCCACATGTGGGGCAGGCTCTGAATGGGTGTTCCTTCTGTGTCTGTTTTAATCTTTGCCTCTCTATTCCCTGCCAAGGGTATTCTTGTTCCCTTTTTAAAGAAGGAGTGAAGCATTCACATTTTGATCATCTGTCTTGAGTTTCATTTGTTCTAGGCATCTAGGGTAATTCAAGCATTTGGGCTAATAGCCACTTATCAATGAGTGCATACCATGTGTGTTTTTCTGTGATTGGGTTACCTCACTCAGGATGATATTTTCCAGTTCCAACCATTTGCCTACGAATCTCATAAAGTCATTGTTTTTGATAGCTGAGTAATATTCCATTGTGTAGATGTACCACATTTTCTGTATCCATTCCTCTGTTGAAGGGCATCTGGGTTCTTTCCAGCTTCTGGCTATTATAAATAAGGCTGCTATGAACATAGTGGAGCATGTGTCTTTTTTATATGTTGGGGCATCTTTTGGGTATATGCCCAAGAGAGGTATAACTGGATCCTCGGGCAGTTCAATGTCCAATTTTCCATTTCCAGAATGGTTGTACCAGTCTGCAATCCCACCAACAATGGAGGAGTGTTCCTCTGTCTCTGCATCCTCGACAGCATTTGTTGTCACCTGAGTTTTTGATCTTAGCCATTCTCACTGGTGTGAGGTGAAATCTCAGGGTTGTTTTGATTTGCATTTCCCTTATGACTAAAGATGTTGAACATTTCTTTAGGTGTTTCTCAGCCATTCGGCATTCCTCAGCTGTGAATTCTTTGTTTAGCTCTGAACCCCATTTTTTAATAGGGTTATTTGTCTCCCTGCGGTCTAACTTCTTGAGTTCTTTGTATATTTTGGATATAAGGCTGTTGTAGGTTTGGTAAAGATCTTTTCCCAATCTGTTGGTTGCCGTTTTGTCCTAACCACAGTGTCCTTTGCCTTACAGAAGCTTTGCAGTTTTATGAGATCCCATTTGTCGATTCTTGATCTTAGAGCATAAGCCATTGGTGTTTTGTTCAGGAAATTTTTTCCAGTGCCCATGTGTTCCAGATGCTTCCCTAGTTTTTCTTCTATTAGTTTGAGTGTGTCTGGTTTGATGTGGAGGTCCTTGATCCACTTGGACTTAAGCTTTGTACAGGGTGATAAGCATGGATCGATCTGCATTCTTCTACATGTTGCCCTCCAGTTGAACCAGCACCATTTGCTGAAAATGCTATCTTTTTTCCATTTGATGGTTTTGGCTCCTTTGTCAAAAATCAAGTGCCCATAGGTGTGTGGGTTCATTTCTGGGTCTTCAATTCTGTTCCATTGGTCTATCTGTCTGTCTCTGTACCAATACCATGCAGTTTTTTTTATCACTATTGCTCTGTAATACTGCTTGAGTTCAGGGATAGTGATTCCCCCTGATGTCCTTTTATTGTTGAGGATAGTATTAGCTATCCTGGGTTTTTTGTTATTCCAGATGAATTTGCAAATTGTTCTGTCTAACTCTTTGAAGAATTGGATTGGTATTTTGATGGGGATTGCATTGAATCTGTAGATCGCTTTTGGTAGAATGGCCACTTTTACTATATTAATCCTGCCAATCCATGAGCATGGGATATCTTTCCATCTTCTGAGGTCTTCTTCAATTTCTCTCTTCAGAGTCTTGAAGTTCTTATTGTACAGATCTTTTACTTGCTTGGTTAAAGTCACACCAAGGTATTTTAGATTATTTGGATCTATAATGAAGGGTGTCGTTTCCCTAATTTCTTTCTCGGCTTGTTTCTCTTTTGTGTAGAGGAAGGCTACTGATTTATTTGAGTTAATTTTATATCCAGCCACTTTGCTGAAGTTGTTTATCAGCTTTAGTAGTTCTCTGGTGGAACTTTTGGGATCACTTAAATATACTATCATATCATCTGCAAATAGTGATATTTTGACTTTTTCTTTTCTGATCTGTATCCCCTTGACCTCCTTTTGTTGTCTGATTGCTCTGGCTAGAACTTCAAGAACTATATTGAATAAGTAGGGAGAGAGTGGGCAGCCTTGTCTAGTCCCTGATTTTAGTGGGATTTCTTCAAGTTTCTCTCCATTAATTTAATGTTAGCAACTGGTTTGCTGTATATGGCTTTTACTATGTTTAGGTATGGGCCTTGAATTCCTATTCTTTCCAGGACTTTTATCATGAAGGGGTGTTGAATTTTGTCAAATGCTTTCTCAGCATCTAGTGAAATGATCGTCTGGTTTTCTTCTTTCAGTTTGTTTATATAATGGATCATGTTGATGGTTTTCAGTATATTAAACCATCCCTGCATGCCTGGGATGAAGCCTACTTGACCATGGTGGATGATTGTTTTGATGTGCTCTTGGATTCGGTTTGCCCGAATTTTATTGAGTAATTTTGCGTCGATATTCATAAGGGAAATTGGTCTGAAGTTCTCTTTCTTTGTTGGGTCTTTGTGTGGTTTAGGTATAAGAGTTATTGTGGCTTCATAGAAGGAATTCGGTAGTGCTCCATCTGTTTCAATTTTGTCGAATAGTTTGGATAATATTGGTACGAGGTCTTCTATGAAGGTCTGATAGAATTCTGCACTAAACCCGTCTGGACCTGGGCTCTTTTTGGTTGGGAGACCTTTAATGACTGCTTCTGTTTCCTTAGGAGTTATGGGGTTGTTTAACTGGTTTATCTGTTCCTGATTTAACTTCAGTACCTGGTATCTGTCTAGGAAATTGTCCATTTCCTGCAGATTTTCAAGTTTTGTTGAATATAGGCTTTTATAGTAAGATCTGATGATTTTTTGAATTTCCTCTGAATCTGAAGTTATGTCTCCCCTTTCATTTCTGATTTTGTTAATTTGGACACACTCTCTGTGTCCTCTCGTTAGTCTGGCTAAGGGTTTATCTATCCTGTTGATTTTCTCAAAAGTTGGTTCTTTTGGTTCTGTTGATTCTTTCTATGGTCCTTTTTGTTTCTACTTGGTTGATTTCAGCTCTGAGTTTGATTATTTCCTGCCTTCTACTCCTCCTGGGTGTATTTGCTTCTTTTTGTTCTAGAGCTTTTAGGTGTGCTGTCAAGCTGCTGACATATGCTCTTTCCTGTTTCTTTCTGCAGGCACTCAGTGCTATGAGTTTTCCTCTTAGCACAGCTTTCATTGTGTCCCATAAGTTTGGGTATGTTGTACCTTCATTTTCATTAAATTCTAAAAAGTCTTTAATTTCTTTCTTTATTTCTTCCTAGACCAGGTTATCATTGAATAGAGCATTGTTCAATTTCCACGTATATGTGGGCATTCTTTCCTTATTGTTATTGAAGACCACCTTTAGGCCGTGGTGGTCTGATCGCACGCATGGGATTATTTCTATCTTTCTGTACCTGTTGAGGCCCGTTCTTTGACCAATTATATGGTCAATTTTGGAGAAAGTACCATGAGGAGCTGAGAAGAAGGTATATCCTTTTGCTTTAGGATAGAATGTTCTATAAATATCCGTTAAGTCCATTTGGCTCATGACTTCTCTTAGTCTGTCTACATCTCTGTTTAATTTCTGTTTCCATGATCTGTCCATTGATGAGAGTGGGGTGTTGAAATCTCTCACTATTATTGTGTGAGGTGCAATGTGTGTTTTGAGCTTTAGTAAGGTTTCTTTTACGTATGTAGGTGCCCTTGTATTTGGGGCATAGATATTTAGGATTGAGAGTTCATCTTGGTGGATTTTTCCTTTGATGAATATGAAGTGTCCTTCCTTATCTTTTTTGATGACTTTTAGTTGAAAATTGATTTTATTTGATATTAGAATGGTTACTCCAGCTTGCTTCTTCCGACCATTTGCTTGGAAAGTTGTTTTCCAGCCTTTCACTCTGAGTAGTGTCTGTCTTTGTCTCTGGGGTGTGTTTCCTGTAGGCAGCAGAATGCAGGGTCCTCGTTGCGTATCCAGTTTGTTAATCTATGTCTTTTTATTGGGGAGTTGAGGCTATTGATGTTGAGAGATATTAAGGAGTAGTGATTATTGCTTCCTGTTATATTCATATTTGGAAGTGAGATTATGTTTGTGTGCTTTTCTTCTCTTTGTTTTGTTGCCAAGATGATTAGTTTCTTACTTCTTCTAGGGTATAGCTTGCCTCCTTATGTTGGGCTTTACCCTTTATTATCCTTTGTAGTGCTGGATTTGTAGAAAGATATTGTGTAAATTTGGTTTTGTCATGGAATATCTTGGTTTCTCCATCTATGTTAATTGAGAGTTTTGCAGGATACAGTAACCTGGGCTGGCATTTGTGTTCTCTTAGGGTCTGTATGACATCTGTACAGGATCTTCTGGCTTTCATAGTCTCTGGCGAAAAGTCTGATGTGATTCTGATAGGTCTGCCTTTATACGTTACTTGACCCTTTTCCCTTATTGCTTTTAATATTCTTTCTTTATTTTGTGCGTATGGTGTTTTGACTATTATGTGACGGGAGGAGTTTCTTTTCTGGTCCAATCTATTTGGAGTTCTGTAGGCTTCTTGTATGCTTATGGGTATCTCTTTCTTTAGGTTAGGGAAGTTTTCTTCTATGATTTTGTTGAAGATATTTACTGGTCCTTTGAGCTGGGAGTCTTCACTCTCTTCTTTACCTATTTTCCTTAGGTTTGATCTTCTCATTGAGTCCTGGATTTCCTGTATGTTTTGGACCAGTAGCTTTTTCTGCTTTACATTATCTTTGACAGTTGAGTCGATGATTTCTATGGAATCTTCTGCTCCTGAGATTCTCTCTTCCATCTCTTGTATTCTGTTGGTGAAGCTCGTATCTACAGCTCCTTGTCTCTTCTTTTGGTTTTCTATATCCAGGGTTGTTTCCATGTGTTCTTTCTTGATTGTTTTTATTTCCATTTTTAATTCCTTCAACTGTTTGATTGTGTTTTCCTGGAATTCTTTCAGGGATTATTGTGACTCCTCTCTATGGGCTTCTACTTGTTTATTTATGTTTTCCTGGAATTCTTTTAGGGATTTTTGCGATTCCTCTCTGTAGGCTTCTACTTGTTCTCTAAGGGAGTTCTTCACATCTTTCTTGAAGTCCTCCAGCATCATGATCAAATATGATTTTGAAACTAGTTCTTGCTTTTCTGGTGTGTTTGTATATTCCGTGTTTGCTTTGGTGGGAGAATTGGTCTCCAATGATGCCATGTAATCTTGGTTTCTGTTGCTTTGGTTCTTGCACTTGCCTCTTGCCATCAGATTATCTCTAGTGTTACTTTGTTCTGCTATTTCTGACAGTGGCTAGACTGTCCTATAAGCCTGTGTGTCAGGAGTGCTGTAGACCTGTTTTCCCATTTTCTTTGAGTCAGTTATGGGGACAGAGTGTTCTGCTTTCGGGCGTGTAGTTTTTCCTATCTACAGGTCTTCAGCTGTTCCTGTGGGCCTGTGTGAGTTCACCAGGCAGGTCGCTTGGAGCAGAAAAGTTGGTCTTACCTGTGGTCCCGAGGCTCAAGTTTGCTCATGGCGTGTTCCTTGTGAGCTCTCCGCGGTGGCAGCAACCAGGAAGATCTGCACCGCCCTTTCCGGGAGCTCCGTGCCCCAGGGTTCCAGATGGCGTTTGGTATTTTCCTCTGGAGTCAGTAATGTGTGCAGAGTGCAGTCTCTTCTGGTTTCCCCTATCTTCAAGCATTTCTAGAGTCATAAGAGCCCTGACATTGTATAAAAGTCCAAGTTCAAAGTCTCCTTTGAGACTCGGGGCAAACTTTTAGTTGTCTACTCCCATAAAGTAAGAAACAATTTTCATACTTTTAAAATACACTGGTGTAGAATGAGCGTTCTAGCTCCAAAAAGGAGGCGTGACTGCAGAGCAAGGACTGAACTGTCACCATGAACAGCTGCTCATCACCTGCCACTCAGGGCATCTGGATGTGATCTCACAGGCATCAGCTGCTCCACCCCCTGCTGCCTTGTCATCTGAAGCCCACAAGGCCTCTCTTAGGGTCACTCCTCTACTCTGTAACTGGTGCTTTCCTAGGTACCTGTTCCACCTCTCTGGGGTCTCTGCTGCACCTGTGGCTTCCCACTCACCATTCCACGCATCACCAGTCAGAAGGTATCTATAGAGATGCCGCTTTGGCTGCACACTAGCCGGCCGCCCAATCTTTTGATATCTATGCATAGATCTCCATGGCTATAATGATTAAGTTCTTGGCATATTCTGAATCAATGTCACACAGGTGCCAAGGGCTTCCACTGGTACAAGGGGTACCCCAGTCTCCATGGAGTATGATCATGGGAGCCTCTAAGCACTTGGGCAAGCAAGCCAGGGAAAGTGCTTTCACAGGCACCCCGTGCATGAAATTTACCCTAGTGTTATCTTTTCAAAACAACAGCTTTCAAATGAGTTTGAAGCTTTATATCCTTGATTCTGTGGTGGGTAGAACACAGCCAATTTGTAAGATGTCCAATTTCTATTTGATGACACCAATCTCATTAACATCCCCCACAGACATACACACAGTTCACAATTTTGCATGAGGTTCTTCTCAGGACAAACTGCATGTTCTAATCTTTCTGTTATTTTTCATTCCCATTTATCACCATCAATCTGGATAAAAGAATCAAAATTTCACAACCTTAATGCTGAGATGGTTTAAAGTCTCCTCTTTCTGGTGAATTAACCCATCACATTTTAATTCAGCCTCCTGCAAAGTCTGAAAGCCTTGGGAACTACAGCCCAATTATTTGACAGAATGTTACACACAGCCTTTAGTGCTATTTTCAATAAAAAACTTTGCTCTTGTCTGAATGCTCACAGGCCTGACAATAGTCTATGTTCTTGCTTTGTCTTCTAAACTTCAACTAGATTTTCCTGTGGGTGCCAAATGCCTGTGCCCTGGACTACTCCCTGCCTGACCCTACCTGCCCTTGGGGGTTGGAGGTGAGGTGGCACAGAATCAATGACACAGACTCCAGGAGCAGGGGGAAACTGCAGCAAGCTTGTCTGAGTGCTGCTTCGAGCTCCTTTAATACCATCCACCCTCTCCCCATTGGTCCCAAGAAAACATGACTTCTAAAGAGCAGTTCCCAATCGGCTGGCATTGGCTACATCAGCAATCCTTGGTCTCTCAGGCAGTCCTCAATTATGTCCTCCTGTAGGAGATGTCTTTGCGGCTGTGTGGCCTTCGCATGTAAGTAGAGGTGGCCACTGGTGTTCTTCCTCAATAGTATCCTAGATTTTTCTTGCCCTGTTGGCCCAATTTCTCCTCTTAATCTATTGCAGAGGCTTTAGAACCCTATCATTAGTTTTGGGCAGAAACGACCCTTCTTCTGTAGCAAAAACAACTGTATTTATTTAGACTCTTTTGTTTCCTGTTTTGTGGTTGCTGTTATTTTTATTGTTGTTTTGTTTTGCTTCTGAAAAACATACCTGATATAACTGAAAAGAGGCAAGACTCGCTTTGCTCACAGCATCATGGGCCTGCACATGTCATCTCTGAGCAGAGAGTCATGAGCAGCACAAGTGTTTTCCATCTCATGGTTGACAGTAAACAGGGAGATTGAGAACACAGAGTCAAGGTGTGACCCCGTGGCCCTTTCTCTATGACATGTATTCTTTAGTAGGTCATATCCCCTCAAGCTTCCACAACCTCCAAAGACTGTATTAGCGGCTGAGGACCAACTGGTTTGAGCCTGTATGAAGAGTTTATATTCAAACTGTAGCGCGCACGCGCGCGCACACACACACACACACACACACACACACACACACACACACATATATATATATATATATATATATATGCCCTCAGCCATAGTTTCACTTTTGTTAATGTGTATTATTTGGACAAGACAACAGGATTCCTTGTGGCACTTTTTAAAGATTTATTTTATTTTTTATTTTATGTGTGTGGATGCTTCTTCTGGATGCACACCTATGAACCACATACACCCCTGATCTTCATAGAGTCCAGAAGTGGGTCTCAGATTCTCGGGGATTGGAATTATAAATAGGTGTGGGCAGCCATGCGGGTGCTCAGCACTGAACCTGCATTCTTTGTAAGAACAACACATTCTGTTAAGTTCAGAGCGGTCTCTCTAGCCCCTCATTGTAGCGTTTTCCACGCATGCTCATGTGTGGCCTTTTACCTTCCCTATCCTTCCACTTCTGGTTCCCTTCATCTTTCTTAATAGACTCCCTTCTAATTTTTTTTTTGGTTCCTTCCTTGGATTCTACATAGGAAAACAAATGTGATAGTTGCCTTTCTGAGTCTGGCTTGTTTTCATTAACATTAGTAATGTTTTTCTCTACGTGCCTAAGTACAACTGTATTGTGTACAGATAGCAACACCCATTGTCCATTCATTTGTGCCAGACTGGGTGCAGGTCTGGCCCCATGAGCTGTTTCTTCTGAATGTGATAACCATGGCTGTTCACGTGCCTCTATGATATGCTGACTTACATGTGGGGCATACAGACCTCTGGTGGTACAGCTACAGAACAGTGTAGCTTCATGAGGACTCTTCACTCTGGTTTCCACTGTGGAAATTCTCCCAGCCATGTGTAAGCCCCCATTTTCTCCATACCCTCTGCAACACTATTGTTGCTGATTTCTTGATGACAGCCCATTCTGACGGTGATAAGGTGGAGCTTCCACATTTCTAGTTTGCATTTCCTGATGGTTAATGATGCATTGGTCATTAGTACTTCTTCTGAAGTGTCTATTCTGTTTGTTGTCCATTATGATCAAATTATTTGTTCTTTGGGGTTTATTTTTTAAATTTAAGTGTGTGTGTGTGTGTTGTGTTGTGTTGTGTTGTGTTTGCATATGTCAGGGCAGTATATGCTCAAAAGCCAGAAGAGGGTTCTTATAAGCCTTTGTGATCCACTGATAGGGTGTTGGCAAGCAAATTTGGGTCCGTTGGAAGAGCATCAAAGTGTCTTTAACCACTGAGGCCCATCTTCAGCCCTGAAATGGAATAAACAGTCTGCTCTTTTGAGGTTTAATGTATTGATTTATAATACATCCTTAATAGTCATCCTCTGTTAGAAGAATAGCAGTCAAGACTTCCTCCAATTCTGCTGACTTTCCCTTCGGCCTTCACTCAGTCATTTCCTCTGCTGTTGGATGAAGGTACCGTAAAGTATTTTTTCTAGCATTTCTGTAAATTGTGGTGAATAAGATTATTAATTATTGTAGGTTTTAATCTATCCTTTTAACCTTAACTGGCATCTTTTTATTTTTTTAGTCAAGAAATTTTTCCTTTCTACAAACCTGAGAGAAAACTTCCTTTCTCTGCTAGAAGACTTCTTTGTAACTTCACACTCAGGTCTCAAGTCCACTTAGGGGTGGCTTGGGTCTGTCATGAGCAGCTAACTTTTCCCATCCAGTCTGTGCATTTTCCTTTTCACATATTTTCATGCTGTATACTAACTCTCTGGAAGGTGAGGTTCCATGGTGGCTGGCTTTGTGAAAACCATCTCATAAACACCAAGGCTCCATCTGGCTTTTTACTTTTTAGAGTACATTATCTCAGCTCCTCTATGTTTGTACAGCGCTTGGATTTGGGATTCATGTAAAGCATGCCCTTTGTCTTCATTCCTCTCACTGTGCCTGGGCATCATTTTTGTTTTTCCTTTTGCTAAATAAATTACAGATCATCGAACAAGTCAGTTTACTTTTGTATTAGCTCTACACCAATAGAAAGCATTTTGGGGAGGAACCAGCAGCCTTTAACACATGAACATGGTATAGCTCTCCTTCATTTGCATTTCTGTCATGGTCCTTAATAGAATGTTGTACTTTCTGGTTTAGTGTTGAGTGTCTATGTGACTGCTACACAGGCAGCATTGGCAGTTGCTCTTTCCGTTTCTTTCATAGTGTTTGAGTGAATGGCATTTCGATATCTTGCTACTGAATTCTGTATTGCCCCTATTTCATCAGTTAGCTCCAGTTCTCGCCTCTTAGATCCCTGAGGCTTTTGCCGCATCATATCATAAAATTGATGACGGTCCCCGAGGTTATTTCTTTCCCATCTGCTTCTCTTTCTTTGTTTCACTGGGTCGTCAGGAGCCTCTGAGAGAAGAATGAACTGAACCAGAAAGAGAAGGCCTCTGTGCCCTGGTCCAGACTGTGGGATGAGCACCTGTGTTAGACCTCTGTGTCCTGGTCCATACTGTGGTGTAAGCCCCCGTGTTAGACCTCTGTGTCCTGATCTATACTGTGGGGTAAGCCCCTGTGTTAGACCTCTGTGTCCTGGTCCATACTGTGGGGTAAGCCCCTGTGTTAGACCTCTGTGTCCTGGTCCATACTGTGGGGTAAGCCCCCGTGTTAGACCTCTGTGTCCTGATCTATACTGTGGGGTAAGCCCCTGTGTTAGACCTCTGTGTCCTGGTCCATACTGTGGGGTAAGCCCCCATGTTAGACCTCTGTGTCCTGGTCCATACTGTGGTGTAAGCCCCCGTGTTAGACCTCTGTGTCCTGATCTATACTGTGGGGTAAGCCCCTGTGTTAGACCTCTGTGTCCTGGTCCATACTGTGGGGTAAGCCCCCATGTTAGACCTCTGTGTCCTGATCTATACTGTGGTGTAAGCCCCCGTGTTAGACCTTTGTGTCCTGATCTATACTGTGGTGTAAGCCCTCGTGTTAGACCTCTGTGTCCTGGTCCATACTGTGGGGTAAGCCCCCGTGTTAGACCTCTGTGTCCTGATCTATACTGTGGGGTAAGCCCCTGTGTTAGACCTCTGTGTCCTGGTCCATACTGTGGGGTAAGCACATGATGTTCACATGGAGAAGATGTGAGATGCAAATATCTCAGTGTACACCTCGGATTATTGGATAAACTTGTATTGGCGTCTCATGTACAGCATTTAGGATAAAGAGTTTTGCATTTTGATAAACAGATCTCGCTGCATTTGTTGTTATCATTCTGTCATTTTCTCCTATCTGTTAACATGGTAGACTGAACAGACTACCTTTTATGCATAAATTCAATTTTTTTTTACTGAAGATAAATCCATTTTGATCATGATAGAGCTTAATGGGGTTTTATTTGTTATCAGAGCTTATCTAGAGGCTTCATCAAGTTAAGTGGGAGTGTTCCTAACTCTTGCCTGTTTGAAAGAAGCGTCAGGCTTGAAATGACCGTTCTTTTAAAATTTCAACATAAATAAAAGCAAGGGACAGGAAATGCGGCTCAGTTGGCATAGAGCTTGCCTAACAAGCACAATGCCCTGGGTTCTATCCCAGCACACCAAAAAGCACGTATGATTAAATATTTGTACAATCTCAGCACCCAGAGGGTAGAAGCAAGAGGTTCAAAGTCATCCCTAGCTACATAGTGACATTGAGGTCAGCCTAGGATATATAGTAAAATCAGGGTCATCCAGGGATACATAGTAACATCGAGGTCAGTCTGGTCAGTCTGCAATATATTATAACATTGAGGTAAGCCTGAGATGCATAGTAGCATCGAGGTCAACCTGGAATGCATGAGACCACATTTCAAAAAAATCTTTCTAGGCCAAAATTTTCCTTATGGTAAGATTGTTAACAAAGTACATATATGTCTATGTGTCTGTTTAGATCAAAGTCTTCCTGAACTTTTTTGTCAATTCATTTAAGCATTTTTGCTAATGTATATCTTACTGCTGGTACTCAGTGTCCCACACTTTTACCTGTGAGCTCTCTAGTGACAAATGCTTCTCATTTATGCTAATAACAGTTTGTGCTTTTTTCTTCTTTCTCAGTCTTGCTAGAGATTTTTCACCTTCCCCATCGTTGATACCCAAGTATGCTTTCTATTTACAGTCTTGAAGGAGAACGTTCTGTCTTCATCAAATTTCCCCACTAATTGTCTTTCTAATATCTCATTGATTCTTATTTATCATGTCTTTCTGTTGAGCTTTGGTTTGTTCTCTTATGCATTCCCCTTCTTAGAGTAGACATAGAGGCTGGTTTTGAGTTTGTCCTCTCTTATAACAATGTTTATAGACACCAGAGTTGTTCTCTTGACTGATTCAGCTACACATTAAAAGCTTATGCAGTTGATGTCACGACTACTCAGTTCAAAGGCCTCAATCTTTTCTAGGGGTTTCTTCCTTGATTAATTGCTAGTCTTGTTCTATAAATAATTATATTGTTTATATATGTAGACAGTGTCTAAAAGTTTTACAGTTATTCTTTGGACATCAATACGCCATTTCGGAGACATGCTTTGTGCTGTTTCAAGGCAGTGCATGATCTGTGAAGGCAGCTTACCACATAGCTGCAGAAGATAATGCTCTCCTTCCATTGCAAAGAGTGCTCTGCCTATGACATACAAGTTGTCTGATGCTTCAGGTTTTCAGGTTTGTGCCCTGAGTCTGCCTTTGGGCTCCATTTGTCTTGTGCTCCATATTTGTGGTGGTTATTATTGATTTTCAACATGATAAGATTGAGAATCATCTAGGAGACTCTGGGTACACCTTGGAGGGTTTGTCTTGATTAAGTATTTGAAATAGAGAGGACTAGTTGTAGGTAACACCTTCTGCGATAGGCCCAGATACAAGGAAAGAGAAACTTTTCCCTCTTGTCTGACTGTCCTTTGTGATGGGTTTGATTGTGTGGGAAAGTTCAACTATGCCTGTTTCTTTAGTGTATATGTGTATATGTTTGCATGTTTGTGTGTGTGAATATACGCATATGTATATGGAGGGTGACGGACAACCTTGGAGGTATCATTCCCTTGAGAATTGTCATTTGAGTTGGAATAACCCACTTAGTATTGAATAACCAATTAAGGTCTCATCCCTTGGGAGGACTAATTTTCTCTTTCTCAGCAAAAGGAGAAGATGAAAGGCCTGATGCTCTTCATCTAGAGATGGTCCTGTGAGATGTATCCACTTTGATATGTGAACTGCTGTCTTGTTTAGTCATCCATATTGTTGAGATTTCATGGGTGTCACTTGCCTGTCAAATACAGAAGACACGATTTCACAGCAGACTTCTTGGTCCTCGAACTTTTACAGTCTTTCAGTCCCATGAGATGTTCAGCTCCATTAGAAGCATCTACATCACAGTCCGTACACAAGGTCCTGCAGTTTCTGTGTGAGTTTGAGAACTGAACTTGGATCCTCACATTGTAATGCAATCACATTGCTGAGTTATTTTCCCAGCCCTGTAGTCTCTTTCCTCACATGCGTCTTCTCCTCTTTATTCTTGGAAATGACTAGGGCATACTGTGTAATTTTAAACTTTAGAAATTCCTCTCTCTGATATTAATAGAATATTTTTATACAATAAGATGTAAGTTATGACTGAATGCATAACTTGTAGAAATAAACAAATTTACTGCTGGGTCATTTTAGTTGATGATGTAAAAACTACAGAAAATGGCACATCCCTGCACACTGGTTATACAAGGCAAATCTGTAAGTTATTAGGTTTCCATCAGTTCCCAGTGTCTAGATTTCACTTGGGCTTAAGTTTGGGTGCAGGTTGAAGATAAACAAAGCCTGGATTCCAGGCTGCCCCTGTACTCATGGTGACCCCGACTTTATTAGTAATGGGATCTAATGACATCATTTCTTGACAGTCATGATCTTTAACCTAGTTTGATCTAAAACAGACTCACTGAGTATGATATCATTAAGGTAAATCCCCAGAAGGAGACCCAAATGCTCAGACTAAGTCATTCAGAGCTATTGGGTTACTGGGAATGATTTCACCCATCATTCTCTTCTTCCTTGCACAGCCCGGACCATATCAAGACTGTAGAGAAGGTAGCAAATAGTTGGTGTTGTTTTAGTAATGCTATTCCAATCTACTGCAGGCTCAATGCAGCTCATGTCTTTTCCCTTCAGGTAGACTTTACCTCAAAGTCCTGATTTTTCTGCCTAGCCTTTATGCAGACAAATAAGTAGCCCACACTTGTGTGCTCCCAGGTCTAGTAATAAGATATGCAAACAACAGGCAATGAGCTCTGATCTGTGCACAGTGTGATCGGTATCAAGGTTGCAGCCTGCTATTTTCCCAACACTGTCTCAAGTCCCGGCCATGCCCCTGACTCCTCCTTGGTCACATTAAGGAATTTCATCACAGAGCAGCAAGGTTCGGCCCTGATGTGTCCTATGCAGTATGTCTCTACCTTGCCAGCCTATATTGCATGATTATTAAGAGCATGTGTATCAAAAACTTCATGAACTCTTTCGAGAAGTAGCCATCTTATTTTCTCAGCCTGGTAGAGGGAATCACAATCATTTTGTAATAGTTACATTATATTAGTTACATTATATTAGTTACACCTCTCATTGCTTCGACAAAATACCAAACAGAAGAATTCACTTATTGGCTCATGGTTTCAGGGAATATAGTTCACCCCTCAGAGGGTGAGGTATGGTAGCAGGAATGTGAGGCACTCGGTCACATTACATCCTTAGTCAAGAAGCAGGGAGGTGCCCAGCGACCTGAGCTTCATGTCCAGAATTCACATGGATGGAGAGTGAAAGGTCTCCTCAAAGCTAACTTCTGATCCCCACATGGGTGCTGGGGCAAGGTGCCCCATGTCACTCACACACATACTAATAAATAATAAAATATTTTTAAACAATGAGAGAGAGAGAGAGAGAGAGAGAGAGAGAGAGAGAGAGAGAGAGAGAGAGAGAGGAATGCTGGTGCTCACCTTGCTCTCACCTTTTTTATTCAGTTTAGAGTTTCAGCCCACAGCATGATGCTGCCTACATGCACGGTAGGACTTCTCCCCTCAGCTAAACCTGCCTGGAAATGCACCCATAGGTGCCCCAAAGGTTGGTCTCCAGGCAAACCATATTCAGTCAAGCCATAGTAGTATTATCTCTCCTTTGAATTCTCCTGTGCATTTCCCCAAAACTGATGCTAAGCTATGGAGAGAATCCCACCAATCACCACTGTTGAAGTCTTGGGATACTTGAGGAAGCATGGTCCTGTACAGCTCTGTCCTCTGAACCAAACAGCTGCCATCTTCCTGGGTTCAGTTTGCCTGCAAAAGGACATCCCGGCTGGCCTTGTTGCCTGCTGATGTTCCCTAATGAAAGAAGGATGGGAGCCTTCATTCTCATCTTCTCATCTGAGCATGTAGCCACTCATCCAGCATACTGTTCCACCCTGATAGCATGTGGCCTTGGGGAAGGGCTAGAATATATAGGCTGGTAAATGACAGGGGAGGGAATCCACCCAGGTAACCATGGAGAGTCATCATGATACTGAGTACAGACTTTCCAGTGTGGCTGTTCTGAGGTCACCTGTGTTTCTGTCTATGAACCATCACCCTTTGCTCTATAATGAACTCATTGGTTTTCGAGGATGAACTTTGGTTTATCCCTGGGATCACATGTGAGATCAAAAGGCGGGTGTTGCATAGCTTCTCCCTCACCAGAGGGAAGGTGTCTAATTCCGGGACCACTCGTGGTACACATACGGTTGAACTTGTGGCAGATGATCTTGTGGTGTTGCAAAGCTGCCAGGTAAGTCACAGGCTGACAGGGTGAAGCAACGCCCTACACTGTGATTACACAGAAAGTTTGGCTTCAGCAGGGAGGGCCTTGCTCCCTATTATATCATCTATATATTTTCTGCTCTGCTTTTTATGGTCTACACAGTGACTCCCTGACTCAGGCTCTGGGTAGAAAGAAAAGTTCGCCTAGGCTCAGGGATGGAGAGACATAGGTCAGTCTAATTCTTGATTCTTGAGAGATTCATTTTCCCCTCTTTTTGCTTGTTTATTTACTTATTTATTTTATTTTTCACTTATTTATTTATTCACTTTACATGCCGATTGCATTTTTTAAGTTTTTTTTTTTTACTTTACATTAGTACTCTGTGTACAGAGGTACAGTGTCTGACAACAACAGTAGCTGGAGAGACAGCCATGGATGCTGTGGAGAGATTCCTTTTTTTTTTTTTTTTGGACTTTTTTTAATTCACATTTCAAATGTTATCTCCTTTTCTGGTTCCCATCTACAAATCCCCTATCCCATCTTCTCTGAGGGTGTTCCACTACCCACCCACCCCTACTGCCTCCCCACCCTGGCATTCCCCTACCCTGGGGGCAGGGTTCCAGCCTTGGCAGGACCAAGGGCTTCTCCTCCCATTGGTGCCCAACAAGGGCATCCTCTGCTCCATATGCAGCTGGAGCCACGGGTCTGTCCATGCGTACTCTTTAGATGGTGGTTTAGTCCCTGGAGCTCTGGGTGGTTGGTGTTGCTGTTCTTATGGGGTTGCAAAATCCTTCAGCTCCTTCCATCCTTTCTGCAACTCCTCCAGTGGGGACCCCGTTCTCAGTTCAATGTTTGGCTGTGAGCGTTCGCAGAGAGATTCTTTTTTAATCATTGGTTCTGATTGTGCCTGGCCCATCCCCAGGACAGAGTCAAGTGAAGCCAGGTAGAGAGGAGGAAACCCGTACAAAGAGCTCATTCCCTCTAGCAATCTGGAGCCATCTGTGAGGAGTGTGTACAGGAAAGCAAGGCCAGGGATCAGGGCTGGGGAAGCCACTCTTTATGATATGTCATCCTACGCAAAGGCCCACATGTCAACTACATGAGGGTTTTCCCAAGGAGGGTGACAGAAGCCAGACTGGGGTCCAACTCTCCAACAGCTCCTAATTTGGAGAACAAGTCAGACAGCTTAATTGAGGAAATGGTCCTACCTCTGCCTTAGGCAAAATTACACTGATGTTGCCCATAACCATGCCCATAACTTATACTCACAGAGTACAACCTGCTTCAGCCTTCACCTTCTATGATGACAGAGGATAGAGGAGGAAGGAAGGGGACTGGGTGACATCTATGCTCAGGGGTTCACCTGTAGCCAGCTTAGTCTCTGAAACTTGACCACTGTGCTAATGAGGATCCTGCCTTTCCCAGGCAGGGGTTTCTGCCATGTGAAATGGCATGATATTCTGACTGAGTAACCTTGGAGTTATGAAGCCATTGGAGATGTGGAACATCAGAACCTCTGTCCTGGAAGAAAATCCAAGTCCAGATATAGATGCAAACACTGATCACTTCTAACAAGTGCAGGAGGGAGAGCAGGATAGAATGTTGCCCTACGTGGCTGAGCAGGAAGAGGGACCTGTGTTGAGGGAGTATCAGGAAGTGGCCTAGGAGCCAGCCCTCCTAAGCCTTTGAAGTTCTAATAGTTCTTTAAAGGGTGGGAAGTCCTGACTGCTGTGGGTTAGGAGTGGAATGCACACTCACTTGAAATCTGACCCCAGGGTTCCTAAATAGTTGGACTTCTTAGGGTCCTGGGGTGGCCGTGTAAATCTGCACAGCTGTTGAACCACTCCAAGGAGAAAACTGTTGCCATTGTAGAGATTTACTCAAGAAGAAAAATGGTGGAGGACAAAGCTCACTGGATCAGCCTCACCCGAAGAGCTGTATGAGAATTGGGGACATTTGGGCAGGCAGGTGTGGGGATGAAGGACAGGGAGTAGCTGGACAAGAAAACGGAACTCACAGCAAGGGAAAGCCAAAGGCATCATCCCTCTGTTACTGTGTCTGTCATTGTCCTAAGTAAAACTTGCTCTGGCCCAGCTAGAAGACTGTGCCTAGATTGTTCAATGTCCTGGATTCAAATCCCAACACCACATAAAACTAGACATGGTGGTGGACACCTGTAATACTAGCACTCGAGGTGGAGGCAGGAAGGTCAGAGGTTAAGGTTACTTTTCTCTATGTAGAGAGCCAAAGGCCAGCATGAGCTACTTGAAAGCCTGTCTTCAAACCAGATGAACCTAAGACACTGAAACGGAGTCTAAGTTTGTGAATATGTCACCATCCTGGAAGAGTCTGAATTAGAAACCTCTGCCTAGGGGGTCACTCTCAGTATAGTTAACCATGAGCTTTGCATCACCATTTAAACATTGTCTAGGGCTGCTCTAGGGTCAGTCCACAGTATGGAGAGCCTAAACATATAGCTCCAGCATTGCATTTCCATATAAAAGCTGGGTGCCTGTAATCTCACCTCTAGTGAGGTGGAGACTGGAGGATCTCTGTGTCTTGCCGGCCAGGAAGTGAGCTCGAGGTTCAGTGAGAGTCCTCATCTCTAAAATCAAAGTTAACATAGAGAAGCAATAGGATACCCAACATTAATCCCCGGCTTCCCCACACATGCACACATACCCACAAAATCACGTGGGTGTATACTACACATGCATGTGAGGTAGAATAAATAGAAAAAAAAAAAGGAAAGTAAAATAAAACACTACCCATCCTGCCCAGGTATTTCGTTAGTCACCCAGCAACACTGAGAGTTCAAAACATATTTCAAAACATATTCAAGGCCCAAATAAGTGTGCTGGGGTCCCTGTTTCCCAACATTTTCAAAACCAACCTAGCACCCACAAAACGTGGTAGTTAAGGTGTCTTTGTACTTGGAGGTTTGTGAATGAAGACTAGGTAGAAGGTTACAAGTGAACTGGGAAGAGTTAAGCATTTCGAAGTGGGAGAAGGCACGTGAGTCTAGAATAGCTGAGCAGGTGAGCCTTGGGTGCTGTGTTCTTCTGCTGATGCCGAAGGTCCCACTTGCCCTTCCCCTGGGTTCCATCACAGCACTGTCCAAAGCATGCCAACACACAAATGCAGTACATTTTCTTTGTGGGCAGGTGGTGAGGGGCGAGGACTGTGTCCTTCCATTACATACCTCTGTGTCTTCGAATTTTCCACCACCCATCGCCTGTTCAAAATACCCATGAAGCCAACCCTCACAGGCAGAGCTTACTCCGTGAGATCCTTAGCTTGACTTTCTATGAGTAGTGGTTAGTGGAGCTGAGGAGTCACTGGGCAGGCAGAGTCCTCCGCTGGCTCAAGGTACTCAGAGTTCCAGCAGAGAGCAGGTTTGAGGCTTATCCTGGGTTCTTTGGTGCTTTAGAAGTGGGAAAGCCTGGTGCCATTCGACCACTGAGAGACCCAAAGAGGGCAGCTTCCAACAATGGAAGTGACTCTGCTACAGCTCTAAAGCCAAACTTTGAAGGCCAAAGGGCCCTGGGGAGTTTTGTCCCTTATAAAGTCTTGGCAGCTGCCAGGACTACTTGATGTGTAACCACATCACTCCAACCTCTGCATCTATGAATTCCTCTTCTTTGTTTATGTCAAAAACCCTCTTGTTTTGTGTAAAGATTTTTGTCTTTCGACAGAGGTCTTACCTTGAAAATCTCGAGTGGAGTGGCCTTCCCTACCTGAAGATTTACATAGTAATAGAAATACTCTTTGTTCTCACGAGCACATCCCTACATCCTAAGGATGACGTTGTTCATATATCTCTTGGGACTACTGTTAGCCTACTATAGTCTCTTAGAAACCTATTACAGCTACCATTCTGCTAGTTTGATTAGAAATGTAAGGGGTAAATAAATAGACTCATATTACTGGCTGGCATACTTGGCTGTGGTCTGGTTCATTCTGCCTGAATCCCAGGACAAGCATGAATCAAGTCTTTTCACCAGTGCAGGAGCACTGGAAACTGTTTTGGGAGGACCAGAGAATCTCTGAACATGGCGTCTACGTGAAGCGTGATGAAAGCACTGGCCGGCTCGGAGTCTGCCTGGGTGTTCCCGCTAGCTCAGTCTCCACTCACCCTGCCAGCCTCACCACCTCCTGGCTTCTTTCCTCCTTTCCTCAGATGCTTGCCTGGCCTGGGGGCAGTCTGGCCCTGTCCTGCCTGCCCTGGTTCATGCCTCTGGCTTATTTCTGTGCACTAGCCCCTCAGGGCTTGCTTTCAAGTCCCATGCCTCCAGCTATCATACATAATTCCAACAGATGGTGACAACTGTGAAGCTGGGCCTAGAGACCAGTCATAGGGTGGCTCAGGTGGATCTACGTATTGCCATTTCAACTGCATGGTAGCCATCCCGTCTGTGGGTTCAATGGTTTTAGGGGCAGGTGCTTTCGACTCTCAGTTGGGGTGATGTGATCACTAGAAAGTCACAAATACTGGAGAAAAGTAAGGAAAAAGAAAATGCATGAAAAGGGAGCTTGTAAGGTTATGCTGAACTCCTATACCCAGGTCTACCCTCATCTCAAGCAGCAATCACATTCCTCCCCAGAGAGGCCAGCATTTGACCCACCCAGCCTCAATGCAGTTTCATGACGCCTCCAAAGAGTCCATCAAGAAGCTTAGAGCCTTCTTACTTAGGGTTTCCACTGCTGTGAAGAGACACCATAACCACGGCAATTCTTATAAAAGAAAACATTTAACTGGGACTGGCTTATAGTTCAGAGGTTTAGTCCATTATCATCATGGCAGGAAGCATGACATTACACAGGAAATACAAGTGGTTGGAGGCAGCCCAGGTAAGGCTGGATAGGTAGAGAGATGAAGGCAATGATCTCTAAGCTCCTGCTGCAGTCATGCCCCTGTGGGTCTGTATGGACTAAGGTTAGTGTGCCTAAAAGTCACAGGACTTTTGTGGGAGTAAGAACAGGTGGCTATCTCCCCAGAGTTGAAAGGACAGCTCTGTGTATTCTCTCCAGGAGTCTGACTTTCAGGTAACAAGCAACTCCCAGTTCTTTGTCTTCTGCCAAGGAATCTCTCCAAAGTACGGCTCTAATAACCTTATTTTTCCTCCTAGAAATGCTGTAATGGGGATGAGAAATGCTGCTCAGTTGGTAGGATGCTTGGTTAGCTTCCACAAGGTTCTGGGTTTGATTCTCAGTGTGCGACTGTGACACTCAGGAGGTAAGCAGGACTATCAGAATTCAAGGTCATCCCTAGTTATACTCTGAGTTTAAAGCCACTGTGTGCAGTGTGGGAGCCAATTGCAAGCAGACAGGTCAGCAAAGCAACGTGGCACTGTTGGCATAGCTTGGAGAGACCTTTGCCCTGAAGTGAGCACATAGTTAACATGGAAACACTGACATCTACCAGGAGGTTCTCACCTGTTCACACTTAGTTACTCCTTAGCTCTGCAGTTAAAGAAAGTAACCTGCCTTACCTGTCCCTCCTCTGCACAGCAGCACCTTATGACCCTGCTTCGTAGCCTTTCTGAATCCACGTGACTGCTCCTCATGACGACTGCCAAGGTTAGTAGCCTCCCTCTGGGCCACAAACTCCATGCTCATGCCAGGTGCCTGGATCCAAGGAAATGAGTAGTTTGGCAAGTCTCATTCACTCTTTGTTAGAACCAATTATTTTCAATTCTTAGCAGGTTGATGCGGTCTTAGAGGCTTGCGTTTCCACTTAGAAATAAGAGTTAGGATGTGTTCACAGTGGCGGGGGATGGAGACAGTTCGAGGTGCATTTCTTCAAAATCAAAAAGTCTTCAGATCTAGTGGCCCCTCTGAAAACTGGTATTATTTATATGGGAAATTCCAAAAGCTACATAGGCCAGCCCAGGAGTAGTCAGGGCTGACAGTTGGAACTGGTCTTGGTGACAACACCACAGGGCGGGGGGGGGGGGGGGGGGGAACGTCCCTTTAAATGTCTGTAGGCTTATGATCCATGAGAGCCCTGTCAGTCTCTGGCCTTGAGCCACAACTACTGTCAAGTTTTCCTTTGTCACATCAACTCTCAACTTTCTCTAAAAGACCTGGTTGGGCCTTACACCAGTGAAGAAAGACCAGCTGCTACTTGCTTGATCCATGTGTTTGAAGAGGGTCATGGTGTCCCTACCCCCCTCACATAATACAATGTCCCCTTGCAGGTTACAGTGTCCCAGCAGGACATTCTACCTTCTTCACCTTCCAAGAGTGAAGTAGAACACATTCCAAGATGTTCCAGGGCACGTAGTTATGTTCAGGGGAGCGGCACACATTCCTCTCCACAGCCCTTGCCTGGCACCTCACATGGCTTTCACCCTCTCCTCTGACGCACCTCACCACCCCTTCTGGTCTCCAAGTGGAGATAAACAGGGCCCTGGAAAAATGTGCTCTCAAGTGGCAGTTGGTGAGTGACTGACAGCTGACACAAGTCTTATCGGCCAAGCCTATGGGAAGGCAAGGAACTAGAAAGCAGATCCACAAGAATGTCACCCACACCTGTCCTGGGTGCTGCCCAGCATGGCCACTGACATATGCTGTAGTTGACACAACACCTGCCTGGTGGTCATGGAGAATGATGCAAGCATTTGGTTTGGTGACAGTGACACATGTGTTTTGGGGGAAGAGACTTTCCAATCCTCCTCAAAGAGAAGTATCTGAAATGCTCACTGCAAACAGATGGGAATGGAGCCATGTTGTAAGTACACAGCTTGGAAAAGTCTCAGCCTGCTTCTGTAAAGCTACATAGAGTGGATACTGGGCTCTTCAGAGCTTACCTCCTAGCAATAGCAGCATGAGAGTGAAGGACTGACTCATGTTCACTGTGGATGTGGTACCAGATCTGTGGTAGGTTCATGGCTGTCTACAAAGGTCCTGTTCGGAAAGGGACTCTGTGTTGGTGGCCCAGGAAAACACTGGGGCAGCACTAAATTTCTGTTCACTCTTTTGAATAGAATAGTTGAATCTTTTAGCCTGGGAAGGCTCATGTCTATATGGAACTGGACAATGTGGCATATACTTGTGTGCTCTCTGGTTTATCTGGAATGAATGCCCCTCATGGGCATCACCTTCCTGTGAACAGTGCCACTTCCTAGAGATACACCAGTTCATTTCATTTAGTATCTATAACACTGAGCTGAGATGGGGCTGCATGCCCAAGGTATTCTCCAAAAAGCTGGAGCTGCCCCTGAAGGGACTGGGAACCTACAGGGAAATGAGTCCATGTGTATATTACATGGTCCAAGCAAACTTTGCAAGGGGCTGAGTTCAGCCCTATTCTGTCCTGAATTGTGGCTCTGGGAGTATCTGCCACTGATTTGTGCCTCCAATTTCTCACTTCTGTTGTTGGACAGTAAGAGTGCCTGCATTGTCTTCCTGCTAGGAGTTCACCATGGTAACCTCTGGAGGTCTGTGCAGAAAGTTAGCCCTGAAAGTACTTCATAGGTGAGTGAAAGACAGTCCACATGTGAAGCTGTGATGTTCCAGCAGGGCCATGTTGACGCCACTAGATTCAGACATAAGCTCACCAGAGAGAGATGATGCTTATGGAACCAGGAGACAGGGGCATCTGAAGGCTTCTTGGGAAGGGACAATTGTTTCAGTGACCAAGCATAAAGTGTGGCTGTGACAACATACCACAGTCAGCACCAGATACAGCCTTGGCTCATTTCCTGGTGTGAACAAGTAGAAGGTGTCCCTTTCTATTTGTCTCAGTTTCTTCCAACAAATAAAAGCTGTGTGATAAGAAGACAGAGCAGAGGAGAAATTAGATGGAGAAACTAAACACAACATATACCATAAACAACATTAATTTAAAATCATAAATCAAAACTTTAAACAAAGCACTGAGGCTTGGAAGATAACTCTACAGTGTTGTTTTTCAGGGGCTGGTGGAAAGAGACCCTTAAGGGAAAAGGCCCCTGTGGGAGAATGAGTCTCTAACCAAAGAGAGAATTACTTCTCTGGCAAATAAGAAGATCTGGGATACAGGGAAGGAGGCCCCATTCTTCCCAGCACAAAGGTGATTTTTTTCATGGTAATTGAGTGCAGTGTATAGAGAGCATGATGAAGGGTTGGCCTTCTGTGAACAAATCAACTCTTTGACATCGTGGGAAGAAGATCTGGGATACAGGGAAGGAGGCCCCATTCTTCCCACCCTGAAGGTGAGTGTTTCTGGTAGGAGCTGAGTGCAATGTATAGAAAGCCTGAATGAAAACAAATGGTTGGCCTTCTCTCAACAAGTAGGACCATTAGCTTTGGGACCTAGTGGATAGACCCTAGGTCTGTGGATTACGACCACAGAGTATGGCTTGTTAGTCTCCATTCCTTTCACCCTTGTTCCTTACTTGCACACTTTTTCTCCCACTGATTCTGTTTCTGTTGCAAAGCACCAGATTAATGGACCAAGTACATGACATTCTAGAAAGGTACACACAGAGATGGAGGTTGCCAGGGACGAACAGGGGAGAGGATGGACAGGCAGAGTATGGGCCAATTCTGGGACAGTGACAATATCACAAATGATACCTCAGGAGAAGGCATACATCATCACACATCCACCAAGGCCACGGGACAGGAGGGGACCCTGGTTTGGGTGGAGACAATGATATGGCAATGTTAATTTTCCATGTGGGTCTCACATAGGTATGAATTTAGAGGTGAGAAGCTGGGAAGTGTGGAGACAAAGACTGGAGAGGAACCACATCTTTCTTAAATATTTTGATCAATAGTTGGTAATATCTACGTATAAAGAAGCGATATGTACAGAGGACTTCAGTAGGACTGCTTCCTTCCCCACTGGAAGCTTCCTGCATCTTGCAGCTTGATTTTCCACATATCCGGTACCCTTCCTACATATTAATTCACAATTGAAGTTGATCACAGGCTAGATTTGTCTCCCATTTGCTGGTGGAGAGACAAGTACTACCTTGTCTGACCTCTGCTGCTATCGCACGGGCTCCTTGCCTCTACGAAAGTATTTTCTGTCTAAGAAAATAAGATCCTAGTGGGCTAGAATTGTATCGGGCTTGATCACTTTTCCTTGAAGGATTTGTGTTGATGTTATATGCGTGGACACACATTGAGTTTGAGGGTGCATATGCCCTGTGAAAATGTTTTTGGAAGCCTGTTGTTTTTTCAACAAGGGGTCATAGGATGAAACAAAAACTCATGGAAATAATGAAAGCTTTAATAGAGTTCAGACAGCTTTATAACTAAGTTGAAGCTGTTTTTACAGCGACAACTGAGGCCTGGTTTGAAGTGTTTTGATATTATTTCCTAACGTGGGGCAATCTGTCTATACAATGCTTTGGAAATGTGGAGTAAATTACCAGAGCTGCCTATGTGTGACAATTCTTCTATTCACCCTTGCATCTGAGCTGTGAACCAATAGCTCTCGATTCACTGAGAGCCAGTGTCTGTGCTCCAGCTTCCCAGTAGGGAGCCACAGAATTTTAAACAAGGAAACAGAAACTGTATCTTTGGCAGGAGATGGGTTACAGTTCAAGGACTATGTAAATACCAGAAGGCCTATGTCTGAATGAAGAATGGGAGGATTTTTATTTAAATGATGTAAAACATCCTTAAAAGTTGCCAAAATGACTTATCTCAAACCACTTGCACTCTGTGCAGACCCTGTGGACTTCAAGGGTTGGCTCTGTGGCCACTAGCAGAACTCATTACAGGACTTAGGAAGGAAGGTGCACAAGCAGAAAGGTTCGAACTCTGACATTTCAAGTAAAACCCAGAGAGCAGGCAAATCAAGGATTTGAGAAGAGCTATGTAAATAATGTCAGAATTGAGTTCTTCTCCCCGCCCAGCTCCCCTGACCAGTTACTGTCTGATAAGGTCAATTTCTGGATGTTGCTCTCAAGTGGTTCTTTTGATTGGACATCCACAGGTGACATTGGTTTGAGAGAATGCCACATTGACCCAGAAGCCTTAGAAGCAGAACAAATTCCAAGAGGAAGTTTTCAAGTTCCCAGGATGCTGGGCCTTATGGCAGCCACTTTCCATGGTCATAGGGGAGAATGCTTCTGAGGCTTACAAGACAGAAAGCTTTCGGTGCTGAGCAGACGAATTATCATCCAGTTGCAAGCGTTCTGTACCTTTGGCAATGCCATTTTCTGGCCTACTGTCACTGGACCTCTTGCATTCTAGAGACCAATGTGCAGGTAGAACAGGCGAGGAGCCTGTCTCAGCATAAGTATGTCCTGAGAGCTATGGGTCTTGAAGGAAGAACCCTCTCACTCTGCTCTGAGAAGCTACCAGAACAGGATTTGTGCCAACATCTAGACAGTAGATGGCAGAAAGGTCCTTTAAAGGGTGACCTATCAGGGAGTATCCTGACATCGTGATGTGTGCCTGAAGAGATGGTATGGGCTCCTGGTGAGCTGTGGCAGGTGCTGAGAGGCACCCAGAGGTGAGAAGATGCCATTCCATGTCCAGATTGAGCACAAGAACTCGATAGGCAGCTTAAGGATTCAAGACCCTTACAAGAACCATACTGGGCTGTACCTGGGGCTGCAGGACTGGGAGGTACTGATGTTGAAGTCATTATAGGTGGATCCCATTGACCCAGTCTGGAGGGTAGTTAGGATGTGCTGAGGAACTGAGGAAAAGGAAAGAGAAGCTAGCAGGAGCTGGGTCCACAGAGGCTCCCACGAAGGCAGAAAATGGATGCTGGAAGGGGGACACTGAATGTAAAATTACACAGAAAGAAGATGGGGCCAACAAAGTGGGAATATCGTGGAAATGTCTAAAATCCTATCTGCTCCTGAGGGTTATTACTTCATTTTAATGTCTTCAAGTTCATGAAACACTTTAATAAAATGGCTCCACACTGTGAATGACCTCTAGGTGAGCTGTCTGACATGTTTTTGAGCTTTGTTTCGGTTCCAGGATGTCTTGGCTTCTGGAGTAAGCAGGTCCATACAAGGGCGCCTGGCTTAGGAGGCATGGAACTGACAATGACGAATGTGCCTGACCTGAGATCTACAAACGCCCCTTTGGGAGAAGCTTGCAGTACAACTGGGCCCCAGGAGGTAGGGAAGGCTCTCAGAAAATGTACATGTGTAATTAGGGCTGGTGGGGAGACAGTGGACAGGCACTGGGTAGACACCTCTAAGTGGACGGAATGAGGATGATCTGAAAGAGGAAAAGCAGATGGGATTATAACGAACTGACAAAATGCTAGACATTTTCTCAGGAATGGAAAGAGATAAGCAGAGGGTGTTTGATGACTACATCAAACTGCCTGTGATGTGAATGCATTTGTCTTTCTGTCTATGTATGTATGTATGTATGTATGTATGTATGTATGTATGTATGTATCTATCTATCTATCTATCTATCTATCTATCTATCATCTATCTGTCTTTTATCTATCATCTATCTCTATTGTCTATCTCTATCTATCTGTCCATCTTCTATCTCCTATCTACTCTTTATTTGTCTGTCTGTCTTTTATCTATCTCATATCTATCTATCTATCTATCTATCTATCTATCTATCTATCTATCTATTTCCTATCTATCCAGCATTTATCTATTTTTCTATCATCCATCTATCTACCATCTATATCTATATGTTTATCTACCTACCTATCTCCTATCATATTTAGGTATGTATCTATATATCTATGTATCTGTCTATCTCTATCTACCTACCTACTTGTCTATCTTCCTAGCCATCTATAAACTATCAATCATCTATTTAGCTCTTATGTTTCATCCACTTTTATATTTGAAACTCAGTCTCAAGCTCTTCAGTGTCGATGAGATGAAACACACAGAACATTACATTGTTGGCTAAGTATAGAAGGGAAAACTGATCTTAATAGACAAGAAGTGAGCCAACACCATGAGAATATAGGATGGTAAAAGGGGTAAACTGAGTCTGAGAATAAAAGAAACCATCTGAGATTATATATCTGTATCTGTATCATAGATCTATATCTATATCCATATCTATATTTCTCTCTATATAAATATATATAGTGATATCGCATGTGTGTGTGTGTGTGTGTGTGTGTGTGTGTGTGTTCAAGTACAGATAATGACATGTAGGACAGAGCAACTTGGGTTGTCAAATGACAGGTGACATGGGAGAAGAGCTGAGGCTTTGAAGGTCACTATTATATGGGCCACTTGAAGTGTAGTAAAAATGTACAGAATTGCTCTGCGGGTTGAGAGATACTCTAACCTGTAACAACTTCATAGCACCAAGAAGATATGAACCTGTGTATGGCTCGAGAGAAGGGGAGGAATTGAAGTGGGGACATGATGAAAATGTACTGTAGAACAATTTTAATGGAAACATATGTAAAAAGAACAACACAGTAAAAGTAATGAGATTCTGTTCCAGCGAAGCTATGACTAGACGCTCACACCAAATGCTGCATTAGTCCCTCTTACTCTTGTACTGAGACTTCTTTCAGGACAGGAAGCCTAGAAGCCTCCTTCAGGGCTGCTGTTCCTGTGAAAAGACTTCAGGGTGGGACAAGAATGACAGCAAAGACACCAAGCATTAAGAGAGCCTTCCTGTCGTGTGTCTTTATCCTCGTCTGTTTCTATTTTCTTTCTCTCCCTCTCCTGCTCGCCTTCCTGTGACATACATTTCCCATCATGGTTTTCCTTTTACACATACACTGATCTCTTGTGACTTTGCAAAGGGTGTCCATCCCCCTCTAAGCTGCTCCTAATAATTAACAAACAAGAAACAGAACTTGACGCATGTTGAAAGGTTCTTGCTGAGTGTTTGAACTCCCCAGGAGAGACAGCCATGCAGTGTAGGCCACAGGGTGGAACAGTCCTCAGGGTGGACCTCAGCTTCCAGTGGCCTTTGCTCTGCAGCCAGCAAGTTCCTCTCCTGCGGATCATGTGTCCTCTTCAGGCAGCAACATGAGAACATTATCCATGATGGATGAAAACTCAGAATGGCCAAAAGCCAGGCAAGCAAGAGAACAGGCCAGAGCAGGAATCAAAAGACAATTTCCTGTGCCCAAATTAGGATTATGAAAGTAAGCAAAACGGAGAAGAACCAAGTTAATTAGGCAATGCTTGAAAGATGGCTTAGCTTTCCTTCCATGCCCCATGGCTGGGACATTATTTCACACAGAGCCACACTGGCTGATGGCTACACGGTGACGTCTTGTGAAATGCTGAGGCATGGAGGAAGTTCCAGCCCCATCTGTAGGATAATGCAGGCTGGAGCTGCCTGAAGTGTGCCTGGCAATGCTAATTATGGTGGAGCACTCGGAGGAAGACATTCACTGAAGCAAAAATATGTGTTCCCACGCGGGGTAATTTCCCCGTAACTCTCTTTATTTTTTATTTGCTGATGCGAAGGGACTTTTGATGAATACTTATGGGGCACTTCAGGCTTGAGTAGGGTTAATCTCTTTAGTTCAGGTGAGTTCATTTTAGCCGTGATTCACTCCATTGGCTATCTGTAATGATTATTAACAAGCTTAAAGACCTCTGGGAGATAGTGGATAAAAATGAAGCACCAAGGAGAGAGGCCATCATTATGCTAATAAGGTCGGGAGGATAATTACCAGACACAGTTTCCATAGGAATTCTGGGGAATGGAATCGGTCACTGGCTTAGGAAATTTCTCTCCGGCTTTACAGCCTAGTGAGTAAATACTAGACACATGTGCAAGTTACATATACACATATGTGCTACACACACACACACACACACACACACACACACACACTCACCAGTTCTTCTGAAGCACAATGATACAGAATATTAAATGTGTATTTTTGTACCTCAGTTTTCATTGCACTTAAGTAAATTCATGGCGAGATGAAGGAATGAGTAGAGAAATAATTTCTGGTTTTCACGCATCAGTGATGCAATAGCCTAGAGTGTGGATTCTGTTAAAATATTTTAGTGTCTTTTTCACATACATCACATGTGCTCCAGATGCATGCCCTTTGAGTGTTTCAGGGATGTTTCAGCCGCTACAGGAAACAACACTTGCTTGCTTTTCAGGTGAGACCTCTCACAATCTTAATTTTTCTTTCTTTCACATACAAATGCCCTAAGTGTCCTGGGTATTAAGGGCTCACTGCATGGCTTCCTCGGTCCTCTCTCTGAACTTGGCAGAGGATTCCTGAGCATAGAGATCATACTTCCTGGTCACACTCACGCACCCCAACATAATACCTTGCATAGAGATTCTTTCTATAAGGGCAATTTTTTTAAATACATGAAAAGGGGACCAAAGACACTCAACTCATTGTGTCTAAATTTCCTATACTGTGTCCACCAGCTTCCCCTGCACAGAACCTCAGAGGTTACCAGTGGAAAGGGTGACACCCAACTCCTTTCCTATGTAGTGTAGCAAGGACTTAAGTCTCCTGTTTCACTAAAGGATTAGATCTATTTTGACATTTGTGACCCCAAGGAAGTGGAGGTTTACCTCATGATGTAGTAAATCATCAGTGAACACAAGTTCAATATTGCTAGTTCTGTTAGCAGAAAATGGCCTCTCTTAGACTAATGCAGTAGGATACCGCCAAAGAGCCAAGGGAGGGGACCAGGAATATGGCACGCCCACACCTTCTGGCCTGTAGACATACCTAGGAGCCACAGCCCACTTAGAGCCATTTACTTCAGCCAAGTGTCAATAGGGATGACAGTGCGGCATGCTGAGTCAGCAGAGCAGGGTGTGGTGACACGAGAAATGTATTCTAAGTGATAATGGCAGTCTGGACATTGACAGCCAAATATCTACCTCTGATTTTAACCCAGCATTGATCCCTAATACCTCAGAAGACCCAAACAAGAAAGGTGTGTCACTTCTTCAGGTAAGCTGTTTGTTTCACACTGATAACACTTTGAAAGCTTAGGTTTGGGTGAATTGAACAACCTGGTGCCATTGCTGTCTGTCCCTCAAAAGCCCAGTGAAGGCACCAAGCTCAGATGCTTGTCCAGTTGCTCTTGTAACTTAGCTGTAACTTATCTGTGAACGGCTAATGGACATCGTCAGGACCACGTATTTCACTCACTGCTTACCAAAGACAAACACTGCAATTATTTAATCAGGAACCAGTGTCCAGATCTACCCACTGATCTTCTCCGGAGCTGTGTGCAAGGATTGGATCTATGACCGTACCATATACCAGTCTAGAAAAACGCATATGCCCGGAAGATCACTCGGGGTGCTTAACACAATGTGTAAGTATGAGTGTGAACTAGTGCCAAGAGTAGATTCTACCTCAAGTTCATTCCATTTAATACTCATTGAGTCCACCAAAACCAAAATTGAAATACCTGCTTGTTTGGAGTTCATATCACATGCATATGAAGGGCAGACTTTGATGTTAGGTGTCTTCTTCAATCATTTTCTACCTTGCATATTGAACTTTCCTTTGACTCCTACGCTCACTGATAGACCGAGTTTAGCTAGCCAGCTTGTCTGGGTGTCCATCTCTAGCTCCAGAATACTGGGATAGCAATCTCCATGCTGGTGCACCAGTGTAGGGAGCGGCTAAAGATGGTGCCGACATCCGGTGGTTGTTTGTGGTAAACACCTACAGCGCATGTGTTGGCAGACCCCCAGCACCTACAAGGCCAGGATGATATTCATGCTAAATAGGTATTTCATGCTCCACCAATCCCCAGTGGACAAATTTACAGCCACAGCCTGTCTTGTATTTAAGGCGAGTGCCTTTGTTCCCCAGGGTCCCCGTACTATCAATGAGGTGTTCCTGCAATAAAGGCTGATTGAGAAGGATCCAACGGTGTTGCGTCTTCCTTGCCGGTCGAGGTGGGCGCGACACACCAGGTCATTTCTTGCTGAACCATGTCCAGAGCCTACGCTCTTTAGAAGATATTCAATCTTTAGAAACTTTGTCTAACTACTCCCTTTTGAAAAAACAGAGAACATTAAAGGCTGTTGAATTGCCTTCTCAAGTGAGTTTCTATCAGATCCATTGCTCAGATATAAATACTTTCAGCCTCACTTTTGTCTGCCTGCATAACTATGTTTGTGCTATCTTTCTTGACAGAAGCATCCAGCATGGGATGCAATGTTTATAGGTGCAGACTTTAGGGCTTTATTCTGTAATTATCCTCTAAGTCTCTTAGACCCAACTGAAGACTAAGAGCCAAAAGTCCTTCTTGATGTCTTCCGGTATGAGACATGCAGGACAGATTCCAAACTCTTGTCTCTCCTCATCCAGGATTGAGCAGTAAGCATTGATGGATGGTTCTCCCTGAGTGCCCCTGATTCCTCCTGACTGAGAGGCTCCTGGTTTTGTCTGTCTGTTTCTGACATCTCCCAAGGCGGCTCACCCTCTCCAACAGCTGATGCCAACACTCATGGGGACCCTCTTCCTTCACAGGGAGTTGCAGGGAAACTGAACAAGACAAAGTGGTTTTCAAATACTCTCCTTATAGACTATTGGTTCTGTCTCCCATCTGGTGACCATCTCAGGCAGATCAAAGGACTCAAAGTCAGCTTGCATATCCTTGCCACTCATTCCTGGGGGCTGGGGGGCGTCCTGAGCAAATGGTATGCAGAGAACAAAGATGGTCATGTCTTAGATCTGGGAACACTCTCTCAGCCAGGCTGCAGAGAGCTGAAGCATGGAAGCAGGATGCTGGCTGCTCCTGTACCCCTCAATCCCCCTGAAACACCAGTCTCATCAGGGTCTCTTCTCTTGTGCTCAGTCTCCCGAGACTACCCGCTATTTTTATTTGCTCCGCAGTGGCCTTATCCTGAAGTGTTCTTCTTTGCTTTCTGCTGCTGTGATAACCCATTTGACCAAAGTAACTTGAGGTTTATTTGGCTTCTAGGTTATAGGATATCATGGTGGGAAACTACGTCAGAAACTGGAGACAGGAACCTGAAAGCAGGAAAGGAAGCAGAGGCATGGAGAAAACACTGCTTGCCGGCTCATTTTCACAGATTGCTCAACCTGCTTTCTTATACAACCCACGACTACCTGACCAGGTGTGTCCCTGCCTGTAGAATGCCGAAGTCTCCCATTAATGAAGAAAGTGTCCATGAATATGTCCACACACCAATCTGATGGAGGCGATTTCTCAATTGAAGAGCTTCTCAAGAGACTCTGGTGTGGGCCAAGTTGACAAAAACTAACCAGCATATTGCTTTCTTCATGGGTTTTGCTTTGCCAGCCTTAGCTATATCAACCAACCGTGGGAGGCTGGCCAGGTCACAAATCCATGAAGGTTGGAACTCATGATGGTTTGATTGACTGTGAAGCACAATTCAAATCTTGCCAACAGAGCCATGTGCACATAGTAGTAGTTACTGAATGTCATGACCACTTACTCAACCATCTTTTTTTGCAATGTATCTTCACACTGTATTACCTAAGGAATTGTTTCAAAATGTTTCCATACAATGCCTGCCACACAGAGCACAATAATACACACATGGGCATGCATGCACACCCTAATGAACATCCATGCATCAAGCTCTAACTCAGCCGCCATTTTTTACAAGTGTATTCAGAGAAGGTGGTGGCTGCTCAGGAGGGAGAATCGTCCAGAGGGTCTGTAGCCCCTAAGTCTTAGCAGTCAAGGCAACACCAGCACAGCAGTTCACTTTGCCAGTTAGGTGTTGGGGAAAGGTCATGTCCTGAGATTCTGTAACACGGGAGCTCTGTAAGTCCCACATTTAGAGAAGAAATCACCGATTTGCACCAGGATACTACTGGCTTACGTGTTCTTCACATTCTTGTACAGGCACGGATCATTTAAGGCTGCACAGCCACTGAATGACTTTCTTTGCCTGTTTGCGAGGGGGTGAGTGGGCATAGGCATGTTCTGCTTGTGTGTGTGTGCGTGTGTGTGTGTGTGTGTGTGTGATCATCTTGATGTGCACCGGATGTGCTTGAATTCGGGGATAGAAGCTCAAAACTGAAGTGTGAATTGTTCCTGATTACTCTCCAACTTGTTTACTGAGGCTGGGTCTCTCAATCCTCAGCACTTGTGGAAGAGATTAGTCTTGCCAGCCAGCTCGCTGCAGGCTGCCACACACCTAGATTTTACCTGGGTGTGGAGGACTCAGTTTCAGTCCTCAGAACTGTTCAGCACGTGCTTCACCCACTGTGCTGTCTTCCTAGCCCCCAATAAGAACTTTTTAATGATGAATAGAAACCCATTCTTCATATGCTGAACAGAAGACAGTCCAGAGTCAATTAAAGGGCATTTTACCCTATAGTCTGTATCTGGCCACACTTAAAAGCAAGCATGTTTTACCTGCTGTAGGGAAGCCTGAGATGCTCGGGAGAGATGCTGATCTTGTTAACCAATTGTAAGGGGCCGTCAAGCATGCACTCCCACGAGTGATCATATCTGCCCACAATCACACTTGCAACCCCTGGCCAGGGGTGCAGCCATGGAATACGTTTGTGAAGGGCAGCTGGGAAGCCTGGGAGGCTGCCATTCTAGGATAAAAGCCCTGAATTATAATATCACATTCAATTATCCAAGGGCTTTTCTCTCCAGATGGTGTTCATGTGTCAGATGCAGAAAACAAGCTTTGTTCTGGCTCTGCAGTTGGATCAAGGGTTTGTTGGAGACAGGACAGAGTTACAGAGCCCAGAACACTGTGGAAATCTCTTGACCTCTATCATAGAACTAATACTGGATGGGAGACACTGACAGAGAAGACCAGAAGCAGGCAGAGAGGGATCCTATTCTTGGTACAGGATGTATTTTGGGGTTGAGTGAAGGTGTAAGGGTTCTGAGCTTCCTAAGTTCAGGGCTTCACAACAAATCCAGCACTGGTACACACATTAGAAGGACACATAGATGGTAGCAGTCCCGTGCGGAGCTGACAACTGTGTTGGGAAGGACAGTTGACCTAAGCCCAAGTTTATATGGGCCCCATGCTGTTTTTTGGGGTTTTTTTTTTTTTTGGTAACTCTCAGATGCTTTCTAGAAATGCCAGGGCCCTTTTAACCTCTATCTGAAGGATGGCTTTAAAGATGGGTAGAATAGACAAACTGCTCTTTCCAAGGTGCCTTAGACAAACAAATAAACCTTACTGTCCCTTGTTTTCTAGTGTCAAAAAAGTAGATTCTTGTCAAACAGCCACTCATCATTAGACTATTGATAATGATAAAGCTAAAACAGAGGTTTTTATTATGAAGGGGGAGAGAGAAGTAGGAAATCTTCTTCCACAGGCTTTAAAGAAATGACAAGTGAGATTGACAGAGCTTGGTGAGCTGCCAGGGGGAATAAAGGAGGGAAACAAACTGAAAAGTTTTCAACAAACACGTTACTGACAGGTTCTGCAACACATGATGCTTATGGGACTGAAACGCAATAACAAGCCAGACCTGGACCATTGAAGTTGAGGCTGCAAACACTTTCCTGAGGGGATGACATTTTGCCTCCACAATCACTGTAACAACACCACCACTTGCTCTCCATGATGTCTGACCTGCTAGTCTATGCCTCTTCTCAGGCAAGGTGCTAAACTTCCAGGGGACATGTTAGGGCTACACATGACTCTGTGACTCTTGTCCTTTCAGGATGTTCTTCCCAGTCTCTTCCACCAGCCTCTTGTCATATCTAAAGGACAAATCCTTGCTTAGACAGTTGGGAGGATAGAAGGGGACAGAGGGGACAGGACACATGCTTTCAAAGACCTTGTTCTTACCAACATGGACACTCCAGAAGTATGGCCCTAATCTCCTCCTCACTGTCCCCTAAAATACAAGCTAACCACTGAGCATCCCCATGTTTTGTATTTGTTATGGTTTTTTTTCATGGTCGTTGTTTATTTGTTATTTGTTTTGAGGCTGGGTTTTCTGTAGCCCAGGCTAAACCTCAAACTTGCTATGTAGCTGAGGATGTTCTTGAACTTTTGCTCCTCCAGATTCCATCTCCTGTGTATTGGGATCACAGGCATGTACCCCATCATCTGGTTTATGAGGGTCTCAGGATCAAGTTCAAGGATTGATGTATGTGAGCAAACATTCTACCAACTGAACTACAACCCCAGTCCCCACTTCCACATTTATTTTGACATTTAAAACTGGCAACCACAATTAAATAGCTGCTAAGAGTGTAATTATGATTAACATCTTAAAATGAAATTGTCACATCCTTCTTTTGATTACTAGGTTTTCCACTGCCATACTTTCCAAATTCTCCAGTGACCTAGAAGTTCAAAGATGACAAGGTACTGAGATGGGTCTCCTCCATGCAAAGCTATATATAAACTATGACACAATATGGGATTTTAAACAGGGCACTGACAAAGTTGATATATATTGATGTCTACTATCAAGATAAAGACAATGTCTTCTTTAACAGCTAGAGACTGTGTTATATAAGCCTTCATTCTGGGCTGTGGAATAAGTCGGTACTGGGCGGTCAGTTTCCAGAGCTTATAGAGATTTTCCTTGCTCCTGTATCAATTTGGGATAAGAATAAAGGCAAACTTCTTTTGCAGTTTAGCCATGTTCTCCCATAGGATAACAACTCTTAGCCACCCACACACTTCTAAAGAGCTGAGGGGAAGCACAAATTATCACACACCAATGGCCGACTTCTGGGACAAAGCCATTCCACCAAGCAGTCTGGGAAGGAGACAAATGGAAGAGCTTGAATACCAAGCTCAGCTTCCCCTCTATTGAGGAAATGAACAAGAAAAGTGAAACACCATATATTCCACAGGTTCTCAGACACAGTCCCTGGGCAGCTGGGCCTGCAAACTTGCTTTAGGTTATACAGTGTGAACCCTTCTTGAACAAAGAAACCACACTGAGGTTCAGCCAATGACCCTTGGATCCAGTCACTCTGGGCCTGTGGAGCAGGGATACATCATGGTGGAGATGTGTGGGAGAATACAACTTCTCATACCACACAGCCTACAGCAGAAGAGACCATGCATAGGTTGGTGTTCTAGTAGCATCTTCAGGAGCATTCTGCTGGACTCAGCCTTCCCACCAGGTCCCTGTTCTTACAGGTTCTGCCATCCTAAGGACCAAACCTTCAACACAAGGACCTTTATGCCCGCTCCAGATCCAAGCCTCAGACCCAGCACTCAGGGCAACTACTTCCTGCCTCTTCCCTTTTCTTTTCTGCTCTTTCTCCCTTCCCCTTCCCTCCCATTCTCTTTCCTCTCTTTCCCCCTCTCCCTCCCATCCTTCTTTCTCTCCTTCTCCCTCTCTTGCCCTCACCCTCCTTTCTCTCTCTTTCTCCTTCTCCCCCTTCCATCCCTCCTTCTCCTCTCCTTCCCCCTCTCTTCTTGTCCTCTTTCCTCTCTTTTTATCCCCTTCCCTTTCCTCTCTTCCTCTCCCCTCCCTTTTCCTCCCTTCCCTTCTCTTTCCACTCCTTCTTCCTCCCCTCTCTCTATGCTTCCTTCTCCTTCCCCTTCGGTCTTCTTTCTTCTCTTTCAGTCTTCTTCTCATCACTCAAACCCTCTCTCCTCCTCCTCTCCTTTATCTACTCCTTCCCCCTCCCCTCCTCTTCTTCCTCCCTCCTCTCTTTTCTAACACTTTCTTCCCCTCCTGTTCTATTCCTTCCAGTCTTTCCTTCCTCCATAATCCTTCATCTTCACTCCAATCCTTTTCTCCCTCTCCTTCTCTACCCTTCTTCACCCCCTCCTTCTCTCTTTTCCCCCCTACCCCTCTCCTTCATCCCTTCCCCTTTCTTTGTTGGGAATAGCCACCAGGTCTTGCAAATCCCGCAGGGTTGTGCCGGGATGAAAGACTTGACTACCAGGGGGAGTAATATTTGCATTTATTATTTGAAACTTCTGTAAATGTTTGTCCTTTCCCTTTTATAGAATTATGAACTTCATTCCAGTTAAGAACACATATAAATGTCATCGAGCAATGAAATGAAGCTACACTGTTCAGCAACTGTACTCAGAAAGGTTAGAAAAGCTGAGCCCTTCGGTGCTCCTGAGCGTCCTGCTTGCACACTCTCACACAAAGCTCTCTGCTGCCTGTTTCTCATGGGAAAGTGTGTGGACACAGCTTCAAGAACACATAACTAACCATGGTGTTTTGGGTGTGGAAATTATTTGAAGGCCTGGGAAAGACTTCTGGTCAGCCAACAGGTAATTTGTGTGCAGCATTTGCCCTGAAATAGAAAGGAACAACTTTCTCCCCTTGGGCTCAACTCTTGGCTAGTGCTCAGCCTGGCTGCTGAAATTTTGACTGGAAATGAAGGCGGGAGTCTCTGATCTCATCACACAGCCCAGACGCCTTGCTGGGTGTCCGTGTGGGCTGGCAACACTTTGCTTGGAGGTGGACAGGAGCTGCACAGCCCGGGCTGAGCAGCATGCCTTACAGAGTGTTCTGCAGGAGGTGTAAATGAGGCTCAAGTGTTAACGTGGATCCTGGTACAGGGCGCTATTTTAAACAATTACAGATGGTGGAGGGCTGGCTGTAATTGACAGCAGTGTCGGCCCAGAAAGGAACTTGACAGGCATCCGTGCGATGATTAATTACAACGGGCTGTCTCCACATTCCAGCTTCCTCTTGTGCAGCTCACAGCTCACGTAGAATCTGTGGCTCTTATTACAGCACACAGCGCAGGAAATGGCTTTCCAGGGTCCTGCGGAGGACTCCTCACGTCAGGGAAAGGGGCTCCAGCCAGTCTCCCTCTGTTGACTGTCAGTGTAAAACTTGTTGGCCAAAGACCCAGAACGGAAGTAAATGTGAGGGGTATCTCCTCCCCACTTTCCTTACTAGGAGGCAATGGTCACTTACTGAGTGAGGCCACCAGCCATCTGGCAGACTTGCTTGGCTGTTGCTGGAGAACGGGGATCCTGCAGCAGGATGGCTTGGGAGTGTTACGTGTAGATCCCTCTAGCGCTTCGTCTCTTTTCCAGGAGCTGGGCTGGAGGGGTGTCAAGGGAGCTACATCATCATGCTACCAAGATGATGCTTCATGGCCTCTGCAGCACGCAGCTGGGCACTTCCAACAGAGAAGTTGGGTATCATTGGAAAATAGATGAGGTCTGGTACCAGTGACTGATGAGGCATCAAGAACATCCAGGTGGAGTGTGTCAGTGCACCCCGTGTAGGTATCCCTACTCTCTGCATCCCCAGTCTATACACCCCAGTCTGTGCACCCAACTTATGCACCCCCAGTCTATGCACCCCCCAGTATATACACTTCAGTGTATGCATTCCCAGCCTAGGCAACCCCAGTGTAGTCTCAGCTGAGATCATGAAGAAATGAGAGTGGCCTGAAGTCCACCTGCATATGCTAGAAATGTGCAGATTCTATAAAACAGCCAGGTCACACACCGGGGCCAGCAGAAGCAGCAAGGCACAAAGTGTGGATCGAATGTGAAGATTGTATGAGCAAAGTGGAAGTGCTTGTGTTAACCTTGACAAGGGAAAGCAAGTCAAGGCAGAGATTGACAAGGAAGGTCCCACGGGGGCAGGGTAGCAACTGATGGATTGATGCCAAAGCCCTGGACTGTATATAGGCCTCTGCAGCCTCACAGGGCTGCAACTTTACTTCTACAAGGATACCTGCTTGGAAACTTTTAGCCAGGGACTGATACCATTTTTTCTCTTGTTTCTCAGAGCTAAGGATTGTTGCCACAAAATTCGCAATATCGCCTTCTGCTTGCGAAAACTTCCTTTGGGGGCTAGGGATGCTCTTGGGAACATGTTTTCTATGTGAGTAGTTCTGGGTCCGAGGATCTGTAGCTCATATGCAAATAACCAAAGCCAACTGTGTCTTGGCCTCCTGGAGAAGGAGCTGTATCACTATAGGCCCATTCCCAACTCAGTGCTTTCTTTTCATGTAAATGCTACTGTTCTGTGGACAACTGTGTCTGACCAAATTTTAGATGGACAACAGCAAAGCCTTTCATTCCTGTTTAGGATTTGTGTCTGGTTCTTTCTCTGGACCAGTGCAGGCCCCAGGGTCCATGATTTCACAGCTGCTTCACACACTTTACTGTCCTTGGTTTGTTCTGAGTCCTCCTTTGGATTTCTTCTGACCCTGGTATAATAACAAACCTATTTGAAGGATTGTCACATTTTTCAGTATCTGTAAACTGCAGTGGCTGGCTGACCATCCCCACTGACAAGCAGGCATGGTGGGCCCTGGTCCTTACTCCTTAGTGCTACAGTGCAAAAGCAAAATGCATATCTCTATAAAGTCAGATGCCAGAGTGTCCCTGATGATGTGGATGGCAGGGACCAGCAGGAGAGGGATGGGCTTCTTCATAAGGCACTGGACCAAGTCCTAAATTTTTCTGTTAAACCACTAAATCTGTAAAGCACATCTCTCGAAGATACCCTCTGAATGAGGTGGGCCAGGCTTGAATTCCGGATTATTTGCAGAGGTTTTTCAACTCCAACTCAAAAGAATAGAAGATGGAAAGATTCAGACGCTACCCTGATACGGAACCCAGGTTAGCTTAGGTTGTCTGGTCATGTATTCTGCACTGCCTCTGGCATGCTGTAGAAACCACACATATACCAATCTGAAATCCTCTGCGGAGGCACAGTGAGTTGGAAAGCCAATCAGTCAACAGGGTTGATTGACTGATATTTATGGACTGGACAGACATCATATCAACGGCCTTAGCTGTAGAGGCAGACAGGCTGCTGAAGAAAGTGAGACAGGGTCATCCCAACAGCCCAGGCTATGATGGTGAGTGGAATCCAACCTCTCCCTCAGGGAAATACAAACTAGATCCTCCCACTTACCAGCATCCAGAAACCTGGCCCAGATTGCTATGGGAATATGAGGGCAGGAAGTGGGGGTCAGGGTCTGACTGTCAAGTGTGTCTGTTCCGTCCAGGAGCTCAGCTCGAAGGCCCCTAGGAGACTCACCTGAGACCTACCAGCTCTCTTGCACAGACTGGTGGGTCCCATGCGATGGCTTCGCCTCACTGGCAGTTTGGAATACTAATGCAACGTGACACCCACATGCAGGGCACGGCAGGATCCAGAGAGCTTGTCTAGACAGCATGGACTCGGGGGAGTCTGCCCTCCTATGGCTTGGAGGAAACACTCTGCCATGAAGGAAGCCTTTTTTTTTGATCACATTCTAATGTCCAATTCTCCATGGCTCTTTGGTTTGAAGCGGTGAGCATCCTGTCTCCCTTCCCTGACAATTAGCCTCCAGAATTTGACACCCACATCCCCTGGGCTTCCCAGGCTGTACTAACACTACTGCACCAGGAAACCAGCTGTACTGTGGACCATCTGACTTCAGGGTTAGCCTTGGGCTCTGCAGCTCGAGCACCCACAATTGTCCCTGACTTCCTCCTCTCAAAGAAGCTCATATGCCTCACCAGGCTACAGTTGGGTAACTCAGCCTTCGACAAGCAGCACTGGGAAGAAAACAGGCCTCCCAGTGACCTGCCTTGTGCTGGCTCCACTTGCAAGATGACAGTGTGCAGACCAAGTCGTGTGGCTGCACACATGTAGTGTTTAATTGAGTGTTTATCTTGCTTCTCAGTGCTGAGCTTGAACCCAGGGGTGCTCTGTCACACACCAGTGGCATGAGTTTACTATGATTAAGCAAGACCAACGAAGGCACGCATGTCCATGGGTGGCAGGTCCTCTCCTCTTGCATGACTGCCCCCTGACCCGTCCCAGCTGGCAGTCACAGCATCTGGGAGACCACGTGTGCTATTAGCTCACCTGCAGGTGAGGGACTCGAGACAGAGAGCCTGGTGTTGACAGGAGGAATGGGATGCCACTTTCACCCTGATCAGGGTAAAGGAGGACTGTCACCCCATCCCTCCTGCCTCCCCCTTTGCCTATGAATTGAGGGTCTTTCTCCCCCAGAACTGGGAGTTGGCACATTGCGCTCCTCAGATTCAGATGCAGCCATTATGTACAGGAAGCTGTTCTATGGAACCAATTTTTTAGACAATATTAACTGGAAGTTCATTCTTTATATGAAGTGGAAATGTTTTAATTGGCTCAACTCATTTAACAAAGTAGAGGGGGAGACGGATTTGCAAATCATGAATTTAGCACCCTTGATAAATAGATCCAAATAAGGAAGAATAAACAAGGAAAAGCAAGTGATCAAGAACTTCTTGGTCACCAGGCATAGTGGTGCCCACCTTTTAATTCCAGCCCTTGGGAGGCAGAGGCCAGCATATCTTTGAGTTTGAGGCCAGCCTGGTCTACACATTGAGCTCCAGAACAGCCCTGGTCTATACAGAGTTCCAGAACAGCCATCGCTACACACACACACACACACACACACACACACACACACACACACACACACACACACACCCCTGTCTGAAAAGACCAAATCAAATCAACCAAGCAACAATAACAAACTCACAGTCTACACAGATGCAACAATTCGGCAAAACAAATGAAAATACTTGGAGTCAGCTTTTAGGCAGACAGAATGAATTTCAAGAAGGAGGATACTTTCTACCCAAGCTGTGAGCACAGGTCTATGAAATGTCCTTCTCTGTCCCGGAGACCACTGTGAGAAGGCATGGTTTTCCCTAGGTAAGAAAATGTGTACTTAATTGTGCATTTGCGTTTTGTCCTGCCACTGGGGTTCTAGGCAGAGCTACTGGAGATGTGAATGATCCAAACTGTGTTTACCCTCACTGTTCCCATTGCCTGCTGGACTTCAGGGAAGCACTGAGACACTGCTCAGGGGTGGGAAAATACAGCATAAGATGTGGGAGGGGCAGAAACTGGGGTTGCCACTGGAGTGCTGTTGCATAAACGAGTAAGGAATGAAGGATCCACTGGCCAGGACTGGAGACTCTCAAACTCTTGGACATCCAGGCACAGCTGAGTCTGGAGGAGCTGGTAGCAGAGTGGGGGCCCTCAGGCTGAGGATGGGGACTAGCTTGGGCGGGGGAAAACGAGAACTCCAGCTTAGCTCATTGGTGTCTGGGTGCCCAGAGAGGCCTTCTGCTGGAGACTTAGGCTCTGGGCGACTCTGTAGGTGAAGGTAATCTCCAGTGATAACCCATGTTTATTCCGTTTATTAGCATTTCATCCTGGAGAATGGATGCATACCAGTTTCTCAGGGTGGACCAGAGATTAAATACCTTTTGTGAGAAGGAACGTCAGGAAAGGGAAGCTTATTGGCTAAGCCCTCGGTGTCTCTGGGTACCTCATTAGCATGAAGAACTCTGGGCTATGTGACCCCCAGGTCATGTTTCCTTATGTGAGGGCCACATGTTCCAGGCCACACTAGCAGGGAGCAGGGATGTGCCAACCATCTCAGGTGATACCTAAGTGCTCAGCTCTCAGACCCACTTAACCTGACTAAGTTTTCTGGAAAGGTCCACTGTCCCACTATTGTCAGTGCTGAGAGCAGATGCCTGACAAAATGCTCAGGGGAGGGAAAGAGAATCTTTTGAGTCACAGCTCAGAGGGACATGCATAGGTTACAGCCAGGAAGTAATGGCTTCAGGGTCCATACTATCCTCCAAGAAGCAGGCAGAGAGAAATGATAACACTCAGATATATGTCTCCAGTTCTTTTCATTTTCATCCGGCCTCAGACGTCAGCCCACTGGATCAAACCACCCACATTCCACATTGGTCTTCCACAGTTAAGCGTTTTCTGAAATGTCTCCTCTTCCACGACACGCACGTACAAACACACACACACACACACACACACACACACACACACACACACACACACACACACACACACAGGGGCATACACCCTTACAGCCCAAGGTGCTTGTTAATCCAGTCAAGTAGACAAAGGGAATTATAGACTACTTGCCAAGCTTTGAGGAGAATGCTCTGGTAACAATGTTACAAAGACTTAGCAGATTCCCATTAGTAACAATGTCAGCAGTTCACAGACAAGGCCAATGGACAAACCTGAAAAGTGTTTAAGCAAAGGATTGACATTTAAGCAAAGTTTGTAATAATGACAAAGTAGCAATCGCTCTGCAAATAAAAGATGGATTTTTATCACATGAAGTATTCCAATGGAGTTCTGTGCAGTGTAAATTCAGGCGAGGGTGTGTATGTATGGCACGGAACTGTGGCATGTTAAAGTTACCCAGCCTTTCCCATTATTTTATTTTCAATTATTGTTTTGGTTTTGGTTTGGTTGTTTGGTTTTTGAGATGGGACTCAATATCAAGCAAGCCTCAAGCTTGGTAACTCTCCTATCTTGGCTTCCTACGGGTAGGGATTGCAGCTGTGAACTTGCACACCAGGCCCTGGTTTCATTTTCATAAAAGATGTCAATCAGAAACAAAAGCAAAGGCCAGAAGGAAACTGCAGTGATTAGCGTCCTGCAGAGTCATCTGACTGTGGCCTCCATGTATGCAGTGATCAGTCCTGCAGTATCATCTGTGACTGTGGATTCTGAGTAAGCACTGATAAGCCATTCGGTGTCATTTGTGGCTGTGGAGTTCCTGTCTATGGTGATCAGTTATACATAGTCCTATGTGGCTGTGGAGTCACGCTCCAGCTCACACCCATACATCCGTTTTTTTATTGTTTCCATGGATACTGATGACCTTTGTAAATGGAGAGGAAAGTCACAGCCACACTTGCATTCTCTTACCTGGTGAGTTTTTGTTTTGTCTGGTCTTCCAGATTGGTTTTAGAAGTGGTGTGGCAACCTTGTCCAAAACCCCTCAAATGTTTATTGACTGGCCTCTAAATTACAGATAAAAAAGGCGGGGGAGAGGAAAGAAGGGGAGAGAGACACATGAAGGAATCTAGGCAAAGAGGGAGGGGAAATTGGGTGTATTGGTCAATATGAGTGCATGTGTGAAAGTGTCAAATAATATAATAAATACATATTTTTTTTGAAAAAGGAATCACTCCAACTCTACAAATGGGTTGCTGAAGCCTCCTGCTGTCTGTCCTTGTGGACTCAACCTTCTTTGGTTTTCAGAGATCCTTGTGCAATGAGACTTGGCATTTCCTCTTTTCCTTTCCAAATCCTCTGCTGCCGAGGCCTGGCACAAACTCAGCTATGTTTCCTAACCCAAGCCATTGACACATTTATCCAAGTAGTCACCCTTCCAAAGCCAACAAATATTTCTATGAATATTTGTGACTTTACTTGTTTATGAAAACGAGTTGGCCTTATGCAGTTGCCACATTAGTTCAGAAAAACGACAGAGACCTCTATTTTCCCTTCCTTTTTGTGACTTAAATGTGATTGTCCTGAACAGAAAGCCTAGCAATGCAGAACTCAAAGGCAAGCTCAACATGCTGATTCGTCCCTCTCAAAGCCTGGATGCAGGGGTGTAGCACAGAGGTAAAAAAGGGGACTCTTAAGGCTCACAGAGCTTGACACTACTGGTGGTGTGACTGGAGGCTTTCATCATTGGCCATTGCAGGTCTATAGTGTGTGCCTGCTTGTGTGCATGCGTGAATGGGAAAGAGACAGAGGTCAGAGACAGTGACTGACTACCTGATGCGTGCTGAGACCCGCTCTCATCAGAGAGAACCAAAGTGTGTGTGTGTGTGTGTGTGTGTGTGTGTGTGTGTGTGTGTGTATGTGGCGGGGGCTCAATGATTAAATGATTAAAAACAGATTTCACTTAGCAACTGTTGTAGAGGTGAGATGGAGATCCCTCTGAGGGAATCGGAGCACAGAAGAACAGATGCAGAGGGATGGGGCTTAGTGTTTGGAGAATGACCGACTCGTGTCAGGGTAGGAAGTCTGTCTACACACAGCCTCAGCAGGACCCTGGCAATAACTGGGGTAGGAGTGTTAACAGTTGAGGTCTCCTCAAGGGCACTGTCAGTCTTCATACCTCAGATCAGACTTGGGAGCAGATTGGTGACATCCACTTCTTGCCTCTACCCTAACATCTGGTCTCAGCAGTTTTGCATGAGTCTGTTGTGAGCTAAAACACGAGAAGGAGAATGTTTTCTGAGTAACTCACAGAGAGTACACGTGGCCCTTCCAGGCATTGCGGGCCACAATTTAAGCACCCTATATGTATTCCTTACTGAGTCATCAGCATCTGTCAGCCCTTGGCTTGGCCCTTGACCAAGCATACTGATCAAGGCCAGAGACCTACAACTTCTATGGAAAGGACCGGCTACACACACCTAGGCCACAGACTGAGCTTCTAAGGAAAGGAAACAAATTATTCCTCTCAGTAGCAATCAGACAATTTAAATTTTTCTTTAACTACTTTGCTATTCAATTATTTTCTTTGCTTTCCTAATGAGGAAAGGGAGGTTCATCGTTTTATATGACCATGGCCACGTGAAAGATTGCATAAATCCATATGTATATATTTATGGATTTGGGGTCATAACAGCACAGCACCATTGTTCTGATGCCAGCGCTGGCTCTCTGTAGGTAGTAAGAGAGAAATGGCTCATGGTGACAGCTACAATGGTTCACACATGGTACAGTTTAAAATAAAATGGACTTTAGGGCTAAAAGGAACATTCTGGTTAAAACAGTGAGGTCAGAACTCTGGGGATGAGAAGCAGAAGGGCTTATAGCTGGGCTTGAGACAACCAAGCTAAACAGAGTAGACGAAGACATCTGTGCGAGAGAGATCAGGACAGTTGGACACCAGTGAAGCCAGTGAGGAACATGTGTATGACACTGTCCTCTACCCAGTCTTCAGTGTCACTAACTGTTGAGGGTAGAGTGAGGGTGGCATCTAAGGAAGAGTCCTTCTACTTCAGGAAAGGGACCCAGACCATCCGCTAGATAAGAACAACTATAACTACTTCACTGTAATTGCAGGACCAATGAGAGCTTACTATTACCTGCCCCTGGGATACCTCCAGGTTCAGAGGGGAGCAATAAGAGCTGGAGGCTGGCAGACAGACCAGGTCAGTGACAAAAGAGCCCAAGTTAAATGCGAACAGAGCAGAGTTTCAGCCGCTCCCAATGGGTGGGCCGTATGGAGGCAGGCCCTTCCTCAGCTCTGTCAGTGATACCCAGAGATTTAACAGGTCTCACTGTGACTGCCTCCATGCTTGCCTGGCTTCTACTACAGTCCTGTAATAACTCCTCAACAAAGGAGTTCAATGGGTTTTTTCCCTCTGGGAACTCCTTTTGCCTTCAGCAGTTTCTCTCATTTGTTCTCGATTCCTCAAGTTTCTGCAATTCTCCTTAACAGAGCTTGCTTCTGCTTGTCTTGGTTCCAAAGGTGTCTGTATCTTTCATCTTCATTGCTGTGCAGCTATAGTCCCTGCACAGTTTTGGTGACTTGTAAGCATGCAGAATCTTAGGTCCTTGGGCCAAACACAACCAGGTCAATGAAAAGTCTGTCGAAGAGAAAGCAGCATAGTAGTTCCTTCCTGAGGAGCATTCTGTGTAAATGGGAGAAAGAGCTGGCCCCAGCCCCTCCAAATCTTGAGACAATACTTTGCCGGCAGTGAAGCCAGGCCAGTGCTGGTGTTATCATTCTCATTTATAAGAAACAAAATGATAAAACCGCAAATAAAAACAAATAACAAAAAATTAACTGTCCTAGCATACATGAAAGGTTCAAGGCACAGTGCTGAAAAAAGAAAGATAATTATTTTCTAGTATGGTGTTTTATATCTAGTCCTAGCAGTAATAAACAAGTAGACTACACAGTTGATAATTCACGGGTTAAGATAGGAGAGTCAGCAAAATAGAATCAGCCTCTTTTTAATGATGCCAACTTTGATAAGACAGCCAATGCTTTTAGCACCCTCCCTCCCCATGTGCCAGGCCCTCAGCTCAAGTTCATAGACTAGGTCACCAATTCCATTTGGGAAGACACTTCCAATGAGGGACTATCTGTAGTGGGTGTATCTATGGGAGATTGTTATAATTCAGTAGATGTGGGAAGGTTCAGTCCACTAAGAGTAGTACCATTCCCTAGGCTAAGTTTTCTAAACTGCTTAAGAATGGAGAAATAACGCTGAATGCAAGCAAGCAAGCAAGCAAGCAAGCATGAGTGCATTCATTCTTTCTTCTGTTCCTAGTTGTGGATGTGTTGTGGCTAGCTGCTTAAGTTCCTGTTGTCTTGACTCCCCTTCAATAAATGTACTGAAACCTGAAATTATAAGCTGAAATAAAACCCTTTTCTCCTATGTAGGTTTATGTCAGGGTACTTTATCTCAGCAATGGAAGTGTCAGGAACAAGTACTTGTGTGTGTGCTCATATGTGTGTGTGAGTGTGCATGTATGTGTGCATGCCTATGTGTGAGTGTGTGTGTGTGTGTGTGCACGTGCATGTGTGAGTGTATGTGCAGGTATTCGTGTGTGTTTGTGGGAGTGCATGAGTGTGTGTGTGTGTGTGTGTACTTCAGAAGGTAATCTCAGGTGTTGCAACCTACAGTTGCTCCTTAGGCATGGTCTGTATTGTTTCACTGGCCTGAAAGAACTCACCAATATTTTAAGACAAGCTGGCCAGCACGCCCCAGGGGTTTTCCTGTCTTCGCCTCTGCAGCTGTGGGATACAATGCCAGGCTTTCTTTGCATGTAAGTTCTAGGGATGGAAGCCATGCCTTCCTGTTCATCTGGCAAGCACTTCTCTGACTGAGCCATCTCCCTAGCCTCAGTCAGTCTTTGCCACTGAACTATTTTCAAAGTCCAGAGCAGTGAAACCCTTAAGGAAATGCTTGTCTTTTTCTATTTCTTGTCAGCTGTCCAGGATCCCCTTTCCTTGAGCAATGACTTCCTCACTGTGTGTAGTGTTATGGGATTCGATATGCTCTGATTTTCCCAATGGAGGCTGAGTGGGGCTCTCTCTTCCCCCCACATCCTGAAAGGCAGGGGTGGTCATGTGACTCCTCACTCTAGACCATGCATATCAAAGGAAGACGACGGCACAACCTGTTTGGCACATGGCCTTTCCTAGCCCTGCCAAAGGCTTCTTTTATCTACTCAGGCTGGACAGAAGGAAAAGTAGGCCTGGTGAATAACAGAGGACAGCAGAAGGGATTTGATTTGTGGAAAACCTCTGGGGAGAGCCCACTCTCCAAAGAAAGGCATTGGTTCCTCTTAACAGCCTAGATACCTCTTAAAGCTCCCACTTAACAAATGCCACTTGGCCACCAAAATCCTGCCTAATTCTTTGAGATAATTAGCTGTATTCAAATAGTATCAGCTCCTAAAATCCACAAACTAGATCTCCAGCATCAGTACATCCATCTTTAGTGGAAGAGAATAACTGTGTGCAGTGACATGGTAAGGCTGGGCCACAGAATCAACTGCTCAGCACTACAGCATACAACAGGTTTTAACAGGAAAGCTCGATAGCCTACCTCGTGCTGTTGGAGAGACACTCTCCCATGGCTCACTGATTCTGTACTCCAGACCAGTGTGGACAATAGATTCTCAACTACATTACCGGTACAACTTCAGGTGGGACAGACTAAAGACAAGAGACAGAGCTGAGTATCCCCTGCTAGACTTAGGGGGCAGGCATGATGTCGACATTGATAGTGAAAACCTAGATATCAGCAAAATAATTTATTAAAGATGTAAGTGTAGAGTTTTAAAGCCCTTGAGTTTATGGTTAAAGAATTTAGGTTGTACAAAAGCAACTCTTGAAAAAGTCTGTTTTGACTTGTGGTTCTACATGGGTAAGAGCTTGCCCTAGTGGAGAGATGTGGGGGAAGAACAGGAAACCGAGAGATTACATTCTCAACCTCAGGAGTAAAATAGAGGGAGGAGGAATGGGCTGAGGCTGTGAGCTCTCGAAGTCTGCCCTCAGGGATGTGCTTCCTCCAGTAAGGCTACTCCACTTCGCTGTGTGTTCAAATACATGAGCTTGTGGGTGACAGTCTCATTTAAACCACCACAATGTTCGATGCTATTCTACGCAAATGCTCTTTCCTTATAAAGCATATTAGTTTTGTTTTTTGTTTTCTAAGTAGGGTCACATGCAACTGGTTGTAAAAAATAAAAAGCATGTGTTAAAGTCTTTCCAGGTTTTCTTTATACAAAGAAAAAGGAGGAGGAGGAGGAAGAAGAGGAAGAGGAGGAGGAGGAGGAAGAGGAGGAAAAAGAGGATGGTGATGATGATGATGATGATGATTTAAGGTTTTAGAATCATAAAATAACTCTAACAGAGTGATAGCGACAGAGACACCCCAGGAGTGACAGAGGATACAGGCACCACTGCAGAGAAGGTGGATGTTCAAATGCTTAAGACCCCTGACCAGATCACTCTGTAACTTGAGATGGGATGAGGATCCTCTGTGGAGGGCTCTCTGGTAATCAGATTCTATAATCTTGGCAACAAGAGGTGAAGACAGCAAATGAAAAAAGGTCCCTGGGGCTATCTGGGGAGCCAAGGATGAGCCATTGTGTGAGCATCTTGCTGGGATGCTTATGATTGAGTATTGAGTGCTTGTCAGGAAACTGCTTTCAGGGCCTTTCTGCTCCTGCCCAGATAGCCACACCCTGCCTACCTGTGTGGACACAGGAGATGCGCCTGCATTAGCATCTTAAAGCTGGGCTCTCAGGGATCCTGTTTCTCTTCCTTAAGTGTAGGACCACACAAAGCCTGCCTACCTCTCCTAGGACACCTTCCCATTCAGCACATCCCTAAATCAGAGTCCTGTGACAACATGCACTGTGTCTCCCTGCCTACAAGACAACATAGATTTAAGGGCACAGCCAGTGAGGCATGGAGCTTTGTGAAGAAGGACTTTGAAGCGTGATTTCTCCTCATTACATAGTATCCAAGAACTCTTGGAGCATGCCTCCAAGCTCCATGAAATGCAATCTTCAGCTAAACCGCACAGTAGAAGTTTCCTTCAGCCATTACAGCAGGGAACTTCTCCAGTCTCCCAGAAACCAGTCAGTGGCAGAATAGGGACCAACGGATGGCACTTGTCTCCCTCATGTCCAGCTTCCCTGACCCTAGTACTCCTCTTCTTGTGGCAGCCAGGTGACCTACAAGCCTCTGTGCTTCCCAGGCCCCTGTTGAACCACATGCAAGCTCAGAGTACAGGGGTAAAATTGTTAAGAACTGACACGCTGTGACTGCTTTGAAGCGGAAGGTGAGACACATAGTGAGAGATGAGAGATGAGAGATCAGAGGTGGAGCCTGGTGGCTGGTGGCTGCACATCTGAGTACACATGCTTCCTGTCTATGGTCTCTGCAAGGCCACAGCTCTACAAGAATGATGGCATCAGATAAGAAAATCCACCACTGGGCTGCCATGGGGAAATTCACAGATACAGGACTAATGGGTGTGTGTGTGTGTGTGTGTGTGTGTGTGTGTGTGTGTGTGTGTGTGTGTGTATGCTGTGCATGTGTGTGGGATGTGGTATGTGGGGTATACATATAGGAGACATGTTTTACATATGTAAACATGAAGAGAAAGCTCAACTTTAAGGTACTGACTCATTGCTGTAATCAGAAGGCTGAAGCCCTTTCTCCTTGATTAACTTGTGCTTGACTAACATTTTGCACTAATTAAGAAAAGGCCTGCCCACACGGTAGTCAAGCCCCACCCACACCACAAAGAAGCCATGCCCACACTGCAGACAAGCCCCACTCATACTATAGACAAGCCCCACCCATACTACAGACAAGCTCCACCCCATATTACAGGCAAGCTCCGCTCAAGACCACATATTTAATGGTAGGCACACTGCAAACATAGTGTAGATCAGTGACTGACACGTGGGTGCCACAGCCAAGCCATCACAGGACAAGTGACAGCATTTATGTACACTCAAGGAGGATGGTGTAGGGGTAGACAGGGATGGGGAGATGTGAGGAAGTCATGGCTGCTTTGCAGAGCTGCCGCATCCCTTTAGCCCACATATAAGTGTGCCTGGTGCCTGTCCACCACACCTTGGAGACAGAAGCAGCTGGTCAGGTAGGCTCAGCCTTGTACCTAATCTTGCCACCAAAAGAGTGGGAGCTGGGTGGCCAGGGCCAGCCTTAGGCCACTGTCTAGCACTACCTGAACCGTTGCCCATATGCACTGTCCAGTGCCTAGTCTCAGTGACGTGCTTTGCCCTGTGGGCTTTAGTCTTCTGTGCAGGTCATAGGCAGAAGCAAATGGGGACAAGTACTTTCTGAAGTCAGTTCCCATGTGCAGAGCGGGGGCTTCTTATTCTGCCCAGCCCTGTCTGGTGTCACTTTTATCACAAGCCCTAATATATAGCTCTGAGCCTCTGGGTCCCTGCTATGAATTATCCCTTCCCATGACGGCAGTATCTGGAAAGATGGTTTACTACGAGGGACGTAATAATAATTCAGTTATGTATTGACAAATAAAGCAGTATATACTCAACCTGTGTGAAGGGAGATGGATAAAACTGAGCATTATTCAAATGATAGGTATCAACAGTCACACAAATCTAAATGAAGTTACTCTCCGTCCACCTGAGTGACAAGCACAAAGTCCATGCCACGAGGCCTCTGTTGAACATGGAGCAATTGATTCAGTGGGTTTTTTATATGGCTGATGGATGGTAGCTACTGGGAGAGCCATGTGTACCAGAAGTGCTTTCAGGCAGGAACTTGGGGCCTAGATGGGTCTGTTTAAACTTGGAGGCTGTTTCAGCTTCGTCAGTAGTTAAGAGAACATAGTTCTTTTGCAGGGGACTTGGGTTTGGTTCTTAACATTTATAGAGCAGCTCACAGCTGTCTGTAAACCTGATTCCAGGGTATCCAACATCCTTTTCTTACTTCCAGGGCCGGAAAAAATACATGCGCTGCATATTCACACATGTTAAACAAACAAATCTCTAAACATTTTAAGGTATCCACTGTGTCTCATTCCCCTTTGACCCTCTGTTCATGTTCCATCAGAGAATTTGTTCTGGTTTCTTCAGGATTTCATGAGAAGACAAAAGCAGTGTGATTGTACTAGAAATAGACCAATCAGATTTGATATTGTGGACATTTGAGGGAAAGAATTGCATGCGAACAGAGCGTTGAAATGAGGGGATTTGTAGTTGCCTGTGAGATAAGACAAGAGCCCTGAGGCTAGTTCCCCACTTCCGGTCTCTCCTGATGAGAGAGTGGGTGGCTGTCACATATATACAAAAAATATTTGCACGGATTGGAATTTTAGGATTTTAAGACCAGCAAGTGGGGCCTTTCCTCCGAAGCCTCTCTGAGAAAGAAGGTTTATGTGGTGAGGTATCCACTAATGGTAAGTTGGTTAGTAAGTGCCTTGAGTACTTTCCTATTGCTGTGCTAAAACACCATGACCAAGCCAATTTACAGCCAAAAACCTATATCTGGGTGACAGAAGGATAAGTGCCGGTCAAGGCAGCAAGCCTCAGGCATGGTGACTGGGGCAGAAAGCTAAGAGCTCACAGTCCCAACCGCAAGCACAAAGTGGAGACTGTGAACTGTAAGTGGTGAGGACATAGATCCTCAAAGCCTGTCCCTGTGACACATTTACCTGGGTCAATGCTCCACCTCCAAAACCTCCCTAAACAGTGCTGCCTACCAGGAACCAAGTGGTCAAATGCCTGAGACTGTGGGGACATTCTTGTTGAAACCACCACAGTAAGTAAAACTCACTTGTTGAATGTCTTTCCAGGACACACCATGCAACATCACAGAGAAGCCCAAGAAACACAAGGCAGGACTGGGAGGTGGGAGGTTTAAGGACTTCTGGCTACCCACAGGCTTTCCAAAAGGGAGAGGAAGCAGAGCTGTTCAAAGTTACTTTTGAAAGAAAAGCTAAGTATGGATAATTTCACCCGAAGGTACTTCAGTGTGGCGGTAGCACAGAGCTGATCTATCTATCACCGATACAAACCCTTCCCTCACCTCCCCTTCTCCTCAGCTGTCACAGAGAAGCGACTGTAACTCTGCTGGTCATGTCTCCCATTCTCATATGCTCCTCCTCACTCCAGCAGATGCATACAATTTTAAGATCCGTTGTCTTTTAGAAAGGACATCATATTGCAGAGACTTACCTCTGTTTCTCCTGTGTTTGCTCCTGGTGGACATTGTCACCTGTTGTAGTTCTGCTTCCTGTTGATGCTGCAGGTGTCACAGGGCGGCATGGCAGAGTGTCTTGGCTTGATTCCAGGGTCAGACATTCTTAGGAAAGCTGTGGTGATCACTGTGGTATTTAGAGCTAGGTATGTTGGCTCTCATCTCTACCATGGTTCATCAGGAGCAGTTACTGACATGGAACTTGAATTCCTTCAAAGAACAGAGAACTGGCAAGAAACCATACAATGGAAACTGTTCTATGTCCTTCGACTGAATGGTGTCTTCTGGTTTATTTTCTTCTTTTCACCAAGCAAGAAATAAAACAGGGGTGCTTCACTCTAACCTAAGTCACAGGAGTCTAGACCAGGCTTCTCAAGGTGTTTGAGTGGGTGGCAAGGAGAGCAGGGCTCTGGGGTGTGCTACAAGGCTTGAGTGGCTGGAACACTTCCTATGTCTTATCATTCACAGTTGGATATAATTTTCCATCTTTTAAAAATTATTTCTTTTACTTTTGAGATCATAATATATTTCTCCCTTCCTTTCCTTCCTGTAAACCCTTTCTGTTTTTCAAATTTATAATTTATTGCCTATTTTTACTAATTGCTGTTACATGCATTTATATGTATGTATGAACACACAGATACACACACACACACACACACACACACACACACACACACACACACCCTGATCAGTCAGTATAATGTTGCTTGTCTGTGTTCTTTCATGGCTGACCACTTGTTAGTCAATAGCCAGTCAGCATGTTCTTCCCTGGTTAAGTAACTTGAAAACCCCCTCCCTGGAGACTAGTTTTCATAGTACTAGAAGGTGTTATGCAAGCTTCCAAAGGAGAGGCTACCAACAATCCTCCTCAGCTGTGACAGGTATGTACTCCGTCAATGACCAGCACAGCACAATAACCCTCAGGGTGCAGCAGTGGTGTGCATACCTTGGTGATAAACAGCAGATCTCCAATTGGAGTTAAAACATGCTCAGCAAGAGGGAAACTATGCCTGGAATAGAAAGTCCAGCCAATGACCCAGGGCTGGTAAAGTCATGGATCTTGACTAAACTAGAGCAGCATTCTAAATACTCATCTTTATATAAAAACTAAGCATAGTCCTTATAACAGACAGATACTACTGCAGAAAAACATCACCAAGCAGGTTGCATGATTTTTTTTGAATTAGGATGATGGTGGTGGTGGTGGTGGTGGTGGTGGTGGTGGTGGTGGTGGTGGTGGTGGTGGTGGTGATGATGATGATGATGATGATGATGATACTCTCTTTCGGTATGGCACCTTATCCATGTAGTCTCCCTTTCTGCTCAGGGCTTCTTAGCTACTTGGGACAGCCAGGAAGCTGCCTGTGTACCTGGCTCTTTCACCCTCCCACACTGGTTATGTCTGTAACTTCCTTAGGATAATGGCATGTAGTCAGAAGTGAAACTTACCTCCAGTCCAAGAAGAGAGAAAAGGCCATGCAATGTCCCTTTCCTGCTGATGGCATCGACAACTTTTCTCATGTGACAAGGCTTAAAGATCCTTGCTCCAAGAGTAGCAAAGATACAGCAAGGAGTAGAGAAGGAAGGGAAGGGGAGGGGGAGGGGGAAAGAGGGGGAAGGGTGAGGAAGAGGGAGGGGAGAAAGAGAGGGAGGAGGAGAGAAAGAGGGAGGGAGGGAGGGAGAGGGAGGGAGGGAGGGAGGGAGAGAGAGAGAGAGAGTGTGCTATGGTTTGTGAGTACCCAGGGTTTAGTTTTACAAGATGGAAACAGAGCTTGAATGTAAAACAGTGTTCGTGTTCTCATCCATACCAAATGTAAGTTTAAAACTGACGGGTTTCACGTCCTCCTGACAAAGCAAAGAACCAGGGACTAGGTGGTGTATGGCCAGCAATAATCTGCATCTTGTGGTTCTGGAATCTGGAAATCTTCAATTTTCGAGTCTAGGCTTGGGGATGACCCTCTCCTGACAGGTAGACTGTTGCCTCACTGCACCCCACCGGACAGAAGCTTCCAAAAGCTCCCTGAGGGACTGTTTATAAGGATACTAACCCGCCTCACCCTCAGGATCTAATCACTCTGCCATGGCCCTGCTTCCGGACGTCCTCCCACTGTGGGCTTTGATTCCTGCACATGCATTTCGAGAGGTTACATATGTGCCACATAACAGATGCTTTAAAGAAGAGAAATTGAGTTTGCAATTTCAGAGACCTGCAGTATTGAAAAAGGGATGGCTTCTGATCCCCAAATTATGGAGACAAAATTGAAAAAAATATCAGAAGGACCAGAGTGAACTGAAAATTCAATTTGTGGCAAAGATCACATCGAGAATACGTAGTTAGAACAGACATTGTACAAGGTTCTGGGTGGACCAATGTTTAGATCGGAAGAGCAGTGGAGGGTGTGGTGACCACAAATACTTAAACTTGATGTGACCTTGCAGGAGGAAAGAAGACACAAAGACTGTTGTCTCTGAGGCAGACATAAGAAGAGAAACAAGTGCAGAAGCAAAGGCAAGGGAACAAGAGAGGGTGTGGCTCCTGGCATCAGAAAAGGTTGATAAAGAGTCAACATGGAGATTTAAAACTCTCTACACACCCATGAGTGCTGATGGGCAAGAAGAGGAACTAGAAGGTACCTGGATGTCAAGAAAGTAGGGTCTGTAAAGGGAAGGAGAGTAAAAGTGAGAAAGAAGTACCCCACCAGATCCACAGGAAGTAGCACAAGGAGCTGAATCAAGAGATAGTTTTATACAGACACACAGACACACAGACACACAGACACACACACACACACACACACACACACACACACACAGGTATGGCATGCCGGAGAAAAATATATATGTATTTAATAAATTATAAAATGGTGTGTGTGTGTGTGTGTGTGTGTGTGTGTGTGTGTGTGTGTGTGTGTGTAATATTTGCATGTAAAATATAAAGAGCTCTCAAATTTTGTCTGGAAGAAATTTCATAATTCCATAGGTCCAATCTCAGTTTTTAATTCCAATCTCCTGAGTCTGTCATTTCATTCCTGTGTACACTGCCTATGGGAGGCAGTGACGTCTCATGTTGACAGCTGATGTTGCCTGCATTGTACTCTCTAACTCTTAGTTTGATGTGTATTTGAGAAGTGCCTGAGAGGAGCTGGGGCATATGGTGAGACAGTGGGGAATGCACCATTCTTCTTTCTTGGGGACAGGAATGCGAGTGTCTTGGCCAATCAAATTTCAGCAGAGGCAATCTATATCACATTGTCATCTTTAAGGGGTCTTGAAGAACCAAGAGGTGGTTTGCATAGCTTCCCCTTGTCATAATGATAGCCAAGTTTCAGAAACTGACCTCCAGTGTGGTTAGATAGGCACATGTGTGAGTAGTAAGCTTCTCCTGGTCTAAAACAATGACTTCAGGTGCTTTTCAGGCACAATCAGACCCATCATGACATGACCTGCTACTACATCTTTCCTTGGTGTCCTTTACTGTCCAGCGGTTTTGATTATTTCCCTGTGGTTTGTTAAGCTCATCTTTTCATCCAAACCTCTGCCCTTCCGTCTCACCTAAGTCCTCCCTCAGACCAAGTTAAAAGCCATGGCCCCAACCAGGATCTAGCTCTTTTGTTAGATCCCTCCTAATACCCAGTCTGCTTCCCTTTCTCTCATGCCTCTACCTACTGCCCTGCCTAGAAAGTAAATTTCATGAGGTCTATTCTTTTTGTTTTGTTTTGTTTTATGGAAAGGACATCAGTCTATTGTAGGGATGTTGTTTATTTACTATGAAGGTCGGCACTGTCAACTTTACAAGATCGAGAATCATCTAGCAGACAATAACTAGAAATGTTTATGAAGGAGTTTCTAGATTGGATTAATTGAGAGGAGAAACCTATATGAAATATGGATGGATCATACACTCTCTGTAGTCCTGTAGTAAAGAACAGGGGAAGGTAGTGCAGTGCAGAGGGCCAGCACTCTTCTCTCTTGCTTCCTGACTCTGGGTAAAATGTGACCAGCTGCCGTGACTCCCTTCCCTGATGGACTGTACTCGAAAATGGTAAGCAAAAATACCTCTTATGTTTCTTAAGTCACATTTGTCAGGTATTTTATTAGGGCGTCAAGAAGAGCAATGAGTCTTCCTCACATATGGAAGAACAGAAAACAGGAACGGAGAGGACACATGGCTCTCCCAGACTACTTCCCTGGTTCATCTCTGCCTTTGCTCAGAGCACTTAAAGATCCCCAGGTTAGATTTTCCCTTCAAAACCTACCACTGCCCTTGCTTCTTAGGGGCTGCTGTCCAGCCATGCTTGTCTGTTAGTTTCTCTTTTGCTGTCAGATAGGACATCACACCTCTCTGTTTCTTCTCCTATCTTCCTGTTCTTAGTCAAAAATGATCCTCCACCTCTCTAAGCATGACTGCAATCCTGTGACAGTCCATCAAAGCCATATAACAAGACAGGTGCTTTTCCCCGCCACCCGTGTTGTGCATGGTGGAAGAGCTGTAGCCCCAAATTACAGAAGAGCAGAAGAAAACATGTGTGCTGCACAGGTGGAGAGAGCCACCATGCTCCTTTCCACAGGTTAAAAACAGCCCTCTGTTTGTAGATATACAATAAAAACGTGCTGAAGTGTGCCGTGATGGGACCAGAGTCTCTCATCCCACGAGACCTGTCACCATTCTTAGTCACACTCAGTAAGTAAAGGAGACTAACGGATGGAAACCTCAGCATATCCAAATTCCATTTGGAGGTCGGGAAAGAAGGAAACTGACTGAAGAGGCCCCTAAGTGTCCCTCTGAGACAGCATTTGGCATAAAGCCTTCTGCATTTCATTCCGACCAAACGACTCTCCACAGTTTGCTCTTTGCTTTGGTGCCCTCATCAAGGACAACCATTTGAGGGAAGTTTTAGGATGAGACTACAGCTCAGGAGCCATGTGGAACCTACCTTCCTGACCTGGCAGAGGAGAAAAGGAGCCAGGAGCTTTGCAACTGTAAGATATACAAATACCTGAAGGAGAGCTGATGGCCTGCAGGCAGCAGAAGCCATCCACCTCTTGGAAATCATCTTAATGCCACAACAGGTCAGTGCTGCTTTGATCTGTAAGTTCCAACCTCCAGCTGGGAACAGAACCAAGTTGATTCAGCTCTCCCCTCCCCAGTTGGCTTTCTTCTTCCTTGCTGTGGTTGGACACAGGTGACAGGTGGCTTCTTAAAATGGAAATCCCCATAGTACTCTAGAGCTCACTGCTAAGGTCACTTGTGCTACTCAAAGGGCCTCTTTGGCCACGTGGTGTTCAGGAGGAAGTGTGCTCAGCCCTCTTGAGAGTCCTTGACAGGTGAGGTGGCAAGGGAGATTATCCACTTTTGCAGCAGATTTTGCCTGAAGTGACTCACACTGAGGGCTTGGGAGCCTGGTTCTATTTTGGGAAGGCTCTCAATCCCCTCTGGTTATCAGTGCTCACAGCAGCACCGGTTATCTGGGAGCAAGCCTGGGGCAGAGTGTGAAGGGAGGAAGGGCCGTCTAGTTACTCTTGAGTGGGAAGAGGGAGCTATGACAACCCCAAGTGAGAAGGGAGGAGCTGGCCACACCAGGAGTTCTGAAAGACTGACAGGTTTAGCCTACTTTTGGGACCCCTGATAGCCTCTAAAGAGCCCTGCTGGGGACCAATGTGTGACTGAGACTCTGGGTCCTCTAACATGGAATGACACACTGCAATAGAAAGCTTGACTTCTCATTGCTTGCCACCACCGGGAACTTTTGCCCCAATTTGTAAAAATTATGGTTCATTGTTGAAGCAACCTCAGGTTACCAGCATAAAGGGAGTGCCGTTAATCAAAATACATAATCAGTGGAAGGGACTGACTTCTCATCTAAGTTCAAAGAAAAATGGGGAAAATCTGTCTTTCTGCCATCAGAGGGTGTCTCTGTGGGTTTTGGAGCCTGCCATACACTTACCAGACTGAACCAGTCTGGGAGATGATGACTCTTTGTAAAACATTAGTGAGGAGCTGAAACCTCAGGTGTCCCAGGAAGCGGGGGAAATGGCATCTCAACCCCTGAAAGATGGGAAGAAGAAGGGAAGAGACTTCCAGCCCTGTATAACTGTCTACAAACACATAGCTGAGAGTCATCACCTATGGCTTCCTGCCATGGAATGGAAGTGGCCTACCACCTCTGTCATGGGTGACAGCATGGGGGTAGATGGGGTTGGGGGAGAATAGCCCTGAATTCCATCTGGTGCCCTCTGCTGGCCACCACTGGAGTTTCCTCGGAATTCTTCCTTGAGAAACACAATGGGCTGACCACTGAACTCTAGGATGGAGCTGCCACTGAGTTGGTCCCTGCTCTTGCAGAAACTAAGCCAGAGAACAAGAGAGAGGAAGGGTTCTACCGAGAAGAGGTGTTCCATAGAGAATACTCCATGGAGCAAGGACAAGAGAAAGGAATACAGACAGAAGAAAGGGTATGGAGACTTGCATGTCACCACTCTGTGGTCAGAGATAGATAGTCCCTGGGGCCCTGTATAGCCATCCTAAAGTAATCCCTGCTGTGCCAGTGCCCTGAGGAGAAGGCATGCCTACAGATATTGCCAGGGGCTGTCTGGGAGGCCTTGCTGGAGTTGGCTGTGCTCTTGTTTACCCGCAGGGGTCCCTAGGGACCTAGGACATGAAGGACCTAAAGTCTTGTGCTCTGGACAGGCAGGTGCCTTTGCTGTCTCTAGGCTTCCTGGTACCACTGCAGTGCCACTCAGCTTCCTGTGATATGATCTGTACGCTCAGGGGCTGACCCACAAAGTCTTCCACCAAGGTGTGTGGGAGGAGAGGAGCTGCCCTCCACCTTCTTGTGGAAGGTTCAACCCTCCAGCACCACAACGACTAAAGAGCATTCTGGGAACAGGGGGCAGGGGATCCTGCCATCCACAAACCCGGTCTCTCTAGGGGCCAAGGATGGCAGTATAGCTGAATAATAGACCAGCACTTAGAACACTGGATTGAAATCACAAGATATTTATATCAAATCTTGAAGGAAGAAACACATCCTCAGACCCAGATCTTTCCTCCTCTAGACCCCAAGAAAATAGAAGTCATTTTCTTGTTGTAAGTTAAAATGTGAACAACCCCCCATACACACACACACACACACACACACACACACACACACACACACACACACTCAAGACAGAGAATCAACATGGCTCTGGTGGAAACCAGGGTCACTGGTCATCCTCGCTCTTTTCTTTTAGAACGAAGTCACTTCACACATCTGCGATTTATGTTGTCCTTCATAATGATTCGTTGTCCTGATGGGACTTGCCGGGAATTTCTTTCAATTTCATGTAAATATTTCTAAACATAAATATTAATAAATCACACGCTGTCAGGTGCTTGATCCCTTCCACACCTCACAGGTGGTAGCTCCAGGCCCTTTCTGGTTTTCATCTGAGACAAACTCCAGAGGATTGCTGGATTCAGGGCAGCTTCCGTGAGCCTCACATAGAACTCTCACTCTCTTCTGACAAGCCGATTCTGACAGCATATTAAGAGGTGCGTACTCAAACACAGACTTCTAAAGACCCCACAGAAGCACGTTCAATAAACAGAAAGAATACTCTCAAAGGCATGCAAGCAAACTGCCAGGGAGTCACCATGTGTACCTCTAGCAGGCAACTACCATTAATCTTTAAATTATGTGAACAATTAATCAAAATGACTATAAGACACAGCCATAGATCTTACAGAAAATCTAATAAAAATGGGTAGATAAGACACACGAAGCCCAACTGTATACTTTCACCTTGATTGATCCTGATTAATAACCACAATGTAGAATCCCTGTGCCTTCCTGGTAGGAAGCTCTGTGCTTCGTGACTGGCAGAGCTGTGTGCCCAGTAGCTGTGAGGTCAGGGTTTTTCTTAAGTTTTAGGCCATCTCAGAATTTTCTTTTCCTCAGCAGTCACTGCTTGAGAGGGAAGAGGGACAAGAGAGGACATCTCAACCCAGAGGCTGTGGTGCTCACTTGCAGATGGCTCAATTTTCACCTCCTTGGACTATAGGAAGTATGAATCCACTCACAGAGAAACATGGTTTCCCTGAGACTCCAAAACTGTGCTGAGGTTGATTCTACCAGGAGGTCGCGGTGGTCCTGTGAAGCCAGTGTGGATGTTCTATCCCATCCCTCTTCAGCAGCTCTGTTCCTCAGTACTTGAGGTTCAACATTCAATGGAGTAAACTCAAGGACTTACTGGGAAGTCTGAAGCATCACCATTACAACTACCTCTTGGGGAGGAAGGAAAGCGTGCAGCAGAGCCATAGGCTGGAAATCTTTCTCTTTTCCAGCAATGAGGACCTTTCTAAAGGCACATCTTGGTGCTGAGGTGGGGCATCGATACTTGGCCCATGGGTGTCTCTACAGGCACTCTTGTGTGGTAACACTCATTTCTTGGGGTGCCTACTGCAGTCAATTCACAGGAATAGAGGTTCTAGTCCCAGCCCAGGTGTGTTTCTGTCCTATCCTATTCTTTTCACTAAGTCTCTACCTGACCTTGCCAAGTTTCTGTAGGGGCCAAGGACAGGTGAGTAGGAGAGCATGGAGATATCCTGAATCTTCTTCATGTTGACCTCACATGAGGAAGTGCATGGGAGGAAGAAGGCTCTGCCAGGGAAGGAAAGTCTAGGTTTGGAACAACTCAAGGCTGAGCTGTACCAAGGGAGCCTCAAATATGACTCCCAGGTCTTAAAGTCTATGCTACTGACATTTGTGGTTCAAGACCTTCACCATCACCCACTATGAGAGACACAGGCTCCCTTCTATCCCTCTCATACAAAACGTAGCATTTCCAGGATGAACCACGACCATAGCGCAGCAAGGAGAGATCCAGGCATCTGAGGAAGAGTCATTAGGTGTGAAATTGTGGGGTGCACCTATGCACCAGGAGAAGGTGGAGCAAAAAGCTCCCATCCACGTGTATCCCCTAGATGCCACTCCAAACACAGCAAGGCAATGTGCTGATGCTTGAAGTGTTCAAGAGTTGGTGGCATGTCAGCAAGAAACCACTGAACTGAGAACAGGACCCTGTTGAAGGAATCCGAGAAAGGACTAGAAGAGCTTCAAGGGACTTGAGACCCCATATGAACAACAATGCCAACCAAGCAGAGCTTCCAGGGACTAAGCTACTACCCAAAGACTATACATGGACTGACCCTGAGCTCCAACTGCATAGGTAGCAATGAATAGCCTAGTAAGAGCACCAGTGGAAGGGGAAGCCCTTGGTCCTGCCAAGCCTGAACCCACAGTGAGTGTGATTTTTGGGGGGAGGGTGGTAATGGAGGGAGGCTGGGGAGGGGAACACCCATATAGAAGGGGCAGTGGTTATGGGGATGTTGGCCTGGAAACTGGGAACCGGGAAAGGGAATAACAATTGAAATGTAAATAAGAAATACCCAAGTTAATAAAGATGGAGAAAAAAAAGAGTTGGTGGTATGTAGTATCAGATATGACTTAGGGCAGAGATAGTCTACAGTAATCAAACCTAGCCAGAGTTCATAGTACATGTCTGTTATCCTTACACTCTAGAGACTATGACAGGACTAGGCCAGTCAGGTCAGGGGCCTGTATGAACTGAACACCAAGACTCCCAGTCTCAACAAAACAAGGTAAATAACAGAAAAATGTTGCTGAAGTGTTTCCGGAGGGAGCAGAGGAAGAGAGGGTAGACTGGGAGTGAGAGGAGCGAGCGAGGGAGAGAGGAGAGGGAAAATGAGGAGAGGAAAAAGAGGGAGGAGAGAGGTGAGAGGGAGGAGAGAAAGAGAAAGAGAAAGAGGAGAGAGAGAGGGGACAGGAAAGAGAAAAAGAGAGAAGAGAGGAGGGAAGAGGAGAGAGAGAGAAGAGACAGGTGAGGGAGAGAGAGAAGAGAGAGCTGAGAAAGAGAGAAAAGAGAGAGGAGAGGAAGAGGAAGAGTGAGAGAGAGAGGTGGGGAAGGTGGAGAGGGACCAGAGGGGACAAAGGAAGAGTAGGGGGTAGACTGGAGGGGGGACTGGAGAAGAGGACAGAAGAGGAAAGGGGAGGATGTGGAGGAGGAAGTGCAAGAACTGAGTGAGGAGTAAATGGGGAGAGAGTGGAGAGGATACTGGAGGAGTGCTGGAATCTGGTCTCTTCTGGGCAGCCGGATCTTCCAACATGCCTCTGGCTCCCTGGTTACTGAATACTGCTTTTAAAAAAATGATTGACTTTTTAATTAATGTAATTGGCATAGGTAACAAAATAATAGGTCATAAAATGCTTTATGGCATTGGTTGGCTACAATTTTAGACTCTGTTTTTGTGACTGAGTCCCTCCTATTATCAGACTCTCCAGGCCACACCACTGCCCTGTCTCTGTCACCTGACAGGAAGGAAGGTTAGACTTACCAATGCCACAACACCTCAAAGGGAATAGTTCAGCAAGATACAGAGTCCTAAAGAAAACAGGAGCCAAGTCACAAAGGACTGAGGCAAGTGGGCCCTCAGGTACACCTTCCTCAGATGACCCAGCAGTGAACTCCCCTGTGGGAGTCCGGGGTGGGGGATGGGCGGGGTCGCAGAGCCTGCCAGACTTGCAGGCTGAAGGCCACTGTCCACTCTCATGGGCCGCATTCAGTTTGCATCAAATGCATTTGTCCGCAGGGCAGAACCCAATAAAACCCAGGAAAGTCAATCAATACCGAATTATGGCACCAACTTGGAAATGCCTTTCCCGTTTGTTTCTCCCATCAGCAGCACTGGAGTGGGCTCACTCGCTGCACTGGCTGACACAATGATAAGCGGCGGTAATTTGCCTTAAAAAACCTTAATGAGTGGATCATCGCACGGCGGAAAGGGAAGCAGACCCGGGTCCCACGGCGGCCCCGCGCCACGCTCGACTGTGCAGTAAGCAGACAGCCACAGTGACATCGTTGCCTGGGCTCCCCAGATGCAAACCCTCTCCCTCGCTTCCAGAGGTAATGAGGAGGTAATGAGGCTTGGCCTTGGCGCAGGCCCTTCCTCCCACCAGCTCCCCCGAGGCCCAAGCCCGGAGTCTGCACAGAGCTTTGCAAGAGAAAGTGGGGAAGCCAGGCCTCGCAAAGCTATCTACTCCCCTGCTGAAGAAAGCTCCAAGATACCCTCCTTGACACTAGCAGACCCCCTCCTTGACACTGGGAGACATGGCCAGGCTACTTAGTGTTTAATTTGTTTTGATGGAGCTGTGACCACTGGGGCCAGCACCTCCCTCCAGCCCTGCGCACCCCTTAGTCCCTTCCCCGGGTTTGCCTGATCCGAGGTCTCAGTGATAAAACCCCGAAAGGTGGGCAGTGGGACTGTTTGAGAACATCAGCTTAATTTGAGTTGAAAGGTCTTTGTTGTAAGTCGGAGAAGGGAGGGGCCTGGGGACTTCAGCGAGTGTTTTGCTGGCAAGCTTGTTGAGATATGACTGCCTTTGTTGTGGTAATCTGAAATTAATTTGCACTTGAACCCAGCTTTCTTCTGGGCTCAATTTAAACACTGTTATAATTATGCACCCTGCATGAAATTGAGAACAGACCGGGATACACAAAGCTGACTATATGAATTCCCCAGGTAGGAGGTGCTTCCCCCCTCTTATCTCACAAGGTAATAAAACAAAATGTTCTGGGGGCCCACGCTTAAGAGAGAGGTACTTGCCTGAGGGGGACACAGTTAATCAGCCGTCTACACGCTGTACTGGGCGCGTTCACAGTGGGTCAGTCGTTTCCTTTCAAAGTGATGTTAAACTTTCGCTAATACTAGTTGATTTGTACCGTGCTCGTCCCCCCCCCCTTTTTTTTAAATGAAAATGGTATCTTTCCTCCCACATAAATCCCCCTCATCTAAGATGCTTTCTCCTGAGCACCCAGTTTCCCAGGTTCCTCTCAGCCTCGACAGACACCCCACTTACCCTAAGACCCCCAACCCATCTTCCCAGCACCTTACTGGTTCAGTTTCTTATCCATGGGCATTCTTTTAATTTTAACCCAGATTAGTGTTTTCTTGTGAGGAACTTATTAGCTCCTTCAAGTCTATTCGATTGGTCATTAGAATGCTCGGAGGATGAAGCCTGCCCCCAATTCCTCCTCAAATCAACCCTTCAGCTTTAAGGAGGAACTCAACCCGCCCTAAGAAAATGGCCTAAAACTCAGATAACCCCCAAACCCCCACAAAAAGTCAGAGGTGGGCTGAGGGTTGTAGGCTTCGGGGATGGGCCAGTAGAGCTGTGAATGTATGCCAACTGGTCACTGGCTCACCCAGTCACCCCCACACCAGTCTTTGTGTCTACTTCTCAAGGTTCCACATTACCCACCAAGCCAAACTTCCTTAAACTATTTTCCTCAGTTCTGGGACTTAGAAAGACTTCTGTTCCACCATCACAAAAGCAGAGGACGGTGCAGTGCAAGTCCTGGACAGATGCCTGACAAAGAAGGCTGGCTGCAGGAGACAGGATGTTATCAGAGAAGGTTCCAGAAACTCTGCTCAGGCTACTGTAGTGAGAGCATTTGACGCTGCCCTTATTTAGAAGTAAACTCCTCAAGAATAAAAATACTTAGATGCTTCAAAAACAAAATCTTTCTCCCTAAAAGGGATCTTCAACCTGTCACTCAGGGAGGAGTATCCACAGCAGATGTATTTGGCGGGACTCCTTGGTAATAAATTTGTTTGAGAGAGCCCCATGGAGTGGGTTTTAGGGACCAACGCTTAGTCTTCCCTGGGGTTTATGTGGATTCATGGATTGGGGCAGTGGACTTTCCTACTGTAAAGTTCAGTGGCAACCAGCTGCAGTATTTACTATTTCTCCAAACTTGTGTGTTTGGGGGAGAAGTAGGCATATGTCATTTCATTTTACGCCCTGAAATCACTTTGCTAAGTTATTTCAAACAAGCTGGTAAGCCAAGCTTCAGATTTCACTGGCTGGTTCAAGAGGACAAGGTTACAGAGTCAGCCCTGATGTTCTCGGTGGTGGCAGCTATCATGCTGCAGTCTGGTGTGTACCAGCGAGCGAGGGACTTATTCTATAGAGAAATGTGTGCCTCGGATCATAGAGTGGAGTATCTGCACCACAGAGCTCTGTTACCACATTCCTACGGAGGTAGTGATAGAGGCGATGTGGTGCCCTCACTAGGCGATGTGGCACCCCCATCATGATTAAGGATTGAGAGTTGAAGCTGGCACTGTGTTCCACAACAATCATTGGAGGAGGTCCCAAATGAGTAGAGTGGAAGTGCCCATTCCAGGGAAATCCTGGGATCTGTACGGCTGAGATGGTGCGCCTGATTTTACACCGTAGTGAAGAGGGCAAGGGCAGTCCACTAAGGACCTATACAGATGCCCCGTGTCTCAGAAGACACCTCTGCAAGCCTAGGCTGTGCGATGAGCACATCTGTCCTTGTGCTCTGAAGCAGAATGGGGTCCTAAGAGCAACAAACTAAGAACACCTAAGAAATGCAGGGTCACGGAGAGTTAGAGGGCGGGTTAACTGGGTGCACTTGCCCAGGAGTTTTTGCCTTGCTGTCTAGGGCCTCTCCCCTCCCCCTCCCTCTTTCCCTCCTCCCCTGCATTCTGCTCACCTCTCTCTTCTCCTCCCCATGTCCCCTCCTCCTCTGGCCTTATCTCTGAGCACTCAATCATGCTCTGTGCTTCCCATTGCTCCCTGACAAACAGCCAGGGCCAAACAACCTTCCACACACAAAGCAGGGAGCAGCTTCTCCCAGGATGGCACCCTGATCTCATTATTGATTATCTGCTTCCTTGGGTTTTGTTTCCGGAAAGTTTGATATGGGGCAGCAGAGGTGACAAAAGATTGTCAGGGGCCCTGGAAGCTAAGTGGCCAGCGTCAGATCAGCAGCAGATGGTGGGGTGTTGGGCAAAAGCCACAGACACATCTTGACTTCATCTCTGGCGCCTTTATCTCAGATCTGTTTGAGCTCTCCCAGGCAATTTACTATCCTTGTCGCTGATTTTATCAGCTAAATGCGCCCCAGTGAAGAACTACTTTTTGAATGATGAATCGGCACCCCCCACACACCCTTCAGTGTGAACATAGCTGCCCGAGTGGCCCAGGAGGACCTGTCCCTGATAAGACCATCCTAGGAAGACCCTTATCCTGTAAGTTCACCTCATCTGCTGGAACTGACTTGGTTTGCATGGGGCTGAGGAATAGAAGTAGCCCTACATGGAGCTCACATCACACACTTAGTTCTGCATGGGGCACGGGGTTCGGAGACACCATCTGGGAAGGGTGCCCCCATCTGTCTCCTCTTGGAGTCCTAGGGCCACTATGGAGCCCATTCTGCTGGAGTTACTCAGTCCAGGGGCTCCTGATCAGCATGGTACTCAAATATAGCTTTCTTCAAGGGCTTCCAAATCCTCCAGCTCCTCACTCCTGATTTCCTGTGGCAGCTAATGCTATCCATGTGACTAGATATAGGATCAGCTAAGAGACACTGCTCTGGGCAGGTCTACAAGAGTATTTCTTGAAAGGACTACCCGAAAGAACTAGAGCCTCCCCAGGAATGGACAACATCTTTGAGCAGAAATTAGGCCTGAGGAAAAATCCTTGCTTTGACCTGCTTGCTTTCTGTTCCCATTGGTAAGTGTATCTCCTAAGCTGCCATTGCTGCTATTCCCTCATGGACACTGGAACCCAGGTTCTTTGTCCTTCCAGGAGTTCCCTGAGTGTTAATAGCTAGCGAAGAACCGATGAGGCTTCTGGCCTCATGGTCTGATCAGTTGCAGGGCCCATTGTTGGCGCAAATGGTGTAACACAGTCTGAAAGACCCATTTTGTAGCATGCATCTATCCTAGTAACTGGTTGATTCTCCAGCAGATCCCAGCTAATGCACAATCCCTATTAAGACAGTTCAGGTGACATGGACATGAGGGTTTGGGCCCCTGTAATTGAGCTACCTTTAGTGTTGACAGTCTCAGCCATGACAAGGTTGTCCTAGTGTTACCTTACCGCATATGTTCCATTCCTCTGAGGTCAGAGAGAAGTGGCCCACCCTTGGACCCTCTTCAGTTAGCTCTCAGCACTGTCATATTCAGGCACTGGGGAGGTTAAAGAATGCAGGTGTAGAGGGTGATTTAGGGGACACATGGTGCAGCATGGCAGTGGGTTTGGGGTACCGATGATGTGATATCTGTAGGTTCCTCTTGCTGGACAAGGTCTCATACATTTGCTTACAGGATCATTGGGGGCGTTAGTGTGGAATGAAGTCCATGACCTTGATGTATAAGAGTGTCTGTGTAACTTGTGAAGATCAGCTGAGAAGGTGTCCTTTATTCTCAGAGCCTGAATCTCCACTGGTCTACTAATTTTTCACAGTGATTAGCTTCATAGTTCACCCACTGTGAACTTGACATAGTGTGATTACAGCATCAATGTTCCAACCCGGCCTCTTGGGCCATAAACAGGGGATTCAGCCTCAGCTTCTCAGCTTCTTCCCAGAATCCTTATCAAACCAACTGTGGGGAGACTGTTAGAGCTACTGCCAATAAACCTCTGATGGCCCGAGTCTTCCTACTCCCCTACTCTGTTGCATATAGAGAGGCATCTGATCCACCCCTGTGAAGTCCACTCTCCAAGATAGTCACGGGGCTCTAAGGACAGGCCTCATGGCATGTCCTTCTTTAGCTGTTAGCAATCCTTCCCACAGGACCTGTACAGGCCTTCAGCGACCTTCCTAGCTGATTCTGCCTCTCTTTTGGCCTTCTATCATGTACACAATGATCTTTTAACTGGAACATCTAAGCCCCTGATTTTATAAGGATCTTTGGACAGGTTGAAAAGCCCTTCTACCAAAACTGGGCATCCTATCCCTCCGCTCTATGGGAGAGACACCTTCCCTGCATCTCTCAAGCTATACTTTATCTGGTTACACATTTTATTCCTGATTTCCCCAGGACCATCTTTTTCCTCTATAAGGTAGGAGATTATGAGTCTTTCTTAGATCGCACCTGGTAGATAGCTCTGTCCTTGGAGAGACTAACACACATGGGGGTATAGGGAGTGTACCTTCCCTTGGGGAAAAAAGAGTGAATACTGAGAATTTACCAAGTGCAGGGCTGTTCTTCTGTCCCTAATAGCCTGTGGAGATGCTCGCTTCTTCACCTCACAGGCTCCCAAAGTACATCAGGGACAGCAAAACATTGACTGGGACTGTGTTTGCTAAAATTCCTTTACTTTTAATAACGATTTGATGGCCGACCAATCAGAAAGATCTATATAGTAAAATTTCTAAGAAGTTTGAAATGGTTTTCAGTAGAGGTTGTAAAGACAATGGCCTGAAGAATCAACCCCATTTTCCCGATCTCGTCATCAGCATTGCATGCAGTTGCTACTGCTTGCTGCCTTGTGACTTTGCTTGGTCTTGGGGAAGGTAGGTGTTAGCCGATGTCTTTTATGAAAGAAATGCATTCTTAGCATGGTTTGAGATCATCTACTGGGCTCTGGGGTACAGGGCACAGAGAAGAGATGCCCTTGGAAAGTGGTGGACAGGGTTGTGCCAATGGAGTTGAGCAGGCATGTACCCATGGCCTCCATGGCCATCTGCGGGCTTACACTTGAAGCTGGGATCTCAAGGTGGAGGCTAAGCCCATGCAGAGGTTACTATCAGCCTCACCTCCACATAGAGAAGATCTCAGGCCAGTGTGGTCTTACTCTTCACTGGGTGACTTGGATACCTGATTAAGATGGTCTGCATCGTAATTGCTTTGTCCAGAGTCAGGAAATCATTCAAATCTGAGAACAGAGGAGCAATGAAGGATGTCAGAACCCCTCAGAGAGAAAACAAAGAAAACGAATACCTCTCTTAGAAAAAAACAGGTAACCCCAAGCCCCTTCTCTAAGAAACAAGAGGTCAGAATACTTTCCAGATGCAAGACAGGGACAGAACACCCTAGGAAGAGTCCGGAATGCCAATAGCTAAGATTGTCTTCAAGCTCAGGGAGACGTTCAGGTAGCACCTGTTCAGATCAGATCTTCCCATTGTCCCAGAAGCATCTGCCTCTAGGTGTCCTGTGACTGCCTGTGTTTCTTGTTAATAGGAAGGAAGGGTTCAGTGAGATTCTTGGTCCATGTCTAATGGCTTCATTGCATTTCACCTGGACTCAAACAATGTCTGGGTCAGTAGCCTTGCTGCAGCCAACCCTCACCTCATCATGAAGCTCTGTGCTGAGCTCTGGGCCTTCCAATTTCTGTGGGTGGAGGTTTCAACACTTTCCTGGTAAAATCCCTGAAGAACCCAGTGTTAACACACAGCTGTGTGCAACTCTTGTTAAAACATGGACTGAGAGGCTGGAAAGATGGCTCTGAAGCTACGAGTACTTACTGCTCTTCTGGAGGAGCAAAATTCCATTCATTTCCACCACCATATTGGGTGATTCTTAACTGTTTGTAACTCCAGCTCCGGCAGATAAGACACCCTTTTCTGGCCTCCCCAGGCACCTGCATACACACAACATAAACTTGCAGACACACATACATACACATACACAGGAATAAAAAAGTCTTTTAAATTTATTGTTTGAAATTTAATTCAAATATATATTCAAAGATATATATTATACTATTTCTCCCTTCTCTCTCCTTCCTCTCCTCCCTCTTACTCTTCTTAAATATTCCTCCTCCCACCCAAGCTCTCCCTCCTCCAACCCAAGATCTCCCTCCTCCCACCCAAGCTCTCCCTCCTCCCACCCAAGCTCTCCCTCCTCCCACCCAAGATCTCCCTCCTCCCACCCAAGCTCTCCCTCCTCCCACCCAAGCTCTCCCTCCTCCCACCCAAGCTCTCCCTCCTCCCACCCAAGCTCTCCCTCCTTCCTCCCAAGTTCATCTCATCTTTCTCTTTAACCTTTGTTGTTACATGTACATAGAGAAAAATCAACCTATAAATATAATCTGCTGAGTCCAGTCAATGTTGCTTGTATGTTTATTTCTCTAGAGCTGATCATTTGGTATCAGATAACTAAACAAGGGCCTGAAACCTGGGGAAGACTGATTCCCACCCCTGAGCAGTTGTTAATTGTCTATAGTTCTTCATCTAGAAATGAGGCCTGTGAGATGATTCTCCCCAACTTTGTTGAAATGTCAACCGTTGTTGGAATTGTTCAGGTTTTGTTTAGACATCTGTATTGTTGAGATTTTATGACTGTAGCTTCCCTGTCGTAGCAACAAGATGCACCCCAAGAGGGAAGTTCCAGTTCCTCGAGTTCTAACAATCATTCCACCCTCTCTTACACGACCAGTCTTATCTGCTAGCTCATTGGATGGTGCCTCTCAGATCATGGCGGGACTTCTGCCTTCTGTCTCTGGGAGCACACATCCAAGTCTCCTGGATGACTCAAATCCAGGAAAGTTGAGAATAAAGAATGACAACCAGGTACAAACCTTCCCAATTAAGTCTTATTTTCAAAGTATAGATATTTGTTAAACTAAGACGAAGCTTTCCCTTCCTACAGTTTTGAGATCTGTTATGTGTTGCTCTGATATTGTATCCTGGTGAAGGAGCAACAGTAGACATTTTTCTTCACCTTGAACTTTGGCACTGAACTGAATTTGAGAAAATCAGAGCCAGCTGAGGTGGGGGTGTGGAGATTCATGGGAAGTATTAGAAGAAGGGAAGGGAAAGAAGGAAATGATGTAATTATATTTTCATTTAAAAATTCAAATATATATAATATATTGTATATATTTTATATATATACATACTACATACTATATAATTTTGACGTTTAGGCTGGGGTTGTGACTCAGTGGTAGAAGGCTTGCCTATCAATCCGCAGAAAACTAGGAACAAACAAACTAACACACAAACAACAAATGACTGAGTTAGGCATTCACTGTTCAGTCGTGGGTGTTTGAATGTGACTGTCAATGGAGATGAAAGGAATAGTGAGTTCTAGATTCAGTGAGAAAAGACATTAAGGGAGGAGGGCACTTGATACTGTGTACTGATACTACATACTGTGTACTGGCACACACATATATTCATGGCTTACATATATGTTCATACACAGGCACGTGAGACACAAAAATACGTAGTCCCACCTTGCTCAGGTTTGCTGGTAAACTGACACTTGATGAAGAGACCTACAGTCATTTAGAAGTTCTGTTTTTAAACCCCCCAGTTGTGGGGACTGAGGTTTCAACCTTTAAGAAGATGTTTATATCACTCCCTCTTAGGCTCATAGGCATGTCCAAAGAAGGGGTAAAATGAGTATAGTTGCCCAGCAACAGGGAGAATTGTCAAGAAATGCAATCTTCTGGGCAAAGCATAGGCATTGTACCTGTGAACTCATGTCAGATGCATACACCAGATTTTCACAAAGACGTGCCTGCCAACAGTCAAGTGTAGAATGAAGAGGGGCTCAGAGAGCTGTGACCGTCAAAGTGAACTACTGCGACTGATACAGGAGGAGGGCAAAGTATTAGTTTCAGTTGTGTCCCCACTACTGATGCCACCAAGCTCCTGTGGGGAATTCCAATCCACTGGCCACTTAGATGGCCCTGATTAAAGTACATGAGTCACAAAATAAACATGAGAGTCTTGAGTCTGGGAAAGAGACAGTAGGAATGGGGGATGGGGTAATGACAGGATAGAGAATAAAAACATGAGATGAAATTAATCATATATACTTATACAAATACATATATACAAAAATAAAAATACATACATGAATGAAATTGTCATCAACAGAAAAGCAGCCAGAACTCCTGGCATGAAGCCTTCATAATGGTGGCCTTCCAGCTCTGCATCACAAGTGGACACAACAAGGCTTCTCTAGGCTCTGCCTATATTCTGATGTTGAGACATTGGGTTAAACTTGCAGACTAAGCCAGGTACAGTGATGCAATATCTGTAATCCTAGTATTGGGGAGGCTAAGGCAGCAGGGCTGCCAGTTTAAGGGCAGCTGGATCTAGGCAGCAAGACTCTGCTAAAAAAGTAGAAAATAGCATAAAGCAGTGTCCTTCTGAGCTGATGATATGACTGAGCCCAGCTGTGCAGCATGACCCTGAGTAGTGGGAAAGCATTGCAGAAAGCACAGGATGGCACACTACACAAGGAGCAACAGTTTGCCTTTGTAGATGCCATAAAGGATGCTGTGCTCACCTCCAGTCACCAGACACACTGAACAAGTGGAGCGCCAGAAACACTTCCAAAAAAACCTCTCCAGACACACCCAGCAGGACCACCATGCACGGGGGTCGGCTGATGTTCTTAAAGAAGATCCCACAGATCCCGTGCCAACTACCATGCTGCCACAAGGCATCCGAGTCCAGGACACATGGCCCAACCCTTTCTCAATCAGCAGAAGGAGGGATCTTACTCAAGGCAGAGCCAGGCGCATTCCAGACCTATGCTGGTTTTCACTTGGGCTCAATTTCTCACTTTGAGGAAACTTTTTCCTGAGGAGACCATATGACCTTCTGGCTCCCTTTGTACCACCAGGGCTTTCAGTGAGGTCTTGAGTAAAGACTTCTGCATCTGGTCATGCCATGAGCCTCCAGGTGCCTCCAGAGTCTGCGGGGCTTCCCAGGGTCTCCAGCTGAGAATGAGCTTCTTTCTTGGTATTCTTAACCAGTTCCTGGCAATTCATTAGTATTTAAATTTATGCTAATTTCATCAAGGTGTGAAAAGATCTTTTTCTTGCATATACATGAAAGAACCATATTACTATTCAACTGGCTACTTCCCCTCTACTTTTTTTTTTAACCCAAGAAAATCTTGTCTTCACCTAACAAAAGAAAGCAGAAATAAAAGGTACAGTGTACAGGGAGTGGAAAGTGAGTTCTTAGCTTCAGCGTGATTCACTTAGCTTAGCTTAGTTTAGGTTAAGTGTAATTCACTCTGTCGGGATACCAATGACCACTAACGAGTAGAGGAAGCAGCTGCAAGGGATGCCTGGAACCCCAGCCCTTTGAAAGAACACCCTGAAATGTCATTTATTTGTCACCCCATTTACTCAGGCAATTTTACCACGATGTGATAAAAAGCCATGTGGTCGTCACCAGCATGTTCAGCCTGAGCATCTCAGCATGTCCATTCAGGGTTTAGAAAGAAATCCTCAACACTGGGCAACACCCAAACTCTCACCTCAGCATCAGGGTGGAATTGAGCACAGGGATCAATGAGGATAAGCTCAGGCTACAGCTACTCTCCTCATCCTTGTCCTGAGACTTAGGTCACCCAAGACTCTGCTCTGTGCCCTGAAGGACCACTTGTGCTAAAGGATCCCAGTCCACATTGCTCCCAACTCGCTCTGACAGTGCTCAGTGAGGGCATCATTAGACCTTGCCTTCCACTCTCCTCATGATGCAGTTCAGTGATGTTAGCTTGGCCTGTGAGCCTGTCTGATGGCAGATTGTGCCACTGCTGTATAGATTTACTGTCATTCTGCACGCTGCCCACATTTGACAGAGGCCACATGTAGTGCAGTGGGACAGGGCTGGGTTAAGTATCCCTGCCTCTTGGATGTAGCTCAAAGGATTCCCAGGCAGCAAGACAAGTCAATGCCTCACCACACCGATGCTGATGACAGGAGGATCTTAGTGTCACTGTCCTGGTAGTCAGTCTCACCTTACCACGATAAGGCTGGTGCTCCCACCCCTCCCTGTAGACTCTAAGGGATCCTGATCATTTGCTGGAGAAGAGAAGAAACCTAGGACGAAATCTCCAAACCCTAGTTGATTTTAATCCTTTGGGTGTCAGGTATAACAGCTGCTCCCTTTTTAAAACTCATTTTATATGTGCGAGTGTTTGGCCTGTGTAGATGCTCCATGTGTGTGTCAATGTCTGAGGTCAGGAGAGGGTGCCAGATCCCCTGCAACTGGAGCTATGGGTGGTTGTTAGCCACCAGCTGGGATTCAGGTTGAAATCCTGTTCTCTGCAAAGGTAGCAAGTGTTCTTAACCATTGAGCTTCCCCACCCCTAGGCCGATAGCTGCTAATTCTAATGAAGAAAAAGGTTTTCTGAAAAAAGGGCTTTCAAGTTTTGTAGTGTAAAAAACCAAACTTTTTACTTCTTCCTCCTCCTCCTCCTCTTCCTCTTCCTCCTCCTCTTCTTCCTCTTCTTCCTCCTCCTCTTCCTTCTCTTCCTCCTCTTCTTCCTCTTCCTCCTCCTCCTCTTCCTCTTCCTTCTCTTTCTCCCTCTTCTTGGCTTACCAATTTATGTATTTATTTATTTATAATTTAGCTTTTAATTTTTCAGTTTGTTTAGTACAGGCTGACCTGCAACTTGAGGCAACATTTGCCTCAGTCATTCAGGATTTGGGGATTATATGTGTGGATTTTATTATTAGTTTTAGTTAATGTACAAAAGCACTGGTCTCATCCTGAGGCTTTCATATCTACATCTTTCTCCTATTCACCTATCCAGTGCAATGCTCCCCACTCCCTGACCCCTCCATTCCCCAGGACTCCCTTTTGCTTGTCAAAAATCTGTGCTAAGTTTCCATTCTGTCATGAGAGAAACACAGGAACCATTTTTCTTTCTTTCCCCTATTACCTCTCCTGCTGTACCCTTTCCCTCTCTCTGAACACCTTCCTCCCTACTCATGGCTCCCTTCTCATTCATATCCTATTTGTATAATTGAGAGTTGGCCCATGAGAGAAAACAGGCAATGTTTACCTTTATGACTTGGGTTATTTCTCCTAGCACAATGATCCACCCACTTGCCTGCAAACATTAGGATTTCATTCTTCTTTATGCTGTATAAAACTTCGTTGTATATATCTACACCATACTTTGTCCATTCGTCTGTTGATGTACATTCAGTCTGGTAGCCAGGAGGGTCATATGGCCTATACTATCATAGGAAGGATCTGTTTGATTGTTCACTTATTACCATCTAGAAGCCTCCATCTATCACCTCCATCTGGGGGTGGAGTCTTAGGGAGACTTGGGTTAGGCTGGAGTGTGGGCAAGTGTGTGCGGTTTTATTGGCTGGGTGATTGCGGTGTGGTGAGTGCCCTGAATGTGGGCAGCTGTATTTCCTGGAGTGGACAGTAGACTGAAGGGAAAGGAGCAAGCTGGCTGAACATTAGTAGGCACTCATTAACTCATGGTCTTCACTGTGGATGGGATGTGACCAGCTGCTTTAGGCCTCCACTTCTCCACAGGGATGGTCTATAATTTGAAATTGGGAGACAAACAAACCCTTTCTTTCCCTTAAGTTGCCTTCCTGGGAGCAGTCTATCACAACAAGAAAGCAAGGCAAGGACACATTTACCCTCCCTAGAGAGATTTCAAATAAGCATGTAAAATGACAATGCAAGGAGGCCGATGCTCACATGCCCTTGATTGTCCTTCCTCCTTCCTCCAGGTAAACCTGGAGACTGCAAGATTTAAGTGTCCCTGTGACCTTATGACCTAGAGTCTTCTTTATCCCTGCAATGCTATCTAGGGGTCACCAGGAACCCTTATTTAGGGTCCTTAAACAACCCTTTGAGATAGTAACTCCAGGAGCCATCAATATCACTTACATAGTCACTGTGTTCATTCAGTTAGTTCACTCAGTTAACTCATCTCAAGTGTCAACTTGACGGGATCTAGAACACAGAAGAATAGGCTTTTTTGGCAGGCCTTGGGAAGGATTATCCTGATTAGTTTGAGACAGGAAGACCTGCCCACTTCTGTTGGTACCATTCCTGATGGAAGTTATGAAAAGGAGAAACTGACCTTAGTTCTCTACTTCCTGACTCTGACTGCAACACAACCACCTGTCTCAAGCTCCCACCGTCAGGATTGTTATAAAATATAATGCAGTGAGGGGGGTCTCCCTCCCCAGCTCAGCCAAGACATGCCTCTGAGAAATCACATATGCAACGGACCTGGTGAAAAGAGGTTTATTGGGGGAGGGGAGACGAGTGAGGGCCTACGACAGGGATAGAGGCAGAGAAGTGGAGACAGACAGACAGATGGGAACAGAGTCATGGAGGCAGAGAAAAAATGGGGATGCAGAGAACAGATAGAGGGGATGCTGGGAACAAACGGCTGGAGTGTCCGGATGGGTCTGTTTTATCTACAGCACACACCTGTCACACCTGGCAGCAACCAGTCATGACCTCAGCAATTGCTAGGTCTGAAGGACAGGCCATCAGAATGGCCTGTGTGCTAACAAGGACTTCAGTACCACTGTGGACTTCACTTTTCAATCGTGAGCCAGGATAAATCCTTTCTCCCTTAAAACACTTAATCTGTACTCCCTTATGAACCCCACATCCATACTTGGGTGTGTCTTATCTTTCCCTGATACCCCTCTTTTTAGCAAATCCCGAGTTTAAATGTCCATTAAAATCTTTTCCTAGTAAACACCGATGCCACCCACCATGTTGATGATTCCTCTTTTCTGGTCAACAAATGTTGTCTTTTATATTCTTGGTGACAGACAAGGTAAAATAGAATCTCAAAGTACTTGTAATTGCTCTTCTCTAAAGGCTAAGGTCGAACACTTTGGTTATTGGCCATTCATGCCTCTTCTTCTAAGAACCGTCTAACTGATTGTATGGATTGATGTTTGGGTGCTTAGCTTTCTGAGTTCTTTATGCATTGTAGATATTAGTCTCTTGCAAATGTAGAGTTGACATTTTTTTTCCATGTAGAAAGTTGGTGTGAATAGGATTAGAGGTCAGTTCAGGAACTGCTCTGGAAAACTATACATTGAAACTGTCATGTGTAGCTGATAAATCTTCCCTCTTTATTGTGTAGCATGTCCTTCACTCTGTTGACTATTCCTTTTGCTGTGGGAAGGCTTTTATAGAACATTAGTGGTTGGTTCTTAGTATTACTTCCTGAGTTGCGGCAGTTGTCGCTCTGTTGTTAGAAACAGGGAGGGACACTGTAGGACAGCCGGGAACTCAAGTAGCTCAGGCTTCTAGTAAACTTCCTGCAATTCTACCTCAGCCACAACACTCAGCTTGGCTATAGAGATCACACACACACACACACACACACACACACACACACACACACACACACACACACATACCCTGGGGTGGGGAGGACAGAAAGGGTCAAACACAGAGAGATTGTCTCAGTTTACTGATGCGTTTCATTACTAAAGAATGGTTTCCAACCATTTTTGTTTAGGCACGCCAATCAGGTCTAAAAGGGAAGCCAGGAAAATAGTGATTGTTGCCTGTTAATCCCAAAGTACCCCATCCCATCTTCTAATGTTGGGCCTTGTTACACACAGTGTGGTTGTGGGTTGTTGAGGTTTCTAATTCAGCCAATGAGCTCAATGTCAAAGTGTTGGGCCCTTTGTTTTTAACAATAAGTACTTAGCTACTCTAAATGAATAGAAATTGCTTTAGTGAATTACAAAAACCAAGGTCTTTTCAATGCACCAACAATGACATTAATTATTTTCGACATTGTCTTATTTTTGCAAATAGATTGACTTGGAATTTCACTTAAAACATATTAAGTTCATCGACTACTTAAGCTAGATAAATGTAAAAACATTATTAATAAATCAAAACATCAGCTGATGGTAATGAAAATTCTGTTGTGACAATACCATTATATACAACCTGGACACATCATTGTTTTCGTTTGTGTGTGGGTTTTAGCTGATCTGAGAATTTTAGCCGTCAATTTGCTGGTTACTGTGCACACCACATCCACTATTCTGCCTTGGAGTACCTGCTCAACAGCAGAGAGAAATCTGTCAACCTTAGCACACAAGGATCCCTTTCCTCACACAGAAAGGGAATCTCACATTCAAAGCCTTGTGTGTGTGTGTGTGTGTGTGTGTGTGTGTGTGTGTGTGTGTGTATCCTCACCCCAGAACCCAGCCCCTCCCGCTGGTGACCAGAGAGATCTGAATGCTTTTCCTAAATCTTTGTAATCCAATAAGCTTTTGTGTTTAGCTGCTTGTTTTGAAACTTGTCCCACACCCCAGACTGTGCCTCACAAGGTCCCTCACAGGCAGGTGAGTGCCTGAGGGCCTGATCATTATTCAAGGCGAGAGCCCTGCTCAGCCCCAACCAGAATGTAATTTGTAATTAACTGTCATTTACTTCTGTCTGCATTGACTTGTTGTTCAAAAGACAACGTAACTGTGCTGGTGACCGGTCTCCCTTTGTTGTGGATATAATGTCTCTCAGATCTGGTTGTTTTCACAATGTTTAAAAATCCGGGGCTTACTCTCTTGAAACTGGGAGAAGACAGGGAATTGGTTGAAATAAATCCAACACAAATAATTTGTTATGCCGTGACATATCTCGCATTCCATGAAGCAAGTGCAGGCTGGGCCAGATCATGGCGGTGGTTGGGGACAGCCTTCTCGGAAGCAAAAAGCTCTAAAGCACAGTCTTCAAATGCGGCCGGTTCTGTGGCCATGGTCTCTAATTTATGCTGGCTTTTCAGTTTAATTATTTGCTTGTCACACTTTTCATTAGGAGAAAAATAAACAGAGTGTGTGACTAGGCCTGGTTTGGAGGTCTGTGTTCCTGAGATTGGCAAGTCATTCCAACTTAAACTCCTTGAAAATTAACAAAGCTTCCAGAGTATTTGAACAGAAAAGGCTGTGAGGGTATTCAGAGATTTGAAAAGAAATCATTAGATGCCCTTGCAAACAGATCCCCTAAAACCTCAGTTTTTGTTTCTATATTTGGAGGATTATCATGGTCTGGAGGGAAACAGCAACACCACTCAGATGTTTGAGTTCCAGTGAAAAATCTCACATTGCTTTGCTGAGTGTGAGTGAGTGTGTGCCTATGTATGTTTGAGTGTGTGTGCGTGTGTGTGCCTCTGTGCCTCTGTGCACACGTGTGAATGTGTGCACATGTGTATGTACATGTGTGTAGGCACATGTGTGTGCATGTGTGGGTGTATATGCATGTGTGTGTGCAATGTGTGTATAAGTGTGTATATGTGTGAGAGAGTGTGTGCATCTTTCGTGTGTATGCACGCATATGTCCGCATATACATGTATGTGTGTGCATATGGGTGTGCATGTGTGTGTGTGTACACACGTGTATGTGCATGTGTGTGTGTGTGTGTGTGTGTGTGTGTGCTTGTGTGTTTCTCATTACTGCCTTGTTTTCCCTCTACAGTGGCATCTACTTGTCAGGCCATCAGGTCTTTTTGTGTTTCGGGCATGTAGGACAACAGAGGAGGACACGGAAGATCATTGAACATGGGATGGGACCCTCTTTACTAGTACTGTCATTCTCCCCAAGGTGCTTTATGATCCACATTGTGTGTCCTCAGGACAGGGCCACAGTGCACAGGATTTACTGTGTATGCCCCTTGGATTACAGAGCCATATTATCCCAGGGAAGAGTCCCATGGCTTCCCAGCCAAATACAGTACTTGCAGTAAAATGAGTTCAGCCTGGGGATATGGAACTGCAAGGCAACAGAGGGAGCTGGAAGTCACTGGACACCTCCCTGAGAACACGGAGAACATTGATGAGCTTCCGGGTATAGGAGCAAAACATCTTAGTCACGCTGCTCTGTCTAGAACAAGACTAGCAATTCTACTTGCAGAGATGGCAAGAGCAGAATAGGAGTGGGTGTCAGAGCCACAAGCAAGGAAGGCACCACTTCTGTGTGACTAGAGAGAGGACTTCACCTCTTAGCTTGCTTCAGGATTGTACATGGGGGAGCTCCTAGGTAGCCCAAGTGTTCAGCATAAGAAGCTCTCATGGGAAGCACTCCACAAAAGAGAACCTAGATTCACACTTCCTTCATGTTCCTTTCTAAATGTAACTGGGGATAGGACTGGACCTTTTGGATAAGGATATACCTGCTCGAGTGGGTCAGAAAATTCCCAAACGTACATGTCTGATCATAAACACCCAATTCCCCTTATCTCTCCCCAAGTCCCCTTGTGAGTGCCTAAGGCACACCCAAGGTCACCTGCAAGTGAACACTCATCAGTTTAGTCCCCAGATCCATGTCCACACTGGACTCTCTCCACTGGACTCACTCCACAAGTTCCTGTGAAAATCTCATAAAGCTCCTTCTTGATAGTCCCCCCTTCACCCTCTCCCTCCCCCTGCCACTTCTCCTTCTTGATAGTCCCCTCTTTACCCTCTCCCTTCCCTCCCCACCCCCTCCCCTCTGCTCTCCCTCTCTGTTTCTCTCCTGCACCCCTTTGCTTCCCATCCAAGTTATACAGAAGTAAGAGATGACAGTTGATACAGATAGGCCAGTTTAATTACTTGTCTGCTTATGTTTGGTCTCTGCCAGCTTGGCTTTCTTCTAATAGCTTAAAACCTGCGCAACTGCTAGGGCTTTAGTGTGAGTCTCCTATCTCAGGCTACTGTTCAGATAAATATGAACTAGATGACTCATCTGTCTGATTTGGTATTGAACACTATGATCCCCCAGTTTCCCCAGACTTCATGCAGATTTTAAGCGATAGACCATTGGATGGACATGCTGACATATAGGGAGGTATGGATACATTCTAAGTCCATTTTGTAATTTCTTTGAAACTACACTAAATGTCTCTTACATTCTGTTTGGAAAGCATGCTCTGTATTCATAGGAAGGCAGACTTATAGTTGGGCGATCATTAGTAGTAGAAATAACATACAAGGATTTCCACAGTGCTCATTTAAGCCCCTCCCAGATTTAAAGACTTGAACACATCTGTGCTGAGAGCTTGTTGGAGAGCCTTCTGTTAGATTTCAGGCACTCTGCCTAAATGCTTGGTCAAGTACTTTGCCTCTCTGTGTTACATTGTGATCATTATGTGTGCCTTTTGGGCTACTGGCCTTTGTGGATTCAGAGAGAGTTAGGGTTCAATGCTCAGATATCTGAACCATGCAGCAGGCTGTAAGCTGCACTCTCCGGTTTCCTTATAGTCCCATAGAGTGTTTTTACTTTTTTGATGTGTGTGTGTGTGTGTGTGTGTGTGTGTGTGTGTGTATGTATGTGTGTATGTGTGTGTGTGCGTGCCCATGCATTGTATATAGTGTTTATGCAGGTGCATTTGTGTGTGTATAATCTGAATGTGTGTGTATATAAATCAAATATATGTCTGCACGTGTATATGTGTGGATGAATATTCAAATTTTTCTTGGTATCCTTATTCTGAGATGGATAGTTTCCCTTGAACTGAAGCCTAAAGTTGGGTGCTGTAAGTTCCCTTTTGCTCAGTTTATACTGCAAATCTCAAGCGAGTGAGTTGCACTGCCCAGGCTGTGGTGCTTTTAATCCTGGCACTTAGGGTAGAGGCAGAGGCAGGAAGATCTCTGTTAGTTCAAGGCCAGACTGGTTTACTGGGCGAGCTCCAGGACAGCCAGGGTCGTTTCACAGAGAAACCCTGTCTAGAAAAACTAAATCAAATCAAACCAAACAAAATTAAACCAAACGAAAACAAAACAAAAGATTAGAGAGGAACAAGAGCCCACCCTCCTCCTAGACCCCAACCACACTTCTCCTTTTCGATATGATCTGATGTTTGTCTGATGTTAAGGGGGTTCATTGAAGGCCCCATCACCATTTCCTTTGGCAGTAAAGCCATCTCAGAATGGCCTCCTTTGCGCTAATGTAGATTTTCTAGCTGGAGTTCGGCCCTGTGACACAGGCAGGTCATTTACTGTCTGAACAGAAGTGACCTTTCCAGTTTTGATGCCTTGCAATGTCATAGATCAAGCTCCTCATCTGGAGAAACTGGATTCTGCTTGAATATGAGTTTTAATAGGGAAAATCTACATGAAGGGAGGAGAAAATGTCACTTTCTACCCGACTCAGTAAATAAACAACCTGTGAGGAATTCTACCCCACAGGCATATGGCCTCCGAGATGCCCAGGCCAAGTTGTGGACTAGCCCAGGAGCTTTTGTTCCTCTGTAAGAGATGCTCACAGTCAACTAGAAAGGGGCCAATTTGATTTGATGATCAAGAAGGTAGCATGGTTTGTTCAATTCTTTCTTAGCTCTTGGCTCAAAACCTTGTCCCCTTGCTTCCACGCCACCACAGCTTGGTTGTGAGGACTTTCTTTTCAGTGTTCCTGGCATTGTCAAGTTAAGACTAGCTGAGCTCTACACCCCAACAAACTCAACAAAAACATTTGGAGTGCTAGTTGTTGGAAACCTTTACAGCAAAGGCTCCCTTGAAACTCTATTTGCCATTTTACCATTACTTTGGAATGATCCCTTTTATGCCTCCTTGGATCTCTTGGATCTCCAAAATATGACAGCACCAGGAAAATAATTAAAAAAAAAATAACGCAGGAATCAGCAGTCGAGGAGAGATCCCCAGAAGGACAAATGTGTCCAGTGTCTGGAAAGGGGGGCACTCCTGTTCTCAGGCTGAGTTTGACATTGCTGAAGGTTTTGTCTTGATTACTTTCAATAAAGCCCAAAGTAAGGATGACTGTCTTGGCTCACTAAGCAACAAGGTTCTATCACTAATTACAATCCTTTATTACGGGTAGTTTAATAGGTTTATGATTGGCCATAAAACAATTCGGTATGGGAGTACATAAAAGGAACACCTTATACAGCTGTGGCATCTTAATATCCAGCCATTGTAATCGTTTTATGATCTCTTATGATGGCGTCTTTTATTAAAATATTCACATATGCCTTTACACGGGCTGTGTTGCCGCCAAAACTGGGAGGCAAAGTGAAAATCACATAAATACATACTAAAATGCCTAATGAGGCATCGTGAAAACTTCCATTGTCAGAAGTATGTCGACCAGATCACACGTGTGCAGTCTCATTACGGGTAATTATAATAAAATTATAAGTGCCGCAGTAATTCTAACCTTGAAGGCACAATAAAGGATGGTTATATTTGCCTTCCGAGCCCGCACATCTGAGGCGTTTTCTCCATTAATTATATTTCACGTTAGAATAATTACGTTGTGTAGGATGGAAATTCCGAGGCATGCGCTGGGTCCCAGCACTCTGTTCCCTCTCTTGTGAGTTTAATTATAAACACTACCTAAAGTTACACTCTGACAGACAACCACGTGTAGTCTGCAGGGGTGGGAGGGGGCCCTTGTTGTTGGTGTTAATTTTAGTTTGCAACCCAATTAGTTAAGTCAATACATAGGAAGAATGAGCTTTGGGGCCTTGTGCCAGCTTCAGCCTCCACGCCCTTCCCCCTCCCACCAGAGCACAGAGTTCCCACAGTCCTTGGGAGCCGGACACTCACTCACAGTCTGTGCAAACTCTTATGCCTGTTGTTCAATCGACACTCTCGAAATCTATTTGTACGGTCATGACCTAAATATTTGCTTTTATTTTTCTGGCACACTGAGCATTGTGTGCTGGGTTTGAGGGGAAACTCTGACTTGACTGTAAATTGTGATCTTGGAGAGTAAATAATTTGGGAATTCAAATCTATCGGCAGGATTGAGAGTTTATTGACTGCCTTTTATGCACACTGATGAATGCATGTGCCTATATGGAGCATGCTCGAATGCGCATGTATGTGCGTGCACACACACATATACACACCACACATGCACACATACATATATACACAAACATGTACACACATATGCACAACACACACACACACACACACACACACACACACACCCTTCTTGTATTTAAGAACACCATGGGTTCAGCAGCATCCTCTCATCAGGACCAGTTTCATTGTCCTTGTCAGGATTCAAGTGTAGGGAAGTTGAGAGTCACTTTAGTCATAGAGACAGGAAGTACAAGTGTCACTGGGAAACAGTAGGGCAATTTCATTAATGTCAACTAGTTAGGCCAAGTTCCTTAAGCATCCCACTCTATTGTAACTTTCAAATAAAATAGAAACTTAACCCAGGGGTGGTAAAAAGCCCAGCTGAAGTTCTCTAGGGAATCACTTTGGTGAATAGACCCAAATGGCTTGTAATTAGCATATAAATTGTTTGTATGTAAATGGCAATCTTAAAGGTATCTAAAAAGTTTATTGCAGATAGGACCCCCTGCCACCTTGTTTACTGTAATGCCGCACTGGGCTGGACAGGACTTTCAGTCAGAAAACACCCTCTCTTACCCTCACAGCTTCCCACCCCTCCTCCCTCTCAATCACAAATGAAAAGGCAGCAACACACCAATTAATGAAGTTTATACAGTATTCAGTCAAATCACACCATGGAAGCTGTAATCCAAACACCAGAGCTCGATTATTATAATTTATTTAAATGCAATGCAGTGTTTGTCCAATTCCACGGGGCTGGAATCAATAGGTAGTTTAAAGTTTATTTCCAAATGGGAGCACTGGAGAGCTCCACCCTATGCTACCCAGCAGCCTGGAGGCTTGCCTCTCCCTGGACTGTCCCTGGGAGTCAGTCTTCAGCTGAAATGGCTGAACGTTGCAGTCACCAGGCATTTCTCTCTGGAACAGGCAGTGAGAGATCCTGGAGCTTGCAAACATGGAGCCCCAGGCAACCTTCCTGCCAGGATTCCCAGGCATTCTTTGGGAGCTCCCATCAGAGGACAGTGGCTCATTCCCCCAGGGGGAACAACGGTCCAGCTCCAGCCGCTGAGTCAGTGGAAATCTTTTCCCTGTTGCAGACCCTGCTGAAAGTGAAAGCAGTGCGATTTGCAAAGCAGCACTCATCCTTAGTGGGGATAACGGGCTCCCTAGACATGGTGTGAAGGGGGACTTCATGACTAATGGGTCCTCTTTTCCTCTCCATATAGTCGGCCAGTTTTATATGCACGTTACTCTAAGAAGTGGGAACTCTTGTCAAAGCCTTCTTGTAGACTCCCTCTATCCTCTGTGAGGCGTCAGCACAGAAAAGCCACTACTTTTCAGAGTGACAAAGTCTCCACTGAGCTGGCTCGTCCTCTGGCCACCAGGTCTTCCAGGCCTCTCTAAGGACCAGGTTACAGAAGACAGCTCACCTTCATGACTCAGCAAACGCATGGATCCCAGGTTCGGACCCATCATTCATTCAGCCATTTCTCCACAAATGTAGATGCATCTCTCGGTTTTAAAATATTTTTCAGTTCATTTTTTTTTCTGAATCAAAATACACAGCTTCCTTTTTGTGACATGGGGTTTCATGTAACCTAGCTAGACACAGTCTTGCTGCATTTCCCAAGATGACATAGAACATCTAATCCCCCTGCCTCCTACTACCTCCCAAGTTCTGGGATCATAAACTTTCACCATCTGGTTTGGAGTAGGTACATAGTTTACCAACTGAGCCACAAATTCTTTTACCCCACCCTCAGCCATCTCCTAATACATTGCTGTAACTGATTTTGTATTTATTATTTTGAGTCTTTAAGAACAAATTTCTTTTGCTTTCAAGTTTTAAAAAAAATATTTACTTTTATGGGCATTGATATTTCCTTACATGTATGTCTGTGTGAGGGTGCCAGATCTTCTAGAACTGGAATTATAGACAGTTGTGAGCTGCCATATGGGTGCTGGGAATTGAACTTGGGTCCTCTGGAAGAATAAACAGTGCTCTTAACGGCTGAGCCATCTCTCCAGCCCCTAGGGCAGATTTCTAATAGTAGACGTTCAATGTCAGCAATTTGATGAAATTTAATTTTGATAGCCACTATCAAAATTCTCTCCAAGAATAGACCAAACCCACAGTTCTGATTGAGTTTCTGTCAACCTGACAGAATCTAGGGTCAGGAAGAGGAACTTCAACTGAGAAAATGCCTCCCTCAGATTGTCCTGTAGGCAAGTCTGTGGGCATTTTCTTAATTGAGATTGATGTGAGAGGGCCCAGAACACCGGGAGCCAGTGAAAGCTGACACTCCCAGCAGGTGGTCCTGGGTGCTATAAAAAAGTCAGGCTTATAGCTTAAATGAACTTAACCCATCTAGGCTGACAGTACTTCCTCAAGTAGCCAAAGATCTCTCACAAAACCACAACATCATGATGTGCCTCTTGTTGAGCTGTTTGTGTTGTTGAGCATGGCAAACCCTCTTGTGAGTTGTTACTCATGGTTGTTCAAGAGATTTCCAAGACTCACATACTGTAGCCATTGCTCTTGTTTGCCCCCTGCCCCCTGAGGTGTAAAATCCTATGGCTAGAGACACCTTGCACTTCAGAAAAAGGGACCAGAGACTTCTGAGCAGACACTGAGTTCCTCCTTTCTGAGAACCAGCTTTCACAAACAGTCAAAATTGTTGTGGAGCCCAGACCCAATGGTTACATATACAAAATGTTCTTGCACTTAAGGATCAGGAAGCATGGCCGAAAAGGGGGCAGAAAGATTGTAAGAACCAAAGGAAATTTGCTGTATGTTTCTGTTTCTTAGACATGCCAGAAGCTCCGCCCATGAACAGCTCATCCACATGAATGTGAACTGAACAAAGGAAATATCAGTGGGCCAAAGTGGATGGGGGAAAGCTCGAGAGGCCTCAACTCTCCTCAATGAACTACAGGCAATTTAGAAGTTAGAAAAAATAGACTTCCTCAGGGAAGAGCATACCAATTGGTTATCCAATACCAAGTGCCCTGAAAACTTATATAGGAAGTACACTTTGCAAACTGAGCAGTTTAGATTCATGAACACACATACACACACACACACACACACACACACACACACACACACACACACACATACTCCTGAGGTTAATGAAAAGAAGCCCTGATTTTGGGGAAAAAAAGCAATATTGGGTTCAGGGTTGGAGGGAGGAAAGATGATATGATTTAATTAAAATCTGAAAAAACTTAAAGCAAGTCAAACCATGAGCAAGCTATTTCTTCATGGCCTCTGCTTCAGGTCCTGCCACCCCCTCCTCAGGTGTCTGTTCTGCTCGTCTTCTTGCCCTGTCATCCCTCAATGAATGACTATGATCTCTTTCCTCCCCAAGTTGCTTTGGTTATGGTGCTTTTCATTGCAATAGAGTAACTAACTAGCTAAGATGCCTACCAAAAAGATCTATTTATCATCTATCTATCTATCTATCTATCTATCTATCTATCTATCTATCTATCTATCTATCTATCATCTATCTCTGTATCTGTCATCTTTGTACCTATTATCATCATAATTTTTCATCTATCTCTACGTGTGTGTGTGTGTGTGTGTGTGTGTGTGTGTGTGTGTGAGAGAGAGAGAGAGAGAGAGAGAGAGAGAGAGAGAGAGATCGAGCACAATGGAGTTTTAAAACATTTTGTTCTTGTCAAATATCAAACCCTGACTGTTGTTTGGGTTTCTAATTTTTAACTGTGACTGAAGCTGAACTTACTAATTGTGTGTTTATGTCCATTTTTCTGTGAAGCCCAAGTTCACATCTGTCATTCTTTCTTCCCTTATTAAACTGTATTTTCTGATTTCTAAAATTGTTAGTAATTCCAGAAAGCATTACCTTGTCTACGTGTTCGTTAAATGAAGAAATAAAGAAAACTAGTATGGGATTTGGGAGCGTTACACAAGCAAAATGCACAATTGTGGCCTGGCCAACCTGAGTAGCAGGGTGAGCTTTACAATGCGGACTCTCATCAACATTTGGCTACTCTCCATTTTTCTCACATGGCCTGTGGCTTGGGCATCCTTCTTTGGATGGCCTGTTGTCTATGAGACAGAAAATATAAGTTCACTTAGGTCCACAAAGAACCTTCCCAGAGATGTTTGTGGAATTAAGTTCTTTGAGGGAATTGTCAGTTGCTTTGGAATGTGCCCTGGAAAACATCTTCTGTGATCCTCAGTACAGAGATCCAGAAAGCAAGTGATTCCCACTGAGAATGGGAAGATGTGAGGAAACTCAACACCTACCAGTGTGATGCACTTTAGGGCAATGAAATGGGCAGGTGATGTACCCCCTCAGTGCTGTTTCTGAAGCTGCACCGGGCTTGGGGCTGTCAGGCAGAGCAAGGGGAGACATCTTTCATGGAAACCAACAATCTCACCTCTCCTCTCCAGAGGCAAGGGAGTACCATCAGTACCAAGGTCTTCCTAGATTACTCATGGGAGACTTTGCTGCCCCTGGAAATTGAGCATATGTCAGAGGTTGTGATGCCCTACAGGATAACCTGCCTAGGAACAAAGAAGAAGTCTAGGCAAGGACCTGCGTTCTTGCCATTGGCTCCCACGTTTCCCCCTCTACTCCACCCTGTTGTTCTCTGTTACTCACATCAGGGATGACAGGTGAGTCCAAGTTCTGCCAAGCACTTCACACACACCTTCCCCTTTCATCTTCCTAAAGACCAACCGTACCTTCTCCTCAGCTCTGTACTCAGTCTCACCTGTTGCCAGGTCCCTTGGAAAGTGGATGACTCCGGAGTGTTCAAGCCTCTCTCACTTTGGTATTAAAATGGATTTAAAATTTTTAATTACATTTTAAATATTAATACTTTAAATATATGTGTAAACACACATTAAGACTCTCAAATAGAAAACTCTCAGAACCACTAAGGCTGGATTGAAGTGAATGAAAGCAATCATGAACTCTGGGTCCTGGGCCTGATCTCTGTCTGACTCCTGAAGTAGATTGAGGAGTCAGGAGGCCACTAAACTAAGTGGTCCAAATGCACTTGGCTTGTAAAGTCATCCAGACTTGGACTTGACAACTCTAGGAGTTAGACTGTGGATATAGGACCAGTAGAAAAGCCCTGGAGAATGCACTCTTGGCTCTTTTGACCCCAGAATGGTCTCCTTGACAGCCTTAGAGACAGTTTATTGACCTTTGCTTCTCTAGGTAACACTTCCTCATTGGTAAGGGACTGAGGGATTGAAGGGAAAAGAAATAAACAGGTCGAAGTGAAAGGTGGAAGCATAACACCGTGAAGTTTTATAATGACTTGGAAAGAGTTTGGTCTAAAAGTGACAGACTGCTCCGTGAGAGGCAAAAAATGTTTGTGGTGAAGAAACATACCCTCCTTGAAACACACTGTCCAAGAGACATGTCCTCTCAGGAGCTTTATACAGGGATCAGGCTTACTTCTCTGTCCTTCCATGTCTACTACATGATTTGCTGACAAACAAGCACCCCAGAACCTTCTGATCACATCTAGGGCTAGCACACAGGCCAGCGAGTGTATGTTCTAAGCACATAGAATACCTGGGGACCTACCATATGGAATTTCTCCTATCTGGGATATGCAGAGGATGGGGTACCTGGCTCTGAGTAACTAGAAAATGTTATCAAACATTTATGGGAACTTCTAAATGATAAATTCAGTCACGGATAGGAAATCTGCTACTGTGAGATAAAGGCTAATGATATGTTAGCTTCCTGGCCTGGGCTCTTTTGGAAACTCCTTGATACTTAGAACAGTGCTGAAGAGAACAAAGCTACATGGGAGCTACTACTCACTATGCCAGAATCACCATCTAGACCTGGCCAGACACTGTCTAGGCAGTGTTCTGCATCCCTAAATGCAACTGGCCACATTTGTTGACCTCTTATATGTATGGGCAAATAAACAAAACACTTTCAGACACACATATGTCAAAGCAATGAAGCAAGAACAAAACAACATTGAGTTCAAGATTAAATATGTGGATGTAGAAAACATACTCACTTAAGGTACTCTATCAGTCAAAGTGAGTTAGTGAAGAGAGGGAGGCATCCAAATTGTAGGAAAACCATATGAATCAGGAAGAATGCTGAGAACAGAGGTGCTCTTCACTAGGGAAGAGCACACCAATTGGTTATCCAACACCAAACTGTCAAGCCTACAAATGTAAGTAGACAGAGCATTATATGGACTGAGCAGATTACGCTCATGTATGTAGGAATATACATACACGTATATGTAAGAAAAATTTAGAAGGCTCTGAAGATGAATAAAGCAGAGCAAGAGAGAGTACATCGAAGAGTCCAGAGAGAAAGGGGGAGGGGAGATATTGTAATGATACTATAATCTCATTTCTTAAAGTTATAACCAGATGCATGGTCTTTGGCAAGTGGTACTGAGAGATGATGGAGCCTTTAAAAGACAGGACCTCATGGAAGCACTTTGGTCACTGCACACAGGATCACAAGAAGGCTTTGGGTCATGCACAAGGACTCAAGAGAGTGCTGGAGACTTTTAATCTGGAAACCATGGGATAAATGAAGTTTGCTGATTTATATAATAAAACTCTATTGATCCTGAGCACTAATCATTTTCATATTTTTTCCCCACAGATCACATGTTCTAAAATAGGACAAGCTCCTGACATGGAAGAGAGGAGTTGCAGAGATCCAACTTCTGCTAGGACCATCATCTACCTAACTTGCAAGACCACCTAGTTGAGAAGCATGGAGATCCCAAAAGCCATGTGCTGAACATACATACATATATATGTGTGTATGTGTGTGTGCTGAACATATAGAAACATGTTCTTTGTGCTGAGTTCCCAGGACAGGACAACACTGTGGGTCAGTGGGGAAAAGGGAGCTCCCACCACTATATTTCATGGCTCTGTACCCTCTCTCAGGTACAGTTCCTGGTTATAGCTCCCTTCTTCCCTCTCTCTACCATTCAAGGACAGAGGCAAAGATTTCTTTGCCTCTAACCTGCCCTTTCAAACCTGCTTTTCTGACTTTGACCCTAAATTGGCTTAATCCCTTGCTACCTTGAGCTACTCTAGAACTTGACTGATCCCCAATCCAACCCATACCCCATTTAGCCTTGTTTAACTCAACTGCCATGTGGCCTGGTGTCTATTCATCGCATACTGATGACAGCCTAATGCCCTAGATGAATTTTAAGAGTGTGACCCAACCCACAAGGCAGGAGGATTACAAGTAGGAAGTTGAAGTTGGGTCTCCTGGGTTTATCCAGGAGTGACAAGGGCTTGCCCCTCTCTCCTAGCCTTCTATGGAGGCACAGTGATCCAGCCAGGGAATTTTCTAGAACTCTGAGCTTTGTCAGGCTTCAGTGGCTGTCCTGTGTTTGCCAGGACTAAAGCCAAGGAGCTTTCTGACAGAGCACATGTCCAGTGCTAGGATATTTCCCATCATCCTTCTTCACTGTTAGTCCCGTGCAGCTTAGGATTGACTATGGACCACCATTTCTCTAGAGTGTCAGTTCACAGACCATGTTCAATACATATTTAAGTGAATCCACTTAAAAATATGCAGTATGTTGAACACATGTACACATTACATGTATTGCACATACATACATAACTCAGTCCAGGAGGATCACACTTGTAACACATGAGAGCACCACTTTCCACAACTAGACCACTGACCACATGACTCAGTCATGCTGTCTTTTGGTTCAGGCAGGATCCTCTGTGGAGCATCTGTGATGATGCTCTGGAAAGCAGTGGTAAAGACATGGAAGGGTTGGTGCTTCTTTTTACAGTGGACAGAGACTAGCAGAGAAAGACACATCTGTCCAAAACATGCTAGATAGACAGTGACTTATATGGCTGACAAAAAAGCTGAACCCACAAAGTCCCAGCAGTACAATTGCCTAAACAGGACCTAAAAATAATAACATTAGTTTACATGCCAAGGTTGATGAGGAAAATCTCACAAAGACTCAACCCTAGGTAAAGAGAGGGAGGCAAACAGTGTCTGCTGATCCTGGGAGAATCCGTCTGCTCCAGGGATGAACCTGCATGAGTCATCTCATCCCAAGTGGTCAGCTCTAAACACACATTCTCTATCTCACACACACATACACATGTGTGCATGGGTTTGTACATATTCATGCCTGTGCATGTATGTGCATGTATGTGTACACACATATATGTATAAAATGCTAACTAAAGAGCAAGAGATAATGAATTTGATAAGGAGGTCACAGGAGGACTTGGAAGGAAAGGATGGAGAGGTAAAATGTGTGAAGCGGTGTTCATATATGAAATTCTCCAAAAGGTTAATAAAATACTAAGAAATCAATTCATAGGGAGCTCAGAGAGGGTGTATTGCTCCTGTGTAATGCTGGTGGGATCCCTGCAGAATTGCAGCACAGTGCAACCCTACTGCCGTGCCCAATACTCACTGCTCCTTCTCTTTAGGACTCATCAGCATCCTCATCTCTGCTGTTGACCTGACTTTGTTAAACAAAGGGCTGGGCAATTGCTTCAAATGCTTTTGAAACATTCTCTTAGGGCCAAGTCATTGCCTGCTTGGACCACTGTGTGCGAGCCAGGATGCTGAGATCTGCGACAGCACTATGCTCTTGTTACACCCTTCCTGTGGAGGGCCATGGACTTTTCAGACTTAATGTAAGGAGAGTATCTAGTCCAGAGAACCGAGGGTGAGACACTGAGTTGAGTGAGCTTCTGGTGCAAGTGGTTGTGGCTTCTAGAACAAGGGCTCCAAACCTGCACCCTGCTACTCAGACCCACTCCTCCTGTCGATATCCATCTTCACCTTCTCAGTGATTGCACGAGGTAGGTTTGAAGCCCCTTCCTTGTTTCATCCAGTACACATTTCTTTCCAATGCCCTGTCCAGGACAGAGGATACTTCCAGGATGGGTTTCCAAGCACAGCTTCCCTTTCCTTTGCATACCTCCCGTGGGGCTCTAAGGCTTATGTAGAAGATTTGCAAGCTCACCTCTAGCTACTCTGTTTCCTACCTCAGCATTTGGACTTCCTGTGTGTTCTTCAGGTCTCTCCTACACCTTCTTTCCTATCTCTATCCTCAGGATGGTGTCCAGCCTCTTCATCCTTCTGATCTCAGTTTGGATCTCAGCCCTTCCAAAGCCAGTCTGATCATTTCCAGCCTCCTTATACAGCTCTGCCTCACCACCTTCTTGGACTTCTCTGCACAGTGGACGCAGTACATTGGGTCTATGATCAGAGGTGAGCAAGCTTTTTCTTAGATTCTGAGGAATGAGCACACTGTGATACATATATTGTGCTACACTCGAGTACCACTAGGTCTGTTTGAAGCTTTTTGGATGAATGTGTGCTGTCTCTTTGGAATGGCAGATTTGTAGAAAACACTGATGTTTGAACTGAAGAGTAAGGCATCTTGCCTAGAGTCTTTGCAGCCTAAAATAAAAATCTCTTATGGTTTAGTGTAAACACAGTTTGGACTCCTGTCTACTAAAGCATGAACTCAAGGTTTTCTGCGACATTCTGGAATGCAAAAGACATCCCTTCCCTCTGCTCTCTCCAACAGTGTCCAAGGAGACTTCCATATTGTCCTCCAAGGTAAGATCCTTCCAATGGAGACCACTGGCAGAATGCTGCCACGTTAAAATGGCACATCCTTCAGCTACTCTGCCTCTCAAGCTATCTGTACCGACTGAGGAACTCAGAGTTTGCATATTCAACCACATTGTTCTGAGTGTGGTAACCTCTACTAAGTATCACGGATTATACCTTCGTTTTCTTTATAGTTGTACTGGAATACTCCCAAATCTAGACCTCTTGAAAGTTCATATCCTGACTGACCATAAATTCTTTGCCAAACTATCACTGTTGGTCACAGGACATGTTATTTCCATGTAAATGACTCTTGATGTCCCAAGGGTCCTGACTGGATTTGCTGTTCCCACAGTTCCACCCATGGGTTTCTCAACTTGACTTTCTGAACACCAGGGAATACTACTCTTGTTTGGGAAGGAAGACATTTGAGGAGATACTTTGAAATAATAAAAAAGGCTTTGGAAGAGGCTGGGGGCTGTCTGGGTCAGCCTAGGCAGGGGCTTGTCAGGAATCGTTGATGAATGGCGGGCTCCTGAGGCCTCCCGTTTGTTTAGTGTTCTTGTTCTGCTACAGCTGCACACAAAACCAGTATTGAAGTGTCAGCCAGGAAGCATAACATAACCTGGCCCGGCGCAGCCAACAGGGCACTGTCCCGAGAAGGGAGAAGGCCAGATTGTTCCTCAGGGCCAGGCTCTGGCCGGAGATTCCCAAGCCGTGAAGGAGAGCGAGGCGTGCAGAAGACTTTCCAGTACATTACACAGGGTCTGGCTGCTGCCATCAATACTGGCCGACCTGACCCAGAGAATGACAGATGGGAAAGCCAGAGCAGAGCCTCTCTCAGCTGTGAAGCAGGTTCCTTCCTCACCCTGACTGAAGTTGGGAGGAGTATAGTCCAGGATGTAAGACTCCCATGCTAGGGTCTGAAAGCCCTTGAGCTCATCAGTAAGGAAAATCCACTTTTACCTCCTGCCCCAGGATGGAGATGCAGGTTGCACTTTCCGACCCAGAGTGCCAGTGCTTTAACGTCTTCACCACACCCATGCAAGACCACCATGGACTGAGCCGCAACCAGATCACTGAAGCTTCTGAGTACAACTCCCCGCCGCCGAGCTCCTGTCTCAACAATCTATTTATTTATATTTTTAATGTTTATTTTATATGTGTGGATAGCTGTTTATGTTACATGATGCTAGAAGAGCATATTGGATACTATCTCTTTGTGTCACATGATGCTAGAAGAGCATATTGGATACTCTGCAGCCAGCATTACAGACAATTGTGAGCTGCCGATGTGGGTGTTGGGTCTTCTGGAAAAGCTGTATGTGCTTTTAATAGCTGAACCGCCTGCTTATTTTTCTTCTGCTAATAGTTTAAAATGCTCTTTCAACTTCTCAAGGTAATGAACATATCAATAAAAACATATGCACTTAATTATTTACTTCTAATTTTAAACAGAAGGCATTAGGAAACAGATACAAAATTAGCCTGTAAGGCACTGAGAAAGGATAAGTCTGGATTTCAGCACAGTTTTCTCTGTAAACATCTTATACTTAGGATAAAGTCATTATCTAATCTATGAGGTAATGTATTTCTACTACCTTGGACACTAGTTTTTCTAAGTTTTAAAAATGACCCATTGATATATATGATCTGTTTATCAATCAATACACACTGTGCACTTAATCATATGAACTTTAAATTTATGCAGATATATATGTATAAATAAAATCAATGCACACACCCTGGCCATGTTAGTATACTTAGGTGTAGCAGAATCTAGCACTTATGAGTTGTCTATTTTTGGAATTACTTCTTCCTCAATGGTATCCCCATGCTCACTAGACAGCAATCTTCCACCCCTCCATGCAGGCGCTCTCAGTCCACTTTCTGCTTTTACAAGTTTTAGAACTCTGTCCTACTGAATGCTTGGTCATACAGTATTCTTCTGTATCCAGCTTCTGTCACTTAGTGCAGTGTCACCCATGCTGTGGTGTGTATTGTTACCTCTATTCGAAATCAAGTAATATCCCACTGTTTGCACAGTTTTGGTTCTTCACTCATCTGTCACGAGATGCTTGACAGACTTCTGGTTTGTGTTAGTCAGCATTGTGACAAAATACCAGGAACAAAATCAATTTGGAAGAGGAAGGGTTTATTTTGGCTTTGGCTTCAGAAGTCTCAGTCCATGGTCAGTTGGCCCTATTGCTTTTGTCTAAGGTGAGACTAAGCATCATGGTTCTATCACCGTACATAAGAGTGTGGATCAAAATCTGAATCACTTACCTTATTTTAAGAAGCAATGATGAATCAGTCTCTGAACAAATTGTTACAACTAGTCTTAAGTGAATATCTCATACTATCACTGGTAAATTCTTGCTTTTGTGGTTCCTTTGAGTGAGTGTGTGTATATATGTATACACGTTTTTTGTTTGTTTGTTTGTGTTTTAAGATAGGATTTCTCTATGTAGCCCTGACTGTCCTACAACTACCTAACCATAACCCGAACTATCAGATCTGTCTTCCTCTGCCTCTGGAATCTGAGAGTAAAGGTGTGCAGCACCATGCTGGCCAGGTATAGGAGGTCTTGCACTGCTGCCAATGAGGACACCATGCAGAGTGGGCTTTGGTTTTGCTGCAGCAAGGGTCAAAGAGACAGAGCCTCTGGTATATCCAGGATTCAGCCTCATCTGTAATCCACCACCATGGCTGAGGAAGACACTGCTGTGAAAATATACTAACACCTCTTCAAAAGAGATATGGAAGACCTTTGTCATTCAAGATGGCCTAGTGCCTGGCATTTGCAAAGCTACTAAAGCCTTAGACGAAGTGTCAAGCCCATCATTGTGTGTTTGCATTCAATTGTGGTGAGACTATGTATGTCAAGTTAGTTGAAGTTCTTTGAGCTGAAATCCAAATCAATCTACATTAAGGCTCATTCAACAGGAAAAAGAGGGAACTGGGTAGGTCTCTGTAAAACTGATCAAGAGGATAGACCAACTAGAGTACATGGTTGTGTCGTGGTTAAGGACTATGGCAAAGAATTTTGAGCCAAGCATGTCAATAAAGAGAACTTCAAATGCAAGAAATGAACAAATGAAAGATTCAGATTATTAAAAGAAAGAGTTAAGGCTAGCAGAGAAATTGGAGATGCCTAGGAGAGACCACATTGTGGTTCAGCATTGTGGTTCAGAGCAGCACAGCACAGACGAGGTTGATGAAGGAGGAAGTTGGCAGACAGAGACATCTAGGGATATTTTAAAAAATTATTTTATACTTTCTGAAAGCATATAATAAGTATATCAGTTTTGTGGCCATTAGGAAATATCCGTTGTTCTATTAAGGGTATTCATGACTTCTGTCACATGACTGCCCTTGAGGAGCTTTATATGAACATTTAGTGCGGTTCTGTGAGCTCATTTGAAACAAAATTGTTTCTCATCTTGGGGGTCGGAACAAGAGTGCTTCTTAGAGAGAGCATGTGTCTGCCAGAGGACGATGGTGTGTGGAAGGATGGCCAGTGTTACCCCAGAGAAAGGTCATGGCCAAGTTTATCAGACATGCAAGGTGCTCGGTTGGAAGCTATGGATTGTATAGCAGTCCGATGGTGGTGTATGAAACACCTAATTTTCCAGGTTATGTTATGGGTACAGTTATACTCTTTAGTTTGAAATGTGGTCCAAGGACATAGTTCACCATAGAGATCCTTGAACAGTTGATGAATCAATGATTTCCCTCCACATATGTACCGGATATTTGACTATGGGAACCTCATGCTGGTAAGTGGTATAATTCATGAATGGTGTTTCAGGGCAGAGGGCACATTACCTGAACCACAGATACCCCACTTTCTCTTTCAGAAGTCACCACTTCTTCATTTTAGAGACCACATAGCATAATAATACTTCTTCCCGGCAGTTGTTGCAAGCTCAGCCTTTGCTTGCCTCACTGCCTTTCTGTGAGGCAAAATCAAGTCATAAAAATCTATTCCTTGACAAGAAAGAGTCAAAGTCAAGCAGTCTCTACTCCCTGTTGCTGTCCATATCTTTCCATTGTTTATGTACTGAAAATTGCATTTACCCAAGTACTCTGGGTGCTGATAGAAGTTTCCTTCCTGTGGTAGTGCTGAGGCCTGCCTGCTTGTCACCTGTAGATAACACACAGTCTTGTCTGTATTCTCAAAGAACTCCAATGGCCTGATAGATAAAGAAGTCAGAGTCAACAGTCCCATTTGCCCACTGAACATGAGTGGGATAGGGGTAGGGACTTGGGCTTTTGTTCCCATTTGGTTCATGCATTTTCCTGAGATGGTTGGGTTGTATGGTACACTGCATTATTCTGACCAGAGAAGACATTTTTATAGTCAGGTTTTTAGGAAGCTCCATTTCTGATTCAGTTCTTCCTTCAAAAACACGGCATACAGCACATTCCCGATTGGACTGACCCTCGGCCTGCCTGTTTGCTGCATGGTCTGCAATGTGATGCCAACAAGTAGTCAAGGCAGATTTTCTCAGTGGTGATTCTTAACTCTAGTGTCACACAATGGAGAGCAGCTGACGTCGTTTGGCCTGCGACTTCAGCTGCCTCTGGTTAGCGCAGATATTATCCCTGTCTTTATTGCTACCAATACACCAGATGGAAAAGATACCTGTGACCCTAAATTTGGGTATAAAATAGTTGATGACTATGGTTAGGGTGGGAAGGTGATGTAAAGCTCCTTTGTGTTGGCTGAACACAAGCACAAGGGTGGGTTGTTTCAGAAATGGAATGGAGGGAGGGAGAGAAAGAGACAGGGATGGGGGAAGGAAGAGAGAGAGGAAGGGAGACAGAGACAGAGAGACAGACAGAGAGTCAGAGACAGGTTTTTAGTAACTATTTCAACTACCAAAGCATAACGCAGAGGTTTTTCTGGACTCTTACTGTCCTCCCATTTAGATCCATCTAGCTTAATAATTAATTTTATGTTAGCTACCTATTTATCCCATGGCAATGCAACAAAAAAGCCTTCATTTCACTCTGTAGCTTAGAAACTAATTCTGTCAATTACAAAATAAAGTAGCTTAATCCCCAGGCTATTTTTGTATCTCCATACACGAAAGGTTGGGTGTTCAGGCTACTTAATAGTGTAAAATGAAAGAAAGTAACCATTTCGGTTCTAATGGAGCTTCGAGAAGCTTATGTAATGACTGGTAGCAGTACTTATCTTAGTCTGACAATGTGGTATTGCTTCAGTTCAGTGTCTTTGGTGAGTTGGACCAAAATTGAATATAGATCAGATCTTGAACTTGGCTGTGGAACAAATTGCTCTGATTGTGTGGGATTACATGGTGCATGGATTTTAAATTAAGCACTTTCTTGCCCTATTAAATAATGTAGGCAGTGCTGCTGTGGAGAGTTATTTTCTGCTCCTCATTATTTTCATACATATTTTTCCTTTATTAATCAATAGCCTTTTATATAGGTGTGATAGCAGCCCAGGAATTCATCACTCTGAGGAGGTCATTCAGATTATGTGGAATTTCAAAGTATCGCCCCTCCCCCAATTTGTGTGTCTCATTACATCATACTAGTTTTTTTGAAAAGTCATATCTGTCCTTTTACTGGTGCCTAAGCTGCTATTTAGTTGAGGTCATGTCGCTATTTCTTTTTGATTTCTTGTGGATCCAGCACCGAGCCACTTTCTGATTGTCCCTGGTCTTACCGTATTGGATCTATCAGGGAGTCTGAGGTTCTGAGGACTAATGGGGAGGTGTCAGGATGAAGGGTGCCATAGATGAGCATCCTGTGCTTAGTGGTGGACACCAGCAGCTTCAGTCACCGCGTCTGTGTGTGTGTGTGTGTGTGTGTGTGTGTGTGTGTGTGTGAGATAGTCATATTCAGAGTCCAACCTAGTCCATTCTATTTGTGTGCACATTCAATTAATGAGCACATCAGTTGGTTTTCTCTCTCCCAATTGACCAATGCTCTTGTGATGTCTAAGCATGTGCAGGTCCTCATGTACCTATCAAGATGGGTCGTGGGCTGTTTCCTGCTGTTATAGCAGTGCCCTCACGACAAAGAAAAAGGATTCACCTGGCTCACAATCTAAAAGAGAAGTCCTAGGTAATAGCAGTGGCATTTGTCTGGATTCTGTTGAAACCTGACTTGTCTCGATGCAACTTCTGTTCACAGTACAAGGTAGACAAGGAGGTGGTCATGATAACCCCTTCCACAGTGACCTATTTGGTCCTAGGGAGTGAGTTCACTCATGTAAGAAGTCTTGAATCCATCCTGGAAAACTCTCTAGCCATTTGACCTTGTTCAGTCACCAAACAGTAATAAAATCCAGACTGAGTTTCAGAGCCTATTACCTTCCTGCCATCACCCATGGGCAGCCAGTCTGGGCTACCTAACTCTCTTCAGACACATTCCTTACCATCTGCATGGACCAGTGGTCTCCCGAATGGAAGAGCTTCCCTCACACCAAGAGAGTGGACATCCACAAAGACAGTCAGCATCCCCAGGCCCTGGTTCTATGTGCTGTAGAGCTCTGAGTTGCCCTTACCCCTGTCCTTAATCCAGGCAGAACTGTTTGAGCATACAGGCTCAGAAGAGCTTTGGGATCCTAGCAGGTGTGTGGTCCAGAGTAATCAAATATAGCCCAGTGCCTGTGGAGCAGCTGACCGTGAAAAGCTGATCAGGTTGTAGCCAGTTCAGAACCCTGATAAATCTCACATGGAGAATGGCAGGAGTTTGAACTAGCTTCCCATCAGGTTCACAACTCCCCTGTAAGAAGACCATGACAACGGGTCACTGTAGCATAGAACCAAGAGTTCACTATGTTAATGAGGTATCTAGATGGGCCATGAATGTTTAGCTAATGAGCTTCCCTTCCTGGTCATTCCTTCGTGCAAAAAGTATTACATTTCTGGTTAATCCTGAGTAAAATGTATGCATCTTCATCTGCCACGAATAAAACAGTTTGGACAAGCAAGGGCTGTGTCTATCAAGGACTGCTGGGTGGTGGGGACTTTACCATACAGAGCCATGCCTAAGTCTTGTAGAGGCCCCATCATACTCCTGGCACTCAGAGCTGAGCTGGAGTCCACCCTATCCTGGGCTTATTGTGGACTCTAGGACTCCCCACTCCTAACTCCTCTATGTCCACAGCAGCATCTGGGTGCACAGGAGTTTGAGAACCACAGCTTCCATGCCCCCCACCCCTGTTATTTACCCAAAGAAATGTGGGCTGAGACTCAGATCTTAGATGGTGTTTTGCTGTCCCTGTGTGAAATGCCCTTAGCCTAGGCCCCCAGTGGCAAGGCAGAAATCCAGCCCAGCTCCCATGCATTTAATCTTCCCTGAATGGCATATGGGCAGTGTTCCCATACCCCAGTGGTGGGGAAAAAACAACTCTACAAATGCCCTTACCCATTGTCTTCACTGCAGCACTTGGATGCCAAGACCAAATAAATGCCACACAGCTGATGGAGATCCGTCTGCTGGCTACTGTGTTCTCAGACTGATGAAAGGGCCAGGTGTGGCTTGTGACCACACACTTGACTAAAGGGCCAGCGACCAATAATATCAGCAAGATGAGAGCAAGAATAACCCTTGTGTGTGTGCACCTATGCGCACGCCTGCAGGACTGTGTATGTTCGTGTGTGCACATGCATTTGCATGTATGCACCTGTGTGCAATCTGTCTGCAGGACTGTGTATGTTCGTGTGTGCACATGCATGTTTGTGAAGTATGTGTGCCAAGGTCAGTTGATAACATTGAGTGTTCCTCCTCAGGGGTCCTCTTGTTTTCACTAAGACAGGGTCTTTCACTTGCACATCGGTCTCAGCAGTTTGGCGAGGCTGACTGGCTAATGCGCTTCAGGAATCTGCCTCCCTCCACCACCTCAGCATCAAGATTGCAAGTGCACACGCTCACACCTGACATTTATGTGGATGCTGGCAATCAAACTCCAGTCCTTCAGGTTGTACAGCAAGCACCTTACCAGCTAAGTCATATCCACAGCTCAAGAATGCTCTGGCGGGTGACATTTTCCACCAGGCACACTGACACTAAGGAGTGTTCTTAACTGGGAGGATATGTCCATAATCTCTTGTGGTCCTTACTTAAGTGGCTGTGTGCTAAGTGAAATAAACTAGTCTCCAAAGGGAAATGGCATATGATTCCACTCAAAAGATGCTGAAATATTTGTAAAAGTTCACTAGTTGGCTCCCAAGCCATGGATGTACTGTAACAAGCTGAGATTAGAACAAGAGAACACATGTGGCCTTCACAGTAGTTATGGCACCATGGGCTAATGGATCGTGTGTGTGGCACTATGAGAGACCTCGTCGGCTGTGCTCTGCAGGCACACATTTCCTGCATGCACCTACCCAGCATGACTGTTCTAAAGCCCATTAATCTATGCTGAACACTTACATGGGATGAAGGCTGTGCAAAAATAAAGGAGTGCTGCTGCCTCGGGAGAAGGCACTGGTCTTTGTATCCAATAATTCAACTGATGGCTGAGTTCCCCTAAATAGCTTCCTAACAAAAGCTATTTATGAAAAAGACTAAGGTAGGTCTACAAGGGGGAGATAAAGGGTAAGTTAAGTCAGTTTGCAATGTCAGTGATATAGTAAGTGGTGACTGAATCAATCAGACCCAATGAAACAAGAATCAGAGCTGCAGCCAGACACAGGGAGGTCCCTGCAGAATGAGGAAGTGAGGGGTCAAGAAACTCATATTTTCCGGTAGCTCATTCCTTTTCCAGTGAGCATCTATATCTTCCATAATTCTCCTTACCATGAACCAGACGACAAGTGTTTCCCTGGGTTCTCTATGCTGCTCCAACAAATTAATTCACCCCAGAGAGTGTGTTGTGCAAACTGTAACTTACAGCTGATTGCTCAGAAGTTCCAGAACCACATGAACACTGAAAGCATTCTGTGAGAGTGCTGTAGGGGAAACGGAGTCTGAGCTTCTTAGTCTCATGATACACTGTTGCTGTGGTTGTTTTTTAATTGACTCCCCCTAGCTGTCAAGGAGCAGGGTTCGGTGCTGGTGCTAATGTGATGTCATGCTAAGTATTTCACACCTACCTCATTTAATTTCAAAAGGCGATTCTATGTAAGTTCTCTTTTAAACTCTGTTTCACTAATGAGTGGTGTAGTTAGAAGTGAACACTTTCTCCAATGTGTCTAGTCCAGGCCATGGAATCTGCCCATGTAGGATCTACTCCTTTTTCCTCACCCTACCCTGGAATTGATTATCTCTGACACACATACCAATTCCCTAGGACTTAACAGAAACCAGGTTCTTGGGATGAAAGCAAAGTGAATAGAGCATGTAAATTCTTACTTAAATATTTTTATATGAGTTCATTCACCCCTCTCTCTCTCTCTCTCTCTCTCTCTCACACACACACATTCTGACAAATTTTCCCTTCTCTGCTCTCCTGCCCGTCACTGTTTTCCACCTCCCCTCTGCCCACCCCCTCCACTCCTCCTTCCTTTCTCTTCAGGGGAGAACAGGCCTCCCACCAATATGAAACAGCCTTGGCATATCAAGTTGCAGTAAGACTAGGCACCTCCCCTTATATTAAGGCTGGACAGGCAACCCCATAGGAGGAAAAGGGTTCAAAGGCAGACAACAGAGTCAGAGGCAGCCCCTGCTCCCACTGTTAGAAGTTCCACAAAACCACCACGCTACACAACTGTAACATGTACACAAAGGGCCTAGGTCAGTAGGCTTTCTCCTAGGTTCAGTCTCTGTGAGCCCCTATGGGTCCAGAATGGTTAATTCTATGGGTTTTCTTGTGATGTCTTGAACCTCTTTGCCTCCTACAATCCTTCCTTTCCGTTACCAAAGGATTTCCAACCAAACATTAGGTTGAGCTTGGAGACTTTAATTTTTTAAAATCTACAAAGAAAATGTCAGAAGGTAAGCGGATGCCTGTGGCTGACATTGGCTGTCGGGGTATCTTTGGGTGCCTGCTGGCCATATTCTCCTCAAATACCATACCTATCTCATGAAAAGCGTACCACTTCCCACTGGGGGTATAGACATCTTTCTTAGTACTTCCCTGCCAGGGATCATGTGTCCTAGTTGCCAGCCCACCATGGCACTGTACCATAGTCCTGGACAACACAGGACAAAGAACGCAAATGCTGACTTCATTCTGGTACTGGCCAGGTTAAGAGTCCACCCAAGTTATTTTCTGATCTAAATCCACATCCATTATGGTCAATAGCATGAAGGCTGGACAGCTCTAATTGTGTGCTCTGAGCTTGCCCAAGAGATGCCTCCTCATTTCCCATGGACTTTGGGGTACACTAGACTAAGTTTGTTGGCTGCATAAGCCACCCACCAGCAGGGCCCAGGTGTGTCCTCATGACACAGCAGAGGAATTGTGGGACTGTCAGCCTCTTCAACAAGTGGTGCTGGGCATGCGGGATACCCACAAACAGGAAATAAAATAAGAACTGAGTCTTACTTCCTATATAAGTCTCAGATAAGACCCCCAAATCACAAGGAACAAACCCTAAAATGAACAGTCAGACAACCATAAACCTTAAGTCCTTTTAGCAGGAGAAGTTATCCGTAAATCATAAAGGATTAACATCCAAAATACATAAAGAATTTATATAACTAGTAATAAAATATGATTAAAAACTGTGAAGCTTGCCAAGTGTAGTGGTGCATTCCTTTAATGTCAGCACTTGGAAGCCAGGGGCAGGGTGATCGCTGTAAGTTTAAGATCAGTCTGGTCAATAAGACAAGTTCAAGGCCAGCCAGAGCTACATCATGAGATCTGGCCTAAGTAACAGGAGGGCTGAGTTTTCTCTTGTTGCTTTCATACATAATATACTTCAGCCTATATGCAAATGGATGATAGCAGGATGGTTGCCTGATAGACTGTAGGTGGATGGTACACACATGACTGAATAAATAGTAGATGATGGATAAACAATGATAGACAAGAGAATCATATTTAGAAGCATGCATTCATTTATAAAGTGAGCACTTGCTACATAGAAGGAGCTAAATAGTATTTCTTCAAATATACACATGTAGGAGAGAGATGTAATTTGTTCACATGGAAGTTATACATGGCTTGCTAATTCAAGCAAGCAGTGTCTGTGAAAGTCTTGCAGGCCTTTTTTTTTCCTCTTTGCACAGGAATCTTATCTGACTCCCTGGGCCAAAAGCCAAACACGCACTTTATCAGGGAATCCACTCTAGTCCTCCAGGAGAGACTAAACAATGGCAATTAAAAGAATGGAAAAAGATTTTGAGGGGAAAATTAAAGTTTCTGGAAGCTTCTCCCAGGTTAATGAGCTCAGCATGAGCCTCTGCTTCATCACTGGCATCAGCAGGCCTCTGACGCTGAACAGAGGGCTTCAAGTGAGAGGATGTTCTCATTTGTACCACACAGGGCCCCAGCTTGTCAGAGATCCAAAACATTTGCATATTTGGATGTGATACACAGACTCTCGGAGGAGTAACAGCAACAAAACAAAGCATGGAAACAGGAAACATTGTGTCTGACCTGGCGTCCGGGTCCACAGCCGATTCTCAGGACAGCAATGTCTGAGGCCAGATGGTCCAGATGTGTATCGGGACACTGAGGTTCTCAGGGATCCCTGGGTACTGCACTGTGAGGAAGAATGGCAGTGCAGGAGGGAATGCTTGCTGCCAGGATAGGGATTGGGGATGGGTGGGGGGAGGGGGCTGTTAGGGATGGACCCACAGCACTCTGAAGTTGCACTCTGGAGTTGCTGGATTAGAAAATGCATCGGAGGTTGGAAATTCAGATTATCCTTTCTTGTTGCTGATCCTGTTCATAAAAAGCAAAGTAGAGACAGTGACTGGAAAACAACAGTTTGCATCTTTATTATTATTCAGCTGTCTATTTTTCTCTGAAAAGAATTTTTGGCTGAAAAACAATCTGGGGAGATGTGGCGCTTAACTCTCTCTTCTAGCCACATTTCTGCTGCAAAGACAAAATACTGAGCAATTTAGGGGAGGAAGAGTTTATTTGACTTCCAGGACAGGATCTGTAATTTCAGGCAGGATCTCCAGCAGTGGGTTCCATCACATCGACAGTTAAGGGTGGAGAAAACAGACGTACCCTTGCTTGCTTGCTGCTTATGCTCAGTCAGTTTTCTCTGCTGTCAATACAGTGAGTCCCAGCCTATGAAATAATGCTGCTCACATTGAGGGTGAGTGTTCCCACCTCACTGATAATCAAGGCAATCCCTCATAGACAGACACATAGGCCTACCTGACCTAGACAATTTTTCAATCATCATTTCCCAGATTCTAGGTTGTGTCAAGTTGACAAAGCTAACCAACATGCTTGCTGTCAGAACTCACACTTCTTTTTTTTTAATTACACAACTGAAATGATCAGTTTGGTAGAAATAGGAAATTAAGGGGATATTAACACAGATTAGGGACCCAGTCTGCATGGGTCTCTGCGTGACGTAAGCTGCTTGGAGATGACACCGTGTCAGCAGCACAGTATCCACTTCTGAGTCAGAGCATGAGAAGAGATGCTAAATCGATGCTGGAGCAAGCTTTCCCCATCGAGTCCTTGAGTAGGACACCTGAGGTATGGTAGCCTAGGGCTATCGTGTCTCTTGAGCAGTGGTTCTCAATTTGTCAGTTATGACCCCCACAGGGGTTCCATATCAGATATCTTGTATATCTTTATGAGTCATAACAGAAGAAAATTACAGTTATAAAAAAGTAACAAAATAAGTTTTTGGTTGGGTGGGCCACTACATGAGGAACGGTATTAAAGGGTCTTGGAATTAGGAAGCATGAGAACCACTGCTCCAGAGGATGCTGTGAGTCCTTCAGAGACTTGCTGTTCACCATTTACATGCCCATGGTGTACATGTAGATGATCAGGACAACTGTTCAAACAGGACAGAGGTAGAGAGCTGTGTTCCCAGTTTGCTATGCAGTGTCCACCCAGTGCATCAGCTACCGGACGGTCAATGACATTGACCTCACTTCAGATGCTGGGAAGCTCTAGAAGTTGTGAATGCAGTGGATTAGGAAGTGAGACTCTCCACCTATAGGCCAGGGAGAGGACAAGGCTGCAAATACAGTAGGATGCCATTTGGGGTTCATGACCTTCAAGCCACCCTTGGTTGATGCTGTCAGTCCACTACACTCAGAGTGGGGTGCATTGCTTGGGCAATGAGTCACAGTGAGTCTATGACGTTCTCTCAGAATGGAGAGGAGGAAGCTCACCCTGATCTTGCAGAGAGCAGAAAGGGGTTTTAGAGACTGTCATTCCCTAATGCATCTGGAAAAATTTTAGACTTGCTATAAAAGACACAAGAGGGGAAGAATGGTATGAGGTAAGCTCAAGTACACAGAAGGCCCAGAGCTGAAGAACAGGATATACACAAAGAATGGAGCAGAACCCAGGCTAATGATTCAGTGATACCCTCAAAGCAAGAAAGGGGAAATTTCATGGTGCAAGATATGAACACAGCATGGAAGAAGAGTTTGGAATATTACAGCAGCTGTGGGTGAAATGAAGGCATGGCAAGCAGTAGCTGTGTGAGAAGGGCAGAGTCACGTGTGGAGTTGTGACTGTTGCAAACACAGCAAGTTACTGATGCTCTGGCACCAGGACTACCAACACAGTGACTAATGAGCTATCAAGACAAGTTTCTTCATTTACTTTTTGAGATAAGAACAAAGAGCGTGTCTATACCCAACAGTGACCTATCCCGTTCATAAACTCAAAGAAATGAAAAGCCCACAAATATTCAGACACACACACACACACACACACACACACACACACACACACACACATTAGAACTTTTAAAGTATATTCTAAAGCCTAAACAAACAAACAAACAAACAAACAAAGAACAACAAACCCCTGTAAAGCCCAACTTAGAGTGCTCTGAGCTTTCTCACAGACTAATACCTAAGGGTGCTCTGAACGACTGTTTGGGATCAGAGTAACTCCAGCCTAAGCTCCTCAAAGACAAACAGGTTATCCAGCGATGGTCTGAGTTCTCAGTCAATGGAAGACCAGGGAAGGTTGTAGTTGGAACCTGGGCTATGGGATGGAATAACCCATCTCTAGGGACGATGGATTCAACACCAAGGCCAGAGGACATCGTCCATCCTGGCCTACTGACTGTGTGGTAAAATATTTTGGCCAATACTCCACAGCTATGAAAGGAGACCTAAGTTCAAGCTTCTGTGGTTGGTGGACATGGTCTTCTCAATCCTGTGGTGAGCTATGAATGATCTCAAGTCCAAAATTCATGTCTGAGTTGAATTCCTTTGTCTTGGTACTTCTCATACTTGGTGTAGGAAATGGGGGCCCTTGAGAAGTGTCCCAACAGTGGATGGTGCAGGTGACTTGTCCAGTAGTCTTTGGAAGACATGCAGAAATCCACGTACACATGCCTCTCCCTCAGGCCTGGTTTGGATTTCTTATTTTACATATGGTGCTCCATATGCCCACATATAAAATATATATGTAGATACATTCATTGGTGGCTAATAAAATTTATTTTAGGGGTTGCGGATTTAGCTCAGTGGTAGAGCGCTTGCCTAGCAAGCGCAAGGCCCTGGGTTCGGTCCCCAGCTCCGAAAAGAAAAAAAAAAAAGAAAAAAAAAGAAAATTTATTTTATATTTCTATTATTTTACTTTGGAACATTTTACAAGGAATTGTATAATAATTCCTCATCTTCAGCGTTACTCTAGAAGATATTTTTCTTTAGTGTAGGGTCCTCTAGGAATAAATCCACCTAGAAAACAGCTCTGTCACTTAAGGGGGAAGGTTGGTACCTCATGAGTATGTCTATATAACTGTGCTTTCCTTCTGTCACTGACCCAGACGTCATTGGACTTGACTATTCTAGTGGCTCTAGTGTCTACGCTAAGATAAAGCTAGAAGGGTGCATATTGATGCGTGTTGCACTTTTTTGCAGCAACCAAAGGCAGTAGGCATGGATTGTAGCTCAGTTATTTAGATATCCTACTGGCTGTATGGCCATACTTCTGTGCAGAGTGCGTTCTCCTGCGGCTGTGCTATAAAGTAAAGTTAGCACCCCCGCCCCCAGACTCATATGCTGAAACTCTAGTCCCGAGTGTGATAAAGGAGGAATCTAGGAGACAACTGGACTCTGTGAGATGCAGTGGATGGATGGACTCTCAGTGATGAAAGCTCATGCCCCAGAAGATCAGGAAGAGACCAGAGTCTCCCCACACCCTAGAACATGTCGCACCTGACCTCGGGCTTCCGGCCCTCAGATGTCACATGAAAAATGCATGTTTGTTGTCTGAGCCACCTAGTCCACAGAGACCCAACCTGATGAAAACAGATCTTCCTGTGAAAACATAGCTGATAGCTTCAATGAAAACCACTGCAGATTATGTTCACCTGACCACGACAGCAAAGAGAGGGCAGCAAGGGCTTCGGCCCCGTTCTTCTGTCCATCCACCAGTACCTCTTGCTTCCCTGTATTTGCTTTATAAATTTTAACATGTGAGTAAATCAATTTTTCTGTGAGTTGGTTTTCTTCACTTCTCTATTTTCGGCAGCGAGGATCGATGTGGTGATTGTGAGTATCCTGATGTGTGTCTCGGCAGCCTGTGCTGCGTGATATCAGAGGCAGAAACTCAGCTCCCACTGGCTTCTCCGGGTGATCAATACCAGGGCACATGTTAGAGATAAGTCAGCAGTCTCTGCTCACTTGACATTGCCACTTAATTTGCCAAAAGATTGTTGGACACTGTAAACTTCTCCCCTTGACCCCTGCAAGCCCAAGGAATTTAAAATGTGTGACTTAAAGAATCAGGGAGCCTGTTTCCACAAAATCAATGATTACTATAATTTCTGTAGCAGAAGTATAAATTCCAGGATTTGGAGAAACAATGTAATTTTTGAGATTCATGGTAATTGTTGACATATATTATTACATTGTTTTTATTTTTTCTTTTGTGTATGTGAATGTGGAGACTGGAGGACATCTTTCAGGGATCAGTTTTCTCCTTTTATCACGGGGATCCCAGAAAGGAAACTAATGTCATCAGCCTGGGCCGCAAGCCGCTTTTCCACTAAGCCATTTCTCTGGCCCTGTTCATATATTTTATATGGATGACAGCTGTCTCGTGTGATATTTTATTAGATATGTTTAAATAAATTAAGCATTTTATTTTGTAAAAAAATTAATATTTATAACGAAATGGAAATGGCTTCCTTAGAGTTGCGCAGACAGTATAAGAATCATTAATAAGTAATACGCTTTACACTTCTTTTAATGGGAATACGCCAGCAGCTGAGCACTGTGCAATGGTCTCCGTGAACGTGTTCCTGACAGCAGCTTTGCTGAGTGACAGAATCAGCTTATATTTTACTACATTGCCCAAGTTTCCTCCAAATGAGTGTGTTCATACTCCCTCCCGCCAGCATTGATCGGGGTTCTCTGGGAAGCTCGTGATAACTTCATGACTACACTGAGATATTACTCTTCACTGACTGATGGCCTTCCACATCTGCTTAGGTGTGTAAATAGTCAGCCTTCCCCATCTACAACTGTGTCCATCTGTCTGCTATAAACTCACTGGTCTTCCAGTGGTCCCTCTATTTTAGTCAGGCTTGTATAGACTAAGTACCTTGCTTGCATTTGAATTTTGCTTATGTTACATACTGTAATAGTTACAAATGGTTTGAATATGCTTGGACCGGGGAGATGCACCATTTGGAGTTATGGCCTTGTTGGAGGAGGTATGTCACTGTGGGTACGGGATTTAAGAGCTTTGTCCTACCTGCCAGGGAGAACGTCTTCTCCTGTTTGCCTTTGGAACAAGATGCTGAACTTCCAGCTTCTCCTGCACCATGCCTGCCTGGATGACGCCGTGCTCCTGCCTTGATGACAGTGGCCTGAACCTCTGAAGCCGTAAGCCAGCCCCAGTTTAATCTTGTTCTTATTAGAATTGCCTTGGTCATGGTGTCTGTTCACAGTATGTTCTTAATCACATAGTGATTAAGTCAGAATCAGAAAATATTCCCTATATAAAAATGCATTTTAAACATTCTATTTAAACTATAAAATAGTTGACAACAGTGGGATTCAAACAACAGAATACTGACAAATCACTAAAACATTCTTAAAACATTATTCTCTGCTTTGGGTGTCTGCATATAACCTAGACATCATCTCCTGTGTGGGTGTCAGAATCAAACGAGCTCATGAAATCACAGTGCTAATAACCATGCACGTGTATTAAAAAGTCTAATGAAAATTAGATGTATTTTGTTGTTTTGTTCTGTCTGGGTTTTGGTTTTTGATAACAATTATGCTAACATCATAAATCATCATGGGATTAATCTCGTGGGTTAAAAATATTTATTCTGTCAGTAGTTGCAATACATATTTAATCAAATACAAGATGTGCTTTTTGCTCTTTTTCTTTTCTATTTTTTTGATTTTGCCCTTTAAAGTTAGTAATAATTTTTCCCCTTAAGTATTAATTTTTATTGATTAATTTTATTTTATACATGTATATCACACATTCGATTATTCTTTCTTCTCACCCTCTCTTATCTCCCTGCCCCTCATCCTTCTTAATACTGCTAGCTCTACCCCTGCCAATCCCTTTCCAGATCTATGGCGTTTGATTTTATTTTGCAACCCATTTGGTTTACTCAGGTCCATCTGTGAGGCTATTGCATTGGAACCGAACATCATAGTCTACTGGGGTTAGCAATGTAAACTCAACTAAAGACCATGAACTTTTAGTCCTTAAGTCTGTAAGTAGCAAATAGCAGCAGTGAGAGACAGAGACCCTGGGGCCCCTCCTTCATTCACATGTGACTGCAGCTGCTCCACTCTTGTGCAGCTGGTGCTGCGGGTATCCACTGCTGCAATGTCTATGTCCTATCATCAGATGTTAATTGACTGCCCTTCTCTCTTTCCTGGCTTTTACATTTTCTCATTGCCTCTCCAACAACCTCCCTTAAGTCTTAAGAGAGATGGTATAAATGACCTTTTTAGGGCCGACCGTTTACCTGTCCCCTATTTTTCAGCATCTTCTATAGCTATGACTCCTCATTCATCATGGCTGGCTGGAACGAGAAGCTTCTCTGATGAAGGCCAAGAGTAGTGTTTGTCTATAGGCATAAACATGAATACATGTTTATATCTTAGAAGACAGTTTGATTAACTTAATGAAATGCCATTCAGCAGTCTCCTTACCCTGGACATGCGCGTGCCTGCATGTGTGTGTGTGTGTGTGTGTGTGTGTACTTACATATAATTTATATGTCTTTATTTAATTACAGGTCAGAAGGCTTTCATATGGATCTGTCAATCATCATTACTTTGTTGAATCCTCCTGTATTGGCTGGTTTTGTGGTGTCAACTTGACACAAGCTGGAGTTATACAAAGGCACCTCCCTTGTGGAAATGCCTCCATAAGGTCCAGCTGTAAGGCATTTTCTCAGTTAGTGATCAAGGGTGGGAGGGCCCATTATGGGTGGTGCCATTTCTGGGGTAGTAGTCCTGAGCAAGCCAGGGGAAGCTAGCCAGTAAGTAACATCCCTCCATGACCTCTACATCAGTCTTGATTCCTGACCTGCTTGAATTCCAGTTCTGACTTCCTTTGGTGATGAAGAGCAACATGGAAAGTGTAAGTTGATAAACCCTTTCCTCCTCAAGTTGTTGCTTGGTCATGATGTCTGTGCAGGAATAAAAACCCTGACTAGGACACCTCCCAAACTCCTTGTCCATCCTATCTCCCACTCCTTCTTGGCTTAAACATTTCCACCCCCACCATATCCTTTCTGTCCCAATAAGTTGCATTCTTCTTCCCCTAGTCCTTAAGCCATTACCTTCCCAAAGCCTTATTTCACATTTTCTGGCTTCTCAGAAATTCCAAGTAAGATCATTAAAATTAGAGATTCAAATGTAAGATTCACCAATGAGTGAGAACTTAGTTTTTCCTATGTCTGGGTTACATCATTGAATATAATATTCTCTAATTACATCCACTTACCTAAAATTTCATGAATTTATTTTATTTTATAATTGAATAAATTCCATTGTCTGAATATTCCACATTTTCATATCTTGTACCACTCCCATTCAGTACAATGCTTGGAATCTTAGCTAAAACAGCCAAGCAAGAGAAGGAAATAAAACAGATACAAATAAGAAATGAAGTTGACTCTGTTTGCAGATGATACAATGCTATGCATAAGAGATCCAGAGTCGCCATCAGAAAACTGCTGGAACTAATGAATATTTTCAGCAGGATGAAAAATTAACATACAAAAATCAGTACCCATTCTACATATCAATGAAAAACACACCAAGAAAAACAAAGTCAGACAAAGACTCCGATTCACAAAAACAAAAAAAAGTAACACTTGAGAGTGAACCTAACAAAATTATGGGATCATTAAAATGGAAACTTTAAAACTCAAAGGGGAGAAAGTGAGGAAGACAGGAAAATACCCCCCATGTTCGAGGAGTAGTAAAATTAATATTGTGAAAATAGACATCCTACTAAAACCATTTCAAAGATTCAAAATCTCCATGCTGTTCTGCACAATACAGAGAAACAATCTTAAAGTCAAATGAATGCAAAAGGTCCTGGAGAGTCAACCCCCAGCAAAACAGTACTGCTGAGGCTATCAGCAGACCAATCTCCACTGACAGAGAAAGTTCAAGAAAAACAGCATGGAACTGGTATAGAAACTGACATGGTGGCCAGCAGAAGTCTACATATCTATAGCCTCCCAACTTTTTAACAAACATTTTCTGGTGGTATGATGTAGGGAAGGGAACATTGAAACATGGAGGGTGAACTCGGTTGGCAATTGGGAGGGCAGGGTAGAGGGGAGAGTATGGGCAAGGGCAACTGTACTAGTTAGGGTTGCTACTGCTATAACGAAACATCATGAACAAAAATACTGGGGAAGAAAGGGGTTGATCTGGCTTACACTTCCAGATCACTGTTTACTGAAGGAATTCAGGACAGGAACTTAAACAGGACAAGAACCTTGAAGGCAGGAGATGATGCAGAGGCCGTGGAGAAGTGCTGCTTACTGGTTTGCTCTCCAGGCTTGCCCAGCCTGCTTTGTTATAGAACCCAGGGTCACCAGCTCAAAGGCGGCACTACCCAAAATGATCTACATCCTTTCACATCAATCACTGTGTAAGAATATGCCCTACATGCTTATTGGGCCTACAGCCCAATCCTATGGAAGGATTTTCTTAATTAAGGTTCCCTCCTCTTAGATAATGTAGGTGTGTGTCAAGTGGACACAAGCTAGCCAGCAGAGTAACTAATGCTAAAAATAAAACTCTTTGAGAAAGTTGTGTTGAACTACTAGGGTAGAAATTTCTAAAATGTGCATGTGTTCTTGCCTATTTTTATAATTTTATTATGATATTTTGTTCTTTGAGAGTCTTACAATACATACAAAGGCATATGATCATGTCTACTCTCATTTCTCTCCAACTTCCTCTCTACCTCTATCAACATACCTACCTCCAACTTTATGTCTTTGGGGGGGTGATAATCTACCAAGCCCAGTTAATAGTGCCTTAATGTGCATGTATGTGGGGCCATTCATGGGAGCGTGAGAAATATACCCTTGCCTACAGCCTCAAAGAAAACGGAGTCCTCTCCCACTGGTACCTGTCCACTGTCAACGACTCCTCAGGAAGGGTTTTGGGACTGGAGTTCATTTACTCCAGCTGTGCTGGAACTTTGGCCATCTGGGTCTTGGCAGGTAGCAGGTACCAGTTGCTCTGAGCTCATGAATGCAGTGCAATAGACACGTCATACACAGAAGATAGCATTACACAGTTCTCACCCCACCCTCCAGCTCTTTAGATTCTGTCTCTTGTAATTCTCTCTGAACCTTGTCAAATTGTGTGTGTGGGGGGGAGGGAGAGAGAGAGGGATGGAGAGAGAGAGGGAGGGAGAGAGGGAGGATTCATTTATGGCTTAGCACTCAAATCTGTGTCTTTGTACTTCAAATAGTTATGAATTTCTTCATTGACTATTAATTATTAATGCAAAAGAAGTTTCTCTGGCCAAGGATGAGAGAAATTGTATCTATATATAAATAAAGAAATATTCCAAAAGCATTAATGTTGACAACATTAACTTTTAGCAAATAACAATATCAAGTTCTTCCCTAGAGCTCATGACCTCCCCAGTAACTGGCTTTTGACTATGATGACGTATCAAGTATAAAGTTTCTTCCCATGCAGCAGATTTCAAATAAAACAGAAAAACTGGTAGTTACTGCATGCCATGACAGCCTGATTTTTGACATGTTAGATTTATGACAAAGAGACCAAAAATATACACAGGAATAAAGATGGAGTCTTGAACAAATGGTACTGGGAAAACTATATGCTCATGTGTAGAAGACTGAAACACAACCTCTTTCTCTCATGCACAAAATCAACGTTAAATGGCTGAAAATCCTCAGTTTAAAACTATAAAGCCTGAAACTTCTTGGAAGAGAAGGTGGGGGATGTACAATGCAGAGGCAAAGGTAAAGACTTTCTAATGGTACCTCATTCACCCAGAGAATATTGCCAACACTTGATGGCAAGAACCTCTGAAACAAAAAAGCTTATTTACAATGAAGAGGTAGCCTACTTAAGAGTGAGGAAAAGTAATTGGCAGTTATCCATCTGATAGAAGATTAGTATCTAGAATATATAAAGAAGTCAATTAGCCATCAGAGAAAGGCAAATTTAAATTACTTCAAGATACCATCTCACCACACTTAGAGCGTATGCCATCAAGTGTGGGCAAACCTTGCTATTTAAGGTCTGCAGTCTGCCATGTTCCATTAGCTCTTCTGAGCTGGGCTTCCTCTTCTACGCCTGACCTAATCTGGGCAGTCCAACTCTCTGACCCTCTCCCTGAGGAAGGACATGTAGTCTTTGGCAAAACTACAGGTTCAGGACCAGCAAGGACCTGGGATTCCCGGAATGCCTCTCCATGCAAATGAGGCATCCACAGTATTTAAACTCCAACCAATGATTTATGTTCACCCAGAAAACTCCAGCCACTCTCCAAAGCCCTTGTTCACCCTGAGTAAAGTTTATGTGCACAAGTTGTCTCTCTGATGATCATCTAGGAGAATTTAACACTAAAATTCTCTGAGAAGACCTCCCCCTTCAGCCTTCCCCACTTCTCCCCACCCCCACCCTGTTACTGCCAGACCAAGATCCTGTTGACCCACAGAGCTACAGTTAAGACGCAAGGGAAGCATCAGAATCATGGGGAGAAACCACAAGCACCACATCAGACCACGAAGGTGGTAAAAAAAAGTCCCTGAAATAGCCCAACAAGCAGGCTGAAGAGAGGATGAGACGATGAGGAAGACAAGTCTTCGAAATAGAGACAAAAAGAGAAGTAGAAGAAACTCTAATGCCACTGCCCCAGGGAAGGGTTCCTGGCTACAGGTAAATTAAGAATCTGGCAAAAGTATGCTGTTCCTCTTACCTGAGATGATGGTGACCCTTTCATTCCTATTTAAACATCTTGATTTCCTGCTGTAATATCTTTTGCCACCAACAGCTAGAATGAAGTGCTATCCTGGAACCTGTTGTACATTGTAGTAAACTTTTGTTAAAATGAAAAAAAAAAAAGGAAAGAAAAAAAGAAGAAAGAAAGAAATTAAAACATATACCTATTTGTTTCCTCTGTGAAGCACCCGTAGTTGGGTGGGTGGTGTCAACTTTCTACACTACTAGGAGAGAAGAAAACAAAATTCCATGACATTAAAACAAGCCAGATACTAAACTATAACAAAAATATACTAAGAATTACCAAACTACCCATCATCATAAAAAAGAGGTAAAATACTATAAAAATATAAAATTCAAATTAATAATCATAAAAGCAATAGTGAATGATGAAATGCAAATGTAATAAAAAGAGACAGCAAGAAAGATCTTGTCATGCTATATGCAGGGAAAAGGAGAAGAAGAAAAGGGAATCTATTCGTGAAGAAATCCACAAAACACATAGGTTCCTGATTACAATCTAAAGAGCAGTGCTATGAACACAATTAGACAATGGTGTGGAGGATAAGAAACAAAAACTTTTTTAAATGAAGTAAAAACATGATGAAACATGCAGAAAAACCCTTACTTAAAATCAAAAGCAAAATTAGAGAAGCTGCAAAAATCTTTGAGCTTATGTCTGGGATCGCCAAGGCCTTTGGACAAGGATCTGGGGTTGCATTGCAGCTGGCTCTCTTTGTGGGCTGTCTTGTGTGCCCAGTTTGGAAGCTCTGCTTTGTTGTTTGTCTGACAGACCAGCCTGGACCTCTGCTTCCAACTTCTTTGTTGAGAGAAACATTGTTGCTTCTATTTCTCTGCTCCTCACAGACAGGTTCATTTTATTTTCCTGTTTTATTTTCAGTATTTCTAACTATTCTCTAACAACCCTTTTGGCTTCACTGCTGTCTGTTTACTGTATCTTTTCAGTTTTCGTCTGGTACTCTTCATGACACCAGCTTCCATTTTGTTTCTCTTAACAGGAATGTCAAGAGAAATGGCCTAGATTCTCTGCCTGTTTTCCTCAGATGGTCAATTGGAAATTATATGGTGTCTCACTGTTCATGTTTTAAAGATTAACCATCAATAGCCCATTCCTGGTCCCAGGATTGTCCTATTTTTATGCAATATTTTTCACTAAACTTTCTTTCCAAGTCTTTCCCTTTTCAGTGCTGATGACTATGTCATGTCTAAGGTCCTGGGCTCTAGCACTAGAATCTATTCAGCTTAATGACTTCATTGCTCAGTCCCACATAAACCCATACCCACCTTCTTGGCTTTGAACTTCAGTTTATTGAATAGTGCACGAAGATTTCACTTTTCCTAACGTGAGGACTGCCATGATTCATATCTCCTGTCTACATATCTACCTAAACATCTAGCATCTATTTACCATCTTCTTTATGCCTACCACTCTTGTTTTTTGTTTAGTTTGTAAAGTCAGTCTTCATCTAGTCTACCCTGCTGTCACAAGAGTCACCACATGTTTATTTTTTAAATTAAATCATTATCAAACAAGTTTTCCTTTTCTGTTTCCTTACTCCAACCCTTCCCATGCATTTCAAATTTCCAGTCTCTATTTCATTAATTGTTGTTATGAATACACATAGAAACACACACACACATGTGTTGTGTACGTGTGTGTGTGTGTGTGTGTGTGTAAATGTATAAACAGAACCTGGTTGATTCATATATTACTTGTATATACATAATTTTAGGACTAACCACTCAGTATTGAATAACCAATTTGGGGCCTCTTCCCTAGGGAAGACTTTCTCCTGCTCTCAGACTTCTTAGTTGCCTGTAGTTCTTTTTCTAGAATTGGGGTCCCATGAGGTTCCCACTTCCATGCCAGCATGTGTATTGGTGTCATCCTTGTTCAGCTCTTGTTTAGGTTGCTATGCTGTTGATGTCTCATAAATGCTGGCATAAAATTGAAGTCTTAGTCCTTATGGCTTTACATTCCAAAATCTCAAATTCATAAAAACCAAATCTTTACCTCCAGGAGTCCTTTCAATGCAGCTCAAAAGTCTTGTGTTGTTTACGATGTCTCTGAAGAGACATGTGTGGTAACATGGTTCACAGCACGAAACAGAGCATAGGCACTTGGAAGGGAGTGTGCTAAGTACTGGCTGCTATTTTTGCTTATTTTCCTGCTCTCTTTGCACAAGATATGCCGTGGTTTTTCTTTTTCTTTTTCTTTTCTTCTTTTTTTCCGAGCTGGGGACCAAACCCAGGGCCTTGCACTTGTTAGGCAAGCGCTCTACCACTGAGCTAAATCCGCAACCCCCGCCATGGTTTTTCATATCATGGTAGAACCATTATTCAACGGAACAGATTGGCAATATCTTCACATCGTCATGTATTGATTTAATTTAATCAGTTTCATGTAAAAGCTCATAGAATACAATATCATATTGATATAAAATAACTTGCATTGAGCATAAATGACTACTTTTTAGCACAATATAACAAAAACTGATGTGTTAGATCCCTGTCAACAAAACAATAACTTCCCATGAAACCCCACATTTTCTTCTCTAAAATGGAAATGCAGGCCGCTGCCTTAGTTCAGACACTTGATGGACAATATTAGGTTAATATATTTAGTATTGGTTTACTAAGTATGGAAGATAGATATCTGTTTTAAGAGTGCAAGTTTCATGTAACAATGTAGCAATTGGGATATTCTCTGTTATATATAGTGACCTTCGGCCACTTGGGTATATGGCTTCCAGAGCTCTAATGAGGAAGGTTTCATAAGATCAAAATTAGGCTGTGATCTGCTATGGAAATTTATATGCAGAAAGTGAAATGGGCAGAGTAGAGGAGTTATACAAACTATAGGCTTGCCGCCATTAAAATATACATTATTTTGAGACATGTGGATGTTTGTAAAGCATGGTGTAAAACTGAAGTCTGGTCTCTGATGGACGTTTCCTTTTCAATGCCTGTCCAGAACACTCTGCAAGAAATCCTCTAATTCTTTCTAAGAGACTGGAAGAAAACCCAAGGATTTTATTGAAAGCTGTCAAACACATTCAAACCCTATTTAGAAAATATATTTTGATCGACAGGTAAATGACTTGCAATGCTTTTTGTATTAATTTGAAAATGAATCAAATGAAAACTTCAATAAGAACAAAATTGATTTTCTGGGTTGACTTTTTATTGGCAGCAAGTTTTCCAAATTAGAACTTGCTAGTTTTACAGCCACAGAAAGTTAAAAAAAAAACTGAAAGATTTTCATTGAAATTGCTTGACTATGGTGCTGCTATGGTGATGGCTTTGTGACCACATCCTCAAGTGGTTCAATGACAATGCTAGGCCCAGGTTTTGCTTTTTGGGGAAGGAGAATGTGTGACCAGTGTTGAGATCACCCTAGGAGTGTAACAGTTTCAAGTAGTTGTGCCCTTATCAGCACATGCACCCTAATGGGAACAGGATGGATACCCTTCAGGTTCATGAAGCTGTGTGACAAGCACGACCTACAAGGGTATAGTGAAGCAGAATCTGTAGGGATGTATTCAAGCAGGAAATGTAGGGGATATACTTAAGAAGACTCTATAGCAGTATACTCAAGCAGGGCATGTAGGAAATATTCTTAAGCAGGATCCGTGAGGAGTATATATTCAAGCAGGACCTATAAGAGTATATTCAAGCAGGATCTGTAGGGACATATTCAAGCAGGAAATATAGGGGATATACTTAAGCAGAATCTATAGGGGTATATTCAAGCAGGTTCTGTTGGGTGGACCTATTCAGGAAGGAAGTTTGAAACTCCACCATCAGGAACATTGTTGCATTGGTTCTGTACAAGATCCTGGGGTAGTGACGCTCACACTAAAGCAAGCATTGATGAATGGGACAGGAAGCACTGGGTGCTTGGGATGGGGGTTGGGGTAACAGCCAGCACTATGCTGTGCAGCACTGAGAGAGAATGTGTTGGATGTCTCCTGTTTGTGACATGCTCTCTCCACACGATGCTCCAGAAGTCCTGAACACTAGTCTTACCATCCTTGTTTAAAGATGAATAAGCTGCAGTTTCTCAAGGCAGTGTGCTTGGTTCCCACAGAAAACAAAACAAGACATCAAGTCCTCTGGAACTGGAGGTTCTGGGCACTTGTAAGCAACCAGTGGGTGGTAGGAACCAAACCTTGGTCTTCTGCAAGAGCAACGAGTTCTCTTAATTCCTGAGTCATCTCTTCTTCCCCTAAAGAATTTTCTTTAAAAAGCTGAGAACTTTTAAAAATTCCCTGTACTTTAATTTGCTAACTATGAGGATATGGTTCTTCCATTCTGTGGGCTTCTGTAATGACAAAGAACTGAACAGCAAGGGTTCTCCTTCCCCAGCAAAATTAATTCAGATGGTAATAGCTGTCATTCCCAAAGCTCTGTGTCAGTGGGTGGGAGGTTGAAACTGGTACCAGACAAGGACTACGTGGTAAATCCTCCCACAGTACCCTTGCCTGGATCTGGGTGCCCAGGATCTTGTATGGGCTGTGTGATGTGTACCTTAGCTGCACCTGTGGCCTGATATTGACCCAATTGTATGGTCCTTCTTGTGACATGCTCCTCTTTGGTGTACATCCTCTGACATGGACCTGGGGCTGGCATATCCCGTTGTGGTACTTGCATCCTGACATAGACTTTGTGGCATATCACTCTACTGTATCTGGAATTTGACACTGACCTAATAGCACCCCTTTCTTTGGCCTTCTGGTATACCACTCTGTGACCTTGACATGGTTCTCCTGGCATGCTCCTCTATTCTATGGCACTTGAGTTCTGTCTTGGGTCTCATTGCTGACACAGGCATCACACAAATCTTCACAGCATTGCCCACAAGATGATGACTGATACCTCCTTAAAGTGCCATAGTGGGAAGCAGTCATTGGGATGTGATGAAAGTTGACTCCTGGGCTGGTCTTTCTACAGACAAATGAGGCAACCTGACCTCTCCTGGTCACTTTCAAAATGGCCCAAACTCCAGACTAAGTGGGTCTGGCATTAGTTACAACAGTTCATCTCTGTGAACATATTACTGACAAGGGACAACATAAGGAAGGGGAGGTTTATTTAGGCTCATGGTCTATTGGCAGTTTGATATGGCAGAGAAGGTTAAGTGGAGACTGTAACAGTAGAGCATGGGCTGGAACACCTAAGCTGATATAACTCTGAGGACAGGAAGTAATGCTATAATAACATTTCCTCCAACTGCTCTCTATAGCCCAAAGCTTCTACCACCTCTCACCATAGCACCACTTACCAGGGATAAAATTGACAAGCCATGAGCTTTGGGAAACAGGTTCCATTTGGAGGTAAAGTAGTTGGGATTTTCTTATATGCCCGGTGCTTGGCACTAAGTAAACCCCTCATTAAATACATACTGTCAACAGAAGAGACATCGGGACCCATGTGCTTTAAGGGGCAGCAATGAAGCATCATGGAAAAATGAATGCAAAGAAGTTTCTTAGGTTTAAACATTTTAGATATCTAGAAAACTATTTCTGGTATGAAATATTGATTGCCCGTTGACACAGACCAAAGGAGGTACAGCCAATGCTTAGCATTCTCCATCCCTGACAGTCCCCCTTCCTCTCTGTGTTGTTGTAGTGCCCTTTACATAGACCATAGCAGGGTGAAAAAAACTGAACACTTGTTCAAGGTCATAAGATCCTGGTGTACAAAAGGCTTTCTACTTATGACAAGATTCACATGGACTTATTAAAGAAATGGGGAACACATGTTCATGACAGACATTTTAACTAACAGAGTGGAGAGATTGGAAAATCTACTTAGGAAATACGGTGATCTCCAAAGTTATCCAAATGCATGGAAACCTTTTCCCCAAATGTGATTAACACAAGTTCCTTCATAGAGTCACCAACAGGTCTCCTTAGGTGTTGTTCATCTTGCCAGTTACTTATAAACAGGGCGTCCCTGGCAAGTCCATGTTCTGGGAATGTGTTTTGTAGGCATCTACATGTAAAACTAAATATGGGATGAGTAGGGGTGGGATGAACAACTGAACAAAAGTAAACAGAGTCCAGACTGGAGGGACAAAAGAGGAGGAAGATGGACCTGGGCAGGGGTGGAGTGGGAAGAAATAATTTAAAGCTGCCTGTTCCCCTTAGCCACCATCTTCTCTATGACATTAAAGGCAATGCTAGAAGAATCCCATTTTGGCCTTTGCTTAAATGTCTGAATTTTTCTTAGGATGGATAGACTCCTCCCATCTTGGTGTTCCCCTGCCCTGAGTGCAAAGCTTCACACATGCACTTCCCATAGGCCTAGCCCTTTCCAGGACAGACAGCATGGCTAGGACCTCTGCATTGAGAAACCCTTTTGGTTCAGGAGAAACTCAAGTTCCCTCTTGCTTAAATTCCCTTTCTGTAAGTTGATCTGACCATCCTGACTCTCAGTGTGAGGAAACAGAGCCTGGAGATAAAACTAAAGAGGATGTCTCGTGGATGAGTTCATAATAGCATGCCAACTGGGTGAGGAGTCTTCACAGACACACCTGCTTCTGCCACAGAGTGCCACCTGGCAACTTCTGAGGTGCCGTATTTATGCATTTCCCATCATCCCTATGACCCAGCACTCCTCTACCACCACGGGGTGGGAGTGTAGGGGATGGGGGAGGGAAGAACATCTTGACTTCTCTCTAACATAACTGTTCTCAGCCTTGCCTGTGCAGGGCCTTCATCAGAATCTGCATGCAGACAGCATGGAACCCCTAATTAAACATTCCAGGGAATGTTACTCGGGTAAGCCTGTGCCATTTTTTAATAACTACCAAGTTACAAAACAGAGAAGTGATGGGTGTTTGAATTTAATCAGAAACTCGGCTAACTGCTCCTTTCCCCCCTCTGTGGAAGGTTCCCTGTTCACACAGACTCTCCTTCCCTTGCTGGCAAGCCACTGTGGTCGACACATTGGGGGGTGTCAGCTTTTAATTGTAACTGTCTTGCAGAGCGGTGTTGTTTTAATATCCTGTATAGATTTTTATGTAATACACTTACTTGCAGGCAGCCCGAAGCAAGAATCAATTCTGTGAAGGGCTCTTCTTTTGTTAAAAGCCAATCTTGTTTTAATGATGCATGAAGAAATATTCTAGCATTGACATTTTTCTGTCAGGTTTCTTTTGAAAAATCAATTAAGATAATACTGCTTTGACCTAGTTATCTAGTTAATGCTTATTAGGAATGTAATATGATTTACTGTCAGCATAATAATTTTTGTATCTTATCCCATTAGCTTGTGCATATTTCAAAGTGTATCATACAATGGTCACTTCTTAAAATGTAATGTAGCAGAGTACATTAATTAGACTGACTGGGGTCATTAGACAGGAGTTATTTTATTGGTTTGTTGTATCAAATTTGTATACAGTTTCTACCAAGACACGTTGTTATTTACATCTCTTAAAAAAGTAACTTCTTAACCAGTGGACATATTCACTTTGTGGCTAACGATCCTTCTACAAATTACAAATAACGATGTTTACAGTTAAAATGGTTGGAGCTGGGGTCAGTCATTATGTGTGAAATTTAAGCAATTTGAGACTCAAACAGAATAAGGGCAGTAACCTGGGCAGTGAACGTCTGGGATAGAGTAGACAAGCTGCGGAAAAATCACAAAAATATGCAAAATCTGGTATTCTTTAAAAAACGGTTCTAGCATCCTTTGTTGCCTTTGTATTAGTGACAGTCAGTGGTACTGTCTGAAAAGAAGGACTCACAGAGACCCTTCCGGGAAAGCTATCGATTTCTGCCCATTCGGGATTTGGTGGTAACTAGAGGCAGCAGGCCCACAACCTCGTTAAGTGGAACCCAAATGAAATCTCTCCCTGCTTTCATGTTGGCGGAGATCTGCCTGAGCGTTGGGACTTGGTACTTGTGTGCTGGGCTCTCAGCTAGAAAGGATGCCTGGCTTCCACCTGGATCAGTGTTATTGCTGAGAAGCGATCACAGTCTTAGGGCTGGCTTCCTTGCACTGAACCACCTTTCTTTCTGCCTTTCTTGTCTGATGCATAAGTTCCTAAAGCACAGTCGTGGGCGCTGTGCTGTCTGACCCTGCCTCACCCGCTTGGCACATTGAGTGGTTGACACAATTTGATCCCCTACTCCTGATCTGTGCCACTAACACCCCACACAGCAGTAAACACCTTGGCAAATGCAAAGTACCCAGGTCCTCCTACTCCACTATTTGAATTGAAAATAGTCAGTATAATGCATAAGAACCAGTGTGGTAATCTGCAGGTAAAGACCTTCCTCCCTTCCAAGTTCCTTCACTCTCCATATTACCCTGATACATAATCCTCTCTCTGAATCATTAGGAACCACTTCGAGTCAGATGTCTGCCGTCCATCAGCGCAAATTCACCCAGAGAATGTTTGCACTTAACAGAAATGATGGATTTGTGTGGAAAGCTTAGCAGAGCCGCCTCCCTAACTGGGTAACATTTTAATTAATTAAGAAATCAATGAGCATGGGCTCCATTTTCTAAAGGGTATTTTATAATTTCTACTGTTTTTATTTTAAGATGAAAATATTTTTGTTTCTCATTTTTGATTGGTTGTAATTAATCTTGCTTTCTCTCTCTCTTTCCCAGTTCCCTCATCTCCTATTCATACTCTCTCTCTCTCTCTCTCTCTCTCTCTCTCTCTCTCCCTCCACCTCCCCTTCCGCCTCCCTCCACCTTAAAGATCTTAAAGTATATTTCTCTAGGGGAATTCAGGGTCCAGAAGGTCACCGGTCACCGGTCAGATGCAGAGAGCATCTGAGTTTTGTAGACCTGTATCTGAATAAAGTCAAGGCTGGTCTGGCTAATGTGATGGCATCCTGAAACGCTAAACAGGAGGAAGGTGGAGGTGCAGCATGGCGATTTGGTGAGGCAGACGGGATGGGCACAAAGGACTGTGGAAGTGAATGGGGCATCTGCACACAGACTTAATAGAAAGTCCTTGTCAATAAAGCCAAGGGAGGCAGCGGCTGTGAGCTCTGCCCGCCTGTCTATTTGCATACCAGCTCTGGGCTGCCCAGCACTGGGCATGTCATTTTTAAGCACCCAGCTAATTGACTTGACAGGGAGGTGAGCTTCTTCTTGAGAGATGCTACTGCACACTGTGGTTTTAATTATGAGACGCGTTAACTGTGGGTGGCAATGGGGAGCCCGAAATCATTGACTAATAATCACTGATCAAACGTGGATTCCAAATGAAGGATATTAGAGTGGGAGACAAGAGCAGATCGCTCCGGATTCCACGTTATCATCTCTTGCCTAACTAGGCACTTTCCTGCGTGTCTGAACTCTTTTGCCTTTTAACTATGCCTGCTGTTGCTATGGCGATGGCATAATTTTGTAATGGTCTAAAAATGACACTGGCATAGATACTGACAGATAGGAATTAATTCACTAACAAGTAATTATGTAGCGAAATGTTGACTGCTTCGCAGAAGGTGTGCACTGACACATTTCCTGTTTTTCAGGGCTGGCAGTAACATTAGCGTTGGTCATTAGTGGTAGACATCTCCGTACAGTGTTGGATACAGACTTATATGCAGACCTATTTAGTTACCTGTGTGACAGCCTTGTTCAGGACACCAGAAACAGCTGTCCCAGCCTGTATGAGCCAAAATAATTAGGCCTGTCATCTTCCTGCTCTGATTTCCCCTTCAACCTGCCCACAAAATGCAAATATTGTCTTTCATTGTCACAGTCACCTTGACATGGATATTGCCTTGGCGCATAACTGGATGAGATGACTCCGAATTTGCATTGTTCATTCTAATAAATTTGCTTCCCCTCCATTGCGTGGCAGGACCCATCAGATAAAGTCTCCCGGAGTGTCATCAATCACCAGTCATGACAGACGGCTTTTGCCTTCATTTGTTACATACGAGAACATGCTTAATTATTTGTCCTGTAATTAGTTGGGAAAATGTCAGGAAATGTCAGTTCTCTGTTCGCCGTGGAAGGACTCGGCTTGAAAGCAAGGATGACTGAAGTGTCATTAATGCTGCCTAACTAGAGGCAGATCAGCTGGGGAAAGCGAAAGCCCCTAAAAAAGTAATCATGGCACGTTACAGAAAATGGGAACCCAGCACCCACGGTGAGGCGCGCGGTCTATTAGCAAACACTTGTGTGTTCTGTGGCCGGTCTCCACAATGAGCTACCGGAGGGCGAGCAGACTGAGAAGCGTCCTGGATTGCTAACAGGTCGGGGACCCTCTCCCCAGCGAATTCCTAAACCAATCATGCTTGATGTGTTACTGTAAGGGCCCCTGATATTTAATTTACAGATTTAAAGCCTATCTTTGCATTCGATCGGAGAGGCACAAAGCAAAGGGGGATTGCTCTGCGTTCATCTAGGAGGGGCAGAGCTGAAAGCAACCCTTAGAACTGTCAGTCTCTGCTCAGAACGCCGCTAATGAGAGTAAATCACCATTCGTCACCACTTGGCAACAAAACTCACAAACAAACAGAGCGTGGGAAAGAAGCAAGAACGACAAAAAGCGCAGGGTTGTCTGCAGGCACGGAGGAGGAAGTTCAGTGGCAAGATGCCTTGCCCACACCCAGAACTCCAGTAGGAAAGCATTGTTTCAGCGGCCGGATGTGAGACCCTCATGATATTTATTAGCTAAGTGAACGAGAGATGGATTCTTCCGGAAGAAAAGAACGCTTCTCTCACGTGACAGGAGGCTCTGTTTTAAAGCAGACTCCACCGGTTTTTGATCAGGTTTCAGAAGCTGTGACATCCTGCGTGTGCACCCTGAATCTTGCCACTGAGGTCCCTTCTTCATGGTGCCTAGAATGTGTGTCATTTGTTAATAAAATGCCGCACTTATGAATGCCACTAATGGTTCTGTGTTGCCCCTGTGTTCATGTGAAGTGTTTCGTTTCCATCTTTCATGTTTCCAGAACAAGTACAGCATTCCCGGGCCTCTTAAAGAATAATTACCAAGCTGACATGGCGTGGTTCACAACCTCTCACTTGCCCCTGGATGGCTCTGCTGATTAGGAACTGGTTAAAAATGGGTTCTGTGAGGAAGACCGCAGAGGTTCTGTTTGAATTATATTTAAAGCTACGCTGTCTTGACTCACAGACCTCCGCTCAGGACAGAGAGTGAGTCAGTCGCATGTAGCTGCAGGACTGGGGGAAGCTCACTTCCTGGTAGATCACATTTTTTAAAAATCTAGTGTTGTTTATCTTTCAAAGTTCAGCAGCGAATGGAGCGAATGCACAGGAGTCAGTTGTGGAGAGTGTGGCATGCTCCGGTGCCCAGTGAGTACCCGCTAATGAGATTCCAATTGTGGATGGGGTTGGTTACCTATCTCTCAGTGGTAGCACTCGGCACAAGACTCTGGATTTGTTCTTTATTAGTGAAAAAGTGGATTTGTGTGTGTGTGTGTGTGTGTGTGTGTGTGTGTGTGTTTGAGAGAGAGAGAGAGAGAGAGAGAGAGAGAGAGAGAAAGAGAGAGAGAGAAGGAGGGAGGAAAGGAGGGGGAGGGAGAGAGAGAGAGAATTGCTTTGAGGTGGCTATCCTTCAAAGATTATTTTAATTTAATCTTTGCCCCATGTCCTGGACCAGTGCTATTTTTCCTGAGGGGGAAGCTCCCCCCCACCATGTTCCCGGCTCAGGGACCCTTTCAGTATCTTTTCCTTTAAGGAGTCTTTCTGCCAGGCTTTCAAAGGCATCGTGGGGCCAATGTTGAAAATTCCAGCAATTAGCCACACAGAAGAACAATGTTCCTTTCGGACATTCTAAGATGTATTTCTGTTCTCACAGGTTGAGCATTTTCTAATGAATACCAAAAGACTAGTAATGTCTCCTTTTGTCTATTAGATCTTTCAGCCTTTCTGCCTAATGGCAGTGGGCGCAGGGACACCTCTAAACCATTTCCTAATATTTGGATGGGATTACTGTCCATGACTCCCTGAGACCACTTCTCAAGAGTGGTAAAAGCTGTAGAGATGGCACCCCAGTGAGAAGCCTCTTCTGTACTGGTCAAGAGGCAAAAATTCCTTTAGTTTCGGTGAGATTTTAGTTTTCTCAGATTCAGCCTATGGCACAGGTGGACCATAGTGCCCTAGGCAGGGAGCAGGTCCCTCGTTTGGCCTGACAAATTCCTGTGGAGGGTGGACATGTCTCTGTTAGCAAGGTTCTCTTCTGATCAGTATCTTGTGCATTTACAACATCTACAGAGTGCTCCTTGTCATTTCTCTATGGTCATCACGAGAAAGAAAGAAAGAACACAGACAGACAGACAGACAGATATGTTCTGGCTTATTAATAGAAAGCCTGGAGGATATATTTATCTATTCTAATAGTCCAAGCATGCAGGCTCACGGCCCCCTACTCCTTGATGCAGACCGTAGATGAATATGTACACAGCCCGTGGCACACTCCCTGTATGGGTGGGGTCAGCCAGCAGGGACTGGAAGAATGTGGCTGTCTGCCTTGCTGCCTTGTCCTGCCTGACCATCAGGCACAGGTCCGCCCACCAGGCTGCCTGCTGAGTAAGGGGTCAGTGCTGCAAGGCGAGGCCATGCCTCAGAACCCTCTGCTGCCTCCCCAGCTGCTGCCTCTTACGCTCAAGCAGCTGTTCCCAGCAGCTCCAAGAAGACAAATGTCTTCTAGTTCACTTTTGATAAAATAAATCACCATCATTTGGATAAGACACATTTTATTAGTGACAAAAAACCCACTTGGTGACTTTCTTTCTCCATGTATATAAGTATAGCAAGACAGGCTGTGAGCAGCCAAGTTTGGAAGTGTCTAGTCTCCTGTGTTCACCCTTCTACATTTTTTTTTTTGAATGAGGGAAGAGTGGCTTGCTTGTTTGTTTTGGAGTATCAGTATGGGTTCTTTTAAGGAAAGACAAAGAAAGAGGTCATCAAATCATTGCTTCAGAGACCAGGAAAGCAGACCTCTCTCTTGAGTAAAGGCATTTTGAACACACCCGAAGCGATGCGAGGCTCCCTGGAGGAGATGTCTCTGGAGCTGTAAGGATTCTGCTCTAAGCCCAGAAGCTTCCTCCCCTCTGGGTTTGCAGGTTCCCCGACCTGGTGCATATTTTATGAAATGATTAATGCCAGAAAGGAGCTCACGTTTTTTTTGCATTTCCATATTTAAGCATACATAATAAATCGGGAATTCTTACAAACAGATAAGACCGGTCTAATAGCATTACGGACAAATAACAACACAATCAGCTGGAAACAATACATTTAAGAGGAAGTGGAACAACGCCGGGAGGTCAGACAATATCTCCCACAACATTGGGAGAAGGCTGTCAATTGTTTGTATAACGTACGACGGCAAAGCCTCTTAGAACGTTGTTAAGTCTTTATTCAGTAATACATTATCATGCATATTTCATGGCGGGGATTACTAAGGCAGAATTGTGTGTCATTTTTGTTGTATGTCTTTATAATTACACCTTGAAGCCACCACTAGGTTTTTTTTTAAACTACATATTCATGAAAAGCGGACTTGTAATTTGATAAAGGGGAGCCTGTGTTCCCGTCTCCATTCAAACGGCATCATGAAGCAGAATAGAAGTAGGCATCTGTGTTCTCCGGCATTAATCTCCTCAAGCACATTCCGGCTGCTGTGATGTGCAGGAGGGAGATAAGTCCTGAACGGGCTGGAGCCGAGCGGGCCAGACAACTCTATTATTGGCTTCATAATTGCTTAATTAAACTTTTGTCAGTAATCATTATGGGGGCAATAGAGCTGTTAGACTGGCTTCTGTTAAGCAAAAATCAATAAACTGTTGGAGTTAATTTCGCTGTATTTTTTGTCCTGCAAATGAAATTCATTGCTCCCGGTTAGTGATCTGTGTGGCTGCCGCCCGGCTGATATGAACAGCCATCACCATTTGAATTGAGGGTATTCAGTAGCACATGAATATGAACAAATGGCAAACATAAATCTCTTGCATGAAGTACACCTCCTACCCCTTTATTATGGAACAATTGACCCATCTAAAATGAATTCTAATGCCAGGAAAGCGTTTAGATTTAAATTACACCATGGTCCTCTGGATCTGAAAGATGGCGGCATAAAAAAGATTAATATGCTAATTATTTTTCTCCTTATTTTTTTCCTTCGACATCCATGGTGGGGTATTGTGGAGCGTGTAAATAAGATGACTGTTTTGTCAAGAAATGGCTCCAAGGCACACTATATCCCATTGCAATTTAATTTGTTTATTCAAAACCTCACTCCAGATTTTAACTGTGTTTGCAATAACACTTTATTTTTTTTTCCGCGTAATGTTTTCCCTTCACAAAGAATTCCTGGAAAAGTAAAGCATGTTTTTGTTTATTGAAATAGATTTAATGGTATTATGAATGATGATGCGCTTAACTGAGGCTGTATTTATAAATTCCTGTCAAACTTTTATTTTCTTCTCCTCTTCCCAGGCTTCTGGCATTGATCCTGGCAGTGGCGTGTCTGTCTCTGGACTGGGCAGGGAGACAGAGGCTGTGTAGGGGACGGTGGGCTTCCTATGGCACACTGCTCACTCCCGACCCCTGCGACGTTGATACGAAGGTTCCCCCATCTTTAAAATGAAAAATCAACACAAAACAAAGCAAAACACGGAAAGCCCAGCCTCACTGAATGCTGCTGCTTGGTGTGTGTGTGATCAGTACTGACACCAGCACTGTCGCTGGTCCGCAGGAAGGGTTTCCCCTGCTTCTTCTCAGAAACAACTTCAGAGCATCCAGAAGCACTGTTAGCAGAGGCGGAGAAAGAGGCGGAATGAGGTGTCCAGGGCCACCAGGTCCTTTTTGCCAGCCTCTTGGCAGATTCGGTCTGGGCACTCATCCTGCAGCTGGCTTGCTACGGCCGGAGAGCGTGCAGACTGGCTCTACCGCAGATATGCCAAGGAATGCGAGGAAGTTATGAAAATGTCTATAGTGATCTCAGAGCAGGATAATGTCTGTGGCATTCTTCCAGGGGCTACAGCGTCGGACCTGATCACAGCAAAAGAAAATTCCTCCATCTTTGCAGATGGAAGAAAGACACTGTTCTGAAGAATTTGCTAGATGTGTCTAGGAGAGGGAAAGACAATAAAAACTAAAAGAATTTGGTTTTAATATTTATGTAACTTGAGGCTATTATGGTCATTGTCATCCATTACCGACTCCGCACTCTTGCTTGTCTATGAGGCAGGATGAAGACCCATGCACTCCCAATATTATCAGTCACTAAATTAGGCTCGTTATGTGGCGTAAGCATGGCCAGTGTGTCTCATGCCTGCTGAGGGTGGATTGCTTCCCTGAGATACCAGCATCTCCTGCTACCACCTGCAAATTGCTGGAGCACAAGGCATATCAGCTGCTCAATTAAGGCTGAGTAAACCAATGGACTAACACCCAGGCCAACCCACGGGCTGAGCACAGGGCTTGGCTGGCAGGCTCATTCACGCCTCAGATCTCCTCCAAGCTTTACTTTCTTTTGCTGCTTGCAAATTGGCTTTCCAAGATGAATACGGCTGAAACAGAGCAACCGAGAATCCTGCTAGAAAGGGAAGACAGCTGCCTACCACACAACTGGATATATTTATATCTGTCTCAGTTTGTTCTGAATGTGTTTTTCTTTGCCAGAAAAATTGGAAGCTATCCTCTTTTTCATATCTCAATTCTGAGAATGTCTGATGTGGGAAAGGAATATTTCTCATGCAGTTAGCAAGATGGATACCATGATAAGAATTATTAATACTCCTGTAGTCTCCAGAATGGAGGGAGGGGCTGATCAATCCTGCTCTAATAAGAGAAGTGTATGACATGATATTTCGTCCTACTAGACTTTTAGTATTGAGGGCCCCAATAAGTCTCTTCATGGGAGAGAACAGACTCTGCTTTCGATCACATGTAGATTAGGAGATGCTCAACCGCGCATACGGGGATTTTAATTTTCATTATTGCATTCATTATACGATTTAAGTGAGATTACAGAATAATATAGACAGTCTCCTGTGATTAAGTAACAGTATTCAAGCATGCTGAAAATCTTTGAGGTTATTTTTTTTTGTGAAGTTGCAACTCATGCATTTCAACATGCATTTATGCATTGCATTGTAAAGCTGCATAAAGCTCGCCTAAAGAGCTGATTTTGCTCTAAGAACACCTAGAAATACAAGGGATTAGGAAACTTTTGGTTGGGTTAAAAGGGATGTGGGTGGCAAGGCCGAGGAAAGCCACTGACAGTGTCCAACTTGAGGCAGGCACACCCTGGCAAATCGGGCTACTGATTTTTTGAAGAATTCTGTGCCAGGGCTGATGGAGAGATTCCCACGTACACATCTGAGAAGCCTCTTCCACTCTCCTGGAAACCAATGGAAGCCCAGGTTCCCTGGAATCCTGAGCTCTCGTGGCCCAGCTAAAGCTGCACATGGAGGTGAGGTGCCCTGTACACCTTCGGAATGAGAAGTAGCTCAACATTTGACAGCCCGAGTGCTCCCAAGCATGGGTACTGCCAACTTCCCGCTGAAGATGCATTTTCTGTCTCGGTGCTGCACACCCTTGCACAGATGTGAGGGGTCCTGACGATCTGCTCCTGTTTTATGCTTGCACTGCTGTTACAGTTAGATCGCATGTGGCTGGCTTTGGAAGCAGGAGCACACCTCCCATCCCTTAGGTGCCATCTATGTGTTTCCAATCTGACTTTCTGATCTGCCTGCTTATGGATACGCTTGGTATAGCGAAAGCACATCAGGTTGCAAGCGTTGACCTGGGTTTTATTTAGACTTCATCATGTTCTAGACAACATAAGACACAGGTAACTCCACTTTGGGGACCTTGCTCTTTCTTTGGAGTAAAAGTAGACACAGAGAAGGAGGTGGTGAGGAGAAGAGAAAGAATATGATTGAATGTGAAAGAGTCCATACGCTTGATAGAAGTGAGTAGTTTATTAATTTGATGTGCATTACAAACATGTTCAGACTCAGGAGAATTTGTTCAGATAACTTTTGCTGGTTTAATTTGGCTTTTTAGTTAAATGATTTGACTTTGAACTGTGTGAGCGTCATTGCTTATAGGCCTGTTACTGATAGAAAATCTGAGAGTCAGATTGGACGATGGAAATGTCCCCAATAGAATCCAAGATAGTGGTGGCCCCACGCTATTCTGTGCATCCAGTTTCCTCTCTCTTCCTGCTCTATGATCTTCTGCAGTTCCTATTGCCTTTCTTCTAAAATCCACTGGGCCTTCCATAAGACCTGTAGAGGTCAAGGCTGCTTCCTATACCCATGTAAGTGACATGGACTATGTCTACATCACCTGTCTTGTCCTATCACAATCCTTCTGCTCCAGGACACACGCCTTCACCTGCTCAGTTCCATAGGAGTGCTTCCTGCTGTTGCTGCCATCCCAGCCATAGGCACACTCCTCTAAAAAATAGTATTTATTGTCTTATTTTCCCCTTGTAGAGAAGGTATTGGCTATGTTTTGTAGAGGACAATAGATACAGAAAATCAGAAAGAAGAAATGTAATTCTAGACCCGGAAGTGACTACCTCCAGCACTGTTGTGCTCAGCCATGTTTGTGCGGGGCTCATTGTGTGTATATGTTCAACACAGTCTTTGGAAGAAGCACAACTCTGTGTGCATGAATTCCTCCTACAAGCTGGACCAGTATGCTGGGCTCTTGCATGACTGTCTACCACTTGTTAAGAAATCAATTTTAAAAAATCCTGTATCATATTTCTTCAAAGAAAACAAAATAGCTTCTCAGGTGTCCACATAGGAGGAAGTGCAGATATTCTGTGAGGGAAACACAGTTAGGTGGATGATGCCTTGTGGAAGGGCTTCCTGGGACCCAGCTGCTGCTAATGCCGGGACTGTTTGACACACAGACTAGAGAAGCAGATCGCATCATGAAGAATCAGAGCTCTTTTGCCTGACTGTGATTCTCAGAACACTCAACACCTTTCAAATCTGATACGAGGTCTCAAAACAATTAGAAAGGCAAACTTAGATCATTATTTTAACCAGCTCTATATCCCAGTCTGAAAACTCAGCCCTCTTGGCAGAGTGAGGGGACACCTCAGGTGTTTTTCTTAGCTCTGAGGGGAAAACCATCCTGAAGAAGCTGGCTTGTGGTAGCAGGTCTTCAAGTCCTTCTGTTCAAGCTGGCCTATCCCTGTAGTTAGTGTGCTTTGTTGCAGAATCATCCACAAGGCAACCTACAGAGGAAAAAAATCTTTCCTTTCAGCCAGCATCTTCACGTCCTCTGACCTGGAGTGTGGATGTAGAACTACAGTTTGTTTGTTTGTTGTTTGTTTTGTTCTATTTTTTTTCTGCATTCTGGGCATAGCTAGGGAAATCAGAGAAGAATCAAAAGATAACTGAATGTGGCCCTTTACAGTTTTCACACCCTGGGAACCAGCTTGCAGAAAAATTGTCACTGTAAATGTGGTGTACGGAAATATTCCTGGACAGCTCCTCAGAGCCCCAGGGCAAGACCAGCCTTCCTAAAAATACAGCACATTTTCTGTTCATTAAAAATCACCCTCAACCCCATGCTTGGCCTAACTTCTGTCTCTTGCTGGAGGCTCCATCCTCCTGCACCTTTAAGGCCCTGCAGGACAGTGAGGAGACCCTCCTTCCCTCCCCAGGCAAGTAGACAGAGAGTGGCTCCCTCCTCTCTTTCTCTGGTCAGCATTTTATATCCACTTTACAAAGGATAAAATGGTTTTAAAGCTAGTGGATTCGGTAATGTAATAATAAGAATTCTTTCCTTTTTAACTGAAGTGTGGGCAGTTGGGAAACACCATTCCGTCTGGATCCCAGCATGACAAATTTCAAACCAAAGTATCTCAATTTAGCAAGGACCCAGAGCCAAGCTTCTAGAAAATAATGATGTTTTTTGCAGAGTGGTGCTGCTGGTTCTGGGCGAGAACTTTTCTTTATTTAGCAAAAGCCAGATTATTAATGAACTGAAAATAGTTCCAATGAGATGGGAAAATCTCCTGGAAGAGAAATTATTTAGACCATCCAAAAGACCATCCTAGGCTCGTTCTGGCCAGAGGGAGGGCCTCTCCCCCCATTGAGCTACCTATTCTCCCATTTCTAAACAGCACAGAGCTCTGTAAACAATTCCATGGCCTTTGAAGACAGCCCTTTCTGGCGGACCATTGATACCAGTGTTTATTCACGAAAACTCCTGAAGCGTGTCAAGCATGGAAACACAGAATTAAACGTGGAAACTTTAATTTTCATCTCATTAAGAGTGCACAAATTGAATACTAATTATTAAAGGTGAAATAAACTAAAAACGCCTGCTGGAGCTAGACCAATTAAGCTAGCTTAGCCTTGGCCGAGTTCATAAACACAGCAAGAATTCTGTGGGTCAGGCTCAATGACTGAACCTTACCAGCTTCTCTCTTAGCACAGGGGAAAGGGCTGGGTGGGCCCCAGAAAGGCAACCTTGGTCAACAGCCTTGTTTATAAAGCCGCATTGTAACCGAGTTTAGTTTTTCATTTTGCCAATTTTTAAATACTATGATACACAACTCATTTTTTCAAAATAGACTTTGTTTTCTCTCTCAATGAATAAAATGAAGAAGGTTTAAATGGCTTAAAACGAGGCATTGTGGCAGACACAACGGACTGTCTTCCTGGCCTTAAAAACCTTCTTGATGATTCAAGACTCCTCGACATGTTTAGAAGACAAGTTTTTGTTGTTGTTGTTGTTTTGTTTTTGTTTGTTTGTTTGTTTGTTTTCTTTTTTAATGCCAGGTCTGTTACTGGTTCTGCAGTGAAAGAAACCACTGTCTGGCCCTGGTGGCAAAGCGGCTACTGAAGCTTTAGGGTGCCACACTGGGGCCAAACCTCTGGTCCCATGGCTGCTGACTGCTGGAAACAGCAAATGCAGCTGCCTTGTGAACAATTTGCCATTTCTCCGCAGCCAGAGGCCTGTGTTGCAGAGGCCTCACACAGTGCCCTCTGCCGAGCCACAAGAGGCTCCTCTCCTTCTCAGGAGGAGGCTTGCTTTCCCTGCACTTGCCAATATCTCCGACATTTAAACTGAAAACAAAGGATCAAAAGCTCCCACGCAGCATAGTGAACAGGGCCCTCAAGTTCGGAGGCTCTGGTCATTATTTTACGAAAACAGAGCTAATTTCTTTAAAGCGAGGCAGACAGGCGTTGCCTCCTGCTCCAGATGAGTGGTGTGGTTTTTGTGCGACATGCCAGTGCGTGCTGTTTGGAAAGCGAAGGGAGTGCTGAAATGTAGCCATGCTGGTGTCTTTGTAGAGGTGATACATGAGGTCTGTCTGTCAGACAAATTCCCCCAACAAGTGCAGGTATTTATAAAATTATCTCTCAACTTTGGTCTGAGGGGCCTTTTCAGCCAGACGTGGGAAGGCTTGCTGGGCTCATTCACACTGAAATCTCTTAATGATGGTTAATGTCACTCTGTAATCTCCATAGCTCCCATTTAATTGCAACTTTTTGAAGCCTGTCTGCACCCTTGGAGGACGGCGGATCCCTCAGTCTTAAGACTATTTAGGTGGTCCTGGGCACCCAGAGCGCTCAGAAGGGTCAGATTAGAGTTGAGCAGGCTAGTAGCCAAAGGCTCTCCCTCACATAAGCACCTGTTCTTGCAGAGTTTGATGTGCTGCCCCCCCCCAAAGGCAGCCTGTCGAGGAGATCCCTAGGTATGACTGCTTTCTTAGGAACTGTTGCTTTTTAACCTAACCACGGGACTTTGAAAAACTATATATTATACTAAATGCTTTATTGGAGGATCTCTCGGTCTCTCTCTCTCTCTCTCTCTCTCTCTCTCTCTCTCTCTCTCTCTCTCTCCCTCTCTCTCTCTCCATATATATATATATCCAGTTTCCATTATGTGAAGAGAGAATTTGATAGTGAGTGGTTCCATGAATTAAAGAGCTTTTAAATTGAGAAAGAAAGTATTTATCTATTTATTTTTCTATTTGTATGTGAGCATTGCACATCTGGGTGAATTTCCCTTCTGGGCCATACAAGTGCAGAGCTGAGTGTCTCTGTGTGTCAGATTCTCCTTCATTTTGCCTTTATACTTGAGGATGTAATGAGTACTAATTGTTCAAAATACGCTGACCATTAGCAAACTGACCTTTCCTGACTGTAAGGTCCTCAGTGAATTAAGAGAATCATCACTCTCATTTTGGCTGGGCTTCCACAGACTGCTATGTTATACATTAAATAATGTGGTTTTCTGTATAATTAAAAATGCCCAAAAAAGGGTTCAGTGCAAAAGGGTTACAGACATGATGACCTTCGGAATGGTGCTGCTAGCCATCTGACCCGGAAGAGCCTTTGATAGTGTTTCTCAAACAGCTTAAAAATCAAAATTTAAGCACAAATGTGAAAGAACAGGAGGAGATTGTAGTGAAGCCTTTAACGTGTTGAATATTTCATTTGGTTTTTGAAGCAAACATTATGTAACTTTTAAAAGTGTGAACGTCTTTTTCTCCAAGGACACATGGCTTAAGGGTCCCACTGGTTTGGGAATCATCTTAATTAAAATTATTCATATGAGCTGACACGCTTTCTAATATCTCCGTTCCCATTTTTAGTTTGCATTCCTCTTAATCAGCACGCTATTTGCTCCTGTTTGTGGGTGCCGCAAGCCAGTCAGGTGTGTGAAGTGACTTCTACCGGGTTTTCTTGCATCAAGAAGTTTTCTGTGTGCCCACCAGGGACCCACCTTCCTCTCCCGAGGAGAATGCTGGGAGGCAGATGCCAGAAGAGACTGGGTGTCAATTAGAGCGTGTCACAAACGCTCTGCTCATGGTTGCCCATGCAGTTTGGTTCTCCTGTGAGTTGAGAGGCAGCACTCAACCAAGAGCATCTTGGGATGCATGGCATCTCCTCAGAACTAGCTGTACCTGATTTCACAAAGTCAGTTGGGCTCTTGCTCTGGGTAGTTCTGCCTTGCTTCAGGTAGATGTACAGCTACCCTCCAATCATCCACACAAAACCTGATAAACCATACCCGTTCCTATTGCACCCAGCAGGCCTTGCGGGAGGGAGGGGCATGCAGGAGATGCTCCCCAAGGAATGAGGCGCTGCTAGCACCCATCCTCCGGCTGATTTTTGTCTCCTCGCCTTTTGTCTTGCTACTGTCTGGACTTCAAAGGATGCTTTATGTTCGAAGCTCTTCTCCATGGCAAAAGCCAGTGTTAAAAGACTGGGATTACAATAAAAGTTCTGCAGTTAAGTGTCTGAACTCATCTCCGCACAGCCTTCTCAGCAGTTCACGACATGCATAAACCTCTCGCGCATTCAGGGCAGCCGGGCCTTTGAGTTCAGCATGGGAAACTCACACCCATTTATTTAAAGACGGGAACAACATGTCTTTTATTTCCTTACCATAAAAGGCTCAAGAGACTTGGGTTTCCTTGGATGGGACAAATATGTTGCTTTTGAATGCACGGCTAAGACCCCCAGAGCTGAGGAAGATCGCCCACAGCCTTGACCCAAACCCTTGTGAGTTTATTAACCTTTCGCACCAGCACCATTTCGAGCCGAACATTTACCTCAAATCAGAGGAAAAAAAATTTTTTTTGGTAATTTCTTGAACCAAATATGGTGGGGACAGGTGCTTTGAGATGTGTTAAAACATGGGTGAGCATGTTCAGTGCTTACCTGGCAAACTTGTCTGTCCTGGATCCTGCTCACCATCACCTGCTAATTCTCAAGGCCCTGGCTCCATTCTCACCCCCAACGCCATCTTTTTGATATGAGCTTTAGATTGGCCTGCTTTTCCGAGGCAGATCATTTTAGACTTGTCTAGCCCCGTCATCTCTTCTTCTCTGTCTTCTGCACTTAAAACTTTTTCTCAACAATCTGTGAATTCTGCTAATATTCCTGTTTCCTCAATTGCTAAGCCACAGAAGCCTCATAGAAATGTTTTATATGCTAATGATCCCAATAGCCCCCTCCTCCTCCGCCCAGTGAAATCCTTGAGTACTTTGCTGTTTTTCTATGCTGCGATAGGAGGCTGTGCTCTTTAGACTGCCTTCTGGGTGCTAAAGTGCTCCTGGTGGGCTTTTGCACAGCCACAGGGTTCATGGGCTGGGCAGGGATGGATGGTAGGAGGCACTCCCAGCCACTGGTCCAGGTACCTGCCCATTCCAAGCCCCCTTCACTGCCCACCTGCCAGTCCAGTCACACAAAAGATTGCTGTGTTCAATCCAGAGCTTTGGGTGCTCTGAGCAGAAGCCCCATGACGATCATTCTCAGCTGCTCCTGTCCCCAGTAATTAGCCCTCGATGGCTGCTGCCCCTGGTGGCTTTTCCTGTGAGAGACATTTGACACAGCAGACATCAGAGGGATTTTTCAGGGGACTCTTGTGGCGTCCGAATGGCTCTTAATTAACCACTTAGGTACCCTCCTTCACTCCCCCGCTTGGCCCTTCCCAAATGGTCGGGGTTGCACTGTGGATCTAAACACCGGGGAAGCGTGCTATCAAAAGATCTTGTAAATGAAGGCTTGTGTAAATTATTTTTAATGATTCCCTCCTGGCACGCCATTATGTTTGTAGTTACACACAGGCACTTCAGAGATGGCTCCTCTTCTCGAGGTCAGCTGCAGGACCGCGGTAACTAGCTGCAGTCAGTAAATGGCTTATTAATTAGCGCCATGGTTTTACATTGCTGAGAGCTCTGATGTATGGGGCTGGCATTGTAATTGTGTGGAATCGAAATAATAAGCCATCTCAAGGCTCCTTATGCAAATTGGCATATTATAAAATCATTACCTATCTAAACAGTGAGTTTTAATAAGAATTACAATGATGAGTTTTATGATAATTGACACTCAAATTTTAATCTCTTGGATTTTTATCATTTTGGTGGTTAAAGTGTGTTTCTAATTAAGTGTTGCTTAAAATGCAAAGGGTTGCTTAACAATTCTGTCCCCTTCCTCTGGTTCACACGGGTTGCTCTCTTTGGTCATAGAGGACAGGCCTTCGTAGGAGTGTGTACGTGACATTCTGAGACACTTGTACAGAGAGATGTTTAATTGTCTCGGTTTTGTGAGTGCGATTTTGATGAGGATGGATTGTCATTCCAGACAAAGGACTCTAAATGGCGCTGGCCAGACTCCACAGGAGGGGTGAGACCCACAGAAAGCTGCCTCTGCATAAGAGTCATGGATTTGTGGTGGAATCGAATTTTAAATAATTATGGCTTTGATAACAAACCTTTTGTCTTTCCAATCCTACCAACTGCAATTTCACCTTAATTTGATATTGTGGTTTACATTTCCCATCACTCAGAAAATAGCTGTTTCAAGAGCCTCCTTTTTATTTCTTGTAAACAACACATGGGGTCTCTGTGCTGTTCTTTCAGAATCATCTTGGTGCAGTGTTTTCTGTCTCCTGTGAGGATGAATTCATCTCACACACACTGGCATACGCACTAACGTTACACCGAGAAGGTAAGTTTAAAAGAAACACATAACAAAGCAAAACGAATTTGACTTTAGAAAATTGATCTTGGTTCCTGAGAGTAAAAGAGGCCCGTTTGTCACCTGATTATTTTACGAATGTGTTACTATTTAAAGGGAGGCCCTAAGAATGAGAATTCTGCAGACACCCTGGTGAGAAGCTGAGCATCTTCCTCATAGCTCTGATAGGTCGGCCGAGGTGTCCTGTGTCAGCACGGCAAGGAGTGCATAGTGAATCTCCAGGGCCACTGCAGACCACTGGGCTGAGGCCAGAAAGACCAGGGGAGAAGGACATGGCAGGGCCCATTCTTAAGATGTAGTCCTCGGCTGACTCTCGCCTCTTGTCTTGCTCACTGTTCCGCAGCTGTGAAAGGACCATGACCACAACTCTTATAATTGGGGCTGACTTAACAGGTTCAGAGGTTCAGTCCATTATCATCATGGCGGGTAGCATAGCAGCATGCAGGCAGGCATGGTGCTAGAGAAGGAGCTGAGACTTCTACTTCAGGATCCTTAGGCAGAAGGAGGACAGAGTCTGTGAGTCTGGCCTGGGCTTTTGAAACCTCAAAGGCCACTCCGCAGTGAAACAATTCCTCCAACGAGGTCACACTTCCTAATCCTTCTCAAGTAGTGCCATTCCCTGATAACTAAGCATTCAAATATATGAGTCTATGAGATGGCTTTAATTCAAACAGCCACACCTCTCCTGGCACAAAATATCCTAGGACCCTATCACTCAGCTGTGTGCTGTGCCCATCCCTGGCTGCTTGTCTTAGTGTCTACTCCAAGACATGTCGCAGCCTTAGTCTTAAGCTTACTCCTCCAAGGGCAATTGTGGCACCTGATTGACACTCTACTGAGCCATGTTCATGGCCACAGGATTGCGATCCAGGACAGACCAAGGCTCTTTATGGTATGAGTCAAACTCCTCTAGGCAAATATCTCAACGATCAGGAAAATCTGACAGTGGTAAGGCCTTGACTCTACATAACAGTATATCTCTTCACTTTAGTCATGTAGGATTTCTACAGTGAGACTCACCTGTAGCCAGAGTCTAGTCTTAAGAGCTACAGGTTATCTGTCCCTCACCTGCAGAACCAGCAGGCAGAGATGCAGTTCCCTCTGAAAAAGTCTACTGTGGCTTACATAGAGTCTCTTAACACTTGTGGATGTCCCTTCTGCAGACAGGTGTGAGGGAGGAGACAGGCCTTGAGGACACTTTCCTTTCTTCTGTCAGTAGAGTGTGCTGTGGTGTGTGGACTACTCCCCCCTCACAGAACATGGGCTAATCCTAACTCTTGGAAGTGAGCGCTTAGAGGTCAAGGAACCTAGGTGTGTTCCTCCTTCCCAGGCTTCTATTGATTCAAAGAAGCAAAGTGTCTCCCTGGGAACGAGTTCCAGTGGGTAGAATTGCTGCAGCTGAGGTGCACAGCGGTTATCCACCCAGTCAGAAATAATGAAACCTGGACAGGTCTCCCACCAACTCGCTCACTGAACCCAGGTTCTGCCCTAATCTGAAGCCACCCCTGGCCTGGGATTTTCAGCAGTCCCAGGCAATGCATAGCTTTGTGTCTGTTTTATGGCTCTTCGGTCACTCACAACCCTGAGTCCTGATCTCCTATCCTAAATTACAGCACGAGGACATAGGTGTGATCAGGACTCCTAATGTCTCCCCAGGCCAGTGTCATTCCAGACTAGCTGTCAGTATGGATATGGTTGTGACCTACAGATGGGTAGAGTTGGGTGAGCTTCTCAGAGTTGCTGTGGGAATGGACCCTAGAAATCATTGCGTTGATTCTTATGTGGAAGGGTATGGGGATTTGACCCAGCCAAGATGACACGCTAGGAGGAGTTGGGATTAAGCAGAAGACAGAGTTCATGAGCATGTGACTATGGGGCAGGGCACGGTGGCACCTAAAAGTAGTATGGTTTTGTCTTTGACCTCCAGAGGGAAACAGTGGGAGTAGGTTCTGTTTAGTTTGCAGTGATTTTGTATAGTGGCTGCCAACTGTGTCTACAGGAAGTAAAGTTCTGTAGCCTGAACCTCAGAGGCAGTGCTTGGCAGAGGTCACCCTCTTAGGATCTGGAATTATCTGTTCATGTATTAGTGGATACTCACAGAGTGAGCCCCCAAAACCCAAAATATATGTCTGAGGAACACATGTCACCTTCTCTCACCAAGTCTGAAGCTGTCCTGTCTTGGCTGGGTGACTGATGGCAGGCACATGCTGGTGCCTGTGGATCTTGGTTCTCCCCTCTGCTCTGTGGTCCCCATGCTGTACAGAGCCGTGCTGGTATCTGTGGACCATTCTTCCCACCATCTCTCTGTTGCATTCTTCAAACCACTCCATCCCTCCCTTGAGTGATGGCCAAACTCCTGATTCAGCCCAAGCATGTTTGGTAAAGTTCCTACAGTTCAGGGCATTTCCCACATAGGGCCAGTCAGTGCCAGTCACCGGTCCCTCCATACCTGGCTCTATTTCTCTGTGGGTAGAATGTCTCTGCATGTGGTGGTCATTCTCAGCACTGTAGCCTCCATATTTACCCATTTTTTCACTTATGATCATATACATCTTTTTATTGTTTCTTAATTGGAGAAAAATCATATATTTTGATGTTTTTGCCCTAATTCCTCCTAGATCTTACCTATCCAACTTTTTATTCTTTTTCTTAGAAACCAAAAACTAAAACAAATGGCAAAAGACCAGAAACAGTCAGAAAAGGAAAAGTTCAATGAAAACCGAAATCAGAATAGTAAGACAAACAAAAAATGCACAAGTAAGTCTACAGCAGTGCGCTTGATCTCTCTGCCTTGTTAGAATTTGCTCACCTCTCCTTTCTCAGTCTTCCTAGCTCTCCAGACAAGTGTCATCCTCTCTTGGTCCTCCTTTGACCCACTGCAGCGCCATCCACAGTAGCAATTCTCAGCATCACCCACAGTCAGGCAGATATCTCTCACCAAGCAGAAGTGAATGAGTCTCATGCACCCTGTGAGTCTCCTTATTTTCAGCACTTGTCAATCGCTCTGGTTTTCCAGAGAGCCATGATACATGGCCATTACTTTCTATAATATATTGGCCCTGTGTACAGGGTACATGTACCCAAGAAAAGCAAACCACCATGAAAAGGGCATGAGAATGCAAAGCCCCACATAATAAAGCAGAGGAAGCCTTCTTCTACCCACCACATTTCTTTTGTTTATCTGTGACAGGGCTCATCGTCCATGTTCCAACTACCCTTCTGTTCTGTTTCATAGGGAAGCTCTTTGACCCTTTCTCTGCAGGTTCCTCTTCTTTCTTATTACATGCTGCAATTCTATGAGACCCTACATGTCCTTTTCTCTTCTTAGCCACCTCTGGTTATTATAACCCTATAGCGTGATGCTTTCAAGGCACGACTGAAATGAGACTTATGGCCTCTAATCCATCATGGTCCTGTCATACTTCCATACCCTGTCTCCTTGATCCCAGGGCGCCTGTGTGAGTGCAGAGCAAATCCCCATGTAAGCTGTTGGCCAGCTGCCTAGGTGTCCAGCTGAAGGGGCCATTGTGCTGTGTCTGCTGCCTTCTCAGCTGGAGACCATCACTGCTCAGCATGACACATGCTATTGGTCCCTGAAGCTTGCCCTGGACCTTGAGTTCCTAATGTCCCTAACAGACCTCTCTGAAGAACTAGGAGGGAAATACAGGTGTGTGAAAGTTTGAGGTTATCAAAAGGTAAAGGAGCTCATCACATTATCAAGAAAGGAGTTTACCAGAGCCAGATAGCTGGAACTTGCCACAGAAGACCAAAAGCAATTTGACTGCACAACAAATAACTTCCTCAGGAACACACAAGACAGAAATACTGGACTCATTCTTAGCATGAAAATTGATTTATGAGTCAGTTAAAAAGAAGCCCATGGTTTCACATGTACAGGAGGGTTGAGTATGCCAGGCTGAAGCTGGGGCTTCTTCTTAGAGTCTGCAGCAAGAGCTGGATATTCACAGAGAGACTCAAGCTCAGGTAGATGGGAGCTTGGGACTCCCTCCTTGTCAGCTTCACCTGGCAGGTGGTCATGGGTCACCTCAGCCTCCTTCCTGGAGATGGCTGTATTTTCTTGTCCTATACCCTTTGTTTTCCTTCAAGACCAGCCCAGCAAATGGGATGAAGAATCTGGACACCATCAGCAAAGCCCTAGAGTTCTATTGTTACTGTTTCTTCCAATTTATCTGACTTATTGCCTGCTAGAGTCCAGCTTTCAGAGGTCACATGATAGGTCATGGGTCATGGTTTAAGTCAAGGGTGAATTTCTGGGCCAGGACCACCACCATTCCTTTCCTGTCCTTGGGTGGAACAGTACACCTCAAGCCAAAGTGACCTTAGCCTTGTACAATTGGGAAGAATCCATGGAGCAAGAGAGCATTGCGGGCTCTGCACTGGCAGTCTAGAAACATCTAGAGGGATAGAGTCCAGTGCCCCCGCCTTGCTGGAACTATCTGAGGCCCATTTTCTTTGAGATCCCTCACTGAGTTGCCAGGGCCATTCCAGTGTCACTTCTCATTCCTTTGCATGCAATACTGTGTCATTTTCAGACAAGGGACCACTTGAAGACCCTCTGTGGTGAATGGCACCCCTGATGCTTTGAAATACAACAAGGACATTGCCTGCCACACCTCTGCAGCTATGCTGCCTTTCCTGAAGTCCTTGCCTGCTCCTGAAATGGAAAGAGCTCGCTTCTTCATCCAGTGTCCGTCCATCATCTGGAAGTCAGACTTGGTCTTCTGTTGTCTTCCTGTGTTACATAAGTCACTAAGCTGTTGAGACAGGATCTGTCCCAAGGTCTTAGCACCCATCCCTCCATAAAGATGCTGGGAGATGAAGTGCGTTTATGTGGAGTCTCTTCTTCCTCAAATGGAGATTGTCTATCTATCAGTTACAGTACACAGAAGCAATGGCAAATCGTGGGAGCATTGTGGCGAATGCAGGGCCTGCACATTAGAGTGGCCTTCCGTGTGTGAAGACCATGTGACACTCCTGGGTCTTTCTTTCAGGTAGAGAACATTGCAGATGAGCACTTTGATTCCAAGTAGAGAAGTTTACATCTTTCCTGAGAGAAATTGAAGTAGGGTCGTGCTGTATGCATGTGTAGCACTGAATCACCAAGGCATCTGCCAGTAGGGATGATCTACAGGACATGACCTGCTCTCGGGCCTTGTTTTTGCAGTTGGTCTGACACCAAGGTGTACGACCAAGTCTTCAATCTCTTTTTACCAGCCCCAAAGATGTTTCTTAGTCTTGTAGGCCACAACCAGTCACCAGCTTTCTAAGAACTGGTTTCTGTGTATATGGAAGTGGGGACTTGGAAGTTAGGCTGATTCATGGGTCAGGGTCAGGCATGTGGTCATTGGTAGCTTTATCATGTATTTAGAGAGTGACAAGTGCTGGAGCCACATCCACAAAGTCGAAGCTCTAACCACCATGAGTCCTGTTCTTGTGCATAAATTGGTGAAGTGAACTTTAGAGGGTTCATCAATTCAACTACAAAACAAACAAACAAACACAAAACAAACAACCCAAAACTTTAGGAATCATTTTGGAAAACAGTGGAGACAATATTTCCCTATGCAGCTCATCGAGACATCCAACTTAAATCTGTCTTGTTATTCCTTTATCCTAAGGGTTGGGATAACAAATAAGTTTTATTTCACCAGACTGGGAATTGCTGGGAAGTCAAAGGTGACAAATCATAATATAAATAAACACAGTCAATCATCTTAATTTAATGATGCTGGTGTCCTGTGCACCACAAAAGTAAACAGTGAAGGCTGCAGCTAGGAAGCCAGCACAGATCACCGTCATCTGTCAAGTCACACTGTGGCTTTCCAATGCTTTCCTGTGGACTAAATCCACCAAAACGTTAAATACTAGAATCCCATTGATGGAGCCAAATATTTAGTAAAATTCCTGTATAAAGTAAATGGAACAGAGTTCTATAAAAAGGTTAATCGGGAATATATCTAAGATGGATATGGCGCATACTTTTAATCCTAGTACTTAGGAAGCAGAGGCAGGTGGATCTCTCTGAGTTCAAGGCCACCCTAGTCTACGCAGTGAGTCCCAGTATACCCAGTGACACATAACAGAGGGACAGAGGAATCCTGTTGCAAGAAAACAAACCAAGCAATGGCATTAATAACCCCAAAATCAACAACACGCAGATGCAGCCAGGCCTGTAGTCCAGCCGCTGGGATGGCTGAGTCAGGAAGATGGAGAATTCAAGGTCTGGTTAGGCTACAGAGTGAGTCCAAAAACCACAAAACCAGTTTGGGAATGTTAGAAAGACCGTGTTTCCAAACAAAACCGAAACACATGAAGATCAGTGGTAAATCACTTACCTAGAGAATGTATAATGCCCTGGGCGCAATCCACAGAATAGAAGAGAGACAGATAAACTGACAGACAGACAGAAATAAAAAGCTGAGCACCAATCTGTGCATAAAAACAAAAGTCGGATTTTCCGTACGTCGCTTAGTTACCACTTTAAATGAGTTCATAGGTCAGTCTATCAGTTGGCAGGATGGCATCTCAGAGCGTCTGCTGTTGCTGTAGCAGAACACTGCTGGCACATCCACTTATAAATAAAAGAAGTTTGTTTTGGCTCATGGCTCTGGAGAAGTCCACAGTTGGGCTTCTATAGCCAGTGGAGGACATGTGCAGACTCTCCCTGTGGTGGAGAGGTGCCAGCAAGGGGGCACACATGGGAGATGAAAAGCATGGGGCCCTGGGCGCCCTGCTGCACAGCAACCAGCACTTGGAACAGATAATCCAATCCCTAGAGAAGGGTGCTAATCCTCCTTAATGACCTAATCAGCTCTTAGCAGCCCCTCCCAGTACCACCAGAGTGCCAATCAAATCTTATTGTGAGCCACAGAGGCGATGACCGAGTTGGAGAGAGCTGATGAGCATAGACTGAAATGAGGAAGAGAAAGGGGGCATTTCACTAAAACCTTCCCAAATGTCTGCATCATTTATGGGCTACAACTAAGAAGAAGTGAATGTTGCTTATTTTCTGAAATATTATTCATCAAATGACACTCTTGTCTTGCCCAAAGCTACCAAATCCCAAAGCTGACTTGGAATTCCTGGCTCTCAGAGTTCATTTCTATTTTACCCAGTCAGTATTGCTTGACACGCTCTTCTGTGGCTTGGTTTGGTTTTGACTTATCTGTTTGCTAGTGTGTGTGTGTGTGTGTGTGTGTGTGTGTGTGTGTGTGTGTGTGTGAGAGAGAGAGAGAGAGAGAGAGAGAGACTGTGTATATGATTGTGTGAATATGAGTGTGAGTGTGTATTGTGTGTATGTGTGAATGTGTGTGTGTGTGTCTGCCTGTCTGTGGATGGATGTGTACACAAATGTGAGGTCAACACTGGAGTCTCCCTCTATCACTCTCTACCTTAGATCTTCCCCGCTCTGCCCTCTTTAGTGCTGGGATTACATGCTGGGGCCTTCACGCTTGGATCCTCACGTGGATGGTGGGGATTGTGAGGCCATGTCCTCATGTTAATAGGTGTTTTATTCATGAGTTAAGTCTCTAGCCTCCTTCTGTTTGGTTTCAAATGCCACTTTTATTGTATTTTGTTTGTGTGGTACTCTTCCATTCTCGAAGAATCAGATCTTCTTGGCAATTTGTTCCTCAGAGACTTCCTTAACCAGCTTGACATTCTGTACAGGATCCACAACGTGTCCAGTAGGCATGCCTTTAACAGACCCAGAGGCATGATTTGTCCTAGACAACTGAGCAAAGTGAAAATTGGCTTCAGAGTTGGAACACGTGTAGGGCATGTCAGGATGCTGGCTTCTGAGCTGCAGCACCAAGTGGGCTGGTGACTCCATTCCTTTGACCTCATCCCTAAGGACCATCTGCCATCTGGCCATGTTCTTAGCTTACTGGGAAATGTCCATAGCATTAGCTCCATGGCCTCAATTTATGTCCTCTGTAAGAAAGTGCAGAGACTGCTCATCTCAGACCAACATCTCTGAGGGACAGCAGCTTTCTATAGGTTTCGTGGTCAGCCCCCCTAATCCCCAATCTCTGGTGTTAATGATAGCTATGGTATATGAACTTTGGTATGCCACCTGTTTCAGACTCTTGGGTAACAAACTTTCTCATGATAAATAAATGATCTCAGGTAAGTCAAACTAATCCAGGAGAGTCTTAACAGAATGAGGTGAGACCAGATTGCTCAGAAAACCAACCTTACACAGTGTGTGTGTGTGTGTGTGTGTGTGTATGTGTGTGCATGTATGCTTTTGTATATTCTATGTGCATAAATGCACGTGTTTATGTATGTATGCCTGTGCATGTGTATATGCATGTGTTTGCATGCATATATGTGTATGTATGCATTCATGTGTTTATGTGTTTGCATGTTTATGCATGTGTGTGTTTGTGTGTGTGCATGCCTCTGCAGGTATTGTATGTATTTTTGTTTGTGTGTGTATGTGTGTATTCATGTGCATATTTTAGCTTCTTTTCTGTTGCTGTGCTAAAATTCTCTGGGAAAAAGTAACAGGGGGAAAGGGGTGATTTATCTCAGTTACAGCTTCAGGTTATTTATTATGTATTATTATGGGGAAGGTGGTGTAAGAGCTTCAGATAGCTAGTCGCATCAGTTCTACAGTAAGGGCCAAGGCAAATGAAGGCATGCCTATTCACTTGCCTACATTCTTGTGCTTAACTTCATTCAAGACCCTCTGACTAGGGAATGATGCTGCCTATACTGGATTGGGTATTTCCACATCAGTTGACATAGTTAAGACAGCAACCTACAGCCATGACCACAGATCAGCCCAAAATAGATGATTGCTCATTGAGGTTCTCTTCGCAGCAGAGTTTTGCAACTTGTGTCAAGTTGACAAAGTTAATTATCATAATGTTTGCATGCAGGTAAATACCAGATATCAGTGTCAAATGCCTTCTTCTGTTTCCCACCATCTTATTTACTTATTTATTTATTATTTATTATTTATTTATTCACTCAGAGACAGGGTCTTGTTCAGATCTTCTGCCTCGCATTTGGTTAGGATAGCTGGCCACTGAATTCCAGATTCCCATCAGCACTGTGAGCACAAGCAAATGACACCATACCTGGCTGTTACTTGGGTGCTGGAGATGGGATCCCAGTCCCTCTTACTTGCTGATAGGGCTCATTACTGATTGACAGGTCACCCTTGTGACCTTTATTGCGCTGATTGTTGGTATCCCACAGTTTCATTAACTGTGGCATGGTGAGGTTGCCTCTGATCTTTTTCTATGCCCCTGCTTAGAGTACTCAGATGTTCCTTTCCATACATATTGAGGTAGGCTCTTCTGTTCTCTCTGGTCACAAATTCTCTGACTCATCTAATATGTTTCCAGTGTTAAACATGTGACACTTTCAGATATGGAGGAAGATGTGTTTGGTGCCTCCAGAGTTGTGCAAAAGCCACTACAACAGAGAGGAGCACAGAGATATGAGTCACAGTCAGAGATGCAAGGTGGGTTTCTTGTAGAGAATGACAAGTTTTGTCTGTGGATCACTCAGCTGATGGCTGGGAGGGGACAGGCCTCTCTCACACCCCTATCCAGTTCTAACTTTGTGTTTTAGCCTTGTATGGCTGGAGTCTGCACTGAACAGTGACTCTGTGACTTGGGGCTGAGAATTACAGAAGTCACTACAGTGTTGAGCTCTTGTCTGTGAAGGCTCTTTGTGTTTTTGGTGCCTTCGTGTCTATGGGAAGTTGGCTCTGAACCTACTGGTACCTGGCTATGGTGATACCACTGGTCAAGGCTGGGAGGCAGTTGAGGCTATCTTGAACAATGACTGGGTCCACGTTTCTCTTTGTTCCTCTCTTACCAGGCTCTAAAAGATAGCACAGGATGAGGTGGATTACTCAAGGCCAAGGGAATTTACTTGGCAGAGGTCAGGAGAGAAATAATGCATCTCCCTCCTCAGCCTCCCATGCTCTTCTGGAACACCATGTTGGGGGTGACTGAGTGAGGAAAGTAGTAAGCTTCCCCTCCTGTGTTTCTCAGAAGCCTGGCTGGGGACAGAGGCAATGACTGTCTCCCACCCCCATGAGGACAGAGGCAATGACTCTCTCCCACCCCCATGAGGACAGAGGCAATGATCCTCTCCCACCCCCATGAAGACAGAAGCAATGACCCTCTCCCACCCCCATGAAGATAGAGGCAATGACCCTCTCCCAATCCCATGAGGACAGAAGCAATGACCCTTCCCCCTGTGTGGGGACAGAGGCAGCCACTCTCCTTGTCCCTCCCCCTCCTCCCAATACACCTGCCCAGTTCAGCACCACATCTCTTTATGGGTATGTGACTGTAATTTCCACAAATGCTTTCTCCTGAAGCCATTGGTTCAAGAAATGTCCTGTTTTGTTTTCTTTCCTACAGCTTGGATGCCCCATGTAAGAGCCAAGCCCCAAGGGCCTCCTGCCAATGACAGTCTGTTCACAAATGAGTATGTTATATATGGTTGTAAGGATATACATATGTGTGAGACAAGGTAGGAGTATGCGTGTGGAGGCACAGAGGCATATAGTAGGTATGCACATGCAGTTGCATGTAAGCATGCTGTATGAGCATATATGCATGTGTGTCCACTTGTGTGTATATGATTTGTTCACATGAGTATACATGCATAGTAGTATGCACGTGGTCAATTGGGTATAGATGCACTTGTGTCTATGTTTCTATCAGGCCTTATCCCTCCTGTGGAAGTGTGATCACAGGAAATATGTGAGCACACACGTGTGTGTCTGGAAGCTAAGTTTGGATGGGCAACCCTGAAACAAGAAGATGAAGATGGTTGGTGGGAAGATGGAGTGTTGGCCAGAGTACTGGTGCTTCCTTCTTCTTGGGAAAATTTATTTCTCTGTGAGCAGGGGATTGCTCGAGAGTGTTCCAGGAACCACTTGATCCTGGGACACAGCCATGTGTACTCATGTCCCTGTGTTGTTAATCAAAGCAGGGCATGCAGACAGCCTCCTGGTACGACTATTGGTTACCCAGAATGTAAACAACCTTGGGAAGCAAATGTGACAGACTGAGCGATTCATTTCCTGACATGTAATTACAGAGCCCTCCAGCAAATTATGGACAGTTTCATCTGAAGTTCTGAGAAATCAAGAGTGAGCACATTAAAGACAGTTGTCCAGGGTTTCTGCCCTCCCTCCCTCACAGGGACAGTCACTCTCCCTTTAAATTGTCATTATGTCAGCTCCAGAGATGCAGAGAAAGCAACAGCTATGAAGTCTGATGCACTGGCAGAGTCCCTACACTTCTATTGTCCTTTCTGATGTCTACCTTCTCTCTGGAGAGACACGGGTGAGTCTCCCAAATGTCCACAGCCACCCACAGTTTTCCAACTCCCCTTCCTCCCCACCCCCAGTGTCTTTTCTGCCTAGTGGTTGCAATAAAACTCTGCCTACAAGGGCTTTAAAGAAGGATACCTTAGTGATACTATTATTTATCCATTTGTTTAAATTACTCAAAATGATAATAGATATTAAAGAGATGTATTATGAATCGTTGTAAACAATTCTGTTATTTATGTAGTTTTACTGTTTGTTAAAAATGGCACCATGTTGCATGCTTGAGCGTTGGCAGAAGCACCAGGATTCATTATATATTTGATTTCAAATAGACTTCTGGTAGTTATGCATCCAGAAACTTTTTGCTGTTGTCAGATTTTCATATATCCCCATTTAGTGACATGAGCCTATATTGAGTCACAACGACCCACAATTCTTGAAGCTGGTGCTAAGATTGCCTGTTGTTTATGGAGTGGCCAGTGGGGCATGGCCTGGTCTGTCGGTCTCCAGAAAGTGAACTAGAGACAGGTAACAGCCTCCTGCAGAAGTGAGTGTGGGCAAATACTTCGAACTTTAATAACTATGCAAACAGATAACTTGACCAAAAGGAGAGCATGTCCAGTGGCCATCTCAGAGAGATTGGCTTGTTGTCTGGAGCAACATGAGAGGGAACTTCAACATCAAATGGGGGAGACACAGTTTAGGACAGTGAAACTCAGAAAATATGAACTGTCCTTTTAATAGTGGACATCAGAGTACAGAAAGAGCAACGAGCTGGACAAAGGGTGTAGAGGGATTCCAGACAAAAGTGAATTCAGGGAAAACCCTCTCTTCTTAACACTAGACTGGAAAAACTGGAGACAGACTTTCTGAAAGCTCCTTATTGAGTCTCTATTGGGCAGCCCAAGACCCTCTACGAAACATACTCCTTGGGAACCAGGCCATCTAATTCTGGGTTTCACACAGTATTCAACAAGACAGGAACCTAGTTACAGCCAGAATCTGCAGGGGAACCTAAACACAGGCTGCAAGAAGTGAAGCATACATTGGGAAGAATATCACAGGGATGGAGCAGCATTCACAGCCCAGAGGTGAGGCCATCACCAGAGCCTATAACTGTGAAGCAGTCCCCACTGAAACAGCATCTGTAACACAGGCGGGGGAAGAGCAGAGCCTCTGACCACAGAGGAACATTCAGAAATAGAGCCTGAGAGCAGCAAACAGGCCAGGCTGTGTTCACACCACTGCCTTTACTGACTATTTCCTGCCTATTTAGCAGGCTAGCACTGCCCCATTGTCTCCTCACTCCCCAGTTCACCTCTTGTCTCCTTTGGTTATTTTCCTCTCCTGAGGCTGTCCAGGATGTCTGTGATGTTCATGTGTTTCAGGTGTCTCAGACGTGGACTGTCCTGTCCTTTTTTTTCCCTGTCTTTCCTTTTGTTTTTTTTAATGTTTGTGTTTTTAGTTGATATATAGCAAAAAAATGAATCCCAGCTTTCCCTCCTTTGATTTTTACCTTACCCTTCCTATGCATAGTCTTCCCATATTGTTTCTTTATCAACTAAACACTAATTACAGATCTTACCCAGTGTTTTTCTTGTCATTTATACTTACTGTAAGTATTTCTGGACAGCTGCCTTGCTTTCTAAAATGATTGGTCTGGGGGCGATTGTTTTACATTTGACCATAACTGTATTTTCATAGTGGCTCTACCCTTTGAGAGAGATTAGGTTTTTCCCCAGAAAGAATTCAATGTTTAAGGTAGTGCTTTGAGTTAAGCGTGGTCCCCTGAAAGTCAGGCTAGCCAAGGAAATGGATACCTCGACCTTCTTGTATACTAGACCTGCTTAGACATTGTAAATCCTTCCACAGGAAGATTGTCCTCAAGACCAGCTGCACAAATCTCAATTACAAAACCCAGGAAGCCTGTCAACCCAAGGCAACATAACTGTTCCTCAAATTATCAATCTCAAAGTCACAGTTTCCATTAGGACTAGGCTAGATGAAACCTCGACAAATAATTGAAAGGAATGAATATGAATATGTTCAAAGAGGTTGCAAATACATCCAGAATGAATTTTAAAGAGAATAGAAGTCTGACTAAAATCAGGAAGTCAGTACAGAACTTGAAAAGAGAATTCAATAAATGTATTTGGAAAAGCCAAAATGAAACACTAGAACAAACAAGGTCATAAAGTCAAATGAAAAGCCCTGTGTAATGTCTTCACGATAGACTGAATCATGGCAAGAACGGAATTATAGGTTTGAAGACAGGGAAGAGACTATGGCATGCTCAGCAATGACAAATATAACTTTAAGAAAAGCATGAATGGACCATTCGGGATCTATGGAGCCCATTGGAAGACCAGATCTATGGAGCACAGTCATAGAAGAAAAAGAATTTCATGCTAAAGGCAGAAAAAGCATTCAACAAATTTGATCATGCAATTCACCAAATCTAGATGAAATAGTGCAGTCTAGACACAGGAGGCATTTGAACACCAACTATGCAAGAACAGAGTTGACACATCTGTACTGTCTTATAATTAAAACTCTACATATGGATAATGAGTGGAAAGGAGTCATACATGGAGGCAGACCCATCAAAATGATATAAGATTTCACAACAGAAAATGTAAAAGCCTGGGAGACGTAGAGTGATTTTGGAGTTCTGAGTGACAACAGCAGCTATCCCAGACTATTATATCTAACATAACCATATGTCACAATAGAAAAAGAAAGCAAAACATTCCGCTACAAAAATATGGAAAAGGATTTCATGCCCACTGATCCAGCTCTGCAGAAAATATTTGAAAGTCATTCTTAAAGCAAAGAAGAAGATAAACGTACCCACGAGGCCATAGAACCAAGTACATGACACCTGACCAGCAGTCATGCAAATGAGGAAGAGAGAAGTTTCCAAACCTGTTGAATCATCAAGGAAGTGACAAGAACTAGTAAGTGTCTTTGGACAATAGCTTTGGTTACTGGTCAAAATTTCCTAATTAAAAAGCACTGACTAGAAGATCAGATTAAAGAACAGGATTCATTTGTTTATTATCTCAAGGAAATTCACCTCACTACTGAAGACTGATGCTAGGGGAAAAGAATAAAGAAGTGCTTTTGACCAAATGCTGGGAGGAAAGATGCAGGAAATATTCTAATAATTGATAATTTGGAATTCAGACCAAAACTAGTCCAAACAGCTGAAGAAGGTCACTGGCACTTGCACTATTTAAGGGAATGATACACTAAGAAGACACAAAAATCCTAAACACTTAAAACTCAACCTAAGTGTGCCAATTTATGAAGTATTCCTAGAGTGGAATATGCAGATTAATCCAAACTTATCAGCAGTCAGTGACTTGTCTGTCTTGCTGACATCAACAGACAGGTCGTCCCAACAAGAGTTCCAAAGGACATTGGAATGCAATGGTATCGAAGAGTAAATGAGTTAACTGACCTCTGTAGAAGGTTCTACCCAAGCACTGAAAATGTATTCTTCTTCAGTAGCCCTACAGGTCGTTCTCTAAAATAGATCATGCAATAAGACACAGAGAAATCCTTTAAAAATCAGAAAAATTGTCATAATAGGGGCCATCAATCTAAGAAAGGTATCCACTAGTATCCGAATTACTAGGAACATATTTTTCAAGGTCATCAAGTAGAGCTAGACAGCTACACACACTGGAGGAGGAAAGGTTCTTACTGCTACCCATAAAGTCCCCAGGACACCTCTTGAAACTCACTTGACTTGATTTGACAGTGAGCTCACCATTTAATCACAGAAAGGAATACAAAGTCACTAGACTCTAGGGATTAAAGGGCAACAAGTCTGTGGATCAGGACACAGGTGACCTAACCAGTGAGACAGTCAGACTTTCAGTGGGGACGACGGGTAGGATCTAGGGTGGGTCCTCGCCAAAGGATAACAAGCTCCACCTGGAGATGATTCAGATCAAGCTGAGAATATCAACATCAGGTAATGCCCCAGACGATGAGAGGAGACTAGGAGTCTGCAAGACTGAGCACATGGATCATAAGGAGCCCTGTATTCTGGGGGACTCCTGTCAGGTCTGTATATGTTGCTAATATACAACAGTAGCCAGAACCCATTTATTGACCCAAATTGAATGGACAACAAATGACACCATGGAGCAGTGTGGTACATATATGTGTCCTGGAGGAGGGAATGTTGTGCTGAGCTTTTGAAAACACCTGCTCTAGCCTCATGGGGTAGTTTTCAACTAATAAAGAGTCCACAGTGTGGGAGAGCAATGTGCAGAAGAGACTTGGGCAGAGGAGTAGCAGATGAATCTGTGAGGTAGTTCTCAGCAAGAGTTTGGGAGTGATGAGCTTGGTCCAGTCGCCTGCTTTGATACACATGATTTTTGTCTTGCATGGTGCCTGGTGTTTCATGGCTACATACACCCTCTGGCTTCAAAAATGCTCAAGGTGCAGCATTAGTCATGAGGCAGTAGCATCTGGTGGTGTCATAACAACCTCTGGTTGCTTATAGATATCACATCTGATGCCAGCTCTTCCACATGACGGCTCTGTCACCAGGAGCTCTTGAAACACCCCCTTTTTATTTTCTGGATTCGGCCAGTTCTGTCACCCTTGGGGATTTATCACCAACAGAAGCAGGTTTGGAACACTAGAAGCACCAATAGGTAGGTACTCACACTCACTGTTGGGACTATTAACTTCGCGGGCAGCAGATGACAGGCTGCAACTCACTGTCTAATTTGGTGAGTCAGTGTGGTGCCAGGACCTGTAGCAGTTTGTCATGACAACAGTAGGAGGTAGAAGATGTTTAACAGAAGTAACCCTGTGCTGAGAAAGAAAGCAACTGATTGTCACCAACACAGGCAGGTTTAACCCCTGCAAGGAGGTATGGTTACTGTCTCAAATTGCTGCTCTTGCCGGACTCATTTGGTCCCCCAGAGTCCCAGTGATACAAGAGCCCTGGAGAGGCATCTTGAAGTCTCCAAGTCCCAGTCAGTCATTGGTCACAGGTATCACCCCAGATTTTCACCAGCTTGCAGGTGGCAGGTTCCTAGGAAGAACCAGCAGAGGTCAGATCAGTTTGTGTACTCAGGGCTAGCTGCCCAGAAGTTTTGCCTGAAGCCTGGCATAGGACAAGCTCAGAGATGCCTCAATCATGCCTCGATAAACACTATTGAAGGTGCCTAGCAGGAGGAAAACACTGAATTATCCAGCTAGTATGGGATGCCTGAGAACCAATTAATGTCATTTAAACCTTTTAGGGGAATTCTGGTCTTTGAGCTGAATTGGTTTATGTTCAAGTTCAGTGAAGAGTTCTCAGGACTTTGCTCAACAAAAATGTGACTGAAACAACTGTAAAATTGGGAAAATGAAGACTCTGTGTTGCTTTAGGAAGGCTAGGCACAGGACCTCGGCACATTTTCCCCCATGGGTCTATTTCCCACCCCCAGGATGGCAGATACAGAAGCCCAGCTGAGGAGGATAGATGTTCAGGGCAGTACCCTCTGGGCCTCCAGGGCTGCCCAAAATCTCTCTTTGAAGGGCTACTTTCACCATGACCCATGGACTACAAACAGTGGGGTAAGCTTTCTCTCCTTGGGACAAGGACCTGGTGGTGACCACTGTTGTTTCAGAAGGAAGGTATTTCTTGTTCCTCTTCCCTGGGGATCTGTTCCAGTCTCCATTATTTGGATCTCTGGGTGGGGTTCCTCTGCAGGGCTCTCAGGATTGAAAGGAAATGCACATTCTAGGCATATAAGGATAACATGCTACATATTACAAGGCCCAAAGAGCTTACACTATGTCCCTGGGCTTCTGGGTAGGTAACAGCCCAAAGAGTCCCTTCTGATGCCTGCAGGCTCACTGGCTTTCTTGGATCACCCTCTCACCATATCTTCTTTTGCAGAATGTCCCACTATGAGCTACATTGAAGGAGTATGTGGCCCGCCCCACCCCCAGATGCTCAGATGACACTCTAAAGAAATCCTTTCAAAGGTCAGCACCCACTTTCTATGCTCATTTTGTATGCAAACCACTGACCATCTGGACAGAGGATATCTCTCTATGAGGACAGCCCAGAGTTGGTTAGCTTGTCATGTCACTTTGTGTGTGAACTCCAGGACAACTCCTGGAGGAAAGGGAGTCGTGGTTACACTTAGCAGGGAAAGATAGGCTCAGTGACTTACCAGCAGCATCCGGTCTTTCTTATGGCTATAAAGTGTAGGGGAGACTGCCCATTGTTTTCCACTTATTTATTTGCTGAGCATGAAAGGGGAGTCCCAACCAGTGGCCCTACAAGCTGAGGATAAAGTCATTGTAGGTTAGACTCTCAAAAATGCAATCATCTGCAGATGGTAGTATACTGGGCAGGGTGAAAGGAGGATCCACAAACCCAGCATTTAGTACCCTTATGCCATTCGTGGGGAGTGCAAGGCTCTCGCACTGGTACTGAGCCTGGTACATAGCATCCAGAACAGATTCTGGAGCCTGAGGGTAGTACTTGGAGGATGTTACCCTCACGTGTGAAGTTGATCATAAAGTAGGGCCCTTGAGGAACTGCAGCTTTTTATCTGTGTTTAGAGTGTTGAAAATGTTCATTTCTGTTGTGTCCTCCCAGAAGGTTTCTAGATGGCAGGATTGAGGACACAGGTGGCAGCTGCAGCTATCAGGTATGGAATGGGTCTAGTGGCAGAGTTACAGAGCCATGCTCTGCTCACAGAGCGGTAGCTGCTCGGTCAAAGGCACACTGAGGTATGTCAGTGAACACTCGCACTTCCCGTTTGTTCTATGTGGAGCACTCTTGACCGTGAGGGCTGTGGTATGGCTAAGGAGGCAGAGCATGTGTCTCTGTTAATGCCACGATATGGGAGGAGCAAAGTATGTGTGAGAACATACAAGGACACTCACTGAGCAGACGCCTTGCTGACACTGTCCTGCTCAATGTCGCTCTTCTGTTGTGCCTCCTAAAGCCACTGTAGGGCAAGCATCCTTGCCTCCAAGTTGCTGGCAGTTTCCTGACGTCACCACAATGATTTTGATCCTGAGACAGAGCCAGTGAGCTGATGTGCACTGTGGAACTCTTGTTGCCATCTTTCAGGGGATGGACAGTTTGCATCCCTCCTGAGGCCCAGTGTGGACAGCTCATTGGCAAGAGACAGGCATTTTCCTGACCTCTGTGGCCAACTGCCATGGGTACTGTTCCTGGCTGTCTTGAAGTTTGAGAATTGGCCCGAGGAGGCCAGCTCGGCATCAGCTGAGGACTGGGACAGACAGGGGGAAATAGATGAAGGTAGCCTGGTGTTTTAGGAAGGAATGCCATATGGCCTTCCTTGATCTTTGCTTCCCTTCCTAAAATCTATCCAGGGAAGCATCAGCATGTGAACAACAAGGACAGCCTCCGACCACATTTCACACTACACAGGGCCCTTTGTTTTTAAATGGAGCTCGACAGATTATGGCCCACTTAGCATGCGGCACTGTAATACTTTATTTCAATATTATATGGCATCGTTAGGAACACTTCATGCTGCCGCTGTCCGTGGATCATAATTCTGTCGGCTCAATCAGCTTCATCATGAGTCAACTTCCACCACACATCAAAGGCAGATAAGGGTTTTTGTTGTTGTTTTTTAACTTTGCTTGCTTAAAATGATTTCCCTCTAGATCAAGATGCAGAGCGCAAAATATTAATCAGTTTAAATAAATATCAAGACTACCCAAATAATATGAATAATTGGCACGGAATAGAGCCTGCCGCCCAGTGCCCAGCAGCTGGTCACGCTGGCGCATGGCACCCTCTCAACAGTCTTTGAGATAATGACTTTGGCATCTGCCGATGACTGCTTGCTACTGCCCACAGAATTTACAACTCGCAAGTGGGAAACAGAGGCTCTGACAGAACTTTTTTATGCGAGGTCTTTGAAATTTATTAATGTAATGCAAACACAAGCCTTCCAACCCATTAAATTGTTGATGTTATGCGAATCCACTCTGGAATTGCAGACCCTCATTAACATTATTTGCATGTTAATCTGCATCTTTTTAATTAGTGATATTATTTATGCACATAATTTCCGCCTACTGGTGCCAAGGCTGAAGCGCATTAATTAATCTACTGAGATGCCAAACTGTTTATTTTCCCCCGTACTTTTATTTGTTTACATGGTGTTTTGGATTCAGGGAAAATAAAAAAGAGCCTGAAGAATAAAAGCAGAAAGACAAGATTAACTAAAAGCTCTTTTTGTTTTCATAATTTAAATTGTAATATTAGCCAAATGTTGTGTTTCTTCCCTTAGAGATCGGTTATTCAGTTACATTACCTTGATGTATTATTAAAATTTATAATGGGCTCTGGAGGCTTCTGTTAGTTCTTGCCTTCATTTACAGAATATACTCAATGTTATTTTAATCTTCCTACAACGCTTCCATGCATAGGCAATGATGAGCCATCCCTTGCGAATCGCCAGCGTGCTCCACTTTGCACAACTGATAAACATTTAAATAAGCCTTTTCAGAAAAGAATAGCGTGGAGAATCATTAACCCATTGATGGAGTCAGCCACTCCTCAGTAATTCATCTTTCCCTAAACTAGGTCAACGGGTAAAATGCACCCAAGCTGCTGATGCCTGGGCATCCTCATTCTTGAAGTTGCAGTGGTCCAGACTTGCATGCCCACATGGATGTGCATGTGGGTGTATGGGTTTATGTGCATACATGCAGCACAAAAAAATTAAATGCATGGCAAAAAGTGTCCTATACTCTCTATGCTAAATGCTGGTTGTGTGTCTCTGAGTCCTGCAGTAAATGGCGTAATTCAAGAACGGAATACATAGCATAGTTCCCAGCCATGTCTTCTGACAGATACCATCCACAACACATCCCAAGAGCATCCTCTGAGCAGTGTGTGAAGTGCATGGAGTGGGGGAGAAAAGGATCCTTTCACAACATCCATTTCTCAGGGATTCAGGCACCATCTCTGCCCGTTCTAAGAAATACCTGCCAAGAAAGCTGATAGCTACCCCTAAGTTCATCCTAGTTCAAAATGACCTCATATGGCACAAGTGACCAAGCAATCACCACAGTGGTCCCCTATTTAATCAGGGGGCTGAAATCTATTGGGCATGGTGCCATGGTGGAATGAAGTTAGATGGAGTTCCTTCTGGCTGACACTGTTTGAATAACACATGATGCCAGGTTGTAGTTCATTTGTGTAATGACTGAATCATGGTCTGCCTCCTGGTTCACAGAAGGGTCAAGAAGTGCGACTTAGTTGCAGGGGGAGTAGGAACACAAGGACAAGGCTGAAAGTGGGACACCCAGGGACCCATGTCAGGAGCATGAATGCTTTATCAATGATTTGTAAAAAGCCTGTTGTGGTTCTGCTGTCCCACAATATAATATTTTGCTTACTATAGATCCGTCACCCTGAGATTTGAGTTTTATTTTTATTAACTACCTTTTGTTTTGTGGGATGCCTGTGATTTTTATCAAGCAGTTCATGATGGGTATATCTCAAGGACTGCTTGCCTCTTCTGCTTCAAAGCTGGTGAAGACGTGGGTCAACGTCACCAGGAAGCACTGGATGAGGTTTGGACAAGTGAATTGCACTCACTGGTGTATATCTCTTTTTTTAACCTTCCAGTTGATTACTTAAGAATACTGAATGAACTTCTGCCTGTGTGCAAATTTATATGTGTGTTATAGATGCTCAGGTATGCATAAATGCTACACCCACGTGCATAGGGAGGCCAGAGAAGATCGACAGATGTCCTACTCTATCATGCCCTGTCTTATTTCCTTGAGATGGAGTCTCTCACAGAATTTGGAGCTAAGCTGGTGACCAGCAAGTCTACCCCAGAGATCTTTCTACTCCTTCTTTTCCTTGGTGTTGGGGTTAAAAGTATTTATGACCACATAAGTTCATATAGACTTCTTATATGGGTCTTGGGATTTAAACTTATTTCTTCATGCTTTCCCAGCAAGTGTCCATACTCACTGAGCCACCCACTAGCCTGAAGTGGTAGCCTTCTGAGGTGAGCCTGGAAACATGGAGACCTCCTAGATGTCGAAATCTTGGCTGGCAGATCATCGAGGTCCCTACAATTTAACTTGGAACTGAGGTTGGCTGATGTGAGGTTTCTGGGGACAGCTTGACAATAGGTTCCTTGTCTTAGGGTCAGACAATTTGGAATTCAGACCAGTCTTGTCTTTCTCCTGTGAGAATTAGAACTTGTCCGGATGCACTTGCAGCTCTGTAATAGGAGATCTTCTGGGCTAGAGGTGAATCCCAGTTACTCTGTCCTTGCAGTTGCCATATCCATAGAGGTCTTTGCCTACAGTTGCCTCTTGTCCTTTACAGAGAGTCACAGAGTTCTACAGTTTTTATGCAATGCATAAGAGTCCTGTGAAGCACACTATGTCAAATTTGTCAGTTTCATGGTACACTAGGGCGTGTTTATCAGTCACTCGAAGCCCATGACAACTTGTTGTTTTGACACTCATCTTATAGTAACACAGTTGCAACCTGGCAGACCACCTACCCTATGTGTACCTCTCTTCGCCATGTAGAGCTTGATACACTCATCTCCACTCTCATTGAAGATCTCCCGCGACTCACACAACAGCATACTATGGCTGGATAAGCAGTATCACTGGTGTGAGAACTTCACGTCATCTCAGAAACAGGCCTTTGGCTCTGCTCCTTCCACTCTCTGTCTTGATCAATGGTCCCAAGATGACTGTGGTGAATGGACAAGAGCTCCCTGTGCTGATGCAGCAGACAGACGTAGGAAATCAGGGCAGAAGGGGCATTGTTTTTTCATGACGTCACAGTCTACATTCAATGTGTGTGTGTGTGTGTGTGTGTGTGTGTGTGTGTGTGTGTGTGCATGTGCGTGCCTATGCATGTGGGTATGTGCGTGTATGTATGTATGTATGTATGTATGTATGTATGTATGTATGTGTCACTAGAGATGGAACCTGGATACTACTCCAGTACTCTACCAAGCAGGTGTTCCTAGCCCAAGTATGACTTTGAATTACAAAAGGAATTTCTATCTTGAAAAAACTGTCTTTTCTCATGGTTCCAAGACTCTTTATTTGATCATTTAGTCATTAATGGACACTTTTATTCATTTATGTTCCAGGCATTTGTGGGAGGTTCTAAGTAGAGACAACAAGGTGATGGGGGATGGATTTAAGTCGTGTTGTACATGTTCTTGGTAACTGACATTATAACATTCAGGCAGCATTGGATAGAGCTGAGGACAGCATGCTCCCATGACCTTAGTTAAACTGACCTCTATGCCCCACATTATATGGAAAGAAGGTACCTTACTCTGTGGTCTTTACTGGTATGACTGGGATTTCTGCTAGAAAGTTGACTTCATTGAGCATTTCCAACCCCTGCTCCTGTGAAAGGCCTTCTCTGTGATGAATTGTGCTCCACGCCCCTACCCAAGGGTGTGTGCAGTACCCCTTAGTGTTTAGTTTACGGCCTCTTTAATTATACCTGGTCTCTAAAGCACTCACAAGATGGTCTTAAGTACAGTTGACCCTTTTTTATTTAATTTCATTCGCCGTTAGTGTTTGGAGGCTCTCCAGTGAAGCACTCAGAAAATTCAATAGGATTCCTGTTCCAATTAATATAGGACCCAATACTGGGGGAGAACAAGCTCCAAGCTTAGCTGAGTGTATGCACTCCAGCAATGGAAGCTGCAGCAGCAGGAGAGCATGGATATCATAAGACATGGTATTCTGAAGGATCAGTGATCTGTGTCACTGTGGAGTCCTCCTTGTCTGAACCCAGGCAAGATTTCTCAAGCTCTGTGCTGCACACCTAGTTACCTTATGAGGCCCTGGGCATCTTTGTACAGTTGTGATAATGATTGACTTTCCTCCGATTCCATTACACAAATTAATGGATGGTGACTCCTCTTTAGGCTGTATCTTCTATGCTGCTTGGCTCAGATACAGAGCTGGCTCTCAGGGATCATGGTGCTTTATACTCTGGGTGCTACTACTACTTTATCTTATGGCTTGGGGCACAACATAAGCTGATAAATATCGTCTCTAAAATTGATGGACTGTATAGTGTGAGTGTAATTATGGCTTGCTAAGTAACGTGAATTATAGTGATAAGGAGATGGGTGACGGTAGTGGTGGTGCATACTGGCTCTCTCAGTATTCTGGACGCTGAGGCAGGAGAATCGCCACCACTTCCAAGCAAGCCTGAGCTACACAGTGAACTCCAAGTCAAGTAAGGCTACAGATAGAGTCTGTCTTAACACAAAGCAAAACAAAGAAAATTAGCTATCATATGTTACAATGTTAACCACAATTTCAAGCATTTATCACCAGCTACAATCTTCATAAAGTCTACCCAACATGCATGCCTCCGTATCTTCCCCATAGTAGCTACATATCCCACAGAAGCTCGGGACAGAACAACAGATTCTAAGTCATCACTGGCCTCCAAGATCCTGCTAACATTGTCGTTTCATTAACAAAGCATTTTTGGCTGTCATAACCGATCAGCATGGTAGTTCTTTCTCGACGCTGCTTATTATAAATCACGTTGCAACAGCACATTATTTTGCAAGGAATGAAAAGCAAAGCCATTCCCTGTCAGCTGGAATTAACTGCCAGGAAAGGATGGTCTTTCAGGAAGGAAGGGAGTCCATTAGCATATGGAGATCTGTTCTCTAATATCAGCCTATACTTGTTGACACAGTAAAGGGAACAATGTGTGTCCAGCCAGAGAGTAAAGTTATTTGAAATGCTTCCTCTATGTAGTTGCTGGTTAATAAACAAACACTCCTTGAACCACAGTCATTGTTTTTGTTTCTGATTGTATGTGGGATTGGTGCCACATGCAAAGGACTTCCCTGAGCAGTCCCCCAAAGAACCTGAACTTACTGAAGTCAGGCCTGCTGTAGCATTCAGTGGTTCCCCACTCAGGCCTTCTTGTCCCCCAATTATGGTGGATAGGGCTACCGGCAGGTAGCTCTGGTTCCAATCTGAATTGACTTTTGTGTTTGTCTATCTCTGTGAGTATCGGCCAAGATTCTGTTAGTGGATCAAGCTCCTGCTCCCTGCCTGATTGGAGGCTGTGGAACCAACAGCCTGTTACCAGGAGAAGAGGGGAAGACCTCCTATGTGTGTGAGCAGACAGAACTGTGCTCTCTCCGGGATTTTGTTTTTTCAAGTACTGGAAATCTCAGTGTGGACATATGCTTCTTTGACTGTCTGCCTGCTACAGCTGCCATGGAAGTGGCCTTTGCTGTGTTGATATCTCATTTGCTTGACAGAAAAAACACTAAGTAATACACTGAAATCTTTCTGGGAAACTAGCTTCACCTAAGTGTGGGTTGAATGAGAACACCCAGGGCTGGGTTGACAGTGGCGATGAGTTCTGAACTCTTCTCTCTAGTGTGCACTGGTCTTCTTTGCAGACACTGGCTTGCCCAGAGATGGCACGGTCAGCACCACTCTCTTCTCTGGTCAGCAGTGTTTTCAGGCTTTGGATGGGTAAAGGGGTGGGGGTTCTGGGAACTCTTCCATCAGAAGGAATCCGTTGTGGGTGCTTGAGGTGATTATGGAGACAGTTCAAGAGTCAAGACAGGAGTATTTAGCCCAGTGTTTGCCTACAATATGTAATAAGAGAATTCATTTTCAAAATGTTCATAGAGAATCAAGATGAGCCCACAGTGTGCATCTCTGGAATTAGATTAAGGAACTGTTATTCTTCTATGTCCTGTCATATTGCCCTATTAAAGGACTCATTTATTACTATTTTGTTCACATTGACACCCTTGGGTGACAGGACAGTGCCTCTGCCTCTTGAACCCATGCATAGCACTTGTCAGTGGGAACCAGGACTAGCCTTGCTCTTATGCCTGGCTTTCAATAGGATGGGTAGAAGAGCAGAGAGCTCCAAGCCAGTGTCATGCCACTCTCAGAGGGAGTCCTTTTCCAAGAAGGAATTGATCCAACATAACAGTTGTTTGAGGTGTTCATGGTGGCGATCAGAATAAAGCCAAGACAGAGGTGACTAGACAGTGCCACACGCACTGGACACCGAGCACTGTTTCATTGTTATGATTTGGGTACAAAGTTGCAGGACACACGTCAGGGAGGGAGCAGAGAAGGCATAATGAGGCACACAAGGCAGAAACCCTGTTCTTCCAATGGTGGATCACCTGCCTGTTCCATTTTCTGTCTCTCGCTCAATCTCAACAAAGTAGAAGAGGCATCATCACACATCAAAACTGCCATTATCACTACATGATAGGGATGCTCACACAGCTCTCTGCCCTAAAATGTTCATTTAATGCAGAGTTCACTTCCTAGCACTGAATCAACACCGTCATCTTCATTACCCATCCATGCCTGGGGTGCTCTAACTTCCCTGATTCTATATCACTCAGTCCCATTAGCGTTTCAATCACTGGATAACTCCGGAGACAGCTCACAGCTTAGCCCTACTTTGTGGGTACAGGTATCATGGTCACAGTGCTCAGGTCTTAGAATTGAGACATCATGGATATCCTAGTTTTCTTGCTGTTGGTTTAAGAAAGACCATGACCAAAAGCAACTTGGAGGGGAAAATGTTTATTTGGCTTACATGTCCACATCCTAGTTCATCATGAAGGGAAGGCAGGGCAGGAACTAAAAACAGGAACTGAAGAAGACACTGTGGAGAAACAGTGCTTCCTGGCTTGCTTCACATGGCTTGCATTGCTTTTTTATACAACCCAGGGCCATAAGCCAGGGGTGGCACTGTCCATAGTAGGCTGGACTCTTTACATCATTGACCAAGGAAAAAGCCCACAGACATGCTCAAAGAATAATCTAATGAAGATAGCGTTCAATGGAGAGCCTTTCTTCCAAGATGTTTGTATTTTGTGACAGGTTGACAAAAACTAACCATCACAATGGCCTTGGAGAAATTCATAGAGACATAAGAGTGGTGAGTATAAAGAGTTCCAATGCACGTCTTCCTAACCTTCAACGTCACGACTCTTTGACAGTCACATGGCTGAAACATGATCTTTGCACCTACAGTTCTTTACTATACTTCCACTTTCAAATCTCCTACCTTGAGCAGTATATCCAAAATGTGGAGATTCTAAGAGTTAGAAATTCTATTTCGGCACCATAGTGATGGACCCTGTACAGCCCCGGATATAAGACTATAGTACCATATAAGAGGTGTATCTGTATCCTGAAGCTCCCAAAAGAACTGAGCCAGCCTTGTGAGGACTTACCTTCCTGACTGTCTCTTCCCTGCTTGTCCCTGGGAAGGAAATGAAAACATGGAAACCTTATCTTCTTTTGCAGTAGGTATGAGTTAGAATTATGTGGAAAACATCACATGTTTTGTACAAAACAAGTGGTGCCTTTCATGACTTCTCCTAACCACCACCATGGAGAACAGAGAGCATCCCAGTGTATGAGCTTTGTCCTGTTCTTGTTCACTCCGAGGTGGACATAACTGTCTTTGCTTGAAGCACAATAGTGTGATGAGAAATCCTAGAGCTTTTCAAGATTGTACCTGGTGCCTTTTTCAGGTTGAAGGAAGAGGGAAAATCACCAGCTTTAGAACTGGGGGATCATGAGACACTCATGAGGCCAGCATGAGCTCCTGAGGCAGCTCTTTCTACCGATATTCAAGTCAACTGTGTATAAGCAGCTAATCATTGGCAGGCATGGGGCTTTCTGGTGGTACAAATGTGAGTTGTATGTAAGCCTTTCTGTTAGTCCCCTCTCTACCTGTAATGAACAGACATTTCTTTACATCTCTCAAAGAAGTCACACAATTGATGTCTGACCCAGAGATAAGCCAGAGTGGAGTGTGCACAGAAGAAATCTCACCACATTCCCTTCCTTCGTGTATCTCTTCTGTGTATTACCTGTCAGGTAAGTATTTGGGTGCCTCTGGGTGGCTATAGGCAGAGGGAACATAGCTTAATTCACTAAAAGCAGAAGCTAGATTTTAAGAAAGCTGTGGTGGTGGTCATATGGCCAGAGTTATAAGTGAAAAGCAACTGAGGTCGAGATGTCCGCTTACAGGAAATGTGCTGAAAGCATGTGGAAAAGAAACAGAGGAAGGAAGGAAGGAAGGAAGGAAGGAAGGAAGGAAGGAAGGAAGGAAGGAAGGAAGGAGCCAGATGGAGAGGCTTGCCTGGGTTATTAGGAAGCAAATGTGTTATGATCTGTGTGGAGATGGAGTTTGGAGATAAATACTTGACAAAAGGAAAAATGCTATACTTGTGAACTTCTGGGAGGATTTAAAACCCAAACAGTTAGCCAAAGAGGCAAACAAAAGGGGGGGGTAGGTGATTTCCCCTTGGAACCCCCACTGAGGAAGAAGGAGACCTCATAAAGCATGACTTAATCTACAGGCACTCTAATGAACTGACTGTGGTGGCCACTCTTGGTTGTCAGCTTGAACAATCTGGAATCAACGACAACCCCTGCATCTCAGAACTCATGTGAAGAATTTTCTTATTGGATCCTTTGATGGGGGAAGACCCATGCTAACTCTGGGCTATTCCTGCTGGTGGCAGTCCACATAAAAGGTCATGAGAGGAGGAAGCTTTTGCTTTTCACCTGCATGCCCTTACTATTGATGAGAATTTCATTTATCCTGTTTCTGAGGCATTCCTTCAGTGGTACGAGATCCTATTTCTTCAGGATTCCAACATAGACTGTAGACCAGCAGGTCTTTAGGACTTCACTCTGGGACTCCATTGCAAGATTAGGATTCCAGGGATCCTGTCTTAGCAACTGAACAACAACTGTATTCTCAGCCTTTGCCTGAGGGGATAACCAATTGTTATCTAATCGTTGGCACTGTCTCTACCCCAGCTGATAGAGCCATTCTAATACCCTAATACCCACCGTACACACACACACACACACACACACACACACACACACACACACACACACACACGTATATCTTTATATGTGTCCATTCTGTCAGTTCTGTTTCTTTAGAGAACTCTGATACAGTGAGCAGGTCAGAGTTGTTCCTTATAACCAGAAATCTGATGTTGAACTGTGGATTTATTGACCACTTATTAGTGTGCAAATCACTGTGGTTTTCCTTCTTTTTTTCTTTTATTGGATATTTTTAATTTACATTTCAAAGGTTATTCTCTTTCCCAGTTTCCCAGACATAAGCCCCCTATCCCATCCCCTTCCCCTTCTTCTATAAGGGTGTTCCCCTCCTCATCCATCCCTGTTCCCTCATCCCCAGAAATTCCCATACACTGGGGGATCCAACCTTTGCAGGACCAAGAGCTTCTCCTTCTATTGGTGACCAACGAGGCCATCCTGTGCTACATATGCAGCTTGGAGCCATGGGTCCATCTGTATAGTCTTTGGGTAGTGGTTTAGTCCCTGGGAACTCTGGTTGGTTGGCATTATTGTTCTTATGGGGTTGCAAACCCCTTCAACTCTTCCAATCCTTTCTTTCATTCCTCCAATGGGGATCCCATTCTCAGTTCAGTGGTTTGCTGCTAGCACTCACCTCTGTATTTGACATGCTCTGGCTGTGCCTCTCAGGAGACATCTATGTCCAGCTCCTGTCAGCATGCACTTCTTAGCTTCATCAATCTTATCTAGTTTTGGTGGCTTATATATATGGGCCACATGTGAGTCAGGCTCTGAATGGCTGTTCCTTCAGCCTCTGCTCCAAACTTTGCCTTCATATCCCCTGCAATGAATATTTTTGTTCCCCCTTTTAAGAAGGAGTGAGGCATCTGCACTTTGGCTGTCCTTCTTGAACTTCATGTGGTCTGTGGATTATATCTTGGGTAATTTGAGCTTTGGGGCTAATATTCGCTTAACAGTGAGTATAAACCATGTGTGTTTTTCTGTGATTGGGTTACCTCACTCAGGATGATATTTTCTAGTTCAATCCATTTGCATATGAATTCCATGAAGTCATTGTTTTTGATAGCTGAGTAGCTGTACCACATTTTCTGTATCCATTCCTCTGTTGAAGGGCATCTGGGTTCTTTCCAGCTTCTGGCTATTATAAATAAGGCTGCTATGAACATAGTGGAGCACGTGTCTTTGTTATACGTTGGGGCATCTTTTGGGTATATGCCCAGGAGTGGAATAGCTGGTTCCTCAAGTAGTGCAATGTCCAGTTTTCTGAGGAATGTCCCGACTGATTTCCAGAGTGGTTGTACCAGTTTGCAGTCCCACCAACAGTCCTCTTTCTCTACATCCTCACCGGTGTCTTTTGTCAACTGAGTTTTTTATCTTATCCATTCTGACTGGTGTGAGGTGGAATCTCAGGGTTGTTTTAATTTGCATTTTCCTGATGACTAAGGATGTTGAGCATTTCTTTAGGTACTTCTTAGCCATTCGATATTCCTCAGCTGAGAAGCCTTTGTTTAGCTCTGTACCCCATTTTTAATAGGGTTTTTGGCTCTCTGGAGTCTAAGGTCTCGAGTTCTTTATTTATTTTGGATATTAACCCTGCTTCGGATGTAGGATTGATAAAGATCTTTCCCAATCTGTTGGTTACCATTTTGTCCTAATGACAGTGTCCTTTGCCTTACAGAAGCTTTGCAATTTTATGAGGTCTTATTTGTTGACTCTTTATCTTAGGGCATAAGCCATTGATGTTTTGTTCAGGAAATTTTCCCCAGTGCCCATGTGATTGAGACTCTTCTCCACTTTTTCATCTATTAGTTTGAGTGTATCTGGTTTGATGTGGAGGTCCTTGATCCACTTGGACATAAGCTTTGTACAGGGCATTAAGAATGGATTGATTTGCATTCTTCTACATGCTGACCTCCACTTGAACCAGTACCATTTGTTGAAAATGCTCATTTTCCCATTGGATATTTTAGCTCCTTTGTCAAAGATTAAGTGACCATAGTTGTGTGGGTTCATTTCTGGGTCTTCAATTCTATTCCACTGATCTACCTGCCTGTCTCTGTATCAATACCATACAGGTTTTTTTTTTTTATCACTATTGCTCTAAAATACTGCTTGAGGTCAGGGATGGTGATTTTCCCAGAAGATTTTTATTGTTGAGGATACTTTTCACTATCTTGGGTTTTTTTTGTTATTCCAAATGAATTTGCAAATTGCTCTTTCTAACTCTACAATGAATTGAGTTGGAATTTTGATGGGAATTGCATTGAATCTGTAGATTGATTTTGGCAAAATGGCCATTTTACTATATTAGTCCTGCCAATCCATGAGCATGGGAGGTCTTTTCATCTTCTGAGATCTTCTTCAATTTCTTTCTTCAAAGACTTGAAGTTCTTGTCATACAGATCTTTCCCTTGCTTGGTTAGAGTCACATTGAGGTTTTTTATGTTATTCAGGACTATTGTGAAGGGTGTCATTTCCTAATTTCTTTCTCAGCCTGTTTATTCTTTGAGTAGAGAAAGGCTAATGATTTGTTGGAGTTAATTTTATAGTCAGCCACTTTGCTGAAGTTGTTTATCAGGTTAATTAATTCTCTGGTGGAACTTTTGGGGTCACTTAAGTATACTATCATATCATCTACAAAAAGTGATATTTTGTCTTCTTCCTTCCAATTTGTATCCTTTTGTCCTCCTTTCATTGTCTGATTCTTCTGGCTAGAATTTCAAATACTATACTGACTAAGTAGGGAGAGAGTGGGCAGCCTTGTCTAGTCCCAATATTAGCGGGATTACTTCAAGTTTTTCTCCGTTTAGTTTAATGTTATCTACTGGTTTCCTGTAAATTGTTCTTACTATTTTTAGGTATGGGCCTTGAATTCCTGATCTTTCCAGGACTTTTATCATGAAGGGGTGTTGAATTTTGTCAAATGCTTTCTCAGCATCTAAAGAAGTTATCATGTGTTTTTTCTTTGAGTTTATTTATACAGTAGATTACATCAATGGGTTTCTATGAAAAGAAGCAGGATAGAATATACATTAGCAGCTTGACAGCACACCTAAAAGCTCTAGAACAAAAGGAAGCAACTACACCCAAGAGGAGCAGAAGGCAGGAAATAACCAAACTCAGGGCTGAGATCAACCAAGTAGAAACAAAAAGAACTATGCAAAGAATCAACAAAACCAGGAGCTGGTTCTTTGAGAAAATCAACAAGATAAATAAACCCTTAGCCAGACTAACCAGAGGGCACAGAGAGTATATCCAAATTAACAAAATCAGAAATGAAAAGGGAGACATAACAACAGAATCTGAGGAAATTAAAAAAAATCAGATCCTACTACAAAAGCCTATATTCAGCAAAACTGGAAAATCTGGAGGAAATGGACAATTTTCTAGACAAATACCAGGTACCAAAGTTAAATTACGACCAGATAAACCATCTAAACAAAACCATAACTCCTAAAGTCTCCCAAACAAAAAGAGCCCAGGACCAGAAAGGTTTAGTGTAGAATTCTCTCAAACCTGCATAGAAGACTTCATACCAATACTGTCCAAACTATTTCACAAAATAGAAACGGAAGGAGCACTACTGAATTCCTTTTAAGAAGCCACAATTATGCTTATACCTAAACCAAATAAAGACCCAACAAAAAAAGACCAATTTCTCTTATGAATATCGATGCAAAAATACTGTATAAAATTCTCTCAAACAGAATTCAAGAATGCATCAAAATGATCATCCATCATGATCAAGCAGGCTTCAACCCAGGGATGCAGGAATGGTTCAACATACAGAAACCCATTGAGGAGAGATATTAAGGAATAGTGATTGTTGCTTCCTGTTATTTTTGTTGTTAGAGGTGGAATTATGCTTGTGTGTCTCTATTCTTTTGGTGTTATTGCAAGGAGATTACTTTCTTGCTTTTTCTAAGATGTAGTTTACCTCCTTGTGTTTAAGTTTTCCTTCTGTTATCCTTTATAGGGATAGATTTATAGAAAGATATTGTGTAAATTTGGTTTTGTCAAGGAATATCTTGGTTTCTCCATCTATGTTAATTGAGAATTTTGCTGGATACAGTAACCTGGGTTGGTATTTGTGTTCTCTTAGGGTCTGTATGACATCTCTCCAGGATCTTCTGGCTTTCATAGACTCTGGTGAGAAGTCTGGTGTAATTCTGATAGGTCTGCCTTTATATGTTACTTGACCTTTTTCCCTTACCACTTTTAATATTCTTTCTTTGTTTTGTGCATTTGGTGTTTTGACTATTATGTGACAAGAGGAATTTCTTTTCTGGTCCAAACTATTTGGAGTTCTGTAGGCTTCTTGTATGTCCTAGGTTTTCTATCTCCAGGGTTGTCTCCCTTTGTGATTTCTTTATTGTTTCTATTTCCATTTTTAAATCCTGGGTAGTTTTGTTCAATTCCTTTACCCGTTTGGTTTTGTTTTCCTGCAATTCTTTAAGGCATTTTTGTGTTTTCTCTTTAAGGACTTCCACTTGCTTACTTGTGTTGTCCTGCATGTCTTTAAGGGAGTTATTTATTTCCTTCTTAAAGTCTTCTATCATCATCATAAAATGCAATATTAAATCCAAGTCTTGCTTTTCCAGTGTGCTTGTATATCCAGTATTTGTTTTGGTGGGAGAACTGGGCTCTGATAATGTCAAGTATTCTTGGTTTCTGACGCTTTGTTTCCTGAGCTTGCCTCTTGCCATTAGATTGTCTCTGGTATTAGCTTGTCTTGCTTTCTCTGACAGTGGCTTGACCCTCCTATAGGCCTGTGTGTCAGCACTCCTGTAGACCTGTTTTATTTCAGCCTGATCTGGGAACAGAGATCTGCTTCTGGGTTTGTGTGATCTGAAATCTCTGGGCACAGAATATTTGGCCTTACCTCTGCTCTCAGGTGTGTCCTGATTATAGAATATTTTTGGTGAAAGTCTAGGCAGAAACCTGGAAACAGGCAATGAAACAGTCTATAGAGGAATAATACCTACTAGATTTCTCACAATGGTGTATTCATCTTGCTTTCTGATGTATTCCGCTGCTGCCTGTCCAGGGATCACAACACCCACAATCATCTAGGCCTTTCCATGTCAACTATTAATCATGAAAACATCCCAGAAGCCTAATTATAAGTTAGCCTGATGGGAATGCTTTCTTGATGGAGCTTCTGTCTTCCCAGATGATGTCAGTTGTGTCATACAGGCACAATATGAGTCAGCAGACCTCCAAGAAGAATACAGACTGGCTCAGTTAAGGTCACGTACAGCATCAGGTAAGCCAGGCCAGCCTCACCTATGTATCCTCCAGTATTAGATGGAGTTATTGCTGATGCAGAAAGGTTCTCCATGATGGCAGCTTTTGCATATTCCTGACACAGCAACGTAAAGGTGTCATTTTACTATACTCTTTGACTTGTCTACTTTCTATTTCGTTGCAATCTAGTTTAAGATTTTTCTCTGCCTTCTCCATCCACCAGTTCCCTGACAAATTCTTTTCCTAATTGGATATTTTATGCATTTACATTTCAAATGCCATCCCTTTTCCTGTTTTCCCCCTCTCCCATTCCCTCCCCCTGCTTCTATGAGGATGCTCCTTCTCCCACCCACCCATTCCCACCTCAACACCCTGGCATTCCCCTACACTGAGGAGAGGAGCCTTCACAGGACCAAGGGCTTCTCCTCCTATTAATGCCAGACAATGCCATCCTCTGCTACATATATGGCTGGAGCCATGGACCCCTCCATGTGAATTCTTTGTTGGTTTAGTCCCTTGGGGCTCTTGAGAGCCTGGTTGGTTGACATTGTTGTTCTTCCTATGGGGTTGCAAAGCCCTTCAGATCCTTCAATCCTTTCTTTAACTCCTCTATTGGGGTCCCCGTGCTCAGTCTGATGGTTAGCTGGAAGCACCCTCATCTGTATCAGTAATGCTCTGACAGAGTTTATCACAAGACATCAGGCTCCTGACAGCAAGTACTTCTTGGCATAAGCAATAGTGACTGGTTTTGGTAGGTGCATATGGGATGGATGCCCAGGTGGGGCAGTAAATTGTATCTTGGGTATTCTGAGCTTTTGGCCTAATATCCACTTATCAGTGAGTGCATACCATGTATGGTCTTTTGTGACTGGGTTACCTCACTCAGGATGATTTTTTTTTCTTGTTGTATCCATTTGCCTAAGAATTACATGAAGTCATTATTTTTAATAGTTGAGTAGTACACAATTGTGTAGATGTGCCACATTTTCTGTATCCATTCTTCTGTTGAAAGACATCTGGTTTCTTTCAAGCTTCTGGCTATTATAAATAAGGCTGCTATGAACATAGTGGAGCAAATGTCCTTGTTATATGTTGAAGCATCTATTGGGTATATGCCTAGGAATGGTATGGCTGAGTCCATAGTAGTACTATGTCCAAATTTTCAGAGGAACTGCCAGACTGCTTTCCAGAGTAGTTGTACCAGCTTGCAATCCCACCAACAATGGGGGAGTGTTCCTCTTTCTCCACTTCCTTGCCAGTATCATCATCTGCATTTTTGATCTTAGCCATTCTGACTGGTGTGATGTGGAATCTCAGGGTGGCTTTGACTTGCATTTTGCTGATGACTAAGGATTTTGAACATTTCTTTAGGTGTTCCTTGGCTCTTCAATATTTCTCAGTTGAGAATTTTTTGTTTAGCCCTGTACCCCAATTTTAATAGGATTACATGGTTCTCTGGAGTCTAACTTCTTGAGAATATATCTATATCTACATACACACAGACTTTGTGTGTGTGTGTGTGTGTGTGTGTGTGTATTAGACATGAGCCCTGTATTCTATTGGATGTAAGATTGGTAAAGATCTTCTCCCAATCTGTTGGTTGCCATTTTGTCCTAATGACAGTATCCTTTGTCTTACAGAAGCTTTGCAATTTTATAAGGTCCCATTTGTTGATTCTTGATCTTAGAACATGAGCCATTGGTGTTCTGATCAGGAAAATTTCCCCTGTGCCTATGTGTTCAAGGCTCTTCCCCAATTTATCTTCTTTTTTTTTTTTTTTCGGAACTGGGGACCGAACCCAGGGCCTTGTGGTTGCTAGACAAGCACTCTACCACTGAGCTAAATCCCCAACCCCCCCAATTTATCTTCTAATAGTTTCAGTGTATCTGGTTTTATGTGAAAGTCCTTGATCCACTATGACTTGAGCTTTGTATAGGGAGATAAGAATTGATGGATTTGTATTCTTCTACATGCTCACCATCAGTTGAATAAGCACCATTTGTTAAAACTATTATCTTTTTTTCTACTGGATGCTTTTAGCTCCTTTGTCAAAGATCAAGTGACCATAGGTGTGTGGGATCATTTCTGGGTCTTCAATTCTATTTCATTGATCTACCTGCCTGTCTCTGTACCAATACCATGAAGTTTTTATCGTGATTGCTCCGTAATAAAGTTTGAGGTCAAGGATGGAGAGTCCCCCAGAAGTTGTTTTATTGTTGAGAATAGTTTTCGCTCTCCTGGAATTTTTGTTATTCCAAATGAATTTGCAAATTGCTCTTTTTAATTCTATGAAGAATTGAGTTGGAATTTTGATGTGGATTGCATTGAATCTGTTGATTGCTTTTGGCAAGATGACCATTTTTACAATATTAATCCTGCCAATCCATGAGCATGGGAGGTCTTTCCATCTTCTGAGATCTTCTTCAATTTCTTTCTTCAGAGACTTGAAGTTCTTGTCATACAGATCTTTCACTTGCTTGTCTAGAGTCACACCAAGGTATTTTATATTATTTGTGACTATTATGAAGGATGTCATTTCCTTAATTTCCAGCCTGTTTATTCTTTGAGTAGAGGAAGGCTTCTGATTTGTTAGAATTAATTTTATATCCAGCCACTTTGCAGAAGTTTTTTTTTTTTTTTTATCAGCCATAGGAGTTCTTTGGGAGGAATTTTTGGGGTCAATTAACTATACTATATCATCTGTAAATAGTGATTTTTGACTTACCAATTTGTATCCCTTTGACCTCTTTTTGTTGTCTAATTGCTCTGGCTAGGACTTCAAGTACTTTATTAAATAGGTAGGGAAAGAGTGGACAGCCTTGTCTAGTCCCTGATTTTAGTGGGATTGCTTCATGTTTCTCTCCATTTAGTTTGATGCTGTATATTGCTTTTACTATGTTTAGGTATGGACCTTGAATTCCTGATCTTTCCAAGATTTTTAACATGAAGGGGTGTTGAATTTTGTCAAATGCTTTCTTAGCATCTAATGAGATAAATATGTGGTTTTTAGCTTTGAGTTTGTTTATGTAGTGGATTACATTGATGGATTTCCGTATATTGAAGCATTCCTACATCCCTGGGATGAAGCCTACTTGATCATGGTGAATGATTGTTTTTATGTGCTCTTAGATTTGGTTTTCAAGAATTTTATTCAGTATTTCTACATTGACATTAATAAGGGAAACTGGTCTAAAGTTCTCTTTCTTTGTTGGCTCTATGTTTTTAGGTATAAGCATAATTGTTCCTTCTTCTATTTTCTGAAATAGTTTGAATTGTATTGATATTTGGTCTTCTTTGAAGGTCTGATATAATTCCACACTAAACCCATCTGGATCTGGTCCTATGATCTTTTTTATTTATTTTATTTTTTTTATTTTTATTTTTTTTTTTGGTTGGGAGACTTTTAATGACTGCTTCTATTTCTATTTCTTTAGGAGTTATGGGATTGTTCATATGGTTTATCTGATCCTGATTTAACTTTGGTACCTGGTATCTGTCTAGAAAATTGTCCATTTAGTCCAGATTTTATAGTTTTGTTGAATATAGTGTTCTGTAGTAGGATGTGATAATTTTTTGAATTTCCTTAGTTTCTGTTGTTATGTATCCCCTTTCATTTCTGATATTGTTAATTTGCATACTGTCTCTGTGCCCTCTGGTTAGTCTGGCTAAGGTTTACCTATCTTGTTCATATTCTCAAAGAACCAGCTCCTGGTTTTGTTGATTCTTTGCATAGTTCTTTTTGTTTCTATTTGGTTGATTTCAGCTCTGAGTATGGTTATGTCCTGCAGTCTACTCCTCTTGGGTGTATTGGCTTCTTTTTGTTCTAGAGCTGTCAGTTGTGCTGATTCTTTACACTGTATCTCTTTCCTTGTGAAGGCTGTGCCTCATCCCTCACCTCTTCACTGAAGCCCGTAGGCTTTCATAAATATACTTTCTACTTTTCTCCTCATCGTTATCAAAAAGTTTAGTGTTTTAATCTGCATTTTCAGTGCATTAAAATTCATGGTGGAATTGTCAACATATAATTAACATTACATGGTTTTAATCTTTATCAGGTGGTCTGGAAATTACATTCCTCCCTCCTGAGAGATATTTTTTTTTCATTGCATTTTCTTTGTTTGGCTTAAGGGATTTCTCAAGCACCCTCCTTCCCAACGTTTACACAAAACTCTGCAAGCACAGAACACAGAATGTCTTGATTTCATTTCTCTTGAATAATAACAATAGAGATTCCTTAGATTCAAGGTTTATTCTTAAAAGTCCAAGTCCTAAGGCTCGAAAGATGGATCCATGCTTAAGGGTCCTTGATGTTTTTGTCAATGATCTGGATTCAGTTTTCAGGACTCACAGACTCACAGATGTCTGAAACTTCAGGAGATATGATGCCCTCTTCTGTCTTCCACTGTACTTCTGCACACATGTCATGCACATACATGCAGGCATAACATTCATATGCAAGAAATAGATGAATAAATAAACCTTGAAAAGTGTCCAGATTCTAACAGGACTCTGAGCTGAGGTAATGTAGGATTTATTTTTTTTTGCATTGTTTACTGGAAAAATATTTTCTATAAATATTCTTCCTATTATTTGCTGAAAAACAGTTAATTTTGAATATTCCAATTCATTTATATATTTGTGCTAATTAAGTACTATATTAATTAGAGTTGATTTGTACTTGTTTATATTTATATTTATACCTATATTTAAGAACCTAGATACCCTTAGACTTTCAGTTCTTTTGTTACTAAAAATTACTTGGCGGGCTGGAGAGATGGCTCAGCCGTTAAAGGCTAGGCTCACAACCAAAAATAAAAATTACTTGGCTTATTTTTAACCCTTTGTGTGTGTATATATATGTATATATTTATTACATTTCATCAATATATATTGTATTTCAAATGTAAACATATATACATATACACATATATCATGTTGAAAGTTTGGCTAAATTTCTGCTGCAGATTGTATTAGTTTTCTTCTTGTTGCTGTGATGAGATACCATGAGCAGAAGGTGTTTATTTGGGCTTATGCTTCCTGATAACAAGTCCATAATGGTGAAGAAAGTCAGGCATCAACCTGGGGCAGGAACCTGAGAGGTCATATCTCATTCTCACACAGGAAGCCAAGAAAACGAATTGGAATAGCGTGAGATATAAACCCTCAAAGGCAACACCAAGTACTGTACAGGACTGAAATTCCTAAAGATTCCACAACTTCCACAGACAGACAAAACTCAGACATACAGACAACACCACCATGAAGGGATGAAGTACATAATTACATGAACCTAAATGGGTATATCTCATTCAAACCACTATAGGATGATGATGCATTTGAAAGAGCTGCTGACATTTAATAATATAATATAGATGTACTAAGTCAGCATACCACAGAAATTACTAATTATCCGTGTTTATCACTATACTCTTCACAATACTCAATAAACAGAAAGAGCAGGAATGCCCATCGGCAGATGTAAAGATAATGAAAACATGGTTTATATGTGCAATGGAGATATGTTTTGCTATACAGAATAATAAAATGATATCATCTTTATAGAAAGGACAGAAAACATTGTGTTATATGAAATAAATTTTACTAATAAAGTCAAAGACTGTATTTCCCTTCACACTTGAAATCTAGAATAATGCTTATAAAATTTTATTTTTTTCCTATTGTAGTTTGGTTGAGAAGTAGCCTCCATAGGTTCTACTATCTCAGGGAGGATTAGGAAATACAGCCTTGCGGGGGAAAATATTTCAAGGTTGTGGGCTTTGGGAGTGTATAGTCTCACCTCACTTTCAGTGTGGTCTCTGTTTCATGATTGCACATGAAGATGAGAATTCTCAGCACTGTGCCTTCCAAATGCTGCATCCTCTCCCTCCAAGATGGGTTCTTATCATTCTGGAACTATGAGTCTAAAACACAATTTCAGCTCACTTCTGTGCCCTTATGGACTCCCCTCTAGAACCACAAGTCAAAATAAATGCTTTCTTCTCATGGTTCTTCACTATGGCAACAGAAGCAAAACTAATACAATCTTCAGTAGAAATTCAACCAGACTTACAGTAGAAGTCTTATTCTGTGGAAATGGAGATGCAAAAGATCTAAAATCTAAGAAAAAAATTTTGAACAAGTTTTCTTTTGTAATTTTTTTTAACCATGATGTTTATCAGTGGAAACAAAAAGTAAGTAATGTATATAGGATGTGAAGGTAGTGAAGTTGATCTGGAGTGGACTATGAGAGGAAGAAGTCTAAGGGGGAGGGAACTATGGAATGTGTGGCGTGGAAGCAGGGGAGGGCTACTTAGTGGGAAGGAGGAGATCAGAAAAGGTGGGAAGAACAGATTGGGTGAGTGAACCACGGACCAAGCATAACGATGACTTCTTTTGGCTGGCTTCTGGAGCCAATGGCTTATGTGGGTCCTCATCTCATTCCCAGATCCAGGAAGAGCTGTGGATACCTGGACTATCCACTGACTCTTAGGACACAGAGCTACTTTCAAACTTTTCAGGAATGGAAACACACTGAAAGACTCGAGATGACCCTCTGCTCTTAAAATTTAAAGGTCTTATTAGTCACATTGATTAACATATTGATAGCTCAAGTTCCAAGCAATAGTTTACTTCTGGAATGAGTCCTTAGTCAAGTGATTGTTTACTTGAAAGTGGTGATTCGCTTGCATCTGGTTGCACAGACTACCAGTCCCAGTTCCTTGGCAGAAGGATATAAAATCTGAGATAGTCTGGGTAGCTTGATGAAATTTGTATTTAAAATTTTAAAAAAGAGATTGTTGGAGGGTTACAGATCTTATTCACTGATAGTGTGTTTGACTAGTAACTACAAGGTTTGGACTTAATTTCCATTATCAAAACAAAAAAAAAAGGAAGAAAAGAAGAAAAATGTTCTTTGAATTTCCTAATATTTTACTTTGTGTGAGGGCTAATTTTTTTATATCAACTTTACACCAGTAGACTTATTTGAGAGGAGGGGACTAAAATTGAGAAAATACTTCCACAAGTTCAAGTTTGAGAGAAGTTCTTTAATTATTGGTATTGGAGAGCCTAGTCCATTGTGGATGGTACCATCACTGGGCTGATGGTGTTGGGTTCTGTATTGAAAGCAGGCTGAGCAAGCCATGATGAGCAAGGCAGTAAGATGCATTTCTCGACGGCCTCTGAATCAGCTCCTGCCTCCAAGTTCTGGTTCTGCTTGAGTTTCTCCAATGATGAACTATGATCTGGAAGTGTAATCCAAATAAACTTTTCTCCTCAACTTGCTTTTGGTCGTGATGTTTGATTGCAACAACTGAAACCCTAACTAGAACACGTAGTTACAGTTTGGAGATGGTGGCTGCTTCCTACTGAATGGGCATGTACACACAGGGGTGGGTATCTGTAAAGCTTATAAGATTATAAGAGAACAAGGCATGTTTGGAAGACTAGATGGTGTTTTGTTTTAAGATGGTTTTAGAAACCAACATTCATCCCATTTAAAGGAAGCCACCTGCAATGACAAGTTCTTCTACAGTGAGCTTCCCTCCTTTTGTCTTCGAATAAATGCATCCAATTTATGTTCATTATCAAATTTGTCACCTTAGAATCATTCATGATTTAGTATGCCTTTGTACTGCTGTTGGTTCAGTAGTGGTGACCACTACAGTGTTTATTGGCAATTGTATCTTCTTTTACCAGATTTCTAATCAGATTGCCTAGAAATTTATTAATTTTGTTGATTGTTTTTATAAAAAGCATCAGATTAAAACAATTACATGCATTAAATTTCTATTTTATTGATTTCTTCTCTTCAGCTTACTATTGTACTTTCTCTGATGTTCTTCAGAGTTAGAAATCTCTCCCTTTTTTTCACCCAAAGGGACAAGACATGGATCGCTGTCACAGGACATAGCCCTCTGTTTGTCTTCTTTCTGAGACTTGCTTTCTTGTGCTTATGGGGACAGTCTGGCCTGCTTCCCTCAACCACCTGCCAACTTCCTGTGACTGACTAGCACCATTGTTATGTAGGGCTAGACTTTGGACAATGATACAAGGGTTCAGAGCACAGGCTTATAGGATGTTTAGTTTTGAAATTTCTACTTAGAAGGACATAAACCTCTCATGGTGAAATCCCAGAAAGCTTCAGTTGCCCACATGCAATGGAGATTCGAGTTGCAACTGGGCTTGATCATTATGCATGAATAGAAAAGCACAATTTATAACATCTAAAATATTTGTTGTTTTTAATTCCATGTATGTGAGTGTGGTTCTGTGGGCCGCAGAAGAGGATATCAGATTCCCTGGAGCTTGACTTTCTTAAGCACTGGAGCAATCTTTCCAGACCCCTACTCTATAATATTTACAAAATATAATATAATATTTATAATACCCCATATTCTTGGGATATGTCAAAGAAGAAGAAAGAGACTTCTCACTATTATTGAGGATGTCATTATCTTCCTTCGGAAGGCCCTCTATACCCTTTGCCACTCCACTTGGTAATCTAGGGCTGAGATGTGCTCGGGGAGGTGAGGCCCTGGGTTGCATATGGCCATGTATAGTCTTATATGGTCATGTTCACTGATGGCCTCCTGGGTGGTAAAAAGCAACTTACTACAGAGATGGAGAATCTCAGTCAGCATCTTAGCTCTGGAGAGAAGTCAGACAATGATAGGATCTGGCTTACTAGCAAGGAATCTATCAAAATTAGAACATGTAGATAATATTGCCACTCAAACTATGTAGTACTTATAGGGTAACATCTAGGAAACATTAGAGAAATTAAAATATAGAAATAACTGCAGAGACCTGCCATGCTCTTTGCGGTCAGGAAGTGAGATACAACGACACACAGAGAGAGTTTATGAACCTTAAAAGTAGACGAGCAGCACACTCAGGGCACGGCAGCACAATCTGGTAAGAATGGAGTGGGGAAAGGAGAAGTTTCTACTGCAGTGTGAAGCACACTTCAGCCTTGGGGGCTTGGGGAGAGGTGCTACAGTGGGCATGCACAAGTGGCTGTGGTGACATTCGATTCTGCACTCTCAGAGGGTGGATCACTGTTCAAGGTCTTCCCTAGGTACTCAGTTTCCTGTCTATATCCTCGCATGTATCCTGTTTGCCGGATTCTCTACTAGTGTCCTTTCCCTCTCTGACTACATTGAGCTGACAGTGGGAAGCAAGGAGCCTCCCAGCCAGCTCGATTACACCAATGGAACTGTTATCCTAGGAATGCCTGCAGCCTTCAGCACTGTCTGTGACTCTACCACTGCGAGACACAGGTCCCCACACTGCCCCATCTTAGCTTGAACTTTTTTAGAGGAGAGAGTTACCCATTTATGTAACTGGGGAGATTAGGGCAAGTCTACCTGACATCATCATGGGAGTCTTAGGCCCCAGCAAATTGCCCAGTAAACTGCATCCTAGTGCAAATAATTAATGACAGAAGAAAGACAGCCAGGAACAGTGAAGCTGCCAATTGGGATAGCTATGGAGGAATTAAAATTCCAAAGTACACATACACATACCACATATACACAGACACACATACCACATATATACATATACATACCACGCACATATAAGCACTCAGAATACATATATATATAATATATACACACATATAACAATATACACACATATACATGCAACACACATATACATGAATATATATATATCACATACATATACACACTACATATATACACACATATACATATACTAGGCAAATACATATAGAATATACATATACCACATACATATATAAGCACATACCACAGACATACATGCACGACATGTGTGTACACCTACATCACATATATACACACAAACTACACACACATTATACCAAATGCACCAAACACATATACACATGAACCACTTAAACATGTGCCTAAACATGCACATACAAGCATAGATACATAACATATACACACAAACACATATACAAACATGAATATATGATAAATGCATATACATACACAGAGACACAAAAAACTACACACATATACTAAATGTACCAAATACATACATATACACAAACCATCTAAATGTGCACACGCACACACCTAGACAACATACACACAAACTTGCATACAGATATGCATACATGTATAAATATACAAGCATACATAACACAGACACATAAAACTACACATACGAAACACATACATACACACAGACACACACAAACTCCACACACACACACACACACATTCATAGACACATGCATACACACAAGCTATCTAAACATGCACACATACAGAGACACATAATACACATAAGCCAGAAATATATATATATATATATATATACATATGCACAGACATATATATATATATATATGCACAGACACAGACTCATACACACAAGCACACAAACACACTGTGCTAATTAAGTTTTGTCAACTTGACACAAGTTAAAGTCATCTGGGAAACTGAAAGTCAATAGAGAAAATGCCCCCATTACATTGGCCAGTGGTCATGCCTGAAGTGCATTTTCTTGATTAATGTGGGAGGGCCCACCTCACTGTGGGTGGTGCCAAGTCTAGGCAGTTGGTCCTGGATTAAATAAGAGAGCAGGCTGAGCAAGCCATGAAAGCAAGCCAGTCAGTAGTACTCCTCCATGGCCTCTCTGTTCCCTATTTAAGTTGCCTTTGAGCACTCAATCTCTCTCTCTCTCTCTCTCTCTCTCACACACACACACACACACACACACACACACACACACACACACACACACACCATACCAAGGCTGTATTAGGAAAAAGAAAGTGTATTAAACTTTAAACTGTGATGCCAATGGATGGCAGCTAAGCTTATCCAAACTGAATATACATGAGCATTGAAACTTGAATTGTTAAAAATAAAATTAATAGCAACACTCACTCAGATGCAAAGGTCGTAAGTGGTTATCAGCTTTTTTAAACACCCACACTAAATGTCAAATGTCATTTAGTTGTTTTGTGGAGTTGCCTTATGAATCCAGATAAAAACAGGCACTGTGCCTCGCTGGAAAGGAATCTGGCTCAAGGGGGCTGCTGGTCCCCTCAAACCAGAAAAGGAAGTAGACTCTGCAGCCTGAGGAAGGGCCCAGTCAACAGAAAGCTTATTGTGCAGGTTGAGGGCTTGAAGCTGGACTCCAGCACACAGATGAACAACTGAATGCACAGACATGTTCTTCTCCACACCCAGGAGGGAGGTGGGACAGGAGTTTCCCTGGGACTTTCTGGACTGCTACTGTGGCTAAATCTGAGAGATCTAGGTTCACACACAGGCTCAGTCTCAAAAAGCAAGGTAGAAAGAGAGGGCAGTAAGGCCTGGTCTCCACATGTGGATGTTTGAGGTAGGCTTTGTAAGAAGGTGAACACTGCCAAGCCCTTTGTCTCCAGTGCAATCAAGTCCAGTGCAAATGAAGCTTTGGTGTGCAGTGAAGCACAGGGGGTGCTATGAAGAGGCAGAGCCAGCCAGGGGATTCCTGCCTATCTAGGTCCATGTCAGTCCTGTGGAACCATGTTACTGGGCACATGGACCTGCTCGATACAGAATGTCTTTCTCAGCAGGGGTGCTTCTGTCCAGGAACCCATCTATCAGCAGTAGAGACTGACAAACTTTGTTTTCCTGATTCACTTCCCCCAGAATGCAAGCCCTACAGTGTCAGACAAATCTCAGGGCTCAAATCACAGGCCGAGGCAGAGGCAGGAAAGAACATGAGTGCCTGGTACTGGAACCTTCCTCCACAGACCAACGTAGACACAGAACAATTTTAGCATTCTAGAAGGAAGTCCTTGTTAGTCCAACTTTGAAGCCATATACTGGCATCTACTTCACAGCATCTACTCTTCCCAAAGCCCATCTTGAAAGCCCAGAGGAAAAATTTCCCCAAGGAACAGCCTTGAGGCTAAAGATTATGAAAGGGATTCCATTTCTTTCTTCCATGGACAGAATTTTTTTTTTTGGTTCTTTTTTTCGGAGCTGGGGACCGAACCCAGGGCCTTGCGCTTCCTAGGCAAGCGCTCTACCACTGAGCTAAATCCCCAACCCCCCATGGACAGACTTAGAGTAGGAGAGCGAGATAGATCAGAAAGCCTGGTGGCACAGCAATGGGACAACTGGCCTACATTCAGTGAAAGAAGACCAATGGGCTTTGGAGAAATCCATTTAAACTTCTAGCTGCATCAGCCGAAGGTGGCAACTGGGCCTGGAAAAGAAGTCATTCAATGGAGGTCAGAGGATGAGAAGGATTAAGCATTTTCTCACAGATTTCATGGTCACTGAGATGTAAAAGTGACCAAAATGACTCTCTTGGCTATAGTGACTGTCATCAATGTAACCTAGTAGTAACCTCTGTGTCTTTCTAAATCTCACAGTGACTCTTTGAGGTGGCACCCCTATGTCTCCAGGGACTGGCACTCATGATGCAAACAGAGATCAGCGGGGCTGGCAAAGCTCAGCTTTGTGACCCTCAATGTGACCCCAAGGATGCTGAAACTATTGCCTCCCAGCCAGTGTCACCCAGTTGCACTGTGAACTGTTTGGCTGAGCAGAGAAGAATCAAAGCTTTCGCATTTGACTGCACTATTTACACACAGAGCAAAGGAAAATTCAAGTTCTGTTGCTGATGCGAACAAGGAGAAAAGACTTCCAGGGCAAACGAAGATTTGAGTCTTCATCTTGATTCCAGTACCACCTGGCTCCATGACCGTCAAACCCACTTTTGCCAACCCAGCTTTTACACTGTGTATGAAACTGAGGCAGGGGGACAAATTTATCCCCAACCATTTCACAAGTCACAGAGAAAAATCTCACAAAACTATGGTTGTAGTTCTCAGCTAGATGTGTCTGAAGCCTTTGAAAGAGGGCTCTTTCACAAAGACAACTCTACTCTGAAATGGTTTTCCGTAGAACACATGGAAACAGCATTGACTACTGAACTCAACTCTTGTTGAAATCAGTGGTGACTTTTGGAAACAAGGTTTCTGAGCCTTACCAGTTTGCACAGACGCTGTCTCCACTCAACCCTTAAGAGGCTGTGTCTAGGTGGTAGATTATTGTATGACGTCATAACTACCTTGTCTCTGATAGATAGAATGGAGATCCTGTTATGGTTTGTATATGTTTGGCCAGGGAGTGGAACTGTTAGAAGGTGTGTCCCTGTTGGAGTAGGTGTGCCACTGTGGGTGTGGGATTTAAGACTCTCATGGTAGCCGCCTGGAAGTTAGTCTTCTACTAGCAGCCTTTGGATGAAGAGGTAGGACTCTCATCTCCTCTTGCACCATGACTGCCTGGATGCTGCCATGTTCCCACCTTGATGATAAAGGATTGAACCTCTGAATCTGTAAGATAGTCCCCCATTAAATGTTGTCCTTATAAGAGTTACCTTGGTTATAGTGTCTGTACATAGCTGTAAAACCCTAAGACAGAAGTTAGTACCAGGAGTGGGGGATTGCTGTGATAGGCCTGACCATGCTTTTGTTTGGAAGAATGTGGATCTGGGGACTCTGGATTTGGAAAACAGTGGAATGCTTTAAATGGGGCTTCATGTACCATCCTAGTAGGCATATGGAAGACTTTGTTGCTGAGAGTGATTTGAACTGTGTGGACCTAGCCCAAGAATTTTCACTGGAGAACTTCAGTATGTTGCCTAGAGACTGAGCCCTCGCTTGTAGGTAGAATCCTTCTGCCTTATAGTTGTTATCTGGTTATCAGATACCCACAGAGCTGCTGAGGGCAGATCATCTAACCTGGGAGATCTGTTCTGAGAGAAGCCATCATGACTGTGCAGGTGCTGAGGCATGTCAGTACATTGTGTCTTGAAATCAGATGCCATGAGGACATGGAAACAAATTGAAAACTCGTGTGGGAAAGTCGTGGTCAAATCTAGCTGTCACAAACCAGCTGGAATCAGTAACTCTAGTCTCACCCAGCCAGTGATTTCCATAATGACTCTTAGTGACAACTAAGGACCATGAGAAGGAGAATGGAAGGCTTACAAGAGAGGAAGTGAATGAGCGAGCTATGGGTAGCGCTTTAACAAAATGCCCAGCTATAAATAACTGGCTAATTAGCATACCCCAAAGAAAAAAGAATGTTAGGTATTGATGTAAGTAACTTAACCAGTATGTTTTTGTGGAAAGTGCCTTTTAATTTTGTAAAATTTATTTTTAATCAATACACAGAGGCAAAGCTCCGAAGACTAACAGATGTGGTTTCTGACACAGATATTCAGTCTACAGAACTTAAATCAGGTTAAACATACAGTATTTTCAGACATTTGTTATTTCCTAACAGTGAGGAGTTCAAGGTCCTTTGCCATAGTTTGCATATATAACTCACTGCTTTCCCTAGCCAAACACTATCATTGTCCAACTCAAAATATTTACAGCAAGTTTAGTCACCAAATAAATGTTGAAATTTTATAGAAGTAAGAACCTTTGCCTGAATTGAAGTTATATGCCTGGAGAGTCTTGGGATGTCCAATTTGCAGAATGCTGTGATATGTAAGTCAAAATCTTTTCTTATTCTGATGGAAAAGAAACTTGGCCTTAAAAGTTAATTGCAGATAACTAGTTTTATAAATCAAATTATGTACCAAGTAGCAGAGGACTAAACCAGCTACACCTATGTGGACACCATAATTAGTCAAAATCTGTCAATTTAGTGTCCTCCAAGTGATAAAGGTCAAAGACTAGTGGCTTATGTAATCTGTAACATTTGCCACATGAGACTGGGGGTTTGCGCCTTGCCTTGTCCATAGCATCTGACCATGAGCCATGTGGGAATAAATTGTTGACTTTCCCTGTAAGACATTAGCATATGTCCTTATGGCTCATAACTTCAGAAGCTCAGAGTCAAACCACAGTGGGCATGTGCTGAGAGCCAAGCACTCCACCAGCAAGGGCGAGTCCTCGATTCTAGACAACAAACCACTATGATCCCATGGAAATTCATTTAGATCCATCTACTGCCCTCAATCAATACAATTAATAGCAAGGAACACATATTTATATTGAAGATGGAGAAAGTCAATTTGCTCTGAAGATTCCAGGGTCCCTAGGATATCAGCTCTCTATTTATGCATGTTATCACCTCCATCATATTAAGAAGTGGTTTCGGTGATTTCTCAGAATTTCTCATCTGATTTCTCATGTCAGGGGAGAGTCTAATTGGATTTTTAATCCTTGACTAATCATGCTACACATGGCATGCTGGGTTCAGGTGGGACCTGGAAAGTGCTTTCCACCAACCTATTATAATCAGGCGAGCTTGCATGTAACCCGAATCTGTAGAAAAATAAAGCAGCGAGCCTTCTACTGTATAGACATTACATGAAAACAATACTCTCCTTTCTTTAACAGGAGCCCAACCCCCGCCTTTGAAGCAGCTTTGAAGTAATGGACCGCCATGGGCTATTTTCTTCTGGTTTCTATGTTTCAATACCAAGCTTGTCTCTCCTGTTTGTTTTCAGCTAATTGCCTCAAGATCTAATATGTTAGTGATGATGGGTGTCCACACACCAGTGACCTCTGCCAAAAGGAATATCGTGTGGCACAGAAGCCTGAGGAGTGGCCCCAATGGGCCAAGGATGCGGCTTGGAGGGGCTATAATTCCTGGTGTGGGTCAGCAATGGCATCTGTGATTGAATTGGGCCCTGTAAGTGTCCATCCAGGGAGGGCTTCCCTCAGAGACAGTGAGCGATAGAAACCCTTGTCACCAGCTTGCTCAGCCTCTCAGCCTTATTGGAAAGCAGTACAGTGGCCTGGACTTGTCTTCTTCCACAGACATCATTCTGTCCTCTTTCAGGGACCCATTACAGGAAAATTCGACTTTGATGAGAAGTGTAATCTGGTTGCTTCATCTTCCAGTGAAAGCCCTCACTTGAAGTTGTATCTGATGCACTTCTCTCCTCCAGGCAACTGCTTACAAAGGAAATAGATGGCATCAGACATCTTCAGCCAGGAATGGCTGAAAACACACCTTGGCTAATGCCTGACCGGCACACAGTGATTCTATTCACACAAAACAGCTGCCCTGCCCCCATAGCAGAGAGAGCTTACTGAGCCCTAACATGGAAGAAGGCAGATCTGGTGTGTAGACTGAAATCAAAACTCCAAGACGGACCGGCAGGCCAGTGTTAGGGCTCCTACAGGGCCCTGTGTGATGTTTCTTTAAGAAGCACATTTCCAGTTAGTTTCTGAAATAAATTCCTGTGAAAGGAGACTTGTTATCTCATAGTCCTAGAGGTCCAGGGGTTAAAGAGCAAGGTGTTAGTAAGCCTTTATGACCTCTAAATCTCCAGATGACTCTTCCTGGAGCCTTTTTTGTATAGTTTGGTGGCTCTGGTGTTTTGAGGTGGTAGTACACCTCTCCAGGACAGCTTCTGCCTTCAAAAGGTTTCTCTCTCCCTCTATTTCCCAATTTTCTTCTTTGCACAGGGCACCACAAGTGGGGTTAGGGCCTTTTTAGCCCACCCTACCCGTCTCAGTTTGATGACAAGCAAACTTCTGTTTCAAATCATACTTCATCCACAGGCACTTGGGGTAGGTTTTTGGTGTGTCTTCCTTGGGAATGTCCTGAATCTCTGAATATCATAAAGAAAAACCACTTGTGTATTTTATAGTTTGAATTTTCTGAGGTTCCCACACCCTATGAGTTCTTGGTCCTTAGCTTATCAGTGATAAAAGGGGATGGAATAGCTAAGGGATGGTGTGGGTCCTTGGTTGTTATCAGGGGAATCTGCACTACCCCATGTTACCACCATGAAGGACTGCCTTGCCTTGGGCCCAAAAGGAACAAGGCCAACCTTCACAGGTCATTAGCCCCCACAGAACTCTGTTTGTTATAAGTTGACTGTCTCCATTATTTTGTTATAGGAAGGTAAGCTGACTGACATCTGTATCTCACAGATGACTGGGCCTTCTGCTTTTATCACCTCCGCCTCTCTCCTGGTTGGTACTTCTGCTCCATGTGTTCTGAGTTGGAGTTTCCTCTTTCCTTCATTTATCTAAGGTCTGGAAGAATGTCAGGAAGACATGTTCATTCTCCCTGCATTTGTATCTCATTAGATGTTGTCATGGATGCCTTGTGCCTGTGTTCAGAGCCTCAGGACCGACTGCATTTATGGGTCATGGTAGGTCCAGGGATTCTCATCAGCATTTAGAACCACTGCCAAGCCCTGTGTTAACTTAGGACATTAGGACTGGGTATGAGATAGAAGTGCAGTAGGAGAATGAGGTCACGTGATACAACACTCCGTGAAACTCAGAATCTTGGGGTACATCTTCCTCAGGGACACTGGACCTGGCACAATCCTCTGTCAAATATCTTTGTTCCTAACTATGAGCTCTCTGTTTCCTCTGCACACCCTCCTCTGATACCCTACCCTTTCTGTTGGGCTACACAGTGCTATACCTGCCCATCCCTTATTCCCTCATAGCCAAGGTCCAGCATAGCCTGCCAAATGTTCTTCCTGGAGAGCCAAGGGAGAAGGGAGTTAAGTGATTGACAGCCTTCAAATGTTTATCCCTTAACTCTTCTTAAACATGCAAAGATAAATTTTGTTTTTATTCTCTGAGCATATATTGAATAGAGCTGGTTGCCAGGTCCAGGTATGGTTGTGCAGGTACCTGTGCCCCAGGACCATGGGGGAAGGGAGACAAGAGGATTACTTGGGCTCAAGGGCTACCAGCCTAGATCCAGGTTCCAAAAGAGATATTGTCTTAAAAAATAAAGATAAAGGTTCTGGTCTGCCCCATATTCTCCTTGGCCTCCATGACAATACACACCTGTACATATATATTCCACACACAGCTATGTACCACATTCACACATACCAATAAAAAGTACAATAAATTCAACTTACCTATTGTCTTAGTTAAGTTTTTATTCTTTTAATAAAGTCTGTGACTAAAAGCAACTCGGGGAGGCAAGGTTTTATTTGGCTTACACTTCTAGATCACAGTCCATTATCCAGGAAAATCAGGGCCGGAACTCAAGACAGGAACATGGAGGCAGAAACTGAAGCAGAGACAATGAAAGAATACTGCTTACTGCCTTGGTACCTCCTGGTTTGCTCAACTTCTTTTCTGTTGCAACTTGGGACGACTTTCCCAGGGCACCATCCACATTGAAATGAATCCCCATCCCCCAAATGCCTTTGACCGATCTGGTAAATGTACTTTCTCAATTGAAATTCTCCTTCCCAGATATTTCTAGGTTTGTGTCAAGTTGACAATAACCAACCAATATATTTTTAAAAGAAAGATATCAACAGAAGGAAAGTCAGGGGAGTGGTAAGGAGATAAAGAAAGGCTCAGGCATGTAACGAGCTATGTGGGTTGGGGAGCCTTCATGCAGAAGTTATGAGAAGGTAAGAATAGCCAAAGGCAGGTTCCAGAGGGTCAGCAAGAAGACAAAAGCAAGAGTCAGGGAGGAGACAAAAAGTTGTAAACCTCAACAAGAAAGTATACCACACTCCACTTACCTTTACATAGGTTAGAGAAGTCTCTCACATGGCCTGGTAAAGGTGGACATGCACGAGGAGAGGAGAAGGTTTCCTAGAAGAGAGGGGCCAGGGATAGACCACACCTGGACCCAGAACTCTGTCTTCTCGAAGAGAAGTCTTGGGCACCCTACTCTTTTCATAAATTCATTTTTCAGCGAAGCCAATTATGTCTGTTAGATTAAGTTTCATAGACATTAAAGGAAAGACTATGATTTCAGAAGAACTGGGGAAACCTAAGGCTCAAGAAACATTTGCTCAGTCTGCTTGGTCCAGATGGTTGAAATTGACGTGTGTGCTGCAGGCTGCATGTGTGCTGTGGGCTTCACACACTGTATGTGAATGTGTGCTTGTGTGCGTGTATGTATCTACACATGCATGCACATAGGCATGCACGATATACACATGTACATGCTGTGTAGCACAGTTCTGCAGTCTCAAGTTCTCGTGAGCTCTCAGCCACAGTCTGGCAGCAGACCCAAGGATGTAGCTGGGCTCTGTTTAGGTTTACCTCAGAAATTTCCTCAAATCCCTAATTCATCATTTTCCTCAGTATCCTTTCTTATATGTAGACAGAAGGATAGATTTAAATACCCAAGTATACTCTCACATGCTTACGAAACCAAATATTTACATAAAATAATGTTTTTAATGTTTTAGGGACTCCAGGCTTAAGCTTGCTAGTCAATCTTTGGAAAGAGGTCCCTGATTTAGAACTTATTTCTTGTTGTTGTCTTCTTTTGGGACATTTTTGTGTATTGCTTTATGCTTCAAGGACTTAGGGTCACCACAAACTCCTGGGAGAAATCACAGACAGTTGCTGAATGACCAGCTTGAGTTCTTGACAGCGTCTTCACCCTCTTCTGATTGAGATCATGTTTGCAGTTCCCTTTGTTTAAAATATGTCTAAGAATCCTACTTCTACTGGAAAAATAAATGCTAAATTATTTATATATCCCAATTATTTATTATTATTTATGCAAAGCTTGTCACATTATGCATGCATAAGGGGATTAAATCGCCGTTAACCCATAATGCCTTTAGGGGCATTCTCTGATGGGCCAAAGGTGGCATGTGGGTGTCGCCACCAGCAAACATACGATAGAAACCCACATATTGTTTACATACAGTGCACAGACAGTGGGAAGGGAAATATGGTGTCAGGAAGGTGTCAGCCAGTAATGCTTATTCATGTGTGGTTCAATTTTATTATCTTGGCATTAAATAAGCAGATCTCTGAGGGAAAGACTCATCCGGGAGGATAGTATATTGTCATATGGACATAAAAACATGCTCAGCAGATGAAGTTGGAAACCAAAAGGAACAGATGAGCTAAAGTTTTAAAAAGTGATTTCCCCAAGGCTGTGATTTTGTCAAATAACGATGACGTATTACAATCAGGAAATTGAGATAAATCAGGAAAACACCATGACATTGTGACTTGTCACGGAGCTTCCTGAGAGCTTCCTTTCAAGGCAAATTCAGGGAAGGTATTTTTTCTCCAAAATACGAGTGCATATAAATGAAGTTATTAGTGGCATTCATTTTTAATAGGAAGCCTAATGGAGGACTTGCAAAATGACATAGCCCTGCTTTGATCCTGTGAAGGAAGGTTTCCCAGTTCCTAGGGCAAAAATTATACTCAATATAATGATGCTAATAAAAAAAACTGCTTTTGCAGTTGAGCCTAAGGATGTGCACTAGAGTTTGCACAGAGACACTATGGACTCAGAGTAGGAGACAGCCAGTGACCTCTCCTGCTTGTTGCAAAACATAATTTGCCTTGCATGCAGCAGTATGCACAGGTATGTCGGAGGCAGGTTTCAGGCATCAGGTTCCTGCACTCACCACTTCTTTCTCTTGAGACAGCCTCTCTTCATTGAGCCTTTGGTTGTTTTTCCTCCTTTAATTCAGCTGGCTCTTCTGCAAACCACAGCTATTCTTCTGACCCTCCATCTGCAGTTTTGGGCTAACAGTTATGTACACACTTATAACTGGCCTTTGCTATGAGTTAAGGAATCTTTAAACGCAGGTCCTTGCATCTGTGCAACAAGTCCCCTTACTGGAGCGATTTCCCCATCCTTTTTTCCCCTCTTTATCCTACTATCCCTGCCATCCAAGGCACAGGGTGATTTTGTGATGTTTTTTTGCTTGTTCTGGTTCTATCTAAAGTGGCATTTGTTCCCCTGCAAGCATTAGTTTTATGAACTTGAAGCTGCCCAGGACCCATAAGTCTAAGAGTGTGCTGTATGGAGGAGAGCAATGACTAGAACCTGGCTGTGGTGCAGCCTGGCTCTACCCTAACCATAGAAGTTGTGCCCTGACAGGATCTGTGGACAGCCTGTCTTATGGTGTTTGCTAAGGGGTCTCCTAGGCTAACACTAGGTTTGTCCCACTTCTCTAAATATTTTGTTAAATGACAAATGAAAACTCCCTTACTGGTCATTAACACTTCTCTTTGGTTTATAGTATCACCTTCCTTGTTTCCAGCTTGAATGTTGCCTTTTTGGCTCTATCCTCATACAATGGCTTTTCAGATGTTCCTGTGCACAGCAGAATTATTCTAAGGTCTCCATAATACCAAATTTGTAAGTATCAAGTATCACAGTAGAATATAACACCTCATAAAATAGAGTTGCTTGTAGATAGAGATTTAAATGTCACATTAAAACGATCAACACATCACTTGAACTTTAAAGATGTTTCTTCACAATTGCTATTGACTCTTTCCTGGAGGCAATTGGTATCATGGCCCAACAACAGAATAATTTGATTAATATGTTCCTTTAAGTGGGCAAAAATCAAGGCAGAATTCTTGCATGAAGTGACCATGCCACTCTGAAAGCAGAATAAATGTCCTTATGTGTCACAGGGCAATGGGTTCACTGTTACTGCTGGTGGCTGATATGTGATGGTCTTAGGGCTTCTATAGCTATGAAGAAAACCATAAACATAGACACTTTTATAAGGAAAACATTTGATTGTGGCTTGTTTATAGTTCAGAAGTTAGTCTATTGTCATCATGGAGGGGAGTGTAAGATGATGTCATTCTGCAGCTAGGCAGGTCCAGGATAAGGCATAGAGTATCATTGGATGAGAAGGAAGAGTAGGCAGGGAAAAGGTTAGGGACGAGAGGATTCAAGATGGAGACGATGGAGGAAGATGATTCTGATCCAGGTGGTCTGGGTCAATTTTATCTTGTCTAGGTGGGCAGTTTCTATCTTTATTCATTGGCAGTGAATTTATTCTGTGGATGTATTGTGGATTGAGTATTTAACACGTAAATCTAACTGCTAAACTACAAGTTTCTAGAGCTTTGATCTTACCAGGTTACAGGGGATGTGAGCATGGTTCCTGGTGAGATAGCCGGAGCATACAACTCCCATAGATCCACAACAGGAGAGCATGGTGGGATGCAGGCAGACATGGTGCTAGAGAGGTAGCTGAAAGTTTGATATCTGTATTGGCAGGCAGCAGAAAGAAAGAGATAACCACTGGCCCTGACTTGAGCTTCTGAGACCTCAAAGCCCAATCCCCTAGTGATAATTCTCCTCTAACTAATACATACCTATTCCAAGAAGCTCACACCTCCTGTTATACCACTTCATATGAGCCAATGAGCCAAACTACCACAGTGACTTCATCATAACTACAAACTGGAAAGTGTGTCCTCCATACTTTCTGGGTACCAGTGTCAGATGATACCTTTGCAGTATGCTGATGTTCGGATCCTAACCCCAGCAGTTCTTAGCAAATTTGTTGGCATGGGGCCTAGGGATTAGTTAACTGTGATAACAGTTTCAACAAGCGTAATTATTATGTTGGTGTTTGGCTCATTTTTCTTTGTGAATCTTGCTAGGTTTTTTGACATATTCACCTCTGGACAGACTGTTATCCTCTACTCTGGCCTCCTTGGTGATATAAACAGAATTGCTATCAATATACAAGAAACAATACTTAGGGAGCTTAGGACACTGAAGGTGGAGATGATGCCCAGTATGGAACACAAGTCAGTGTAGATGACTCTGGGTAGGATAGTGACAGCAGTTCTGATGTCCAAGGTCTGTGCAGAGCATCCAGGTAGTCCAGGCTGTGTCACCCTCTTCTCCTGCAGCCCACTCTTCCTGTCTTATTTCTCACATGGGCTATTGGTCTCTGGCTGGCAAGTTTTCAGACAGCTCCAGAGTACAGGATGAAATGGGCTATCTATCCCAACTGAACAGCTGGTGGTTAATAGTTCATAACAATGCTCGCGACATACTTTGGTACTCAGCATGGGTGGCTCCATGCACAGTGCTCAGAACTCCATGTGGTATCATTTTTGGTCATGGTGTGAGCAACTGGGGTCATTTGCCTCCTAATATTCTCAATTCAAAATATAGTTCTAGCTAACACATTCACTGATCTCTGGACATCAGTAAACAACAATGATACCTGGTGGAGCCACTTAACTCTAGGAATGGTGGGTAAAAGCACTGGTCCAGAATCAAAACCAGGGATGCCTGCTTGTTCCCCTCTAGGAGTCTCCAACTGCCTCTAGTTTGTACTCGATGTGGTCAGGTCAGGCTATCAGTGAACAGAGCATACCACAAGCTCTCCTCAGCAGGTAGCCAGACAGGAGTAGCAGGAAGTCTGGCCCAATAGACTGTCATATGATCATAGCATGGGGATACCTTCTTACCCCTCTTGTTTCATAACTTTCTCAACAGGAAATTCTGTGAAGAGTCTTCATGCCCCTTCACCCAGCATCAATAATAACCTCAGGCACACACATTTTAACGGGTGTGAGGATGAGCTGGTGCAATGGCTCAGTGGCTGCAAGTGCCTGCTGACTCTTAATGAGCTCCAGTTGACACTGAAGATTTTCTGAGTAAGCCACAGGCCCCTTGATGGCAAGACATGCTACTGGTCTGAGCCCACGGGAGTCAGTACTCTGGGAATTATGTGGGGCTCTCCTCAATGTGTTGTGCCTGTAATCAACCTTCATCTCCAGCAGTGAGGGGTGCAAGGTTTGACAGCTGAACCCCGTCAGTGAAGTTTCAGTGGGAATGGAGGGCTCTGCTATGCTGCAGCCTTGCTCTGTAGCATGAGGATGGGTTTGAATTGAGGTAAGCAAAAGGATCAGGTAGCTTAGCAGGGTAGGTGATGGCTCACCAGGTTCCCAAATACAATATGTAGCTTGTAGCTTCTCCCAGCAGTCTGCAGGAGGCCACCTTTAAATGCCACCCCAAGGCTGCTTAAAGTTGGGTGTATCCTCATCCACAGAGGAGAAGATGCTCTGTAAGGACAGAGGATAGAACATTTCAGGACCATGAGTAGTCCCCAACAATGAGTCTCGCTCTGGACTCATCATTGGGTCCCTTTATCCAGATGTCCTAGGAAGTGTCTCTCAGCACAGTGTGAATGGAATCTGCTGTCTTCACACAGGTTAGGGGCTGTGCAGACTTTTCTCTGTACCATGTCTTTTCTGAGAAGGCCATTGTCTGGGCAAGGACTGCCAAGGAATGGGACTGGCCTGTACCATAGATAAGAGACTCTCTAGGTCATCCACAGGAGCTGGGTCTCAGAAGACAGGAAGCTAGCTCTGAGCTAGCCATGTCAGGCTGAAGCAGAGATATCTGAGTCATTTGAAACTCTCTGACATTTCACTCAGCTCCCCAAGGCAGGTACAAGTGCTTGACACAGAATTCTGTTGTTTCAAGGATGAAATCCTTGGGAAGGGGCAGCTGGATTTCTGTAGAATGACTGAACACATTCCCTGGCATGCTGAGTCTTTCCCAGGGCAAGCAGCAGTGCAATAACTGTGTGAGGAAGTACCAGAGGCCAGAGAGTTCTGTTTTCAGGGCATCTGTTTCTTCATCCCTGTAGCTGGTCTGCACCAACATCTCTTATCATGGAGGTGCCTACAACACCACCAGCTTCCTGGGTTGATAGAGTCATGACATCAAAGCCAACTATCAATGGTTCTAGTAGGCAGACTCCAAACCCTGAAATTGGGATGAGCTTTTGACGCTTACACCTGAGGTCTGAACCTGTCCCACCCAGGCATACATTCTCACACCCGTGCACTTACCCTGAGACACACCACAGACTTGGCCACATGGGCTCCACACCCTCCCACACCCACATGCACACACACACACACACACACACACACACACACACACACACACACACGTACGCACGCACGCACACATAGAGTCTCATGAACCATATGTTCCTTGAGGGAACCTAATGCCTTGGAACCTGCTGAGTTCCCACTGGTATATGGCAGAGCACCAGGGAGCAGTGTCCTCACCCACGAGTTTAGTGACCATGGACACACAGAGGGGCTTTGCTTTATGTCTTTTTCAGTAGAAGTCTGTAGACTTCTTTGTCATTGGGAGTGCTGGGCACACTTGTGCATGTGTACATGTGTATATGTCTGAGGCTGTTACACGGGCAAGCTGGCCATGTACCATGTAAAACACAATCCCCCATGTGTCCTGTGCACATGTGTTTATGTGAATCTCAGAATGGAGTCATTTGAAAGGATAATTAGCACTGGGCACCTTCCTGGGGTCCTCAGAGGGCTGGTGTCCATCCTGTTTGTCACTGTTTCTCTCCTAATCCTCTCTAATGAGGGTTTGTGTTAACATGGATAAGCCCTAACGGAGTGACTACTGACTAGCAGAGCCCATGGAGGACACACGGGCCCAGTGTCAGTGACTTTGGCTATGATTCTGGGAGCTGGCAGATGGGCAGACTCCTCTCAGTCTCCATAATGGCTGCCATCTGGGAAGTTCCCATACTGAGCCTCTATCTTAAGGTCTGGCTTTTCAATGGTGTGTTTTTTGTTTGCTTTTAATAGCTAAAAGATAGCTGGTGACATTCTGATTCAGAGGGTGGCCTGGAAGCAGGTAGGCTAGATGGGGTGATTCTCCTTGCTCTATAGGGAGCCCTTATGACTGTCGAGCTAGGCATGGTAGACCTTCACTGCCCGCAGGACTGGCAATCTCTGCAGGGCCCAATTAAGGTGATCCTGTCTGGACTACTGACGATTTTGGCTCAGAAGGTTTAGAGCTGGTACTGGATCCTGTCTGCGCTCCCTTGTAGCCCTGTAGATCTTACTGATTGTTTCAACAAGATGTCACAGCAAGAGGTGGTGTCATGCACAGTGGCTAGATGGCATGCTTCTTGTGAGCTAGCACTCAGTATATATTAATGTAATTTATGAGTATGAGGGGAAAATAAAAAACCTGGAAGCCAGAAATTATGATGTAATATAAAGCAACATGAAATTACCATATATACATACTTACGTTGCCATCCTCAGTCTGCCCAGGATCTGCGGTGTGAGCACCATCACTTTTCATACTTCAGATGAACAGGTTCCAAAGGTCCACCACAAATGCTTAATCATTCCATCAAACCAGGATATCAGGATGCCACTAGTGTGACCAAATGACACTATTGTTATATCTGGAAGCAGGCTCTGTGACATCCTTGGACTTGAATCTGGGAGATCTAGAATACTAGATCTCATTTCATCTGAAGTTTTTGCCACCAGGGAGATACAGCAAGACTGTTCTGGGGACTGGCGCAGGCCAATTGTGAAGAACACTGGAACATCACATAGCAATATAGCACCTTGGTTGAAACAGCCTCACACACAACACAAGTGACCCAGAGTCAACATTGGCAGCAAACAAATAAGCAAATTATTTACTAGTTTGAACATGCACTTCTATAGTCGACATACTATTTATTACAAAAATTCACCTACCACAGGGCAAACCTACAAAGGAAATGTTTACACATATAACTAATTATGTTTATGCCTTTATCTTGTTCCCTACAGTGCAGGATAGTCCCATTTAAAACCAAATTTTAAGGTTTTAATAAAAGTTTCATAGACTATCTGTTCTCTACATTCAGAATAACACAAAAAATACTGGAGAGAAGAATCACAGCCAAATTAGAAATTTAGACAATTAATGAAAAATGTGTAGTGTCAGTGTGTCCTGTGCAATTTTTCCTTTAGCCTTACACTCTGCCGACACTCATTGTTTGCCTAAAGTAAAAATATGTCCAGGCCTTGTGGGGCTTATCTAGCACCTTCCTTGGAGTAATCTGAGGGAATGGCACATAATTCTCAATAAATTCTAGGAGTATTTTAAGAACAGGATTGTGGGGTTCTTGGGTTCACACACCCTTTGGTGGAGATTAGGCTCATTGGTCTATGTCTCTGTGTTGACACAGTTGGGGCTGTGCAAGTGGCTGGTTCATGGGGAGGATAAATCACCTCTTGGCCCCACTTAGGACAAAGATTTCTGCTGAAGTTGCATCTGAAGGTCAGATTTATGACCCTTGTGGCCAACTTTCATGACTTTGTCTTCATCAGAGGATAACCAAATGCATTCATTGACCCTGAAGTCAGCAGGGAGGAAATCATACCAACAAAGCAGTGGACCATGTGGATTCAGATTTCATGTGGATTCACGGAATGCCTTTGTGGTCAATGGCTAAAAAGAAACAGTAGAAAATCAGGCCCTTCAAACATAAAGTAATAAAACTCTGCTAAGCATGCACATAAATGGCCCTTAAGCTGTGGACATCAAGACACGCTCAGCTCCAGCTTATAGAACTGGGTCAGGAGGACTGTCAAACACCACTTCCTAGTAAGGGTGTCAAGACACCATGCATGCTGTAGTGAGCGTGACTTACACTGGATTCAGAATCATTGATTAAATAACCAATGCTATTCAGCCAGTACCTTTGTTAGGAATCCAAACGAGGGAGCTCTTCCCAAAGGAAGATACTTGCACCTTTCCAAGATGTACTCTTATAGAACAGAACCCATAGGAATACAAGCAAACACACACACACACACACACACACACACACACACACACACACACACACACACAGAGTTCTCACAGGAAACAAGATCAAAGATTACTGTCAACAAAAGCCTGCTGTTAAGTTCTATGACCTGAGGAAAAATTTGTATTTATTTTCCTCAAATCCCACCATAACCCCAGAAAAGTGAGAAGGGCAGACTTCTTCAAACACACCTTGCAAGGTCAGCTTTATCTTGACACCCAGTCCAGAAAAAGAAGTGCCACAGACTTGAATTGTGAGATTTGTAACTACCTACATATTTGTCCCAGGATCTTGATTGGATCATACCTCAAACACAGGATCTTATCCCTTGTGTGGCAAAACTGAGGCTTAGAGAGAACAGAGCCCAAGACATTTCCACAGTCCTTGGAACTCTTGCATGTCAGCTCATGTGAAGCATGCAGAGATCCTCTCACAAGCAAACGCCAGGACATATTAACTGTGCTGTAATTTTATTGCCATCCAAATGAATAGAAAAGAGCTAGTCTCCATGGGAATGGCTTCAGGAGCTCAGTGAAGTTCTGATTCCACCTGAAGGAGTGGTGGAGAGAGGGATGATGGGAGGGATGCATAGAGGAATGGAAGACAAGTCAATGACTGAATCAGGCAGGCTGCTGGAGGAGCCTGTTGCCTGTCAATGCTGCTCAGTATAGGTTATGGGTGCCTCAGCATCTCCATGACATGATATGACATGACATGGCATGACATGGTTTAAGCATGGAGCAGTGCCACTTTGGTCCAGAGCAACTCTGGGATTCAGCCTTTAGCACTGGCCTTGTTGAAGAGCCTGGTGAAAGCCAGAATGATGCCACAACAGGGTGTTGGCAATCTTACAACACATTTGTGGAGGTCTTAGAGGACAGATGAACCAGAATGCTGTGCAGACAGTGAGTATAGGATTAAGGTCTTACGGCCTTCATTTCCCCCTTTGCCAAGCCCCTGGCTCATTCTTAGATCCCCTTCAAGTGAATGAGAGTAGGCAAGAGAGAGTCCATCAACAAAGAGATGAATGTTCCTCTGAGGACAAGAGGCCTTGCTGGTGCCGCGGGTAGCTTGGGGAAAACCCATTGCATAGGCAATGAGCCTTCTCTCAGTGAACTTGGCAGGTCACCCTTCACACTGCAGCCCGGGCCCTGTAGGAAGATGAACTGCAATGTGTCTTCAGCTTTACTGGCTGCCCTGGTGGCACGGGCTGGAGCCACATCCTGGTAACTCATAATTTCCAGACTTTAAATAATTTAATGTGAACTCACATAAATAAAATGCTGTAACTGAGCATAATTCTTCATACATTTTCCTAATAATCCTAGCCTTTTAAATTAGCATAATAACACTTAGAATAATTGAAGAATTTAATTGCATGGAGCCTTGGAATCTTATCGCTGTGCTGGGTACCCCGATGAAGCTCTGATTAGCTTTAATTTAGCTAGTTTTTTCATTTAGGTTACATATTAGATGAGGCTGCAGAAGACACACACACACACACACACACACACACACACACAGAGAGAGAGAGAGATACACATGCGGTAGGATGCGTAGTCCTTCATAAGCATCTACATACTTTGCAGAAACCCTCTAGGCACACTGCACTTGAGTTAAGATGAAGGGGAAAGATCAACATGGAAATGTTAAACATTGTTGTTCCTTCTACTCCATGTTTGCAATTATCCAGAGCCATGGAGGTTCACTCACTCTGTGTGTTCTACGGCAGAGTTTTGTAATCTTTGTCCATTTGGAACAACCTTCTACCTGAGAAATCTTTACTTGACTCCAAATATGTAGGTATATCAAAAAGGTGTTTAAGTCAACATTTACTGATAGCAAATACTGAAATTCATGAAGGGAACAGGATATCCTGTGGATGCAGGCCGAGAAAGGGACTGCCAGGCTATGTTTATGGCTGGCCCCTCATCCTTTACTACTCAAGCCTTTCACACTTCAAAGCAGACATCTCCTCACTTGCCTCTCCCAGTGAGTACTGCTAACTGGATACCTTTGCAGTCCATGTGTGGGCACTTCCCATGATCAGGCAGATAACACACTGACTTTCAATTCGAGGCATTGCGTCACGAGTTTATAAAGTTCCTACTCTGTATTGGCACCATACCATAGATGAGAAAGGTGAACTCTTTCTTGAGAGCATAGAGAACTTACTGGATGGGGTAACTAAGCTCTGAGATAGAAAGAGAAAGAATCCATAAGGTTTGTGGAATTAAGAGGCTCCCTAGTAAGCAGATGGTACATGGCACTGCCCGTGAGCATGTACACAGTGGTAGTGATGGGCATCAGAGTAATTCCAGGCCATGAGAGGCAGAGTTGGGGAAGGAACAGTTTGATTGTGAGCTGGTTGCTTGGTAATGAAGAAAATGATCAAAGGAAGTTTGAAGCAATGTAAATCCATTTGGCGACAGTTATTGAAGCAGATTCTGCAGTCAAAGTATGCAGGGTAAGGAGAACACTGTTCAAAGTCCAGGCAGACTCCTTCTTGCCTTCATCTCAGCTCCAGAAGGTGGTGCTCCATGAACTTTGATATTCCTTGTACCATGGATGTCAGCTCACCTTGTTCTCTTTGGCTTCTCCTCTACGTCTTAAAGGCACTTGTTGCTGGACTTTAGGCCTGTTGTTGTAAAATTATAAAAGGACTTTCTTCCCCCGCCCACTAGATCTGGCACCGCAGTGCCCCAAGATATCTGCTAGATATCTTGCTAGAAGCACACATCCCACCTGCATGGCGGCCCAGTGTCTCTGCCGCCACACTTACCCAAAGTCAAATCGCCGCAAGAAAGAACACACAACACAATAACATCTAATCTAATTGATAAGATATAGTTGCTCACCTAAACGTACAAAGCCCTGTACACATCCATCCTTTAAGAACATTCAGAACAACCTGTAAAGGTACAGAATGGAATCTTAACATCAGCCTTCATGTTCTCTTGGCAGCTGCTCCTTCTCCTGCAATCTCCTCCAGTCTCTAGTCCTTTCCGTTCCAGTCTCCTCCTCTTCCCTCAAACTTTTCTCACATGCATCCTTCCTTCTCATCCAGTGACAGGCCTCAGTCTATCTTGTACCTGCTTCACCTGTATGACATCATCCCACATAGTCCCACAAGGTCATGGATGATGACCTTGTTTCTTCCAGACTCCTCACTTCACTACATCTGAAAAGAATTCTTTGTCAAGTAAGATCACACTCACATCTGTTTTGGGGTGACATGCCACTTCCGCAGGAGCCCTGGCAGAGAGGGGAGTGAGGAATCATGCAACTGACTTTGCTGAAAGCAACCTTTAATTCCTTCCCATGTTGCTCCGTGCCTGTCTTCCACAGTTACGGTGTGGAGGGTGCCAACAGGGCCTCCCCATTTCATCGGATGCTCCATGCCTGTCAGCTGATCCAGATGCTGTCTGCATGGAGGAGATGATATTGGGCCACCTGGAGTACACATTGGTAGAAGTTAACTTTCAGAGGGCAGGCAAAGTCAGCCAGGTCATCTACAGGTAAAATATTCTCACCATTTCTTATAAAAATGGCTTAACCTCATCTCTATTGCCAAAGAGAAGAAACATCAGTATATCCTGAGACTAGACCCTTCAAATCATCTCTGAATGTTAAAAAGTGACCCAAAATTCTCAAGCACACATCCACACAAAAATACCAAGGCCAGACCACTCCCTTCCCTGGAACATGCTCCTAAGTAACAGAAGTAATGAGGGGGTCTCAAGTGGTCAGATTCTTCGCCTAGAGTATCCGTTACTTTTATATTTCTGTTTTACCCTGTCCAGGAGGAACTTAAGGAGAAGGGGCCTTATTTAAGCACACATTTTTCACAGGGAGAGTGTCCTCAGGGACACGGGCATCATGATAGAAATGATGGAATAAGCAGGAAGCTGGCTGATCACATCTTTACCCACACAGGAAATGAAATTTCATTCACACAAAGTTCTTACAGAGAGCAAGTACAGGAAACATGTAGAGGTTATATGTCCCTGGAACCTACCTCTCATGACATACGTCTTTCAGTAAGGTTCTGTCTCCTAAGTATCCTATCATCTCCCCACACAGTGTCACCAACTGCAGACCAAGCACTCAAACACATGAACGTATTGGAGAAATTCCTTATTCAAACTACCACATTCAGCCCCTGAACCTCATGATACAAAATGCATTTAGTACAATTTCAAAATACCCATAATCATTTTGAAACACTGTCCCAAAGTCAAAAGACTCTACTGAGACACAACGTTATCTCTTCACTGTAATCCCTTATAATATCAAGCCAAAAATGACATACTTCCCCCATACAATGGCACACCATATATTCTAACATTCCAAAGGGGAGGCAATTGGGTCATATATTAAAGAAATACTGGACAAAAGTAAGACAAAATTTAAGGGTCAAACATAAATTCCTCTAGCTCTCTGCTGGTAACTGAGACTTCCATCACAAAGGACATACATGCTCTGCCTCTCAAGGCATGCTTCCTGTAACACACATGTCCCTCGTGGACAGATTCCACTCCCTGTGTGCAGTTTTCCTTGGCAGATATCTCAAGGACTCTTACATCTCCATTATCTTGTGATCTCCAATGCCACCAAAGATTCAGCTTCACAGCTTCATGCAGTTACCTCAGGGCCTCCTTAGAGGGACTAACTCTACTATACATTACCTCATCTCCATGGCTCTATAAAAGGGAAGACTCCAGAGCCCCCTCAATTGGGTGTCTGTTGTACTTCCAAAGCAATACCATGTGAATGACACTGCCACATAGTGCTGCCATAGTGCTATGGATGGACTCTTGTTCCCTTGCACCTCACTACCATCAGTTGTGTATGCTGAAGCAGTTGTGTATGCTGAACCCCCTAGGCTCTCTTCACAAACTAGAGGCTTAATTAGGTAGGGTCTGCAGAAGAGGAAACGTCTCTTTCATGGTGCTAATTTCCTCAACTCATCATGAGTTTGCTGTTACTTAGCCCTCTTTTCCTTTCTGTCCTGTACATTTTATAATTTTTCTGCCATTCTTGTTGTTCCTTTCCACTGTATACCTGCACAAGCATTATCAGCAATAACTATGCCACGTACTCAAAGTTATAGTGTGCTGAATTGTCTCCACCAAAGTAACTCAATTACTTTTAAAGTGAACCTCATGCAAAATCTCATGACACTAAGTATAATGCATGCAGACTATTTGACATTGTAAATAGCCTCTATCATGTAAATAGCCTCTATCTCAGTTATAAACATAATATTTTCCCATGCCCCTCGAATATCATGAATCAGACTGTTACTGTCCACATTGCTCCCAGCACTGCTGTCTTCCAATCTTCTACTAGAATGCCCTCTAAGCTCTGCTTACAACACCTAATGGTTTGTCTAGTGCAAACTTTCAAAATCTTCCATATTCCTCCAAATACAATGTAGTCATGTTCTTATTTCAATACCTCATTCCTGATACTAATTTCTGACTTAGTCAGTTGCTGTGATAAAGTATCATGACAAGAAGCAATCAAAGGAAACAGTGTTTATTTTAGTTTATAGTTCCATAGGGAGAATCCTTGGGACAGAGAAGGCCTGGTGACAGGAGCAGGAAACTGGATGGTCACATCTCTATCAACAGACAGGAAGGATAGATAAAGAGCAGGAAGCAGACTGAGGCTATAAACTAATGGATTTGCCAGAGCTTTCCCAGAAGGGAACAAGCAGGGTATCGTGCTGGACTATCCAGATCTACAAGTTGACCCACACCCAAGAACAAGCTGGCACAACAAAACCTTCCAGGAAAACTCTGGCTGACCTAGTTAGGTATACTTAGCAATGTGCTTTCTTCGGCAAGACTCCCCCTCCTTAAAGTATCATAACCTTCCCCAACTGTACCACTTTCAGGGATCAAGTGTTCAAATACATGAGTCTATAAGACACATTTCTCACTGAAACCATTTCAATAGAGCACGGAGACACTTTGTCAACTTTGGGACCTCTCTGGCCTTCATCATCTTTACACATCTACATATAGAAGGTTATATGTGCAAGAATGCTATGGAGACTATCGTGCACCTGTGTATTGACAGACAAGAACACACACAGATCTACAAGACTATCCAGGTACATGAACACAGATACCCAGGAACACTCAAAGAATTCATCAGTTTTCAGGAAAAAGTTGGCAAGGCCTATGCCAGGGTATCTTTAGCAACCAGCCTGTGGATTGAAGGAGGACTGACTAGTTTTATAATTTAAATGCTGTAGACCTGACAACCTTTCATAACCCTTAATAACAGGGCTGTGTGTACTGGTGCGTCCCAGGTCTGTGAGAACCCCTAATTATCTCATCACCTCTGACAAGGGGTTGGCTAAAGCCTCCATTCTGAGAATCTGAACATGGTGCTTGGGCTTCAGTTATGTGACAGAGCTTGCGTCTCCTTTTCTCATTAAGCAGACTGTGGCTGTATATACACACTGGTAACTGGCATCAAGAGAGAAGATGAACACACTGAAATGGCCATGGTTTCAGAGCAGGCTATTTATTTAAAGCAAGGCTGTACTGGAAGAAATGGGCTTGGCCAGATGCCACTGCGTCTCATGAAGAACATACACAAGGCACAATTTACTTCTCTGTATACCTCTGTCTTAGTCAGGGTTTCTATTCCTGAACAAAACATCATGACCAAGAAGCAAGTTGGGGAGGAAAGAATTTATTAGCTTACACTTCCACATTGATGTTCATTACCAAAGGACATCAGGACTGGAACTCAAGCAAGTCAGGAAGCAGGAGCTGATGCAGAGGCCACGGGGGGATGTTTCTTACTGGCTTGCTTCTCCTTGCTTGCTCAGCTTACTCTCTTATAGAACCCAAGACTACCATTCAAGGGATGGCACCACCCACAATGGATGTGGATCCTCCCCGCTTGATCACTAGTTGATAAAATGCCATACAGGTGGGTCTCAAGGAGGCATTTCCTCAACTGAGGCTCCTTTCTCTATGATAACTCCAGCTTGTGTCAAGTAGATACACAAAACCAGCCAATACATCCTCCAATGTAAGGTCTCTTGATGGCCAGCCTGGAAAGTTTGACAGGATGTACCAGCCAGTGCCTGACTAAAGGGTAAGCTCTGTGAGCAGTTCTGACTGGTCTTGTTCTTTGACAACATATCTCACAGAAACGAGTCCTTCCAGAGTGTAGACACATGAACATGTGCCACCACTGGCAAAGGGATCCCAGGCACCAGCTCCAGCATGCCATTCAGCTTTGCATTACTGCGACAAGCATTGAGGAAAACCACTTAAGGGTGGATGGGTTTATTTTGGCTTACAGTTTATGAGAGTCCAGTCCAGAGTACTTGGCTTTATTGTTTGTTCTATGTGTCAAGCTTCATGATGGGAGCATGTGAGCTACCATATCATGGCATTCAAAAGAACAGAATGAAAAGAGGGAGTAGAAGAATGGGGAGGAAGTGGTCTTGGGGGAACAAAATAGACCCTTCACAGTCACAGACATGGTGACCTATTTTCTGAAGCCAGGTTCTACTTTCTAACAGCCCATTTATTCATCAGTGTTAGGATTCCATCAGCTGGGGCAGGGCACCAACACTTGAATCTTTAGGGCCACTTTATATCTATGGTCTAACTTCTGGGAGGAGATGATGGTAGAGGCAAATCCCAGACCATAACAGTACTGGTAAATAAATCATGCCCTGAGAAGGTAGATTATCTAAGCACCAGAGTTCAGGATTTCTGCCAAGCGCTTGCCCAAATAGTAGCGTCCAGCTAGGATACTCCTTAGGAACAGATTTTTGTTCTAAGGAGGGAAGTCAGACTCAGCTGTATCCTGAGATTCTCTATAACTCACTAGCACTCTCTTTCTGATAGTCAAGGAACATAGACATTACAAATTAAATTTAATTCTGCTAATCAAGACAGTCCCTTGAAAACCATGGTGAGTTCCTCTGTGAGCCAGAGGTGTCCTGAGCAGAAGAGATGGCGTGTCACCAAGGCTGGGTCATCAAGGGACAGGAGGAGGACCTTCATTGAAACCTATAGGTTCAGGACAAGAGAACCTTCTAGGCTCTTGACAGCCTAACCCAGACCTTTCCTAGCACCTTGAGGATATGTCCACAGCCTGTCCACTCTGGGAACTCCAGCCACATATACACTTGCCCAGAAGATATTCTGAGGTTTCTTTTATAACAAACTTGTGACACCATCTTTACTTTCTATAGCTCGATGTCTGGGCTGGGTAATTTCTCTGACAGGCATCCCAAAGTGAAGACCATGAGATGCTTCAATCTGAAAGTCCCTGTTCTTAGGAGCAAGTGAACATTGTCCTCTCTGGATCTAGCAGTGTTTAAAAGTTAAAGAACACACACAAAAGGGCCATATCCCAGAAGCAACTGAAATTAAATGCATGAGACCTCCTATTGCACCCTGCAGCAGGCTTCCACCTGTACTGGCTTCTGTTAGTTCCTGCATTAATACTAATGTGAATCTGCTTTCTAAGTTTCTGGGGGACTTAGTAGGCTCCCCCCTATGGCTTCTGGTGCACTGCCTGCCTCCTCCTCTGGGGGTAGTAGAGTATTCAGGTTAAGAAAGCATCTTGGGTTCTGCATGGCATTGGCGTAGATGGGAACTTAGGCTAGGTCGACTTCTACTCCTTCATCTCTTTGTCTGAAAAAACAAAGTGGAGGTGGTAGAGCTTCCTCGTGTCAGAGTCTAAATCCAGTGAGGTGACTATGATGCTTTGAGACCAGCTAAAGTCCTGCTGAATGCTATCCTATTGTACCCAATGTTTGTTTTCAAGACAGGAAACCAAAGTTGTTCCTTGGATGGGATATCAGCATGGTTCAATGGCCTACCAGAGCACACTAAACTGCTGCGGTGGTGATTATGTCCCCACAGGACATAATGTGTCATCAGAGTGGAAAGCTGACTTTGGTTACCACCTCCTAGGAAGCATTCCAAAGCTGGAATGTGTATGAAGCACCACAGGTCCACAGGACATACCCACACACTCACCTGTGCAAGACCGCCTGGGAATTCTCCAAGGGAAGGCTGCCAGCCATGCCTGTGAACTTCCCACTTGGAACTGACTCTCAGTGCAGTGAGTTCTGTCCCTGATGTGCTTCCTGGAATGGTAGTCCTTCTGCTCTGCTGGAAATGATGGGAGAGAACAGTCCCCTTTCCCCAAAACTGGCGAGACAGAGTAGATATTGGTTAGAGGCTATGTTTCTGAGATCCTTTTAAAGTTGCCCTTGTACTGATTCACTTAATATAATGACCATTATTGCAATATTTTCTTGCCGATCTCAAAGAAACAAATAAATTCCTCTCATTTGCAGTCCTCAGATGTTATTAGACATACAAAGGGGCAAAAGGAAATAACAGAATGATGATTGGTGAGAAAAGTAAGAGGGGGTGTACTCTGTGTACATTGCATGCATATATAAAAACTGAAAGTTTTAATAAGTGTTCTGAAGAAGGAAAACTATCAGGGTAGCCCTCTAAGACCCTAGCTGACCCTGCAAGAACACTACCCTGGCAGCTGCACTTCCTCTCCTAATTGGCAGAACTCCCTATTTCTGGCTGGCATCCTGAAGAGAAGGGAGCAGAGTCTAGTCAATGTTCATCTGAAGTCCACATAGCAAAAGCCAGGGGTGCCACAGTTGTTAGGCATGCTGGATTTCAGGGATCTCAGCCTGGTAGTGTTTTCTGATTGTGCGGTCTTTGAAGACAAAAGTTTGGGAAAGCCTGAATGTGAATAACCCCATCCAGATCCTTCATCTGTGAATTTTCCACACCGCTCACTCTTATAAAATTTAAGAGCTTATAAACCTATGGAAACCTATTGTCAGAAAGCCAAGCTTTAGTCAGCATGCCTGTATTTTACCTTTTCCTTTTGACAGTTTGATGGCAAAAGACATAGGCTACTTCATCTTCACTTCTAAAATAAAAACTGAGGACTGAGTTATGATAAAAATTTTGGATCTTATGAGAAATAGACGACCCTCTCTTTGGTCCAGCTACTTGAAGTGTAATTAGAGAGTGCCGCTGACTGTGCAGCCACACTGTGGTCTTTTCATACTTGGTGAGCAGGTGAGTGCAGTGTTGACTGCAGACATGTACACAGAGGCCCCACAGTCCCACACATAATGTCACGGTCAGCCACAGGCAAATGGACTTAGCTTCAACAGCATTTATGGCAGCCTGGGCTCTGCTCCTCTTTAGATGCTTGTCACGTGCCAAGTCAGAGTTTTAGAAGCAGCTAATTGTGCTAGAAGTCCTCAAAAGTGCTATTTGAACTAGAAAAAAAATGTTTTTATTGGTTGGTGCAACTGAAAACAGGCTAAGAAATTCCCTCACACTTGCCAAAAACAAAACAAAACTCTAACACCTCCTGTTTAATGCAGAGCCCAGAAGAAGTGTGATTCCTGGAAACGCATGATGTGGTAATTTAATAAACGTAGAGACGTTTTCAAGTTTTATTGAATTTCACTAATAACAGATGTTAAAAGCTACATGCCCAACACCATTTTATGTCCGTGTTAAGAAAATTAACTTGAAAATCCATCAGTTAAGCCACTGTGGACCCTTGTGTTTAAAGGGCAATGAATTCTGCACTTCAAACCCCACATGTCTGATGGGGCCAGCCCTACAAGGGATGCTGGCTTATTGTGAGAGATGGGTCTGGAGGCTGCCACTGCCATCTGCCCTTTTCCTGGGCCACTTATTCACATGAATGTCCAGAGGTTACCCTGTGCATATCCACATGTTTGAGGATCAGTGAAGACTTTTTGGCAGAGGGTCAGAAGGATTGGCAAATGGGTATGAGGGAGAGGTGCCTGAGTGAGTTTGGGCCAAAGCCATCTGAATCCTTCCCTGTGGGTATAACAGAAAAGATGTCTCCTTTCCTGGTAAAAAGCACTCATGCTAACTGCCTGTGGTCAATATACACACTCAGGCTCCCTTCCTGTGCACGGCATAAACAATTCACCCATAGAATAGGCACACAACTGAAGTATATACGACTCTACCTGTCTAAGAGATCTAACAGTATTGAATACTGTGACAGACTAATAGCTACTTCCTGCACCACCTGTGGCTGTGAGACCCCCTCTATTCCAAGCACAGTCAATAAACTTAACTGAGATCAGTGCTCCCAGCTTTTGATCTTACTAATGTGAAGTCTGGCTTCTGCGATGTCTATAGACTTAGCTGGCTCATTGTTTTTGTTGATGCCTAGTATTCCTCGGTGAGATGGTCTTGCATCATGCATCAGTGTGATATCTACTGCTTGTTTTCCTGAGCTTATCAGAAAGACATAGTTGTTGACATTACTTTCTGTGGTTTTTGAGAATGCATGTCTATATTCCTGAAAGATTTTGACGGAGACATGCTATTGATTGGTCAGAGGTTGGACTTGGGGAGTTTCTGTAGGGTGAACTAATGGATCTACCTTTGACAATGACAGCATACACTGCCATGGCCACACCACTGCTCTGCGTGGACACACCCTCCTAGAGGAAATGTGTCCTTTGGGACACAGTGGCAGTCCTGGAATACACGAGGAAGTAGATTGTGCCACCAAGCTTTGCGGTAAAAAGCCTGATATGTCTTCAACTACCATTTGTAAGATTTGAAGGGAGAGGAAGTAGCTAGAAACTTCTGAGTTGGGAACAAGGTTGATTTCAAAGTAGAACTGGCCCATGGCACCTTGGAAAAGTTCCCAGCTCTCAGAAGAGACCATTTACCAGGTTTTAGAGTTTGGGAATCCTGTGGTGGCCAGAGGTGGGGTAGGTTCTATTCATTCATGTTTTTAACCTGGCCATTGACACTGCTGGCTTTAGTCATGCATGGCATTATGGGTAAAGGCCCATGTGCACTTTCAACCTTCATTTAAACTCTTTGCCAGTTTGTATGGGTGCCCCTCAGGAACACACAGAGATCTCTCTAGTCTTCATTTCACTGCAGAGGCAGGAAGGAGCTGAACAGCGCCTCATCTACTCTGCTCATAAGAGGCCCCACTTATGAGAAAGTGGCTGAAGCAAACATTGTCACTGTCAGTGAGAGCCACAATGCAGCTCCTATGCGATGCTTTACTTCTATTGATTGACTTGTGCATGAGTCACAGTAGCTGTGTCATCCACTGGACATCTCACACTATTCTCTTACCTGTTTGTGTTCTCCTGATCTAATATACATATGTGTGTATACACAAACACCCCACATGTACTCACAGACAGCACCCTCATACAAGTTCATGTGTGCATGCACATGTAAACCTCCACATGCACAGGTATATGGAATGCACACATATACCTGTAAAGCACCCCCCCAACACACAGGCACACACATTCTCGTCAGGATTTAATGGAATTTCAACCTCTCAGACATGTATTGGTACCACTTTCTTCCTTATTCTGAATACTGAGTACCCACAGAACTGAAGAAACATAGAATGCTGTACCTTTCATGAAACTCTAATATCACTCTACACACTGAGTTTGCTAAGTGGAAAAACTGACTCCCTCAGATGTATGTGTGAGTATGCACACCTTAATAATAAAGTGTCTAATAAATGTTTAGAAAATTTGCCAAATGAGTGCATATAGTTTTCATTGGAAAGGCATACTACCTTATTATGCTTTGTATTACAGATTTGATGGTCTCTGATGTATGTGCATGTTGTTTATTATGGTTATAATTTTAGAACATAGGTTTGTTACTTAGCGCAGTGGTAAAAGGATGCTTTAGATTACAAACCTGTTAGCCATTCAGAGAGACCGTACTTCAGCGTGTGCACCACATTAGCCAGTCATATGGTCATGTGGCCAACAGTGGCTCAGGCCAGGCGAACAGGTCATTTCAGATGAGGCTCTGGATGGTCAATTCATACAGTTTGTAGTGAGTTTTGAGTGCACATTGTTAGATGAGTCTGGTGTTTCCTGTCTGTGAACTTTGATTGTAATTATTTATGGTATCAGTACTGAATTGCCGATTTGTGAATTCACTGCCTTCTCACTGAGAGAGTCCAGGATATGGGAAAGGAACAGAAGCAGGGATCTGCCAGTCACTTATCAACCAAACCCTACCTGATCTCAGAGACCCCAGATGCTGGGATCAGAGACAGTACAGGTCCAACTGTGATGTTTATAGACAACTCCTGCAAAGCAGTCCCTATGTCCAGCCTTAGGTGAAGAGTCCTACAGGTCAGCCACTACATACCTCAGAAGCCCAGGTATGGGTGACTTAATATGAACTTTGACACATTCTTAGATGCCCAAGTCCCTCCACATCCATATGGTGCTTTCATAAGCCATTTTGCTCTGGGATCACAGTGAGAACAGCTTCTCAGATTCAGAAATGAATAAGGCATTGCTGACCTCCTCATTATCCCCTTTCTAAACATATCTGTGCCAGGAGTTCATGCTAATAAATTAGTGGACTGCCTTGCATGCTTCCAACCTCGAAGAATCACATGATTTCTTGTTTGTTTCTCAGTCTTGAATGTCTAAAAGAAGCAAGGACACCAGCAAATGCCCCTGCCCCATGCAGAACTGTGACCATCAAGGTGGGTCTCTGTCCTGGGTGGGCCTTGAGCAGTAAAGCAGGACTGGAAATATAATGCCAGGCCTGCCTGGAGAACTAAATGAGCTGTCGATCCACATAAAGTTAAAGCGAATTCTGGTGGAATAAAAACACAGCCATTTGAAAAGCAATCAGTGGATTTAAGGCAAACCAATCAGTGGTTAAAATAGGGAATTGGATGGACCGCAGATGGTTTTATTGCAATCCGGTCTTCGTAATGGGGACACAGCCACAGTGTGTTGATACTAATTGGTTTGCTCATTTTCATAAATGCACTTTTTCTCACACGATAAAGCTAAGTCATTCATTAATGTGTTCATTCATTTTCCAAACATTTAGTAATAACCCAGAAACCTGTAGAAAGAGTAAGGCTTGTCACTCATGGCTGGAAGGGAAGAAAAACAAAGGAAATTTTACTGTTTCTGATCTGAACAAAGTTGAAATTTTCTTCTAAAAATTTAAGGTAAAATAAAAATAAAGATGGGAAAAGCAAGCAAATTAAATGCCTGTCCTTCTCGGCTTTTCTATCCCCTCTAGAACAAGAAATATTTTTTCTTCTCTGATCTATGTTTGCTGCATGGATCATGCCTTGTGCATTCTGTGCTGCAGAATAAACACCAACCAAATCAGTGAAAGATCAGATCTTGCTTTGAAATCATGCACAAGGCTAGGGCAGTGTGCCATATATGTCTGAGAGTTCTCACCTTTGACCCTTGTCTTCTCCAAGTGGTCTCCTTGACACGTGCCAAGGACTGCAGTGCACTCTTCCTCTGCAGACCACAGGGGCACATGGAAGTGGGATCCTCTCCAGCTGCAACACTTCACTGCCAGCCCATGTGTCCAGCAATGCTTTAGAGAGCTGCAGAGTCAGAAGCAAGGGGTAGGTGAGGAGGCTCCCCAAGCTCCTGGTAACCTAGACTTCTCAAAAATCTGCTGCAAACCCCTTCTCAGGAGGATTTTAGCTAAGAGCATAGAACGCAGGCTGCTCACTCTCTCAGAAAATCCTCAGATTCTCAGTGGATTCTAGCTCCCAGTCCATATGGATCCAAGTCCAACCTCAACCCCACTGCAAACAGACTTAGACCTAGGTGCACACAGACTGAGGGCTCATTGCGCACAGACTGAAGTCCCACTTGATGCAGACTGAAGCCCCACTGGACAAGCCTTGCAACCTTGCAAGTGTCTAAGTATTTTCCTTCCACATGAGACCTCTACTGGTACATGGCCATTCACATGTGCTAGCTGAAGAAGACGTGGGAGGTGTTACAGCAGGAGTGAGCAAAGCACCCAGATTCCTATGTTAGGTAACATCATTCTGTTCTATCTGAACTGGTAAAGCAGGAGTTTAGGCGATGGGAAAGAAGTCATATCTTTTATTTTGAAAAGAAGGGAGGCCATATTTCTTGTCATTACAAACACAGGCATGGTTGTAGAGTTTATGCTGTTTTAAAAAGTCCAGTCTCTAACTAAGTATCTGAAAGCGTATCTTGTTTTGAGTTTATCATTTGAAACATGGTTGAAAACTGACTTGCTTTAGGTATTAAACCCAGCCTAGAGCCATCCAGGCTGTCCTCAGTAGCTCTCCTCAACCACAGAAAGCTCTCTCCATACTAAATAGCCTTCCTTTCCCCTGGAGCACGGTGCTTCCAAGGAAACCTGTGCACAGCCATCACTGTTGCTTTCCCCACTCTGAGCCGACCAGCAGAGCCACAGCAGGCCAGGGGTTTCCTGCAGCTGGAGTACTTGTTACTTTTTCTTCAGTGTGATATTAAACAAGTTCTAGAATAGAAACTTAACAAAGCCTAAACGTGTCTTTTGAAAACTTTGCTTACAGAGTCCAGGTAAAAAGAAACCACAGTTCTTCAAGTCTGGAGTCTGGCAAGGTAATCCTGGCCTGGCTGCAGATATAACTGAAAAAGGACTTCCCAGGAGGGATCCGCATCCATGAGTACTGTCTTCCTGTGTGTGTCCATGGGTGTAACATCCCAGGTGAGATGTCCCTGCTGGGTCTCTCCAGTCCTCACCCTCACCCCTGCAGAGGAAACTTCAGTTCTCTCTGTTGATTAGCTGGGGCTTCTTCCAGGGTGTGACCTGGACCAGGAGCAGAAGTGCTGATTCCTGCTGGAGGGTGAAGGAAAGGGAGGTGGAAGGCAGACACTGCAAGCAGTAATTACCATGTAATGAAGTTAATGTTTTGTAGGATTTACGGCCTGATAGCAACATGGCTGCACACCCTCCCTTCCTTTACTTCTTGTCATCCAGATTTAAAAAAAAACAAACCAACAACAACAAAGGAAACAGGACAATATGCAAAGGCTCATTAATTCTCTTCAGTCTTGATTTTGCCTTCTCTTTGGCTGTCTTCCTCTGGAGGTTAAATAAGAGGCTGTCACCAGGCCTTTCCATAAACTGCGGTTCATGGGAGGGTGAAAGTTACAGCAGCTTTCAGAAGCTATCTGAAGGGCTCCCCTTTCAATTTCCCAGGCCTTTCAACTGCCCGCAGTTTTATGGCCCTCAGATCACCGGTTACAGCACCAAGAACAATGGGCCCACTGCTGGAGTGACCAGGTCTCAAATTTGCCTTGATTTGCCTGTGTGTCTTAGCAACAGCTTCTTTTCAAATCCAGAGCCCAGTTGCACGAATGAAGATGGATGGGGGTGTGGATGGTCTCACTGCTGGGACAACACGCTCACTCGGCTCTCAGCCCTGTCCCGGATCATCTCATCCTGACCCTGCCGCCCTGCAGGCACTCCATCTAACCCTGGTGTCTGAAAGGAAGTGATGGTATCCTCCTCAAAACCTACTTGTCAGGGGGTGTGCTGAGTCATCAACTAGATTGCAATCTAGGAAACAAGGAATAAGACAGGACCCTGCTCCTGACTGAGCCCAGTTCGGACAAAGGTGGAGGTGGGGGTGGGGGTGGGGTAGGGGAGACAAGGCCATCACACTCCCCCTGTGCAAGTAGCTTTCAAACTACTCCTTTCCCACTGGGATACTGGAAGAGTGGAGGGAAAACAAATATTTTACTCCCAAAGCAAGGAGGCTCATTCACAAAGCAGGGACACAATGCACCCCACTGATTCAAGGAACATATCTTCCAGACACCACTCATGGGTTTGATTATTCTCCTTACTAAGCTGATGACTGGAAAGCTAAAGGTGGCTCGTCTTTAGGACACACTCCTTTTGGTTTAGGAAATGACAGTGATGTTCAGAAACAGGATGTGCCAGGCTGGGCAGCTGGTGCAGGATGGAAAGCAAATCCCCTCACCCCACCTTCAGCAGGAAAGAGGCAATTCAGTGCTTTGTCACCTCACAATACATGTTTCTGGAGCCCATCTCTAGGATGCTGGCACAATGACCAGGATCTTGATGGCTTACAGCAAGACATATCTTCCTAAAGTTCTGGAAACAAGGTGTCCTGGACCTGGGGAGAAGCTCCTTCCTTCATCATCTGCAACTGCCTATGGCCTCAGACCTCTTCAGTCCCCTCTGCCCCTCTGTCACACAGCATGCTCCCTATGTGGCTGTGTTGTTGTGTTCCCTTTACAAAGCCACCGGGCACAGAATTCAATTTTCAAGCAAAATCGTATCCTTGGTTCCAGGGACAGGATTAGAATAGATCTTTAGGGAGCATGTACTCCAGCACATAGCAAGTCCCAAACACGGATGCTAAATAATAGATTGTTTTTATGATGATAATAACTTCTATAGAGAGGTCTTCCCACACGAAGGCTAACTACCTGGGCCGGCCTCCAAGCCTGTGTTGTGCTGACAGTATGTCTGGGGTGCTGTCAATAAAATTCTATTCACCCCAGAAAGGGAATCAGTGCTAGAACACAGTGATAGTACTATTAAAATCCAAGCTCGTGTACACATGAGGAAGCATTATTTACAAGAATATGGGTAAAGGATTGCTGCAGGAACAGGGGCTGCTTTAAGACAAGGCTTGCAGAAAGCTGCATAGGTTGAAGAGTCTTTTCTGGGCAGCTCAGCCGGTGGGAGTCTCCTCATCAATCTTTACAGCTTATAGAACGGAGTGGACAGAGTGGTCAGCTTCGGTGACTCCTGAGACTATGAGCTATTCATTTCCTGTGTCTTAAGGAGCCTGCGGTTTTAACCTTCTATGGAGTATCCCCTGAGGGTGGAGTGTTTTGATGTACAGGAAACTCTTCAACATAACACTTGCTATGGGAGCTCTACACTATGGAAGCTTCTTTCTGTCCTGTTTACCCTAATCCTTCAAATTAGGCCACTTGGAAGACCAGGGCCACTCTGTGTGAGCCCACACAGGCCTATAGCACTGTTCATGGCTGTCACCCATGGCTTAGGACACACACAGTGTTACAAGGGGATCTTTTCTTCTAAAGAAACTATCAGGGAGAAACTGATGGTGACCCCACACAGTTATAAATATTGGCAAGAAAGCTATGCCCCCTTACTTGTTTCCTCACTGTCTTTCTGCCTTGTGAAAGCAGAAGAAGCAACATGAATTGTGCTTTGACACCGAGAGAGCAGCAGGCTGACATAGTCATAGCTCACATGACCTAGCTGCATTCCTGAGTCCCATGGGGTACTCAAAATCTCCAAGCTTGGAAGAACACATCTAGTTGGCACGGTGAGGCAGTGATGGAAACAGAATAGGACATCTTTTTCTGTGATGGAAGCTTAGTGGCCCTGCAAGACAGGTTGATATCCATGAAGAAAAGCAAATGGGACAGAAACATAGTGGTAAGTACTCTGCTACCCTTTTGATAAGGTTTACTTGAGGACCCTGTTACTCTGTCCTCATAACCCAAGAACCAGGTGACATAAACTGGAATACATCCTATGTCCCATGGTCTATCGGAACCATTTACACTCACCACACCATTATACCTGCCCTGTCTCAATTATCCATTCCCATAGAAGCCCCCAAAAGGCTTTGTCTCACTTCCCCACTCCACCTGCTCCTGTTATTCCCCATGTCGCTTTGTGTGATATGCTAGATATGAGAATAAGGTCCTCTTATGTGATTGTTTGTATATGCTCAGCTTAGTGTGTGGCACTGTTAGAAGGTGTGGCCTTGTTGGATTAGGTGTGTCACTGTGAGTATGGGCTTTAAGACCCTCGTCCTAGCTGCCTGGAAGTCAATATTCTGCTAGCAGCCTTTAGATGAAGATTTAGAACTCTCAACTCTTCCTACACCATGCCGGCCTGGATGTTGCCATTTCCTACCTTCATGACAATGGACTGAACCTATAAACCAGTCTCAATAAACGTTGTCCTTTTAAGAGTTGTCTTGGCCATGGTATCTCTTCACAACAGTAAAAACATAACCAAGACACCTTATGAGTGTCATTTCCAGTTCTGTGAATCTTAAGGAACCCAAACAGAAGTGGTTAATGGGAAATGGAGTGACCTCTTTAATGAGTCACACACAATTATCTGAAGACAAATTCCTTTGCTAGTTGTCTTAGTATGGGTTTTATTTCTGTGAGGAGGTACCGTGATCGAGGAAACTCTTCATTGGGGCTTGCTTCCAGTTTCAGAGGTTCAATTCATTATCATCATGGCAGGAGGCATGGCAGATTTGGTTCTGAAAGAGTTGAGAGTTCTGCATCTTCATATGAAGACAGCCAGAAGGAGACTATCTCTCACTATCTCTGGACAGAGTAGAGTTGTATATGAGACCCCAAAGCCCACCTCCAAAATGACACACTTCCTCCTACAAGGCCACCCCCACTCCAACGAAGTCATAATTCCTAATAGTGCCACTCTATAGCCAAGCCTTTGAACATATAAATCTAAGGAGACAAAATCTTTCAAAACACTGCACCACTAACTATAGGATCTTAGGTTAAACCCTCTGTTCATCTCAGCCGAGCACAAGAGGTGATCCCAGAGGCAGGGGGGTGAGCACAGGTCCAAAACAGGCTTTCAATTATTGCCATTCTCACTTTTGGAAATAGGATTGGTCATGTCTGGAGAGTACATCAGATAGACGTGACATTTGTACTCCTAGGGAACCAACAAACGAGGCTCACCATTCCTGAATGCAGAAAACTTTCCACGAGATTCCTGTTTCCTCTTCGGCTTTCACCTACCTTGGTGTAAAATAATGATTTCCATGAGGACCAGGATCAAGAAAATGATCTGTCAACCTCCTGAGTGTACTGAACAGAATCATGAAGGTAGGCCCCAAGTTCTTTGGTTGTAGATTCCAGAGTAAGCTAGCAGTCCCATGAACATCCTTGTCATACACAGACACCAGGCCAGGAAGTTGAGGCCTCACATACTACCACAGGTATAATTCTCTCTCTGTGAATAGCTCTCTCAACCCTGAATAGTTCCATTCTACTCTGAGTCACCCTGTTGGTGAACAGGCTATGAGAAAGCAGTCAGGATAGAAAGGACAGACCACTAACTCTATGAACAGTTTCATGCAAACATTCAAGGCATCCTTAGCTCTGCTTGGGTTTAGTTTCTCTCAGACTTCAGTGGGATTAGAAGAGTTTTTTGTTTTTTTTTTTTTAAATCTTGGAGGGATTCTGTCAACTAAAATGGGCTTGAATGATGTTTTAGGGGAAGGGGTTCCCATTTCATTTATGCATACTAGTTACCTTCTCTCTGTTTTTAGCATCTTTTGGACACCTGCTTCTGAGAGCTCCTCCCTGTCTTGCAAGCTGTGAGCTGGTCCCGTCTTTGTGAATAGGTAGGGAGTTGATTACTGAAGCTAAGAAAAATGTAACCTTATCAAGATAACAGTCTGGGGCCTCATTTGCTTGGAAGAGCAGCTAAAAATAAAAGACACTCGTTAAGCAGACAAAGTGTGGAACGGTGCACTCTCCAGCCCAACAATGCAAAGCACGCCAGTGAGTGGGTGTCTGCGCTGTTCTTTGAAACTCGAGCCCAGGTCTTTATTAAATAGCCCGCAGATTACTGCCTGGAATCATCGTACATGTCTAAGAACACCTCCAGGTCTTGTGTCACCAGGCAGGAATGCAAGCACCACTCTGGGCAAATGTGCTCCATCTAAGCCCTACAAAAAAAAAGACAAGGGGATAAGAATCATACCAGTAGTGATTTGGTGGGCATGGTTAATCATTTCTCATCTTTATGTACATATCAGGAGCTGGCGATGCCCGTTGGCAGCAGATCGGAAGGCAGCCTGCCATCAACAACAATAAATCATTTGTGAGCACATGTAGCAATTATCGTCTGAAATAAAGGTGTTCAGTCCCAGTCCTGGGGAGCACCTAGGATGGATCTTAACAAACTTGCTGAGGAGCCTCGAGCCTGAGGCTTCAGTGACTCACTCTGCTGAGTATCTGGCTCATGGTTAGACAACGGGATCAGAAGTGCCCACGTCCCACGCACCACATGAAAACAATGGGCATGTGAAACCCATGCTGTCAGCCCGCCTAGGAACAATAAAGCTCTTTATATCGCCCACCTTGGGGGAGATTTAGTAATGTTTTGATTTATGAAAGGCAAGCAGGAGCAGGCAGCAAGCAAGGCTGTGAATATCTAAGAAAGCCTTTTGGTATAGTTGTTGTGAAAGTAATGTAGCCTTCAGACAAATTGTCCTGGGGAGCAGGGACAGTCCCTGAGGACTGCTGCCCCCACCCCAAAATATTCAGTGCCCACACACTCAGTTCCAATAACTTTCTGTTAGAAATATACTGTCTTCTGCCAGTGACCACATAGCACCCTTTTCCCATAATGTGCTGTGCAGGAAGGCATTGTTTTTACTTGGTAGCTCTCCTAGTGGTGGTTACCATAAAAAAGGAGGAGCCCTGGAGATGTTTCCTCCTGATACTTCCTGTGCTGGGAATTGGTTGAGACAATGATGTCAACTTGAGCAAAAAGTGATATGTGGTCATGCTTGCTAGATTGCAAAGGAATGCAGAATTTGTGGGGTTCAACCTTGGTTTTCAATTGTTCAGTTGTCCCCAGGCCCCAGATACCTCTCTTCATCTCCCCGATCTCCCCATATATACAGAGCTTCAGACAAACCTAATTTGTAAAGATTGCTTTCAAACAGCTGTGCTCTGGGTCCCACTGTGTGTCCCTTCATTAATGGGTAACTCACATCTCACAATCATTTAGATTGGAAGAAAAGTTAGAAAGTGAAACAACTTCCATCACCATCTCTTTCACCTATTTCTCAATAGTGGCCCTAATAACTAACGTAGATAGATAGATAGATAGATAGATAGATAGATAGATAGATGATAGATAGGCAGGCAGATAAATACATGATAGATAGCAGATAAATAAATGATAGATGTATAGATGGAACATAGGTTATAAGTAGGTGATAGATAGGTACTTGATAAATAATAAATAAATAATAGAGAGATGATGCATAGATAGAAGATAGATGATAGATAGATAGATAGATAGATAGATAGATGATAGATAGGCAGGCAGATAGATACATGATAGATAGCTGATAAATAAATGATAGATGTATAGATGGAACATAGGTTATAAGTAGGTGATAGATAGGTACTTGATAAATAATAAATAAATAATAGAGAGATGATACATAGATAGAAGATAGATGATAGATAGATAGATAGATAGATGATAGGTAGATGATACATCAAAGATAGTAAATAGATGATAGACAGATGACAGATATATGCATGATAGATACATGATAGATAGTAGACAAATGACAGATAGATAGATAGATAGATAGATAGATAGATGATAGAAAGCTTCCTCTATTTCTAATCCACATTCTGCCTCTTTAGCACCATTGTGCTCTCTCTCTCTCTCTCTCTCTCTCTCTCTCTCTCTCTCTCTCTCTTTCTCTCTCTCCATCTCTCCCAACTTTGGGGAATCAGACCTAGAGGACAAGTTAATATAGATGACCATACCCATATTGTAGTGGATTGACACAATTTCATTTTGGTGGGAATCTAAGCAGATTGACTAACCCTAAGTTATCTTTATATTTTCCTTATCACTAAATACTTACATGTCCTAGAAGAAATCTTAGATGCTTACATAGACCTAGGACCTTGTGAAAAGCAAGGTCTGCCTGCACTTCTTCTACGAAGGTGGGGTATTCCATGCCCATGGTAGGTTTCTGGACAGTCACAAAAGCTGTCAAGGTGAAGACATATGGTCCTTGGTGGAACCCCTTTCCCCATAGCAGCTCCTCCCTCTACAATGTGCTAGCCTCAGAACAGATCTCTTGGGAAATTATTGATTTGTGACTTTCTCTCTATCACATTTAATTGATTTTGAACTCTTGACAGTCCCTCAGACATGCTTTTACCAAAGTTAACATTGTGTCAGAGTTCTGCTCAAACATGGATATTCCATAGTTAGTTTGCTCTCCCGCTCTCTTGGCCATTCATTGCAGCACTATTGATAGGGAAAATTATCTACCACTATGTGTCTTCTTGGAAAGAATTGAATTACAGTAACACTGGCCTTGACCACGGACCAGTGTATCCAAACAAAAGAACAGGTACACAGGGCAGAGCTGTGCTAGAGAAGGACATTGGGAACTACAGACAGCTGGGCCTAGATTGTAACTTTTATAGGACAAGGAGGCCAACCATAGCTCCGTTCCCCAAATGCTGCTCTGTTCACTCACAGCCAGTGTCTATGGCTTAGGGTAGTTGTGGTTTGGGCTTGTCTGATGAAATAAAAATCTGTTTGCCTGGGAAGAGAAAGTCACCAGTCAGGTCTATATCTGCCTTGCATTTGTCAGCAGATGGATACTGGTAGGATAAAGTCAAGCAGCCTCTCTTGAGTCATTAGGGCTTGAGCATCCCTTGTTTTCCAAAGAGATGATGAGATTCCCAAGGGTTGGAGTGGTTTGTTTACCTTAGCAGACTTAGCACATGGCAATCTACAGTGGTTGACATAGAGAACATCTATCTATCCCCCACAACCAGTATGCATAGTCTCCACAAAGCTACATGCAATCTGCATACAGGTCACATGCAAGGTTCCCTGTGTTTACACTACTGAGCCACAAACTCAGCTCTCCCTGTTTAGTTTATTGGCCTCACCAGGACCTTTCCAAGGGATCTCAGAGTCAAGTTCCTGTCCACATAGTGGTGAAAAGGCTCTGCTCTCATGGGACTCCCTTCTGTTCCAGAAGGAGGTGACAGAACCCTATCTCCCAAGAACATTTTTCCTCCAGAAGTTTGCAAAGCCTTGTCTTACAGGACTTCTTATGTTGGAAGTGATTATCTCTGTACATTCAGGTGGTATGGTGGGCGGAGGAGGCAGTATCTGGCCATGTGGGGAAAGAAGTTCTGTTGTAGAGTATCAGAGTTGACTCCTAGAGAATTGGGATACAGCCTTACAAGGAACTGGAGAAGTGTTTCATGGACACAGAGGGGCTCTGGTTAGGAGCCTGGTGGGAACAACTCTCTTGTTGCTAGCACCAAGCCTATGGTAGGAGACACTACAGTGACCGTGGTGAAGGCTTCCTCTTGAGCATGAAAGCAGACTTTGGGAATCAGTTTTCTGTAATTCATAGACCACATTTGAGTGTTTAGATTCTAAAAAGCGAAGTTGGAAACAAAGACAATTTTTCTGTATTTCACCACATTATTTATCTCTTCATGCATGCAGTATTCCTAATAACAATGTCAGGGCTCCCCAATGATGTTGAAATAATATTAAATAAATGATGGATAGACATATAGACATACAAGTAGAAAGGTAGGTAGGGATATAAATTTATAAATAAACATAAAGACAGAAAGATAGAAATGGATAGATACATAATCAATAAATGTTACATTGATGATTACTTGATAGAAATATGACAAATAGTGACAGATGAATCATAGGTTGACAAGAAAATAGGTAATAGTATATCAGTTCTGGAGATATGATGTATTGGTGACAGTGATAGATTATTCATAGAAAAATTATCTAGAAAAATGATAGGGAGATTGATAGATAAATGACAAATCATTGTAAAATGGATAAGGTGCAAGTGGATAGATGATGGATAAAACTAGATAGATGGTATACATATGATAGATGGTTGTTTATAAATAGGTAATAGATGGTAGGTAGGTAGATGGCAGGTTATGGATGATAGATGATAGAGATAGAGGGATGGGTAGATAGATGTGAGATTGATAGATAGATAGATGACAGATAAATAGATAAACAAATAGATGATAGATAAATAGATAAATAGATGATAGATGATAAATAGATGATAGATAGTAGATAGATATTGTGGTAAATATTAAAAAATGGCTAAACCCTTTGACCCACTCCATCACTGGCACTCATAGGTCCACATGGCACTGTGGGATACTTTTATCTCAGGTTCTATGCTGACCCCAAGTACTTTCTGACCCAGGCAGTCCTTGAGCTGTTCCAGCATGGCATCTTGTCATGCTGGTCTCTGGAGTTAGTTCCATCACTTGTGGGGCCATATGGAACAAACCATAAATTATCTCTGTTAATAGCTCTCCTGGAGCTCTCTACTAGCCGTGAACTCTCAGGGTCCAGCTACCTGGTAAAATCGTGGCTCTAGAAGACCAGCGTGGGCTGGCCTATTATGGACGCAGACTCTGCTCACATTCCCAATTACCTGGTGAAATCAGGACTTAATAAACTGTAATTTTTCAATCAGAGTTATATGTGAAATTATATGTTAATTCTCGATCCGATACATCCACACAATAAACTCACAACCAATTGATAAAGATATAAATTGCCCACCTAGATGAGATACATTGACTTATAGAAATCCATCCCTTAAGAAATATACGTAACTACTTAGAGCGATTTAAGACCACCTGGATCTGGATTTTCCTTCTCCATCTCCATCTTGATTTTCCTTCTCCTTCCCCTTCTCTCCCTCCTTACAAAAGCTTGGTCCCTGCCTTTTTTTTTTTTTTTTACTGTCTAATCATGACCTTGATCTAACTTGTTCCAGTCATCACCTGCATATAGACATCAACCTATAGATAGATAGATAGATAGATAGATAGATAGATAGATAGATAGACAGACAAATGGATTTATTAGTATAATTAACTCGTGGTTTGGAGGCCACGATGCCTCAGAGTCTACCACTTGTACTTTGGAGAATGAGGAGAGCTGAGAATGTGGTTAAATCCAGGGTTATTGCTGGTGTGAAAAACAAGGAACTGTGGAACCTCTCTCAGCACTAGGCCAATGATCTTGTAGTGGGTTAGGAGCAAGGGAGTGATCTGAAGTAGGTGCCAAATCAAGGGCACCCAAAAATGCTGAGACCCCAGTATAGCCCAAGAATAATCAAAGAGATATGTCCCTCCCAGCTACTAGCTCATTGGGTCCTCCGTGGATTGGTTAGTTCTCACTCACAAAGTTGAGGGCAGATATTTACCTTATACATTGAGTTGTATTCTTCCAGATATTCCCTCCTCCATACTCAATGAGCACTTCATCTCAATTCAGATATCATAACTGGCTACCATGTACTGACATTGTCACTGAGCCGTACTTACACTTTATACTAGGGTTTCATCTGTGTGGTACCCTTTATGGGTTTTAAAAAAACCTAGTAATATATCCACTACTGCAGAACTCATGGAGGTGTTTTCTGGTTCAAATTTGTTTTCTACCTTCTTATCCACTGTTCTCCCAACCATTAGCTATGATTATTTTTCTCCTGGTTTTTCCAGAGCCTCATTTTTCTGGAACCACACAATTTGCAGCATTTGTAGACTAGTACCTCCCACCCAGCCACACTCACCTTTGATTCCTTTACATCTTCTGTTTTGCCAGCATATTTCTGACGAATGTTCCACTACATGGATGCACTTCAGTGTATTTGCCAAGTCTCTCTCTGGAGGGCATCTTACTCTTCCACAGTGTGACATTAGAATGAAGATTTTTTTTGGCATTCATGCAAGGAGGAGGCTCAGTCAGCCATGTGATTGCCCGTCAAGTGTGAAGCCATGAACTCATTCCCCAGAACCCATGGGTAGGTAGTGCAGTTGGTAATCTCAGTAACAATAAAGTCAAAGTGATCAGATCCTGGAACTAGTTAGCCTACTGTGTGAGCTCCAAGACAGTGAGGCACTGTGCTTCAGTTTTAAAATTTTGGATGGTACCTGAGGAAAAAACACCTGAGGTTGTACTCTGGCTTCTACACATATGTATACATCCACATATATATTTGCTTTTGCATACACATAAACATGCATAAGTACACACAAAACATTGAAGCATATGCATAAATGCACATGCACATATATATACATCAAGCATACATGACTCACACATGCAAAGTAGAATAAACACATAGCACACGTACATACCGGTACATATATACACATACACACATGCATGCTCATACATATGCATGTACATGAATGTACATACCTACACATACATACATGTACACACAAACCCCACATTTAGATGTAGGTCTTGGATAACCACAGTTGTTCTGCTCATTTAATAACTGCAGGGAGCTCATTCTTCCACTGTAAATCTGTTTATAGAATTACTGTGTTCTAGTCTCTCAGAAACTGCCTGTTTTCTGTATAACACTAGTGGCTCATGTATTTGTTGGTGTCCACTGTGGTCAGCATTCTGAACTTTGGCCATTCAGATGGGTGTGTGGTGGCCTATGAGGCTATTTAATCATCAGAGTTACACAGATTGATTGACACTTGAAAAGATGATGATCTATTCAGAGGGCTCGTGAATGATAAAAACAAAAAATGCCTTATAACCAGCCAGGTAGTGTGAGCAAGGACAGAACATGGAGTAGGAAGTCACATGATCTGTGCAAGGAGAGAAATCAGCAGCACTTAATACTTCCGGAGACACAGAACATGGAAGTCTGTCCTATCATGTTGAGCTTCAGTCTTCTTTAGGAAATCAGGAAGGTGTCATGAAAGGTTAGTGACTTTCCACTTAAAAGAGAGCGAGAATAATTTGTCCCAGGAATCTGGGGTCATCTTGATGCGTCTTCCACCTTGCTTTGACTTTCTCAGGGAGCCCTCCTCTCTCCCTGTGTTCATGCAGGCACACACACCCTCTCCTCTGGTGTCCTCTGGATCTCACTGATTTGACTGCACAGTGTGCATATACATAGTATGCATTGCAACATTTATTTTTTCAAAGCTTATTTTTAATGATGGTTCTTAAATGCTTTAACCTCCCTTTAAGCCCACTACCAACCAGAGGTAGTAGGAAAGAAGGGGTACAGGGGGGAAAATGGATCTGTTTAGAAAGGTTCTTTGGAGCACCCCCATATTTGTTGTCTGGAAATTGGCAGTTCAGTTTACAGGTTAACAGTGCCAGCTGGATCTACTTGAAAACATTTCACAGATACACTAGCAGTCCACTTCAGTAAAGTTGGGATAGAGTCAGTAACATGACCTAGCAAAGACATCTAGGCCTTGGCACAAGTCAGCAGAGTCAGCCAGGAGGAATGCCAAGAGAATTCCCTCAGAGAGGCACAGCTGAGAGAAGCAACGATCAGAAACGACTCGACACCCACAAGCACTGCACAGCTAGCTCTATAAGCAACTAAATGAGAAATCTAGCTCAATCTCCATCACTGTCTGTTGTTTACACCCTCCACACCTCAGGTCCCCTCACCTGTTTTGCCTCAGCTGACATCACTAAGTTTGCCTAAGAACCAGCCTAAGTTTGCAGAAGCAACAGGAAACTGTAGCACAGTTTTTTTGGTGTATTTCTATGAAGTTCCAGCAAGTGCAGCTCAGCTATGCAAAGTAAGGCAGGCCAATACATGGATGTTGTTAGCAAAGACTCCTTTATTTTATGTTCTTTCATGTGCTTGCTTTAGCAGAACATCCTTTCTCCTGTGTCTGCTTCAGCTAAATGTTCCTTCACGAGTCTGCCTTAGTCTTTCACCTGTATTTACTTCAAGAAAATATTCCCTCACATGTTTGCTCCAGCAAAACACCATCCAACCAACTTTCCAAAGAAAGTTTCTACTTCAATGCATAGCCTTTTGTGCTGTGAGGGTCCCTGGCAGGTCTTTCATACACCTCTCATGTTGTTTCTAGAGCCTGTTTATATTTTGTCATTCCAAGAAAATGCGTCAATAAACAAAGCCACTGGGGTGTCACCAGGGTAATCATTTTTCCTATAAGCACTAGTGGGTTTTATGTTGCAACCGCCCTAATAATTGTCACTGAGCAGTAGACGAGTACCTCAGTTCCACCCCCACTTCTTGTTCTCTAAGCAGATGTGTTTGAGGGAAGTTCAGGTTCCAAAAACACTCAGTTTTCCTCTTCACTTGAATGTCAGGAAAAGAGACTCAGCAGAACTCAAACAGTGGGAATAGAAGTTGGAAAGGTGACCCCAGAGCAGAAGACACTGTTAAGCGTCTTTAATGGATGCTTTCAAGTTTAAAACCCCAGCATCATGATAACCTGCTAACTAAAAGTGTGCCTGAAACACATGCCCATTGCTTTACCCCATGAAAGCCATCTGCAGAATCCAGTCTGAGCTCCTACAGACCTGAGATCTGGTTCTGCAGCAGAAGGCAGATGTGCCAGGCTTCTTACACAATCCCTGCTCCTCGTGGATCTGGCCTTACACCGCCAGGATCATGAAGATAAGCCTCTGAATGGCATCCTCACCACGTGGCTCCCTTCCTGGGTCCAGTGTGTTTATAAGACTGTTTCTATTGTACTCCCAAACCTATCTCAATACAAACATCAATTAGCTCGTGCTGGCCTAATGCTAATGATCTTGATGCATATTAGAGTCAGCTGATATGTCCCTAATTAGAGGCGCCTATAATTACATCTAAACCAGAGGTCAGATTCTTGGCCTGCAGGGCAAGGGCGTTATTGGCACTGGTGTGCGGTGTCCTGGTGAGACCTCTGCCGCTAAAGGCACTGCTGGGAGAGAAACTTTGCATTTTCTACCGGAACTTCCAGATCCTGGGTGGGATTCTGGGCTTGCTCTCTACCTGGTAGCGGAAGACATTTCTTCTCTACCTACTTCTCAGAAGCCACACCATTTTTTCCTTCCTCCATGCATATGAGCAGCATTACTCTCAGTAAATTGTTTTGCAAAGCTGTTTCCCAAAATGCTGTAGCAAGTAGGAAACCTCAATGAATTAGTTATAAATATTTTTATAATTATAGAATGTTCCCGATTCCAATTTGTTGAATGTGACTTCCTGCTTTGTGGGTCTATCTGTGATGAGCTAATCTACTCATCTACTCATTTCCTTTCTCCACCAGCTGGCACACCATTCTGTCAGAAACATCTACTGAGACTAGACCACCAAGGACATGTATTATGCAAAAGTTCCCTTGACCCTCAAGGTGGGCAGTTACAAGCCATGCCAGTAGTGTCCAGTCTCTGTGAAATACATTTTGGTCATACACACACACACACACACACACACACACACACACACACACAATGCTGAACAACTGTATTAGAAATGGGGATGAGAGAGCACGTTATAAAACTATACACTCCTTCTCTGATAGGAACATTGTATTTTGCTAATAGGACTGTGGCTGGGTACTGGGAATCAATCCCTCTCTCCCTCCTTATCTCTCTATCCCTGTCTCTCCCTTCCCTCCCTCACTGTTGCTGTGTGCACACATGCACATACATGTGCACACATTGAAAATAAAACTAACGTGGGTGTGACTGGAATTTTCAAGTTCTTCTGCCCAGAGAGTTTTGTTCTAGAAGCATTTCCACCTGGTAAGTTTGTGTCCCAAAGTTCAGAGTTTCTCAACAGGTGGTACAATTTTTGGACTTAGGAGAGAGTGTAGCACAAAGTTTCTCCAAAGCTAAAAGTCTCTATCATGAAAACGCCTGACCACAGAGTGTCTCTGTGCCAAATATGCTTCATATAGTCCAGGAGTATTGGCAAGTGCGCTTACTGTGAGCCTGTCCTCAAATGCCAGTTAGATGATTCTGATAGTAAAAACAATCTGTCTGAGAACTCATCTACAAATGCCACTTGAATCTCAGCTCTGAGCAGTGCCCTGGCTTCGGGCAGGCCTCTTCCATTGCTGATCTGTTACTGGGACTGTTTTTGCTTCAAGAGGACTTCCACCTAAGAAACAAGGTAACAGCTTATGGAGAAAATACTCAAGGGATTATAGAGGTGGAGAAAAATGGAGCTATGCTGCAATGTGGTCAACAGAAACCCAAGCTACTGGTAGAGGTTCTAAACCGTCTATTAACACCAAATGACCCTGAAAGGCCCTGTGGACCATTCATCCTTGAGGTTATTGAAATCATTGCCCATCAAAATTATTTGTGTACATGTGCCCCAGTTAGTCCATTGCTTATGATCTGTTAAAACACCCAGAAGAATCATGGGTAAGTCAAGATCTTAAAAAATCCATCTATCAATCATCAATCCATATCTTCCCCAACCCCAAATCTGATGCTTTTGCCTCTGTGTTTCATCTAGACTTGGACATGCAGTATGACTGGATGAAAGTTTTTATCTTTTTGAAAATATTGATGGTAAGTCTCTATTTTTCTTATTGAACAGGAAACCCCAGAGAGACAAACCTAATATGTTTTGTGTCAAGCTCATAGACTGTTCTTGAGGAGTTTCAAGGCAAGAATGATGGTAAGCACTAATGTAGGTGGTAAATTCCAAGATTCATGATTATTTCCAGATGTTTTCCAGCGTACACAGGATCCAGAAAGGGGTCTATATGAGTGACAAGCTTGATCTATAGAGGGAAGGAATGGCTCTTTATGTTGGTTTTCACTGACTGGATGATTCAACCATAATTAATGCTTGCAGCATGAGCTTTCTTCAGCTATGGAAAGGTTGGCTTCTAAGACATCATTGTCCAGTTTTAAACTGTGACCTTTGTATACAACCATGTTTTGAGAAGACAGGCTTCATGTGATGGAACCAGTTTGCTTTCCTCAATATAAGTGAAGAGAACTAGACCACTGACAGGATTCTGCATTCAAAACACAGCAGGTCTGCCTCCTCCTTTCTCCAAATTCTTGTGTCTGTCTGTCCTTTCCAGAGGATGACATCATGCTCAGACATGGACACCACTGAGTCTTTCTGGGCATACGGGTGAGCCTTGCACAGCAAACCAGCGACTTGAGCATCAGGTTGGCACACAGAATGTCACTCTCTCAGGGTGAGATGATGGCTAGCAGCTGCTTTGGTTATCTTAGCAGCAAATGGAGCAACACAGATCATAAGCTAATCTACTGAGGAGCTTCTTCAGGACCTCAGCCCCACAGGAGCCTGTAATTTTGAAAGAAACACAAAAATCTGCTCACCCTCTCCCAGAATGAAGAGAGAAATTGGTTTACTTGAGAAGGTGAGTACCTGACAGCAGTTCGCAGACACACGTGTTGGCCACGTGCTCTAACACTTCTCAGGGTTCCCTTGTGAGGTTGTGAGATGTAAGGGAGCCTGGGCACCATTTGATGCTTGAGATGCACTGTCCCTTGACTCTTGTCTTGTTTTCACTGAGGCTTGCAGTAATTGTCATGCCCAGGTGCAGCCAAGGAGGCTCTCCTGATTTACACTTCCGGTGCTACTGTGTATCAGCTCACCTGTTTCATGCATACAGAACTACTCAGTCTTCAGAAGCCCACTCCAGGTAAGTACTCAATAAAGCATGTGGGTTCCGAAGAGTCGTGTCTTTGTAGACACATGAAAGACATGGACAGAGATTTCTGTTGAGAAAGATAAAATGAATGTTTCAAGACTTGGAGGGATGGAATTTTTTTGCAAACCAGGAGACTCCTCTGAGTCAGCGCCTGTCTTGCTGATGAGTGTAATACCACAAACCTGAGACGCAAAGAGAGGAGGCACAACAAACCCCTCCTCTGTGTTTTGTGACACTCTTAACTCCACTGATTTTAAGTCTTTGATGGGATCAACGTGTAGGGCCAGTAGCTCCACTTAGAGATGCAACTTCCCGGTTGGTTATCAGTGCAGTCAATGGTTTAAAGATTGCATGTTATTGCTGGTTTAATAAATTCTCCAGTAAGTAAAACATTGTTCATAACAAAACTGGAGCTGTCTCTTCCATGTGCTTTATAGCCAGTCACTATCTTTTAAAATTAGTAGCTAAAGATCAAGGGAGACTCGGGAGCAGTAGCAGCCAGGAGGGTCTCATGATGAGCACTGACTGGCTACCTGCAAATCACACCATCTGTTGGCTCTCACTTTGGGTTCTGCCATCTGCAAGCTGCACCCGCATCATGTACTGATGACTTACATGAGTTGTGAGCAGAATGGTGAGACATACTCTATTTGTGAAGCAAGGCACAAGCCCCTGTGTCTTACAGAGCCTGTCATAGGCCATCATGATGGACAGCAAGGACAGGAAAACTGATGAAGCTGAAGTACAAGAAGACAGATCAAGCTGACCACACACATTCCTGGCAAGAACGGAACAATTGCAAGGAGAGGGTGGCGAACTCTGGAGCAAGACTGTTTCTTCAGAGCAGAGCTAACTCCCTGCAACAGCTTGAAGGGGACCAGCACAAGAGGCACTGGGATTTCACCCACCTAGACAGTATGGTGGTTTTGTACTTTCTCTTTGTGGTGTGAATGATGTGTGAACATAATTTGAGGAATGGAGTGTAGCTGGTTGCTTACATGTGGTGTGTATATGTAGATGGCATTGTGCTCAGGTAATTGGACCAGGAAGCCTTCCTGAGCACACGAATGCCACATAGACTAAACCAACCCCTGAGACCAATAATGTAGCAAGCAAAATGTCACTCTGAGGGGTGAGATGACAGCCCACAGCTTTGGTTATCTTGTTAGCACATGGACTAACACTGATCAGAAGCCAATCCTCTGAGTGTTACATATGATGTACACATGATACATATGGGATTTGTGTTGTGTTAGTGTGTATGTAATTCATATGCTACATGTATATATGATGTATGAATAGGAATACAGGGATAAGTTGCAAGTTCTGGTATGTCCGGGCTATGTACACTGTATAATACATGTGGAATCTACAGTAAGTGTGGTATGAATGTGACATGTTCTGTGTATGAATATATGCTGTATACATGATACATATATGTTTTGTATAGTATGTGTTCTATAAGTCTGTCTTACAGTGTGTATGTGAGGCTGCTATGGTCTGAGAAGTATATTGTATGCATTGTGTGTGTGCCAGTTGTGCTATTTATACGGTGTGTAAGCCACATGGTCTGTGCAGTGTGTGGTAATATTTTGGGTAGGGCCTCAGGGAGACTGTTCTCAGCTTCTGTATCTCCATATTTGGGATATGGATATGACATATGGCTATTTTCCTTGGAGAAACATTTGTCCTGCCATGATGTTTCACCGACAGAACATTCATTTTAGTTTTTTCCACCCACTACCCTCAATGGGTTGCTCTCCTGGGTTCAAGTCTACAATTGTACCTGCCTCCCCTGCAATATCAGGAGGACATCCCCTGACCTGTCTCAGACTCGCCTTACAGGAACAGGGTTAGGGTTAGGGTTAGAGTCTCTATGAAGCCTCAGGGAGGGGAGGTCAGGAGGAGCTGGGGAGAGGAGCAGGGACAGCTCTGGCACCAGCTAGCATCTTGCTGAGCATCACCCTGGTGCTGAGGGTGGCTTCCCCTTGCAACAGTACAGTTCCTGTACTTGTCAGTGTTTCTCACAGAGATGCCACAGTAACCCAGGTCGTATGTCTCTGGGGACCTTTCCACAGGTCCTAGTCTGCTCCACACTGAGGCCTTAGGAGGTGAATCTAAGATCAAAGGGGGAGACTTCCAGACATGAGTCAACACTAGACTTCTTTCTTTGCTTGTAGATTGTGTAGATAGAGGCCAAGAACCCAATCCTCTTTGTCCCTAGCTCCTTTGGTCCACCGTTTGGTGCTAACAGGTAGCTAGGCTTTGCCTTTGTCTAGCACTCTTCTAGGCTGGATGTCCTTAGCTGAGCCTGTTGTGAACCAGGATATCACCCGAATCTCCTTAGGCTATGAGTATCAAGTGCGCTTTCTATATCCACCCAAGTGCCCTTTCACCCAGTGAAGAGCCACAGCTCTCCCATCACACGTGTCAGTGGGATTCTTATGGATGTCTGTGATTCTATAACTCTTGAAAAAATAAAGCCAGCAGGTCTTCGTGTGGTGACAAGGGTCACAGGTCAGCAACAACACAGAATGAAATCTTTCCCAATCTCTTGGAAAGGCTCCGGACAGTGTTACATAACACACAGAGGTCAACCCTCCCTATCAGAGGCTCAGGGGTGTGTGCGTTGAGTAACAAAGACTGCTGTCCTTCTTCAGACCCCCTCCCCCACACAGAGCCAGCAAGGTACGTGAAGGAATTTCCATATTTCTGTGAATGCACAAAGGACTAGACACTCGCCTTCATATTTAATAAAGATCTCTGCCGTCAGCTGCAGCCTGAGATAAGTGTAATATCCTTAAATGGTTAATCCAGGGCTCAGGGCTCAAGTGTTTTCTGCGGGTTGAGGCAGGAGGCTGTTGGAGCTGCCGTGTGCATTTCATAAACCCACAGGAAAAAAAATGTCTTTGCTCTGGCTTTTTACTCTATCTTAAATGCTTTATTTTTTTCCTGGGCTAGATAAGGACTGGTTCTTCACAGAACACCAGAGCTTAGCTGCTGCTCCGTCTCTCTCCGTTAAGGAAAAGGTCCTGTCTGCGCCCAGATGTCTCAGATTAAATTGTATCTCAGCGTCCTCACAGTGCTCAGCTCTAGATGAACTGCCAAAAAGGCCGTAGGCAAGAACTAAATTGCTTTGGTTTCAGTACACAGAGAATTTGGCTCAGACAAGCTGAATCAGTACATTAAATGCGAATCCCTCACAGATTTGAAAGCAGCCCTTAGCACAATTATTGACTGTGAGTGATGATTATGTCTAATTGAAGGAGACTTGAGCTACCTGTAGCTCTGCTGGAGTCCACCCGAGCCGAGGCAAGCGCTGCCTCTTAATTCAATGTTCCGTCTTGGTAGCCTCAATTGAAGTGGGATCCTGAAGTGTCCACACATGGTCGATAAACTTTAATAAACTTCACAGGCCCAGTAACTAGGCAGAGTGTATAATTCAATTTTTTAATTCGGGAGAGGAAAATGGCTAACTAGTATGTTGGGCTACAATAATGCGTGCATCTCCTGCACACTGTGACCCCCACCCCAGAAAGGGAAGAATGTGTCCTTGGGTCCTGAAGGTCTGATGTCACCCTGGAATCTGCCTCTTTATTCAGGGCTGTCCCCGTTTCTTGGGACAGAACAAGCTTCTGGCAAATTTAGGACGACGACAAAATTGTGTGACTATTCTATTTTATACCTTTGCCTGAGGAGATGACACAAACAAAAGGAGATGTGCACCGGGTCTCCTAATGGATCCCTTATGCCTGTCCGGTCAGCCAACTCTGACTCATTCCACAGCCCAGGGGCAGTCACTCATGGCTATGAGGAAGTTCCTCCCTGCAATAGACCTAGAGACTTTCTTCTCTAAAGGAAGGGTCTTTTTCTCAATAGCCTATGTTCAGAATCTGATTTTTCAAGTGTTCTTTGAATAGGACACAAGGTCATATAGCCACATATGCCTTCAGTGCACTCCTCCCACACACACACACACTTAACTCATTGACCATTTTCCTACCATTGTAAATTCGTTCTAAATGAGCTTTTGGGCCACTTGTAATTACTGGAGGGTGTTTTATGACAGGATTTGTGACTAAAGTGCTTCCCTTTGCTATGCACTCGGCTCATCCACATTCCCCCAAATTGTTCCTTATCTGTTGCACAGTCCTAGTCACCAGACACATTTCTTTGTGAGGAACGATGTGTGCTCTGACTTTTTGTGACTTGGATCATGTGCAAAACAAAGACCACACCTTAGCAGTCCTAGCTGATGCAAATCGATGAAGTGGGAGTTCACATTCTTAGCACAGATGGGATGTTGAGAGAATCTGATGGATACCCAGCACAGCTATATGGCTGCATCATTAGCTAGGATCCTGTCTGTCTCTCAGAACATGCAGGTGACACAGTTCTTGGCTACAGGCATAGCCCACACACCTTTCCCTGGGCCTCAGAAAAATGCAACATGAAGCCATGTGCCAGTTCTACTGAAATCCCTAACATTTTGTTCAGTGTGCAAGTTGAGGCCAAAATGCCAATGGGAGCATCTGGATATTGGCCTTTCTTGTCCCTGCAGGTCTTGTTAAAAACTCACCTTGGAGACAACATGGAATCACTGTTGGCATCTGCAAGTCACCATGGCACTGAGAACAGCGCGAGTGTCTGACATCTTCATGTACTTTATCTCTGTATCCCAGGTGATTCCTTGAAAGACACCACTGACATCTTTTAAAGATTATCATGAACACTGCTTCTCAAGAGGCTGAGGCAGGGGGATCATTTTAAGCCCTGGAGCTTGAGGACAGCTGGAGCAATATAGCAAAACCTTGTCTCAAAAAAAAGTTTATCAAATACAGTAAGAATAAAAAAAGATTCTCTTTATGACTTCAAAACTCCAATAGCAACAAAACCAGAAGACTTACAAGCCACTGCCCACTGCCTCCTTTTGTGACTGTCACATGGCATTAGGATTCCAAGGATTGTTCCTAGACATGTTAATGTGTCCAGATCTTCCAAATGGCCTATGGATATGATAAAGTTTGAGGCTGAGGCTCTAATGATAAATTAGTGCATTTGTGAGAGAAAAGACTAGAGAGTTTGTCCCTCTTGTTGTCACAGAGGACGCAGAGAAGGTGGCATACAGCACAACACGAAGACAGGCCCTTTTAGGTCCTGGCTGCACTACCTTTTGCTCATGGACTTTGAGTACCCAGGTCCCATGAGGATAAATAATCTGGTGACCACATCCCCAAGAAAAGGAATGCTTGCTGGACTAGCCTGAGTTATCAAACTCAATATTGCTAGTACTACAGAGGCTGTGGAGAAACAGAGAGAATCACAGACTTCTCTCACATGTTCTGGATTGCCAAGATGAGGTGCTGGTGATGTTAACTCATAGCTAGATAATCTACTGTTCTTTTCATAAATCACTGTCATGTCCTAAAGGACAAGCTTCACCGCAACAAGGCCCAACCCTGTAATATGCCTGTTTACAGGAATAGGAAGTGTTCTGGAACTGTGGACATCCAGTACTCACATCAGTCCCATGGTGACTGTTAACTGCAAAAGCATGTGTCTGTAGAAAATATGGCTTTTCTTGTTCAAAATGCTGTGGACATGAAGCCATGATCCTTGTAACTTACGTCTTGACATTCAAACAATTCCAGTAATATACTCTCTAGATCTTCTGACTATCCACCTGCTCTTCTGACCCTCCACCTACTCATCTGCTCACCCACCTGCTCTTCCAAATACCCACTTGCTCATCCAATCACCTGTCTGCTCAACTCATCAGGCACCTGTACACCCCCTTGTCACTGAGAAGCAAAGGTGAAATGGCACCCATGTAGGAAGAAATGCTGCCTAGTCTGAGTTCTAGGCCATGTGGCTGCTTGCCGAGCTTCCCACAGAGCCATGTACCTACAGCTGCTTACTCTCAGGTACTTTAATAAGTTTTATCTTATTGCATTTTTGGGGCTACAAAACCTCAAGCAAACAAACAACTGAAAAGACAACTGGAATGACATGCAAACACTCAGCAAGAAAAAACAAATGACAGCCATTAAGTTTAGGAAAGAGTAGATAAGTAAAGGATATAGTAGGTCATGTGACAGAAAGTTTGTCTTCCTATGTCATGCAGGGACTCTTACTACTGCCTCGAGTCGTCCTCAATATCTTCAGAAGATTGACACTTTGGTGTGACATCCTGATTTCTTTTGCCAGAGACCTTAATGGGCATTGAGTCACATCATTTTTAAAACCAGTAACTGTAAAAACTGGGCTATTGAAATATGCCCAAATATCTCTGGTTCCAGAGGGTATTGTGAATCCTTCCCCTAAGCATAAACAAACATCACCGAGTCTGAAATTTGATATCCTGCCTTCAGCAGGTTTATAGAAGCTGAAGGGTGAACAAGGTTTGGACTACATCTTGTCATCTTGGTGCTCAATGTACCCTCCCACTCTTTGTCTTGTTGGCGTGTAGCCAAGAGAGAATCATTAAACCAGTTCATTCTGTACTCAACATCAAGATTCACCAATCCTCTCTCTGACTTTCACAGAGTCAGAGAACCCAGAATATCCCAATAGAGTCTGAAGAAAAGAAAGTCCAAACAAATCAACTTCAACAGATTCATAAAACATGACAAAGCAATACACACACACACAGACACACACACACACAGACACACACACACACACACACACACACATTATTAACTAAAAAACATAGATGATATTTCCAAGAGATTTGGACACATTCAAGGAGCCAACCTTATGGGAATTTATAGAATAGCAGCAACAACAGGAGTAAAATCAATTATAAAAAATGATAATTTAGTGAAATTATAGCAGAAAACTTTCTAAACACATAAAAAGAAGTAGGCTTCAAGACACAAGGGACATATAGAATTCCAAATAGGCATATCTAGAGAACTAACTCTCCAGAACATATTATAATCAGCAAGAGTGCAAAGTTAAGAACTCAGCCTAGAGTTGGCCTTCCCTTGTCCAACATCTTAGCATGGCTATGGTGAAGTTACCACTTGCTGAGGTTCACTAACCATCCTGTCTTAGTTAGGGTTTTACTGCTGTGAACAGACACCATGACCAAGGCAACTCTTACAAGCACAACATTTAGTTGGGGCTGGCTTACAGGTGCAGAGGTTCAGTCCAGTATCATCAAGGTGGGAACATGGCAACATCCAGGCAGGCATGGTGCAGGAAGAGTTGAGAGAGTTCTACATCTTCGTCTGATGGCTTCTAGCAGAATACTAGCTTCCAGGCAGCTAGTATGAGGATCTTAAAGCCCACACCCACAGTGACACACCTATTCCAACAAGGCCACACCTACTCTAACAGGCCCACACCTTCCAATAGTGCCACTCCCAGGGCTGAGCATATACAAACCATCGCATTCCACTCTCTGGTCCCCATAGGCTTGTTCAAACATATGAGTCTATGGGGGTCATATCTAAATATAGTATAATTCAACATATATTTAGTTCAACTTCCAAAGTTTCCATAGTTTATAGGAGTCTCAATAATGTTAAAAGTACAAAGTTCAAAGTGTCTTCTGAGATTCATCCAATCACTGAACTGTAATCCCCAAAGCAAAACAGGAAACCAGCTGGGCAAACTTCAAACTCTGCATCTCCATATCTGATGTCAAAGCTGTCTTCAGATCTCTTACTTCTTTTTCATCTTTGTTGACTGCAACAAACTTCTTTCTCCTGGGCTGGTTTCACTTCCTGTTAGCAGCATTTCTCAGCAGTTAGTCCATGGCTCTGGTATCTCAAACTTCTTGGGGTCTTCAAGGCAACTTTAATGTTATAGCTTCTTGTTTCAATGTCTGGATCCACATATGACCTTCTAGTCTCCTCCAAAGAGCTGGCATCATTTCTCAAGCTCTGCCCTCTGTAGCACTGTAAGCTCAAGTTGATCCACTTCACTGCCACTGCAGTTCTTGTTGATCATTTCCAATACACTGGGGTCTTCTGCTGTGGCTAGGCTTCACCAATAGGCTGTCATAGGCTCTCCTCAGGGTGTCAAGCTTCAACTCCTTTTCATGACCCCATCTGTCCTGGGCCATCAACTGCAATTGAGGATGCACCTTTACCAATGGCTTTCCAGGGCCTCTAATAGTGCCCAGCCTCGGGTGCTCTTCATAACCCCTTCATTTCTTCAAAATCAACACCATTTGGGTGGGGTGACTCTCAGACATTACCAAGGACAGCTGCAGCATGAGGCTCTGGCTCATGAAACACAGCCTCTTTCTACTCCCAGAAAACACTTCCCAGAAGATTTCACCTCAGTGATGCTGGTCTCAATCACCACTAATTTTTTAGATCCAACTAACCAGCATCAATTGTCCCAGTAGTCCCTTGTGTCATTTACTCTAAAGCCAGAGCCACATGGCCAAAGCTGCATGGCCCCCTTGTTCTATTACATTGTCACTAGCTTTCTGATTTTCCAACTGCTTCACTGCCTAAGTTTGGATGTCCTGGATCTTGCCCTGTAGATGGATCTTGAACTCAGATATCTGCAAGTCTGTCTCCTGGGATTAAAGGTGCATGCCACCACACCTGGACTTGAAGCATTTCTTCACCTAGAACTTTCTCTGTCCCAGGATTTTACTGCTGTGAACAGACACCATGACCAAGGCAACTCATAAGGACAACATTTAATTGGGGGTGGCTTACATGTTCAGTCCATTGTCATCAATGCTGTCATACGTCAGCATCCAGACAGACATGGTGCAAGAGGAGTTAAGAGTTCTACATCTTCCTCTGAAGGTTTTTAGCAGAATACTGGCTTCCAGGCAGCTAGAATGAGGGTCTTAAAGCTCACACCCACAATGACACACCTACTCTAACAGGGCCACAACTTCTAATAGTGCCACTCCCTGGGCTTAGTACATATAAACCATCACACGCTTGATGATGATGTTGATGTTGATGTTGTTGTTGTTGTTGTTGTTGTTGTTGTTGTTGATGATGATGATGATGATGATGACGACGACAACAATCATGACAATGGTGACAGAAAGTCAGCCAAAGAAGGAAAAATTAATAAGGTTGGAAATAAGATCAAAAAGAAGTGGCCCAAAAGCAAAGTCCAGGACAAGTTCATCCGTCTTTTATTGTTTGAGAAAGCTACATAGGACAAACTCTGTAAGAAGTTTGAGAATATAAGCTTAACACTTCGGCTGTGGTCTCTGAGAGATTCACTGTTCCTTAGCTATGGCATCCCTTCAGGAGCTACTTAGCCAAGAATTTATCAAGCTGGTTCCAGAGCAGTCTTAAGTAATTTACAGGACAAGATAAAGAGTAGAGATACCCCAGTTGCTGATGAAAATGCAAGAACAGGTTCAATTGACTGTACATTTGGAAAAATAAGTTTATTAAGTTGGGAAGAAATAAAAAAGAAAGAAGCTTAAAACTAGCATGAGAACAATAGCAACTCACATACAAAGGCAAAAACACCACAATTACTCAGTTTTCACCAACAGCCATAAAAGCCAGGAGACATCGGAACATAACATTTGAATCTTTAAAAGCAAATAACTGTGAACCAGGCCTTTTATTCCCTGCAAAAATATTGATGGAGAAATAAAAATATTCAGAGACAGAAACAAGGTAAGGAACTTATGACAATCAAGCCAGAGCTGTAGAAATTCTTAATGAAATACTTTATGGAAGGAAGAGGAAAGCTAGCCTAATGACAGACAGGCAAACTAGACATGAAAAAGAAATAGCACATCATGTTGGAGCACAGCAACTCATCAAACCCTCAAAACTACTATGGGAGCAAAAAATACAATAATAATAATAAAGATAAAATAGCACCCCAGTTCAAATAGATAAAATAGAACATCACCCAACAAATGTACAGGAAGTAGCAACTTTCATTTTATAACACCCTTGACTGTAAATGGCCTCCACTCACCACTCAAAAGAGAAGGAGTAATGGGCTGGATTAAACGAATGAGGACCAACTGTATTTTGAAGCACACTTAACCAGAAAAGTTACAAAAACTTAATATCGAAGATGGAGAAGGAACTTCAAAGCAAGCTGGAAACGTAAACAAGGTTTACTATCCTTACATTAGACAAAGTAAACTCCAAACTAAGCTGATTAAAAGAGAGAAAAAGAAATAATACACTTTAATAGAAAAATGTTTCATTAAAAAATATATCAAATGTAAACATTTCTTTGCCAACTATTGGAACCCTAGACCTCATAATGAAAATATTAAAAGACATAAAGACCATATAGGTCCTGACACAATAATAATGGGGAACTTCAATACTCTACTCTCAAATTCAGGTACATTTTTCAAACTGTTGTGGTTGGAATAGGTATGGTCCCTATAGATTTATGTTATTGAATGTTTGGCCACAGGGAATGGCACTATTGGGAGGGTGGCCTTTTTAGAGGAAGTGTGTCACTGTGGAGGCGGGGATTTGAAGTCTGAAATGCTCAAGCTATATGTCCAGTGTGATGCACACATCCAACTGCCGTCCATCAGATCTAGATGTAGAACTCCCAGCTCCCCCAGCACCTTGTCTGCCTGAGGGCTGACATACTTTCCACCATGACAGTAATGGACTGAGCCTCCGAAACTGTAAGCCATCCCCATTTAAATGTCTTCCTTTATAAGAGTTGTCTTGGTCATGGTGTTTCTTCGCAGTAATTAACACAAACTAAGACACAAAATAAAAGAAATTAAAGATATTTAAGAACTAAAAATATTGAAAGGCTGAGCTGAGTTTAACAGGTAATTACAGAGGAACAGATACTTTTCCCTCCATAATGCATGGGACTTTCTTTCTCCAAAATTCATCACATACTAAATAAGCCAAATCTACATAAATGGTACATACAAAAAATAATTCCTTACCTTCAACCATACCATAATAAAATAAAACTAGAAATCGATTATAAGATAAAATACAGAAATCACAAAATACTTAGTAAACAGTATACTTTACAGAGAACATGGAGTCATGGAAGAAACCAGGGAGAATATTTAAAAATTCCTATGGACAAAGAAATACGAAAACACATCTTATCAGATGCTCCTGTATGCAGACAGGTCAGTTCTAAGAGGAAAGTTTATAGTAAGTTTTCCTATTAAAAATCTGAGTTATGAAATAACCTAATGATGCACCTCTATACTCTCAAAAATAGCAACCAGCTAATTCCAAACACAGTAGATGATGACAAAAATAAAAATTTGGAAAGAAATGAAAGAACTGAAAGAACAGCAAGCAAATTCAAAGAGCTGGGTTTTCTTTTAAGTTAATAAAAGTTAGAAACCCATAACTTATTTGACAAAAAGAATGGGTAAGATTGTACAACTTATTAAATTAGATACCAAAAAGATGCCGCAGAAACTGTTTCCCTTGAAATTCAGAAGACATGATTAGAAATTACTATGAAAACATATACACCAAGAAGCTGGGTAATACATAAAAACTGGAATTACAAAAGCATGCCATGGCCTTCTCCTTCTAAGAGGACTGGGGGAATGACTTATGTGAGGGGTACTGTGAGACAAGGAAGGTGTTGTAAGTGAATAAATAAATTAATTTAATTTAAAAAAGAAAAGGGACATGACAAAAGATACTAGAGATGGTAAAATATTCCACGTTCACCGATAGGATGAATTAACCTTGTGAAAATATCTATAATATCCTATTTAGTATACAGACTCGATGTAATACCTATCAAAAAGCATTTCTTTCCAGTTTAGAGAAAACAGTAAGAGAATTTATATTAAACCTCAAATGACCATGCCTAGCCAACGAAATCCTCAGGGGTAAGAGCAGAGTTGGACGTGTTCTAACTCCCCGACTTTAAAGTATACTAGATAGCAATAGGGATAAAGGCAGCCTGCTGCTGACACAGAAATAGAATAGACAATGGAATGGAATATGGTAGCCATAAAACATCAGAGCTATACTCACTTAATTTTTGACAAAGGAGACAAAACAATTTGGGAGCAAAAGGTAGCTGACTTGACAAATGGTGCTGGCAAAGCTAGATTCCACCTACAGAAGAATGGAATTAGATTCTTTTCTTCATCTTGTACAAAAAATCAATTCAAAATGGGTCAAAAGTTTAAATTCTAAATTTCAAATGTGAAACTTTTAGACGGAAAACAAGGGTATTGGACTGGAAAGACCTTTTTAAGTAGAACACCAGTAGAACAGAAACCAACTCCAAGTATCAGATGGGATGACATAAATGTGAGTTTCTGTACAGCAAAGGAAGCAACTGGAAGAGGAAATAGATAACCTAGAGAATGGGGGAAATCTTTACCAGCTACACTTCAGAAAAATGGCAAATATCCAGGATTTATAAAGACTTGCAGACGTGAAATACTAAGCAAATGCAACTGGTGATCAACCAATGGGCAAAAAACCCTGAATAGACAGATTTAAAAAAAAAAAGAAACAAAAATGGCAAAAACTACTCTCAAAAGTGTGAATATCCTTCACCATCAGAAAATATAATTTTAAACTACTCTGAGATACAGCATCATCGAAGTAAGAATAGTTATCAAGAAATCTGATAATTAAGTGTTCAAGAAGACGTGCAGAGGAAGGTACCCTTAGTCACTGTTCATAGGGGCTCCAGTAAAGTGCTGTTGTGGAAATCAGTTTGGATATTGTTCAAAAACTTAAAAATAAAACTACCATATGACTGGGATCTTTCACTCTTGGGCACGTATCCAGAAAATTCCATGCTCTACTATAGAGACCTGTGCATTCCACATTTACTGCTGCTTTATTCACCATAGTACAAACTGGAGTTCTTACTAATTATCAACAGTTAAGTGGATAATTAAATGTCCATGCATACAATTTTATATGCACTCACATACACATACATATGCATTAATGCACACACATATATATACACCTACGCACTGATGCACACACACAGACACACATGCACAACTTTATATGTACATATACACATATACAAGTACACAATATGCACTAATACATATACATACACATGCATACACATACACATCTAGACACACACACAACTTTATATGTACATTCACATATACACACACACATATGCACTAGGCACATACATTATATACACATGCACACACATACATATACACACATACACAACTTTATATGTGTACATACACACACATACACACATACATACATACACACACAGTAATATACATATACACATGCACAAATAAATAGTATTTAGCTCTAAAGACAAATGAAGCTCAAAAACCTGCAGGGAAATAGATGGACTTAGAATATAAATATTAAACCAAGATCACACAATCTTATTTAATTTAGAAAGCATCATTTGCTTTCCCTCATATGCAGAATCAGCCAATAATATATGTCTATCTGTAAGAACACATATATGGTGTAGTATAACAGTAGAATGGGGAATAAGAAGGTAGAAACATTAAAGGAGGAAGGAAGGAGCAACTATGGGTGACAGGCAAGAGCTGATTAGGAGAATATGAAGCTAATGGCTTTCCTAGTTTTTATTGTGCATATTTTTTTGTTTTTATGGATAATTACATAAAATGTATCTAATACTGAAAGTGTAAGATTTTATGTAATGGTCCACAGCTTCCACTGAGACTGTATAGAAGGTTCATTGAGGTATACAGACTTTGGGTATGGTTAATTTTGGTGTATGCTGTTTTTATTTATTTGTAATTTTTAATAATAAAGCTTATTTAAGAAAAGAGTTGGAGAGAGAGAGATAGAAAAGCTGCTTTGATAGAAATTGTAAATTTTTACTTTTGAAGAAATTTGAATAACTAAAAAAACTGTTTCTTTCATGAGATCATAGTTTGGGCCACTTCTGGCCTTCTGGGGCAGTTGTGTGGTCGTTGGGGCCAAAAGGTCGAAAAAGATCAGACAGGGTCATGTGTCCCATTCCCATCTGCCCCCTTAGAAATTTCTCAGGAAGGCTGAAGGTCAGCCTTAGAATATTCCCATGTCTCTTCATTAGTATGTGAGACTTCCCACTTAAGACCTCTGCTGGCTTCTAAATCAAACCTTCTGGCCTCTGGCCGTGAAGTCCAGAGTGATCTGTCACAGCATGCTTTCCTGCATGGGCTCAGGAGTGGGCCGTTTGGGAGGCTGCAGGGATCCACTTTGTTGTTCAGGATCAGGACCTGTCTCAGGATTCCATTCACGATCTTCTTAGATCCAGGGCTAAGTCAGACAATGTACAGAAGAGCAGGTTTCATCACATGCTTGAAAATATTTGCTGAATGCATTGTCAGAAGCTGTGTCTTCTTGGGAAAGCAGCTAGCAGGGCCCTGTTAAACAGGAAGAATCAGATGCTAAAATGTTGTGGTTCAGGCCCATGAGGATTGACGGTTGCATGAAGTTGATCGACAAAGCCTGTGCAGACAGACACACTTGCATATTTGTGCATTGGGCCAGGGTTAACCTGTTCTGATGTGATGGACTTGAGGCTGAGGTGCCTGAAGTGGGATGGGGGTGGGAAGCCATACTTGAATGGGTGAGAACCATAAAGGCTCTACACAGGGAACTGCTTAGGACAACTTGCTGTCAACCACTGTGTTGTAGACTGTTGTTTTTTTCTGTTCCCCCAAAAGGGGTGACTGTACTCAGATAAGGTCACATGAAATCTTAACTGGCCACTTAAGGCTAGAGCCTATGATTGGGCAGTGGAAGGAAAAGGCAGGGCTGAAAGTTTTAGAGAGAGACGGAGAGACAAGAAGATGGAGGACCGAAGAAGATGGAAAGAGAAGAAGATAAACCAGAACCACGTGGTCTGGACAAGTCATAAGTCACCAGGAATTTAATAGATAGACAATAGGGTAGTATAGAGAGCATTTGCCCAGTCTAGATGTACAGCTTGTATTTATATCAATTGAGTTTTGTGTTCTTTGCACTGGCATTTTGGGGCTGGAGATTTACTGTTTATAAATATGGTTGACACATTGCAAGTCTCTAGTGTTATCATTTTATGGGGCTAAGGGAATCTGAGTGGGTGGTAACTGTCTTTCACAGGCTAGCCACAGTGGGTGGATGACCTGGGAAGTGCGAGCAGCTCAACAGCAGGCTGGCCTCAGGCACCATCGAGGTGGGTGAGACCTCCCATGCCAGTATATAGCCGGTTTACCATGGTTTGTTTTTTAAAACTACATGTTACACCATCACAAGCCCATCAGCCACACCACGTTCCAGAGATGGTAGTAAGTGCCACCAAGTGCCTGCATGTTGCTTCTGAAAACAGTCCATGGAACCTTCCATCTTCCTTCTTTCATTTGGTCCTAGGGCTTATCCTAAGAAGAAAACATTTCCTTATTGAATGTCTGTTTATTTTGTTGTTTCACTTTTAGAAAAAAGTTATTGAGGATTGAAAAAGTTAGTACACACCATTTTCTTATAATACCTGTGTTACATTTTGTGTATAATCACGTAATCGCTGTGGTACCTGGTGAGTGTAGATATGTACACAAATCCTTGGTCTTATCACGAGAGGAGAAACTTTCATCACCTCCAGGACTCTGCTGCTACCTTAGTCATATTGTCTAAATAGAACTTTGCATATATTGAATATGGATGGATCTTTAGTCATGATGGGGCTGTATTTCTGTAATCTGAAAATATAAGTCAAAATGCATTTTATGCACTAAAGTGACTTAATAGCCTCTGAATTTTAAGGGGTCATTTGGATCAGGCAATGCTTTCATCTAAGAGAGTCTGGCATGGAATTCAGGAGCTGGCTTCTGTGTGGAAAGAAAGTCACCCACGTTCCAGCCTTGTGCTAATGACGTTTAATTGAAGGTTCTCTCATGGTAGCTGTGTCTAGGGGTGGGGGGGCGTTGTCTATTGCCACTGGGTGAGTATATTAAAATGTCTCTATTTGTAAAGTTCTGCTGACTAGTTGCATGAAGTTTACAGAGGAGTTCCCCCAAACAGTACTTGAACATCTCAAAGCTATCACACGTTGAGATTAGGATCTGGCTGGTCCATGTCACAAGCATGCACAGGGCAGACATTCAGATTGCCCTCCATAGTGGAATGGCTTGACAGTGTAAGCAAAGCGCTTGCTCCCTTCAGGCCAGTAGCTATGAAAATGTCATCTAATGGTTAAAAGCATAACACACAGGGACTGAAGTGGGGCCACCAGCCACACAGTGTTAACACACTAGTGAGGCCTCTCACCTGCATGTCTGTCTGTCTGTCCATCTGACTGTCCATCTTCACCTAGGAAGCAGGTAACTTCCCACTATGGTCTCCACAGGAAACTCTCTAGAGCAAACCCTGAGGTGCCACAAACAAAAGAAAACAAAGCCATGCTGTGCGGTGGTTGTGCCTTTGTTCAGAAGCCAAATCAATATGCTTCATGATGGCAGCCTTAGTCCCATTCAGGACACTTTCCTCACTGCCTACAGATGCAAAAGCCCAGAAGCCATAATGTGTTGCTGACAAGAAATGTCCCAGTATTCCACAGGCCTCTCTATTTTGCTGAACTCTCAGACATCAGCCAGTTGAAGAATACCTGAACAAACATGTACTCATCCATAAATTATACTCTTTAACATATACTACGTATCCCACATTATACCAACATTGTATATATTTACATAGATATGTAAATATTCTATATAAAACCATGCACACATATATTTGCATATTAATCTTTGCCATATCTATAGTATGTTGGGTATATACACTTACTATAAAAATTATATCTGTATGTATATGTGTATATATATATATCATATATATTTCATATTCACATGTACACACATATATATGTAGATTTCATACAAGCTACACACCAACTACTGTATATTGTCCTATAGCCACCCAATTGCATACAATGTGTATATTTTCCTAACCTTTGAGAGGGTGAACTGCTATGCTTCTTCCAGTGTAAATAATGCATGGGAGTAAAATATGGACTGCCAAACTCAGGCAACAATTAATTATACAGAGGATAAATCCTTCCTTCCAAATGACTAATGCCTAGTCCTTTGTGCATAAATGTTTCTCTGGATTCTGTTTGAACTGCTAGCCTCATAACATCAGATGGCGCAGTCAGAATAATTTTCATTAGAAAAATAATTATAGGTTAAATATGGTTAATAAAACATTAACTATAAATTTGAATATTTTAAAAGCATGTCCACCTAGAAGCAGGTTCTAATGAATTTTGATGAAAATACCATGATTACTTAAGAAAAAATAAACAGCCCCGGTTATTACACACAATTGTGAGATGGACGAATTACAGAAAACAATTTTAACTCAGAAATAATTATTCTGGGAAATCGGCTTGGTAAAAATGAATGATAATAGGAAAAAATGTGGGAGGGAAATCTTCAGGGATGATGGAACATTCTAGACCCATGAATCTGTAGGTCCCTCAGGACGGAAAGTTCAAAATCATATGAAAACGCACACTTTTGTTCAGCCTTGCTGTTAGGCTCCCGCTGACTCTGAGTAATGCATCCGATGGTGCAGAGGCTCCAGTCCAACACCAAGGCTGGCCTGGCTGTAGAGGGAACTCCCTCTTGTCTTTTCTCCACCTACATGCTTGCTCTCCACATTGGCTGAGGGCTTACCATTGAGACTTCTCCAGTTTACATTGTCTGTCTTTCACTTCTTTCATGAAGCCTCAACTCTGACCCTCAGGTCGGCTTCTGATTTCCATCACTTTGGAGACTTGGTGTTGGAGTCTCCATGATGGCAGCTAGCTTCCTGGATACGCTGACCTAGGCTGCTTTCCATGCTGACTCTCCTCAGTAGTATGTCCTCTTCCCCCTTACTCTCCTGTCAATCACAAAGCCAGTGAGGGCATTAGCACTCCTAGGTGTGTCAGAAGTATCTTACAAGGTGTGTGTGTGTGTGTGTGTGTGTGTGTGTGTGTGTGTGTGTGTGTACGCGTAGAGAGGTGGCTTGCTTATCTCTCATAATTTCTTAGTTTTCCAAGTCTCCTTTTGAGCTCTTGCCTGTGCTTAAAGCAGACCACAGGACTCCTCCTTGGGAAACAGAACTTTCTTTCACACAATGGCCTGTCTTCAAACTCTGCTCCCCCTTTCCTGTCTGTCTTAAATCCCCCCCCCATCACTTCACACTCTAGTGGGAAAGACTTCCTTTCTCCAAGGCCTTTTACTAGGCTGTCTGGAACATTTTCCTCGTTTGGACTTTTACTATCCTTTCAAGGCAATTTGAAACGAATAGCTATTTCATTTTACTTTATTCTTTATTTGGTGTGTCAAGATGTGCCCGCTGGTCCAACAGGGGTATAGGCATTCTGTAGCAACCAACCACTTTCTGACTGGATTGAAAGCCCACTCTTCTAACCACCTTGGGTTTTTATTCTATTTACTTTAAAAAAAATTCATGACTAGTCATGGGTATCCAAAGTCTGTATCTTGTCAAGGTCAACGGTGTTTGACCACCATGGCAAGGACTCTGTGTTTGCCACATCCATCTGTGCTTATGGATGCCACACTGCACCTGAGATCAGCCAGCTGTGCAGGGAGAAGGTGTTCATGCTGAGGTGGGTGGACACCAAGCTGTGAGAGGCAGCTTCCTTCATGATCAACTGACCCTCACAAGTCTTCCTGTGCAAACCCTACTGCAAAAAACAAACAAACAAACAAACAAAACAAAACAAAAAACCGAAACAACCTTTGACCTGTGTCCCATGCAGCACCTGTGCTCCCCAGCTCTGCCATCACGCAAGCCTCAGGAAGTACCTACATGGAGAGACACACACACTCCCAAGTACCACACAAGACCCTAAAGGATGCAAGTCCGTTAAAAAGTAAAGTCACCCAGCCAAAGTCTCTGAGAACAGGAAAAGGATGGATTCTTCCTGTGCCTCCTGTTCTGTGAGGTAGAAAAAGGACGAGACTCATGCTTTCCCCTATTTCTGGGCAAGAAACAAAGTCAAGAGTCAGGACATTCCTGCACAGGAGGAAGCAGCAGGCTGGTAGGGATGTCTACTGCAATGGAACCCAGGGTCTTGCACAGAATGCCTCTTACCCCACAGAGTGCCAGAATTATCTGTCCAAGAATGCTGAATTCAGGGCTTGCAAATCCTACTCACAGATCTTCAATCCGATTGCTTTAGGGATGCCCGTTTTCAATGGGAATGCCTTACCCAATTCCCGCAGAACGAGAGACTTAAACTTAGGTGACGAAAGCTCTTTGTTTTGCAAGATCAGGCCAAGGAAGATGGTAGGTGACCTTAAACAGGCCAAGGAACTCTCGGGTGTGGTTAGGTGGGTTCATAACTACAGATCTAACTCAGTGCTCATCTGTTCCACAGCTCCCCAAGATGAACCTGCAAACAACAACTGCCCCACCCATGTCTCCTAGAGTAAGTGAAAACAGCGGCAGACTTGGCAGTGGAGAAGACTTATTGGGCAAGACTTGCACACAGACTCCTGCCTCCTAAAACATCTCACCAAGCGTGGGTGTGCAGGTGAGGGTGTGGGTGGGTAGGTGGGGTGTGGGTGTGCAGGTTGGGGTGAGGATAGATAGGTCAGGTTGTTTAATAGACTAGTTGGGGTGGTGGGTCATTAGATGAAAGTTTGAGTGAGAAGGCAAGGAAGTTAGTACACATATTCTCATGGTCTTAGCCTATATCAGTGGTTCTCAACTAGTGGTTCTTGGTCCCTTGGGGAGTTGTATATCAGATATCCTGCATATCAGATATTTACATTACAGTTCATAACAGTAACAAAATTGCAGTTATGACATAGCAAGGAAAAAAGGTTATGGTTGCAGTCACCACAGCATGAGGAATTGTGTTAAAGGATCACAGCATTAGGGATGTTGAGAACTACTGGTCTACATACTTTTAAATAGGAGTTAGATGTGAGAATTCATTTTGGTCATCTAGCAACTCTGGTTCATTAACCCATCCCTACTCAGACTTCTAATAGTCACAAACACCGTCCAGGAGACAGTGCTTCCGTAACTTTACAGTGCTGTAGTGGGATGTGGGAGCGAGCTTCTGGGCCATGCCTTTGTTTCAGGATCATCCTGGCAGGAGAACTGAGAAGGAAACATGTTCAGAAAGTTCATGGCAGGGAGCAGGGCACAAACAAGATACAGAGCCTCATCATACTGGTCTTAAAAGTACACTGAGTATCATGTTTTGCATTTGTGTGTTTTCTTCTGTGTGTTTGTGTATCTGAATGTCTGGGTCTGAAACAGTAGATGCTGAAGACACTTAGAGAGGCATGGAAATATCCACAGTTTTGTTGCCAATTTTTTTTTTTTTTGGTTATTTTATTGTCAGGCAATCAGAAGCATATGACTTAAATTACCATAAAATTCATGTTTAGAATTTAATGAAAACTGTCTTTGGCAAGGATTTGCTTGGTGCAATCAGAGAGGAGGCTGGATGCAGACCTACAAGAGACAAGCATGCAGCCCCCAAATGCTGGCAGCAGGAGGCATAGCTCAGCTGCCTGTCTGCCCCATGCTTCCAGTCTCCTGCCCAGTGACAGGGCTTTACCTGGCTGGGCTCCCACTTACCATCATCAAGAATTTCTGCTCTGCTGCCCCCTTCTGGGAGCCTCCAGCCCCAAACATTCATTTGTGGGTCCCACAGGAGAGATGTATATAGTGACCACACACCCTCATTCGTGGGATCTTAGTAGAACACACTGATAAGTCCTTCTGGGTTGCCATAGTTCCCTATTTTTCTGGACACTGTTTGTGGTAGCTGTGTATTCTAGAACTCTGTATAGCTCCCAAGAGCCTATATTCTCCCTAGGAGCTCACAAAGCCTGTATCCTATTGTACTTCCCTTATATCTAATGAAGATACAACGGGAGGCCAACTGCTGTGCCTATCTCAGTCCAAACCCCATCATTCAGAGTGGTCACTATATAAACAAGAATCAAAAGACCTCACTCCATGGATTAAAAAAATAAATGAGGCCCAAACATGTCATCCAAACCTTCACAGAGATGCTTGCTTATAGCACCCAGGTACATTTCGATGCTCACAGATGTTCAATTTCCCTCTCACCTGCTGTTTTAAGTTGTCCCCTCCCATAGCACAAGCTCTCTGAGACCTTGTGGGAGCTGCCCAGAGCATGGAGTCTTTATGCTGCCCAATCTCCTTGTTCTCATAAGTTAAGCCTGGCCTGCACACCGCATCATCTATTTTCCTGTACTGTTCAGCAGGATCATGGGCAGGCTCCATTGCTACCATGGTGACTTGCTATGTTGAATTAAGCTTTCACCTCTAATCAGGAGTTGCCTTATGACATAGGTGCTCTACCTGTTCCCGCCTAGGCAGGAGGTGCTCTGTCAGGGATTGGCAGCACTCACTCCAATGAAGCATATCTAGAAACGCAGGACTACTCCCACAGGCAAGCTACATGGACAAACAGATCTCACTAAACCCTTCTCTATCCATTGCTGGTAACATCATAAGAAGGTCCCACGGGGTGAGCTCATTTCAGTTCCAGTGACAAACACTAAGGCTGGACCCTGACTGCAGAAGACTTACTGAAAGAGAATAGAGATGATGGCCAAGTCATCAAGTCATCCCAGTCAGCTGACTAAACAAGGAAACTCTTCAACAACCAGCTCTTGCTCCTACAGTGTTTGCTATTTGTGGTTCTGGAAGTGTTAGCAAGAGTGACCTTGACATTGTCAGCAACCGCATGTGGCCACCAAGGAGTGTGATATTGTATGGATCCTACTTAGTTTGGAACATGGGTAAGGAAGAGGATCTTCAGTTTGCTTAAATCTTCTCTACATGTGACGTCTTGATCTTCACAGTAAAATTAATGAATTTGCTAAAGGCAAGAACAGGTTGTTTTTATGAAATGGACTAATTGTTTGTTCACATAATTCTGCCAGGTGGTTCACAGTCCACCTAGATATGCATGATATATCAATAATGGGGATACACAGAGGGCATGATAACTCATAATAACAAACATTTTATTTTACTTTGTAATATTATTATTTAAGATCAGGATACATTAGTTATCATTACAATGCCATAAGGAATTCCTGGCTGAAACTTATGGATTAAATGTATATTTCAGCTAATGGCTTGAGAGAGTTAAAGTCTATTGTGACAAGAAGTAAAGAGAAGACTGGCTTAGCCTCCAACAGCAAGATTTCCTTGACATGGCTGTTCACATAATAGAAGACCAGGAGACCCGCAGCAACCACATGGCAAGTATAAGCCCCAAAACCTTTTCCTGGCAGCCTGCTTTAACTGCTTTATTAAATGCCACAGGGATGCAGTCGGGATACATGCGGCGTACACACTCAGTGCAAACAAACTGCAATAAAGTCCTACAGTCAGGTGCCATGCCAGGCTCTATGGATTGCTGTGTGAGAGTGTGGGTGAGACTAGAAGAGTGGCACTTAGGAGAGGAGGCTAGGACTCCAGCATCCCCTAGTACACACAATCTTTGCTTGACTGTCTGTGTCCTCCAGAGGACTCTGGGGCTGACCTAACCAGGCTACAGAGTTCTTCATGATTTCAGAGATGGAAGGGGATAGCCCAATGGAGTGACAACCTCTGCCTTTGGCACTCTCAGTTTGCAGCCTGAATGTAGCTCTCTAGTCCCCTTGTAAGGTGGCCCCTCTAGAAGAAAGGCCACCTGGAAGCCACATCAGGCTGTTTTTCTGGTTGGCTGTTACAAGCTCTGCAGTTACACTTTAATATGCCACATGCCATAAACATGTGATAATAATGTAAAGGACCACATGTATTGTAATTAGTGGCAAACCAAAACTTACCACTAAATTGCTCTCCTTTTAACTTGTTGTTTAGAATGATCCTTTCTTTCTTCCCTGTTGGAAAGCCATTTTCTGAGTGAAAGTTGCCTCTTCCCATCAAGTTTATCCATTTCACTCTTCTTAATTCAGAGAGTTCTCTCTACAGAACAGAGAATCCTTGTCTGGGTCTTCAATCACATTTGCAAGCCCTGAAGTTCTAGTGGAATTATCTAACATCTTGCCCTGGCCAGAGCATAAGACCTTCAGGAGTGTGGAGTATCTGCATGGCTGGTTCTCAGCGTTCTCCATATATTCGCTCTCAGCGTGGAGTTTCACTGAATTCAACGAAGACACCTGAAACACCTGCCCTGTGCCATGTGTGGACATGATGCCTCTGCATGATCTGAAGAGGTAAGCAGGTGAGCTTCAGCAACGCTGTGAACAGAGCTTCCTGTGTAGGCTGAAAGGGCCATCCTACGACAAAGCAATGATACCCCACCCCAAAATACAAACAAGCATGTCTCATGACTCCCTGAGCTACCATTCACATTTTTTCTGTAGGGAAAGCGATGACTTGACTGTGCCCCTTCCTGCTTGTAACATCCATACTCTGTCCCACAACCTAGGGCCCTGTGTGCCTTGCACCTTGAAGCTTCTGGAAAGAGGGTGAAGGATGAGTGAGCACTGTGAAGATGGTATGAGTGAAACCAAGCCAGATTCTTACCCATCTGACACAGCTAGACTCTTGCTGGCTCATTGCTAAATAGATGGTGGCATTGTCTTCTCTGCGAGCTTCCTTTCAGCTTTGTAAGAGAAGCCCCAGGAGGCTGAGCATCTTAAAGAGACTGAGGGGAAAACAAAAAACAATGGAAGGTGCCTTGCTTTATAAATGGCCATATTATTCTTAGTGTGAGCCTCTGTCCTGGAGCCCTGGAAGGTGCTGATTTGACACAACTTAATGAGGCAAGATCAATGGCCCTTGGAGTTACCAAGTGCTGGACAGATGTTCCTGGTGGCCTTACCGTGAGTCAGAGTCCAGGTGGGACTTGCTACTGCTTGGGGCTTGACTGAAAAATTTCCTTAACAATAGCTGAGAGTGAAGAAAAACGCTGAAGTAGGAAATGAAAATAGTGGTAAACAAAGGAACCATGGTTTTAAAGAAAGGGAGACAGTCTGCTAAGTGTGGTCTGGGTCAATCTGTTTCTATTTCCAAAGGGAGGATGGTATGTATGATGTCATCTCCATCACCTTATAGGAGTTGACACTCAAATCGCAAGTGATTCCAATTGAGAAGCTAATTTCTAAATAAGCATGCCAAAAAAAACATCCTTCCCATCCACTCACTGAGCAGACTAAACACGGGACACTTCAGATAGCCAAGCCCGGTAACGAAGGCCCTTATAACCAGGGAGGGTCTTTAGCTTCTGATGAAGTTCTATAGTGAGCGCCAACAGACACATTGGCCCTCAAGACTTGTGTCTCAGATCTGCTGTTGTGTGAATCCCAGAATGTCAGGTCTCATTGCCAAGGCCCCAGGAAAGGTGCACTGTGTCATCATAATGATGTTGGAATCATGATGATGTGGCCATTATCGTCAGTTCCTCAGACAGATGCAGGAAGGTAGAGTACTAAGGTCTGTAAATCTGTCCGATGAAGCTGTTTATCCTCATGGTGATGATCCACAAAGAGACCATCTATCATGAGAGGTGTTCCCTGTACCTACCTCCTGGAGTACAATGAAGAAATGTATGTAGCCTTCTCTGTGGTTCAGAGTGCATGTGTGATCTTGACCTCTAGCCAGTGTGTCTGACAGACAGTAACCCTCATCCCAAACATTTTCATTCTATCAACCCAGCGCCCTCAGTTTTGAGAGACATATGGAGTACCCCTTCACCAGGCGCACACAGCTCTATGCATGTATGTCTGCATACAGGCCTCTGCATGTACTCTACATGTCAAGTGTAAACATGGGTCTCTGCACAGAGACATTTGCACACAACCCATGCACAGAACCCAACACATACATCCCTGCCTATACATATTCGCATATAACCATATACATTTAACATACATACTTGGACACAAAGCCCCCAAAACAGCCCTGGACACACTTGGGTAAAACTCGTCTTCATATAAACCTCATCACACATCTCTTGCCACTCACAACATCACAGATTCTGCTCTTTGTGACTTCCCCAGGACTCCTAACCGCCACACACTTAGGCAGGTAGAGATAGTCTCATGGCTCATTCTCTCAGGAAGCAAGGTAACTTGGCATCAGACATATGCTCCTGAAGTTCAACAATGGCCACATCACCATGATTCCAACATCATTATGAGGACACAGTGCACCTTTCCCGGGTCCTTGACAATGAGACCTGACATTCTGGATGCACCCAACAGCAGATCTGAGACACAAGCCTTGAAGGCCCAGCTGAGATGTCTCTGGCTGAAGCGTGAGGGTAGTATCATCTGACAAGTCCAGTAAACACAGTTTCAGTGATACCTCGAGAGGTGAATGGGAGACTTCCCAGAACTCAGGCATTTAGAGTGACCTTTTCATCCCCAAGCCATTCACTCAAATGTCTAGACTCATGGCACCAGTTTCAGCTGGCAAAATCGATTACTAGTAAGTCTCTTTCCGTACAGTCACTGTCAGGGCTGCTCCGATACCACTAGCAAGTGGTTAGGGGCCTCTCCATACAAGCTTCAACAGAGTTCAGGGATTGGGAGGAAAATCAGTTCCAGATGATCTTGGACAGAACTCAAAAGCAGACCCAGGTCTCCTAAAGTGCCCTGCGTGTGCCTTCACCTGATTTTCCCTGTGGCTTCATCTATCAGCTTCTAAAGTCCCTTGGTCCTATACAGAACTCTCTCAAGAGCCTTGCTCCAGTAACAGAGGCTATCTGAATACTAGCAGCTTCTAAGAAAGCAAAAGTATGTCTCTCTTTTAGTCTCTCAGATCCGGAACAAACCTGTCACCCCTGGGGCGTGAGAAATCTTTATTGGTGACTTATATTTCTCACACCTCCTGCCATCTCCTCCTGTATTTTCTCCCCAGAGCAAGACCAAGGTGTGAAAAGCATAGAGGCCCCGTGCCATTCTCTCAAGAGTGAGCCAGCCTGCTAATGTGTCAGACAGGCCTGTCTCTGATGTGGCTGCTGGATTAGGAGAGGGCTCACCTGACTGGTGTCACAACAGTGGTCAGTCTGTGGAGTAGACAACACTACTCTATGCTTGGAATAGGGCAGCCCAGTATTCAGGCTGCTTCTTCCTGGGTTCAGGGTCTGAGGCCCTCATAGCAGGTAATAAGGACTCACTCCTCAGAGCAGGACATTCTTAGCACAGAATCAGTTGTTCTAGATAGTTCCCTTAATGTATAGATCATTGTGAGGCAGGAATGGTCACTAACCAGGGACGAAACATCAAATGCCACCTGTCTCAACATCCTATGTACACAGGCTAACAGATGTAATCTGCCTGATGTTTACCCAGATGTTGGCCAAGGTGTGTGTGTGTGTGTGTGTGTGTGTGTGTATTCTGTAGGGTGTGGCTCTGAAGGAAAATTTAAACTGAATTCTGGGAACAGTTCTCCAGGGATTATCTCCTTGGAGACCCCAGCCAGTTTCTTTGAAAACAGCAATGTACAAAGCCCAGGGGCACCTTGAATAAAAGCCAAGCCTCTCTATCTGTGAGTTCCAAGCCTCTCTATCTGTGAGTTCCATCTTCACATAAAGTTTCCAAGATAGTTCTCAAAGCTTCTCATTAAGTACAGCATTAACAGGGACTTACATCAAGAGATACTGTATGTAAAGAGCTAATTTTCACTGAACCCATATTCCCAGTGACAAAGGTTACCTGGCAGTGGGTCCCAGAATGTCACTTAACTGTGTATAACTGTGCTGTTTCCATGTCCTTGGCTACCATGGAAAGTCATCAGAAGCCTTGAAGCTCAAAGCGACCAGATATAGTCTTTCATGGTCACAGAAGTCCAGACTCATGGTTTCTGCAGGACTATACCTCCATAGGCACCTTCTTTATCTCTGTTTAACTCTGGTGGCTCCAAGTGCTCCTGGGCTTACGTTGATCATACTTCAGTCTCTGCTACTGCAATTCCCCAGCATCTATTCTGTGTGTCTGTCTGTTATATGTCTTCTTACCTGTCAGTTTGGAGGCTATGTAGGCTATCTCCCCTCCTTTTCACAATATACCTATTTCTGACTGCTGGACAAGTTGAGTCCCCCTCTAGCTCTATTTGTGACATGAGGGTAAGAAGCCATTGATGTTGGATGCCCTCAGATCAAGTTCTTTGATAATTAGTGTCCTCTGGAAGAGGCTTTCTCAAAATTGAGTCCAAAGGATTCTGTCACCATCTCTCTGAGGTCACAATTCAGCCACCAGGTCTGTACACATAAGGACCAACATAGTGTACATGCCATGATATGTCCAAAACATCTTCAGTATTGTCCCTTTCTTTGTCCCCTCTATAGGATAGCACCTTCTTTGGAATGCACAGTTGGGGAAGTGAGGCAAGCACAAGTGTATTGGGACTGCTAGGGAAAAACAGCCTCCTCTGTAGTTTTCGCTGTTTTCAAATACTTATCAATTATACAACAAGGTTGTCTATGCTTGACACATGAATGCCTGACTGTTAAAGACGGAGGGTGTCTGGAACTCCCAGAGTAAAAGAGGGTCTGAGCTGGAAGAGGGGCTGAAGACCCCTGTGTGTGGAGAGTAAACATGGATGGCTGTTCTCGGGCAGCCACTGCTAAACTGGACATCAGATTCTCCAGCCTCATGAAGGGAGTTTTACACCTGGGATGCTACATGCCAGGTATGCCCCTGGTTATTCATGACTATCAAGAACCACTGGGGACAGATGTGGGGTATACCCCACATTACCTTTCAACAGCAACTCAGATTCTTCTGGGAAACCAGAAGTGGAAGAGTGTGACAGACAGAAGAGCCCAGAATCCCCTGGGAGCATGAAAAACAAGCTGGGAGAAGTATGAGTAATTAGGACTTGGAGTTGGCAGAAAGATGCTGCCAAGCAATTCATTAATATCCTGAGTCTGAACAGTGTCTTTTCTCAGTACCTGGAAAGACCCATGGGGCTGGAGGAGGGATAAGAAAAGACATCAGGCTGAGGGACTGAAGGTGGTCTTGCTGTTGACTTTTATTCTTGCAACTGAACACAAGCTCTGGAGCACTGTCAAGGTGAGAATGAGGGTGTGAAGTCTAGTTCTGCCTACCTCATAGCTTCAGCATACGGAGATGTCTGTCGATCACAAGGAGTCACAGGGAAGTCTGTGGCAAAACTGGATGGCCATAATTAAAATACTTGTAGTTAAGCCTTGAGATCTCAGAATGAGCCCTTCATCTGCCCTAAACTGAAAGGCTAGGGAACCTGGAACTCTACCTTACTGATGTGAATGATGTTTGATTGCAGACCTTTCCAGACACTGAGGTTCAGAGACACTTGGAGGTCAGTGGGAGTGCCTTTTCACCTCTCATGTTATATATAAATGTTTCACTATTGATATTTAAACCTCCCAGAATTTGAAAGTATCTTAGAATACAAGAGGGTCTTTTGTTGTTGTTGTTGTCGTTGTTGTGTTGTTGTTGTTGTATTTGTTTTATTCACATTTCAAATGTTGTCCCCCTTCCCAATCTCCTCTCTGCAAAGCCCCCATCCCATCCTCTCTCCCCTTTCCCTCTATGATGGTGCTCCCCTCCCCACCCACCCACTCCCACCTCACTGCTTTAGCATCTTCCTTCATTGGGGCATCATTCCTTCACAGGACCAAGGCCCCTGCCCTGTCCCATTGATGCTAGATAAGGCAATCTTCTGCTACATCTGTAGCTGGAGCCATGGACCCATCCATGCATACTCTTGGGTTGGAGCTCTGGGGAGTCTAGTTAGTTTATATCGCTCTTTCTATGGGGTTGCAATCCCCTTCAGTTCCTTCAGTCCTTCTCCTAACACTTCCATTGGGGTCCCATCTTTATAAAAGGCATGAGTAAGTTGAATAATGTTCTTGATGAACAGCCACCCCTCCAAGGAGCTATGCTGGCATGTGTGAAGATGTATTGGCTCTGCCCATCTGGGTCTCAGCTGCTTCTCTGCAGGACTTCTGTGACTCTGGCAGGCTTGGGTGTCCAACACCACTGAGCAGGACACCTGTAGGTCAGTCTCTAAAGACAACAAGATTTACCTGACACGTTCTGGGACCGAGCTACTGTAGGAGTGGGGCTGCTACATCTGCAAGAACCCAGCTGACAAGTGAACTGGAGGGCTCACTCACTGTCTAGTGGTGTTAGTGTATGCTTGCTATTTTGAGATAAACTATCTCTCAGTAGACTAGCTGGCCTAGATTTGATGTGTAGCCTTAGCTATAACATTCTCTAGCCTCAGCCTGTAGTGTTCTAGTATCACAGATATGCATCATTCTACCCTTCTGGCTTCCAGATGATTTTGTGAGTGAGTAGTGAGTGTGAGCCACAATGGAGGTGCGAGCTTCCCACCTGAGTCTACTAAGGAGTGGCTTCAGTCCTCATGACTGTTTGCCTTTCTGCTTTCCTTAAAGTAAATGCTACAGGTAGACATTCTTCTTAGGTGATGGTTAATTTGGAAGAAATTGAAATTTGTATTCAGTCACAATCCGGCTAGAGCTATTAGGATCCAGAAATTGCACCCTCAAGTGCACACAGAACACTCCTGATGTGCACTTCATGGGCCATGTCAGGCTTCCTTCAGGGTTGAGTCTCAGCCAGAGCTGTCTGATCAGCCACATTGCTGCTGGCTGGATTTTGGGTTTGAGTAAAATGAGTTTCCAAGAAAGACAAACTTTCACTAGTGCATGAAAGCTACTTCTCTGCTTGGCACCTCCATAAGTCTTGCTTCAGAGGGAGGCAGCTCTATAAGGGTTGAATTTCTCCTGATGTCTACACTGTCTCTGACAAGGACTCTGGGCTTAGACCCATCCCTAATTCCACCATGGAGCCACAATGGAGGTGCGAGCTTCCCACATGAATCTATGTTCCCTGTCCACAAAAGTGTACATTTGGGTAGCACAACACACTAGAACTTTTCCAATTGCCATGAGAAACATCTAACAGGAGCAACTAAGGAAAGGAAGGGTTTGATATAGCTTAGTCTATGGGCAGTCCATCATGGAGGAAAGTAATAATAGTGGAGGCAGGAGACAACTGGTGACATTACATCTAAAATCAGGAAACAGAGAGATGAATGCTGATAGATGAAGCTTGCTTGCTTGTCTCCTCTTCCCCCTCTTCCTCTTCTTCCTCCTCTTTCTCCTCCTTCTCTTCCCCCTACTTTCCCTCTTCCTCCTCCTCTTCCTCCTTTCTCCTCCTCTTCCTCCTACTTTCCCTCTTCCTACTCCTCTTTCTCCTTTCTCCTCCTCCTTCCTCTTCCTCCTTCTCCTCTTCCCCCTACTTTTCATCTTCCTCCTCCTCTTCCTCCTCCCCTTCCTCGTTTTTCCTCCTCCTCTTCCTCCTCTTCCTCCTCTTTCTCCTCCTTTCTCCTTCTGCTGCTCTTCCTCCTCCTTTCCCTCCTCCTTTTCTTCTTCCTCTTCCTTCTATTTCTCCTCTTCCTCCTCCTCTTCCTCATTCTCCACCTCTTATTTCTCCTTCTACTCCTACTTCTGGAACTCCAGGCCAGAGAATGGTGCCAACACATTTAGAATAAATCTAGAAACTCCTTCCTAGACATATCCAGAGGTTTATCTCCTAGGTAACTCTAGATGCTATGGAGTTGTTAACATTCACCATCACAGATGGGTTCAGAAATGATCTGCATATATTTCAAGGAGTGTCCAAGTATTCATATAAGATAAAGGACCATAAGTTTTCTGTACATAAGATAAGGCCTGTGGTGGTTTGAATAGATATGGCCCCCATAGACTCATGTGTTTAAATATGTGGCTCAGAGTGAGTAGGTGCTATTAAGAGGTGTGGTGCTGTTGAGTAGGTATGGTCTTGTTGGAGGAAGTGTGCCATTGTGAGGTCTCCTATGTGCAAGATACACCCAGTGTAACTAACACAAAGTCTCCTGCTGTCTGCGGGTCAAGATACTGAACTCTCAGCTCCTTCTCAGCACCATGTCTATCTGTGTGCTGTTATTGCTTCCTGCCATGATGTGATAATGATGGATGAACCCTCTGAAATTGTAAGGCAGCCCCAATTCAGTGTTTTCCTTTATAAGAGTTGCCATGTTCATGGTGTCTCTTCACAGCAGTAAAACCCTAACTAAGACAAGGCCTCAGAAGCTCTAAGTTATGTCTTAATTTTGAATGCAACGTAGCAATCTCCATCTAAAGATGAGAGAGCATAGTGATGTCTTTGAATATTGAGTACTTCCCAAAAGCATACTTGGCTCTCTAAAGGTGGTGAGGCACAATGGAATGTCTTTAGGCCTTTAATGATATGTTAACCAGTTAGTTCTTATGGTTATACTTACATGACAGGGCCACCAGGTAACAGAGAAGTGGCTTTAAATAGTCTATGTATGTTCATGACAGTGCTTGTAAGTAAGATTAATGTTTGAAGCAGCAGAACAGTAAAGCAAGGGGTTTTTCCTATGGTTCTCACCTCACCTAGTTGTTGAGGGACTGAGTCTCATGAAAGGCTAGAGCTATGTTATGAATTCTCCAGTTGTGACTATCTTTGAATTGGGATATTGTCTTTTATTGCCTACTTAAACTGGGACTAGAACTTAGGTCATCAGCTTTTTTGGATTTCCAGTTTTCTAACTGCATGACTAGGGACCTCCCTTCCAACATTCAAGGGTAGGTAAATTGGTTGGTCTTACTAAGATTCTTCATATGGGTTTATCATATACAGAGTTTGGCTCCCCAGTGCACTTGTGTGTGGAGGTAACCTTTCCCTGACAGGAGAGGAAATGGGTGAGCTCCCATATCTCTGTGTGTATGTCTCTCTGCTTTTGTCTCTCTGTCTGTCTATGACTCTCTCTCTTCTCTATCTCCCCCTCTCATTCAATTTCTCCTGGTCTTGGAACTCCTGCCCTTGTTGAAAAAGCAGGGCAATGGACCTGAAAGTATATATATATATATATATATATATATATATATATATATATATATATATATATATATGCCTTGCTCCTCAAGGAGGAGACTATGTATATCAGCCAGATTTTTGTCACTATAAAGTTACCTATAAAGACATATACCTAAAAAGTTATCTGTAAAGACACATACCTACAAAGAAACTATAAAGTCATAAGTAAAGTTGGAAAGAAGCAAGGTTTATTTTGGCACATGGACTTGGAGGTCTGTGTCTGATATTGAGGCCCTGGTGTTTATCATGCCATAGTGGGAATACATGGCTTGAGTAATGCTCATCTCATAGTCTAGAAAAGAAAATGGAAAAGAAGAGAGCAGTGTCTTGTAACCTGCTTCAGTTCATGCCTCTAATGACTCAAATGACCCCCACTGTGGCCTGTCAAAGGTTCTATCACCCTCTCCTAAGTTCTGTCACATTTAGGATATTCTTCCCACCCTACTTCTACGTAGAAATTCCTTCTCTTTGGAGAACATTCCAGATGCAAGCAACAGTTTCAGAAATTCATATCTTTAAGATGGATATGACATTTTTATAGGAAAATTCAACTGTAAGGAACAACTTAAAAGGTATTCTGGCTGCTAAATGTGCATCTGTACACTACAGCAAAGATAGAGTCACGGCCATTGTGCTTCTATCACTGAGGCTAGGGAACCATCCCAAACATTGACACTTGACATGCACATTCAGAAGAGGTCCTGACCTCTTGGAAGTTATCTTTTCCAGTGTCTTCCAAATTACCAACTTTTAACATTAATCAAACCACCCCCTTATAAAGAAGAGACGATGATTTTTCATATGACTTTATGTCCTTTCAACAGAAAGATTCTAGACTTCCAAAAATCTCCATTCCTGTTTGATAGTACTCAGGCCTTCCAATCTACACAGGGTTATTAATATGTGGTTTCAGATAATTGTATAAAACAGGAGCTTGCCGGCTTTTAATTTCTGAAAAAGAAACTGGGCGAGGCTGCCTTTCTGCAGAGATCCTGTCTGCCTAGAGCTTTGCATCATGCAGACTTCAAAGAAGCCCCATATGAAGGAGTTCTTGGGTGGCTCAGGCACCTCAATGTCTTTAGCACCAGAGCGGCTGTATTAGCATTGTGCTGGCTGTGAATTCCTAATTGTATAAATTGCAATGCAGAGTGGACAAGTGCTAGGGAAAATTGGGATTTTTGCATTCTTCGAAGAACCCAAATATGTAAACAGCCCATCATGTAGAAGGAAGTGTGTGTGCCTCTTATTGAAAAGGGAAAAATAATTTAGAGAGATGAGAGGATCGCACGAGGGAAAGCTGATATTCTTCTGCTATAACGGATAGCCCCCAAGTTGTAGAGGCCATTATTTCATGCATTTTCAGAGCAAATGAACTTGACAGATGGCCGTGTCACCCAAACCCCCACCTACCAACTTGATTATGCAGAAAACAATACAATAGAAAAGAAATCATTACTGAAGGAACCTGGTTAGTCCACAGAGGGCCGGGGAATGCAGAAGAACAGAATTACAGTGGTGGAATTGAACAGCAAGAATGCATTTAACATAAAGTGGGTTACTGCAAGGCAATCAGTCATGGCTGAAGCTATTGTCTGGGCTTGCTTGCATGGTATATGAAGTAATCCGTCATCTCCCACAGAATTTATGCTTAGTTTATAGGAGAGAACTACAAAGGTTGCACCAGGACATGTCTGGGTAGTCGTAAGTGCCTCAAGTGTGGGCCCCAGAAGTGAAACAGTGAGCCCTTTAGGATGTTCTAGTGTCTCCTGTGTCACAAGATGTTTCTAGCTGACATGTGCATGACAGTGCTGCTTGGGAGAGTGCAGGAATCAGCTCCAGCCTGTGTGCAGCCAACAAGCACATCGAAGTACCAATGGAGGAAATGGGGTCAGGGTCAGGGCTTTCCAGAGGTTAAAAAACAAGACTGCTGTAAATTTAGGGTAATCACATTGTCTGTGCCAGTATATGTTCTTAGAATGGTTGACTATAAATACACAAGGATTGTCCCTGAGTAACAATCACAGGTAAATTGCTCAATTGTGTTATGCTGCACAAAGGGCAATATTACCTAGTGTATAAGATAGTCCAGAAAGCCTATTGACGGAGCTGTTGGCAGTTGGTGACTCCCAAGGGAGGAAGATTCTTTTTCCTTTGGAGGCATAGCCACTGCTAGGACTATGTCCCACTAAAGAACCAACACTGACTTTTTAAGAACTTTTTATTTCTCCTGCTGCCTTCCTGAAAACTGGTGGAATTTAACCACATTTATTCCCTTCAGAATGGTTTCTCTCCCATTTCAAATACCCTCACTGATGCTCCTTAGAGGAAGCCAGCAACATTGATGCAGTTTGTGCATAGCTCCGGAAAACAAAAGGCCACCTATGCACTTTGCATTTCCGCTGTTCCAGAACCCTCTCCTAGTGGAGATGGAGTCAAGTCAGTCAGTCTGAGGTCTCCTAGGAGATGATATACTTCCATAGCAAGAGACTGGGTTAGTCTCTCATATGTTGATATTTAATACAGTTAACAGTTTGGTATGTTCAGCTAAGTATCAATTATTATTATTATTGGGCTTTTTAATCAGTCTCACATAGCTCAGGCTGACTTAGAATCTGCTGTGTGGCTGAGGATGGCCTTGAACTCCTGATCTTCCTGTCTCATCTTTTCAGGTGGAATTCCAGTGAAATTACAGATGTTCACTGCTATGGGTAACTCTTAGGAATTATTTACAATCTGGAGAACATTAAAAGAATTTTTTTTCTTTTCTTTTTTTCGTAGCTGGGGATCGAACCCAGGCCTTGCGCTTGCTAGGCAAGCGCTCTACCGCTGAGCTAAATCCCCAACCCCTAAAAGAATTTTTGAAAGCATTATGAACCTTCCATTTGTGTCTCTTCTTTCAGAGGCAATCAGTGGTACTGGTTTCCTCCCACACTTATCTAAGGAGAGATCTCTTGATCCTATGATGACAGCCATTAATATCCATGTCACAGTAAAGAGAACAAAATTTGTTCTAGATTTTTTTCTGTCACCGAAATAGCCCTGTTTTGAAATGCTAGTCATCCAGGCATCTGTAAGAGGTATCTCCAGATCCAGAGCTCAATACAGAGTAGAGTCAGTGTTCTCCTCAGCAGCCCACAGGAAACTGCATTTGCTATTCATTCTGAACTGTGTGTATGTGCATGCGCATTTGCAAAGTGGAAACGCTGCCTGCTGTGCCAACAAAATAGTAGGACCTGGAGACACGGGATCCTAAGGCTGTCTGATACTAGAGAGATCTCCCTAAACTCTGGCAACTGATGGTTTCACAGACATTCCATATACATGGCTCTGAGACCATGTAGGAACAGCATCTTCATGCAGAGAAACACTGGAACTTCGGACCAGGTGGAAAGGGACCCAAACCCTACATGGAGAGTCATCTGGGTGGACTTCCACTATTGAGAACAACCTTAGATCTTCAACGGGGCTGAAACTCCAGTCCTCCTGTTTTAGCCTTCAGGATGGTAGACTATCCTGATATACCACTCCTGGTTAACAGGGAGCTTATCCATGGTTCCCAGAGTAAACATTCTTTACTTCCATACAGGCCAGATGCTGAGTTCATCAGCCTGATTTCTGGGGGACTATGGGAAACACAGCTTCACTGCCTACTTACTGCATGCCCCACGTTTACCACAGACCTCACCCCGAAGTCCATGGCTCCTGTCCATAGTCTCCAACTTCCTCTAGCCAAACCTCTCAACCTGCTTGCTTTAAGTCTACTAATCCCAGAATTTGCATCTTAAATGCCTCCAAGTACCATTCATAGAAACATTGGTCCCTAGAATGTGGAGTCAGGATATGGAGGAATGTTTAGGGAGTCAGGCTCAGTGGAGGGAAGAAAATCACTGAGGAACTTACTTGACTGGGAAGTTTATATTCTCAATTATATATCAAATTATATATTCCTAATGCCATAATCTGCCACAAGGTCAAAACAAATAGAACCAATGGATGAGGGGATTTACACTCCAAGATGATGGGCCACAATAAACCCCTTCCCCTTTTAAGTTGATTAGCTGAAGGCTGGCCCATTGCCTGCCTGTGACTCTTGTCTCTGGTTAGTGCTTTCCTATCTTTCCTATACACAGCTCCTGAATTTTCCTCTTCCTTGAGTCACAGGACTTGAGGTCCAAGGACTGTTTGTTTCACTTTTTTCTAGCTCTAATATGGACCCATCTTGGTTAGACATGAGCAGAAGGCTGACACACTCTAACTACACATTAAACCCCACAGCATCTCCTACAACATGGTGAATGAATCCCAAGCCTGCCGTTCAACTCTGAGAACCCTTGGCCATGGAGGGCCCTGAGTCACAAATAATAGTCAGTGGTCAACTTCAAGGGGGCTATATGGCCCAAGCATTTCTCCAAATGTCTGTATGTTGACACCTTTCCTTGAGAACGTGCCAAATTCACCTGAAATTCAAAACATAAATAAGTCTGTGTTGAAGAATGAAGACTGCTTTTCCAGGTCCAGAGCACAGTGCCAGTAGTTAGCGATGCCACAATGACTGTGGAAGAGAGACAAGGGTGTTTTCCTGATGGTTGTCTGTCTGTGATGGAATAGAAGCAGGGACTCATCTTGCTGGTGGTCTGTCTGTTATAGACAATGGTAGAGTAACCATTATCAGGATCTCAGAAGTTACCAGAAAGATGGTCTGCCAAGCATGTCTTGCTCAAAGAGCGCTTCTTTATATCCCTTCCAACAGTCTACACTCAGTCTACACTTCTAGATTGGACTGTGAGTGGCCTCAGGGACACATTCTGTCTCTTGCAAAGGATGTCAAGCAATTGCTAATTGAAGGAGAAAGAATACCAAGAGGACAGAGCTCAGAGACTGGAGCAGGTGGTTTTTGCTCATCATGAGTCATTGTGTGGGGTCTATACACCAGTGAACTCCTGTCTGGTGAGTTGGGGACAGTAGGTGCAGGTCATTGGAATGCATACCTTCCTTTAACAGATAAAGGGGAAGCTTATTCACTGAGTCAGAAGCAGAGTTTCTCTTATGGGTTCCAAACCTGACTTCTCTGGTGGTAATGGCTAGTCTTATTCCAGGTACTGCACCTTCAGTCAGATTAAACAGACAGTGTGGCCACAGTGTTAACTGCACTGTGGATTAATGATATTTTATTTCAATTGTCAGCCTGATGCCATTCATGAGGCTCAGCTTGGATATATTTCCAGACAGATTTAACTGAAGAGAGAAGACTTATCCTAAATATGGGCTGTCAGCATGCCATGGCTGGAGTCCCAGACTGAAAAGCAGAAGAAAGCCAGTTGAAAGAGAGAGCAGTCATTCCCCTTCCTTTGATTCCTGGCCAGCTGTGATGTGAGGAGTTGAAGGAACATGACCTCACCACCATGAACTCTGCCATCCTCATTCACCAAGATGAACTGTACCTCTTCAGACTGTGAGCCAACTCAACTTTCCTCCTGTGCTTCTTATCATAGTGTTTTCACCACAGCAATGAGAAACATAACTAATACAGGAGTCAATGTTTACAGTCATTAGTCTGAGTTGTATATATTTAGAGGAAACCTGGTGGGCGGGTTTCATATGGTTTTCATAACAAACCATTAAACACCAGGCAGCACAAATGATATTGACACGTTTATTCTCCTTTAGCCCAGGAGGCTGTCAGTCAGGAATGCTTTATTTCCTCCACAGGCTCCAGACGACACTGGTCCTGGCTCATCCTACCTCTAGGCTCTTGTGCTGTCTGGTCCATAATACATCACTACATGTTTCTCTCATCCAAAGCCATTTAGGCATCTTCTCTAAACTTTTCTCTGGACCTCTAAGATGTGTTCCACAAGACACGCATGTTGAGGTCTAAACCTCACTGTCACCGTGTCAAGAAAGAATAAATAAGATTAAAAGATGCCATAGGTGTGTGTTAATCCTCAACTTAGAACTATAAAGTCCCTTTGACTAAGACAGCTATCTCAGAAGACTGTAGGAGCTACGGAGAACAGTTCTCAGTCACATATCTCTGATGGGAAGTGCTTAAGCACTGGGAGAAAGTAGAGATTGTCTCCTGTCAGGGTTCAGGTGTGGGTTCATCCAGCCTAAGGGGTTCTCCCCAGCTCCATCCACATCTGTATATTCCCTATCCCTCTTCTCTCTCTCTCCCCTCACTCTCTCTTTCTGTGTATGTGTCTCTCCAACCCCCTCTGTTCTCCCCTCTCTTGTGTTTTTCTGTCTCTATGCAGCATGTCTTTTGATCTGAGGTTAGTAACTTTCGGGTGAGCTTTTAGCTGTAGGCTCTCATCAAAGTCTTGTGTTTTTTGGTAATCTAGAAATCTCTCTACATGTCTGTGAAGCCAGAGCACCTCGTGCTTCAACTTGCAGGAACTGAGGCTGTTCTCATCAGAATGCCAGAGCAGCTCTGAGCGCTGCAGAAGGCAGGAGTCTAAATTCCTTACTTCACATTTTCATTTCTCTTCCACTCAGCCCAGAATCCATGATGAAGCCCCAGGTGTCCTGCTGAAACCACACAAGCAAACAGACCTCTGAAGGTGTTTCTGGAAGGACATCTTGGGGTTGAAGTTAAGGTTCCTCCTATCTCCTCTGAAGCCCACATTCTGCTGAGCATCCCCAAGGTTTCCCAGAATGGCTTGACATCACTCCTTTATTAGGTTATGTGACCACCCAATGACTTTGGAAACTTGAAGTGAATGCCCAACATGTCCTCTAGTTGGGCAGGCTGCAGGGTACACACTTGGACCTTCAGTGCAGTATTTATACTTAAATGCAAATTAATTCAATTCATCCTGAATTTCCTGATGATAGCCACATAAGAGCACTCTATCAGAGTAATAGTCACACTCTGTGTGCCACTTTTCTGGAGTAAACAAGTGTTCAAACCCTGCCTGGGCTTTTTGAACAATAGAATCCACTCATTGGGGAGAGGTAGACACAAAGTTCCTTTTTACTTAAGCACGTGTCAAAACTTATCTATCTGTGTGACTGTCTGTCTTCTATCATCTATCTATATATCTTCTATCATCTATTTATCATCTACCTATCTAATCATCATCTACCTACCTTTGTGTGTGTGTGTGTGTGTGTGTGTGTGTGTGTGTGTGTGTGTGTGTGTATGTGTGTGTGTGTATGAATGAGATGTACATGAGCTATGGTACAGGTGTGGAAATCAGGGGCTAACCTTGGCTGTTGGTTCCCACCTGCCATGTGTTGGAAGAAGGATATCCTTTTTGGGTTCGCTGTTGTGTGTGCCAGGTTAGCTGTCCTGTCATGAAAGCTTCAGTGGATTCTGATATCTCAGCTTCCCATCATGCCCTAGGAACACTGGCATTATGGGCTAATATTTACAGGTCTGTTTTCACATTTGTTATTGGGATTTGACCTGTAGTCTTTACATTTGTGTGGCAAGCACCTTACTGAGCGATCTCCTAGGCCCCAAGTTTGTACTAGAGAAGTCAGTGCTCAGTGAACAGGGCACAGATGTTACTGAGTAGATGCACTAATTCTTTCCAATGAGGAATGGAAATATAAAAGAGAGCTTGAGGCTCCACACAATTATCAAAAAGCCAGAGCTCTTAATTTAGTAGAAGAATGCATACATGCACAGCTAAGTCATTTCCATAAGCTTGGAGACTAAGCCATCCTAGGACCCTGGTCCACAGGCTCAGCCTAGGTAGCCTGTTTATTTGAGAGCTGAGGCTTACACACAAATTCATATCAAGGTTTCATGGAAGAATAGATATCAAAGGTTAGATGTCTCAGATAGGAGGGACTAGGCCTGCCTAGTCTCCAGGCAGATTTAGAATCTTGGACCAGCACCCTTACCAGTAGGTTCCTAGATGAAGCAGGTAGGCTCCCCAGAAGAAGTGGATGGAACCCCAGCAGAAGGAGACGTATGAAGCTCGACACTCAGCAACCAGCTGCTGTAAGGAGTCTGCTTTGTCCCTGAGGTTCTGTAGTAGGGATCATAAGAAAGTGTCATGGTATTAGCAGAGCTTGACTTTCTCATGGTAACCTCTAGATGCCTGTGTCCCCTTCAGCCTGCCAGAAGGCACTAGGAGCCCAGTCCTTAAAATGTGGCCTCACAGTCCCCAATCCTCTTTTCTGCTCTGGCCTGTACTCACGTCTTCATCTCCAGGCCAACCATTCAGTCATACAACAGTTCATGACCATGATTAATGGCATCAGAATTGTACATGTTCAGAATATGTTCAGACATGTCACCTCTTCTTGTTGGGCCTATAAACTACAGGGTGGCAATCTGCACAATGGTGTATAATTGTAGAGAGAAACAAGCAGGCAGAGACAGTCCCTGGGAAGAGGTTAGCAGCTAGTGCTGAAGGTCAGAGGTGTTTGAATAGCAAGGGCAGAGAGGGAGCACAGAAATGCGTCACCCAGACAAGGGTGACAGGTGGCATTTGGGACTGAGTGTTGAATAGTTGATAGTAGCCTGCCATCTGTACCCACAGGCCAGGAAGACTAGGGGTGACAAGAGTAACAAAGAGAAATAATCACATGTACCTTGTGTGTGGAGGGGATCTCAGGAGCCCACTTCAGCTGGCAACAGAGAGAATGTAGCTTGGGTGGAAAGAGGTTCAGGAGAGGGTGGTGTTAATAGCACCTGTCCCTTGGTGCATAAAGGAGAGGAGTCATAGTCTGTAGAGGAGCAGAATACCATGAAGGTTTCAGGAAGGGGTGACCTGTGCTTGTTCAGAAGCAACCTCCTCCATGTGGTGATCCTACCAGCCCCTCACCAGAGCAAAGTTGTAAGGATCCTCAGTGTAGAAATGTCTACTTAGACTCACTTTCAAATTCATTGTTCATTTCAGAATGTTGTGTGAAGGAAAGCACTCATCAGTGTCCTATCACCACCACATAGGCATTCCCACCAGGACACTCTGAACGTACAGCTTCCCTACAACCACGTACATAAACACTGGTGGAGAAGCATTGAAGCCATCACCCACAGGACAGCAGCACCATGGACTCCCTCAACAAAAATGTTTTCTTTTCCCAAGGATGAATACTGAGAGAGAAAATAACTACCGGTAAGAGTGTCACAGGACAGCCAGAGCCCCTGCTGATCCTCAACGCACATGAGGCAGGCTGCAGGACAGCCAAACAACTATCAGACGTGTGCTCTGTTGTGGCAATAGCACAGGGTTAACTGCATCAGAAGCAGGGCTAGCTGACCCCTGCCCTGCCATCACCTGTGACAGTCATCCCTACCCTAGAGCATTCCATTACTCTATTCTTCCCCCTTTGCAAGGCAGCTGAGGTACAGGGCTACAGAGAGTCCAGAAGAGATTCATCTCTGCCCAGGGCATGCGTTTGCCCGACAGTAGGTCAATAAAGCCATCTTCATATATCCAGAAAGTGTGTCCTTGTGGAGGAGCCGGGGACAGCTCGATCAGAATAACTTTTTAAAAATAGTGACATAAGTATCTATCATTTCACTATATATGAATTTTTTAATATTTCCAATATAGACGGTGCTGAATGTGGAATTTCAGAAGATAAGGCTCCACTTAGCCTGGGGGCCTTTTGATTCGACTAAAGTGTTTTTTATCAGGTTTCATCAGCCTTATTGGAAGATGGGGACAGGGCCTTATTGGAAGACGAGTGGAAATTTGTCAAGCGTTTACCCATGCTATCTGTCTCAAGCACAATTCACTGAAGACTTAATTACGGCAGTGGGGCTTGCATGTCAAGAGCCCTGGGATGCTGTCTCCTTGAAAAGAATGTGTGGGTGAGTGCAGGTTCAAACGGCTTCACCATATGGAGAGATGGGGGGCTTAGAGCAAGCAAGAGAGATTATCATCATTCTCATAGGAATCTGCTTGGAATCTTCCCTGGGGAAGGATGAAACCCACCAGTGTTTGCACTGTGGTCCTAGAGAGATTGAAGTCAAGGCTGAAAACAAGTCTACCAGTGTGAGAAAGTAGCAGAGGCAACTGCTTTCCTCAAGGATAAAAGGAACCTTCCAGAACGGGTCTGTGCTTAGGAGTAGGATAAAGAAAAATGCATACAAACACACTTTGGGCAGCCTTCTTTGGAACTGAGCAGGAGATTCAAATATTACAGGAGTCCCAGTGGGCAAGGGAGAAAATTTCTGCATCTGACCTTTAATAGGAGCATTCCAAGTGTGTCTAGTCATGCCTACATGCAGCCAGAGATAGCTATGACTGTGACCCAACACAGTATTGTGAACTTAATAAGAACACTGTGAGATAATTTTGCTAATTAGACTGCAATATGAACTTTGTAGAAGATGTCATGTCACAATGCCATAGGGTGATATATCAGGACCTTTAGCCCATGGACCACAGACTAGAAGCTTCTCTAACACCTCAAGCTTGTTAGAAAATACTGGTTTTCATAACTACCAGAATGCAGTTGGCACTAATGAAAGCTCCTGTTATAGACTAGTATTCTAGACTGTGGCCTTACCTGCCTGGAAAAGAAATGCTGAGTTTAAGATATTAAAAAATGAAACAGGAAGTATTACTTTGGTGTTGGCTTTGAGAGGGGAGCAAGAACAGTTGGAAGAGATGGGCAGGTGCCATACATATCATGGAAAATAGGTAGAGATGGAGGTTCAGAGGAACTGTATCAGAAAGGGAAACCTGAGGGAAGCTGCAGGTACAGGGAAAGAGGTCACTGAGTATCGAGGCTGAGTTCTCCTCTGATATTGTAGTACATTTTTCAAGGTTGGACTCGCAAATATGTTTACATATGTGCGAATGCTTCAGGATTTGGTCACATGAGACCCATGGAAACACAGATAGACTGCTCAGGGCTCATATCCTTCTTTAATGATTCAGATGTGGACACTCTATAACAAGTTGAAGAAATGGAATGGTCCCAGTCTTAGAACCTAGGAAGCTGGCTCTTCCTGGAGCCAAATTGCTAGCCATGTGCCTCATGCTATATTAAGAAGACACAAAAAAAGATGCCTGAACTTAATGGATAAGCCAGTCTATCTGAGATTCAGGTTCAATAAGAGATCCTATCTGAAGAAGAAGGAGAGGAGGAGGAGGAGGAGGAGGAGGAGGAGGAGAAAGATGAGGAGGAGAAGAAGATGCACACACACACACACACACACACACACACACACACACACACACACACACACCCTGCTGCTGTTGGAACCTCCAGTCTTGTTACAAGCATCAGCATTCTGCATCCAGAGAGCTTAACAACCTCCATGAAAGGCTGAGCAAAGGAATTTTAGCTATTGATTTCTCTGCAGCATGAAGATGTGATGTATAATCCCCACAGAGTGAAGACACAGCTGCATGTAGACCACATTTTCCCAGCAAACACTGCATCTATGACTGTGGGACTTGGAGAACCTTGTGAACATCTGTCTATCAGATCTGAACTCATGGGACGTGTCAACAGTCTTTATGGATGTGGACAGACATTCAGCCACCACAGCAGGGCTCAAATATAGGCACTGGTCACTGTAAGTGAAACAGTGCAGACTCCACATGGACTCCAGTGCATGCCATTCCTCGACCCCAGTGTTCAAGCATGCCTGTGTTCTATATTTCTGAACAAACTCTGGTTTGGTGGAAATGTGTACCATCTGACCTGTCATCTCTGATGCAGTCACCATTCTGTAAGGTAGGTCCTGCATGAGCCCATGTCGGAGCTTCTGTAGAAACTAGATGAGCTAGAGCATAAAGAGACAAGGAGTTGGCAAGCTCAGGTAGACTGGGTGGGCACAGGATGTTGCTATACAAGTAAACCAAATTATTCATACCTCTCCAGTAAGTCAACAATTGAAGTAACGACAGAGGGACAATAGAGGAAGAATTCTCCGGCCAGGAAACTACAGGTGGGCAGTTGTAGGCAGTGAAGATCAGGAAGTGAAGTCCACAACCCAGATATCTTTAGCCTTACTGGGTTGAATACATTCAACATGAATTTTTCTCACCATGTGTGCTATAGAATGAGGCAAAAACAGAGGCTGGGCAGTGTGAGAGACAGATGTTCCTTCAGGGCTAAAGGGGGCCCGTTGCATGCCACTGTCCAAATGAGGCACAAAAAGAGTCAAGGTATAGAGGGTTTTGGGAAATGCACTTGGTGATCTTTCCACTGAGGCACTCCAGGTAGAACAATACCATACCTGAAATATCTCCAATCTTAAATATCCTCCTCTGTGGAAAATCTTTACCATTCAACACTCTCCAGAGAAATAAAACAGAATCTAGAATTTTACATTATGTCACCAATCAGACATTACTTGTCATGGAAAGAAGAAAAAAAAAATCCGTCATAGTTAAGAAAAATAAATGAGTTGGCAGAGTAGACCTTGAGAAGATATGGACCAGATGTCCATTTACAGCAGAGATTATGAACATACTCAAAGAACGTGTGGTCTGATGAAGGGGCAAGGAGTGCCAGGCAAGAAACTGCTATGGACTTCAACTATTTGGAAGTGGAAAGAGGTGCTGCTTGGCTGCTTAGCTCCGCAGCTCAGAGGAGACGGGCATAAGAAACAGGGAGGAGGCTGATGGATTGGTAGAATGCTACTTATTCCTCAGACAACATTGGATCTGAATTTGTCTCCTCAGAAAAGTTACCAGAAGTGCTCAAAGGTGTCCCTTGCTCAGGACAATATTTATAGATGCTCATTCAGCTCTACATCAGACAAAAAGGGCACTAAGAATAGGAGCCACCAAAGCAGCCAGGATTGGGACATCCTGTTATCCCGTGCATGTGTTTTTGAAGTTGTCTGTATTGTTTACCTCTCCAAAGCCAGACCATGGTCTGTTTAGCTGTAAACAGGAAGCAATCAAGATCGGTGAGCCTAATACCTTGTGAGAAAAATCAGATGTCAGACTTTCCAGTCACCCACACAAGTGAAAATACTGTAAACTCTAGCTTCTTTTGGGCATAGGACACATGCCTGACTATGGGGGCTTTCCTAACATGACACCGTGTGAAGGAGTCCTGCTTACAGGAGGGACAACAGGCCTTAACACTGCCCCATGGGACTTATGGGAGCTCTTGCCCACAAACTCTTATCAGACTTCAAAAGGATGGTCAAGAGCTGCCCAATACATGATGTCGAAACACATGCCGAAACTCCATGCCACCGGGCTGCAGCTGCCATTCTTACATTTATGTACTGATGCATTCTTCATTCGTCAGACTTGCACCGACCAAGCACATACTATATGGTGACATTATCTGTGACAGGAATAAAGACACTGGTTCATTAGCCAGGCAGAGATTTGCCCGCAGAGTTCTAAGTGATTTGGAGGCTGCTCAGGTTACCTCAACCCATTCAAACTCTTAATCAGATCTTCCCTATGCTGCCAGGGTTGTCAGAGGTGTAACACGTGTTTCTCCAGCATCAAGCTGCAGAGAAGAACATAGAAGGCAACATGAACCTCTCCTACTGTGGCCAACATTGACTTTGTGCCACTGAAGTCAATGCTGTTGATGTCCCATCTCTGCTCCCCAGCCCTTAGAGTTTCTGAGATTCGAGGGCTTTGTTCTACAGGTCACTAGTCAACTAGCGTCCTTTGTTCCTCAGGAACAAGCTCAGCTAGCCTTCATATGTATAGCCTCCCATCAAAGATGAGCAAGGAGTGATGGGTAAACACTGAGGCTTCCTATAATGATGATCAGGGCACCTCTGAGCTGGTGTTCTTGGGCCCTAAAGGAGGGACTAGTCTCTTTTCACTGTGGCCTGACCTCCAAGATGTCTTTCCCGGACTCCTTCCCCTCGCCATGAGATCCTCACCCAGCTGGTTGGTTTCATGTTCCCAAACCTCTCCCTGGGCCTAAGGGTCTGCTCTTGGGGCTCCACACGGAGGTACACGCCATAATTTTAGATACGGGATGAACTCCTGTATTTATTGCAGTTTGAGTGCTACTGTGAGCTCATTATTAGCTGTCACAGTCTTGTCCCCATTTTCTCCTTCCTTACAAGTTGGAGCCAGGTCCACATTCCAGGAGTCTGTAATGCCTCCTCTCTTGATTCTCGGGCTTGCTGAGCCCAGCCCAAGCTCAAGAGCCTATCTGATCACTTGTTTCTGTTGCTGGTCCATGGAGTCCTAGCTGTGGCTACATTGCCAGGGTTCTAGAAAAGGGACCTTGCTTCTTGTCTGCTTAGAGTCCCTCTGGCAAATTCAGGTGCCCAGTCATAAAGCATCCCCTCTCTCCCTAGGTTTGCTTATTTACATCTGACTGAGAACCACTAAAACCAGAAACATCCTACTGTCAGGCCAAGCCCTTGATCTTCTGCCCAGAATCCTCTGCACACCTTTTGATCAGATGATCTCAACCCTGTGAAGTTAACCATGTGACTGCAAATAGATTTGCATTTGCATATTTGTCAAGCTCAGCCCAGCAGCAAATGGCAAAGTGAACCACAGGAGGTGGAGATGTTTGCTTTAATTTAACAGGATTTGTGTGTATTTATTTTAATGATTGCAAGAACTCTTTAATTCAGAAAGGACCTCTGGATGAGAATTCTCCTTCCTTACAGGCTAAGAGCAGTCAGACTGGAATCTGCCTGGCCAATCGAATCAGCCTATGAGTTACATATATGTAGTGAGTATGTGAGGTGCTGTGCGGCTGTGTGAGCTGCCACTCAGCAGCTATTCCTTGCACTGCACTTCTACTGTGCCTCAGTCTTCATGAGCCATGCTGTACGATTGAACCCTTAGCTGTGCTGTAGCAAGTCTGTGCTGTACACTGTCTGTTTTATGCTTTGTGTGCCATATTGGGTGTGATGTTGATGGCTTAGAGTTGTGGCACAGTAAATCTGGCTGCAAGCAGCTCACGGGAATCCTGGATCCCAGCCTCACTTTGCTTTTAGCTGGTGCCTCTCTATAGTGCTATCATTGCACAGCTCCCTCTGGTTCCAAACAAGAAGGGCATGAATGTTCTGGACCCTTCTATAGCCAACAGCTCATGATCCCAAAGCACAGTTCTCTTCCTTAGAAGATGTCTGATCAGGGGTGTACAACCCAGGAGGATGCTAGCCCCAGTCATGGAGCCCCAGAACACAGGGAAAGCCTGACACTGGCACCCCTGCCCTGACCCCACGATGTTGTTTGTGGTCTCCGTGCTTCAGTCTTGGTCCGGTCTTCACCCATTCCTCTGCAGGAGAAGGAATGGGATGAGAACAAGTGCCCAGCTCAAGCTTGTATCACATGTTTGCAAGGCAAGCACTTCTGGGTCCTCAGAGACTTGCAGGGACTCCAAAGCAGTCCTCTTCACACTCATATGGGCACTACAATCACCCAGGAGGATGAAAGCACTTTGTCCATAACTGCTTGATCCAAAAACTGTGGGGACCAAGCTAGCCCTTCCCCAAGGACACCCTTGCGTTGTCTCATTGAGTCAAAAACCACTGCAAACTTCTCAATTTCCAAGTGAAATGCAGTAGCCCTCGAGGCCTGACCAAACACCTCTCCACTCCCTGCTCAGCACAGGCACCAACTGCTGCCCTCAGTCAGGCCAAGAGACACGGAGACTGACTGGTCACTGCTGAGGTAGTACCTTATTGTATGTTGGCACTCACATCAACAATAAACTATTTTAACCTGACAGAGACATACAGATGGTGCAGGGTGGCAGCTGCTCACTTCCTAATTGTGTTTTTCCTGCATTTGCTTCAGGGCTTTGAAAGAAATAAAATTCCTGAAAGATTATGTTGGAGCTGTTCTGTCTTCCGTCCTGTTTCCCAGGCTCAGTTTCTCCTACGTTTGGTATCTGATACCCATTTCCTACACATTTAACCTGTGTATCACTGTGTGCCATGCATCCTAGTGGAACATGTACTGTAGTGTAACGTGTGTTATAAAGGCACACACACGCATACATACATACACACACATTCACACATACATATGAGCACATACACACATATGAACACACATTCACATTCTGCTAGATATTATTGCTTACATATGGTTTAAATTCTTTAGGTTGTTCTTTCCTTTGTGTGTTGGTTTTTAACTCACACTCGTCATTCTCCTCCTCCCCTCCTCTCATTCCTCTTTCTTCTCCTTCCCAAATCCCTTATCTTCCCACTCCTCCTCCGCATCTCCTCTCCCTTTTCCTCCATCCCCTTCCCTCCTTTCTTTTCCCTCTCCCTCCCCTCCCCTTTCTTTCCCCTCTCTTCTCTTTACTTCTACTATGGATGGACAGGTCATGCAAAATTACCATATGCTGGCAATACCAACTTGGCCTTGTCCCCTGTATTACATGCCCAGTTACACAGCCCCTGAGCTCAGTGGTCTCCTCTGCTCTCAAGTGCAGTCGTCCCCATACCACCACAGTGAGTCTCAAGCATCCACCATAGTCACCTCTACAGCATTGCTGGTTCAAAATGTTGCATTTCTCCCGATAGGTTCATGTGTTATGAATCTGGATCTGTGTCTACAAGACTAATTTTTGGTGGCCAATATTTTTCTTTCCCATCTTTCTGTGTGAAAGAGCGTGTGTCTGTGTCTGTGTGTGCGTGCCAATGTGTCTGAGTGTAATGCGTGTGTGCCCTGCTCTGCAGATAGAGGTCAAAGGGCAACCTCATGCTCTCACCTCCTACTTTGTTAAAGATAGGGTCTCTTATTCTCCCTGTACATACCAGGCTAGCTGCTCTGTGAGATTCTGGACATTTTCTTGTTTCTTCTGTCTGTGCCTCCCATCTTGCCTTCAAAATGCTGGGATTGCAAGTGCATCCTGCCATGCCTACCTTGACATAGGTATGAGGTACTGAAACTCAGCTCTCAGGCTTGTCCGTCAAGTGCTTTACCCACTGTGACATCTTCCCGGCTCTGCTGATTAATTTGGCACATTAATCAGTATAATACATTGTCTTTAGTCTGTTTCATGGTGCATTGTGGTGACCTACTTCAGAATACCGAAGCAGCCTTATACTCCTAGAATGGGCCCACTTTTCATGGGTATGTAATTATTGTACATATTGCTGGCTTCCATTTGACAGCATTATTTAGGGGGGTTGTGTCTGAGTTAATAAGATATGTTGGTCTGTGGCCTGTAGTGTACACACATTCCCAAGAGTAATATATGACCTCATTTTAAACGTCCATGTCCTGGTGATATTGGCATCAGAGAGTACTGAATTACCAGTGTCCCTCACTGTTTCCTGATGTGAATAGTGTCCTATTCACTCTGATAACAATTTTAATCTCTCTCTCTCTCTCTCTCTCTCTCTCTCTCTCTCTCTCTCTCTCTCTCTCTCTCTCTCTCTCTGCTGTACAGTACAATTGTCTACCATGTCTAAGTTTGCCCAGTGTCACTGCCCATGGGGGATCCTGGGGCACTAGCAAATCAAACTGGGTGAACCTCAGAAGGGTAGGTTCCATGTTGACAAAACTTACTCTCTCTAAGCTCTCACTAAAGTCCAGGATCAAGGTGTAATTGGCTCCTTCTAATGCTCTATAAGAGAATCTGTGTTCATCCCCACCCCCCTGATGCTGGCAATGCTAGCATCCCTTCCACTTTGTTTCTCCCTGTCTTCAGCATACTGTCCTCTGTCTGTCTTTTTCTTCTTTTCTTTACTGCTCCTTTTATAAAGATACTAGATTTATAAGTTGCTAATAGGGCAGCACCATCTGAATAATTGCATCATAAGGACTCAGTATTGACCTGACATCACATACTTAGGTCCCTAGACTATATTTCAGCATACGCATTTGGGGCACAGTCCAGCCTGCAGCATACCAGGCTGAATTCCTGCCCATACTCTGACTCTCTCCATATCACAGCAGTCTCAAGTGCCTTCTGGACCGGACAGCCACTGTATCCTGCTGCCGGATTCTAACATTGAAGCAAACTTCTATACAAGTCACTCACTCCTCACAAGCAGGCATTCAACAAATATGTTAACTGTTAAATCAAACAGACACAAGTCAGATGTTCACCCTGACTCTAGTGGTGTGAAAATTGGCAGGTCTGAGATGTTCATTCACCAGGGGAGCTCTGTCTTTGTAGAGATAGACATTCCAATGAAGCCAAGAGGAAGGTTTACAAGTGTAATAGTCTATGTCGTGGTAAAAGCGATATCAGAAAGACAGGGTTCTCCATGTATGGAACCCCGAGTGTTTTTTTACAAGGTCCTAGGACTGGTCTGCATTGTTTATTTAAAGGCAGGGAATTAATATAGGCCCCTAACCATCACGGTTCCCTTACTGCAAGGCTTATGGGCACTGCAAGATCAGCACACAGGATGAGCAATCGCCATGATTTATGTGAACCCTATGTTAAACTCACAAAATAAAGACAAGGCTTGGTAGACTGCACAATGGGCTTTGTGTGGGAATTAAATAAATCACAAAGCCTTTGTGAAGGATTCACCTGCCTTCTTTCTCCCTCCTGGCTCCTGGCTCCTGATAATGCACTTTATAGAGTCAAGTGGGAACAAATTGCCTGTGCCCCCTTAACTCCCTGAAGAGAAGTTTGCTCAATTTTACCCCATTCCTTAAATGGTTTTAAAGTCGAATTGAGCAGTAGCTTCAAAAAGATGTATCTGTCCAGGTCTGAACACATAGAACTAGAGCATGTGGCTTATTTAGAAAAGTCATCTCTGACGGTATACCTCTTAAAATCTTCAGTGAAGTTATATTGAACTTTTGCACATGTAATCTAAATCCAACTCCAGAAAGACACTGAAGAAGACACACAGCACAGAAGGCCATAAGAGAATGTAGCAGAGACAGAGGAACATAGCCACATTGACAGGACCACCATAGTTTATTTGAGCCAGCCAGGCAGGGGCAAACAATCTTTCCCAGGATGTTGTGGAGATAGAATGGCCTGTGAATACCTTACTTGGAAAGTCCTGATCTCCAAAAGCAGAAGAAGCTTTCTCTTGACCCTTGTCACCACACTGTAACACTGGGTGATAGGGACATACCTATAGCAGCTCAGTAACATGAGCCAAGAAGGTACTAAGACCAATGACAAAGGATGTGAGTGAAGGATCAGATCACCTCAAGTGGTCAGCTCTCTTGACTGCTTAGAAAAAGTAAGAGAAAAGCCCTTGCCATACCCCCTCTGGCACTAAGAAAGCATCCTGAGTATCATATGGACTTCATGCCCAGGAGACAGTGCTGTGAATAGCCGTGCCTCTCTTTAAGCACAAACTCGTGTTAACAGGTGCTGTTTCTGCAGGGGCAAACTGGAGGTGGCTTTCTCAGTAACTACACATCACACATCTAGTGAACAAGGGCAAGCATCTTGTGCTTGACTTTAAAATGATTGGTCAGGTAATCTCCAAATGCATCTGCTGATGGCTGGGTACCAGGCTCAGACACTGTGAGTCTGAGTGCTTTGAACAGCAGAAGTGATGCAGGGAGAAGTGATGTAGATAAGTCATTTCCACATGTTGGGGTAAGCCAACCCGGGCATGGTCTTCTAGCACAAAAACTCAGCATGAAGAAGACAAGGAGGAGTACAGGCATTCACTTTGTTCCTCCTGGGCCATGAGCAGAACTGATGTACCCACCATGGCAGAAAGTGCATATAGCTCCAAGTCCCAGACTATTCCCAGCCTGAGATGAGCCTGAAGCCACAACATTGCCTGCATCTTCTGAAGTACACCTTCCAGGGGACCAGGTAGGTGTCCTCTCCATTCCCAGCATCCCACTGTCCATTTGGTTGGAGTTAAAGCAGAGAGGTGACTGGACTGGACTAATACCACACACTTGAAAAAAAGAATAAGGCACCACAGGGTGTAAATGCATGCATTCATGTTTGCCATGGGTCTAAGGACATTACCAATTACAGTTATGTATAGGAAGACCCTAAGCAGCAACTACTCTGAAACACCCAGTGTTGAGCCAGTGCTGAAGCACAGGCCTTGGCTCAGATCCTTCCATACCTTAGGGCTAGGGCAATAGTACACTGATTTAGGTCCAGGGAAAATAGTGGCCAGCGCCCAAAATAAGCAAAAACAAGGATGGAGAAGGCCTGGGAGTAAGGGGGTAGAGGGGGAATGCATGAGCCAGCCTACAAGCATGTGTCAGAAGTGTGTGGTGCAGAAAGGAGGTGTTGAGTCTCTACTTTGATACCCTCATTCCTCATTGAGTCCTCCCTCAGTGTGTACAGTGGACCTAGGTTTCATCAGGGGAATCTGTGATCATCATTGCTATTTGAGGCTCTTGGGAGGGTAGTAAGCACATCAAGGTCAAAGTGACCATGCTGGGGCCAGCATCAGAAGCCGTGCTGTCTAGGAGGAGAGCTCTCTTTTCCCTGTCTGCTGACAACCAATGGAGCTGTTTCCTTCCCTGTACTAGTACTTCCCTTCTTGACTTTCAGAGGCAAGGTCGAGAGATCAAGTTCCCAGTAATGGATACAGGGATCTGTTTCCCACCGCAGGATGGTGAGCCCTCAGCAGTTTGAAGTGCGGCCTGCTAAGCACTTGTTGTCCTAAGTGACACAGACGCTGAGCAGCCTAACATCATGTAAGGCTCGGGGAGGGGCACAGTCAGAGGCCTCCCCCCTCCCCCAGGTCTCCCAGATGCAGGAAATCTGATCCGGCTGGGCCCTGTGTGATGGGGATAGAATTCTTCCAGCTCAGAGCAGGGACATGAGATGACCACAGGACACTCTAATTGGAGTACATGTGAAAAGATAAGCACCCCATTTGTGGGGTGCTTTTGTTTGGCTGAGAGGAGGAAATGGTTCACAAATCCAAATAAAGGGGATTTGAAAAAAATACATCCTCTGTCTAAAATAGGACCAGGAATTTTGAAGTATTGAGAGAAACAAGGTTTCAGAGCTCTTGGTTTTGGTCTCCCCCAGTGAACAGCTGGCAAATGTCCTGGAATGCTCATTACTAGGGGCCACAAAGCATTGAGGATCCTTGAGGCACAGAGGGACAGTTGAGTGAGAAGATTTGAGCCGATGGATGCTGACTCTGAAGGTGCTTCTGCTGTGACTGGACTACCAACCAGAACAGAATTTACAGGGGATGATTTTCAGAAATGGACAAACTGAGAGTGATTCGGCCTAAAGATCTCTTTCATTCCTCAGAGAATGTGAGCACTTTGTAAGTAAGGCATAGCATCACTGTGCTAAACCAAAATTGGATATCATTGATTCTATAATTAATAGAATACCCAGGGCCTCCCTGAACAACATATGGAGCCATCTATGGAACCGCACTCCCGTCCTCTCCACCTGGCTCCTTGGCTCTTTGCTTTGCAGTCACTGGGAGGGACATTCCTCTTTAGTGCCTCTCTTAGCCCAAACTGAGGTACACTTTTAGTGAACTCAACAAGCACCCCAAAGCAGGTCTTCTCAGTTCCCCACTGTCCTGATAGAAAAAGGCCATGGGACTGGAGCTACACCCCTGAAAACACAGTGCAGACTCCAATGTTCTCAGCTTCACTAAGAGCTGTGCCACAGCCAGCCTGGAAGGCATGTGCCATCCCCTTTCCCATCCTCCTCTTCCTCCTCCACCCATGCAACAGCATTCCTTCCTCTGCTAGGCTTCATCTGTGGCATTTCCCTCCTCTTCCTCCCCTTCAGGTCTCCTTGCTCTCTGATTCCTTCCCTTTGTTCCTTCTCTACTGCCAAGAAGGATCTTTGCAGCCATCAAGTCATTACCAAAGCATGGACTGTCAGCATCCAAACCTTAGAGCCAATGTGTGAAATTAGTCATAGGCCTTTCTGGGGATGAGGGAGGTGAAGGTTTGCTTGTGTTGGAGCAAGCTGCCCCTGTTGCTTCATTGTCCTGGCACATGGAATCTGTGGGTCCAGGCAAGGCTCAAGATGGATACCACAGGTTTCTTGCTGTAGGCTCTCCTGGAGTTCCCAAGCACAGCCATCAGCAGAGGGCCTTAAACTGACTACCTCTCATGTCATCAGATCCAGGACTCTGTTATGATGTGGAAAAGATGATGCATTTGAATTCACCAGAGGTATTGTGAGCAGTTTTCTTAGGTGTGATGCTATCTGTACTCCTAAAAAAGCTTTTCGTTTCAACCTACACACACACACACACACACACACACACACACACACACACACACACATGCACTCGCACACTTAAAAAGATATGTGCGTTTAGTTATATATTCCAATTAAGATTAATAGACTGTAAGCTCACTGTCTTAGTAAGAGTTTGTATTCCTACACAAACCGTCATGACCAAGAAGCAAGTTGGGGAGGAAAGGGTTTATTCAGCTTACACTTCCACATTGCTGTTCATCACCAAAGGAAGTCAGGACAGGAACTCACACAGGGCAGAAACTTGGAGGCAGAAGCTGATCCAGAGGCCATGGAGGGTGCTGCTTACTGGCTTGCTTCCCCTGACTTGCTCAGCTTGCTTTCTTATAGAACCCAGGACTGCCAGCCCAGGGATGGCACCACCTACAGTGAGCTGGGCCCTCCCCACTTGATCACTAACTGAGAAAATGCCTTACAGCTGGGTCTCATGGAGGCATTTCCTCAAGGGAGGCTCCTTTCTCTGTGATAACTCCAGCTGTGTTAAGTTAGCACACAAAGCAGCCAGCACACTCCCTATCTGTTTTTCTAACATATGAGTGACAGGAAGAGTACCAGGAAACTTCCTCTGAGAGCCTGCTCAAAGCATATGCTCTTGATCTGAGCTCTCCTCTCAGTACATGCCTAGAGATCAATACCCCATGGTCCACATTCTCCATGAGAAGGACAAATTATGAGTACATTTAAGAGAAACAGTTGTGGGGCATCAGAGCAGGCCCTGCTCTAGAGTTTAGTCTCTAGCACCCACAGTGGGGAGGTCTGATGTCATCTTCTGGCCTCCACACGCACCTGCACTTAAATTTTAATATATACAGAGATAAATAAATAAAACATAATAACATTTTTACTTTAAGAAGAATTAAAAAGTATAGGAGCTACAGCATGTTGGAACAATGGACCACTGAAGAGTCTTTAAATCTGTGAACCAGGGTTCTCTGTGTACACTGGATAGTGAGGACAGGAAATATCTCATACCACATTTTCAAGTAAACATGTCACCCATGCTGGGTGACAAGTACTGACTACACTGTGTTAGTTCACCTCAGATAGGGCAGCAGAATTGCAGGATCTGATGCCCGTGTGTGTGTGTGTGTGTGTGTGTGTGTGTGTGTGTGTGTTCATGTGTAAGGATGAATGCAGAACACAGGTTAACCTTGGGTGCCCTCCTCTATCTCTTTCAATCTTACCTTTTGAGATAGGGTCTCCCAATGAATAAGAGCTTAAAATTGCAGCTAGTCAGGAAGGCAGCAAGCGCCAGGCATTCCCCGTCTCGGGCCTATGGGCACTCATTGGCATACACAGCTCTTTTCTTGAGTGCTGGCGATCTTAAGTCAGGTCTCTATGTAAGTCGGCTTGTGCTTAAGCCACAAGCACCTTCCTGTGAGGCTCTCTCCAGTCTATGGGATGGTTTTGTTTTAGAAAACAACTTCATCGATATGTCTTATGTTGTGTGCATGTGATGCCAACTCGTGTGTGTGTGTGTGTGTGTGTGTGTGTGTGTGTGTGTGTGGTGGGAGGGTTTTGAGTCTTATGCCATCCTGCAGCTCAGGGAAGGCCCCCTCTGGATGACAGTGATGATGGCCCTGGAATCAATATCTCTGATAGCTTTGCACTACTATCTTGACTACTTAATGCAGACACAATGCTCTTACTAATCCAGATTCATAAATTACTTCCTTCCTAAAACAGATACACAAGCTCTCGTGGATATCAGCAACCACTTTTTAATGTGAATTTTGTCAGGGTGGACAGCCAGCATCCACCACCTCCAGTACCTTCTACAGACTTCACCAACAAAAGACAGTCACAGACTTGCAGGGGAAGTAGATGTCACACCCTGTGTGCCTGATAAACAGAAGCAGAGCAAGCAGCGACCTGGCAACTGTGCCTGCTGACTTTGGTTCCCCGGTGTGATGAATCATGGGGCCACTGATCCTTTTTAGCTAATTGCTATCAGCTTGTGAGATTTTTCCTCCCGTGTTCAATATCAATTTTCAGGGCCATAGGAGATAGCACTGCTCCCCTGAGCCCATTGGCGACTGGCCGATAAAACTACACAGCACTTAACAGTTTAGAGGGGTGTCATCTAATATGCAGAGGGGAGCACGGGGGCACAGAGTGGAGGAGGGATGAGCCTGCTAATGCATCCTGGCTGTGACCTTCTCTCAAAGTCATCCTTCTGTGTTGACAGGCTCTGTAGACTTTGCAACGTGAAAACTTGGCCTGTCAGAGAGCTGCCAGGTCTTTCCAGAGATGAGAGCTGGGGCTGGATTGCTCTGCATAGCATCCTTGGTACATCACAGAAAAGAAGTTGATGGTAATTACTCTGCTACGTACAAGTAGGGGATAGACTGCATAAGGTGTACTCCATCAGCAAAAAGGGAGACCCATAGGCCTGCCTTTCCTCCAGAATAGACCTCAGACTTATCACACCCAACCCTTCCCCTTCCTTCCTTCCTCCCTTCCTTTCTTTCTTTCTTTCTTTTTTCTTCCTTTCTTCCTCCTTTCTTCCTTCCTTCCTTCCTTCCTTCATCTTCTTCTTTTTTTTTTTTTTGCAATAAAGCACAGGAGACGCACTGTAGGTCTCAGATGTTAGAGCCATACTACATGTGAAAGAGCCTTTAACTCCATGAGAAACCAACCAGCCAGCCAGTCATACGTGCACACATGCATGAACACACACACACACACACACACACACACCACACTTAAAAACACACTCACACACACATTCCACACACTTCCATACACATACACACATACTCACAACACACACTTACACATACACACTCTCACACACATACTCATACACATACACTCATACACACATACATATACACACACTCATATATACTCATAGACACACATACTCACAAACACAAACTTACACATATAATCATATACACACTCATACACACACTCACACACATATACACACACTCACATACACATATACACGCTCACAACACAAACTTACACATATACTCATATATGCACTTACACACACACACACACACACACACACACACACACACACACACGCACGCACGCACACGAAGCCTGGAAGTCACAGACTGGCAGATATGGAGAGAACAAGGACTGGGCAAATGGTACTCTGCTGTCATGAAGTTCTGGAGCTCAGTACGGAGATGGAGGACTTGGGTATAAAGATTGGGGATGGTGGGAAACAAACTGGTGGGCACTATCTCTCAAGAGAGTTGGCTCCTGAGTGAGGGCTAAAGAAAGCCATGCCTCTGAAAAGCTGCTAGGTGACAGCTTCCTGGGCCTTTCATGCTGCCCTTGCCCGAATCTACCCCCTACCAACCCAGCATCACTCAGCAGCCACAGCATTCTGGATGCCTACTTATATTTTCTCTTGTGTAAGTGATGAGTGGTCCTCTGACAACTTTCTCACGGTTATTTGACTAGTTCACACTTGTGATGTGTGGAGAAAACATCGCTAATCGTACCGTTGCAGCTACAGTTCACAGGTCTTATATGGATTTTTTTTTATAAAGCATAGGCATCTATGCTAAGAATGTCATATGTCTGTGTTCCTAATCCTTGACCCTGTGGGTCATTTAATTATTGACCCCATGAAACATGACTGGGGCTTGACTCAGAGCTCTTCAGGAAGCCAAAAGCCAGAGCCGAATAGAGGCTTTATGGCCATACACTGTCCAGTGTACTGTCTCAACTCCTAGGTGATGTAATACACACACACACACACACACACACACACACACACCACACACACACACAACACAGGAAGGCCTAAGTCCCCACTGCTCCCGCTTTTGATGGATCTACTAATAAGCAATCAGATAACTGCAGGCCAGGGGACACCACACACTTGGTAATGCCAGATGAATGAAACCTGCTCCAAAAAGGTATACAAAGAACAATCTGTGCACCTCTGTCCCTGAATAGGTAGGGACAACACTGCCATACTCCAAGAGGGGAAAAGCAGGAAGAAACTCAGCATCCCTGTGTGCCAAGACGTCCTCCTGTGTCTTCTATTATCAACACTTGGTCTTGAAAGGACATGACTTTATAAGGAGAGAGGAAGTTTAACCTGGCTACCAGATTACTTGACCTCCTCTGGTATGGGCAAAGGACAGAGCATGGAACATGCAGGCCCAGGGCAGGGAGGGAGGGGTCCTACTCTTCCTGGTCTCAGAATGAGATTTCCAAGGTTTATACATGCCTTGATCCCACTCTTGCTCCAGGCCTGTTCCCGATGGTTCCATTGCTCCCCTGGCCCCTCAAACTGCATCCCATTTTCCTAGAGCAGAGTAGACCATAAAGATGGCGGTTACTCTGTCTTATGACACTGCTCTTAATACTGACATTGTGTGGTAGAACATGTCTGCAATTCCATGACTCAGGAAATAAAGGCAGAACTGTGCCTTGGTGACCAGCCTAGGCCACATAGTGATACCCTTTCTCAAAAGGTCCATCCCCTTCAACAGAGTAAGAAAAGGATGAAGTACTCTGTTTGTATTGATTGCCTCTTCTGTGTAGATGTGGGGAGGGAGCAACAGAGCTTCAAGCAATCTGAATTATTCCCTTTTTATGTTGGGGCTGAGGGCCAAGTGTCCATGTGGATATAACATTCTTGCTTTATCAAGACCACCCATTTTTTAAGCCCAGGATTCCCTGACCTATAACCAGGCCCCTGCAAGAGGTGATGTGAGAACAAGGGATTTGTTGAAGCACTTCAGAGCTCAGCCACTCTGCAGAGGAAGTTTCCGTGCTGGATGGCAAAAAGACATACCCTCATCCACTTTCTTTCCACAAGTCAGTGAAGTTCTAACATTTGAAACTAAAGGTCACAGGCATGGGTAAGGGGAGTCTTGTGAACACAGAAGAAATGGAAGGCAGAGTGGTGCCTTTTTTAAAAAACATTGTGTGTGTGTGTGTGTGTGTGTGTGTGCGCGTCTGTGTCTGTCTGTCTGTCTCTGTGTGTCTGTCTGTGTATCTGTGTGTGTGTCTGTTTATGTATCTGTGTGTGTGTGTGTGTGTGTGTGTGTGTGTGTGTGTGTGTGTGTGTGTGAGACCATCAGAGCACAGATTTCAGCCATCAGTGCTTTCCAGTCTGTGGATTCTGGAGGGGGAACTCAGGTGGTAAGGCTTAACAGCAAGAGCCTTAGCCTGTGGAGCCATCTCAGCAGCACACAGTAGGGCATTCTCTTCCCTGTCCTCACTTGGGAATCAGGACATGACCCTGCTGATTTGAAACCATCACTGCGATGTTCCTCTACAGGCGTGAGCTTTCACTCCTGTTATGCTTCATTCATTTGAGGTTTTTGTCTGTTTTTGAGACTCGTATTCACCATATAGACCTGGCTAAACTTGAACTCACCTACTCTGTAGAATAAACTTGCTCCATATTCACAGAGATCTCTCTCTCTCCCTTCCTCTGCTTTTCCAGTGCTGGGATTAAAGACGCATCTCACTGTGCCGCCCCTATCATAGCGCCTTCAAATGCAGTGTGTTATATGCCACTGAGAGAGCTCAGTAATTGCAGTGCTCTCCTTGCAAGCCCAAGGATTTGAGTTTGGTCCTTAGAACTTACATATGCCAGACATATTGGTACATGCTTGTGATCTCAGTGCTGGGGAGGCGCAAACCAGAGGACCACTGTGCTCACCAGCCAGAGAATCAGCTGAATCAGTGATCTCAGGCTAACAAGAGACTGTCTCTAAAGAGACACAAGGTACTCCTGGAGACAACATCCAAATATCCTTTGGTCCATGGTGGCTGGCATTGTCTCCATATGGCTTTATGTTCTGTGTAGGGGTGTGGCCTTACCAGGATGTAATGCACCTTCTCTGCAGCACTCAGGGTCACTAGTAAGCACTGGCCACTGCTCTGTGCTCACTGCCACCCACCCTCGCCTTTAGCTCAGACTGTGATCATTCATATCTCTTCGTCTGCAGTCTGGCCATGAAGTAGTAGAAAGGGCTGATGATGTTTAAGCTGGATGAACAAGGGAGCCTCCTGGCCCACTTCCTTTCTAAGATGGCAGTGGTACATTTCTGTTACTGCAACAAAAGGCCTGGTGTGGGCAGTAGACCCCCAAAAAGTTTTATCAATTATTTTATTTATTTATTTATTTATTTATTTATTTATTTATTTATTTACTTACTTACTTATTTATTTATTTATGCATTCATTCATTCATTCATTCATTCACTTTACATTTCCATCACAACATCCCTCCCTCCTCTCCTCCCAGTCCTGTCTGTACAAATCCCTCTCCCCATTACTGCCTCCCCTTCTCCTTAGATTGTCACCCCATGCTAGGATATCTAGTCCAGGTATTCCAGTTAGGAGAAGGGGATTCCCTGGCAGGCAACATAGTCAGAGACAGCTTCAACTCTGTTAGAATGCCCACATGACGACTAAGCTGCACATCAGCTACAAATGTGTACGGGGGTGCCTACATCTAGCCCCTGCATGTGCTTTGGTTGGTGGGCCCAGGTTAGTTGACTCTGTAAGTATTCTTGTGATGTCCTTGACTTCTCTGGCTTCCTCAGTTCAATACCACGCCCCCCCTTCGCTCCCAAGCTCCACCTGATGTTTGGCTGCGGGTTTCTGCATATGTTTCTATCTGCTGCTGGATGAAGCCTTTCAAGACTGTTATGCTAGGTTCCTGTCTACACACACAGCAGGGTATCATTACTAGTGTCATGGGTTGGCTCTCACATGGATAGGTCTCATGTTTGGCCAGTCATTGGTTGACTGTTCCCTCAGTCTCGGCTCCGTCTTTATCCTTGCACATTTGGTAAGCAGAACTAAGTTTGGGTTGAAGGTTTTGCGGGTGGGATGATGTCCTTCTCCTTCCACCAGAAGTCCTTCCTGGATACAGGAGATGGCCACTTCAGTCTCCATATCTACCTCCTGGTAGGAGTCTCAGCTAGAGTCATCTCATAGACTCCCTGGAGCCCCTATGCACCCCAGGTCTCTACCTAGTCACAGAGATGCCCACTCCACTGATTTCCACTCTCATTTCTAGTACTCTCCTGCCTCTCCCTCCCTGAACACCTGATAACCATCCCTGTTCCCCTCCTCACCCCTTCCCCCACCCAGTTCTCTCTCTCCAGTTCCCTCTGTTGACTCTTTTGTTTTCCCTTCTGAGTGAGACTCACCAATCTTCTCTTGGGCCCTCCTTATCACTTGTTTCTTTGGGGTCTGTGGATTGTAGTGTGGATGTCCTATGCTTTATGACAAATGTGCACTTAGAGGTAAGCACGCACTCTATGGGCCTTTCTGCATCTGGGTTACCTCGCTTTGAAAATGGGCTTCTTCAGCACATAGTATTAGAGGTTGGAAACTCAAGAGGTGACTAGTCTGGGGTTTGGTGGAGGTCACTGTGCCTGGGTCACAAAGTGACAGAGCAATGGGAAGGTAGCTGCCCATGGACAGAAGGGAGGAGACAGACAGCAAGACAGGGAACCAGAGACATCCACGGCTCACTCCTGTGTTCCTGGGAACCTACAGGGACCCAATGAGAATGCATTAATACCTTCACTGACATATGACTTCTTCTGAGTCTCCACTTCTTAAAATCCTCACCAGCTGAGTTCCATTGCACTGGGAACCATCTTTGAGCATGTGAAACTTCAAAGGCCAACCATATACAAACCCCAGCATGTGTCAGGAATATGGCTGGAATGCAGCTGCTCAGAATAGCCTATCCTGATTTTGAGGGTCTGTCCTCAATGGCTCCCTAAACACATGGCTCAGACCTGCCCTATGGGGAGTTGATAGGATAAGAATGCTCCAAGACTCTGATGGAAGACCACACATGTGCACATAACAAACACACACACAACATAAACACAGAGACAAGTGCACATAACACACACACATACATACCATTCCTGCACAGTCGCATGTATGTTTGTACACACATGAACATAGGTATGTAAATGTGTGTATATGACACACGTATATACAACACATAGGCATCCAACCTTGCATACACTGCATGCATATGGACACATGCACATATGTATGTACATGTACACCCCACACAAGCACACACACAGGAGACACACATGTATACATGTACACATTTATGCACACATGTATATTCATATACATACACACAAACATGAAGATGTAGGGGACACATACAAAAGCACACACACATATGCATGCATGTATACACTCAGGAACGTACTCAACACATGCATATATCATATATTCACATCATAAAGAAACACACAGATATGTATATTCACCACATGCACAATGTACATGCATGCACATGTGTGCTCAGCACACACATATGACACGCAGGCATGTTTACTTGAACACACATATAGAAACATGTATATTTGCATACTCACACACATAGATGCAGACATACCCACATGCATGCACATACACATATGCACACATGTATTTATGTGCACATGTATACACATCACTAACGCACAGAGAGGAATCAAGAATGGTGCACTGAGTTGGCTAAATGTGTAATATTCTAAGTAGAAGCAGACTTAAGCTCAGAAGATTCGACTACTAGTAATACATACTGTGTCTTCAATCCACACTTGATCCTCCCGTTGATCACAGAAAAAAGCAGGCGTTTAATGAGCAATGGTCTTATTTTCCAGTAGGGCTAGAACTTTGCATGAGATCTGGCTTTGCTTTAGCTCTAATAGAGCAGGATGTAGTAGGAATGTGAAGACCACAGTGCTAGGCACTTTGAGAGGGACTTCCTAGTCCTGAATCCCTCAGCCATGCACACTGCCCCATAGCAACCCTTCTGCATGCTGAGAAGGACACTGAGGGACCCCTGTGGGATAGAAAGGGTGCTGAGACAGGGGAGCATAAAGCAGCTCCCAGGCTGGAGCCTGTGCTGGCTCTGTTTGTGCTGTTCTATTCACACAGGCTTTGCCCAATGAAATTCTGTCCCCTCAGCAACCTGCAAAATGATTTAATTGACTGTGCCCACATTGTGTGCATCTTGATTGGGTTTTCCTTATTTTCTGTAATGTGAGCAAAAGGAGCCGTCCATCCCTAGCAGTGGGGAGACTGCGTGGTGCTGGAGCTCTGGAGGTCTGGGGATCTGGTGGATGCTGCAGTACAGGGCTGAGGCAGCTTGCTTTCTTGTGCCTTTACTTCTTCTAAGGGAGCTTCAAAGTCAGGCATTCTCCAGTGCGGCCAGGCAGCAGGGCCCTGCAAGGCCCCGTTTCCTAGGGGCTGCCAATCTCAGGCCACCCTGCCAGGGAGGTGTGATTCTCATTTATTAATTTTGTTAATGGCATCATCCCCTCCCCACGTCCTTGGGGATGCCCCCAGGCCCTGGACCTTTGTCTTTGAACATCCTGGAGTTGAGCATCAAGGAAGGTGAAGAAGGCCAGGAGGGTCCCCTGGCACTGTGCTCAAGCACTAGCCTCCGCAATTACCAGCCACCTTGCTGGCAGACGGTAATTGAAAAGTGCGAACCACATGGGTGCAAGTCAATAATGGCGACAGTGCACAAATGACACTTGGAGCTTTTGGTGGCTGCCCCGGCGCTGTGTTGGCTTTTCACCTTTTATCCTTCCCAGCATCACGGCTTAAACCACTCTAATGAGGTGAGCACCACTGCCAAGACCCAGCGGCCGCACAGCTCCCTTCTGGCACCACTTGGGGGTTGCAAGATGCAGCAAGGAATGAGAGAGACCAATAGCCCTTTACTGATGTTTCCCTGGTGCCTCTGGCCTTGCTTCCACTGGCCACACCCTGCCATTCCGCCGCAGACCTGCGGAGTAACCTGCTTTGAGCTTCTGGGTACCAACTCAGGGTCGTCTTTTGCGCATTCAACTTAGTGGCACACATTTCTCCTAGCTTGAAGGACGCGGCTGGTGCCCACATGTCACTGTTTACAAACAGCAGGTGACTGCCAGCAACAGTGAGAGTGTGAATCCCTCTTGCTCCCTTCTCCTTACCCATCTGTCCATGCGACTCTAGCTGTAAAGACCCTAGAACCGTGTGCGGGGGCAGAAGCCACCGGGGAGAGATGCGATGGCACTGTTCACAAAAACATACCTAGGAGGAAGGAGCTAAAAACAGACTTTAGCGATGCAGCAGCATGCTCTCAAAGAGGAAATGCACGGGTGCTGGTTTAATTGGTCCAACCCATATGTTCTCCATTGCGGTGCTCTGTGGCAAGGTGGTTGTCCCCAAGATCAGATGTCACCTCACTGCTCCTGCACCTGCCCGACCACCATCTCAGCTCCACGGCAGCCTGTGTTAATAGCTCGGTGTCTTGCTGGCTCCCCTCTGTTCTTCTGTGTCTGTCTCCAGAAATGCCAGGCCACTGCCCTTCCTTAGGAGGGTAAGCAGACCCATGGTGGCTCCCTACCCCTCAGACCGCTCAACTTCTGCAGAGTTGGGCTGCTCTGCCAGCCTTCCGTGAGCAACTCTCACGTTTTCACAGTTCATACAGAATTTTAGTTTAATAGCTTTTTTATTGGTTGAAAGAGGGGAGAGAGAAGAAAAGGCAATCAGGGCGTACTGAAAGCTCACAGGATTAACTGTGTGGTCTTAGTAAATGTACACAACACAGGCAAAGAGGGAAAAAAATTTGGCTGTCACACAGCTCAAAACCCCCCTCCCTTTTCTCCAGGCTTAATCTGATTTTTGCCAACTTCCTTTGATCTGCCAGGGCCAGGCAAGGCAGGTCCACACAAACAGAAGGACTAAATGTGGAGATTAGCCTCATCCTCCCGCCCGGCTCCTAAGGCCTGATTAAGTCTGGCCTCTCTCAATTGTCTCGGAGCTGGCTGCCAGAGTGGCCTGGCTCAGAAGGAGGCAGGATGAAGGCTGATTCTGTAATGGACACTGTTTTATCCCCGTGCTCTGAGAAGATTAGGCCTGGGGGTGTCACATTAGCCATGATCTCAGGAACTCTGCTCTTCTCTCGCCGGTTTCAAACACCTCTGCTCTGCCTTAGAACAAACAGGGAGCTAGGGCCCCAAGGCCCCATGTCGGGCATGAATAATTACCCCTGCGAAGTGTTTGAAGATCACAAAGTGCTGTGTAAATTACTCAGTTTGGGCTTCACTTGGGGTGATTTGCGGTGACTTACTGAATCTTTTCACAGTTCGCTATTAAACTTTCTCCAGCACAGGACGAAGGTTGCCTCATAACTGACAGGCCTCCTCTCAGATCAGGCCATGAATCAGATCCTGCCAGAGTCAAGTGGTGCAGGAGGCAGAGCGACCCTTCCTGCCTCTCAAAGGGACCTTAGCCACCTGTGCCTGATCAGCATTAGAGCAGCAACCCAAAGCCTGAGGCAGGGAACAGCCTGGTTCACACACAACATTCAGTATGGTTATGGTAAGATGGCCTGAGTGACTTTCTGACTAACATGGTTTACTTTCTGTTTCTTTTTAAACATGGTGTAGTTCTTTAATTAGCAAGGGCAAACAGTAGAGGAGGAGGAGGGTGTGTTTGTGGGGGGAGTGGGGGGACTTGAAAGATTCTAATTGGGGAAACAATATCATTAAACATATTTCAATTACAGAGAATTAGCCCAGGTGGGAGGTCCCCAACAGAGCCAGTTCTAGATGAGAGTGGTATCCACCCAAATTACTCTTGTACCAGCCCTGTTAGCACCTGCTGAACAGAGCAGGGCTTTTGATTCTGAACCCAGTTCTACCATAGATTGTCTGTGGCCATATATGACTAGCAAGCAGAGAGATCACCACCCATGTATTCTTTGTATTTTCATAAACAATAATTGCCTTTTGTAAACAATGATTATAATGTAAACAGCAAACTCCAAGATCAGAATTCAAGGTGATCTTTAGTCTTGCTAAATATTTTGAACAAAAAGGAACATGGATAACTGCTTCAAGGGACTTCTTTTAAAATGTCATTTTCTTTTAACATATTTATTTTTATCATTATTGTTTTTTGTGATGTGGTGATGGGGTATGAATCCAGGTGCCCATGGAGGCCAGAGGAGGAAACAGACCCGCTGAAATCTGGAATTGCAAGATACTGTGAGTCGCCAGGAGCTGAAAGAGCTGTGCACACTCTTACCCACTGAGCTATTTATCTGCCTGTACCCACTCACAAGCACAGGGCATTAATGGTGAAGAGTCTGGGTGTGTGATGGCATGTATAGCTTTTCTCCTAGAAAGCTGTGGCTCCAGTGATCAGTTTTCTACCAACACAGTAAACTGTAAAGGGTCCTTTGATTGTACACATGACATTGTTACAGGCTAGGAAAGGAAAACTCAAAAATTAGAGATGGGAGTATTCTACCCATCCAGTAAAGATTGGTTAGTGTGCTTTCCATGAAAGTGTTGCTTTCCTATGTGCTTCAACCTGGTAATGCTGGCTAGATATTCCTAATGAAGGTTTTCAGGGTCCCGTTCTGAAAATGTCAATGATGCGGTACCAGAAAAGCGTCCCTCATCCTTCATGCTGAATTGTGTTACTGATTTTGTGTTATTACTAAGACATGTTGTCACCTAATAAAGACCAAAAAAAAAAAAGACTAACAGATAAAACTCAAATATACTAAACACTGTCTTAAAGTAGGATAAGTAAATCAGAAAACAATTCAACATAATTTATAATTTTTCCTTGCCAAGAAAGGTAACATCATAGTCCTTTTAAATTAGACCAGTTGGTGGCAAACTACATCATTTGCTTAGTAGCAAAGGAGAAAGAAATGCCCAGAGGCTGGGTCAGCTTCAGGCTTGTGTTCACCGGAAGCTCCCAAGTTCATGACTGGCATACACAAAACAAAACTGCCAAGGATTTGTAATAGAGAGTCTCACTGCTTGGAAGCTGGGTGGTGGGATCCACCTTAACCATTGTTTTGGTTCCCAACTTTATTTATGTATTAGTTAACGTTCTGCGGCTGTTTGCCTGTAGCACCAGGTTGAATGGTCTGGGAATCTGGGAATGTGTGCTCAGTGTGGAGGAGAGGGGAAACATTTGCAGTAGTAATAAATGGATTCCTAGCACTCTTCATCATCATGGATTTCTCCGAGGCAGAGTGCTCTACAACCTTCTCCTAAAATTGTGGCCCTTTGATACAGTTCCTGATGTCGTGATTACCCCCATCATAAAAATATTTTCATTTCCACTTAAAAACGTTACTGCTAAAAACTTTAATGAAAATATCTGTGTTTTATGATGGTCTTGGGCATCCTCTGTGAAAGAGTTATTCAACCCCCAAAGGGGTCACAACCCACAGGTTGAGAGCCTCTGGGGAAAGTTGTTTACCATGCTGGCTCAGCAACTCTGGGAGGTAGAATTGTCATTGATTATACTCTTCATGAAGGAAACTGGAGTGACTGAGAGGTCGAGTCCCATGACACTCATAGTGGTAGAACTGTAGTGTTAGCCTTTGCTCTATAGACCAACTGGTGAAGTTCTTGGGTAAAAGGAGGAAGACCCATTCCAGCAGGACACAGGAAGGGCTGGGCTAGGCTCTTTAGAGATCAGCACAGAAGCTGAGCCCAATGTTTCACAGCTGCAAATTGTGACTGCACCTGTTTGAGATAGGGATGTGCCACAGCTGAAGGTCACGAGTTCAGAGTCCATGGAAGGGCTTTTTGGATAACACTGAAGGTCAGGCATTTGGAGGCTTGTCTCTACCCACCAGACCAAGGCAAACAGCTGAATGACTTCCGCCATGCTGCAGCAGAGTAAATATGAAATCAGGTGCACCCTTCAAGGGAACATTGAAAATTTCTTTCTTTCTTTCTTTCTTTCTTTTTTTTTTTTTTTTTTTTTGGAGACAACATATAGTTTTGGTACCTGGGCTGACCTCAAACTCTTGACCTCACCTGGTCTTCCTGCTAAGTGTTAGGACTGTGAACCACTACCTCTGACTCACGGGAAGGACTTCTGAATTCTGGAATCCAGTTCTAGCAATAGATCCTTTGAATCATTCCTCCTGATGAATGTCAGTGTGGCTATGCTATGAACCCAGGACACTTCCCTTCAGTCAGTAGAGATGATTTACCTTTTCTGTGACTTAATTGAATCTTTAGTGAAACATAGCCTGTCATTTGTCACAGTCCAGTGTAAACACCAGTCAAGTACACTGTGACCCAGGTCTAGAAATCCAGGCAAAGGATATGCAAAATATGCTAACCTTCCCCTGTGGGCAGAAGACCCTTTGGAAGCCACTCCTTAAATCTCTCACTCCTATTTGAAATGTGGAGATGAGGGACCAAGGTTGCCAGGCTCTGACCACAGGGTTCCTGTGCAGAAGTGGCATTATTCCTGCATAGAAAACTCCTGGGTGTCCTGAGACACAACCCTGGCCTGTCAAAGACAAGAAGCAAGTGGCTTCTCCTGCTGGGCCAAGCTTGCCCAGTTGATACACAGCTTTGTCATGTTTGGTTCATTCAGATGACAAAGAAAGAATGGGTGGTATTATTTTCATCTTTATTTAATAGTGTTATTGCTAAGGATCTTAATGAAAATATCTGTAAATATTCTATATGGGCATGCTCTAAGATAATGGACCAGGTCCTTCCTGGACCCTGCAATTATACTCAGATCTCAGTGGATGCTCCCTCTGGCAGGAGGTATAGACCAGTGTGTGGCTCACACAGGGACAGCACTGTGGTGAGTCACAGGGAGAAGTCAGAGTTCATAGTTCTTATGGAATCTTCTCAAAGCAGAAGAGGACTCCATGCAAACATGGCATTCTTTCCCATAGATAGTCAAGCATAGCGATCTTTAACCATACAGACATTAAAAACTTAGGTCCGCCATCATTCTTAGATAGGAATCCCAGCTTTACATTAAGATACGCTGTGAGACCTTCAGTATGTAAGCTGAGTTCATGTGCCTCAGTGTCTTTATCCATATCTTAGGAATGATGGTGGTACACCTCTCTTAGAAGCTGTCTAACTTTTGGTGTCAGGGACAGAATATGTTCATGCAGTCATTAACAGGTGTCCAGCCATGCACTCAAGGTCATGGGTAGGTAACACGTAGAAGAGTAAAACAAGTCTTGCCATTGAGGGCAGCAGAAGAGCAGGATGGAGAACTGAAACACAAATGTAGCAGGCAGATATAGTATTAGTCATCATCTAATGAGGAGATGAGAGCAAGATGGGTGGGTCCTTCAGCCTCGGGGGAAGCTGGGCTGAAGGAGACCCCGAGAGGATTTGAAAGGAAGAATGACTTGGTTGATGGCCAGACTGTGTGAGCACACATTCATCAGTGCTCCTGGAGGACACAGCTGAGAATGGAAACTGGGTATGTCATGGTTTTGCTCTGTACAAAGGCTATCCATGAGTGCTAAGCCCCATGTGCGTGTGCAGAAGTCAGAAGTCAAGAGTCTGGGTGGACAGGTAAGAAGGTCCCAAAGCCAACCAAGTGGGGACTGATGAGGCTCCATTGGATGGTTAAACTGAGAACAGACAATGATTATATAACAGTGGCTAAACTAATGATGGTAGCATAATGACACCTTGCACAAGCAAGCACTGTGTAGCACATGCTGTCCCCAGTGACAGTATGTGGGCCATCTCTATTTTTATTCTCCCTATGAAATCCCACATTTTCTGCAAAGGCTAATCAAGTTATGTGTAGAGAACTTGCTTGGTACATGACACTGTTCTGGGCACTTTATCTATAGTCTTATCAATCTCCACCATAGCAGTCCACTTAAGATCATTCATATGCTCATGCATTGAATGGCTCTAGGGAGCTATAGAGAAAAAGTCATGGGTGTTCCATCCCCTGCACATGCTTGTGGGCAACTACACAGTAACCTTTCCAAGTCTGTTGATTATTCCAGAGGTATATTTTCCATATATACCAAGGTATGTTTTCCAGATTTTATGAATACTCCTATAACCTCTAATGTAAATAAATGGGTATATTCAATTTACTAGCTCCAGATCCACTACTATCCACATAGGCTTATCAGCCTCTGGGATGCGGGCTATTCTGTTATCACAAGAGTGTTTAATAAAATCCACATCATTTTCTTGCTTCCAGGGGCTGTAACATTGGGGTCTGGGTCAGGGTGTCAATCTTACAGAGTCCTTGAACTTTCCCTGCCCGTGAACAAGTTTGAGAACTCAGATAAGCTGTTACCTCCTGAGACCTAGGTTGAAACCATAGTTTATTGGAAATTCGTCTTTAGAGCAAAGAAAGAGACAAACAACAGAAAGAACACGAAGGTATGTTGGTGTGTATTTGCTTTCCATCTGTGGCACCCAGCTGGCCTCCTGCATCCGGTGAACCCCAGAACACTTTGCTGTAGGGATGATGCTCAACTGTGCCCCTGCATGGGTACAAGGAAATGCACTTGTCCCACCCACCTCTGTAAGGAAGCCTGCAGGCTCCTCTTCAGCCTTACCTCTTCATTTATATGGTGCTATTTTAAGCTGCCATGTTGGACACCACCATTTTTTTTCTTCTTCGCTGCTGAGGGGACAATTCTTTCCCATCAGCCAGATGCCATGCCTTGATTTAACAATGCTTTGCTATTGGCTGGAGCACTCCTCATGCCCAGGAGCTGCAGCCAGGGGCATGGGAGCCTCCTTTGATTTTCTAATCCTCAGCTCCTCTGCCTGCCTCTGTGCAAGAAGCTCTCTGGGTTCAGATTCCACCGCAAGAATCCCCAGAGATAGGGACGGTGCTCGAAGGAAAGGAGGCAAGGTCAGACCTCAGAAAGGAAACGCTCTGCCTTTGAAAACTGCAAGGGTCAGTTCGGTAATTAGCCAGCTGAAGTGAGCCATGGCCAGGGCCCACCAAACTCGCCAGCGGCTCTTTGGTAATGAGGAGGGGTCTTTGTCTGTACACTGGCTGGTATGCTGACACCTGGTCTTTTACTACATAGCAGAGCTCTCGATCCATAAGGTTTATTAATAGAGATTAATCAATAAAGATAGACATGGAGTTCTTTGGTGCAGCACACAAGGTCAGCCAAGTGCAGGCACTGCCAGCCTCTCACTCAGCCCCTGATCTTTAATTGATGTCCCCTGCTAAAGAGGCCACCAGAGGACAAGTGCCATCTGCCATCCAAATCCTGAGCCTCTTCTCTTCAGGCCTGAGGCACAGCCATGCTGAACTGAGCCATACTGCCCTCTGGGATGGGTGAGTAGGCCAGCAAGCTTGCACGCAGACCCCAGTGTTCCAGGGACTGTGCTTGTACACTCTTCTACCTTTCCTTGTCCCTGGGTGACTTTACAGCTGTGACGTCAAGGGTCAAGATGCATTTTTATGTTAAATTTACATTCTTACATGTAGGTTTCACCACCTTGGGAAATGAAGCTGTCGTATTGTGCTGTGTGATTTTTCCTGGGGAGACAGAAAGGAAATGTTTGTCCAGAGAGAGTTACTGATGTGACACACGGAGTGTGTCTTAATGAAGTGGTGAGTTGCCATCCGAAGCTTGCATGTCCCGCCAGCAGATACAGTACTGAAAATCCCACCGGAACATATGCAATTTCTTGGGAAAACTGAATTCCTGGATTTCCTAAGCGTTGCAGGTAGTTTGGACAGAGACTCTTTGTCCCAGAAATGTATCCATTTCATAACCTTAGATTAAAGGGGCTTTTTAATATTATAAGTCTCTGCTTCCTGCATCTTGACAATTACATTCCCAGAGTCTTCTGAGCCACGATCCTCCTACTAGAAGGGGAAGCAGGAGCAAGCTTCCTTCCTCCTCATTCCCTTCATCGGTGACTGCCCTCAGAGCACAAGGGAACTGCATTGACTGCAGACCTGACCCTCCTCGATGGCTCTCCATCATTTTACATCCCTAGGACACGTGGGTAGGGGCCAGCCTCTGTTTCATAGGAGCCAAGTTTCATAGGGCCTGCAGAGCCCTGCAACCTGAGCAGGGGAGGGGCTGTTTGTGGAAGTGAAAGGCTAGGGTTAGCACATTTACAAGCCCCTCACCTTCTTTGTCTAGATGTTCTGCTGGGTATGTGTGCCAAGTGCACAAGCCAGGGAAACCAGAGGAAAAGTGTTCAGAGCCCCCTCCAAAGTCCCAAAGGCCAGGGGTACCACACCAAGAGCCTTTACTGTGCCATGTAATTACTTAGCACAGTGATGTTGGGCTAGGATATCCCCATTTTTGTGTTGTTCTTATCTTTTGTTCAGTGACTTTTAGTGGAAACTACTACATGGTAAATGAATCATGTCACTTTTCCCCATTCCTGGTTCTTTGATGACACCCTTGAGCCCTGCTTCCAATGTATAGCATGGTCCACACACGCCCGTTCCCACAAAACACAGGCTTCTGTTCCTTTATGATTCTGCTGGATTGCTGTGGATGAATTTGGTGGAGTAACAAAGTAGAAGTGTTTTTCTTTTTTTTTCTTTTCTTTTTAAATTCCCTTCTGCATTTCCACCATTCCTTTTGTTTTCTTGTGTTTGTGTGTGTGTGTGTGTGTGTGTGTGTGTGTGTGTGTGTGTGTGTGTGTGTGTGTGTGGTGTTTGGTGTATGCATATGTGTGTGGAATAGAGTATTCCAACAGGTGGAAAGGTTGTACCACGCTTCTTATTCCTGTAAAAAATCAAGGTCTCTCTCTGAACTTAGTAAGAGCCAGCAGGCACAGGACTGGTGTTGCAGGTGTGCCCAATTCTGCTCGTTTTCTGCTGGGGGTTTCAGCTTATTCCTCCAGCCTATGTAGCCATGCATTCTTCCTACCATCTAAAAGGAGGCTCTTATCTGCCCAGTTTTACATTCTACCCAAGGAAGGGAAAGGTGCAGTCAGCTCCTGCTCCATTTGCTTGAATTTTCTGCACCAAACACCATGTGAGCTCACCTGCACAGTGGGCCCATAGTTCCAAAGTTTCACACGCTAGGAAGGGCTTTCTACCTCTAGTTCTTACCCCTACTGTACTGTACTGCTTCATACCCCAGAGGATCTGCTGCTCTGTGGGTAAATGCTGACTTGGGCAATGGGAGTAGTTTTGTCTCTGGTATGTTTAAGGCATTAAACAACTAAGGCTTGGAGCTGAGGAGATAACACAGCCATAGAAGAACTTGCTCTGTAAACATCAAAAGCTACACATAAGCCAGTGTTGGGGAAGTGGAGATAGGAGGTCTCTGGGGTTACCTGGCCAGGCATTCTAGCAGAGTTCATAAGTTCTCTCTCTCTCTCTCTCTTCCTGTGACAAAATATGTTCTTTCCCCAGCCATCCCTATTTAATAATCCATGCTTCTTCTATTGTTGCATTGGCTAGGAATTTATTTTAAGTCATGTAAGTAGAGAAATAGGCTGAGGGTAGAAGCCTAGATTTTTCCCTGATTTGAGGGAATGTGCCTCTCAGGGGATTCTAAACTCAATCCAATTGATGACAAGGACTAGCAAGTCTTTGTCAACTTGGCATTGGAACATTAATGCAAGCATAGGGCAGGACAGGGCTCCATTTGGGGGGTCAATATGGCCTGCCCAATGCACTGGGAATCTCGAAATGTGCCTCTCCACTTTCTGTGAAGATTTCAATGCAGGGAGGAGAGAGTGTGCCAAGGTCCTTCGTTACATGGATAAGGGCCAAGGCATTCATTTAAACTCAATTTAATCTTTTAAAGATCCATAAACAGTTACATTCTAAAGTATAAGGGGCCAGATATAAGCCCCTGAAATATATGAATTTTGGGGAACACAATATAGCCCATAATATAAACCCACACGCAATATTCCCTCTTGAGCTTACTTATCTGATAACAGCAATCATCAAGTTCCATCAGCTGTACTTCTGACACTCAGTCCCTCTCCCACACTAAGTCCTCCATAGCTTTCTCCCAGAAACAAGGACATCAGCTGGTGCTTCTAGACCATAGCATGCACCAAAGACCCACCAACCATGTCCTAACTTCACTCTTAGAGGCCCAGCTGCCAGCTCTGTTTTCATCACACATGCCTAAGAAGCTTCTCAATCTTAATGAAGGATTTGAATCAATGTCTCCATATGACCTCGACTGGCTTCAGACCTGCCATGATCCCCCTGCCTCTGCTTGCAGAAATCCAGTATTCCCTGCATCTGCCATCACACCTAGAATAAAGCTCCTCTCGTTATTCCCTGACCATCTCCCACCAAGTTTTCCGTCCTGGAAACCTGTAACTACATGATTAATGTTGCTGGAACTAAGATTTCACAGCCATTATTGAATCTCCCCTGCCTTTTGCATATAGGAACAAAGACACTGTGTTTAAAACATTCAAAATGTATTTAGACTCTAAACAGCCTCCCCCACTTTCCTCTACTTGTTATATCTCACTGCATTGCTGCTACAGGCTCCCAGCCCATTTTTCCATGTCCATGATTCAATATCTGAGAACAATTAAAGCAACATTTTAAGATGTTGCCAGTATAGTGCTGTGTCATATTCAATTAAAATCTATGTTATCAATTGAAGTCTGGACATTAATTATCTCCAAGTTGATCTCCAAACCATTTCCCAGTGAAAACTCATGAGAGAGAGTAACAGATATAGATAGATAGATAGATAGATAGATAGATAGATAGATAGATAGATAGAGATAGAGATAGAGATAGAGAGATGATAGAAGATAGTAGATTTGGCACATTCAATTCACTATATAACATGTTTCCAAACTAATTTAAAGTGGTATATGAACAAATGAACTTAAGGTAAAAAAATGCATAGGTAGAAGAATTCATCAAGTCAGGTTGCTGAAGGCTTCTTAAAGAAAGGGAATGAACACACACACACACACACACACACACACACACACACACTTTCTACATCCATAAAAAGTAAGAAAAGAAGTCTGAAATTCATATTACATTAAACTATTTCAGAAATTATTTAGTAATCAAAAACCACAGAGAAGTCCCACAGGCAGGGGTGGTGGGGTGGTGGCAAAGAAAAGACATTTGCAACACAAATATAAGGGAAAAGCTTATATCCAGAATATAAAAGTCTTGACTAATTATGAAAAAACAGAGGCAGTCTTATACAAATAAATCAAGATGCTGCTCAAAAGAATGCAACAAATAGCCAATAAGGTGTTCAAAGTTACAGTTGTCCTCTGAGTCATTTGCATAGAGGAAGCTTTGATGAATTAATCCTCGGCCTATCTCCATGGTCAGACTTAAGAGATGGACAGTGGCAAAGACTGTAGAGGATATGGAATAACTCAGAAAACACACAAGAGCCACCATCACTTCAGCTGAATGCTCACACACTCCATGAGGAGGTACTTTGCAACTGGTCTGCAATAAACACAGATGACAGTCCTTTGGAAACAAAAGCCAGTTGATGATGTCCATACAATATCATTCTTGATAAACCAAATTAAAAACAGCCTGTGTTAGTCAGGTATCTGTTCTTGTAACAAAATACCTGAGGTAATTCGCTTACCAAGAAGAAAGGTAAATTTAGCATGTGGTCCTAGATTAAGTTGGCCATTTGCTTTGGGCTTTGGGGTATATAGATGCGTCATGTCGGAACTGCATGGCAGAGTAAAACTTCCTAACTTCTGAGCCTGGAAGCAGAATGTGGAAGAGCCTAGGATCACACAATCTCTTTGAACAACTCAAGATCTAATGTTTTCCCACTAGGACCCACATTTTTCAGGTAGTACTACCTTCCAGATAACACACAGTCACCAAGTCTTATGTACCATGCCAACTTCAGGAGCACGTTCATCCAAACCACAGCATAACCCAAATGCCATTCCAACACTGGAACAGAGAGATGGATGTTCAACCAACTATAAGTAATCCAAGTGCCATGCCAGCAATAGAATAAATGGACAACAGTGTTCATGGAACATGGTGTAACTCTGCCAAGCCAACGGTTGGCTGAATGAACAGCAATGTTCATAGGTTGTAGAATAACTCAAATGTCATCCCAACAGTAAAACAGATAGATGTAATATTTTAAGATTATAGTGTGATCCAAGTGTAGCAGTAGGACACCAATGGACGGTGGTGTTCAACCCTAAACTAGAGGGGAAGAGACCACAATATATAGTTTTGTGAAAAGCCATTCTTACCAGGGCGCCTGCTTCCTTCTGTCACACAGGAAGTAACATCCTTCTAGACATCATCCACACTTCTTTTCAGCTTCACAGATTACAGCTTTGGTTCATCATAAGCAAAGACATGATGTTGCATGAGGAATAAGCAGTGCCACTGTGTGTCCAGTTTCTCCATCATGGCACCTATATGCGGTGAGTGTGCAAGGTCAGCTGAGCACCTTTCTGTCTGGGTGAGAGGAGATTTCACAGTGGCCGGTCTGGGAACATATCATTCCAAGCTCACCGTTTTGCAGTAGCAGATTACAACAAAGGCCCTAGTGGAGAGGTGTGATGATCCCTAGTCACCCAGGTAAGCTGTTTATGGCTCCTCCCCGGCCATTAGCAAGTTATGCTTGAGTGGACACTGAGCCATGTTTCCACGAAATGTGTGAATAATTTAAAGTGAAAGTCTAAAGATTTGTGTATAAGGGTTTGCATATGAGTCTCTTCATAGAGACAGTACACCACATTCTAAATTTGGTCCAACACATAGACAGTTTCAACAACAGCACAATGAAAGGTTTGAGGCCACCTCTAAACAATAGTTTGTAAATAGAAGCTCTTTTTTTTTTCCAGCGCTAGACAAGCGCTCTACCACTGAGCTAAATCCCCAACCCCGTAAATAGAAGTTCTTGAGGAAGGTGGATAAAGCAGAATTTACACACATACAAGACAGATAAGCATACGGGCACACACACCACACATACACAAAGAAGGGGAAGGAAGGAGGAAGAGGGGAAGGGAAGAAGGGGGGAGAGAGAGAGAGAGAGAGAGAGAGAGGAAGAGGAGAGTTTATTGAAACAGTCTCAAGCTGTAGGCTGCAATCACACATTGGGACACATAACTGAATACAGGATATGAGAACGTGGCAGCAGTAAAGTTCCTGAAAAATCAACAATCAACAACTAATTCCAAAACAAAAATGTAACACATTCAAGGGGTTCCTGACAGCACTCAGCTGTGCCCCGCTGTACCACATGCCCTTACTGCAGCCTTGGCTCTAATTGTGCGACATCACACCTTGGACTATGCATGCAGTCACATATACGATCACACGTACAGTTGTTCAACACTGTAACACTGTGACACCTCACCTCAAAGGTAGGATTGCTCGCAGCCTGTGATGGTCTGCTGCACTCTTACTGTACATGTGGAGTTTTCCTTGCTTACCTGATAGTTTAATTACAGAAAACAAAAGCTTTTAATATTTTATAATACTCCTCAGAAATTAAGCATCATACTGATGTGCGTGGGTTTGTGTGTGTCCTCTGTATGTGACAGTGAGCCACACCCATAAAATCTCAACAACATTATGACTTAAACATGACCTGCCTAATGACAACACCAGGTGACATGCCAACATGAATACAGGAAACTTCATAAAGCTTTAGCCCTATATGAAGCGCTACAACCAATCAATGACTGCTGAGGGAGTGTCTTAGTCAGGGTTTCTATTCCTGCACAAAACATCATGACCAAGAAGCAAGTTGGGGAGAAAAGGGCTAATTCAGCTTACACTTCCACATTGCTGTTCATCACCAAAGGAAGTCAGGATAGGAACTCAAACAAAGCAGGAACCTGGAGGCAGGAGCTGACACAGAGACCAGGGAAGGATGCTGCTTACTGGCTTGCTTCCCCTGGCTTGTTCAGCTTGCTTTCTTATAGAACCCAGGACTACCAGCCCAGGGATGGCACCACACACAATGGGCCCTCCCACCCTGGATAACTAAGAAAATGCCTTACAGCGATATCTCATAGAGGCATTTCCTTAAGGGAGGCTTCTTTTTCTGTTATAATTCTAGCTGTGTTGACACACAAAACCAGGCCATAAAGAGAAGGACAATCATATTCTCCAGTGATAAGCCCTTTATCCCAGGTGTCCATCCCTAAAATGCATATATATGCAAGCAATAATAAGTGGACTGATGTGCGTGCATGAATTCATATATATATGTATATATATATATATGTATATATATGTATATATATATAATTAAGGAATAATAGGTCATGAATTTGAGAGGGAGTAGGATGACACAGGAGGAGTTGGCATGGGAACAGCAGGGTGAGAATGATGTAAATCCATTGCTTCTAAATGAAATTCTCCAAATTATGAATTTTAAATTAATAATTAGTCTACTCTGGATTGGATTGGATTGGATTGGAATTTTTTTGAATTTTCCTTTTTAATTGCTAATTTAATTTTAATAAAGTTTGGATTAATTTTGGACTTGGATTAGGACAGAATTTCCAATAGTTTCTGAAGTATCCCTGTTTTAGTTAGGGTTGCTATTGTTGTAAGAAACTACCATGGCTCAAAGCAGCTTGACATCACAGTCCATTACCAAAAGGAAGTCAGGGCAGGAACCTGGAGGAAGGGGTGAGGTAGACACCACGCTTGCTGCTTACTGGCTTGTTCTCCATCATCCAGGGTTCTTATAGAACCCAGGGCTGACAGCTCATGAATGGCCCCACCCACAATGAACCAGGGCCTCTTACATCAATTATTAATCAAGAAAATGCCCTATAGGCCAATCTGGTAGAGGTATTTTCCTTCATATCAAATTATTCTAGCTTGTGTCACTTTAAGAGAAAACAAACCAGAACAGGTCTAGCTATTCCTCTGCCATTTGGTATTGTGTACTTAATGTAAGTGGAATTATAGCATCGATGATCATACAATCAAAATAGCAACAACCTCATAACAGTGTTGAAGATCCTTTGAATTATGCAGAGATCCTTTGCATTCAGCCAAGATTTAATTCCCAAACATACAACTGATCCATGTCATTAATATGCAAGTCTTATTTGGTCTTTAATAGAGAGTAGGATGATTTATACACCTAAGAATTATCTTAAACTTCTCTATGATATTTGTATCAGTAATTATCTGACTTGTATGTGTACTACAAGCACCTGGATGTCACACGTTTCTCAGGATAAAATCTGTGGTGTGAAAAATGTTGAAGAAACAAGTGGAAACCTTCATTCTGTGTTCCCAGACCAGTGCCCTGGGTCTGTGATTATCATCAGACCCGATACTTCCTCTGAGGCAATTATACTTTCTTCTGAAACAAGAGGGAGCATAAAGTTGAACCTCACAGTGTTACTTTATTCCAGAAATTCCACTTCCACATTTTCCTGGTACCGTTACCCTGAGGGGTTTACTGCAGGCATGCCCAGACCTAGGAGTATTCTCCATGTGCTGAATCTCCATTAACAATTTTCTCCTTCCCACTTGGACCCTCCAGAACCAACTCTGGACTTCATCTTCCACCTCCCAGCCAGGATACTCTGCCCATTCCAGTCTAGTCCCTAGGGAACAATTGTAGCCTTCAGAATCAAAGAAACAAAAACCTACTTCTCCCCCACACAGACAACACTCTTTCTGAACTATAGAAGCCAGGGTCCTCTGTGGCCATCCTAGCTGTCTGGCCTTCATCCCCGCTGCTATAGCCCTCCACTGTCTGACATCTCTGACCTACTCTCAGTCTGGAAATTCTTCCAGTAGGCCGTCACTATCCTGTATATGCTCACCCTAAAACATGGACATTGAGGTTGATTGCTTGTCCCCTCACTGATTTCAGTATCACCTCACTGTGTGGCCAGGAAGAACAGTGCCTCACTTGTAAAATATCCTTGAGAAGCTTCTGTTTAACTATCAATACTCAGGTGTTACGTGGATTGGATATGTTCCACCTAGGGGATGTCTTTATTTGTAGGTGTGACATTGTTGGAGTAAGTGTGGACTTGTTGGAGAAAGTGTATCATTGTGGGCATGGGTTAAAGACCCTCATCCTAGCTTGCTGGATGTCAGTCTTCTCCAAGCAGCCTTCAGATAAAGATGTAGAACTTCCAGCTCCTCCTGCGCCATGCCTGCCTAGACATTGCCATGCTCCAACCTTGATGGTAATGGGCTGAACCCCTGAATATCTAAGCCAGCCCCAATTAAATACTGTCCTTATAAGACTTGCCTTGGTCATGGTGTCTATTCACAGCAGTAAAACCCTAACTAAGATAGGTATCTTAAGGTTTTTCAGGGTATCCAGGCTATATACATAGTCCTATGGACAATATCACCAATATAAACCCAGGTCAGCTGGTTATAGGCATTTCCTTCACCTGCCACAGAATTCACATGGCTTAAGCAGGGGTAAGAACCTGATTTTGATCAAAAATCTCAGTAAGATCTCTTTTGAAGTATTTCTTTCAATGAATCCCTTAAAAGTCCCAAGAAGGGAGGATTGTTTATGACTTTGGGACTTTTGTGGATGGAGACCCATCATTAGAATCTGTATGTAGACTATGTCCTGCAGCTTGTGATTCAGCTGCCCAACTGAAGCTTCAAGATGCTTAGCCACAGAGACACATCCTGACAATATCAGAGATGCAGCAGAGGTTTTCCCAGCCATCTCATATCTAACCTCCCCAGCTGCTGTCAGCATGAGAGACCAATAATGAGAGGGAGATTCTCTGTAGAAGAACTGAAGTTCTAACTCAATGAGAAGATTCCTGGCCCTGGTTTTTGAGAGGCATCTTCATGTCCATTTCCTCCACAGTACCACAAAAGGCAATGCACCAAACTCAGAGGAGGCAGAGTATTTACCAAATGGACAGTTCATATAGCTTTCTAGTATTCCACAAGCATACCTTTCTTTGAATGAATGTTCTTCAGACCAGCAATTTTCCTGCAGAGAAACTGAGGATGCCTGCCTGAAAGGAAAGCAGAGGGTAGGAAGAGAGGGAGTGAGTAGCATGGGTTGTAGAGGTGAGGCTCATCTCATTCTGGGAGACTACAGAGCATCCATCATGTCTATGCTTTCACTATACATGGTCTCCAGTTCTTAACTAACAATTCAAACATTTGCTATGGGGTGGCCATTTGTCAGGCTAACTGGGGGCAGAGCCACCAGGGAGGGGAGGGCCTACCAAAGAAAAGTTTGCTCTTAACTCTTCATATATCAGTGATTCTTGACTTCAGAAGACTCTTCCTTTGGGATGCTCATTGCAATGTCTCTTTGAAGAGTTTGCTTTGCTTTACTGATAATATCTACTCAAACTATCTGTCTTTTGATTGAGTTCTTTTCTTCCAGAAGACAAGAATGAGAGATCCTTTAATAGTAGGAGAGTTGAAGCCAATACATAGGTCACATTCTGACAGTTGAAATAGCCAAGACACTTGGGTGAGGTAGGCCGAGGTGTTTCAGGCCTTGTTTCTGTTTGCATTATTAAAGGAATTGGCGATCCACTACCACTAAATTATGTAGATTCAGGTTTAGGCTGTAAGACACACATTGACCCTAGCTGCAAGAGACTGAGCAGCCGAGATGAGAAGCTACTTTTACAGTCCTGAAATAGCCCTGGACTTAAAGTTACAGCAGAGGGCAGTAGGAGGGCTATAACTTCCTCCCTGAGCCCATTCATGTCTGAGCTAATTATCCTGTGCCCGTTCAATGTTCTCTATTCATAATGCTAAAAGGGAATCTAGCTCAAGGTTAAAATAAGATCAGCCAAGAACTCTGATCTCCTGAGAAGTAGGCAAAGAAAAGCCTTCAAGGTGTCTATTAGAACTCCGAGCCTCTGGACAGAGGGATATAGGAACAGTCAGCTGCAGGTACCTGCAGTTGTATTCTGCTCCTGGAACTGAACTGAACTGGTCAAAGAGCTCCCTGCACCAAAATCCTGTAGAGGAGAGAGATGGACCCTCAGAAGTGCAGACACTCCTGAGAAATCAGAGGAGACTACCCTCTGCCCACATTCCCAACCCAAGAGGGAATCTCCTAGTGCCATCTGTGCCCCTTGGGCACAGGGAACTAGGAGCAGTCAGGGGCAGGACCCTTCTGATTCTTACCTGTGCTGAGAGCTGAAAGACAGTCACCAAGAGTGCCTACACACCTGAGAACCGAACACCTGTTCCCAGAAACGGCTGAAAGAAAACAGAAAAATAGTTCTACAGGAGTGCTGACACAGAGGCCTACAGGACGGCAAGCCACTGTCAGAAATAGCAAGACGAGCTAACACCAGAGACAACCTGATGGCAAGAGGCAAGCGCAGGAACCTAAGCAACAGAAACCAAGACTACTTGGCATCATCAGTGACCAGTTCTCCCACCAAAGCAAATACTGGATATCTAAACACACAGAAAAGCAAGATTTAGATTTAAAATTACATTTTATGATAATGATGGAGGACTTTAAGAAGGACATAAATAACTCCCTTAAAGAAATGCAAGACACCTCAAGTAAACAAGCAGAAGCCCTTAAAGAGGAAACACAAAGATTCCTGAAATTATTACAGGAAAACACAAACTGATGAAGGAATTGAACAAAACTATCCAGGATTTAAAAATGGAAATAGAAAGAATAAAGAAAGCACAAAGGGAGACAACCCTGGAGATAGAAAATCTAGGGAAGAGATCAGGAGTCATAGCTGCAAGCATCACCAACAGAATACAAGAGATAGAAGAGAGAATCTCAGGGGCAAAAGATACCACAGAAACCATCGACACAACCATCAAAGATGATGTAAAACACAAAAAGTTCCTATCCCAAAACATGCAGGAAATCCAGGACATAATGAGAAGATCAAACCTAAGGATAATAGGTATAGAAGAGAGTGAAGACTCCCAACTCAAAGGACCAGTAAATATCTTCAGCAAAATTATAGAAGAAAACTTCCCTAACCTAAAGTAAGAGATGTCCATAAACATACAAGAAGCCTAAAGAATTCCCAATAGAATGGCCAAAAAAAGAGAAAAACAAAGAAATTCCTCCTGTCACATAACAGTCAAAACACCAAATGCACAAAACAAAGAAACAATATTAAAAGCAGTAAGGGAAGAAGGTCATGTAACATATAAAGGCAGACCTATCAGATTTTTCCAGACTTCTCACCAGAGACTATGAAAGCCAGAAGATTCTGGGCAGATGTCATACAGACCCTAAGAGAACACAAATGCCAGCTCAGGCTACTGTATCGAGCGAAACTCTCAATTAACATAGATGGAGAAACCAAAATATTCCATGACAGAAACCAAATTTATATAATATCTTTCTATAAATCCAGCCCTACAAAGGGTAATATATGAAAAACTCCAATACAAGGAGGGAAACTACCCCATACAAAAAGCAAGAAAGTAGTCTCCTTGCAATGAAAACAAAAGATAAGACACACACAAACTTAACTCCACCTCTAATAATGAAAATAACAGGAAGCAACAATCTCTATTCCTTAATATCTCTGAACATCAGTGGATTTGATTCCCCAACAAAAAGACATAGACTAGCAGACTGAACACATAAAGAGGACCCAGCACTTTGCTGCATACAGGTAACACACCTCAGAGACAAAGACAGACACTACTCAGAGAAAAAAGCTGGAAAACAACTTTTCAAGCAAATGATCCCCAGAAACAAGCAGGAGTAGCCATTCTAATATAGAATAAAATAGACTTTCAACCAAAAGTTATCCAAAAAGATAACTTCATATTCATCAAAGGAAAAATCCACCAAGATGAACTCTTAATCCTAAGTATCTATGCTCCAAATGCAAGGGCAGCTACATTCATAAAAGGAACCTTACTAAGTCACACATTGCACCTCACACAATAATTAGAGTAAGGATTAAAAAAAACTGAAGGGGCTTGAGACCCCACATGAACAACAATGCCAACCAGCCAGAACTTTCAGGCACTAAACCACTACCCAAAGACTATACATGGACTGACCCAGGGTTCCAGTTGCATATGTAGCAGAGAGTAGTCTTGTTGGGGCACGAGTGGAAGGGGAAGCCCTTGGTCCTGTCAAAGTTGGACCCCCAGTGCAGGGAAATGCCGGGGTGGTTGTTGAGGGGGATTGGATGGGGGGGAACATCCTTATGGGGGAGGGGAGGGGATAGGGGACTTATGGACAGTAAACCAGGAAAGGAAATAACATTTGAAATGCAAATAAAGAAATATATCCAATAAACAAACAAATAAAAATAAATTAAAAAAAGAAAAATAGGAAATGATCCGATTTAAACAAAAAGAAAAAAACTTGAGCACAATCTGCATTCATGATGTTGAGGAAGCCTGAGTACTGGCTGGTTTTGTTTATCAACTTGACATAAGCCGGAGTCATCCCAGAGAAAGGAGTCTCCCTGGAGGAAATGCCTCCATGAGATCTAGCTGTAAGACATTTTTCTCAATTATTTATCAAGGGTGTGAGGGTCAGCCCATTGTGGGTGGTGCCATCTCTGGGCAGGTAGTCCTGAGTTCTATAAGAGAGCAAGCTGAGCAAGCCAGGGGAAGCAAGCCAGTAAGTAACATCCCTCCAAGGCCTCTGCATCAGCTCTTTCCTCTAAGTTCCTGTCCCATGTGAGTTCCTGTCCTGACTTCCTTTGGTGATGAACAGCAGTGTGGAAGTGTAAGCTGAATAAACCCTTTCTTCCCAACTTGCTTCTTGGTCATGATGTTTTGTGCAAGAATTCAAACCCTGACTAAGACAGCATGGCTCTTTCCTCTAAGCCTGTGTCTAGAAACAGAAGGCTTCTCATGGAGAACAGGATATCAGGGGCCCAGAACACTGTGGCCTTCAATCTTACACAGTAAGTGAGCAGAGAATGCAGCTTGAGCCCCTGAACTATTCCCCTATAAATGAAATTACGTCATTCCGAGTTGGAAAGGGGAGAGAGCAACTCAAAGGGAAGATTTTGCTTCCTCTGAAAACCTCCCATCCGGAATGACATGTGGGACTGAGAATCTGGCCTGGGACAAAGGGCATGGCGGAACCCACAAACCTGCCCTGTGTGTGTCACAAAGAAAAGGAGACCTCATGTTGAGGAGGCAAATGCATCTGGGACCAGGAGACAGTGGGGGAGAAGAGAGGCACCCTGGCACCTTTAGTGGGACCTGACCTGTCAGTAGCCACTCTTCTAGCAAAATACAGTGACCACGGGATAATTTTACACTATTCTATATATTATATACTATATATACTATACTTATTCTGTACTATGCCAAGTTTCCCTACCCCCACCCCCATGGAGACCTGGTTTCTCTAGGCCACTGACTCTTTTTTCTCCGAGTTTGCTTCCTAATGGTATCTGTCACCCACAAAGGCCTGAACATGAGTGAGATGAGACATGGCTACACTGAGCCAGACTGACCTGAATTCTCATTGTACAGTAGCACATTGTAGACCTTTGATATGCCAACCTATGGCTGGGGGATGGGGTTACTCTTAGTCCCATGGTAAGTCCAGGGCTAAACAGGTCACAGACTCGGGTAGTCACAGCAACCCCATCTGTACACAATGAAAAGCTGGGTTCCCCCAGAAAGACCTGCTGGTTGCATTACAAGAGCCTAAGTTTCTTCAACATAGCAAGCCTCCAATGCCCCTTTTAATTTTGGTCAGGGAAATCACTAAAATCAACACACAAAAATCAGTTGGTTTGAGACACAGGAAGGGTTTTGGGGAAAGGACACCAGGGTTGACAAGATGCTAAGCAGTCAGGAACCTGCCTACAGGCAAGCATGAGGACATAAGTCTGATCTCCACCTCCAATATATATATATAACGCTAGACACATTGACATCTGACGGTAATCCTAATGCTGATAATGCCATGGGGGACAGCAGAGACACAAGGATCTGTATGGCTTGCTTGAGAGTCACCCTAGCTGAGCCAATGACCTCTATGTTCAGTAAGAGACCTTGATACCTATAAGCAAGAAATTGGTCATTGCACTCTAAGAAATTAAGGTGGAAAGCCAGGGAGATGGCTCAGTGGGTAAAGAAGCCTGATGACCTAAGTTGTGGCCTAGATTCCATAGTGTAAGGAGAGAACTGCCTACTTAAAGTTGTGTCCTCTGATCATCTAACAATTGCTGTGATACTGGCTTGCCTGTACACACACACACACACACACACACACACACACACACTAATCACCATCATAATAATAACAATAATAATGCCATTTTAAAAAGATAATATATAGTAAGACTGTGGAAGATACCAGCATAGACCCTGGCCTCACATTTATATATATGAACATACAGAGACCTACACAGTAGAGGAAAATGATAGCTGAGTGTTGTGGTCCACTCCTTCAGTCATAGAACTTAGGAGGCAGAGGCAAGTGGATCTCCAAGTTCAAAGTCAGCCTGGTCTACAAAGTGAGTTGCAGGAATACCAGGGCTAGAAAGAGAAATTGTGCCCCAATAGACAGACAGAAGATAGATAGATAGATAGATAGATAGATAGATAGATAGATAGATAGATAGATAGATGATAGATAGATAGATAGATAGATAGATAGATAGATAGATAGATAGATAGACAAAAGATTTCATGTATAACTTAATCATAAAATTAGGACATGTTGAGGAATAAACCTGAAGAAGGGCCCTCTGGAGGCTTGTATCTGAAAACCATACTGCACTGTTGAAATACATTTTTAAGAAGCAAATACATGAAAAGGTATACAATGTTTGTAGGTTGAAAATTCAGGACTATAATGATATAAATCATGGAACAAGAGATTCCATATCCTCACTATCACAATCTCAACAAAGTTGTTTTTTCACAAATTGAACATTTTCTTCTGAATTCTAATATATCATTAGATCAATGTATCAAGGACCACGTATCATCCTGACCACCTTGCAGAGGAGCATGGATTGTCCTATGTTCTTGATGTCAAAGTTTACCACACAGTAGGAAGGAAGAAGAGTTTCAGGGTGGTATAAAAAAGAGTATAGCCCAAGAAACTAGAACAAACCTCCCAGAAATGAGTCCTCATGTCCATGATCAAATAATTTAGAAATGATGTTAAGATGACTGAACAGGGCAAGAAACTGCTCGACAACTCGACAAGGGCTACTGGAGAATGACATCCGTGTATGAAGGTAAAGAACTGTTGGTCCAACCTTAAAGAGCACACACAAAGCATGCACCCTGTTAAGTCATAGCCTTAATGTGAAATTGCACATTCTAAAACTCTTGGAGAGAGTAGCTTAAGAGCAAAAAAACTTGGCATGATTTCTTGGCTGTGACAAAAATAAATGCATGTAACAAAATGCTTGTATTTTTATACTGTAAGTCTGATTTTAGGACATCATTCTTTTTATTTTATTTTTTATTTTTTATTAGATATATTTCTTTACTTACATTTCAAATGTTTTTCCCCTTCCTGGTTTCCTGTCCATAAGTCCCCATCCCCTCCTCCCCTTTCCCTCCCCCATACATCCCTCTTATTGCCCCCCCCCCATATTCCCCTGTACTGGGGGTCCAACCTTGGTAGGACCAAAGGATTCCCCTTCCACTGGTGCCTCAACAAGGCTATTCTCTGCTACATGTGCAGTTGGAGCCCTGGGTCAGTCCATGTATAGTCTTTCAGTAGTGGTTTAGTCCCAACATTATTCTTAAAATTAAACAGTATAGGGTGCTGGAGGGAAGGCTCAGCAGTTGAGAGCACTGTCCTCACAGAGGATCTAGGTGCAAGTCCCAGCATCTGCATGGCTGCTCATACCTTTCTGTAACTACGACCTCTTCTGGCCTCGTTAGGTGTCACATGCACATTGTGCATAAACACAAACCTCTGATACAGATACAATAAAAATAGATAAATCTTTTTGAAAAGAACTGTGCATCAAAGGCTATGATAGAGTAACAAGACAGTTGCTGGCTTGGGAAAAACATTTTCAAGCCATCAATATATTAATGTCCAGGGCATATAAAAAGCACTTTTAGTGAAATAACAAAAAGATAAGTAAAAATGAGCAAAAGATTTGGACCCAAGGGTACATGAACATCATACTGTGCATCCACTAGAATGGCTGGTACTGGCTGTAAAGGTAAGTAGCAAGGGAAAACCCAGGAAGATGAGGGAAAAGGGAGCTCTATGCAGTGATGTGGAAACTGTTGAGCAGCAGACACTCTACGTGGAAAAGGAAGTTGGTGTCTGTTCTTCTAAAGAAACCATCACTATTCACCACATTACCCAGCAACTATATTTCAGGATTCATTCCAATAAAAAATAGACAAAGAAAGAAAGAAACAAGAGAGGCAGGTAGTGACAGTGAGAGAGGGAAGAGCTAATCCAGTGGTGGCTGAAAGTGTGGGGTGGGTGGGGGTAAGTCACCTCTGAACCTGGCAGGGATAAAGTTCTCAGTTGCTTCCTTGCCATGAGCTTCTTTGTTGGCAGCTTCCTCACAAAGAATATTGTGTTTTAGTTTTTTATGGGACTGGAATGAGTTGAAATACATTGAGAATATCTACCAGCTGCTACTTACACACAAGGGAGGTTAGAAACTAAGCCAGCTGTACCCCAAACCATGGTTGATCCCATTAGACAGCACAGGTCAACTTAACCCAAACATACCCCCCTCCTGAAACCCAGATTCCCCTTGTGCTTTATGAAATGCAAATTAAATGGGGAGAGGCACATTTGTTCTGGAGTAGGGTCCAGTTCTTCCCTGCAACTGCTATGCCACACAGGAATAAGGGCAGGAAGCCAAAGTGCTGGTTTTGGGGGAATTGATGCCCTTACTGCTCCAAGAAGAAAGCATGGGCCCATTGTAGCAACACTACCTACTTCGCTATGTGGATTCCAAGTGAAAAGAGATGGTGAACACGGAAACTCCGGTCTACAGAGACTCAGGATGCTGTGTGAACACACCTCTAACATGTCAGGGTTCTGGGCATGTGTGGCTCCAGTGGCAGCTCTGTCAAGAGAGGCCATTTTTTTGGGGGGGTCCTCTTCCTCCTAAAGTTGCCATTGTCCTCAGAGTCACCTGCTGCTTTCCCACCTCAATGTCATTCATGAAATTCCTTTGGGGTTTGGTGCGAATAGGTGAATGAAGACTCATACCACAGGTGCACAGGGAGCATTTAAAGACTCCAAGTATGTTCATTTTGTTTCCTTTGTGCTCTGCCAGAGTTTTTATGAAAGCAAAGACCATCTTCCTATCCTGGCACACTGACAGAATGGCATTTTATTCTCCTGATCCCAAGCTACCCCCCGACCCCCACCATGCTCTGAGTCTATACATTGGGCTCTGCCCCTCCTCAGGGATCTGAACAATGGGAGCTGACTCCTCCCATTACCCAGCTCCACCGCCAGCAGCCTATCGTTTTTTCTGTCTGTTTTGGCTTCTGATAAAGATATTTTGAAGAGCAGGTTATAGAGCTCTGAAGTGAAAAGGTGGAAAAAGATTCCGCTGGTAATTGCCCTACCAGCAGCAATTGGAGACTTCCATGGTAGGTAGAAAAGTCATCTTGGGGGCGCCTGACCATGACAAAAGGGAATTAGTGTGCCTGAAATGAGCTGAGGAAGCTGACCTTCTCCTGTGCTCCCAACCCTCTCCTCTCTCTCTAGTACTGAACTTAACAAGTATAAGCTGGACCACTCGCCATGTGACTCTTCAGTTTTGGGCTCAAAGGGAAATGTAGTTTTCAGGCTGTGGCTTCTTAGGGTCTTTTCTAAGGATACTGTCTTTTCCAGTCCTGGGAGAATTGATTAGTGGCTTGCAAACAGCTCGAATGCTCATGCCATGTTATTCTGAGTCCTCCCACTCCCAGGCCACTAAGCACAGACATTTGGTTCACACAGTAGACACTTTATATTATTAAGGTGACAGGCCTTCATGACGGTTGTTTGCTCCCAAAGGATCTCTCAAGATGCAAGAGAGTCATTTTCAACAAAGACAGTCTTAAGCAAGCCAGGGACATGAGTCACACTGTGTTTTGTGGCTCTGTGCCATCCTAAGCAGGGATTCATTAGTGCATTCATTCACTAAGAGCTCAGTAAATGCCCAGAGCACTTGGTTAGATGACCAAGGTCCCTGGTGACCATGATAGGAACTTTTCCTGTGAGATTAGCACCTGTAGAGAGCACTTAAGCCCCCCAGAGGATGGCAGCTCAGAATATACGATTCAACTGAGAAAATAGCTTCTTATTGGAATGACCCTGGGCAGGGGGATTGCTCTCAGCCCTGACTGTGGGCACATGCTGGCAGTGGGAGAGGCCACCATGTAGGATAGCCTGGAAGACAATCCAAAGGTGACCTCATCAGTCTTGCTCCTATGTAGGCTACTCCATGTCCTTCACACTCACACCATAGACTCCTAGAGAACTGCACACTCCCTTCTATGGACTGTATGAGCAGGCATGAACACATACATACACATGATCAATGCCCTACAGAATAGAATTGCATCCAATGTAAGTGTTCGAGTAAGATCAAGTGTTCCTTGTGGAAATATGACATGAGGATCTCAAGTAGAGATGGGGCATGCCACATATAGAAGGGAGGGACTGAATCTCAACTGAACTATGAAAGAAAGTGAGCCAAAGAGGAGCAATGTCACTGGCAGCATCAGGAAGGAAGACACTGAGGAATCCCTAGATGAGGAATAAGAGCTGCCCAGAGGTCAGATAAAGAGGAGGGGGAGGCTGGCAGAGGATACAGCTAGGGAACACTGGGGGAGATGATCCTAGCAATCATAGGCTGCCTGACCCAAAAGGAGGCTAGAAAGTCATGGGATGGGCCAGGCCCAGAACATGGTAACTTAGCATTTATTTTCTAGTGGTTTGGGACAATGATGTGACCACCTTTCTCAGATAGTAATTGTCACTCTGAGTGTGGCTCAGATATAAGATAGAACAGGAGTATTTGAACCACACCAAATAAAGGTCCCAGGGAGAGGGTAGGAGGGATAGTATCTAACAGGCATGGTGCCAATAACTACAAGTGAGGCTCAGGGAGTGTGGAGGGTGGTAGTGGACCTTAGTGAAAAGTAGAGAGACAAAAAATAAGGCTTTCTCCGAGGCTTGGGAGCTAAACCCTGATGGAGGGGTAGAGGAGGAACCTTTGAGCATGCTGGGGCTAGGGACAGACACGTCTAGGATATAAAGTGGGGTCAAAGACCCCATTTCCTTCTGTTAGGATCAGGGTGGAGGTGTTCCAACCATGGAGCACCACAAAGGAGTGATGGAGAAATCAGGAGGAGAATCCAGTGGAAGATTACCTGACCATCAGACAGGCCCTGGTCCTAGTTCCCTCCAGTGTTTGGGATCTTTGGAAACATATACAGCTGAGGAAGGCCACCTATCCAACAAGACTGGAAAGGCACCCAGCAGGGTTAAACAGGCAGGCATCAGCTTTCCTAACTATTTCCTCAGATAGGCAGGGTTAGAATCTTGAAAACACAGAAGGTCAGAAGTCAAGTGTGGGTCTCCCAGGATCAGGGAGACCTTTCTGATTGCTAAATGCATGCCTCGGTATTATGTCTATGGTGGGGACCCATAGAAGCATGGTCTCTGTTAACGTCAGAATTGAGTTGCATGCAAAACTAGACTTGGGTGTGAGGCCCTTTTCTTGAAGGACAAAGTGGAGCATGCCCCTCCATTTCAAGGTTCTGGATGGCTAAGCTCTGTTTCCTTCAGAGACTTGTGTGAGAAGCCATCTTTGCCTAGATCCAATCTTTACACTGGGATAGCTTATCTTGTCATCATCTGCTTTGGGGTATTTGTGCCATTACTGTGATTAAAATGAGATAAACAAGCCACACCATGTGTGCACGCATAGCAGGTGAGTTCAGCACAAGTGACCCCGGCTATGTCTATTTACCCAGATCGCCATTTTATGCACTTGTCCCAGACTCCCCTCATTTCTACACTGCTCACCAAGCGGCAGTATTTATCTAGGCTGCTGATGTGCGTAATAGAGATAATTGCTAATGGAAGTGTGAGTTCCCAGCGTTCTCTAGGTAAATAGCTGTATTGGTCAGAGACAATGGAATCCTGTTGGAGACACAGTGGCCTTTCTCACACGCACCCAGCTATCAGAGCCTTATCTATGCAGAGATAATAAACAGTTCAGATAAAAGTTGAACTCCTTGACGAATGTACTGGTAATGGTATTTTCTAAATCAAGTGACTTACATTGGACCTGTTTGATAGAGTACATACAGATGGTCACAAATGGTATCAAACTGGGTCGGTGCAGAGAACCTCTGTGCCTAAACCATCAAGCTGTAAGGAGCAAGTGCCAATACCGAGAGATGCTCAGAATAGAATGGGCTGAGGGGAAGTACAGAGATCAATACAATATGTGCTCATATTTGAGTCCATGAAGTCATGGAGCCCTGTGAATAGCCCTTCTATACACATTTTGCTACTTAGTTCTCCTTCAGCTCTCCATGAAAGACTTTATCTAAATGGTCTGCCTATTAACAATTCCAAATGGGTTGTAGGCAGGAGAATGACTATCTAAGAGGTGCTAGTAGGATTTTAGGATCTTTCCCTTGACGGGAAACCGAGTCTGCTTCTTATAGAAACAAGCAACTCACTGTAAAGAAAGGGGAAGGAGCCAGTTGTGTCCATGGTGCAGAAGCAACATTCAGATTGCAACAGAGATCTTAGGCCCAGGTCCATCAAACACCGGGTTAAAAGTGTACCAGCAAGCGAGCTGCTGGCCTCTCAAAAGTTTTACGATAAAAGTTAATGCGCTTAAGATAATCAGTCTCCACTGTGTGGAGCCTTCGGTAATTTTGCTCCTGTCACCAAAGGAGCCTCAGGGGATGGATGGCTGCCCGCACCTGTAATGAAGCACTTCTTGCCCAAGCAGCTGTCACCTCACCTGTTTGCCAGCCCATAGGAAGGCTGGAAGAAATTCTCCAATTTAGCAAGCAAACTTAAGTCATTATTAGAAATGACAGGGAAACCTGATGAAATTGTACTTTCAATTGGAAAACAAAATTGCAATCAGACCAACATGATTTCCTCGTGGCCTGACCATGCTAATGCCAGCCGAGACATGGGCAAATGTATTTAAAAGTCATAATGGAGCATTACCACGCCATCTCTTTTCACTGGCCCTTATTAATATAAAACTTCAATTTGCATGTAAATGTGGTCAACTTTCATATCATCAAAATACATGAGGCCTGGGAAAGTAATGAATTGAAGTTGGATGCGGCAATTACTGACGTTTATAAAGAATTTTAAAGAGGTCAGTCCAGTCTTGGCTGAGAAAATGAGGAAATCAACAGGGAATATTGTCAATATAGCAACCGGGGGAGTTGGAGGCAGTCCCAGGTGTTGGGTGTGAGATGATGATTAATAGAGAGGCAGCTAGTCTCCTCTCACCCACCACCGGCCCTGGACAGACCCAGGCTTGAAAGGGCTCTGCCTGTGTTCTCAGAGCATCCTGGCCAGGCTGCACACAGGTTCCAGGGGGACGCAGGAGCAATGCTGAGTGTTTAATTGGGCTCTGCGTCCTTTGAGCTCCTCTCCATCCGTGGTGATCAGTTTAACTGTTTCTTCTCACCCCAGACTAGAGTCACCAACGTTTAAATAAGGTCCTTGCCTTATGGCTCACCCAAACCTTGAATTCCTGGATAAATTAAGGAAAACTGCCTTATTGTGTCCCTATAAGTAGGCAATTTATAATTTGCCTATTTTACTTTTCTAAGCAGGAAATGGTTTTCTGGCGGCATGCTGTAAATCCTTGATTCTGTAGAGTGATCTGAGGCTTTTTCTTTGCCTATTTATCCAAACAAGTTAACAAGCAACATCATTTTAAACATCCCAAGAAAAATCATTGCCCAGATAGAAAAACTGTTCTGATTTTAGATTGGTTAATTTCGGATAGTGCAGGTGAGAAGGTAAGCAGGACCCGCCCCTCTGTCTCCCTAATCTCATGATGATTGGGGCAGGCTCCTCAGGACAGGAGCTCTAGAAAAACATTGCCCTGCCTCTTGGAGGCAAGCCCAGAATCTGGGCTTTCCACTTTTTATCAGCTTGTGACTTTGCCCACAGTGCACCCTGTGCTGTTCTCAAAGTGAAGACAGACACTCATTGTGTATAAGATTGCTTCAGAACTACACAGTGCTTTTAGAATAAATCCCTGTACCATCTGCTTCTGGCTTTTCAATGACTCAGGGAAGATTCCTGGCTGAAAGTAGGATCAATTCTTTGGACAGACATTGTGAGCTCTTCCTGACCCTGGTTCCCCAAAGGACATTAGGGCTTTGTTTTTGTTTTTTCCATTTTTCCTAATTTTGAACTTAATTTTTTTAAATACACGTGTGTGTGTTTGTATATGTATGGATGTGTATATGAGTGTGTGTGGTGTGTATGTGTGCATGTATGTATTTGTGTGAATGTATGATTGTGTGTGGAGTATGTATTTGTTTATAAGTGTTATGTGTATATATGTGTGGTATATGTGTACATGAATGAATGTGTGTGTGGTAGGATTTGTGTATAAGTGTGTATGTGTATATATGTGTGGTATATGTGTACATGAATGAATGTGTGTGTGGTGTGGATTTGTGTATAAGTGTGTATGTGTATATATGTGTGGTATATGTGTATATGAATGAATGTGTGTGTGGTGTGGATTTGTGTATTAAGTGTGTATGTTGTATATGTATGTGGTGCGTGTGTGTGTGTGTGTGTGTGTGTGTACACTACCACAACAGAGTGTGGCGGTAAGAGAGTCCCTTTTTGTTTCTTTCCTTCTACTATACAGAGTTGGGCGGTTAGTTCTTCAGGCTTGATGGTAAGATTTCTTGCCATCCTGCTTTGGCCTTTTTTTAAATCTCTCTATTCCAGAGTGTACATGTGAATATGGATTCTAAGATATGGTTTGAAATATGTAATAACTGTACCCACCCACATATGATTTGCTGTTTCCAAAACCCAGATTCAGATATTGGATTCTTGACTCCCAATGTGGATTTGAGGCAGTGCCAGTATTAGGGGCCAAGCACACTTGGGCTTGAATAAAGCATATCCATTATGACACCTTGGTGAGAATGTCCTATATCATAAAGGAAGCATTTTTGTTCTCACTAGTAAACATGGCTTTCATGTTGAGGGAACCTTGGTGAAGGGGTGAAGTCAGGCATTGACTAAGCCTGTGAATCCCCTTCCATGCATGGATTCTGGATTTGAGTGTCTCGAATCTAAGAGTGAGTATTTCCAGAGGGCACTACAGAAGTTAACATGTGTGTATTCTCTCTCTATTTTTAACCTCAATGTCTGTCAAATGAGCATTTGTTTTGCCGAGAGGAGTTCGGGTGACTGTAGGCAGCGTATGTTGGAAGAGTTAGCAGGGAGAAGAAGGGATGAGTGGTGTGGACACAAGCTGAACATTCACAGGAGCCACGGTACTGCTGAGAAGGATCCTGTTTCGACATGAAATGTGGGCTCAACACACTGTGAGCACAGTGAATTGGAGAAGTGACATGGAAGTGGTGGGAACTCCACCCAGCGCTCTGCTTAGGACCCTGCCTTGTCACTTGACAGAATGCATGGGTTTTGCAAGTCAGCCTGAGAAGGGTGATTGAATATGTGTTGCACGTCAGCCTGTCTGTGCCTGTATCTCTGTGTAGCTCACCCGTTCCTTCCTCCTCTTCTGCATCAGGGAGAAGGTCTGTTTACAGTTGTCTGCCTTTTTTGTCATACTTTGGGAATCTAGAATGTCTTGACATGGGTTCAGGCATGTTTTGCCATCTGCAAAGGTCGAGCTGCAGCATGGTAGCCTGGTGGAGGGCATCACATGGAGATACGGAGCAAGAGGAAGCCTGCATCCCTCCCCTGCTTTGGAAACTACTCAGACCATTATAGGGGCCCCATACTCCCAACCTTCCAAAGGCTCTGCCTCCTAACACCATCAACAGAAGACTCTGGAGATGAAGTCTCTAATACAAATTTCCTGGGATAGCCCCAAACCACAGCAAGTCTGGCTAACTGCAAAATCCCCTGAAAACTGTGAGGGGCCTTCTCTAGGCATCCCACAGACTACACCACCTCTCACTTAGGCTTCCCTCTGCCTGCTCTGATGTAGACATCAGGTCTTCCAGAAGTCTGACACTCAGACCTCTGTACAGTGGCTCACAGCTCCTGCCTAATTCAATTGCTTTCTCCTCCCCAGTGTCCTCTTGACTGAGTCCATGCTAAACGGGACCAAGCTCCAGTCTACCCTGGATAAACTTGAATGCACAAATGTTCCCTGAAGCTGTTTAAATGTCTCCATGTTCCTTCCAACCAACTGGACTAACATGCCCATGGCAAAACCCTCTGCTTGGGAATATAGGAGTTATGCCTTCTCTGGCCTCTTTGAGCAACCTTCTGATAGGATGTTTTCCAAAGTAGTGAAGCACAAGCTAGCCTACTTCATGGGGTGGTGGTCCCCTTAAGAGGAGGCGCCCTTCTTTAAATGGTGATGGGTATTGCTTGCTTGTCTTCTTTCTGCTCACATTGATGACCACACTATAGAACTTGGGACTCACAAATCGTTTTTGCTACACAGAAGAATTCATGGCTGTTGTTCAAGATCAAACAGAGGGAAGGATGCGAGGAAAAGCTAATCATTGGGAAAATAGGATCGATTTGGGAAAGCATTGGATTTCTGTAATTCTTTGCTTTTTCTCATCACTTAAAAAAATCTACTTGTTAATAACAACAGCTCAAATAAATCACTCAATAGGTTGCAGCGCCCTGAGGGGGATAGAAACATCTATCCCTCTTCTCTGTCTCTCTTACATTTTTAAGTTATGTGGAGCTACTAGTTTGAGGACAATGATCTTCACGTAACATAACATGCTTGCTGTCTTTCCTTTCTCAATGGCGTTTACAACACCCCATTCCTCCTGTGTTGTATAAGACACTGTAGCTTCCATGTGTAAAAATAAAACAGTGTTGACCAAACAGAGGCTGTGGAGGACAAGAGCCATGCACTGCACAGGGAAATGCAGCCCAGTTTCTGAAATTTTATGAACAAAGAGATGACAATAATAGATCAGAAGCCAAGCTGAACTTTGGCATAGTAATGCAACACAAATCTTAAGAGTAAGAGGCTAACAGTCAGGTACTCTTCAGGATTTCATAATTCAGGATATGTAAATACACAGGAAAGACATTGTCTTCTTTTCATGTGATTATAAGAAATGATAATGTAACTCCATGATGGGACTTACTGTGGGTTACTTACTTAGCTGACCATTCCAGAGGTCATTGTGTTCTGTTTCTGTTTTTTCCCTCCCCAGATTGCCTACAGAGATGGATCAGTTCCTGTTTAGTGAAGGGACAAGAATCAAGGTACCTGCCCTGACTCACTCTCATGGAGTTGACTCTTGCTCACAGCTGAAAAGGAACCTGGATTTGTTTCCTCCCAAGTCAAGGGAGAGACACAGACCCTCTGAGGAGCACCGATTGAGCTCCTGTAGTATCTTATGTTTCTCAGGAGCCCCTTACATGTGTGCCTTGACAGATGCTGCAGGAGAGATCAACAAGAATTTTCCAGTCTTCCCCGAGGACCAGGGGTTTTTCCAGAAGGTGGCAGTCCATTGTATGGCTCTAGGATTTGTGTTACATTTCAATGAACTTTTACCTTACTATGGGCTTTTAATGAATTATTGAATTATCTGATATCAAATAGGTGTAGAGAAGTACTTAGGCCATTACAGTGACTGTCTCTGGTGTTCCCAGGCAGGCAGTGAAGTGGTAGCACTGGTTAACCTTACTCATGCTGGCCCAGATTAAATAAAACTGGAGCCTTTCCTCTTCCAACTTAGCTGAGGTTTAAACTGGTTTGTGGTCAAAGCCAATGAAAGATAAGATGACAATTACAAGTCAGCAGTTCATACGGCTCCTGTAGAGAGGGTCCCTGCTTCTAAGGTACTAAGCTTTCTGAATTCATGCACAGGGGTCAGGGACCTATCATGTTCACAGACTCTGGTTAGGGGGGCTCTATCCGCTGAGAGCTTCACAGAATTATTATGTACTTGATATGGCCTCTTAGCTACACAGAAAATTCTCAGATGTCTAATGGCTCTTCTGCTTAAGGGTTTTGTACAGACAAGGTTAGTAAGGATAGTTCTCCTCAAGTATACCATGAATTTTCTCTCATCCTCTCCTCTTCCTTCTATTTCATTTTTCTTCCCAGATACTTAATGTTTATCTACATGCCATAGATTTCTTGCATTACACACACACACACACACACACACACACACACACACACACACACACACACACACACACACACACGGGGAGAGAGAGAGAGAGAGAGAGAGAGAGAGAGAGAGAGAGGTTTCCAAGTCTGTATATGAAAGAAATTGTGATATTTGTATTGCAGTCTGTAGCATAGATTTTTTAATATGAAGATACCCAAAGATTCTTCAAACTTCCTGACCATGCTGGCAATTCCTTGAGAGAGCTGGGAAGCAGCAGCATGCCATGGTTGTCCCTCACATCACTGAAAGATTTTGCTACAGCACACAGGAGAGGTGCCTGCACAGGATGAGCTTACCTTAAATTCTCAGAGGGAAGAAAATGACACTAAAAATCTTTTTAGGAAACAACATTATTTAAGTATGTAAAGGGGGGGCATAATTACCGGGGTCTAGAATATACCTGTATTAACAGGGCTTGGGGGAAATTGCCTACCTCACTTCTTTGGCATCTTGTTTCTGACATAAAAACACACAATATTAATGGCTTAATACAACATGGACTGCTTATCTTATACTCCAGGAGTTCAGACCTGAGCATGAGCTTCTCTGTGCTACCATGCAGGTATCAGCACTCCAGTCCAGAGGCTTCCAAGGAAAATAGATTATGGCATTTTTTCAGCTCTCAGATATACCCACACCCTGTGTCCTTTAGCACAGTCCCATTACCTCCCGATAGCCACTCTCTAACCCACCTCCCATCAGCCACTCCTCTAACTACCCTACCTCTCATCAGCTACCCTTCTAAGTACCCCACCTCCCATCAGCCACCCTCTTTCTAACTATACCTCCAATGTCTGATCTGCTTTCCTCACTACCTTCCTGGCCAGGCTCTTTAAGAACTATTATGATGTTGGGCTTACTGGAAACCTGATCTTCTTGGTCAGACCAGATTTATGGTTCTACACACAATCTTCTTTCTCTCTTCTTCTGACTGTGTAACATAACAATGTCCTGGGGGTAGAGTCCAGGAACCAGCATGTGGGTAGACTTGTGTTCTACTCCCAGTTTACTAAAACTAACCTCATGAGGTTAAAACTGTCAGAGCTTAAATTCTCACAAACACTGTAGTTTTCCAGAATGGAGAGTGTTGAATTCCTTTAGACTGTGAGGTTCTCTATATGACCCCATATGATCATTTGGCATTGGTCACTAGTGATAACATAGAAGTGAAGCCGAGTCAGTACCCTAACTCCAACTTGTTTTAAAGTTACCCTTTATCCCCTGATTAGACTGATGATTTACATGTCTTGGGAGGGACATCTGGCTGAGCAATGTGGAGAAGAGTGAAGGCCTGCAAAATAACACAAAGGCCAGAATCTCTGTCCATCATACTACCACAGTTCAACACAGTACCAAGAAGCCTGCAGAAGTACAGTGGGCATCTATAAATCAATAGTACCAGCTTTGATGAGGGCATGATTTGATACAAATATTGCTGTGGTGGTAGTCAGCAAATTATAACTATAATTAAATAGCTTGGATTTCTTACTAGAGGGTACCCAATTACCATATTTCAACATAAACTCCAATATGGGAGGGTTTCCTGGTCCCTCTCTCACCCCCAGATTCTATATCAACGTCTACCAAATAGCAGATCATATAAACCACCTGCAGAATAAAAAAATATTACTTACCATTAATTTTATTCATATGCCCATGACGAATAAATTTCTCAATCATTTTGCAATTATTCAGTAGATTTTATAGATGCCTTAGTTGGTAGTCTTCCTTAATGAATGACTCTTCAGTGTCCCATTACTCAAAGGCTGTGATAAACCCATCAGTCAGAACTTGTGTTTAAAGGGAATCCTACTGCGTTGCCTGGGACTCCAGCTTTGGAGTAAAAGTGGAAGTTGAGGCTATGAAGAACTTCCCTGTGACTCTGACACACAAGTAAATTAGTAAATTGTGGTCTTTCTTATTTACTATCTACTCTGTGTGTTTGGAAGATTCGTGATTGTTGGCATCTGGTCATCCCTAAACACATAAATCATCATACACTTAATGGGAATTTAAGGACGTCTCCCTTGGGAAGGATGCCTGTGGTCACAGGTGTCCACACCCTATGCTCTCTTGAGTTTTCTGCTATGAAGTCTGCTTGAGCCTTAACGGCTTTCTTTGGCTGTTCAGCTTAATCAACACTTGCATGTTCTTAAATGTGGTGCTTTATGACAGATGTCAGGAAACAAAGACACTTAACCTTTCAGAAGGCACCAGACACACCTCCTCCTGGGCAAGATTATTCCTCATTTTGCCTCCACTGTAATTCTGAGCTCATTCACTCTCAGTCCTTTAAACTAGCCATTCAATTAAGAATCACCAGTTGGCCCAGGTCCCATTCACAATATAAATATGGGGACGTATTTCAGTAGCTGCACTCAGGAGAGAGAAAGGGAGACAGCATAGGAACCAGCCATTCACCACACAGACCACTTTTGGCAGGGGTGGCAAAGGTGACAACAGAGTAGTGAAGAGAGACATCCTATGCAATGACATTGACACTAATATTGAAATTCAAGAAGGTAGAATGAAGAAGGGAATGAGGAAAGAGTGAAGGGGGAGAGACCCTCCCTGGCCATGGCAGATATATAGGGATGGAGTATCCAGGACATCACAGAGGAGCCTGCAGGAAGGATAGGGGAGAGTTCCTATGTGGACGAAGCATAGCTGAAACAGGGACCCAATCCAAAATGCAAGGAGGGCAGACAGCAAGGAGCACTGACTGGAATGGAGCATAATGGAGAGATAGCTCACTAGGGTAGCAGAGAAATGGGTGTGTGGAAGTGGCTAGTGATAAGACTCAAGGAAAGTACAATTCCTTCACCCATCAGGGAGGAGGTGAGTGGGTGAATGTGAAGAAAGAGAGAGGCCACCTTAGAGCAACGCACAATTTACTGAAAGTCCTGAGGAGCTGGTGAGGGTCCCCACTTTGCTGCAGATTTGTTTCACTCTGTGAGAGACAGACATGGCTAAATTACTTACACTGAAGTTTTTTGTCATAAAGAATTCAACACTTGTTTCCCGTGATACATAGTTGACTTATAATAACATTGACTAAATCTATTTATCTTAGGCTTTATAAACTGAACAATCAACAGTAGTAAAATATATTTATCTCTGTGAGCTAAGGAGTATCCTTTCACTGAAACTTTATATCCTTGAACACCAGGAGAAATCATAATAACTATTAATATGAGCACATGCATATATGTAGAGTCAGAGCAGCATTAAGCTTATTAAATTAAATGAGTTAATTTTTACCATCACAATACTTCTAGTTTACTAATATCATTTTCAATTATCCAGTTTTTGATGAAATTAATTACAAAGCTCCCTGATAACAATGGGACAATAGACAGGTGTCTTGCCCATGTGTTTCTCTTTTGAAATGGCTTATGAATGTGCAGGAATCAGTCTAAGCTTCACTGTATACCAATCACAATACAGAGCTGAATAGTTTTCTCCCTTGCATACATAATGAAGTAGATACTTGGTGATGTACAAATCTTAGTGCAACCCTTTTGCAGTGTAAACACTATGTGTTTTCCCCTTCACAGAAACTCTGCATTTGTAAGAAGTGACAGTCTCCCACCACCCAAAACCTCCCCATAGATCTATTCCTAGGGCAAATATTCATGAGAATATGTAACCTGATATTCAAAAATATCGATAGAGTTTAAATGAAAGAATTCCCCTTCTCTCTCTCTCTCTCTCTCTCTCTCTCTCTCTCTCTCACACACACACACACACACACACACACACATACACACACGTGTGTGTGTAATGTTGATTATTCAGTTTATAACAATGTAGTAGATAGAATATTGAATCATTTGAAACATTGCCTGTGACTGACAACCTCAGAGCTAGAAGCCTTTCCAGCACCACTGTCACCCTTTTGTTAATCAATGGCAAGGGACTGTGAGATGCCTCAGCTTCCACAGGCTGAAGAGTGACAACCAGGTTTCATCTCTGTTGCTGCTATTTGCCAGCTGGTACTATATTTTGTTACTCAGCTATCGCCATAGACCTGAATGTCAGGCTGACGCTCACTATATTCCAACTAGAGCACATACTGTGTACAATGTGTCTGTATTCCACAGATGATGATGGGTTTGACTGGATGGCAGACTCAGACTTATCTAATACATGTGTGCACACACACCACAAACAGTGGCATACATATTTCTCGGTGTCATATATATCTATGTACAACATATATATATGTATATATATATGTATTAATAATATTTGAAGCATTTATTTTTTGTTAGTTTCTACATGTTGATAATGAATTCTGGTTGTTTTTATCCACACGCCTACTTTATCCTTTCCATGTATCACCCAAACCCTTCCTCTCAGAGATGAGAGGTCATTGATTTGAATAAGGGAAACTTACCCGTGGCTGCACAAGTAGAGAAAATGACCACTCTAACAATCACGAACTGCCAGTAGTCCCTGAGAAGGGTGGGGCACATGGGACTCTCCCTGTCCCTGTGAAATGTGAACAGTCTTGTGCAGGTCCTGTTCAGAAATTCACAGTAACAATGAGTTTCTGAGTGCAACTACACTGCCAGACCCAGAATACTTGCTTGGCTGAACACCTCTCTTTAAAGGGTGTTCTAGTTCTCCTATAGCTATGGGCAGAGCACTCCACCATCACTCTTGGTCAGTTGTCAGTCTCTGTGACCTACTACCCGCATCAGCATGAAGCTCTTTCATGAAGCTTGAAAGCAACACACTCATCTAGGAGTGGAAATGAGTTTTTAGAAGACAGCGTGACAACATAACTATTCATCAGAGGAACAGTAGCAGCGTCTCCCCTTGGACTTGTGACTTCCCCAGCTGTAGGCTCTGGACCAGGTTTACAGAACCAGGTATGAGTTTTTTCCATGAAGAATGAGTCTCAAATCCAATCAGTATGTGGTTGGTTACTCCCCTAAGAATTGAACCATTATTGTACTAGAGGGTACACTGTGTCAGGCAGGCCATTATTGTACTGTGTAAGATTCATGGCTAGATAAGACTGTTTTATGACTCTTCCCACCTTGCAGCCTGCACAGTACTTTCCAGTACCATGAAAGGAAGCTAAAGGAGAGATGCTCTCAGTTTAGCACCAACTTGATTTCTCTACATGCTATGACGAAAATGTGTGTTATCTTCAGCAATAGGATCTTACCATCAAGTTCTGGTACTTAGCTTATATTTTCCCTCCTTTAAGATTGTGTGTGTGTGTGTGTGTGTGTGTGTGTGTGTGTGTGTGTGTGTGTGTCCCTATGTGTACTGTGCACATGCGGTGTCAGCAGAGACCATAAGAGGGAATGGAATCCCCTGCAACTGGAGTAATAGGTGGCTATGAACCACAGATGAGCTCACTGGAGGCTAACCCTGGTCCTCTAAAGAAGCAGCAGATGCTCTTAACTGCTGAACCATCTTTCCTGACCTCCAACCTTAGCTTTTGAGACAATGTCTCTGTATAGGACCTGGAGCTCCCAGTTTAGTGTAGGCTGGCTTGTTAGTAAACTCAGAAATCTGCTTGTCTCTGCCACCCAGCACTGGGATTATGAGCATTACCTTGCCTGGCTTCTTAGTTTGAGGCTGGACTCAAATTCAGGTTCTCATACTTGTGCAGCAAGCACTTTACCATCTGAATTATCTCCCGCAATCCAACTACCTTATATTGGAATCGTCCAACAAAACAGAAGCTGAGGCACAAACAGCACACACACACACACACACACACACACACACACACACACACACACAAACACACACACACAGGCACACAGACATACACAGACACAGACACACCCCCATACCACCGCACACACATTCTGCCAGTTCTCTCACTACCCTACAACTGAGATAAGTTGACAGTTTGAAGGAACCATGGCGACCCTCACTTACCCAGGGAGCACCTGACCAAGCAGAATCTTCCCACAGAACATGTAAGAAATGGTATCACACTATTATGTCATGTGCAGTGTCAGACATTGAGTGAGCATATGGCATAGAAGGATCCAGTAGAGACCAATGTCAACAATGCTCAACTCTTCAACCAAATGTCTCTGACAGACAAGAGCATGTTTCTGACAGACTGCAATGCTCTAAGTGTGAGTTTAGAGACACAATATTTAGGCACAGTATTTTCTGTATAGTGCTCGTGATCAGTTTCTATAGTAGATAGTTAAATTGATAAGAAGGGGTGATAATGGCGATGGTGGTGATGGCAATAATGATTGATGGTGATTGTAGCGATATTGACGATATTGACAGTTATGATAGTGATGATGATAGTGATGGTGTTCATGGCGATGTTCAGGATGGCAATGTTGATGATGATGATGGAGTTTATAGTGATATTGGCAATGATGAAATAAATATTCTAATGGTTTCAAAGTGTCTTGACAACCACATCTTACAATTTTCTCCTCTTAGTGATAACAGAGATAGAAGCAATCAAGCACTTTATACTTTATTTTATCATGAGGATCAGGTTCATAATAACCTAAAGTTGTTTCCTTCTATATTTTTTAGCCTATGTGTACTACATTGAGGGTGAGGCCATTTCTCTCCTGCAGCTATCTTAAGCTTGGTGTGTGTCTTGTGTAGACACCTAAGCCATGTCCACAAGGCAGAAGTTATCATTTGTTTTTGAGGAGTTTGGATTTCCAGGAAAAAGGCAACAGGCTTCTGGCCCCTTATATACCTCTATACTGTATATTGCAGTTTCAAGGGATCACCTGCCACATCTTCACTGTGTGCAACTGCATTTGCTACCTGTAAACAGGTGACATCACATCTTTAAGAGGTAGTGAATGTTTAGCACAGAGAAATTTGAAATGATTGTACTAAGTCCTGGAACGTGTCTGACAGATGAATCTGGCATTGTCATGGTAGGGCTCATATGCAAACACTATCTTATGAGAGTCACCGAGGGGACAATGCAAGGATGGAGCAGCTGAGCAGCCTTTTATGGTCCTGTACAAAGAGTTTGTTTCCCTTTCCTAATGCTCAGTCCCTCTTTCAGATAAGCTTTGGTGACATCAGAATTCTCCATTTAGCTGAAAGATAAAGAAAGACATGATGTCTCCATTTGATGACTTAGAGAAGTGTGAAGGTAAGAGTACAAACGTCTATGCCAGGAAAAACCAAAGGCGAAATTTTCCACTGTTACCCATTGACTTTATGTCAGCAAGAGGTGAAAATTTTATCGCTTAAATACAGACATAACTCTATCAATAAAAAGACACACCTGAGAGATTCACTGGGCAAACAAATGGGCAATAACAGAAAGTAAAACATTCAGCTTTTCCAGTTGCCTAGAGGTAGGACAAAATTAGAAATTTCAAACAGACATTGGGTGGAAACAATTTACAGAGCTATGGCAAGAGTGACTCCCATAAGGATAGGCTATCCAACACGGTGACCCCTGTGATAGTTAATCTACAGCATCATTGTCTTAGTGAAGGTTTATTGCTGTGAAGAGACACCATGATCAAGACAACTTTATAAAGGCAAACATTTCACTGGAGCTGGCTTACAGTTTCAGAGGTTCAGTCCACTATCATCAGGACAGGAAGCATCCAGGCAGACATGGTGAAGGAGAAAAGGCTGAAGAACAAGCTGCTTCCACCATGGCAGGAGTCATGGTGGACTTCATGTATTTGAACTGTGAGCTACAATAAATCTGTTCCTCCACTAAGTCTTCCCCATCATGTATTGATCACTGTGATGTGAAGCCATCACTACAAATGTCTATACTGAACATGAGCTCTCTAGATCAATTCTGACTTCAGGAATAAAAGGCTCATCTGGGCACTGGGGACACTACTTGCTAAATACTCAGACTATTTTCATGCTGTGTCCTAAGTCATACATGGGTCAGCCATTGCCTTTATGATAGAAGCACATTGATGCCTTGTCTGTTGATCTATCTGTGTGGATCATCTCAGCTCAAGATTGGCCAAGTTCTTAGCTGCACTGCCTTGTAGACAAGTCATCTCCTTGGTCCATGCTGCCACCACATAAATATATCTCCTGGTTCTTTCCATGAAGCATGTTCCCTTTACAAAGAAGGGAGTCTAAGCATCCCAGTCCAAAGTAGTTCCTTATTGCTTCTTGTTCTTAACTGTGGCATTGAATCTCTTTCTAGTGACTCATTGAATGACGAGTATAAATGAGATGTAGAATATTTTAAACATTGTGGGCCATTTCTGTGATATAGAAATGAAGTATAAAACTACTCAAAGTAATTCCCACTCTCCACTGCACCCCAGTTTTCATGTGTGTGTCAATCTTCTGTGTCCTGCTCACAGTATACTCCTATGGGAAGGGCTGTGAAGGAGAGAAGACAAAATTCTGACAGTACAGAATAAGAGCAGTGGGTAAAACAACTCTTGCATAGCACGAAGATTTGCATCCTCTAGCACCTGAATAAAATGGCAGGGATGGTGGATCTTTGGTGCTAACGGCTCAACCAGCCCCGTTTGCTTCGAAGCTCAAAGTTCTGATGAGAAACACTGTACCAGAGAGAAAGATGGACTGCTTCTGAAGAAGGGCTCCTGGGGTTCATCATGACTGCTACATGCTTGTGGACACACATGCACATGCACAAGCGCGCGCGCACACACACACACACACACACACACACACACACACACACACACGCACACAGGCACACAGGAACACACACTTTAAAGGCAGACAGGAGTCAAGAAATCAAGAACACAGAGATCTGAGTATGATGTCTGAGTTTCTGCTTCATATCCATTTCTGCTAACTGCACTCACCCTGTCTTCTCTCATGATAAGTGTTTTGGCTTATCATGTATGTCAAGTGTTCAGAAAGAGGCCTCAGGAATATATTAACTAATTGATTTGTGAACAAATGAGAAAATGAGCACAATTTTATTTTTGGTCATTTTTATTCAGATGTGTTTAGGTAAATTCCTTTTATGCTCCTGTCCTTCCCAGGTTATCCGTGACATCTAGAGAAAAGAAGCTGCCCCATTTTGAATAGGCTATACGATGCCAGGCTCCGACATTCTGCCCTCAGTTTCTCATGCCTGAAGAGCTGCTATGCTTGCCTTCATGAACCATATCAAAGGAATGGCTTCCAATCTCTTGTCTTGAATTTGCTGTGCCTGGGCAGATTCTAAAATGCAGGAGGTTCAATAGGAAGGAATTCAGGAAGCTTTCCAGCATGTTCCCCTCAGACTGTCTGCCCCTTGAATGTCATCAATCGTGATGGAAATGTTAATGAATGGTGAATACAGAGGATGCCATTCATCTAACCTTTTGATGAGGACAGTGGCTCTGAACATGGGTCAGTTGGGCCATTAAGGGAAACTTGGTGCTAATGAGACCAAGTAAGAGACCTGGGCCCCTCATGGCCAATTAATTCTGTGCAGAAAGAAAGATTCTGGGTTTATGGTCAGCAGCTGCCCCAGTCAACACAGTTAATCATTCCATAGGTGTGTGATGTTGACTCTAGGGGAGCCTATGGGGGGTGAGGTAGTACCAGCCTTTCTGTACAGCAGCTAAAGCACATCCTACAGCACAAAAATGCCCATCTGTGGGTCAGGAGCTGTACATCTCCACATGCTGAGTAGCAGATCAGTGTTTTGAGGGTCTGAGCCCAGACAGGATATGAAGCAGCTACGAAGGGAAGCATGCTTCCTGCCCTCTGGCTTAGTAGAGCCTTTGAATTCACCACACTCCTAGCTGCCCATGATAGAATTGAGTTAGAACAATTTTGATTTTCATTCTAGAACTTACCAGAATCTAGTCATCTACAAGTTGGAGACCGAACAGTTACACTCTTCAGTGAACTAGTCCAAAGTTGAGTCTCCAGTGAAGACTAACAGCCCAATTTTTGTCCTATAACATTTGGGGCAAACCACTACTGGTCTTTTAAGGCAGGCCATTTTGCTCAGACTTCTGAAGCCGAGAAGCTCATGCTGATGCCAAGAGCTAACTTGGGATATCAGTGAACCCATCCTTGACAATCAGTTTGGTATATAAAAACCTGATTTCCTAATGGAAGCCCTCGTTGGTTCACAGAACCTATCCTGGCATAACTTTTTGCCCATTCTTTCCTAAGCCTTGTGAATCACCTTTTCCAGGAATATAAATCCTTCTAACTGGTTTTCCCCCTGTGGTCCTCATACAAAGCCATTCAGGGAGCTTCACAGGGCAGGTGCACCTACAAGGAGGAACAGAGGCTTTGGGGAGTTCCTTCTATCTGTGTTCGTCATCACCATCTGCCAGAGCCCAGATCACAGTAGAGCTCACAGAAGATAAATGAGCTTTGTGATTTAACTCTCCAGAAACAATCTGGTTATGTAATGTCATATTTACCAGGTCAGTGCTGAGTTAAAAAGCAAATCTAAATCAATATTCTAACCCAGTCATCATGAAGTGTGTGTTCTCCTAGTGAAGAGATTTACAACTTATATGTGTATGTAGATTCTATAACTCTCCTATGTGTGTGTGTGATTTTATAACTCTGTCTACTATGTGTATATAGATTATATAACTATGTCTACTATATTTGTGTGTGTGTGTGTGTGTGGTGTATGTGTGAGTGTGTGTGTGTGTGTGTGTGTGTGTGAAAGAGAGAGGGGGAGGGGGAGAGAGAGAGAGAGAGAGAGAGAGAGAGAGAGAGAGAGAGAGAGAGAGAACAAGGAAGATGAGGAAGATAATCTTCTCCATGACTGGAAGTATGAGGCAATGCCCTAGACTCTCCAACCCCAGGGCTGCCTTGAACAGAAAGGACACAACTTGGTCTCACAGGATGAGTATGTGGCTGAGAATTTTGTCTTTTTTTTTCTTTTATAATACTGAATAACCTACTGGACCCACCTCAGACCAGGCTGACATGAAGAGAAAATGCCCTGTCACCATGTAGGGCATATATCTACTCAAAGCTCATCACCACCTCACCTTTCCCACCTTCCTGAGTACCTTTCTGAGTTATTCAGTCCTTTCCTGGAACTTCCTGCATCCAATTAGAAAACCCTAGGCCAGGCTAGCTGGAAGGGAAGTCTGTTTTTCTCTTCCTCTCTACTATTTCACTGTCCAGGGGGAGCACATGAGTTGGTGTGGAGACCTACAGTCCTCTCACTGTGCAGACACCCCCCTCCAAGGTCTTCCAATGGAGTTCTTCCTGCCCAGACACTCCTAGTTTTTCTTGCAAACCCTGAAGTTAGGCAAAATACGTAGTTTTCAATAAACGTGTTTGAATGAATAAGTAATACGGTATCCTCCATTTTATCTGCCTAAGCCTAAAAGATATAACAGATAAAATGTAATTATCCCATAAGAGTAATAAACACTCACACTGAGAAGCAAGCGGTCTTCACTTCTAATCCAGCCCCCACGATGTGACATGACACTATGAGTCTTATGTCTCTGGAATTTCCACCAGTTTCCAGACCCAAGAAATACTGCTGAGAGCTAGCTTGCAAGTCTCTTGTCTCATCAGAGAATCTTCCCCCTCCACCTAGAATCATCATGTGCTATCCTGTCTCTAGTACAGAGGTGTGGTACTGTCTCAGGCCCTCTAGGGTAGAACTGCCAATCCAAAGGCTCTGAAGGGGATAAGGGGCCACTGATCCCTGGCCAAGTGTTTATCATTTATGAGATGAGGAGACCAATTATGGAATTAACTAGGATGGGAGTTTAGATTTATAAGAAAAGCACTTGAGTTGCAGATAACAATAATCTTAAGTAATGAAAGCAAGACTGCATCCTTAATGCTGGATAGAGCATAGAGCAAAGAGAGACTTCAGTTTCAAAAGGTGCTGTTCTAATTCTGGCCATCTGTCCTCTGCAACATGGATGACAGTTACATGCTGCCTCAGAAATTCATAAACATTCACAGTGGTGACTTGGTCTATCCTCATCCCTCAAGTTTAAGAAATGTTTAAGTCCAGCTACTGTGTTTCTTGACATCATTTCCTTCGAGCTCCCACCTAACATTGGTCAATTCAAAGCTCACAGTAAATGCTCAGTAGGAGTTCCTTTAGCAGCAGGATGCTTTCTGGCTGAGTCTCAGTCAAGTGCCCCTCACCCGCCTATTCTAGTCTCTCCACAAATTCCCTTCCCTGGATGCTGATCTTGCATTGGAACCAAAGAGGCAGCCTTCTCCATCACACACAGCAAGCCCAAGGTCCCACGCCAACACTAGAGACTGCTCCTCTAGAAGAAAAGCCCTGATAAAGCACGGCCAGGATGGCCCTGTCATACTATACCATCACACCAATACGTTTGCTAAACTGATCAATAGTAAGATTGATAAGCCTTCTACTTGGTTAAGTTAATCTTCGTATCGATCAGCCTGGCAAACGTATTGCTTTTCCTGAGCAGCCTTCCTCCACAGCCTTGCTGTGCCCCACTCTGACACCCTGGTTGTCTGGTCCTATCAAGAAGAGAAATAGAACAACATTTTCTACATTAAACGCTTCCATTACATCCTGATCATCTTTGCCTGCAACAGATATCTCCTCGAGCAGAGGATTTATAGACAGAAGGTGCCTGACTAATTTTTCTGTCGGTGTTAGAATATTGATAATGATCGGGGACTTCCCAGGCTCACACACAGTACGTGAAGTTCAAATTAATAATGGTTATAAATCGGAGTGGTAAGTGCCTTTCCAATTACAGTGCCCAGAGGAAAGACCTCAGAAAATAAGGCTACAGAGACGAACCAAGGCATGCAGAGTCTGTACCTGATTTGTTCTTGTTTTTAGGTAAGACACAAAAAAGGAAAGCTTGCGAAGAGAAGCTCACTGGCAAGAAAACAGATGGTCCCATGAAGGAAAGACAAAAAAGAAAATCATCTACAAAATGGTGATGGGGCTGTTCTACCAACCAGGATCACAGAAGATATCCTTGGACAGGGCATATTTGTTCAACTAGAAGCACAATGTGCTCCCTCCATGACCCCGTAAACCCTGTGAAGTTATAGTAGCCTGTAGTAAGACTAGGTTTTGTGAAAGCAGCATGCTTTCTATAGGCATCTGCGGAGCAGAACATGCACAGAGTTTAGGAAACATAAGGCATTGGTTGTCATGTAGAAGAAGGGCAAAATCAATACCTGAGTGCTATCAGAGAACAAACATGGCAGACTACCTGCTAGCACTGGATGAGCACAAAGACTAGAGAGAGAAACAGAGAGGAGAGAGGGCAGAGAGAGAAGAAAGAAATAGCTGTAGTCTGGGTGTGATTTGCTAGGACACCCTGAAGGACAGAAATGTTGATGAATGGATCACTGGTGAGGGGAAGTACATTGTTTTTCATGTGGGGGGAGACATGTTTGTAGGAGTTAAGACCTCTTTCCTAGTGAGAGAGCAGGGTATTTCAATAGGCATTAGAACCACTTCTCTAGCTGAGATGCCAATGTTACTATGTGACTGTGCCTGAGACTTAAGTGGAGACAGACATGGCAGAATGGACCAGGGGAGGAGCCCTGAGAAAGAAGGGAGAACACCGGATTCCAGGTTTCAGTAACTGCTTCCAAGAGTCAACACCCACACATAGCTTTCCCTCATGTCCAAGAACCTTCCTTGAAGCAAGGAGTTCTGCTTAGGAGCCATGGCCCTGCCACTGCCCACCATCAGATGCTACCTGGCTTACCAACAAGCCTGAACAGCCCCCTTCTCTTTTCCCAGACATCTCTCTGCACTACATCCCAGATGGGGGAGGCAACCGCTCACCTGTGAAGCTTTATGACTTTACAACCTTGAGCAAACAAGCACCAAGCATTGCTCCTGGCCTCTGCCCTCCATGCTGTACTTCTGACTGGTGGGTGAGGTCTTTCATTCCATTCCATCAATACTTGACCTTTTCTAACACTTCCCCCATGGGATGCAAGAGAAGCCAGACACTCTGTCAAATAGAAACATAAGCATGCAGACCACAGGCTGTGTGTCTGTCTGACTTCTCCCTGCCTTTGCCTAGCCAGGAACAAATGATGGTCAGTAAATATCCGTTGAGTGATCTTTAAATAAAGATAGGCCACTGGGGGAATGTTCTCGAAGGAGACAGTAGGAGCCCAGCTTGGCCTACCTCTGTCTATGTTCCATCTTCCTCTGCCACTCCCCTTCTGTGTGCTCTTTCACCACTGGTTAAACCCAACCAGACTAGCTGGACTGTAGTCCTAAAAACTGTGGCCAAAAGAAACCTTTGCTCCTAGTGTTTGTCTTTGGTTAGACTCCGCCATTACAATGGAGAGCTGAGTCACGAAAAGGATGATATTTGGAAGTTGCTAGGGTGTGGAAGTCACCTTCCTGTTTCACACTTGTGCCTTCCTGCTTGGTCTCCACTGTAGTAGAAACCTGCAGGATCCACATCATCCCATAGGCTACATGACTAAGAGGGCATGACCTCACAGAGCTCAAGGCTTCGAAAAGGGTGATGGGTAAACCAGAGGCAACACTTGAGTCCTCATCACTGCCAGGAAGAGTCAGTGAAAATCCTAACTAGTTCCTTGATATCATATCTCCAGGCAGCTGCTCTGTGGTCAGCCACTCAGAGCAGTAAAAATACAGCCAGCACAACCAAATCAGGAAGGTTCCAAAACAACTCAGCTTTAGTTAGTTTGTTTGTGAGCTTCATCTCAGCCTGTCAGATTTTACAGTGTGACTCGTAACTCAGAAAGATTCCTTGGTGTGAAATTCTGTCCATGCCAAAGTCTGTGCTCTGTTCTGATGAAGGCCATAAATGATCACTTGGTGCTGGCTTGCCTTAGAGATTCCAGTAAGTCATAAAAGACTTCACAGCAATCATGTCACTCTTTGGGGCCTGATCTGAGGCCTGTCACTCAATGAGAGAAGAGTGAAGTTGTCAGGACCCTCATCCCCAACACAGCCAAGCCCACTTTGCATGCAGATATCTTCTTTCTTCTTCACTGAAAATGTAGCAACCTCTCCCTCACCTGAACAGGGACATCCAATTGAGTGAGCTTTTCTACTACTCACCCTGAATGAAAATCACAGCAAAGTATCCATGAACTCCAAGCTTGGACTCACCTTCATAGTACTTGGCCCAGGTCACTCCAGGGAGTTGGAGAAGAACTGGCCAGGCCCCTGTGTCTGGTAGATATGAATAAACACAGTGAGGTAGACAACGTTATTTAAAGCTGCTGCCCTGGATACCCAATTCCTGCAACTCCTTTTGAGTGACAGACAAGTCCCAATATCCCTTTGATTTTTGCAAGATAACTGAAGTTTCTTCACTTTTTGGTAAAAAGAAAAACCTTTTGTTGGCACTCTGGGAAATACTTCCACATGGCATTGGCAGCTGAGAGCCAAGCATTCGTCCTTTCTACTTGTCTTCTGTGAAATAGTAACACTTTATTCTGCATCTGAGAGATCCCTGGTGGACCGAAAGTGGGGAAGAAATTAAAAATGAAGAAAAATATTCTTCCCTCTCTCATAAAGAGAATAAGAATTCTGACTGCTACCAGGGAGACAGTAGATACAATCCTCTCATTTCACCTTCAGATAAATTTTCATTTCAAGCCAAACCATCTTTCTTTGAAAGAGTTGTTATGCACACACACCAAAATCACTCAAAAGGGATAGTTTGCCTCAGCATTATGTGAGGTGTTCAATGTATTCTGACAGTTGTCAACAAGCTGGACTCTCTCTCTCTCTCTCTCTCTCTCTCTCTCTCTCTCTCTGTGTGTGTGTGTGTGTGTGTGTGTGTGTGTGTGTGTGTGTGTGTGTGTTTATGGCTGCATGCATGTACACCTGAGTAGAGAAGACTCTCACAGAAGAACAAGATGCCCTTGGAGTTACAGGCAGTTATGAGCTCCCTGATGATGGTGCTCGGAATTGACCTTGGGTATCTGGGAGAGCAGCATGTGCTCTTAATCTCTCATCCATCTCTCTGGCCCTTTCATTCATTTTTAACCCCAGGGACATCTCAAGTCTTTTGTGGGTTTTTACAATTTATAATTTGTATCATAGCCCTTGAAGGCTAAGTATTTCTAAATCCTAGCATTGTAGACCAAGAGAAAATTATATTCAAATAGAATTATGCAGGAAGAGACAGATGCAAACTACAGCCATTCTTAAGGACATGAGTGAGGAGAATCCCAAGTTCTCAGAACTTCCTCTAATCCTCAAGGAGCTCAGGGTTCACTGCATAGATTCATTCCATAGATGTGCTCTTACTTGACAAATGAGGAAAATGAATGCCACTTCCTGCTGACACTGCTGTTTAGACGACATGTCCATCTCAAAGTAACATGTGCCTTTTTGAAATGTGTATGAAAAACGCCTTCTGTGAGACTCATTTACAGGAAGCTGAGAGGGTAGTAAGGAGGCAGCACACGACATTGTGGATCTATTAAGCATGTTGGCTGCAGAACAGCAATCACATTTTAATATTGATCGGCACTAGCTAATTAATAGACATTATAGGAATGATACAATCATGATAAATAAAACTGAGGTCCAACTGAGAGACTTTCGCAATGAGTTCTTTGGTAATGATGGCTCTTTATGAACATAATGGACAATGTTCAGAATCAATTTCTAATTTATGATAGTGTTGTGATTTATAGTTTGGACTGGCGATAAATCCAAGGTAAGTTTGTAACTGTGAAATCTTGCCTACAATATGGTATCCTTGGTACATTAAAGGGTCATGAAAATAAATTGTATAATTTCTCAGAAAAAAGTAATGAGGTATAGCATGGCATTTAGCCTAATGAGTAATACATAAATAATGAGATATTAAAAATAAATAAAACACTGCACTATCTCTACCATCCCTGCTGAGTAAAAATGAAATTATAAATGGAAGATCCTTTCAGCTAAGTTGAATGCTGGTAGTTTCCATGATGTCCTTTCACTGTGTGGCTGGCATTCAGAAGGCAGACAGTTCGTGTTGGGTAAGCATATAAATGTGGATTTTTCTTTTTTTTTTTGAAATAAAAAAAAGTTATTTATTTTAGTTTTTTTATTATTAACTTGAGTATTTCTTATATACATTTCGAGTGTTATTCCCTTTCCCGGTATCCGGGCAAACATCCCCTTTCCCCCCTCCCCTTCCTTATGGGTGTTCCCCTCCCAACCCTCCCCCCATTGCCGCCCTCCCCCCAACAGTCTAGTTCACTGGGGGTTCAGTCTTAGCAGGACCCAGGGCTTCTCCTTCCACTGGTGCTCTTACTAGGATATTCATTGCTACCTATGAGGTCAGAGTCCAGGGTCAGTCCATGTATAGTCTTTAGGTAGTGGCTTAGTCCCTGGAAGCTCTGGTTGCTTAGCATTGTTGTACATATGGGGTCTCGAGCCCCTTCAAGATCTTCCAGTTCTTTCTCTGATTCCTTCAACGGGGGTCCTATTCTCGGTTCAGTGGTTTGCTGCTGGCATTCGCCTCTGTATTTGCTGTATTCTGGCTGTGTCTCTCAGGAGCGATCTACATCTGGCTCCTGTCGGTCTGCACTTCTTTGCTTCATCCATCTTGTCTAATTGGGTGGCTGTATATGTATGGGCCACATGTGGGGCAGGCTCTGAATGGGTGTTCCTTCAGTCTCTGTTTTAATCTTTGCCCCTCCCTTCCCTGCCAAGGGTATTCTTTTTCCTCATTTAAAGAAGGAGTGAAGCATTCACATTTTGATCATCCGTCTTGAGTTTCGTTTGTTCTAGGCATCTAGGGTAATTCAAGCATTTGGGCTAATAGCCACTTATCAATGAGTGCATACCATGTATGTCTTTCTGTGATTGGGTTAGCTCACTCAGGATGATATTTTCCAGTTCCAACCATTTGCCTACGAATTTCATAAAGTCGTTGTTTTTGATAGCTGAGTAATATTCCATTGTGAAGATGTACCACATTTTCTGTATCCATTCCTCTGTTGAAGGGCATCTGGGTTCTTTCCAGCTTCTGGCTATTATAAATAAGGCTGCGATGAACATAGTGGAGCACGTGTCTTTTTTATATGTTGGGGCATCTTTTGGGTATATGCCCAAGAGAGGTATAGCTGGATCCTCAGGCAGTTCAATGTCCAATTTTCTGAGGATCCTCCAGACTGATTTCCAGAATGGTTGTACCAGTTTGCAGTCCCACCAACAATGGAGGAGTGTTCCTCTTTCGTGGATTTTTCTTAATGCGATGGTGGTGATGTTTTCTGTTTGGAGACCCTTCACAGTTTGAGGGAAAGGTGATGAAGGCCACTTGTATTCAGGATCATCAAGACCAGAAAGTGTTCCATCAAAGTACTCATAAAGAACAAGAAAGGTAGCTGCTACTCCCGAGTGGGAAGAAGTTCTAGTTTGGGCTGTAACTGCCCTGTCTAGAGGATGCAGCTCATATGGCCAACAATGACCTATATAATACTACTCCACTTCCAAGACCTCTCTCAACCACAAACTCATGAGTAATTACTGGACAGTACCATTTTGTCTAGCTCATGGTCCAAACGTTGTGCATGCAGGAAGTTCTCCACCCATGGATTTCCATTCTCACACAGCCAGCCTCATGTCTATCTATCCGTACTTGCCCTCTGGCCTGTCTCCGCATTCCACAAAAGGACATCACACTGTGAATCTCCTCCTTCTGAGACATCTCACCAACCTCACTTTCACACCATCAGGTCATATGCAAACTTCTCTTTACTGGTGGTGCTCGTTTGCTCTCAACAGTCAACGCAATCTTGATGACTCACCATGGTAGTTGAATTGATACGTGATGGAAAAGAACCTTAAATGATGAATTGCCTCGTTTACATTGGATGGTGGCCTCATTTGTAGAGCGTCTCCTTGATTAATCATTGATGTGGGGTTCCCAGTCCACTGTGGGCAATGTCTTTCCTGAATGGGTCATGAAATTGTACTTTAAAAGCCATTTGAGCAAGCTAGAGAGAGCAAGCCTGTCAGCACTGATTGTCACCAGACTCTACTTCAGTCCTACCTCCAGGGAACAACCCAGGGTGACTGTCTTGACTTCCGTAGATGAATGACTGAAGCCTGAAAGCCAAATAAACCCTTTCCTTCTTGAGTTCTTGAGTGGCTTTTGCTTATGGTCTTTATCACAACAAGAGAAACTTAACTAGAACAGAATTTGGTACAAAACAGTGAAATATTGTTATGACAGATTTGATCATGTTGTTTTGGGGAGAATAGTGGAAAAAAGTTGGAAGTTTTGGCCTAAAATAACAAAAAGGCCATTTAGTGCCCAAAGTTTAATTGGCTGTTACAAGAGTTTGGGAGGTAGGAATATTCAGAGAAGTGAAGAGGTTAGAAGCCATATGTCAGGCTTATGAAACTGCAGAGCTGGAAAGTGATGCTAATGATGTTTTGAGTTAAGAAGGAATTGAGAGTAGTAGAGGGGGATACTATAATCAGGATATAATGTATGAAAAAACAATCTGTTTCAATAAAAGAAGGGAGCTCTGTTAGTCTCCTACTCCAGTGGAAATCTACCCATCTGAGACTACATAGAAAGCACAAAGTGGGATTGATGGCTATAACAAAATAAGAAAAAGAGAAAAAGTTATTTTAAAATAAACTATTATTTGGGGGAAGAAGAATTTTCTCCACAATGAAGGGGCAATTTTGCATAGGACATGGATATTCTAACAAATACAGCTAAATGCAGATCTTTAAACTTATAGGAAACATTGGTAGAACCTTCAATTAATAACTCACAAGATATGTTTCAACCTACTATAGCACAAAAGAGGCTTAGCAAGAACATGGGGCCTTTTAGAACTACTCAGCAAACAGCTGAATGTGTTCTGAATGTGATCAAGCATCAACAGGATAATAAGGTAGATTATGTGTTTCGAAAAACTCAGTAAGTTTAAGATAACTTAAAATGTGTTTATGTTTGCACATGTGTGTGTGCATGCATGTATGTGTGTGAGTGTGTATATGTGTGTACATGTGAGTGTGTATGTGTGCATTAGTGTGTGTTTGTGTGAATGTGTGTATGTGTGTGAATGTGTATGTGAGTGTGTATGTGTGTATGTGAGTGACTGCATGTGAGTGTGTGTGTGCATATGGGTGTGCATCTTCTGAACACAAGAAAATGAAGCTAAAACAAGTAAGAGTAACTCTAAGGTAACCCACAAACATTTGGGAATTAAGACAAGAGAAAAATAGGGATTTAAAAATAAAACAGAGGAGAAAAACATTATTTAAGTTGTCCATTGTACCTAAGGTATTGAATCAATTTTTACATTAAAACTCTTAATAAAACAAAGGAAATGAAAATAATCAGGATGGGATTAGAATGAAATTGAACCAAATGAAACCAATAGGAAGCAATGAAATTGAAAACAAAGTACAAAAGTAGAATAAACTTGATTTCTTGGAAAAATTAAAATGAATTTATGCACTTAAGGTTAAACTGATTTTTTTTAAAAGGCCTTATAAATCATGCATATCATAAATGAGAGGGGAAATGCTATCAAATATTGTGCAATACAAAGAAAACTAAAAGAGGGATAATAAAATGGTCAGATTTAAAAATAATTTAATATTCCAAAGATCATTTAAGAAAATGAATTGCATAATTATTCATGGTGAACATTGATCCTTTTACAAAAACCAAAAATGTTTGATCTCACTGAGTTTTATTAAACTTATCCTGAAGAATCTACTCAGCTCAGAAAGACTACGAAGGAAATGAAGGTATTCAGATGGTCAAGAAAGAAATACAGAGGAATTTTCTTACAAATATCAACGTGATTTTTCTAGCAATTATAGTGAATTCATGAAAATGTACCTAAAATAATCTGCAGGTTTCTGAAGGCATGGGATAAAAAGGTGAGTATATGAAAACTGATTATATTTCTATGTATAAGCAGTAAGCATCTACAGATTAAAGTTCCTTAATTATAGGAAGAATGTATGAATGTTTACAGTGAAATTTAACAAAATAGGAACATAGTTAAGTGTGGAGAGAATCTCTTGTGTATGATATAGTAGCATCACCTGCCAATAAAAAGCTGATGGCTTATCAACAGAGGCAGGAAATAGGAAGTGGGAGTTCTGGTGAGGAGAGAGGAACTCTGGGATAGTCAAGCATGGAAAGGTTCACCCAGAACTCTGTGGAGACAGACACCTGAAACTGAGGAGAGGTAATCAGCCATGTGGCACTCACAAAGTAGGATGGACAAGATAACTAAGTTATGAGCTAGCTGGGGAGCAAGTCAAAGCTTGTGGACAGACATTTATTTATAAATAATGTCTCAGAATCATTATTTTAGGGACCACAGTGCAGGTAAAAAAAAAAGCCTGCAGTTACAAATAGTGTCCAATGTGGTAGTCATGTAATCCAAACCTAAATATTCAAGTTTAAAGCAAAAGATCCAGGTATTAAGCAAAGTCTTGGGTGGAAAGCACTTCCCTAGCTGGTTGGGGACTGGAAATGGAAAGACGCCTAGTACAATTCCTTTAAAGCTTCTGCTGTACAGCAAGGCTGGCTGCTGGCTGCTGGATACTGAATGGGGCCTGTGAACGTCTGGCTCAGCAGGCAGGTGCATCAGCTGAGCAGCAGGCTCTGTCTCCGGGAAGTCCTGGCACTCTGGATAGGCAGAGATCACAGTTTCCTGGCCCAGTCACGGTAGATACCACTGAGAACCTCACAGCAAGGTGGAAATGCCTCTTTTTGTCTGGTCAATCATGGCGGGTGGCTCGGTCCTTTAAGGTTTGGCCTGCATGGCAGAGAATGGATCCAGGACAGAAGCTAGGCCCAGACTGAGAAAAACCTCTGAACAGGTACAGTATGCTTGAAAATGTGCTGAAGTACTAAAGAAAGCAAAGAAACTGGGTATAAACAATCACATAAACATAAATAATTAGAAAATAATAAAGTAAAATATGCAAAGGAAGGAGAGAGATTAAAAAGAAAATATTTTTCTATGTTAAGAAATGGAGAATCTGCTTTTCCGGTTCCCGAGCAGGAGCTACAATAAGCAGCAAAGACTCATGCGACACCCTGTAAGAGGCAGTGCGAGAAGTCCTGCACTAGAACCAGCGTAAGCGCCACAAGTTTCTGGAGAAGGTGGAGCTGCAGATCAGCCTGAAAAAACTATGACCCTCAGAAGGACAAACGCTTCTCGGGCACCACCAGGCTTAAGGCTACCCCTTGCCCCAAGTTCTCGGTGTACATCCTGGGGGACCAGCAGCACTGTGATGAAGTCGAGGTCATGGATATCCCCGACATGGACATCGAGGTGCTAAAGAAGCTTAATAAGAACAGGAAGTTGATCAAAAAGCTGGCCAAGAAGTATGATGTCTTTTTGGCCTGAGTCTCTGATCAAGCAGATTCCACATATCCTGGACCCAGATTTAAACAAAATCTGGAGAGCTCCCCTCCCTGCTGACAATGAAAACATGGTGGCCAAAGTGGATGAGGTGAAATCCACAATCAAATTCCAGATGAAGAAGGTGCCTTCGGCCACATGAAAATGACTGATGATGAGCCGGTCTACAACATCCACCTGGCTGTCAATTTCTTGGTGTCCTTGCCCAAGAAAAACTTGCAAAACATCTGGGCTTTGTACCTCAAGAGCAACATGGGCAAGCCACAGCATCTGTATTAAGATGTTCCAATAAACCACGGCTGCCATCTTAAAAAAAAAAGAAAGAGAAAGAAAGAAAGAAAGAAAGAAAGAAAGAAAGAAAGAAAGAAAGAGAGAGAGAGAGAGAGGGAGGGAGGGAAGGAGGGAGGGAGGGAAGGAGGGAGGGAGGGAAAGGAGAAAGAAAAAAAGAAAGAAAGAAAGAAAGAAAGAAAGGAAGGAAGGAAGAAGGAAATGGAGAATACAAGGAAAGAGAATATTTGGACTTCATATAGTTTTATTTTGACTATCAGCATAGAAATAATTATGTATTTGGTTATTATTTCAATCTTATATATACTCTTTAAGAATTTTCAGGATAAATCAGACTTAGGTAAGAAGGACTGAAAGATAGAATGCTTGGTTACATGCTATGGAACAGAGATGAGAGGATTCTTTCAGTGAACATAAAGACTCTTCAGAAGAAGCCAATCTGGAACCATACATCAATGGCAAATAAAGAAAATCCACAGGAGAAAAATATAACAAAGGCTTGAGAAATCAGAATGGCAACCCATAGAGGTATGATATGCTAAGCTAATAGTGCTGGCTATACTTGAAGCAACCTTAGAGAATTTGAAAATTTAAAATATATACATATGTTGATACATTATATAATTGATACATATTCAGAATTCCCATGGGCTTTTGCCTTAAATTCTGAAAAGAATGATTCTGAGATTATGCATTTATCAGAGATTGAAGCTGATGATGCTCCAACCTATGTATCCAAAAAATATTTAGACATTATGGCATAGAATATATTATACAGGTATATCTTACAATCCTATAAGTCACATGATTATCAAAGGACCTAACCACCCTTTATAGGGGAAATAGCATGTTCCAGAGAAAGATTACATAATGCTTTCATAATGCTAACTATGAAAATTTTGAATGTTAATGAACAAAAATCAACAGCTGCCAAGATATTGGATTAGGGGAAAACCTGTTGAACTAAAACACCCTGTTAATGTTAAGGATTTCCTAACTTCGGAATGGAAGGAGGAAAGCCTGTTACACTAGGGAAGAAGTTTTGTATTTGTTTCCACAGGAAAAACTAAAGCTGTGGATTCTCTTCAAAAATCAGATTTGATGGGGGGAGACCCATGAAGAGCCTGACTGCAGATGAGAAAGAAATCAAGAAGTCCAACTAAACAGGAAACATGTAGTGCTGATCCCTCTACGTGGGAACACCTCTGAGACTGGCTGAGAAATGAGCATCTCTCCAGTCAGAACTTCAGTTAAGCATAGCCAATAAATCTTGTCTACAGAATCCTTGGGACTCAATCATGCCATTATTTCAAATGGGAAAAGCAGAAATTTATATTACAATTGTGTTATACAATCCAAGCTAACTTACAAAGGCAGAAGCCTTACCTGCTCGAACAGAGAACAAAGAATCATCTTTAACTGATCTGTGCACATTGTACATTCCATATATATGTCATTGCAGAACTGTATGTTACTTGTGAACATTTGCATATTTATAGACATTGATGAAGTTAAAATGGCTTTGGCAAAATTCACCCTCAGGGTTGCTGAAAAGGTTGCTGAGATTCTGCGACATATTTATTCCAGCATCCTGCTTGAGCCTACCTCTGATTGCCTTATAGCTGTTTCCTCAAAAAATCTGAATCTGAGACAGTTTCAAAATGTTTAGTTCGATTGTCCAGCATCACTAACTGTTCCAACCCTGGCTACATTTAAACCTGGAACATTCCCACCACACAGAGACTGGACAGCAATGTTGCAGCTAGCTTTCTTAAAACTTACCAATATTCCAATTTTCTTTGGGGCTCCAAAAAATAACAACAATGCCTACACACAGCAGGAATCAATTTAAGAGAGAAAAACTCCCACTCCTAAGATGTGGGGTGATTTTTTGACTGTTCAATGGATGATGGGTAATTGTCATCATTAGAACGGATGGTTGCAAGTCTTGGGAGGAGGAAAACAGAAGAGAGCTTAGATTTTCTTTTTCTAGTTCTTTCCTTTATTCTTCTTTTTCTCTTATTTAATCTACTTTTAGAGCAAAGAACATCAACAAGTCAAATATTTTTATATAATAGACTTTTGTATATCTATACAGATTAAAGTCATATATTGTTACAATGTGATGTGCTGTGTGTGTGTGTGTGTGTGTGTGTGTGTTTCAACTCTTGTTTAAGGCATTGTATCTATGTAATTATTTAAAATTCAATATAAGTTTCTAGTATTTTGAAAGCTGCTATTAGAAACTTTTAAGGGTAGTTTTAAAATTCAACTTAGTAGCAAATAGTCAAACTTAAGTGATGTTAGATACTAGTTTAGTTAATTACAGATATATAGTTCCTAGATTAAACAAATAGCAAACATCTAGAAACAATTCAAATATATTCAAAAACTTCAGAGACCTTCAGAATATTGCATTTAGGAATGTTTTATTAATAAAGTGTCTTTTTGACAATAAGACCTGCGTGTTCCCGGCAGCACCCCCATTCTACTTCAAAGAAAATGATGAGTATAGAAGAACTTCCTTATGGAGCCTGCTTCAAATGTGGTGAGTTGTCACTGGGCAAGAAACTGCCCTTGCTTCAACTGCAAACAGAATGTTGTCCAAATTAGACAAACAAGATGCAGGAAAGTCGACTGACAAGCTTTGCAGGGATAAGGTAGGCAAGTGCTTCAATATTCCTGCTTCACAGAAGTCTGTCAGATATTCTGGGCCAGAAGGCCAAACATGATGCCCCAACAATATAGATAAACCCTGGGTGGCTATCCAGGCAGTCAGTTCCTCTGTCATTTCTATAGTTTTGGAAGCTGCTTCCTCTTAACTTCTTGCGCACTCAGATAATATTTATTTTTTCTCATGTCTCTGATGGACTTGAAGACTAGATAGCTATAGTCTCACAATTAAGCCTAAGTTGTTTAGGATTTAGAAGAATATAAAAGTCAACATAAGACGGAAAAACTGAGATAACAAAGGAAAGTGGGCAGACACTGGTGTGGATTAATCCAAAGCTGTGAGTGGGGAACAAAACTGCAAGTCCACAGACAGGGACTACAACAGTGGGATGGGAGGTCTAGTCCCAACTCTGTCAATGATTTCTTTTAATGTTACTACATTAAATTAGCTGATTAGGGGACATGGTGCCTGTGTGCAAGTCCAGCAGGTGAAAGAGTAGAGGGTTCTGAATACAAGACCAACCCAAGCTACAGACTGAGATCAGATCTGAAAACACCAGAATCAAGAGAAACCAAATACAGAATACGGAGAAGCAAAAAGAAGATAGATGTTCATTACAAAATACAATAAACTAAACAAGGGTCCAGACCCTGAAAAACTGGAAACACATCCCATGTACTGGGCAAAGCCAAGTGATGTAGCCACACAAATTAGGAACAGGTGATGTAGAGAAGCACATTGTTACTAAGATGCACTGATGCCTTACAAGGTAACTGTGGGTCAACTCAGCAGAGACACAGTAGCATTGAAGTTCTATGCTCCTGAAAACATAGTTTCAATTACTCAATGCAAAAACTAATGGAAGCGGAAGGAGAAAAATTAAAAGTCAAATAAACTGTTTTATTTTAATTACATTCCTCTCAATTGATACAAGGAGAAATACCCAATACATAGGAAATTTGAACAACACAGCAGGACTGTCTGACTGAACTTGCACACCTTTTATCCCAACCTCACAGCCTTTATTCAGAGCACATGGAAGGTTTTTGGACTAGCATATACCAAGAGGCACAAAGGACCAATGCGTTTCAAGAGGTGGAGACAAGCGTGTTTATGAATGCCATAGTAAGAAACTAGAAATCAATAATTAAAAAAGCAAGGAAGCCCAGACCTCTTTAGAAATAGAGATACAATCTTCCACCCAACCAGTGTGTAAAAAGTGAAATCATTAAGGGAAATGTCGATGTTTTGAGCTGAGATATGTTGAATGTGCTAAATTTATGTTCAGATTTCTGAAGTCTAAGCGTAGACACACCTGTACTCTCCACCCTTGGAGAGTGAATGTAGGAAGATTAGGTGTTCAACGTCAGCTTCACTTGCAGAGCTCAGAAGCATCTCGGGCACATGAGATGTGACTCAACACCCCCTCCTACCCTGACAGGTACCTCTTGGATGCACTAGTCTGACAGTCACTAAACTTGTCATCTTCTCAGGATTAAAGAGCAGTAAGAGTCTTTGGGCAGTGGGGACTCTGGAGTTGGCTGGGCTGCCTATAAGTCTACCTCGCCAAGGATAGAGCTTCTGTGAATCTCCCCCAGGCTGGGTGGGCTCTTTAGTGATTTAACTGCCCCTGAGTGAACTCCTGTGAGAAACTGCGATAAGTTACATTTATACCAAATAGTTTTTAAGGCTTTCTTTGCTTTGAAATCCTGGATCCACCACCATACTGACTTGCTAACATACCCAGAGAGGTCTTTCTGGACAGCTCAGTCCTGTCCAGCAGCTCTTCAGCTTGATGGTACCAAAGCCTGACTTTAAGGATAGCATAGCTCACTGAGCTTCTAATCAGAGAGGTCAGGAAATAAAGGTTCAACTGTCCTGAAGACTCACAGACAACCCCACCCCACTTGCTAAAGAGTTTGGTTCACTTAAAGCTGAACCAAAGGAACAGATTAGAGCTTAGAGAATGGCACACATCTGTGCACAGCTGGGCTGTGTGCCTAGGCAAGACAGCTTTCATGCTACCCAAGAAACTACAGAACCCATTCTTGGCTCTTCAAACCATCCTGAATTTTACAGAAAGGACATCTCTTCTCAAAAGTCAAAGCATAGGCTAAGGGACTTGAGTTTTGAGTGATTTCGCAAAAGGACAAATGGCAGACAATTTTGAAGCCCAATAAATTTTATCTGTCCAATGTTAAACACTGGGGATTCAGATAGGGCAAGAATATATACTTCACTCATGGGCAAATTATAGCTGGACCAGCTTCCTATACCAGGAATACCAGACGCTACTCCATGTGAGGATCCTGTAGCTAAAATCTTGGTAGCTGGAAAAGGCTGAGTGGGATAGACAGAAAAAGAACCTGGGCTTTGTGGCTAGATGGTAACATGATGGTTAGCTGTAATAGCAATGGCTTCTTCCTTCTGGCATAGCATGCACCCCAAATGCTAGCACCAAGCCAGTGTCACTCTCCAACACTGCCTGGGATTCTTGTAAACAGAATCTGGAGTATATGACTTGTGCTGCTTCCCTGTGAGCCTGTCTTCTCCCTGCTTTCTGTGGGTACCATTGCTCCCATGACATCCTTCCTATCTCCTTCCTCCTTTTCCCTGGGTGTCATTTATGGTTCCACACACTTGACCCCTTCCTATTCTCTTCCATGCTCCCCACCCCTGTCCTATTTCCTCGGTACTTGCATGTTTTTTCTTGCCCTTTTCACTTGAGCTTATATCCCCTGTCCCATTAGCATGAAGTCTTTTACACAGAATGGAATTTTGGGTAATCTGTAGGAAGGACTAAGCACTAACATGCTGCTTAATGCCCTCTCCAAGAGTCTCTCCTATCTGCCTCTCTGTCTCTGTGCATGTTTGTCCTTTTTCCGTGTCCCTGTCTACTATTGTGGATGGCTGAGCCTTTGCTCCTATGTGTCATTCACGGGACCTCCAGACCCAGATCGATGTGATGGTTGGGGGTGGGGTTGGGGGAGTCCCAGGGAAGGCTTACACAGCTGAAGCCCTCAGTGACTGGAACACTTTAGAGGGAGACTGTAATTAAGTGGAGATCGGCCCTCCAGCCCCCTGGGCACTGAGCATCAGCAGCAAGAGGAAGCCCCTTCATTACCCAAAGAAGAGCACTGTGATGGGATGCTCTGGTCAGGCCTCTAGTGGCCCCTTTGTTACCATAGTGGAAGGACTGCACTTTCGGCTAGCTGTCTTTGCCAAATGCTATCATTTTAAAAGCCGTGAACAAGGGGGAGTGGGGCCTAGGGGTATACACAGCTCCATATGCTGGGGACAGGGAGACAAGTGTAATACTGCACTATTAGACTGACACAGGAGCTCACTTCTGCCCCGAACATGAGACAGCTTGAGAGGATTATGCAGGACAGGCTGTCACATGATGAAATTTTCAGAAATCTGTTAACCCCAGCTCAGACCCAGTGAATATTTTATCACCCCACATGGAGAAGGGCGGTATATTTATTAACTGTGGGAAGACACGGCCAAGAAACTGGGCACATAAAAGCGAAGAAGAGGCTATGTATTTAGTACCCAGTTGGGACAATCACAGGCAGGGAGGTTATGAACAGAGGATGGGAGAGGGCCTTAGTCCACTAGGACTCCCAGGCAGATGACATTGGAGGAAAATGGGCACAGGGCAGAGGGGATCAAGCCAGGGCTCAACGAGAGAAAACAGTGTGGCCACTGAGCCAGTGAAGATGATAATGACTGTCAGTATCAAAAATACCAGAGGCAGAGGAAGAAAGAATTGGGTAGATTTCCACTGGAAATGTTTTAATTGAGATCTCATTCAACATGTTGAATTCACATGGCTTTTACACAGGGGATGGCTGTTTGCTTTTCAGAGAAACACAGAGTGAAACATCACTTAGAATCATAGATCAGAGAAGCCAGCCCTCTCTGTATGTGGTCATTGGGATGGTCTCATCATGCACAGAGAACACAAAAAGCATGGGTGGGAATATTTGGACTCTCACCAGAAATCTACCCAGGTGACTTGGGTCAGGTATTGTATTGGGCACATAGGGGTGTTTTTCAATTTCATCTAGGCGAAAGAACATTACATAGCCACTGGAAGCAGGAAAGGAAGCCATGGACCAGGACCCAGATGGTGACCAGTGCTTCACCTGATGACACAAGGAAGGAAGCATCAAGTTGTGACGTTTTCTCCATGGCTACCTGGATTTAGTGACCCTCCACAGCACACACTAACTCCTAGTTCTTTTCCACTGTGTCAGGAAACCGAGTCACGTGACAATGTCAGGCCTGGATGCCCACTTGTGTAGATCATCTCAGAGGGAGCCTAAGTCTGGTACCACGGGACCACCTCTCACGGGCAAAGGAGTAAACTGATAGCAAACCTGCAAGCCATTTTAAAATGACAGATTTGTCTTCATTTCATAAATGAACTGGACACAAAATGTTGAGAGCCACAGAACCCTTGGTCAGTTCACACACACACACACACACACACACACACACACACACACACACACACACACAGACAAATAAAAGCAACTTCTGGGCTTTTCTGCAAATTGCCCAGATTACTGAGATAACATTTGCCCAACAATGTCAAGGGGTCACAGAAAAAACCAACACAATATGCTTCTCCAAACCCAGCCCATCTGAACGCCTGAGCTCCAATGTAAGCAGAGCCCAGGGGGCGGATGATGGAACAAAAGCACCCTCCTCTAATTGACTGAAAAATTAGCCTGCTTGCCCCATGGGAGGCACTAGAGGCTGCAGCAGATGGAGGCTGCTGGGCACTGCAGCTCAAAGGCTCCCTGAAACCTGCTGTGGATCTTCTGCAATTATGGGTCACAGCACTCCTCTTGTTAGACAGAACACCAGAAAGTCAGGGCAGGGGACAGAGGGTCAGAAGGTCCCACTTTCCCCATCTCCAAGCTGAAGCTCCTAAATAGACTATCTACACGGTGGAGTTGCATGTCTGCACTTTGGGCTATTTGCATGTTTTTATACACTTGGCCTCTGGCCCAAACAGATGCTTTCTTTGATTCTGGTGATCTGAATTAATCCGCATTGCTGTGTCTTGATCCGCTAGACGTGGGTCTGTGCTTCTTAGGCAGCACATGTGGAGTTGAACTGCTCGGTGTAAGTGTGTCAGGGTGAAGGAACTGTCCACATTAGCAGTGCTCACGGCATTCAGGTGCCGCAATGAAAGCTGCCTCCCTGAACAGAACCGCACCACTAGCTAGGATGCTTGTTCCTCTAGTGAGAAATGAAAGCCTGGGGCTTAGAGCTTTCGAACCCACTGACTCAGCTAGAATCACTGTTTAGCGACTACTAGGATATCCTCCTCCTCTACCTCCACACAGCTAGGGTTATAGGCACACTGTCACGCCCAGCTCGAGTTCTGAGGATCCCAGGCCCTCATGCTTTTGTGGAAAGCACCTTATTGACTGAGTCATCTCTCTAATCCTGCCCTTCTGACTTTCTAACAGAATAAACACCCAGTACAATAAAGGAAGAATCTTTTTTCTGTTACCATCCAACTTGAAACAAATACCAACACCCTGTAGACTACTTTCTTACAAAGTACTCAGACATCGAAATACAATTCTATTTTCCTAGCATTAATTTCTATTCAAACACTCGCTGGTGACATGAACAGATGGCTTAGTGGTTAAGAGCACTGACTGCTCTTCCAGAGGACTGGTGTTCAATTCCTAGCAATGCCACAGTGGCTCACAACTGTCTATAAATCCAGTTCCAGGGGAATGTCCTGACCTCCTCAGGCAGTAGGCATGCAATGAGTACATAGACATTCATGTGCCATGTGCATAGAATTTTAAAAAATTCAATATTTTTAATACTGACTGTTGAGTTACCAATTCAGATTCAATATCTCACTTCACATGGGTTTCTCTGTGTTTGTTCCATGTTGGGGCTCTGTGGAAGACACCGCCCTTCCAGAAGCATCCTGAATGTCCTCATTATGGTTTGAATTGAGTAACAGAGGGACATCCTAGAAAGAACAAGGGGCATGTTAGCTAACTTGTGCACACAGGATGATTTACAAAGAAAGAAAGAAGGAAAGAAAGAGAGAGAGACAGAGAGGCAGAGAGAGAGAGAGAGAGAGAGAGAGAAAATTAGTAGAAGGAAGAGGAGGAGGAGGGAGAGAGGGAGAGAGGGAAGGAGGGGGGAAGAAAGGAAGGGAGGAAGAAAGCAAAAAGAAAGAAAGAAAGAAAGAAAGGAAGGAAGAACAAAAGAAAGAAGTGAAGAAGTTATGACATATTTCAGTGTGATGTTTAAGATGCATTCTGTGGATAAATGCGTAACGGTTTACATTTTCCAAAATTTTTAAGAACAATAAACAATATGTCACCCTGTTAGCAATTCTAGAATTAAAGGCCATAGGAAGATTGCCTAGAATATGACAGGAGTAACTGAACCTTTACCCCTTGTCCCTTTGGATTGTCCCACATGAATTTGGAACCTACAATTAATTTTGCAGTGTACTCATTCAGTCAACATTTGAAATTTTTCTCTTGCATTGCTGTAGTGTTTCTAATCAGCATTTTAGTGTGAAATCAAACACCTTGTAGTGACCTTCTTAATCACTGTGTTGTCCTTCACTAGTAGATTCTCCCTGAAGCGTTTTTAAACGTTCGTCAGTCGGATGCCCTTTCCCAGGCTGTAGTGGTCTGTGTAAAGAACTATGACTGTCTAGAACAACCTCGTCATGCAAATACTTCTGATGCTCTCCAACCTCTGCCCCTGCTCTACTGCTTTGACCCTCAGAAGTCCCAGCACCGTGGGTTCCTCTGGGAATGCCAGCCCATGGCTCCTACCCAGCACAGTGTCTGTGAGTCTGTGCAACTGTGCCGGTCAGCACCTTCCTTTCTGTATCTGAGAAGTCCACTGCGAAACAAGCACACTGCGGATCCAGCTGCCTGTGGGTGGGGGACACTGGAGACGCAGCCACTGCTGGGCTGTTACCGGATGTTTCTGTTTCTCTGAGATTGGGTTCCAAGGATACAGTCCTGGGTATAGGGTAAAGAGGTGGCTAGCTTGAGGCGCTAACAATTTCTAGAGAAATGTCACGGACATCTCTTTTCCTGTTGATTTATAACTCTGTCTTTGGAGTCTTTGTACAAATCTTTTGCCCATTTTTAATTAGATATATTTTTGCTGTTTGGGGACTTTTAAAAATATGAGAGTTGACAAGTTATCTTCTAGTAAATTATTTACAAATATGTTTCTCTCAGCGCCAATTTCGTACAACCTTGATCTTTTCACCCCCACACACAGCAAAGGTTTAATTTTGAGTAACTGGACCCTTTCTTGTAAATAGAGAATGTTCTGGATGCAAGGTTACTTGTACCCAATGTACCCTTTTCGACACTGTAATGTTTTTGAGGTGAAGCCATTTCTTTATATTTTGGGTTGTGAGCCTAGCCTTTAATAACCGAGCCATCTCTGTAGCCCGAGGCTACTCTTTGTTGATAGGCAATTTGAATCTTTTTGTCTCTAGGTTTTCCATTGTGAGTCTAGCTCAAAGTTTGCCATTTTTATTGACCTGTTACAAGAACCTGCAGAGTCTACTGTTTCCCCGGGGTGGCATGTTTGGGTCCCACACGTGTCTTGCTCTTCAGTGGCCCCCAGCCATTCCTGACGTGCTCATTTCTTTCATTTAGGTAGCAGTCGTGAGCTTCTCTGGATGGAAACTGCTTTTGTTTGTTTTTCCTGTGCACTTCAGGTTTTGCTTTAAGTTCTCTCAGAAGTTTGAATCAATGAGTTCCCTCTTATTTTCCTCAAAATAGGTCTGCGTTCCTTGAAATGTCCTCCGCTACTTGGGTTACTTACAAGCACGCTAACTAGTTTCCAAGACTTTGGAGATATTTTCCTCTTCCTGGTTTCTAATTTAATTCTCCTCTGATTTTAAAAATGCACTTTATGTCACAGTGCCACTGGTGAATGCATGCACTGGCCATGTGACACGGTCCCACTGCTGAGTGTGTACACTGGCCATGTGACACGGTCCCACTGCAGAGTGTGTGCACTGACCATGTGACACGGTCCCACTGCTGAGTGTGTACACTGGCCATGTGACACGGTCCCACTGCTGAGTATGTACACTGGCCATGTGACACGGTCCCACTGCTCAGTGTGTGCACTGGCCATGTGACACGGTCCCACTGCTGAGTGTGTACACTGGCCAGGGCAACAGACTTCTCTGGTGAGAGCCGTAGGAATATTTGCTCAACACAGGAGCTCTGTGGGTGTAGGCCCTGCTGGCTCTGCACTTCACAGCTGAAGAACTGACTGTGCTCACAGCCTGATTCTGCTGGGTCCCTGAAGAATTTCTCGTGTAAGTTCATCTGTTAAGAAGAGATTAATGCAATGGCACCAGCTATAGCCAAATGTATGTGTGCTTCTTTCAGTGGCTGGGTCTGTCCCCATGGTTCTAGAGTGTTCTAGTCCGTTAGATACTGCTGTGTCTGTGTTTGACATTTCATGTTAGCCTCTGTACTATTCATCTTCAGTCACGGTTGGTCTCTTGGCCTGGAATTTAGTTCATCCTATCAACATAGAGATCCTGGTTTACCATGGTGTTTCAGGCAGTGCCTTTCACCTTTGCTCATCAGGAGGCCCGCAACACTGTGCCCTAAATGATAGCTCACTTCCTACTAACCTTGTGCCATGGACACTGTGCATTTTTTCTTAATTGTGCTATATAGGAAATTTTTACTCAAGGATGATTTTTAAGATGCTTTGACAATTTTATTCATGCATACAAAGTATGTTTAGTATGTGTTCTCCTTTGACAATTTCATGCATGCACACAAGGTATGCTCAGTACATGTTTTCCCATTGCCCCCCCCTTCTCTTGCCCCTTCCCGTCTCATGTCTTCCTAGTCTTTCTCTTGTCTTCATTACCTACTGAGTTCAGTTAGTGTTCCCAGTACGTGTACATATGTGGGGACATCCACTGAATCTCTGGAAACTTCCCAAAGACCACATCCACAAAGAGTGAACCTCCCTCTGTGGTCAACCAGCAAGTGGCAATAGGTCCTCAGCTAGGGATGGAACCTTTCTGTCCACACCTGAATATTGACTGGCTTTCTCTCATACAGGTCTTGTGCAGATGACCAAGGATGGCTTTGTGCTTATGACTGCCAGGCCATGTCCAGAAGACAGTGTTCCTCAGTGCCCCTCCCTTCCTCCAGGGCTCACCCCCTTTCTGCTCCCATCTGTCTGTCTGTGCTGTTCCTTTCTGGGCAGGTCATATGTCTTACACATCAGATTTAGAGCTGAGAACTCATGGTCATTTATTCTCAGCACTTTAGCTGCTTAAACTGATCATGTGTCTTGTGTTGACAACTGCACAACCTGGGCAGTTGGGTTAAAAATCCTAAAAGGGCAAGCATATTAAGGAACCCTCTATTCCTCTGTGCCCAGGGCACAGTATTGCTCGGTATTGCTCTTAACCTTGTTTTGAGCAGCCTACTCAAAATGACAGTCCTCACTTCCTGTTCTTTTGAGCCACCACAACTACCCCGACAACGTGCCTCTAACAGCTTGTGTGGATGTGTGCGCTCCCTGTTCCAAAGGTCAAGTGTGAACATGGAGGGAGCATCACTACCCACTCTCCAGTTAATGTTGCCCATGGGTGCACAGGTTCAGGGCTGACCATTTAGGATTGAGTGATCTATTGAGAAGCTCCTTGAAGAAGAAACCTGACTCTTGCCTGTAGCTATTTAGCTAGAGGTGGGTCCTTGTGAACCTTCCCCTCATCCATGTTGGCTTGTAGAGTGGTATGACCTCCTGCATGTCTAATTCTGGCAAGCATGCAGTTGTGAGTTCAAATTCTGTTTAGACCCAGGCTTAGCATTTTATCGTTGGTTTTCTTTGTGCTCTGTTTTTGTTCCAAGCTTTCATTTTTCCTGCTCTGTTGGGTCATTTGCATATTTCTAGCATCCCAGTGCAGTTCTAACATCTACTGCATTTTGTTTCTCTCTGTACCTCTGTGTGTATAAATATTCATATCCGTATATATTTTATGCTTATGCATTCATATCCATCCACATACATCTTTACATATTCATATGTATGTATGAATATGCATCCCTGCTCATGTGTTTGCTAGTTTTAAGGCTCTCTCCAGGGACTGAAATATACATACTGAACTTCTCATGGTCTCTTAGCACCAATGTGCTACCTCACAGCCCTCTGGACGTTCCCTTCCCTTTAATATTACAGATGTCTTCTACACAACATCTGCATATATTAAGCCTCCACCAGAATATAGTGTAAACATTGTTTTCAAATAACGAATGTGTTTTAGGGACTTCAGGGATAAGCACATGCTACACAGCTCACTTCTGTCATCGGCTCTCATCCTCACATGCTCTAAGGGTCCTTCTCCTTCTGTGGAAACCTGTCTTGACACTAGGTTCAGAAAGTCTTTGCCCTGTGACTTCTCTGGTCCTCCCTCCATTGAAGAGGCTTCAGGAGTCATTCATATCTTACTGTGCCTGCACCTGGAGCCTGGGGCTCACAAGGCTCGTGGAGCATCTTGGAGGTTTTCCAGTGTCCCAGGCTTCCGATGAGAAGCGATGCTGGTATTTTGCTCTCCCTGCCCATGCACAGCCCAGCACATCGGTGAGTACTGAACTCCATTGCTGTCACTTTTCAAGTGTCTTGCTGTGCTGCACCTGGGGTAGGTTACCTTGGCCTGATACTGCCAGGGTGGTCCTTAGGTTTCTCCAGGATGTTTTTTGCTGTGCCATCTCAGATATTTTTTCTAACACCAAACTCTGTCCTCTGGTACACTCTGCTGACACAGCGATCAGAGGCCTGTCACTGTTCTCCAGGGCCCAATTTAAAAAAAAATTGTCCTTCCTTCAGTTTGTCAACTGTGCTCTTTATGCTTAAAGTCCCCATTTGTTTGTTTCTTTGTGCTTTCCACGCACTGGTACAGACTTACCTGCTCTTCTCTCCTCTACTCTGAAGGATTGCACGCAATGCTTCTGCCTGTGTGTAAGAACTGCTTTGCAGTTTTTGTTGGATAGTCCCACAGACTGTGGCATTTAGCCTTGGCATCGGCTGAGTCTCTGAAGGAGCTGAGGTTTGCTTGCCTCATCTTTGCCAGATGATCTTGGATTATGTTCTGGATGTTTTGACTATGACGTCATTTGATTTCACGCTGTATTTAAATCTTATGTACAATGGTGATACTCCGGTTTTATTTAACAAACAGCCTCATTAGGTGTTGCTGTTTCAACATGCCCACCTGGGCAACCAGAAAGTCAAAGGAGGAGGAGGAAGGGAAGGAGGAGGAGGAAGATGAGGATAATGATGAGGAGGACACAGAAGAGGAGGAGATAGTTCTTTGGATACTGAACTTCGATCATCTGAGAAATGGTAACTTTATGGAAACTGTGGAGAGTGGGAGTAAGTAACATGAAGTGTGTTGTTGCTTCTACTTCCTAGATAGAAAGGCCTTTGGACAAAAGAGCACCAAGGATTATCCAAATCATACACAGAAAGAACACAGGCCTCTGCCCTGAAGGGATATTACTTAGAGCATCACCAAACACCAAGATGCGACTAACCTGGTTAGAGTGCCTTCCATGGTATGGCAAAGATCAGCAGATGAGCAGTGAAGACCAGGGGCTCTCATGCAGAGTTCCTGCTGATTGGCCTGGACCCTCTGAGAAGATCAACAAGCCGCACACAGGAAGCCCACCAAGGGTTTCCTTAGTGAAGAGTAGAACAGGAACCCTGACTCAGCTCTTAAAACCAGACAGCAAAACACACATTAAGTATGAAAAAGAAAATATTTTAACTAAAACAGACTTTCTAAAGTATTTGTAACAGACCAATAATAACTGCATGTAGTAGTGGTGTGCATGTTTTCATGCATGTACACTGCAAAGTGGTAGACTTGGGTGAATTAACATATCAACTGCTTCAAATACTTTGTCATGTCTTCATAGTGCCAATAAATGAAACCCATTCTCTCCACTACTTGAAATTGTCAACAGTGTATCCTTTGTCCAGGCCTAAAGATCACCAGCTCTGTGCTCCCCTGAGTCAGAGGTGGGAGAGAGGACCATTGTCATTGGTCAACCACTTCACAGAAAACTGCAAGCACGGAGCAGGAAGCCTGTAACTGAAGTTCCTCATGGGGAATTCTGAAGGCAGAGGACATATGAACATGGTTTTCAGAGCATCACATTCTAAACTAAAAGATGAGTCTTCAAAACATCTCACGTCTTAAAATCATGCTGTGTTTTCTTGGATCATAAAAAGTAGATGAACAAGTTGAATTTGGTCCCAGGAAAACTCCCCGAGAGTGACTTTTGTAGAAGTCAATAGTTAATAATAAAATGCATTTTGATTAATTAGTCTATAAATAAGGTTAAATTATTCTTCGTATTTGACTTCAGACTCTGTGTAAAGTTACAAAAACCAAAACAGTATGATACAGGTATGATAAAAAGAGAGAGAGAGAGACTTGCATGTTCCTGAGAGAGAACAGCATTCAGTAATGAGTCCTTATGTGATCTTCCAGCCCGTGACAGCAGAGGGTGAGGTGGTCATAGTTTGGGAAGTGGTGTTCTCTTAAAGAAGTGTCCCTATGAAAACTGCATGTCCGTGTCACGTGGATGCTGTGCTCATGTTACATACAAAGTTATTTCACAATGTTCTGTAGACATCAGCGTAAAGTAGCATTAATGCTGCAGAGAAGTGAGCAAGGAGATTTCTACTTATTTGATCATTGTCAATAGGTTTGGTCATGTAGTGGTTTAAATGAGGAGGACCTGTATGTGACATCCTTGACAATTTGTCCACACACGGGATGACTGTTGGTGTGTCACGAAGGCAGGCTTTGGCATTCCGTGTGCTCTCAGTCTCCTGCTTGTGATTTCTGAGATGTGAGGTGTCAGCTGTTCTGCTGTGTGCCTTTGTTCACTCTGTATTGTGGACTCTACCCCTCTGAGCACATCAGCTCAAACAGAACACGGTATTTTATAAACTCCTTCAGTCACGGTGCTTTGTCACAGCTTCAGAAATAGAACTAAAACCAGTGCTGAGAGCACAAACTGTATAAAATCTAAGCAAAAATGAAATGATCAAGAATATTTTGCCATACCACTATGTCGCGTGTGTGTATACACATGCAGATGTGCATGCCTGTGTGTTTGAGTGTGGATGCCAGAGTCCCACATCAGGTATCTTTCCACTCTCCACTTTAGTTTTCTAAGCACCTCTCAGATACTAGAGCTGACCAGTTCATTTAGACCAGCAGGACAGAGAGTCCAAGAGATCCAGCTGTCGCTGATTCCCCAGCGCTGAAATTACAGATGTTTGTGCTCCTGAGGTTTTGCATGGGTTCTAGATATCACATTCAGCTCTCATGCTGGCACAGCAAGCACTTTACTGACTGAGCCCTTTCTCCAGTTCCTTGCTATCATTTTGCAACTGTGGCCATGTGCCCCTTCCCAAGTCTTTATCTTTAGTCATAAGAAAATGTCCAGACAAGCCAGCATGAAGAGACCATCTGGGAAGCAAACCTCTGGTCCTGAAGACATTTAAGAGCCATCAAAAATGATGAGAGTGTAAGTAAGTGTTACAGTAAAGAGGAGCCTGAGGGCACAGAAGGAATAAGTAATGGGACATCCTGTGGGATCCTGGAACCAAGAGGCATGGAGAAACTGAGTAAATGGAACTTAATTAAAATTAATGTCTGCACGGTGCTTTTAACTGTGACTGGTGTCCATGCAGAGGCAGCCTGTCAACTATAGAAGAACTGGGTGTGGAATATTTGAGATAATTTTTGTACTATTTTGGATTATATTTACAAAGTAAAAAAAGATAAGGTGCATAGGAGTTAAAACTTCGCTATGTAATACATCAGTAGACACACTTGCGTAAGTAATTGGAAACAACTCATATATATACATATACATATATGTACATATACATATACATATATATACATATATATATACATATATATATATATATTTAGGGGAAATGATTTTGACTTAAGAGAGATAACAGTATTTACAGCTCCATAAGGAGGGGCAAATCCTACTTTTAATAGAATGTTGAGAGGCCATTTCATCAAGGAAGGTGGGAACATAGTCAACAGGCAGGTGAAAGGTGCTCAATCCATCCCACAGTACAGTGACACAGTTTTAAAAAAGACAGTGGACTCCAGCACACAGAATAGAATGGTGGGAAACAGAGTCTGACCGCCCAGGTCTGAGTGAAAATACAGCCAATGTCTAGATTGCCAAAGAGTGAAGCTGAGGAAAACTCCCTCCAGAAATCTTCCTTAGGATATGAGCACTTGTGATGCTTGGAGATTACTGAAAACTGAGATCGGAATCTGGGGAGGGGTCACAGAACTTCACACTAAGCATGATGGGAAAACCAGATTGAAGTCTCAGAAGCAACAATGAGAAACAAAATTGATGAACACAGTCGCGGCACTCTGTCAGCAACTACCAAAATGTCTCTGCTTCTTGTGCCCCTGGTTTATGAGAACCTGAAAGGGTTCCAGTTAATGCTAGTTAGACATGCACACATGCACACACACATATGCATGTGCACGCATATGTGCATGTGCACATACATAGAATTCTACACTGTACTGTTCTTTTATTCTTCATGGACAATATTTTCAGGAAAAAAAATGATGCACTTTTCTGACGTTCTCCTTGAAAGTTCCTCCACTCAGCTCTCTATTTCTGAAACTTCTCTGTAATAGCCATCTCAAGGATCTAATCCATCCTTCCCTTGAGGACCCATCTTCCTTGTACTGTTTTCCTGTTTGGCCTTGGGAATCTCAGCTAACCTAACATGTGAAGACTTTGAAGGTAGATTCTCACTCCATGTCGTCACTCACTCCCTCTCTGACCTGGGCTCTGGTCATCCTCCATGTTTCCCTCTCCTTCTTGACTGCAACCATGTGCCTCAGGTCTAACTCTCTGGTGCTGAGTAGACATTTGTAAAGACTGCTGCCACTAGCCTTGCTGGGACCCGGCCTCCCTCTCAAGCATCTCTGCCTGTCTGAGTTATCTGTACTGGACACTAAGGTCATGCCTATTCCACCTCAGACCAGCACCAATGCCACTCTTCTACTTCTCTCTGGTGACAGTCACTGAGGTCCACAGCAGCCTGGTGATACTGAGAAGCTGAACTGTCCTCAAGGAGACTCCAATCTTGATATTCTCAAGTTTTATTCCTGTCTTGTGTTTGCTATAATGGACACCTCAGCAATTCTCAGCCCAGGGTGGCAAAGTACTGGCCTAGAAAGTAAGATGGTTGGAAATTTACCCCTGAACATCCAGTTGGGAAAAGCAGGGCATGATGCAATCATTTAAAGTGGAATCTCTCCCCAGATTCCCCCCACCTCTCCTCTCGCTCACATTTTCTCTCTCTCTGTCCTTCCTTTTCTCCCTTCCTCCCTCACTAATTCCTGTATTTTTATCTGTCTTGTATGTCTTGCTGTGTGAGTACTTAACAGAGAAATACTTTTATTATACATATAAACTCATTTACTCACCAACCATTTAGTAACAGGGAAATGTCTATGTAAATCTGTGGTGCTCACACATTACTGTCATAGTCACTGGTGGAATTTAACTCTGCAGTGTCCAGCTGAAAATGATGGTACTTAGGAACAATCTTTACTCAATACCTTCGACAGTCACTTAGTAGGGATATAATTCATGGGTTCATTTCATTCCTATTGTTGAGAGCCAGCTCCCATCTATTGATGACTTGAAAACACTGAATGATGGTACCTGGGAGGCAGCTGTGTGTGACAGAGCAAGCATTTGGTTCAGAACCTCAGTTCTAGTTTCTAAGTGTCCAAACCTGCCGGCCACGGGCACACTTGTTGTCCTATGTTCAGGCTGCATTAGTCGTAACCTGAAATTAGGAGATCCACTAGCGTACATGGCCCTGAGATAGTCTTAAACCAAGAAAATAAATCCTTAGGATTATGCCAAGTGTCTCTTATGAGCACTAGGAAATCAGGCCATGCTGAGCCAATCCCAGCATGGTGGCCATCGACTGAAGCAGAGGACTGGTGGGTGGGCTCTGTGGGTCCATGCTGGAGTTTGTCAATTTTTAAATTTGCACTGCAGTCATACCAGCTCAGGCACTGGCCAGCAGTGTAGTAAGGAGCCATGTGGTACATTACACACCACGGGCCTTCCAGTGTGTCATTGCCACTCTGCTGTGTCACGAGGGGCATAATAAAGTAATTGTCTTCCCATGAAACTTTTCTATGATTATACAAACATGAGACACAGAATGTTCATGCGGCAAAATAAATAAATAAATAAATAAATAAATAAATAAATAAATAAATAAATCTGTTTTTCTTATTTTCTTAAATTTTTTGTTCAACTGTTAAGCAAATGTAAAAAGCCTTTGTGAGCTTACAGAAAATTATGTGGTAGGCAGAATGTGACCCTCGGCTGCAGTGTGACACCAGTGCCTGGACTGTGAGGATTTCCCAGAGTTCCATTCACACTGCCCATTTGCAACATGCCTGAGACATGACACCACGTGGCACCTGTGGTTGGCAAACTTCATTTCTTGATGTAACTGATTTATTTCCAAATTCAAATTAATACCTGCCCAAGATACCGTACATGTTAAAACAGCATCATAAATAAAAAGTGGTTTGCAGTGGCTTGCAGTGGCTTGCAGTGGTTTGTAGTGGTTTGCCATGGCTTGCAGAGGAGTTGTGGACAATTCGCAGTCCCTGGGAAAGGGAAAGGCACTTTTCATTCGTGGAGGAGTGTGACCACTGGTACGTAGCTCATGCTTCACAGGAGGACACCGAAGAGGTATGGGTAGTGCTAATTACACTACCTGGGCTATATAAACAAATGGATGACTTGCTGTTGAGAGTTCGATATGCTGGGGGAGCCCAGCCTGTAGCTGTGAGTGGATCTGAGGGATGAATATCATCAGGGTACGTTGGATACGTGCATGGATACTCCAAGGAATGAAAAGAAAGGTCTCCAAAAACAAAACACACTCAAGACCCAGAAACTCAGGAAGACCTTGAGTTTTTGCTGACCGGTACTCCAGAGCTAAGTTTCTTGAAACCTTGGTGGAGTAGCACAGAACACCCCGCAAGGCTCAGTTAATCAAAGTGTCTGCAGATCCTTGCAGGACTGCAGAGGTCACAGGGCTTGTTCCAAGTGACCAGGTGAAGAGCTGTTGTCGTGAGGTCACCAGGATTTTCCTGTACAATTCAAAAAATTAAAACACACAAGGTGGACTGGAGCACTGTGACAACATCATTTATTCTGGTCTCTTCCAGCAGGAAAACAAACAAAAGAGCATTTTTAAGAGCAGTTTTCAAGAAGTGTCCCTCAATTATGATCCGGGGCCTTGGTATATTTAATTATATTCATTTTATATGTGTGTTGAAATCAGACATGGGCAAGGACATGGGGGGCGCGACATGCTCCTTTGTAGAAGACCTGCTTCTGGAAACTGTCTCCCTGGCAATTCTTGTGGAGACTCTGAGGCCCTTGAATATATGTTGCAAACATTTCTCTGACTGGAGTAGCAGATAGAAGAAATTTTGCAAGAAACACTCCAACTGGAATAAATATTCTGGGGACTATGGGAAGCTGACTCGGTTTCCTTAGCAGAGACACCGATGTCAGAAGGCAATCTGCCTTTCCCATGTTCAGACCTCAGCATTAATCAACTCCTGTCTACCAAAGTTCCAAACGAGGGTATGAGAAGCCAGACATGAGGCAGAAGGAAGCAGTTTAGAAGCAAAACGACTTTACATTAGCACCAAGCAGGTGCCTTTGGCCACATACTAGGGCTGATAAGCCACCTGCAGAGACATGTTAGTGCTGGCCCAGGCCTGACAGCATGCTGTGGGTGCATTCTGAAGATAAAAGGAGAGGACTCAGACATCCTCTTCAAAAGTCAGTGGCCCTATACATTCAAATACGTTAGAATTAAAAATGAAAGAAAAGCCAATTTAAAAGTATATCTACTTTCTAACAGAAAATTATGCACGAATTTCTTCTTGAAGTTCTCATCACTCTGGGGATGAAAAGCCCCATTCTGGATATCATGTGTATAGATGCTACCTCGAGGGGAAAGGTGGAGTGCGGGTTTTTTCATGTTAAAGTGACTATAAACTAATCCCGATGGCTTTGTTACACTTAACTGCATATCCATGACACAGGGTCTCACAGCCAGCAGAACTAAGGAGTAGAGAATGTGCAGAGGTCACCTCTGCTGAGGGGGCATCGCCTGTGTGACAGGACATGTGCATGGCATGTATCCATTGTCGTCTTCCCAGAAACAAGTCTCCGGGCCGATGTCTGTCCCATCGGTATCACAAATGAAAGAATGTGGCCGTGTCCCAGACCAAGCAGGCTGAACACTTAGGAGAGCTTTAGTGGATCGATTTTTGGGGTCTCTTCACAGTATTGTTTTTGCTGATCCCACGAGATCTGCTGGAAGTTACACAGAACTACCCACAGATACATTTTCCCCTTGGCAATTTGTTTTTGGCCTTTTTATCTAACATATTTACATAAATGGGTTGGTTGGAAACATTTGTTTTAAATCTTGACATGGAGTTTAGAATAAAAACAGGTTTTGCATTTTTGGTACAAAAAGGGAGGGGTGGTTTTAGGCTTCCTTTCAGGGTAATGTGCAGCTCACAGAATTCTTGAATGGTGGCCACCTGATATTTGTTAAATTTCTGAAAGTAAAAATAATTCTCATCTTCCATGTGGTTTACATTCTACAATGTAAGACTAGGCATTGAGTCTCTAGAAATGAACGTTACTGGTAAGTAGTGTTAACTCTGAAAAGTTTAGTCGCCATTCCAATAAGAGTCCCCAGGTCCACTGGAAGTGGTTATTATACAACTGGGCTAATCAATCCTCATATGTAAACCTGCTCAAAGGGTGCACAGTGAGCTAACTGCACAGCATGTCAGAAGGAAGCAGTATGCTTGTCAACTGCCACCATTTCATTGTCAATATTCACAAGTTAAGCATTCCTAAATATGTGTCTTGACACAAAGGCATTGTGTGGTGGAATAAACTATGGAGCTCTGTGTGCACACAGGCCAGTGGGAAGCCTTGAGACACACACTACTACTGTAAGTTTTACTGTTATCACACCCAGATTACCAAATCATTACACACACACACACACACACACACACACACACACACACACACACAGGGGGGGGGGAGGAGACAGACAGACAGACACAAAGACACACATGGGGGGGAGAGAGAGAGAGAGAGAGAGAGAGAGAGAGAGAGAGAGAGAGAGAACTCCGTATGCATACAGTCCAGTGGGAAGCCTTGAGATTCACATTACTACTGTAAGTTTTACTAACATCACACCCAGATTACCAAATCATTCTAAATTCTTGGTTGGCAAGATACTAAGTCCTCCGATTTCAGGATGCTTAGGAATACAGCTGGGGGCTTCCTTGACATTACACATAACTGTCGTTGTGGTTTGAATGAGAATGGCCCCCACAGGCTGATGTACTTGAGTATGTGGTTCTCAATGGGTGGTACTGTCTGGGGAGGTTTAAGAAGTGTGGCCTTGCTGGAGGAAGAAGGCTACAGAAACCGCAAGGCCTTTCACCATTCCTAGAGCTCCTTTACACTCTCTCCACTTTGTGCTTGTGATTCAAGGTGTGAGTTCTCAGCTTCCATTGCCTGCTGCCATGACTGCTGCCTGCTGCCTGCTGCCTGCTGCTGCCTGCTGCCTATACCCTCCCTACCATCTTGCGGTCTATAAGCCAAAGTATACCCTTTTATAAGTCTCCTTGGTTATGGTGTTTTATCACATGGGCAGAAAAATATCAAACACAGCTTTGCCCTTCAAACATTGTCAGGGCCAACTCTTGTTCGGCTCACACAGCTTCTTGATGGTAAGGGTAAGGTAGGACACCATCAGTCATAGTGTTTAGATTTGAGAGGAATGGGGTGCTGAAGTCTGGGTAATTAAAGCTATTGCAAGGTGACTGCTCATATCTGCCTTTTTGCCCACCTCTTTTAGAGGATCGCATTTTTAGTGCAGTGTGATACATTCCCCAAAATGTGCTTTGAGACCCAGGGACTGCCCAGTCTCTTGTAATCAGCACCTCTTCAGTGCACATGGGAATAGTTGAAAAGTCAGTGCTGCCTGGCCCATGGAGTCCAACACTCTTCCACCACAACTCTCTGACCTATGTCCCCTCCTTTGGCCAGCAGCCACATTGTTCTGGACTGCATATGCTACTGATATGTCTCTGTACATTCAAGATCATTTACTTAGCTCTCATGGTGTCATAACTGCCACACCGTACCATTTTGGAGATGAAGCCACACAGGTTAAACAGCTGCTCTAACGTAGAAATAAATATCCCTTCTAGCGCTGGGTGTCTGTCTATTTCAGACAGCAGCAGGCTTGTGAGCTCAGATCCTCTGCAGCTTGCTGGTGAAGCTTTGCTTTCATTCACTGCCATTGTCATCTTGAACCCAAGAATTATACTCAAGCCTTATTTGGGTCAAATACAGAATTGTTATCACTGTGGGCACAGAGTCCAGGGTACAGACCTGTTGCCAGCATGACAGGAAGTGGTGCAGTGGCCAGCTGGGCATTTACAAGCATCATCCAAACACCAACCTGAAGGAAGAGGGTTCTGAGGACCAGGAGGAGGGACCAATATTTTATCTTTTCAGGTAACCAATAAATGACTACGTATGACTCCCAACTCTGTAAAATAAAAAAATAAATAAATAAATAGTCAAACACATGAGCAAGCAAGCAAACAAATAAAAACCCAAACCAAACCAAACCAAACAAAACATCCCTCTGTGTTAGTCAAGCTTGATCATTTCTTATAAGTCAGACATAAGAAGCCTACGTCAGCACTTCCATGTTCCAAATAAGGACGCTGGGCCTACCCAAGAAGTTCCTCGTTCCTCTGCGGAATAACTGGTCTACCAGATAGGGATGTGGCTAATGCTTTTGAACATGGTCTTATATCTTCCTGACAAAGATGATGTGTCCTTCTCCTGGGGGTGCATTGGAATCTTTGTCATGGACATACGAGCAAAGATAGCTTAGAGGGAAAACTCACACACACACACACACACACACACACACACACACACACACACGAATAAAGGATCTAACAGTTACAGGCAAACTTTTGTGACATTATTGAAATGTTTCATTTAATATTTTCATCCATGTACTATTCCATAGTCATCCCCCATGTATATAAGAGAGAGGTTTACTTTAGGTGTCTCTCCCTCCTCGATTTTTATTTATTTATTTATTTATTTATTTATTTATTTATTTATTTATTATTTTGAGTAAGGGTTTCTCCCTTGCAGTTCATCAGACTGAGCCAATGAGCTCCGACGATCTGCTTAGTTTGGCTGTCCAGCATTGGGGTTAGAACTTGGACTACCACATCTAGCTTTCTATGTGGGTCTGGGTGAGCCCAACCTCAAGGTTTCATGCTTGTAGTAGATACTTCACTGACTGGACTGTATCCCCAGTACCTACAGCCAACAATTTAATGAAAAGAAACCGAATGGTACTATTGTTAAATTTGAGTAGGCATGGTTGCGTGTTCCTAATATGCTATTGGTAGACCCATATCTAAGAGAAGTCCAGCTAATGGATGCAGGTGCTAGAGCTAAGACTCTTCTCTCTGCCACTCAGAAATGAGCAGAGGGGGAGCCAATGGGATTCTTGAATGTCAGACAAAACTATAAAGGTAAGTGCAGGCTAGAAAGCCCAGGGTTGGGGGAAATCTCTGGACTGGTGGGTGGGCTGGAAGCAGGACTAGAAAGACATATCGTACGGCTGTGTGTGCAGCTTGTGGAGCAGGGACACACTCACATATCCCTGCACTGAGCAAAAGCAAGGCGGGATGGGGAGCAAGAGGAGGGGAGAACAGGGACAGCACACAGAGAGTATGCCGGGAGCCATCAGCGGTCAGCCTCATACAGTTCTTATTTTACATCTAAGCAGCTAGAGAGAGTAGTGATTCCTTTGCTTTGAAGCC